>NC_135938.1:7496266-8953766 GCF_964058835.1 Carex rostrata
TTGATTCTGAAGACTTAATCAAAATCACATGAAACCCTAGGATTTGGTATTTGCAATTGAGAAATTGAATATTAGGTCCAGACCATAAGGAATAGGGTATTTGATAGGCTAAGTACCGAGAGGTGACGCTTGTCTTATACGGGCTTCACCTAATAGTTTAGAAAATTGTGCCAAGTACCGAGAGGTGAAAGATAGTTTTCTAGATCAATTGGGACAGTAAGAACTTAATGACTTTAGATTAGAGTAGCCAAGTACCGAGAGGTGACGTTTATTCTAATTGAAAGATGGTATTAATATAGAGATATCACTTTGTACCTACAACACCCAACTGTGCCTTCATAAATATAATAACAAAATTTACAAACCAATTAGTCGTAACACTAGTGGATAGGAACCCTAAGAAACCCTAATTTCTCATACTTGTTAAAAATCAGATTTTGCTTTTAGACTTCAGTTTAATTCATTTTAATCGAAACCAAACCAACATTTGAACAAACAAAAACCTTTTTATTTTATTTTACTAAATTAAATTGTTAGGGTAGATTTGATATTCCAACTTGTCCCTGTGGAGACGATCCCTAAGTGCTTTCGGTAGCATATAGGCCGAAATACACACGGTCCAAATTTGAAATTTTAAAATTCAAAAAGTCGATCTGAATCGTTCATCTTGTTCTCCATATTAATATGTGCTTGGATACCAAATTTTACATTTTTCTTAATTTTTTTACTATTTATTAAGCCACTTTGAAAATTGTTGATCCAACGGTGGCTTAACAAAACAGTAAAACCGTTGGATTAGCGATTTTCAAAGTGACTTAATAAATAGTAAAAAAATTCAGAAAAATATAAAATTTGGTCTCCAAGCACATATTAATATGGAGAACAAGATGAACGGTTCAGATCAACTTTTTGAATTTTGAAATTTCAAATTTGGACCGTGTGTATTTCGGTCCATATGCTACCGAAAGCACATTAGCCTATATATATATATATGTTGAGCGGTTTAGATAGACTGTTAGTATTTTGAAAACAGTTATAAGAATATGAGGTGAAATTGAGACATGAAAGATATAAAATATTTGAGAATAATTATAGGAATCCCTTCATTCGTGTTCTCCATTTATCCCCGCACTCTCTCTATCTTAATATTAACTTTCTCAACTGCCATTTACCCCCCCCCCCCCCCCTCATTTATTCAGCTGATAATTTTCATTTATCCCTACATTAAATTATACTGTCCTTTAATAACAATTTCGGCATTAATTATACTGTCCTATAATAACAATCCCTGCATTAATTATATTGTCCTTTAATAACAATCTCTGCTAATAAATATTTATTTGTTTATTGATGTTCAAGAAAGTATTTATCATTGTTTCTAACAAGTATTTATCATAATGTCTGAGAAGTATTTATCATTATCTCTGACATGATAATACTTTGATTTGATCAAACATTACTTATTGACAAGTCCAAAAACAAAGTTCAAAAAAATATTTATTATTGTTTCTGACAAGTATTTATCATTATGTCTGAGAAGTATTTATCATTGTCACTGACATGATGATACATTGATTTGATTAAACATTATTTATTGATAAGTTCAAGAATAAAATATTTATTTTTGTATCGTTAAGTATTTATCAATGTAACATAAAATATTCATCTAATCTATTTAAGTCACATATATTTTACTAAAAATTAAAATAATGCCTGAGAAGTATTTATTCATGTAACATAAAATATTTATCATTATATCTGAGAAGTATTTATCATTTATGTTTTACTGAAAGTTATAATTATGTCTGAGAAGTATTTATCATTGGGTGAGGAGATTGTTTATTTAATGGTCCCTAGTTGTGCAGGGACGATCCAAAAAAAAAAGAAAATTTTGTGCGGGGATAACTAACAAGTATTTATGAGGGAATTGTTTATTTAATTGTCTCCAGTTATGCGGGGACGATTCAAAAAGAAAGAAAATTTTGTGCGGGGATAAGTAATGAATTAATTTATTATTTCATAAATATAGATCATTGCAGAGGTATTAATACTTTGCAAATTCAACATAAATACTTTGATGCTTCAAGTTAAACACTAACAGTTTACTAACAGCTTATTAATAATTGAATGATTCCCCCATGATTGTTTTGGAAGTTTTTGCGGGATTTTTTGTGGAGATTAAGGTGCGGGAATTGTTATCAGGATCCAATATTTGAAACCCTACTCGTTAATGTATATTACTGTGAAATATGTAATAATAAAATAATAGTATTTATAATAAATAAAACTTGTAAATAACAAAATTGATAAAAAAAAAAAAAAAACTTGCATCATTTGAAAGTACTATGTAAGTTTATTTATAGAGAGTACAATTGAAAATCAAGTCCGTCGGTTTTATTTAATGTACTTGACAAAAAGTTGGTTCTGATAATAACCATTTTCGTTGGATGGTGAGAATATGTTGACTAAAATAATTCTGATATAACATTTTTAGTCTGAAACAGCGTGTCATGGATGCATGGTAATTGGTAGCGACGTCTCGCTGGCTGATCGCAAGTTTTAATTTGCACCATCAAATTTTAGGCTAAAAATAGAATATTTCAAACACATCAAATTAATTATCCAAATAAAAATAACAGTGTCACATTTAGCACTAATAGGGTTGAGCGAACTCTATGGCACTCAACCTGATTAATTACGGGCGTGAATGGCATTTTTTTATTCGTTTATCTGATTAGTACGGTATTCAATAAGATTAGTATGGATAATAGAGTAAGATTTGTTTTTTCTTAACAACTTAAATATGAATAAGAATAAAGTTTTCTTTTTATTAATAATAATATTTAAGGATATTTGAATAAAGACTATTCTTAACTCATTTTGACATACAATAATAATAAAAAAACAAAATTATAAAGATATATATATAGATAGATAGATGAGCTACGGTGAGTTGCGAAGTAAAACACGTTTTTACTTCACACTGTATTTTCATTTTGAAAGTCCAAATGATCGATCCGAACCGTTAGATATGATCTCCATATTAAAATGTGCTTGGAGACCAAATTTTACATTTTTTGAAATTTTTTTTACTATTTATTAAGCAATTTTGAAAACTGCTGTTTTGCTGTGAACAGTAAAAATTTCTGGATCATCGGATCAGTGATTTTCAAAATTGCTTAATAAATAGTAAACAAATTTCAAAAAATGTAAAATTTGGTCTCCAAGCACATTTCAATATGGAGATCATGTTGAGCGGTTCGGATCGATTGTTTGAATTTTCAAATCGTAAAATATGAGTGTGAAGTAAAATAGTCGCTTTACTTCGCAACTCACCGTAGCCCATCTCTATATATATATATGTATATATATAATGTATATAAATATAGAGTTAGGTTATCATGATTTGGGAGTAAAATGTTTGTTTAAGTTTCCGTTCATATTTTTATTTTTAGAGTTTAAACATTCAATCCGAAAAGTTCAACATATTCTTCGTATTGTTTGGAATTTTTTTTTAGCATTTTTAAAAATTGATATTTTAATATGGTAAAAAAAAATGTAATTTTTTTAAAAAACAACGATTTTAAAAATTCTAAAAAATAGTAATAAAATTCCCAAAAAATATAAAATTTGATCTCCAAGCATATTTTAGCCGATTTTTTTTAAAATACCCAAAAAAATAAATATTTTATTAAAAATAACCAGGTTCTGAGTGAAATTTTAAAAATACCCAGGCTGCAGATTTTTTCTGCGCTCCGGAAGTTTTATTCCGGGGCGCAGAAAAAATTTGCGCCCCAAAATATATTTTTTTTTTTTTTAGAATTTTTTATCTCGAGCGCAGATTTTTTCTGCGGCCCGGATTTTTTTTTATTTTTTTTTAAGAGTTTGGAGAAAAAATCCATGGTTTGGTATATGTATATGTATAATATGTATAATATATGTATATGTATATATAATATATGTATATGTATATGTATATATAATATATATATATGTATATGTATATATAATATAATATATGTATAATATATATTATGTATATGTATATGTATATGTATATATAATATATGTAATATATATTATACATATACATATATTATACATATACTATATATACATATACATATACATATATTATATATACATATACATATACATATACATATATTATACATATACATATATTATATATACATATACATATATTATACATATACATATACATATATTATATTATATTATAGATGAGATGGGCTACGGTGAGTTGCGAAGTAAAACGCGTTTCTACTTCACTCCGTATTTTTATTTTAAAAGTCCAAACGACCGATCCGAACCGTTAGATGTTTAATCCATATTGAAATGTGCTTAGAGACCAAATTTTATATTTTTTGGAATTTTTTTACTATTTATTAAGTATTTTTGAAAATTGCTGTTTTGCTGTGAACAGTAAAAAAACAGTAAAATTTTCTGGACCATCAGATCAGCGACTTTCAAAATTGCTTAATAAATAGTAAAAAAATTCTAAAAAATGTAAAATTTGGTCTGCACGCACATTTCAATATGGAGAACAAGATGAACGGTTCGGATCGACATTTTGAACTTTAAAATCGCAAAATATGAGCGTGAAGTAAAATAGTTGCTTTACTTCGCAACTCACCGTAGCCCATCTCATTATAGATACATATATTATACATATTATACATATAGATATACCAAACCATGGATTTGTTTTTTCTCCAAACTCTAAAAAAAAATCCGGGCCGTAGAAAAAATCTGCGCTCGGGATAAAAAATTCTAAAAAAAAAAAAAAAAATTCGGAGGGCAAATTTTTTCTGCGCTCCGGAATAAAAATTCCGGAGCGTAGAAAAAATCTGCGACCTGAGTATTTTTAAAATTTCACTCAGAACCTGGTTATTTTTAATAAAATATTTATTTTTTTGAATATTTTTAAAAAAATCGGATATTTTAATATGGAGAATATATTGAACTTTTTATATTGAATGTTTGAACTTAATAAAGATATGAGCGAGAAATAAAACGAACACTTTACTTCTCAAAACATGATAGCCCAACTCTATAGAGTTATATTTATATGGAGATAATTAATGATACTATACATAGTTTTATTCATAACTAATATATATCTATTAAATGACATTTTTTTTTATCTGTTTATGATCTGACCCTTACCGTATTTCATAAAATGGATACGAGTAACGTTTTCTTTCGTTTAGCTTATCAGGTATAATTAAGAGTAAATTTTTTTTTGTTAACATAACATAACATAACATGAAAGAGTATGAAAATGGTTCCAGCTAATTTGTTTCGTGCCCGTTGACACCTTATAAATGATCATGCTTTGTTGTAGATTAAATTAAAAAATAAATAAATTACTTACTTCATTTTACTCCAACCGATCCGTTTCGTGTCCATTGACACCTTCCTTAAAATGAAGGAATTCAAATAAGAGTTATAAAATTCATATATATACACATATGTATATAATGAAATAAATAAAAATAGATAGCTAGGTTTCCTTTGGAAAATTGAAAATAAAGAAGCTGACAGCAAAAGCCATTGGAATTGATATTTTATATATTTATATATTAGAGTATGTAATTTGTTTTTTTTTATTTATTGACTCTAATCAATTCAAAATATCTTTTCTCTATAAAGGACCCAAAATATCTTATAAATAAATTACTTACTTCATTTTACTCCTACTTTATATTTTGTTTGGAGGTTTAAGTGCGGAGTAAATTAATATATCTATAAGAGCAAGAGTTAGAAAATGAAGTACTATATATGATAATGAATTTTACATACTATATAAGTGTGAAGTAAGTTACCCGTCTAGAGAGGTACGTAGTTTAGCTTACTCTATCTTTATTTCATTTACTTATATTTTACTTTTCGTTTGACAGCTTAAGTATGGAGTAAGTGGTTTACTCCACATCTTACTCAACAACTTAACATGACCTAATATATAGTGTCAATAAAATTCTTTGTTAAATTATTTAATTCGTTAAACTAATATATATAAATTTTAGAGTTAGGCTGGGGTGCTATGGATAGCATAGTGGCCTCTATGCTACGGCTCAATATTCAAGTTTTCAAAATCCAAACGGTCGATCCAAACCGTTCATCTTATTCTCCATATTAATATCTGCTTGGAGACCAAATTTTACATTTTTCTGAATTTTTTTTACTATTTATTAAGTATTTTACAAAATTGTTGATCCAACGGTGGCTGCACAAAACAGTAAAACCGTTGGATTAACGATTTTCAAAGTGGCTTAATAAATAGTAAAAAAATTCAGAAAATTATAAAATTTGGTCTCCAAGCAGATATTAATATGGAGAATAAGATGAACGGTTCGGATCGACCGTTTGGATTTTGAAAACTCGAATATTGAGCCGTAGCATAGAGGCCACTATGCTATCCATAGCACCCCAGCCTAACTCTAAATTTTATTCTTTAGCATGTACAATAAGAATATAACAAAGATTTGTAATCTTTATGGGATAAGAGATATTTTGTGCCCTCATATATGGGATAATTTTTAGATGACGGGAAACAAAACTCAGACCTGTCTTAATTAAAAGGAAGATTATGGCATTGATCATGATCAAAGTGTTAAAAATGAATAAACTATTAAGAGATTGTATATTTATTCTGTACGAGGTTAAAGTTTTTTTATTATTTATCTTTTGAGTGAGTCTATGGTACTATGCATATTACAATTTGGCCCGTAATATCGCTCAATATTCGACTTTTCAAAATCCTAACGGTCGATCCGAACCGTTCATCTTGTTCTCCATATTAATATGTGTTTGGAGACCAAATTTTACATTTTTTGAAAAAATTTTACTATTTTTTTAGATATTTAAAATATCACTTGATATGAAAATTCTGGACCATCCAAAAACAGTGATTTTCAATAAATCTAAAAAAATAGTAAAAAAATTTCAAAAAATGTAAAATTTGGTCTCCAAACACATATTAATATGGAGAACAAGATGAACGGTTCGGATCGACCGTTAGGATTTTGAAAAGTCAAATATTGTGCCATATTACGGGCCAAATCGTAATATGCATAGTACCATAGACTCACTGTTATCTTTTTGTCCTTGGAAAATACTTAAGCTTCTTTTTATGTTGTTATCTTTTATGTATGGGGACTAGCTCCGTTAGCCTACACTCAATTTTAGGAAATATTTTGGAATTAATTGGCAAACCCTTATTTTAAAATTTGAGTCTGTTCCAGATTAACAAAAAAAAAGAGACAACCCTAGGCCAAAAATTCTTGAAATGACAATCAAAACTGTAGGGTAATTAATTATTAGCCTATATTAAATCTAGGGATAGACTTAATTGGGACCTAAATTGATATTTTTCTCACAATTTCTTATGTTCGGATTCATGTTGCAAATTTGAAATAAAATATCAACATAGGCCAAAATAAACAAGATTCAGCCTACAATTTCTCCAAATTACTTTGATTGCATAAATGAGGACCGAATGAGCCTAAATTTATTTTTGCATGAATTTTGGCTTCAAAATTAAAATTTCCTAATTGTGGATTCAATTGTAGTTCAAAAGTACCAAAAATCCTCAAGTGCTTCCAGAGAATTTTTTTTTTTTTTTTTTGACAGCATAGAAAATGCAACAAAACATTATTTGGGTACCTTAGTTGTTATTTATATCTTATTTTTTAAATTCACATTAGAGGGTTCCAAATTTAAAATGAAGTACCAACATAATCCAAAAAAATAAAAATGCATGCAATGATTTAAAAAATCTCAGGGAGATAAAATTAGCGTCCATGCATCATGTTTTGGACAGATTTGGGGTTTACATTTGTCGTTTCATTATTTTAAGAATTTTATGTTAGAATGGTGGGGTCTCCTATATAATTGGCGAAAGAACATATCCATGTGAAAAAAGATGACCAAGCCCACAAGCGTATCTAACGGCCATCACATGATCCTAGCATCCACCCCCTTAACATAGACTTTGTGAGGCTACGCTAATATAATATAGAGGAGGGTTCAAATGCCTCCATGTTTTTGTGCCTCCATCTCTCTCTATCATTTTCAAAGTTCAAACAGTCGATCTGAACCGCTCAACTTAACCTCCATACTAAAATATGTTTGGAGACCAAATTTTATATTTTTAGGAATATTTTACTATTTTTTTAGATATGTACAAAAATACTGTTTTTAGATGGTTCAGATTTACTAATTTTGTACCTATCTAAAAAAATAGTAAAAAAATTCCTAAAAATATAAAATTTGGTCTCCAAACATATTTTAGTATGGAGGTTAGGTTGAGCGGTTCGGATTGACTGTTTGAACTTTGAAAATGATGGAGAGAGATGGAGGCACAAAAACATGGAGGCATTTGAACCCTCCTCTATAATATATTACGAATTAATTCGTGCTATGAATTTATATATTTATTTTTAAATTTAATATCGGTAAGAACACATATTTCAAAACCAATTTTACATTTTTTAAGGACAATTTTACTATTTTTTAGACGGATAAAAAATCATTAACTATGGAAAATCTGTAATTTTAAATCAAGTAATTTTCTACCGATCAAAACAAAAAGTAACAAAAATTATACAATTATAAAATTTTATCTTCAAGTATATATATATTTTTTGGAGATTATGTTGAGTGGTTAAAATTGATTATTTTGACTTTGAAAACAAATATATAAGTTCATAGTACATGTTGTTTTATGATATGAATATTACCATAGCCTCACTCATAAAACAAAAAATATATATATATCAGGATAATACTTTTTGTGTGGAAAATCTCATGTTTAAAATCTGAAAAAAAAAATGCCGGAAATATTAAATAGTCAGAGGTGTCTCTATGAGCCTAGTGATAAAATTCTGCGTGTTGAAAAACGAAATATATTAAAACATACTAACAAATTATTATATTTATTGCATATTTTAAAATGAAAAGTAACTAATCTGTTGAATTTGTATTTGTTAAATAAAATCTAAACTCACTTAGCCCCCTTGCTAAATTTTTAAAAAGAAAATCCGGATAGTATTTACCAATATTCTATTATAATTGGATTTCTTAATAATATCCATACTGTTCTTGTACTATTCTCTTTTAATACTCGAATTAATTTTCAGTTTGTCAAATTATGCGAACAAGGCACGTTTATTCAATATTAATTAATGAAAATTTAGGAAAAAAAATATTATCAATTTTACAAAAACTATTAACGATCTGATATACTAGTATTATAAATTAAAAGAGTAAGGTTATAGTACTATGCATAATATGAATTGATCCGTACTATAAATAATGGCTTTATTTTTAAAATATAAATAGTCAATATGAATCTCACAAAATAATTTTTATATAAAATAATACTTTCATATTGAAAATATAAACTATACATATTTATATTTTCTTATTATTTTTTTAGACGAGTAGAAAATCACTCCATCTAAAAATTATAGATCAATCAAGTATAGTACCGTATCATATAAAGATCATGTTGAATGATTGACATCGATTATTTAAACTTTTGTTATATTTAAACTTTAATAACAAAGGTTCACATCGATGGACAGTAGCATAGCTTCACTCAATTAATAACTATTTTTTTAATGATAAATTTATTATATTAAATCATGAAATGAAGACTATGAAATTATTTTCAAATTATGAATTTCTGAACCAGGTAACTCGTTACACAAAAAGTGAATAGGAGAGCGGCGCAGGAAAAAGCATGAGGCAGGGGTATGGACCTAGGGATTGGTGAGATTTGTTTGATTTGACGTGTCATGAAAAAGGCAGTAAAGACTGGAGACTCCTTATAAAAAAAGAGGGCCCGCAATTCTTCCCTTTTTGACCCTGTCAAATCTGCTCAATGGGCCTCTTGGCCCATCCAATCAATTAAAATCAAACGATAACCATATAACCCGATCCAACTAGACTTCTGTGGCGCTCTTGAAACTATTCATGTGTGGCGAGTCATTGGTTCATGAATCATGAACAGTCATGCTTTTTTTAGAGGATATTGGATTTATTTCCCAAGACTAAATACAATGTATCGGTTTATAAATAAAGAAGCTATGGTCTTCAAATAATACAAACAGTCAAGTAACATGCTTTGGTTGAATATTTGATGCATGATACAATAAATATACCTGTGGTGTAGAAGTTTATACATTAAAAGAAAAGGAAATGTTATCAATCATCCGTAACTTTGAGCGATAAGACAACGTAATTTTTTTGTAATATATAGTTTCATCCAATTGGCAGTTTCAGACATTGTTCGTAATAATGTTAAAATAAAATCATCTTAATTTTATTATCAATTTTTTATATTATTGTAATTATGGAGCCATACTTTACTGACTTGAATCAGTATGCATGATACTGATACATAACTTTCATTAATAATTAAGCCTTTGACCGTCCCCATCACAGGAATACCAGCAACTTTTGTACATATCTATAATCCTTTGTAACGTCTATTTGTACCAAGAAAATTTACTTATGATAATATTATTTATAGAAAGTATTATACACTCTATAACTGTTGATGTTATGTTTTATAAATGAAGCCATTAAGATAAGGTCATCCTTACAAATACAACAAGAAAGGATAAATAATAAAATACTATTGAAAAATATAATTTTTTTGGAAAATGTTTTTAATATTTTTATGCAACTATTTTTTTAAAATAACTACGTTAACATATATCATGATCACACAAGTAGGTTGAGAAATTGTAGTGTAATTTCAAGACGCCTCATCTGTGTAATGTGCGATATGATGGAGAGGTCTTATAAATTATAATTGCATATAACAATGTTTATGTGTAATTTTACATTATATATAAATTATTTTAGTTGATAAATTATTGAGATTCCTAGATAAGAATTATAATATATAAATTAATCTCTATTATGTAACAAAATGTTCATTTCTAAATGCTGTGATGAGCATGTTTGTTCTTTTAAAAGCCGAAATTTTTAAATCTAACATTTTTTTGAAAAAAAATAAACCAAAAACTCCTCACTTCAAAGAAATTCTATTTCCACCATGGCCGCATTATGCGGATGCGGTTCTGATATGGGTCCGCATCGGCATAGTGCGGCCCTAACATTTTTTTTTGTCTAAAGAAATTCCTAGGAAATCACATCCTTTGAGATCTTTTTATTTTTTGCACGGCCCCAAAGTTCAATTTGAAAATGAAAATGGAAATCAAGGTAAGGAAAAAAAAATATTGGAGCCGCATCCGGGATATGGGGCCGCATCCACATAGTGCGGCAGTGGTGGAAATGAATTTTTTTAGAAATAAGTTTTTTTTTGGTTTATTTTTTTGAACAAATAGTATATTTAAAAATTTTGGTTTAAAAAGGTTATAATTTCGGCATATTTTTTGTTGTTAACATTAGCATCTTTTATATGACTGGCAACAAAAAATTAAATTAAGAACCAATAATTATATGTTAGCATCCACTTCAAGACTTATTTTTTGTTGTTGAGAAAAGTGGTCCAATTAATCCACCATCTTTTTAAAATATAAAATGTAAAGATATAAATAAATTATTACATATTTGTTGTAGAGATTAACCTGTATTAACAAGAAACACTCATATTATCCATAGTAATGTCCATAGTTAGTAGTCCATGACATATTAATTTGACAAAAACAAGAAAAACCAACATTAACAAAATCATACAAGAAAACATTACAATCAATCATTATAATGACACTGTACTTCATTCAACTTAAAAGCTTGTTCCACAATATCCATATCTTCTTTCAAAACTTCCTGAGTCCCCTTATCTCCATTGACAAAATAGACATATTAGTAGGCAAAACACCAACCGTCATAACAAAAGCATACAACAAAACATTAATTACGATCAATCATTATAATTACACTGTATTTTTTTTCAGCTTAAAATTCTCTTTACATGCATTCTTCCAACTTAAAAGCATGGTCCACAATATCCCCGTCTTCTTCCAAGTCCTTTATCTCCATTGGCAAATTAGTCATATTAGTAGGAAGCAGTAAGCACCATCCGCCATTGAAAAAATTTCCACGACCCGCCATATAGTGTGTATCAGCAAACAAGTCACAGAGGATCCACACCCAAATTTACACTTGGTATGATGCAAATTGGGACTTCCTCCCACGGTTGCCAAAGCAGCAACCGATAGGTGTCAAGGTGAATGGATCCAGCCGTCCACTGCCACCGGACCGAGTTGTCAGCTTGTCAGTTGTGGGCCCCACGGAGGGGATTGGCACATGTCTGTGCTGCTCTCTCTCACCTCTGTGTTGTCTAAAGTCCGGACTAGCAATTAACTAAATTGGGTTGGTCCTGGGCCTTTGTGGGCCGCCACTCTCCCATCCCTCTCATTCCTTCTGTCTTTGTCCATACTGTATTCCAATTTCCCTGTAGCGCTTTTAATACGGTATTTATTAGTTTGTACTAGTAGTAGAACACTATTACTGTGGGGTATGGTGTGGAATGGAAGATACATCAATCGTGGGTATTTTTAGTTCTTATCGGATTATTTATTTCTGGAAAATGATATAAGCTATAGCGTCTGAAATTCCCGAAAACTGTTTGGGTTTTATATTTAAAATAGTAAAATGGTGCATCCGAATTTTGATTATTAATTTATAGTATATACATATGTTTGAACAGGAGGAGGGAATAGTAAAATACTACTTGTTCTCTGCTTGATTGATAATTATAATCCTTGCCTGTTGATTTGGTCATAGATAGCTTTATATATATATATATATATATATATTTTAGTATTGTAAACTATATATTCAGACCTGTTAAGACATGAAATTGTATATAGAGTGACAGAAATATTAAAAATTAATTCCAAGAGTCCTGTACGTCAGCTACAACACCAAATAATTGGATGCACCTGACAAAATCTTTATGGTTTATTTATGTAGATCCTCCTGTTTATAACATGAGGAGGAGTTTTGATGGACATCAGATAATTAATTCAAGTTGTTTGATTTATATATGTCGAAATTTGTACATATGCTTTGAGTTTATGATTTGGTTGAGATTAGTCCAAATTTAAATTTTTCTGGCAAAATATCTCAACATGTATAAGACGGTTTATACCAAAAACACCAGACAGAAATTGATCCGTTGCGCAATAATATTTTTTTAATTATATTAATTTAGTTTTAGTTATACTGGGTTGAAGAGTTTTCAAGTCGATCAGACGGAAAACCCAATCAACTCAATGAATTTTATATATACACAAAGTGACAAAGATTTTACAACTTATATATAGATGTTAAATTTGTTATAATTTTCATGAACTAAGAGGGTTATTTTCTAAATTTTCGTCCTAGCAAAACTCGGACACTATAATCCTTCCAAACGTTAAAACCGTGCAGAATGATAAATAATACAATTAGTTGGCACAGTAATTCATGCAGAAGAATCCCAGGAACGAGATCACCTACCCCTAGGGGTAGAAAATTCCTGCCTCTAGAGTTACTCCCGGGTGGGATCGGAATCACTTTTAAAATTTAAATATTTGATCTCGGGCTCACTTCGGACCTACCGACAGTGACTCTAGGAGCAGGAATTTCCTGCCCTCAGGAGTGCAGGAGATTCGGTTCCAAAAAAAATGTACTGCTTTGATAGTTACATTGCATTTAAGACTTATCAATGACATATTATTTTTGAATAAAAAGAGTTATGCATGAGATGTGATTCATCCAATTAAGACAAATGAGGGAAAAAAGAATAAGGTCAAACAGATGTAAGCGTAAATAATTGCGGCCATTTTTATTAATATCCATAAAAAAAACTAAATTTTAAAAATAACCCTACATTTAATTTTATTAAAAATGCCCCAACCGCCAGGCCCACGGGCGGCCCAAAACACAAGCGGAGCGCCCGTGGCTGGGGCGCCTCATGGCCCTTTTTTTTTTTAGAGATCTTAGTATTTTGATTTGAATAATTTTGTGAAAAAAAAGTTTTCTTATTTAGAGTGTATGCCAAAAAATAAAATATTTGATATATTTACGAAGTGATGTCGTAAATTTTTATAAATTAAATTTTTTATTTTTATTTTTTTGGTGAACTTTGATTTTATTTGTCAGTTGGATATCACAAGTCTAAATATAACACTAATAAGGACTTGGCATTTATTATGGTTTTTATAATATCTGTATAATATACACATATACATACACATACACATACACATATACATACACATATACACAGACACATATACATACATACACATATACATATACATACACACATACACATACACATATACTAATAAGGACTTGGCCTTTATTATGGTTTTTATAATATATGTATAATATACACATATACACATACACACATATACACATATACACATATACATATACTAGTATTTTGATTTAAATAATTTTGTGAAGAAAAAATTTTCTTGTTTAGAGTGTATGCCAAAAAATAAAACATTTGGATATATTTATGAAGTGGTGTCGTAAATTCATATAATATGCAATAATTTTTTTTTACGAAATTGATTTTCAGTGGTTCGTATAAAAGTTATACATATTCAATTAATTTTATGTATAGATATTTTCTTATAATTTTGAGCGAAAATTTTAACTGAGAATTTTTATTTTTTATTATGTATGCACATATATGTTAATGAATGTCATTTGGAGATGCAATATGTTGGAGATCTTTAACCAAGAGACATCATGTCATGGATCACATGCATACTCTTTTTTTGATATGTTGGATCTAATATGCCTTAGTTTGTATGAAATTTCGGTCCAAACTATATCATAACCAAGCATTTTGGCAATTTGAGCCCAACTTACTGAATTTTAGGCCAAACCTTGATCACATGGTTACTAAGTGGTAAGGACATAACTTTTATACAAACATTGTATTGGATCCAGAGGAGTATGTTATGTTTTATCACATGAGATTGCATGTGTACAAAAGACAATATGTATATATGTGTTCACACAAAAGCGTGCACACAAAATTTCAGGTACAGCTAGCTGTACCCTTTTAAACCGTGATTGAGCTTTCGTATTAGGTTGCAAGTGCACAACCTTTGTCCGATGGTACAATTCGAGTCTAAATCACTACTTATCCTAGTTAGGTACTAGAAGTGAAGAGTTTGGTTTGAGTTCGTTTCAAATTTCTAAATTCAATAACAGAAGATAAAAGAAACATAAAAGTTGGTTCAAATCGATTTAAAATGAAGTTTCCAGGGTTTCAGATTTCATCCTCTACCTTGCCTCTCCGACCTTCATGCGACCCTTGTGACGCGACCCGCGTGGTCTTCGAGTGAATGCAGCATTGATATCGTTTCTGAGTTCTTTACTTGTGCAAGGATCTATTGACCGTACCTAAAGTTCCTGAACCTCAACTTTCGTTTATTGGCTTAATGAACCTAGTAAGGAATTGCAATTTCACCTTCTTAGATCTACAACCTCAAACTTTCGTTTACAAGTGTTCAATCTAAGTCATTTGATCGGATTGCTAAAGGTATCCACTATCTCTCAATAGATGGAAATCTCACCTCTCGGTTCAATTGATCTACTTTTCAGATTTAAGATCTACCTCGAATGCTTAATCAAATTGCAAGAAACATCAAGGTCTCAATATTAGAAGAGATGCCAGAAACATTCAACAATAGACAACAAGATTCAATCAAACAATCACAATCATGCAATGAAAGAATAATTCTCAATCAAATGAACACAAGAACAACTCAAATTCGAATTCAATACATCACAATCAAGGCTTTAGATTACATCAACCCTAAAAACAAGAAAGATCTACTCAAGCATCATAAAGAAAGAGAAAGAGATAAGAGGAGAAGTCATGATAAAACTGAATAAAGCAATCTAGCAAGAATCTTCCCTCCTTCTTCCCTTTCTTGCACCACACTCCAAGGATCTTGAGATTTTGAATCTTCAAATTTCGGAACTCCCCCTCTGGTAGCAGAGGTGGCCTATTTATAGACTTTTCAAAACGAGTGCTTCAATTCTGGGCCTTTATTGGGCCTTTGTTGTTTGCTCTGGAAGCTCGCGATGCGACTCGCATCACCACCTGTTGCGACCCGCGTCGGAGTATGATGGATGCGCTTCGCATGCAATGGCGCTGCGACCTGCTAGTGCGGCTCGAAGTAGTTGATGTGCCTCGCGTCAAGCCTGATGCGGGTCGCATCAAGGTCTCTGAACTTCAGAAATTCTCTCGATTTCACCACTTTCCTGCAAAGTAAGAATGAAAGCACAACAGTACCAAATTCTACATGTAATCATTATAATAGACGTTATTGATGGCTTAGAATACATGTTTTGGTGATGAAATTGGTCAAAACAATAGGTCGGATATAGCAATATCAAATTCCCCCAAGCTGACCTTTTGCTTGTCCTCAAGCAAGGAGCATACACTGGTACCGGATTGGTCTCTAAATGCAAGTTAATTTCTTAAATGCAAGAATTCACACGAGTTGTTATTACCAGGAATTTCGAGAATCATTTTGATAACAAGTTAGGCTTTTCTCGAACTAATTTTGATTCACTCCACAAACTGTCCACTCAACCTCTCATTCTGAGATGTATTGTTATTTGAAAAGACTCAGAACTCAAATTTATCAATATTCATTCTTAGACTGAAGCTATACCCTCGTTTGTGGTGATTTTTTTTTTGTTTACGGATCAAATTTCCCCAAGCTTGGAACAAACTTGGGTCAGAAAGTTGCGGACGTAGTGTGTTGATATATGCAAAAGTCTATTTATGTTCTATCGAGCTCAAAGGCATCCAAATGGATTGTGCCAGTACTTTTTTTTTATGTTTTAAATTGGGAGACGAGCTCAAAGGCGCCCCGAAGGACTTATTGCCAGTACTCTTATGTTCTCCGTCTTTTTCTCTCTTTTTTTCTTTTTTTTTTCAATTGCATATACCATGAATACACACAATCACTGGTATTCGTTCATACCGATGAATATCCCAATCTTTCTTTATTTTTAAATCCCGTTTCCTCGTTTTGAAAGGTACAGTTCAGATTTCAAATGCTTCTCGATACAATTCAGGATCTCATCTTTTCAATTTCACAAAACTATCTCATTCAAGTCGGTTAAGTGGTCAACCATGGGGTTAGACATAAGCAATTCAAAATCAGACTAATCATTACCAAAATGGTTCACATAATCCCTGAATCAAACAAGTCATGCGATTTTGTCAAATTTTCACCTACACACTACACATGCAAGAAAAGTAAACATGATCTACAAACTGGAAGTAAACATGGTCAAAAGCTAAAAGGTAAAGTACCCCCCCAAGCTTAGTCTAAGAACTGTCCTCAATGCTTCAAGACTAAAAGATAGAGTAAAGTAGGGGAGTAAAGAAAAGCGAACCTGATCAGTGGTGAGGAGGGGGATGATCTGGCCAGAATCCATGGTCTTCATAAAAACACCAGTCCTGCATGTGGCCCTCGAGTGCCCTAAGTCGTGAGTCATGAGCTGATAAATCTATCTGGATGCCACTGAGAGTATCACCCTGGTCAGTCAGAGTGAACTGGATCTTAAGCTGAGTGGCTCGTATGGAGATCTGAGTAGCATGCATGTCCACGATAAGACGGTATAGATCACTGATGGTAGGGTCAAATGGGTGAGATGGAACAGCTGTAGAAGTAGAGGCAGGAGCCTGGTGAGATGGTACAGCTGTAGAGGTAGATGCAGGGAACTGGTGAGATGAGCCAGGGACATCGGTCATGACTACATCCTCGAAGGGAGGAGAAGGAGGATGAAATGGAGCAATAGGAGATGATGCTCGCGCGAGTGGAGACGATGGATGAAATGAGGCATGAGGTGGTGGAGATGGAGCTCTCTCAGGCCGTGGTCCAGTGAAAAGCCATGTACTCTCATCCTCAAAAGAGATCGGCGCTCGAATGGGCAGCTGAAACTGAGCACCATTCTGCAGGCGCCAAAAGTATCGGTCACTGTGGTTGGCAGGGCCACGCAGAATCTTGATGAAGGTCGCTGACTGATAGGCTGTGGCATCCATAAGAATCCGACCCCTGGAGTGAGTGAAACCTGCAGTCGATATGCCCAACCTCTCAGCGATGAGAGTCACGTAGGCACCAATGTGGATCGAACCACCTGTTTTCTTATTCTGCTGGATGCTGATCCAGTGTCGGACCATGAAGAGCATCAGGTCGGGCCGCTCTAACTCCACATCATGACGGAGCATGTGGTCCATCAACTGGAGATCCTCCTCGTTAGCCCTAGCAACCGTCTCGCCTCGTGCAAAGATGGTATTGGCTAGGGCTCACTGGATGCAGCGAAGGACTGGATGAGGGATGGCGAGGCTGCGGTACTGGTTGCTTGAAGCTGTCTGCATACCAGAAATCAGGCGCCAGAAATGGTCCTTGTCGAAACCAACCCGGAAGTCGAGAGAGTCAGTGGTAGGGTTTGCTGGGAACCCGAACCACTCGCGGAGCTGAGAGATGGCTAAACGCCGAGTTTGACTGCGCATTTGAAATTTAATGTAGGGTTGGTCTGTAGCGTCATACCTGAGCTTGAGAGAAGAGAGGAACTCGAGAGTAAGCTCGTCATAGAAGGCCCGCTCAATGCCCCAGAAGGCAGGTGTGAACCCTACCCGCTCAGTGATGCGGCAGAAATCAACGTAGATCCCAAAGGCACGAAGGGCCTCAAAATCGAGACGGCGGGTGTTCTCGAATTTGCGCCGTTGCAGGTGCTCAAAACGCTCAAACATACCATGCCCCGTGAAGGAGAAATGTGGGGCTGGGTACTGCTCAGCACGAGGAGTGTACTGAGCAGAGACGGTATCAGAATCCTCTGGGACGTAATCGACAGGGGTCCCTGCTGTGGCATGAGAGGAGGAAGAATGGTGATAAGAAGAAGAATGAGAAGAAGAGTGAGAATGAGTACCACTGTTTGACGAAGCATCAGTGGCAGGATCATCAGTGGTAGGAGATGTGGGTGCAGGAGATGGTGAGCGGGCAGCCATCTGCTGTTGTTGGGCGAGAAACGCTTGTTGTTCCCTGAGTTGTCGCTGCCTATGCTCTTGGTTGTACTTGGATCGATGCTCGTTGAACATTGATAGTTCTGGAACAACCCTGATGCGAGTCGCTTTGAAGGTGATGCGGGTCGCGTTGGCCAGAAAGTGGGTCGCGTCAAGGAAGCTCGAGGTGCAGCAATGGCAGAACACCGATCGCCCGTCGTGCTCTCCTTCTCCTCCTTGCTCCCTCTCTCACTCCCGTTCTCGTTCTCACCTTCTCTCTCGATTGCTCTCTCTCGATCTCGTTCTCTCCTTCTCTCTCAATCACTCCTGCTCTCTGTCTCTCTCGCTCTCTGGTTCTCTGTGAAGGAGAAAGGAAGGGGGAAAGTGGGTTAAGAGGGAGGAGTCGGGTCGCTTGGGCGACGTGCCTCACCAATGCTGTCAGTTGGGTTCAGTGCGGGTCGCATCAGTACTCATGCGAGTCGCATCATTGTGATGCGAGTCGTGTTGACACCCATGCGAGTCGCAGTAAATGCTAAAAATTGAACTGCAGGATAACTGAAAACAAATATGCAAAATAAAATTGAAGAAAAATTGAAAAAGAATACTTGGGCTGCCTCCCAAGAAGCGCTTGTTTTAGGTCACGAGCTTGACCATCATCCGCTAGGGTTCGATTGAGATGGGATTGGGTGGATCTGGGCGGAGCGCCCACTTCAGAGGTGTATGGACCGTGTGCTGGTTTGCTGGTAAAGTCCTGAGCTTGCATGTGGCTGGATGAGTGCATATCACCTTCTCGATCAAATCCTCAATCACAATTTGCTGAGCTTTCAAATCCTCCAAGAATATGAGGATGCGAGCTGGGTCGAGGTCTGCATTTAAAATCACAGGACAAGAGTTATTTGGGTCTGGGAACTCATACCTGAGGTTAGCTGGAAGAGGCTTGAGCTCAGGAATTGGCGGCTCTGTGTGGGCCTTGATGCGGTCCGCGTCAGGTTCACTCGGGTCGCGCGAAGACCTCGTGTCAGCTTCATCAGATCCTCGTTCTCTATTTTCCAGGCCTTCGGACTGTGGCACGCGACCCGCGTGGGATTCATCCCGCCCGTGTCCTAGTTCATCCAGATCCTCAAAATTTGCTTCTGCTGCACACATCTCCTCCTGCAAATTATCCAAATAATCAGAATAATTACTCATTATTCGTGTATCGGATCCATCTGGTCTGTATTGCCTACGAGATTGTTCTTTGGCCAATTGATCGACCACATCAAGCCAGCAGCACGTTTCTGTTTCGGAGGGGTACTTCATAGCTCGGTTGAGATTAAACTCTATTTTCTCATCTCCAATCCGCAGAGTCAGAGTTTCATTCTCCACGTCAATGAGTGTTCGAGTTGTCTTCAAAAATGGTCGTCCCAGAATGATGGGGATTTCCTTGTCTTCTTCCATCTCCATTACCACGAAGTCAACCGGTACATAAAACTTACCCACTAGAACTAGCACATCCTCCACTATGCCCAGTGGTAGTCTAACAGAAGAATCAGCAAGCTGCAGAGTCATGCGCGTGGGTTTGAGCTCGCCTACTCCCATACGCTTAAAGATGGTGCGTGGCATGAGACTCACGCTGGCCCCTAAGTCACATAGGGCTCGCTTGATGGTAGCTTTCCCGATTGTGCAAGGGATGGAGAATTTACCAGGGTCTCCCAGTTTAGGTGGTAGCTCGCTGTTCAGAATGGCGCTGCACTGCTCCGTCAGTTTCACCGTCTCGTGCCCCCCTAAGCTTCGCTTGTTGGATAGAATGTCCTTCAAGAACTTGGCATAAGCAGGCATTTGAGTCAGAGCTTCGGTGAATGGGATCGTGATGTGCAATCACTTCAGCTAGTCTTTGAGGGAAGGGTACAGGTGGCCTGTATGGAGGTGGTTTCTCAGCCTCCTTCTTTTTCTGACTCTCAGACTCACCTGACGCGGGTCGTACTCACTGGATCTTCAATCGGTGATGCGGGTTCAGTTGATCCTATACGACATGGACTCACCTTTTCAGAGCTTGATGCGAGTCGCATCTCTGGTACGCGGGTCGCGTCAAATGGAATCTGATCAGTTGGGTTGGCTAGTCCTTCATACTGGGTCCCACTTCGCAGTGTGATCGATTTTACCTCTCCTCTGGGGTTGGGTTCTGGTTGAGCAGGTAACTTTCCAGGTTGAGGTTGCCTTGAGATGACTATGTGACTCAATTGCTCCAGCAACTTATTCTGAGCAGCCATTTGAGAAGACATAGATTGCATCTGTTCCCACATGATTTGATTCATTTTCCCTTGCTCGTGCATGAAGTCGCTCGAAGAAGGTGCCACATGTGGTTTGGAGGGACCGGATTGAGGTGCTTGGTTATCCTGATTGGGGAAGGAAGCATTCTGGTAAAAGTTCATGTTGTTATTGCTGTTGCTTCCAGAAGGGTTGTTCCAGTTGTTGTTGCCAGAGGGGTTATTGAAAGGGGGTCTGGGAGCATTGTTGAATGGTGCAGGGTTATTCTGATTCCACCACCAGTTTTGTTGCTCAACCGGGTCTTTGGAGTAGGATCGGTTGAAAGGAGGTTTTGGAAAGAACGAAGGTTCGTTGTTGATGGAGTTGACTTGCTCGACCTCCTCTTCGTCTTGCACCAACGGACATTGCTCATAAGCGTGCCTTTCGTCACCACACATGACACATGCTTGCGGCTACTGCTCGACTGCCTTCACACTCAGCTTGTCCATTGCCCTTTGCATAGCATCCAACTTGGTGGTTAGAGCGGTGATTTGATCGACTTCGTACTTGCCTCCACCTCCAGGTCGGGTGTTGTCGCGGCCTGACCACTTTTGATTCTGTGCCATGTTGTCAATCAGATGCATGGCTTCAAGAGGTTCCCTTGACATTAGCGCTCCACCTGCAACTGCATCAACTGAAGTGCGAGTGCTCTCAGTTAGACCATCATAGAATGTTTGAATCAACAATCAATCAGGAATACCATAGTGGGGACAAGAGTATTGCAATTCCCTAAACCTTTCTCATGCCTTATTTAGGGGTTCATCGGACCTTTGCCTAAAACTGGTCAGTTGGTTCCTTACCTTGGCAGTTCTTTTGTGGGGGAAAAACCTAGTGAGAAACAACTTAGACAACTCCCTCCAATTGGTAATGGAATCCCTTGGTAACGACCCTAACAATTTTTTGGCCTTATCCCTAAGAGTAAATGGAAATAAAGCAAGTTTGGTGTAATCAGCTGTTGCCCCATTGGTCTTGATGGTTGTGATACATTCAAGGAAGGTTTGGAGATGAGCATGCGGATTCTCGTGATCCATGCCGTTGAACACATTCTGCTGAACCATGTTGACAACTCCTGGGTTGAAGTTCGGTTGTTGTCCAAGAATTCTTAGTAGTCTGATTGCGCCTCTGACATCTCCAGCCCTTGGTACATTGAACTCTCGCAAGGTCCTTGGCATGAAGACATCCATGTCATCGTCAGATTGGTCAGTCAGGGCTTCCCTTTCTCTGAGTTCTCTTTCTCTGGCTTCGGCTTCCCTTTCTTCCCTGCTCGGATGTTCTGACATTGTCCCTGTGGCGCGAGTCGCTTTAGAAGTAATGCGGGTCGCGTCGGATGTGACTCGGGTCGCGTCGACTTCGATGCTGGTCACGTCAAGAGATGACTGAGCAGGAACAGTGTCGTCTGGAGGGGTTTCGTCAAAAAGCGGTCCTCTGCTCCTCAGATGGTACGTCAGCTTATATTTTCCTGCAGGAGGGGGTACGAAAGCCAGCTTTTGTAAGTGAGAAAAAGAAAAGTAAAGATACAGATTAAAATCTAGATTAACTTGGATAAGCAAAAATTCAGAAAAGAAATGATAGCCGTCCCCGGCAACGGCGCCAAAAACTTGTTCACACAAAAGCGTGCACACAAAGTTTCAGGTACAGCTAGCTGTACCCTTTTAAACCGTGATTGAGCTTTCGTATTAGGTTGCAAGTGCACAACCTTTGTCCGATGGTACAATCAGGTATCGATCCTCAGGGACGGTACAATTCGAGTCTAAATCACTACTTATCCTAGTTAGGTACTAGAAGTGAAGAGTTTGGTTTGAGTTCTTTTCAAATTTCTAAATTCAATAACAGAAGATAAAAGAAAGATAAAAGTTGGTTCAAATCGATTTAAAATGAAGCTTCCAAGGTTTTAGATTTCATCCTCTACCTTGCCTCTCCGACCTTCACGCGACTTGCATGCTTTCGCATGCGACCCGCGTGGTCTTCGAGTGAATGCAGCATTGATATCGTTTCTGAGTTCTTTACTTGTGCAAGGATCTATTGACCGTACCTAAAGTTCCTGAACCTCAACTTTCGTTTATTGGCTTAATGAACCTAGTAAGGAATTGCACTTTCACCTTCTTAGATCTACAACCTCAAACTTTCGTTTACAAGTGTTCAATCTAAGTCATTTGATCGGATTGCTAAAGGTATCCACTATCTCTCAATAGATGGAAATCTCACCTCTCGGTTCAATTGATCTACTTTTCAGATTTAAGATCTACCTCGAATGCTTAATCAAATTGCAAGAAACATCAAGGTCTCAATATTAGAAGAGATGCAAGAAACATTCAACAATAGACAACAAGATTCAATCAAACAATCACAATCAAGCAATGAAAGAATAATTCTCAATCAAATGAACACAAGAACAACTCAAATTCGAATTCAATACATCACAATCAAGGCTTTAGATTACATCAACCCTAGAAACAAGAAAGATCTACTCAAGCATCATAAAGAAAGAGAAAGAGATAAGAGGAGAAGTCATGATAAAACCGAATGAAGCAATCTAGCAAGAATCTTCCCTCCTTCTTTCCTTTCTTGCACCACACTCCAAGGATCTTGAGGTTTTGAATCTTCAAATTTCGGAACTCCCCCTCTGGTAGCAGGGGTGGCCTATTTATAGACTTTTCAAAACGAGTGCTTCAATTCTGGGCCTTTATTGGGCCTTTGCTGTTTGCTCTGGAAGCTCGCGATGCGACTTGCATCACCACCTATTGCGACCCGCGTCGGAGTATGATGGATGCGCTTCGCATGCAATGGCGCTGCGACCTGCTGGTGCGGCTCGGAGTAGTTGATGCGCCTCGCGTCAAGCCTGATTTGTGTCACATCAAGGTCTCTGAACTTCAGAAATTCTCTCGATTTCACCACTTTCCTGCAAAGTAAGAATGAAAGCACAGCAGTACCAAATTCTACATGTAATCATTATAATAGACGTTATTTGATGGCTTAGAATACATGTTTTGGTGATGAAATTGGTCAAAACAATAGGTCGGATATAGCAATATCAATATGTATATGTGTATATGTATGTATATGTATATGTGTATGTGTATGTGTATGTGTATGTGTATGTGTATGTGTATGTGTATGTGTATGTGTGTATGTGTGTATGTGTGTATTATACATATATTATAAAAACCATAATAAAGGCCAAGTCCTTATTAGTGTTATATTTAGACTTGCGATATCCAACTGACAAATAAAATCAAAGTTCACCAAAAAAATAAAAATAAAAAAATCAAAGTTATAAAAATTTACGACATCACTTCGTAAATATATCAAATATTTTATTTTTTGGCATACACTCTAAATAAGAAAACTTTTTTTTCACAAAATTATTCAAATCAAAATACTAAGATCTCTAAAAAAAAAAAAGGGGCCATGGGGCGCTCCGCTTGTGTTTTGGGCCGCCCGTGGGCCTGGCGGTTGGGGCATTTTTAATAAAAAAAATTAAATGTAGGGTTATTTTTAAAATTTAGTTTTTTTTGGATATTAATAAAAATGGCCATAATAATTGCCATGGTTAAGAAAATTTTAAGCTTTAACCTCTTTATTTTAGATTTGGTTGTAGTTATATTTAAATTTTTAGTAAATCATTTTTGTTACATATTTTTTATATTTAATATGTTAAGAAGAATACAATCATGCTTAAGTAAACTTAATTAGCAATGCTACATTGAATTCAACCCAATCTTATCTTGTAAAAGTGCACTTAAAAAACCATAAAATAGAAAGGAAATTTTGAAAGTTGTGGGCTGCAACATCTTTTATCATTGATTAATTACATTGATTGATTGGAGAATATATATGTCCGGTCTAATGTCTTATCATTATAAATTGCCCACAATCATTACAAATAAAAGAAAAAATATATCTAGTGATACATAATTATAGAATTTTTGACAAAAATAGAAGTATATTTTGGAAATATAAATTTTTTTTTGATAAAAGTGAAGTACTCCACCTGTTTCTACTTGTTTCTATTAGAAACAATAGTTTTCATACAGGACTAGTCTTGATAATACCAAAAGCAAGTATTACTACTGATCTTACTAGTTGTGAAGAAACTAGTAGATATCTACTCATACTAGAACACATATTACACACAAAAGAGTCTAAATTATTTCTAGAGATATGCTAAGGTGTTGGCCAAGTGTTGCCGCAGAAGAGAAGTAAGCTGCATCTATTGCATCTAACTTTGTTATGTCATTGAGGTAGTTAGAAAGGTCGGACCTCGAGAGGATTATGACGCCTGCCTGAGACGAAAACACGGTATCCATAGGAAGTACCATAGTTAATTTAAAATATGATTCATCTAAGTTTGATTTACACCAGAAAGAGGTTAAGGCTATTATTTGAGATCCTAAATAAGCAGCCGTGGGCAAGATAGAATTATTAAAGCATACTTTGTTTCTTGTTAACCATATGGTCCAAAGTGTGGCAGCCCTAATTAATTCAATTAGTAGACTATCCTTGAGTGGTATCCAAGCGTCTAGAAGCCATAAATCTGTTACCGATGTACAATTGAATAAAAAATTATTGTGTTGTGCAATCCAGGTCCATATTCTTGTAATTAAGGGACAAGTAACAAAAAGGTGATTAATAGTTTCTAAAGAATCACAAAAGACACATTTTTGATCACCTATCTATCCCTTTTTTGCTAAATTGTCCTTAGTCAAAATTTTACCTTCAGAATTTTATCTTCCTCAAGTAACCAAACAAAGATTTTAATTTTCAAGAGTAATTTGGCTTTCCATAGGGTATTGTGTGTTGTATTGTTTATACCCACATATTCTAACCAAGTGTATAGAGAGTGTACTGTGAAGTGCCCTGATGAGGTCCATCTCCAAATAATCCTGTCAGTACATGTTTGATCTAAAGTTGGAGGTCAATTTATTTCATTCTAACAAAGTAATGCTTGTTAGTTGTCTATTGAGTTGCATGGATACACTAGGGGGATTATCAAAGAAGCTAGAAACTGTGATATGGGGATCAGTTACTGTACGAATTTAGAATGAGACATAATTATATAATTTTTTACATATTAAATGTATTATTATAGTTTTGGGCCTTTTGGCCGAAAAAAAAAACCATAAAAATAGAATTATATTTTTTTTTTAACTTTTTTAAACCAAAAAAGGAAGTGACTGATTCTATGTGGCTCCACCGCACCATGTAATCATACCATAGTCCGTAAGTTGGCTAATTATAATAGTGACCGATTCGACCATTAAATAATAATTTTGTATCTATTTATAATAATAGTAAAAAAAAAATTTAAAAATATATATAAACTTTGGTTTAAAAGCATATTTTAATATGACTATTATGTTTGATCAGTTCGGATCAACTTTCAGAATGAAAATAAAACATATGAGACACAATGAAATCACTTATTACGTGTGACCAAAATGATAGAGACGGTTACAATACACATATTGTCACGCATGTTAGTCATGCCGTGACCTATATTGGTCATGTTGAACTTTTTTATTTATAATTTAAGCTATTTTATTTGAAAAAAAAAAATCAGTAAATAAAAAAATGTGAAAATGTTGTATAAAAATGAAATAGTGATGATCACACGTGTCGTAATCAAAATTAGATTGCAAGTCATGTAAATTTTTTCAGACAATAATAGAGATATGAATCACATTTGTGATGACAGGTCACTGACATATATGTTTGGATGCAGCGAGAATAGCGAGAACAGCGAGAACAGCGCTATTCTCATCCATCCAAACGTAGAACAGCGAGAATAGCGCTGTTCTCGCTGTTCTCGCTATTCCTACAAAAACATGGAATAGCAAATGAACTCTCTCAAAGCCTCAATCCCTACAGTAGCTATTCTAAATGTTCAATCCAAACAACTTCTCGAATAGCTTTGAGTTAGCGCTATTCTTAAATAGTAGCTGTTCTCGCTATTTTTAATTTACTATTCTCAACAGTAGCTATTCTCGCTATTCTCTAGTGCATCCAAACGCACCTGAACTTATTGCGATGAATCTGTGATGTTATGATAAAAAGTTAATTAAACAAATTTTGAGGCCATGCAAGAGGTCAATAGTCGAATTGACATCCACTAATTTGCAATTCAACCGAGGGAGTAACCTAACATAACAAATGCAAAATGAGCCAAACATGTCTCTTCCATGGCATCTCTTCCAAATGATGAAAACATAGACCTACTTGTCACACCCATCCACCAACACTAATTGTTTGTGGCATCTAATAATTTCACGCCTCACATCCAAATAAAGTAAAATATAATCTAATTTTTACTTTTGCAAAAAAATGTGGCCTAGCTTTCAGCAAATAACAGAGAGTAATATTACCTCTGATTGAGACTGATAAATAGTAGAAAACGGGTGCATATTGATATTGTACACAATAACTACTGTTAAAGAAAAATAAACAGGACAATTTTTTTTTTTTTTTTTTTTAAAACATAGCAAAAACTTGGGAATTCGTTAACCATATTTGATTGTAGTTTTTTCGACCCGCTGCCTTTCTCAGGAGCATACTCAAATAGACTCACGGGTAGACAAAAAATTAGCCAATTAATGGTTTTTGTAAGAATGTCCTACATCAAATAATTTGGACTGGATATATTATGAATCTAATGATAATATGATATGCTATTTATTTTTGAATAAGTCTCTCTGAAGTAGTGCGATCAATAGGTGTATCTGAACTGGTGCATATATAATATGCAGTGATCAGTTCAATTTCCGAGTGCTATTATGTTTGCATCATTTACAAAAAAAACAAGAGAGAAAGGAACAAAGGAAGGAAAGATGAGACTGTCTGTTGACGCTAGTACTCCGACTCACAGTCTATTTTCGATGTCTATGTGGACAAGGACACCCACATGGCCCCATGTGTAGATAGCCGTCCTCCTGGATTTTGAGTTTTAGTAGAGATCTATTGGTTCCGATCGGCTTTGCTCTTCTCAGAAATTATTTTTTGCCCTTTTCTAGATGTTTGGTTTGTAGTTCAAATTAAATTTAGAATTAAAATCAAAATAAATTTCTTGAATTATTATTGTTAATAAAATTATAAGGTATAGAATCAATAATTACAAGTCAGAGCATTAAAAAGTTTAAATTAAAATTTTGTTTTATCAAGTACTCAATTAGTAAATTGATTTAAACCCAATTATTTAAATCTGATTCTATATTTTTTTGCTCCTCCCACACAAAAATTCTAGATTCGTCCCTACATGTGGACATCGATAGAGACGCAGTACGTTGCTGTTGCTAATGCGTACATCTGATACGAAAAAGGAGAAGACAAGAGAGTGATTGCTCATTCAACTAGACAGAAGATATCCGCGACGTGTCTAATGGTAAAATTTATTTATCTTGATAATAATTTTATACATAAATTTTAGTTTTCAAATAGTAAACAAATCATGAACTGAAATCGAATTGTTGTATTTTAATTTACCCGGACTCCCGACTCCCAAGAGCTTTGTGGGTTATTGTCTAATCCTATTGCAGCCCGATATTTTTTTTATAGTCCAACTCATTTTCCTTCTAGCTGCTTACCCGTTTGTTCTTTTTCTTTTCTTTTTCTTTTTCTTTTTTTCTGCACAACCCATGTTTTCCTTTCTTCTTTTCCATTATAGCCCAAGTCTGTTTGTTTTTTTCTCGCTGAAGGCTGATATATGTACTCTTCTCATTGTCTTTTGTCGCACACTAAGGAACTATATCAAGAGCAAAGTTTGGGTGTGATGTGCTCACCAAGAGAATTTAGTGAGCACAAATTTAAAAGTATATCGAATCGACTTCAAACATCGAATTCAAACTGTTCAAATCTATGTACTTCATAAGTGATGCATACACATGCAAAATTTTAAAAATTTTGAATTTATTTGCTGCAAGATCAAGCGGTCAAAGAAATAATAAAAATTGAATATATAAAACAAATTATAAATTAACTTATAAAATATTCATTTCTTTGACCGCTTGATCTTGTAGCAAATAAACTCGAAACTTTTATAATTTTACATGTACATGCATCACTCATGAAATACACGAATTTGAAGTGAATTTGACGTTTAAAGTCGATCCGATATATTTTTGGAGTTGTGCTCACCAAACTCTTTTGGTGAACACATCACACCCTAAACCCTAAACCCTAAACCCTAGCTTTGCTCCTATATCAAATGCACGATTCTTTCCATGCTATTGAAAACATTTTGTGATCTTTCTAATTCCTTGAAAAATATTTTCCCTTTCTGAAAATAAAATAACTGTATTGTACAAATAGAAATTATTTTTTTGTACCTTTATAATTCCTGAAATATGTGACCAACTCTACAACGAATAATTGTTAAATGAAAGACGGAGTGAGAATGTTAGATGCATTAATTGTTTGCTTTCGCTGCTCATATTATATATTATGAGTTTTCTTACTATAAATATACTCTATCAACTGGATAGTTTTCAAAATTGTAATTTCATTTCCTTAGTTTTTTTTTTTTCCCCAAATGTAATTCTATTATTTATTTTTCCTTCCTTTCAGAGCAGATTTAGGTGGAATTCGGGAGCAACTGCCGCTCTGTATTTTGAAAATTTATAAAGATCTATAGATCCAATCAACTTTATTTTTCCTAGAATTTTTTTATCCCTCTAAAATTCTGATTTGTTATTGGAATTAAATTTAAGGTTAAAATTAGAACAATTTTTTTGAATATGAATTGGTAATTATGATTAAAAGTCGGAGCATTGACAATTATAAATCCAAACATTGTGTCTATTTAGTTGCCGATTAACTAATGAGTTTGAATCCAATTAGCTATTTAAATCTGAGTCACTATTATTTTGCTCTTCTGACAAAAATCCTAAATCCGTTTCTGTTCCCTTTCATAACAATATTGCTTTAATAGTCTAATATTTTCAAAGTATACATCTCAAAACAGTAGCATTTTTAAGAAGCATGTGTAAGTGTAAACATATTAGTGGCATCAACGGTGATGAAAATTCAAAATTACTATTTATGTTCGATAAGATAATGAATGCTCTCCCTCTTAGTCCCGAGTAGGCAGGAAATATCTTGTCAAATGTTATAATTTTATAAAATAATTGCATAGCATGTGCTCCAGTTAATTAAATTTGATATCATGCATTTTTTTTTTTTTTTTTAAAATAGATATCATGGAGGTACGAACAAAATAAATAATTATATTTTCAATTGACATTAAATATTTTGTATAACGTAGCATCACATTGTGATTACTTGTGACAGGAACTTAATTTAATTTTACCGAATAACAACAAAAACTAGCTAGCATTTCAAACATATATATGAATTTTGCTATCGAGTGTTTTGAAGTTATTGTTAATTTACTGTTATTTTTTTAATTTAAGACATATTACAGTATATTATTTTGCTATCATGAAAACTTGGTATTTTAAATATTTGGACATCTAAGAATCAAATTGTTTGAAAAATCAGTGATCTAGTTAGGGGCGGATGCAGGACTCTGATCAAAGTAGGGTAAAAAAATATTGAATCAGGTTTAAATAGATAATTTGGTTCAAACTTGTTAAATAATCATATACTAGATAAAACAAAGAGAGAAAGAGCTACAAGAGCAGCGCATTTCTTTTTTTTTCGGTGTTTTTTAATCAATCAATGGGCCAGCCGGCCAATTGAGTTTTTCCAACAAGTCAGGCAAATATGAGATATCTCAGCGAATTGGATTTTAATAGGTCTATTTCTTATATAATTTATAAATTTTGATATACATTTGGCTATTTTATTTAATTAGGCTAGCCAAACAGATTTAATCTATCCAATGTAGGACAATATTAATTTTCAGAGTAGAACAAATGTTCAAAATTTAGTCTTTATAAATTAGTTTTGAATTTTCATAATATGACAGTTTTCCTACTATATATGTGCTACAATAAATTCGCCTCTGAATCTAGTAGTTAAGATTAATACTTTCTACACGGAAATGCAAGATTGAAATCCGATTGAAAAGTTTCTTATGAATATTTCATGTTAGAAAATTTAACCTCCATGTTATCTCAAAATTAATAAGAATCAAATAAATTTAGAATTTTCATATCTTAAATAAAATTGAGAGGGCTAACCTGTAAAAAATAAGGTGATCCTAAATGCATGTCAATTGTTGAAACACATCTCCATAAATATAAATGCTTAATTCACACAATCACATACCTTCGTGTGTGTAACCGGAGGCGGATCCAATTGAAAGGATTAGAAATCAATTGGCTCCATTTATATTTTAAATAATTGTGTTTTAATGCGTTATTTTATAAGTTTTTGAAAAAAATACTATAATTTCAACTATGATGCGTCCGCTGTTGACCTTTATATTATGATTTGTATCTCAATTTAAAACTGTGCGTAACCCACTAATGCAGTGACCCACTACACGAATAGCTCCACAATAAACAGTACATGTAACCAGTCTTAATTTTTTAGATTATGGTAATTAATGCTAGTGAAGAAGAGCTTGAATGAGAAATTAACTAGGTGAGCAATGAATGGGGAGGGCCAGGAGGCAAAGGCATCTCCATTCTTCCAAGTGGAACGAGGAGAGAGAAAGGAAGAGACAAGGGATGAGAAGAGAGAGAAAGTAGGTCAACGAAATGCACTAAGGGTGGATGTATGATGTATGAATGGATGTATGGGTCCAAAATCTAATTAAAAGCAGTGGGGTTTCTTCTTGTCTTGTCTTTTCGACATCCCCAAATTGGAGATTTAACAATTTCAGATTTTATCAAGTAGAATATTGAGGATTGGGTCTTTTAAAAGACACTTATTTTATCTCCTTACCGACCATGTTTCCATTATCTGGGCTAATCATATATCATATGCTTTTTTGTATCTTTATGATTTCTGTTGCTGCTTTAATTGCTACTTGCTACTGATTAATTGGTTCCTCTCCATCCCATGTTACCGCACTTAATTGAAGAAACATTCAATTTTGATGATACTCTCTATATGTTAGATTCTTTTTTTCGAGATAGAAAAATGATTCTAACTTCTATTTAATGTCGACCACAAATGACTCTGTTCGATTTTCAATTCACGATTTCTTACGCACAAAATGTTATCATTTGCTATTTACATCAAAGTCTGATTTTTATGTATGTTAATTTTTTTATGATAATATACCTGTATATTATTGTGACCTCATTGAAATTAATAACAAGTAATAAATAATCTGTCTCACTCAAATAACAAATAATAAATCATATGTCAGATTATTTATTATGTGGTACTGAGTGAGACTATGGTATTATCATCGGTCCGTACTATGAATTCATACCTTTGTATTAAAATATTAAATATTTAATTTGAATGGCTCAACATGATCTTATATATAAATATATTTGAAAATCAATAGGTATATTTTAATATATTTACTATTTTTTTAATAGATAGAAAATCACTTCATCTAAAATTTTGTGACGATTCAAAAATAACTATTTTCTATTTATATAAAAAACAGTTAAAAAGTTCTTAAAATGTATAAATTTTGGTCTTCAGTTACATTTTACATATATATTTTTATATGATATCAAGTTGGGAGGTTCAAATTAATTGTTTGGACTATAAAAATAAATATATAAATCTATACCGAACAATATGTAATATGCATATTACCGTAGGCTCACTCTTGTTATTTTATTCTTTATTATCAATAGAATATATATTATTTAATTTATTTTCAACACGAAAACAACGATCAAAATAGAAATTAAAGTTGATTCAGTAAACTGTAAAATAATTGTTACAAAGAACCTTAATTTTCGGCCGCAATATTAGGTCATGCGCCTCTTTAACAGAAAAGAATAGTATCTAACAGTATATATTTTTATTGCACAAGACAACCGGATAGTTCAACGTGATCTCTATATTTCATATGTTTGGAGACCGGATTTTATTTCTTTTTGAAACCATTTTACTATTTTTTTAAGTAGATTGAAAATCACTACTTTTGAATGGTCAAGATTTTTTAATTAAATGATTTCCTACTAAATTGTAAAAAAAATGTAAAATTTGATCTCCAAGTACATTTTCATATGCAAATCTAGTTGAATGGTTTAGATCGATTGTTTGGACTTTAAAAACGAAGATGTGAGTCTATTGTATGAATCGATGTGCGCTTTAAAAATCCCATATTCTCACTCCTTTTGTAATTAACAAATTGGTTGCTGGACAAATTTTGTAAATATATCCCTTCTCCTCAATGAACTGCTAAAATTCGGAGTATACAAGCACACGCAAGCTTTGATGCACACAAACATATTATCTGATGACAATAGTTGAGATTTTCTACACTGTCCGTTTAAAAAGAAGAATAATGACATCTAAGATATAAACTAAATCCTCAAAGAAATACAAGCATTTCAATTGAACCAAGTACAAAAACTGTGTGGTAATTTAATTCACTGGAGATTCTGACCCATTCTCATCTTTGCAATGGTCCCTGCCTCCTGAACTCGGCCCAAACCAATTGAATAATTCAATGGCCCATATAAATTAACCTCTTGGTGAGAAAATTGAGAAGGCCCAATTGAATAATTCCCTGGCCCATCCCTTGGGTTTAAAAGGAGTTCATGTGCTATATTTTTTAATTCTAACAGACGTACTTAAATTTAACTTCAAAGGCGTTTTTGTGTTAACTCTTTTATTCATATCCTCTGCTATAACCAAGTAAGAATCCTTTTGAATTTAACTTGAATTATTTAAAAAAAAATCCCAAAGGACACAAAAAAGATATATCCTCAATCAGTGATATTTCAAATTACACCTGAGACGTGACGCAGGTTGTTTGATCTGAATTGGATGATCTGCATTTGCTTCAGGCTACATACAATTTTGGAACAATTTTGTCTAGATGCCAGTTTCACAGTGTCAAATGGTGGTGATGAGATCCAACTGTAACTGGGTCAAACTTTCTTTTGTTCAAATATATATAAAATGACTAAGAGTGAGGCCCGATGTATGGAAATTGATAAATTAGAAGGCTGTATATTCTAAATTAATTACAAATAACGCAATGTACAATTATGTCATAACAAGCTCTAGTTGACTTTGTGATGGAATCTTGAGACGATCGAAACTCAAAACCTTTAACAATTGTTGAATCAATTTCTTTACCCGAGTAAAAAAAAAATATATATTCACGTCTAACACGGATACAGAGTGTGAGAGTGATATAATTATGAACTTAAATCTATCATTTACTCTTATCACGTGTTAATTATATATACATGTTTGCACCCATCTGAACACCATCGATCTATTGACTTTTTTTAGAAAAATTAACAAGACCTATTGACTTGGAAATTAATTTATCCCAGATGCTAGGAGTAGGGTAATCATAGCTACTTAAACCCTTCCTTTGCCCTTGATTATTGCAATAACAGAGCAATAATGGTAAACCATATGTTACACATATCTCGTCTTTTCCTTGTTTACACCTTCCTTGTTCCCCATGCAATACTTGCAGTGGTACCTGATCCGGTACAAGTAAATATCGGAGTCATTCTCGACCTGAGCTCTATGGCCGGTAAAATGAGCATGACTAGTATCAACTTAGCAGTGTCTGATTTCAATTCTGAAAATATGATTGGGAGTGCAAATCTGGTACTTCATGTCCGGGACTCAAAAGGAGATGTTGTTACTGCAACTGCTGCTGGTACGTTCTTTTCCGCATTTTAGAACTCATTTCCAGTTCACCATTTCTAGTTCACGAAAGGTTCCCTGGTACCGGTACAACCTCTCAAATCTGACATTAGTTGCATGTTTTGTTCACATTTGACATGCTTCTAAAAAGTCTTAGGGAGTAAGTTGCAATAGACTCACACAATATATATATTGTAAAAGAATACTGAGCTTTCTCCATCGTTTAAAGAGAAAATGAAAGCTACTTTGCCCTTCTTGCTAATGATTGATTGTACCTGAGAACAAAACATTTAGTTATATTTACTTTCAAGTCAACACACCTGCTTAATTAGCTAATTAAGTTGCATGAAAAAATATCAAAAAGTACCCTTGGTTATTGGAATCAGTACGGCTAGACAAACCCAATTAAGTGTAACGTCTTTATCACGATTTTTTTCTAGACCATACTAAACCAGAACAACTAATTATAAATCAAAAGGTAGCATAAATAAAATCTCTGTCCATAAAGGGCTAATTAAGTACACGTGGATCTTTCCTCGACAGAGGTGGATCCACAGCCAGTTATAAGAATGTTTAGTCATTGCTATGATTTTAAAATTTTAATTATTTAAAAATTAACATTTGATTTAGTGACAAAAAAAAACACCTTTGTATGGAAAGTTGTAATTTCGAAACTTGGATGATGGTTCTTTATGGATAATAATGGAAGTCTTCTATCTCAAAAAAACTTTAAAGTATTATTTATATTAAAATTTAATAATTTTTTTTTATATGGTTAAGCAGCCCATTGTAAAATACTAAATGTGTATTTGTAACTTAATGGTCAGAATTTCACTTTGTACGTAGTTGTATATACTTGGGTTCAAATCTACCTACCACATATTGTACATTTTACCTTTAGCCCTTCAATCAAAACTTTCTAGTTCTACCCTTGTTTCTCGACATGAGACATGAATTAATATTCTGAAATTGTTGCATTCATTTTTTATTTTGAAGTCATGTTATATTAAGCAAATCGCCGAAACATCACTTATAAAATTTATTTAACAAAGTAATAGAATTGGAAGGCATTGGGATTGTGGCCTTTTAATTTAAAAGTCCGTACGCATACTATAATTAGTACCGAAAGAATTACAAACAAAAGAAAAAATATACCTTCTAGAATGTAAATCACATCGACTTAATTAATACATACTTTTTTTTTTTGATATCTAGATAGAGACTATCCAGTGTACTGTAATGAGATATAGATAGATAGAATGAGAAAGACATAACCTTTATTTCATTATGATTGTGTAAAATGTAAACATTGTATTACATCTCTATTTATAGAGCATAGATCTGATTCCTCTAATTACATCTAATGTCATTAACTAACCAACTGATCTAACTAACTAAGTTGTTATATCATCAGCTTTATTTACAATCATACCACTATGTCTAACTAACTCTAATAACTCCATTGTGTACAAAAGGAGATTTGTTTACAACTTCAAAAGAACTAAATCACCACACCCTCCCGCTATCAGCCACTCAAACCACAACTAATAACATTCTTATTTTTACAACACTTAATACATACCTTAATACAAAATTTTAACCGCTGATCTAAATTCAATTTGATTTTATTTCTTCAAGCAATCACACGTTGTATACATCTATTATCTTGTACAGTTGTACGTTACAATTGAACTCTGGCTTGCGTGTTGTACTTCTCAAATATGAAAATTGAAAGAAAGAGTCAATAATGATATATAATATTATTGTAAAGATGATCTACAAAAACACATGACCTTACAAACCAGGGGAGATCATGTGCCCACCCTGCTAATTTGCATATAATAACAGTAAACTAACAACCATGTTGTGAATTTCTTAATAAATTGTGCAATAGTAAAAAACACTTTAGTCAACTCAATTACATTACTTATGGCGTAAGTTTTAGGGGAAATTGTTTTTATGTCACTCCAAAACATAGAATTTAGGAATTTGCCACCCCAAAATCTTAAATTAGCTAATTGTCACTCCAAAATCATTATATTTAGCAAATTGCTACAATTATACATATAATTCAGATATTTGATTAAATTTTTTCTGAAAATTCAACAAATTTCAATAGTGACCGAAATACCCCCATCAGAATTGCCCCAAAATGCACCCCAACTACTGTCGCTTCATCTTTGTCCCTTCATTTTCTATTTCGCTAATAGAGTCTTGCGTGCTTAGCGTCGCTGTACCTTTTCTATCTAACTCTCGCTCTCTCCCTCCCCCAGTCGAAACTTCCTAATACTCAAAGTGGTGACACCTTCATCACTCGAACTAATCAATGGCTCACCTTCATCATTCTTTGACCCACTCAACCCTTAAACCAGCTCCCAATTTGAAAAGAACAAAACAATACAGTGCTACATATTTGCTAAGAGTATCCGTCATCCAACTTTTCCATAAAATTGGAGCAAGAAATCCATATCACTACATATTTAGTGTACGGGATAACACTATCAAATCCCTACGAAAGAAAATCACAAACTTAATGAGAACAGCATGAAAACACTGTCTGACAAAATTGATTATGCGATCTTACAAATAAACCCTTTCTTATTTACTTATTATATTTCTTGAAATGAGTTGGTTTACCTTTCATATCAGTAATGTATTATCCCTCAATTATTCATTGTTGGGCTGATTTCGAAGTGGTACAAAGGGGATGCAAATAGGTAAAGTGAGAACTGGTACAGGGGCATTATGGGCTGATACCATATACTAAATACTGGTTTATTGGTTAGAAATGCGAACAAACTTCAAAAAGCCAAAGGATGCACTTTATGAAACAATGTAAAATTTGAACAGATAACATTCTACAGGTATGAAGATCAATTTACTTCATACATGATAACATTCTACTGGTATGATCTGAGACTATTGGAACCTACCTATTGATTTTAAACACCGTGAGGCTTTGGGATGTGACACTTTTGTTTAAAAGGAAAAAAACATCCAACCATATAATTAGAATAAAATATTTATATTGCATATATGAGAAAATACGGTTACATACTGTTTTTTTAGGGTAAAGTGGTAATTGCCACCTTACAATTTTCATTAATAAGTAAAAAAAAATATTTACACTAATGTTTGCTCACCTATTTACATCACAACCCAAAAACTAGAATTGAGTTTTAAAAATAACTCTCCATCCTAATTACATCATCAACAGAAACTATAATTAAGTTTTAAAAGATAATAAATCTCCATCCTAATTACATAACTATGTCAAATAGTTTATCTCCAGCGCCGAATTGTCAGTGCTGCCTCTTGTACCAATTGCACCTCAGGCTTGCGCTCCTGACTAAAAAGTCTCCTATTGCGTTCACACCATAGTGCCCAAGTATCGACTGTCATAACAGTTTCGCCTAGTTTCGTTGCGTGGCTGCCTATGCCCTATCTACTGGCATGCCACAAGTGTAGCAAGTTCTGAGCATTTTTGTTTACCGGTGCCGTACTAGAAACCGTAAGTACCCCACTCCAGAAATATTCAGAATAATTACACCTTACCAGTATATGATCCCCGGTTTCCAGCATTGCCCCTCCACACAAAACACATCCCACTGGTACGGTTACATACTTACAATTAGTATAGTATAACACTGATTATTTCTAATTTTGTAAAGATTTGGTATGGATATCAGTAACACATCTACATCACTATTCACATCAGCAACAGGTAGTGGTTAGTACCTCTCAATGACATTTATCTTATTAAACCAACAAAGCAACTTAGTGACACTATCTTTGTTTCCAACTACTCTAATGATGCTGGTGTACAGTGTACCACCTGTACCACTCTCGCAATAGATCTAAAAATTGGGATATAACCTGCCATTGTGATAGATTGAAACTTAAGACCTTATCTAGCATCAAACCCCAAGTTTCAGCCCCAAACTAGCTAAGAAGATTGTGCTAAATTTTTTAACTGTTAGAAGAGCGGAGAAGAGCAGAGAAGAATCGTGCTGTCCTATTGGAGTAGAATCGTTTCTAACTCCTCTGAAGGTGGCAGATCCATTTTTAATTTTTGGTTCTTCAGAGAAGAAGAGAGCAGAGGTGGTGGCAAGCGGTGAAGGTGAGAGAAATTCGAAATTTTGGGAAAATGCACCTGTTTGGGAAGATGGCTCGACGGAGGGTAATTTTGGAAATACCAAAATACGGTTTATTATACACTACTTTTCAAAAAAAAATTAATCAAATATCTGAATTATATGTATAGTTGTGGCAATTTGCTAAATATAATGATTTTGGAAAGGCAATTAGCTAATTTAAGATTTTGGAGTGACAAATTCCTAAATTTCATATTTTGGAGTGGCATAAAAACAATTTTCCCTAAGTTTTATGTTTAACGCACCCAAAAAATGCACCTGTGGTACCAGCACCGGGTACTTGCATTATAACACATCATCGTTCATGTTCTGGCAATAATCGATGCAATCTCCACGGTATCGCTCCAATTCCCACAGTGTTAATCCAATCCTCACAAAATTGATTCAAGTATCTTAGATATTGATCAAAATATCCTTAAAGCACATCATCACATAGTTTCCACACTCAAATTCCAACAAAAACAAAATGTATTTCAACACTATCGATAATTTGAACCATTTTAATGTTAGATTTTGAGTAACCTTTTAATCACTCCATACCTTATAGAAATCAATTGGTTGCAGAGTAAACTAACATACCTTATTTTAAATATTGTAGCGCTTGATTTGCTAAATTTAGTGAAGGTTCATCTGATCATTGGGCTTCAGAATTTTGACGAGGCTCCCTATATAGCTGCTTTAGCAACAACTGCACGTGTACCAGTTCTCTCCTTCTCGGCAAGCGATACAATACCTTGCAACAACTGCAAGATCCTCCTACACCGGTCTTAACCATACAAAAAATAGACCTTAAACATAGTAATGATACTTGGACCACATATTATTCCTTGAAAGTATGTAAACAATCACTAATTCCATAACCTAATTACTTGAAGAGCACAATAAGTTCCTATGTAGGTTCTGAAGGCAAGCCGTTGTCCTGTTTATCCTTAGAATCCTTCCCTAGAAATAATCCCTTAACATCATAAAAATCAAAAGTTAACATCGCAACTACTGAGACAACACCCGTAACAATAAAAAGGCCTAGAAAGCTACTTGCGTTTTGCCTTGGTACATAGGTTGGGTCATCAGAATTATAGTATCCAAGCCATTTATCCTGTATATCTGCCAACATTCCACTGTCTGTTAGGTTCAGAATTGCTGTAGAGAGGTCTTGTGCCAGCACCAAGCCTTTCTGGAATGCCTACATGAAAGTTTAGGAGAAGTGGTCAGAGAGAAAGATAGCTTCCCAGCTGTTACCAGGGTTTCAGAGGGGGGGGGGGGGGAGAGAGAGATTAGGAGACTTACAAATCCAAAACCACCAGCCTTATAAGAGATTTGTGAAGGAACGGTGTAGTTACAACAGTAATATTGGAAAAATAAATTGACATAAGGGAGCTCATCGACAGTTGCAGCGACTCCGCCATTCTTGCTCCCTTTGGTCAATGCATCGCTATATTGGTCGAATGATGTTAATGGCCTCAACTGGGACTCTTTGAATCCCATGTTTAGCAGCATTCCTTTAATATAGGAACTCTGGAGGTATCCCACGTAATCTTGATTCTTTATTAGCTGCCGGATCGATGTGACAGTTGGTTTTATTTGCTCGGTTGTAAATATGGTCGTCAGGTTGGCTGTGTAGCTCGAAGAAAGTGTGAACAAAACAAAGGTCCACACTGCCAAAACCGCCTTAGATGAATCACGGGTAAGCTCTGGACTTTTTTCACCTACATTTTAAAGCACCAATTACTCACCCAAAAAAGAAAAAAGAAACCAATTTGTATAAATTACAAAAAATAAAATATGTTCCAGATGCAATCTGGGCCCATCTTTATTCATTTTAACACTAGTAACAATTAAAAAATAACAGACCTACTGAAAAAGCTTTTTATGTGATCATAATGTCTTTTAGCACATATTTAACTTAAAAGATAGAGAATATATCTAATTAATACCTGGAAAAAAAACTCACCTTTTGCCAAGAGAAAATATTTTTTGAGAATATATCTGCATAGTTGCATACTGGAATCGACTTTTGCACATTAGTTTTGTACCAAATGCTATTAGGTTCTATACCTTCAATTCCTGAAGCATAGTATTAATCTTCTCCACCTCTGATTAGAGCAGAAATTCATGCACAGACATACAGAATTCATCTGATAAATCCTTCATAAATCCATGAATCCCTAAAAATGCCCCTTTAGCCCCTCAATTCTAGTTTGATGAATCTTCCCTTAGTAGAAACCCAGAGCATACACTGGGGGACAGTACTAATTAGGAGGCCCTTAACGGAGCAGAGAGGCGGTGCAGGAGCTGTGGAATCGGAGGCATAGAGGGATTTCCGGTGGTAAAGGACGCGGGTTAAGTTCAATTCGGTTTGATTCGTTTGCAGCCCTGAATCAGGTTTAACTATTTTTAAAAAAAAATTGTTTAAGCAAGAAATCATAAAATTTCAATAAAAAATTGTACAAATAAAGAACAATGTTGTAACAATCCTAATCATGTGTGACTAGGTTGATTCACGTGCCATACGTGCGTGTCATTTTCATCAAAGAGTGGTCACAACACAGAGATAATCACGCATAAGACATGTGAGTCAGGGAACGTGACTGGCACACACATTGTATCGTGCCATTACATAACCATGCTGTGACATCCGGTTACAGTGTAACTTTTTACATCTTTTAAGAATGCACTTTGACTTTTTTAATTTCTTTTAATTTCCAAAAGTACAGTGCCGCAAAAGATCTGAATCTGGGGTTGAGCTCACAAAAATATATATCATTAATCAGTGATATTGCAAATTACACCTGAGACAACGCAGATTGTTTGATCAAATCAAGACTACACCTATTAACATCTTGCAAATTACTTTTAATACGTGGTTGTTCATGCAGGTTAATTTAACTAATTAGGTTAGCTACTATTTGAATAGTGTGGTTAGCTAGAAATAGGATTTGTTTTAATGATGTATCTGTACCTTCCAGTATATTTCTTGGATCTCAAATTATTACTCTTACTCCATATTAGTGTAAAACTAATTTAGATAATTCTTATTTTGAATTAACTTTAATTTTGCTCATAGATATTGATCTTTTGAATCAGGCAGGCAGCATTATAATCCTGTCAGATACAAATACCCACGAAAGAGTAAGCAGCCAGTGGGACTTAAAGGAAGACCCATATCTTGATTTAGAGGGCTCTGATCTTTCATATTACCTTAGAGACCATACTGAGATTGATACTATAGATGTTGCTTTTTATTTCTAGTGACCCATCTACTTCTGATTCTCATTCTATTGTCAGGATTGATAAGTTTGTGACTCTATTGTCAGGATTGTTTTGTATGTGATTGGTTTGCTTGTATGTAGTTGTTTCGTATTATAGATCCGGTCATCCTTGCAATCTGTTATGCCTCTATGCTTTATGACTTTAGCTTTAGATATCTTTTTAGTGCTTCACACCTTGAGGATCTTTACCATTTGTAGCTTGAATCACTTCTGTATGATCTCGTTTATTTCTGACAAGGTTCTAAATAGCGATTATAACGGCATAGCGGGGAGACAAAAAAAAAGCTATTACGAATAGCGTACCTATAACGAAAGCTATCATACATAGCAATTTTCCCTTTTCAAATTTTATATTATATATTTCTACTAATTATCAACATAATCAATATTAGAGAATTTATGTAACAACTAAATGACAACTAATTTAAGTCTATACTTTTTATCAATTACGTAAATAAAAAGGAAAAAAAATCTAAAAAGTAACATTATTACATATTATAATAAACAAAGAACAATTAATTTTATAAGGTAAATGAAGTATTTAAACATTTGATATATTATATAATAATAATAATAATAATAATCAAAATTAGCTTTCAATTAAAACAAAAGATAATAATTTTACAAATGAATACTATGCGAAGAGCAATCAAAATGAAGAATTAACATTTGAATATTTCTCGATATAGAATGAGATAATAAATCATAAATAAAAGGGATCAACTAACAGTACCCCCATATCAGTCCCCTAAACGTCCCCCGCGCTAAAAGACAAAAAACGTGCGACAGGAGACCACTAACTGACTTGGACATCAGATAACTGCCGGCAATCTGCAGGACTAACGCGATTTTTCATCGTTGACAGGTATAGTATTCATACCTATGGACTTAAGTAGTCTTACTTATTATCCATAATATTGGTCAAATGTAAACACAAACTGTTGGGGGACCATTAATTTTGGGAACCAGTAACGACCAGTGGGGACACTGACAACGTCTGACAGCCTGGATTGGGGACCGCAACCGTCTGAAAGCGACATTTGCCAAAATTGAGGACCACTACAGCGAATCTATACAATGAACTGATGAAGTATTCATATCAAATTAATGAAATATTCATATCTAAATAATGAAGCATTCATATCTAACAAATGAAATACTCATATGTTGACAACATGAAGTATTCATATCTAATTAATGAAATATTCATACATATAAGAAATAATTTATACAATTCAAAATTAGACACCTCTTTTGGGACATCTCTTCCAATACCTCTTCAATTCACTTAAAATATTTTTTTATAGTAAGTATTCACACCTGACATTAACACTATTCATATTGAAGGTATAAAGTATTCATATCTAACAAATAATGAAGTATTTATAACTAATTAATGTAGATATAAAGTATTTATATCTAACAACATGAAGTATGCATATCCAACTAATGAAGTATTCATATCTAACTAATGAAGTATTTATATCTTGCACTCTGACAACCTTCGCTGGGCTAGCATGGACCCCCTCTAATGGTGCACCATGCTCTTCCCACCAGATCTCGACGATGCACTACGCTCTCCTCGCCGGATCTCAACGGTGCACCACGCCGAGAAAGAGAAGAGGCGGAGGCTGTGAAGGCCGTGAAGAGCGCGAATTTTTTTTTTTTGTTGATCGAAAGAGAAAGAGGGGTCAAAACAATTAGAAAGACTAACTATAATAGGAGAGATAGTTACCATAAGTAGTTAATGGCCAGGGGGGCTGTTAGGGGACTAGAATGAGGGGGATGAAATCATTACTCTAAATAAAAACATAAGCACATAATTTGGTTTAGCATACTTATCGTAAAAAATCATGTAACATTAGAAATAAGAATAGAAGTACAGAAGTTTATATAAATTGCAAAAAAAAGTCAATGTAGCATAGTGGTAGCTATAGCGGGTCGCATATAGCGGTAATAGCGATCAGCTATTATAGCTATAGCAGTCGTAGCTGAGTTAGCGCACTTTTATCTCATAGCTTAGCGTTTATGGTCCGGAAGAGCTATAGCTAGCTATTTAGAACACTGATTTCTGATGAAATAGGTGGCTTTGACCACTTTTATCAAAAACATATAAAATAAAATAATAATAATAAATAAAATACGTGGTTGTCCAATTTTTGTTTAATCAAATAAAGACTACACCTTTTAAATAAAAAATTTACAAAACTATACTTTACTACACATAAACAGCTACATCTCCCAATCACAAATGTAGAGATTTTATCCGATGTCCTGTAGAACGTAAAAAAGAAGAGAACGGAATAATAATGACATCCAAGATGTTAACTACTTTTATGAACAAAGATTTCAATTGAATTAGACAGACTACAAATAATTCTCCTGGCTATTAATTTCTAGCTATGCGCTACCTCAAACTATAGCCCAAAACTTCTTTTGGCAAATCACTACAGATTCTGACACATTCTCCTCATCTTGTAATGATTTCATTGTTGTGACATTCCATAAATATTTTGGAGCAAGGTTTAAAAGTTTAGAGATAATCAAATTGTCGTCTCTGACAATTATAAGACCCTGCATGCATGCAAGGGGTTGTCAGTTAATTGAAGAGAAAGTAAGAAAAAAACTAAAGATTTTTTTGATATTACAATTAGTAATTTATTGTACTTTTAAGTAACAATACACACTCTATTCACTTTGAAATAAAATTAAAAATTGACTATCCAGTAATACAAGTTATAAATGAACAGTTTATGCATCATTTTCCATTTCAACTGAGTTCTTTTTTAAACAGCTTTAAGATACTCTTGCACCCAACATCTATATCAGTTTTGGTTAATTTTTAGTTGAATCTGTTATCAACAAAACAAGGTCACGTGTGTAATTTGCACAACACTGAAATAAAAAATGGGGCTATAGAGAAACTAACATCTGAAAATAACTCTGATAACATAAAACAAAGAACAAGAAACAAAAATTACCTGCGGTCGAATAATGCGATCCATCTCTAGCATTATATCTTCCATTAAGCAGCCTTCTTCACGGCCTTCGTAGTGAGAGAAAATATGAAAAGCATGTATGAGGTCATAAGACCGAGGATATGTCGAAAAGGGCTCACACCTAAAGCAAGAGAACAAATCGTGAGAGGAATCTAAAACCCTGCCAAACTCAATATATGTTGCACCATAAAAAGCAAAATACAATAGCAAGGTTGAGAAGCAGCCTATGTTCCATTGAAACACCTTCAAATTGGAAAAAAAAAAGGTGCAAATTAAAGGGCTTTGTGGGACCAGGCCATGGTGAAACTGTATCACTGCATTAATTATTATCCTCAAGTAAGTGTTGCCCTATATCATTTTGGAAATAATTTGACACTCACCTACATGACATGAAAACATCTTTGAATTGATACCGCTACTGAGCCAGTAGCAGGCAAGATGTACATGTCTAAAATTGAAGTATATGTAAAGCTAACCAGTCATGAAAAATGCCCGTGAGTCCCCGATCATAGATAGCCGGCAAGCTGTTGGCCATGGTCGTGGGGACCACATTCATGACCCACACTGGAAATGTGGATAGTGCCACAGAAAATCCACCATAGACAGCATTCATGTCCATCACATTTCTGATATCTGTCTTGCCAATGCCCATTAGATCCCAGTACTGACGAGCCTTCTCTTGCCAGAATTTATTATCCCCATTAAACTTGTCAGGGGTAACACCTAAAATTATAGTTAGGAGGAAGAAAAAAAAGGCAAGATTGGTTAAAGGGGCAACAAATTGAGAGATCAAACTTTGGGAAATTTTCATGTCTGTCTGTTAAAATGTAAAAGTATCCTATTTAAAATACAAAAGGTTCATGCATGCCCTGACAACACAAAAATGAGAGGTCAAACTTTTAGGAAATTTTCATGTCTGCTTGTTATAATTTAACAATATTCCACTTAAAATACAAAAGGTTCATACATGCCCTGACAAGACAAGGAATATTGAGAGGTCAAACTATACCCGTGTAGTACAAGAAACATATAACTTTTGGAGAGTAGAGAAGAAATGCAAGATTGCCCTTCCTAGCTGTGAACCTCTTACTAGAGAAGGAAGAAATGAACAGAAGGCATTGAATATTGCATGCAAGGTGGATGAAGATCTATCTATGTACCTACCTTTCATGAAATAATTGGAGAGTAGGGTGGGCTAGGGTAACTTGGATATATATTTATATGTTCTTTTCTTTGAGATCTCCTTTTGCAGTACACAAATGATAATTTAATGTTTTTTATGGGCACAAATGTATTTCTATAACTAGCTCAAAATGGAGACTAACCTAATTTCTCAAGGCTTCTAGAATAAACATTCAACCTCTCAGGCCTTGGGGGTAATTTCTGATAATTTGACTCATCCCCACTTAACCGCACACAGTTCTGCAATGGCACTTTCCAAGAAGGGGCAGAATCATCAACTCCAGCATTGCAAATAGAGACAAATTTCCTCTCTGCATTCTTTTGCCGGCACAAGTTGTTATCTCGTTTGACCCAAATGGCAGTCTGGACCTGTTTGGCTATAAGTTCCCAGCACATGGAGGTCGTGATATTTACCAGTTTGTCCCATATTTCTGGGAAATTCTTGTCTTTTCTGTAAGCTGGTGGGGCTGAGTAGACGAAGTAACCATTTGGCCTTAGGAGGCGATCCACCTCTTTTAACAATATTCCATCTGAAACAAAAGTGGATATACAATTAATACACGAGTAGACAGTAGATCAATTAATGATACCTTCCTGGTACTATACCAAATGCCAAGTATTTCAAGGATGCCCTTCATAGCATTTTTGTGCTGCAACATGCTAATGATCAGTTAACACTTGTATATTTCATTAAACAACATGAACGTGCAACTATTAGTAATATAAATGATGCCATAAGTGACATACTTTTGCTAATGCTCAGTTAACACTTGTATATTTCATTAAACAACATGAACGTGCAACTATTAGTAATATAAATGATGCCATAAGTGACATACTTGTGCTAATCAGTACATATCAGTATTAGACGAATCAATTTATTTTATATTCTTTGCAACTCAAAGTACACAAGGCATAAATAAACCTTAGATATATGCTACTAAGCACCAATTTTACAGAGAACAGAGAAGTAAAAGCCTCAAAAGGAAGCCCTAAGAGAAAATGTGTCTGGGAACATAGATGTATTAATGTACCATTCTCATGCCAGTCAACACGGCATCTTGAACAATGCACCATCTCAAACGAGTTACTCGGTAAAGGCAATTGCTTGGTAGCCAGCACTGAAATCATTGCCCCAATGCCTCTTTCCAAGGCAAACTGGATCTGATTTTCATGCACGTCTTTAGGTGCAAATGACACCGTCTGTATGTCAAAAGGTAGAAGGTAAGCTGAAAAACTGGCAACGCCGCACCCTACATCAAGTACCTGTACCACTCCAGCAGTACGCAAATCGCCAGTACCATTGGTTATCATATTTCCCAGCCTGCACTACAAAAATTAATGTTACAACTATACTCATCTCCTGATAATTCTCAAAAATGCTTAATTTATCCTTGACTCTTCTTTCTTCCTCGTTTTTTTTAAAGTAGACATCAAGTCGCAATTGTTACAGTAATACTTGAAGCAAATGGAGAAAAGGAGTAGGGTATCTACAAAATTTCAGATCTTCCATCAGCACACCTCAACACTTTAATTAAATTTCATACTTGTGCTTCGTGCAAATTGAAACTCATGAGACTGCATCCTAGATTTAGCACCTAATCAATTTGGCATAGTACACAAATTGCCAGAACCATTGTTCATTATATTTGCAGGTTCATACCAGTTATTGGCATTAATCTAATTAGGATTGCCACTTATCACTCTAAGCAGGGGATAGTTTGGGCATCTATTAAAGTTAATAGATTTTTTTTTCTTGTTTTGAAGGGATGAACAACTTTTGACAATTTTGAGGGGCCTATGCATCCTATACATCCCAATTCCCAAATAGATTAGAACATAGCTACCTCTCAATGTACTCAGACGCGCCATGTTTAAAATGTGTACCTCCTCCAGGAAACCACCAGAGCTTCCCCTTTTCATGCACCCAGTTCTGACCCCCTTTTACCTCGGCGAGACGCGAATGGTTCACATTGCTCCGCCACACATAATCCCTGCTAAATGGCCACTTAACAGGCACCTTGTAGTCATCAGGTGGCGGTACCAGACAGAATAGTCGCTTGTTCAAAGGTGGGCAGTGGGGTTCAAGCTCTTCTTTTCTTGATAGATCGAGATGAGGCAGTAAAGTATTGGTGTAGTTGATGTTGTGGCACGGTATGTATTCATTGAAATTCAAGGGGCATACATTGATACCAGTTTCTGGTACGGAGATTGGAGTTGTGCGGTATGTGAGAGAAACCTTGTTACTGAACCACAATTTATCTGCAGAGCAAAATGGTATTAGCAAACTGCTTCTTTCTGGATTAATTGGATCATACAACATTGTAATTTTACTAATTTCGACCAATACTACCAAAATGCAAATACGAGAGGCGATTAAGAAATGAATTGTACCTTGCGAGTGGATTGAGTCGGGGAGATTGGATTGGACGACGACAGGAGAGGATGGATTTGAGCGGAAGAGCGTGCCAGCGTAGAAAGTGGCAACGATTAGGAAGAACAATACTAGTATCCGTTGTACGGAGCTCGGATCCAATGCTCCTCCTAGCATCTCTCTTTCTCTCTCAAAAAAGATGGAATCGCTTGCGAGCTCGGCAAGGTGGGTAATGGTGAAATTGGAGAAATGCGGGGGATTACGAGGATCGTTGCCGAGGAAATAGAATCAAACGGGAATTACATATTGTAGAGGTAATCTTTTTCGTTTATTATAAGCGAAATATAGGAATAGGGAATGTCTGTTTGATCTAGTTTATAGACTACACTGACTGAGGGATGCCATTATATATTTATTTACGGGGATTAAAATATGAAACAAGCACTAAAGTACCTCAAATTTTATTTTTATTTCCTGACCGTCAGATATGTTTTGGCACGATATTAAATGTCCCCGTGTATTTCAAAGGCCCAGATTTTGATCGTACGGTTTGGATCTAAACTCAAAGTTTGAGTTATTTCAGAGAATGCGGACTCGATGCGAATTTCTGTGCTTACGAGTCGAATTCACATGTGCTGTTATTTTAAACTATTGCAGCCGGTGCCATTTAAAGTAAGGCAGGTGGGACTGGGATCTATATAAAAATATAAAAAACATATCCTCCTATAAGCAATAAGCTCCATTTGATTTATTTAAAATAATAAAAACCGCACAAAATTAATAGCAGGTGGCTGTCATGAACTTTAATAGCACCGGACCTCTTATAAATCCGTATGTAAATATTTAATACACATATCTGATTGGTTTTGTAATTATTCGGTCATGAATGGCCTCACGCGGTCACGCCTAAATATGCTTGGTCGGAGACGACTCAAAAAAAGTTTAGAAATGAGTTAGAACTTAGAAGTTTATAATATATATCTAATTTTATTGAGGGGTTGAAATGCCTCCATTTTTTGTATCTTCACCATGTTTTTATTTTTAAAAACTTTAATAAGTCAAAATAAAACCGTTAGATGTGATCTATATTATTTTCTCTATGTGCTCATAAAATATTATCATATTTCAATTTTGTTTTAATGTAAATCAATAAATTGAAAAATCAACGTCTATAAATTATCCACATTAGTACGGTTTTTACAAGCTCTTGATGACAATCAAAACAAAATTGAAATGTCATAATTTCTTACATGTGAATAGATAAAATGATGTATATCATATCCAACGGTTTTATTTTGACTTTTAAGTCCTAAATTTTGAGTTTTTAAAGTTTTTAAAAATAGAGGTACAAAAAATGAAGGCATTTGAACCCTTCTCAATTTTATTTCTATATTCATCTTTTCTTTACTTTTTATCGGATGGCTCATGTTTATACTTTGCTCTCTTGTTTCAAAAAGAGAATTTCATGTATACCCCTAAAAAATATTGAATTTATGTATTTCCTTCTCTAAATTTCACAATATCATATTTACTCTTTCAAATTTTGAAAACTAATAAATTTATCCATTTTATTGTCTTTTCTATTAAAACTCATTTCAAAATTTTAAAATACTCATTTTACTCTTATTAAAAAAGGAAAAAAAAATATGTAGCATATTTTGGAAACACATCAGTCTTCTAATTGATTGGCTTCTAAGAACAAATACGTAATCCTCTACTTACGACGCTTATATAGTGATATTTAGGTATATCGTGTGTATGCGTCAAAAGTAAAGAAATTACCTATTTGCTCTCGAAAATCAGCCAATCAGAAGACTGACATTTTTCAGTAATACTAAACATATTTTTTTTATTAACAAAATAATAAAATGGATATTTTATCATTTTAAAATATATCAAATTAATATGTTTTAATTTTAAAATGACAAATTAAAAATGTTCAAATCGATCTACTTTACAGGTGATACATGCAAAAATTGTAAAATTTTAAATTAATTTAGTATCAAATCAAGCAGTCAAAAATTATATATATAGAGTTGGGCTATGGTGCATTGCAATGTATAGCCTCTTTTGTACATTGGACTATAAATCGCCGGATTCAAAATCCAAATCGCCGATCCAAACCGTTCATCTTGTCCTCCATATTAATATGTTTTTGGAGACCAAATTTTATATTTTTTGGAAAAAATTTACTATTTTTTTAGATTTATTGAAAATCACTGTTTTCAAACAAATCTGGACCATAAAAAAACAGCGATTTTCAATAAATCTAAAAAAATAGTAAGGCACGATGTATAGTGAGGCACAATGTATAAAAATTAGGGGTGAGAATGGATCGAATAAGGAGCAGATAAAAATTAAGGGTGAAAACAGATCGGATATGGAATAGATAGTGGCGAAATTATATCTGTATTTGTTTTTATTTTTGTGAATACGGTCAAAAATACGGAACTGACATCAAAACAAAATTGGTTCAAAATTATATGTTGTTTAGTTAAGACATATTGTGCATTTAATAACTTTTGCACTCCAATAGCCGATAGAGAGAGGTTAGTGAACTCAAGAGAGGGGAATTCAATCGGAGCATACGCAAATAAAAGTTGAGTTTAATTAATTTCGCACTCTCTACGAAGCTTTAAAAAAAAAAAAAATTGAGTTCAATTGCTGGTTTTGATTCGGTGATAAAACAATATTCAAAATTCAGATAGAAAATAAACTCTAATGAAGAGTCTTTTGTGAATATTAATCTATTTGAACTAATTAAACTTTACTATAAGAAATTGAGTTCAAATAAATACACCAAAGTAAAATAAATTCACAAGGATTTGGGCTTTCCGCCAAGTCCATTGGCAAAATTGTAGAGCCTGAAACAAAGACAGTTTGTCTTTTAATGAGCGGATAATACTAATATTAATTTTTTATGTCTTTCAGATATAAATATGAATGCAGAGAGTAAATGAGTGTTAAAATATGAAACTAAATTCGTTTTAAACGGATATTGATACAGAGCAAATAATTTACGAAAACATATATGAAATAAATAATTGATTCATATGAATTTTAAGATACAAATATTAAAAAAAATTGAGAAAATTAAGAAAAACAAATCAGAAAAAAAATAAAAGAGTAAAATAGAGATGTCCATAAAAATAGAAACGAAGAAGAGAAAAAAAAAAAGTCAGTAGCGAATGAAAAAGAGAATCTCGTTCTAATCCGGAGCTCAACATTTTAGTTCACTAGTAAAACATAAATAAACTAGGAACATTTACCGATTTTTTTATTTATATTAAAAAAAATATATAAATTTAAAAAACTAACCAAACCGCTTGTTTTATTTCAAAAACTACCCAAACCGGAAATTTTTTTTCCGGAAATTGGATCCTAAATCCGGAATAATTTTTTCCAGATTTAGGATTTTTTTTTTTAGGAAATTTTTTCTTTCCGAATTTTTTTTTAGGAAATTTTGTTTTTATTTATAATTTATTTATTTTTTGTATTGAAGTATTACAAATATTTAATATATATTTAAAAAAATAGATGAAATACTATATAATTTGATTTATTCGAAAGACTGCTACAAATAATCCGGATCAACATTTTTCATGCCGGATTTTTTATGGCCGTAAGAAAAATTAATATAATATAATATATGTATATGTATAGGTATATATAATATAATATATGTATATGTATATATAATATAATATGTGTATATATATGTATATATAATATAATATATGTATATGTATGAGTGTGGCTAATTTGCTACCGGAAGCACTTCGACCGAGGTGCTTCCGGGTCTATATTAGCATATGTGATGTTCAAACAACAAATTCAAACTGTTAGATGTTTAATCTATATTAAAATCTACTTGGAGACCAAATTTTATATTTTTTGGAATTTTTTTTACTATTTATTAAGATGGTTTGAAAATCGTTGTTTTTTATGGTGCAGAATTTTAATAAAAACATCGATTTTCAAACCATCTTAATAAATAGTAAAAAAATTTCAAAAAATATAAAATTTGGTCTCCAACTATATTTTAATATATATTAAACATCTAACGGTTTGGATTTGTTGTTTGAACATCACATATGCTAATATAGCCCCGGAAGCACCTCGGTCGAAGTGCTTCTGGTAGCAAATTAGCCACACTCGTATATGTATATATAATATAATATATATGTTAAAATGTGTTTGCATATCAAATTTTATATTTTTTTTGAATTTTTTTACTATTTATTAAGTATTTAACAAAATCGCTATATTCAGACCATTGAATTTTTGTACCAATCTTAATAAATAGTAAAAATATTTAGAAAAATGTAAAATTTGATCCACAAGCACATTTTAAAATATCCATCATGTTGAATGGTTTGGATCGACTGTTTGGACTTTGAAAACTTTGAAAATACCGATCGTTGAATGCCTACCGTTGAACGAAAACTTAAACTGGATTTTTGAGGCACTAAATGGGGATTCCAATGCCTCATTTTTTATACCTCATCATACCTCATATTTTATATCTTCATTTTCTTCATATTCAAAGTCTAAATTATCGATCTGAACCGTTCAACATGATATCCATATTAAAATATGGTTAGGGATGAAATTTTATAATTTTTGAAATTTTTTTACTATTTTTTAAGATGGGTAGAAAATCACTGTTTTTTGAACGGTTCGGATCGAATAAAATTTTTTGTTGAACGGTCCGGGTCGAATAAAATTTTTAACATATATATTATATTATATATACATATATATTCTACATATATTATATATACATATATTATATTATATTTTTTTTTTTACATCCGTAAAAAATTCGGCATGAAAAATGTTGATCCGGATTATTTGTAGCAGTCTTTCGAATATATCAAATTATATAGTATTCCATCTATTTTTTAAAAAATATATTAAATATTTGTAATACTTCAATACAAAAAATAAATAAATTATAAATAAAAACTGAAAAATGAAAAAAAAATTTCCTAAAAAAAAAAATAATCCTAAATCCGGAAAAAATTATTCCGGATTTAGGATCCAATTTCCGGAAATTTTTTTTCCGAAAATTGGTATTGAAACCAGAAATTTTTTTTCCGGTTTGGGTAGTTTTCGAAAAAAATAAGCGGTTTGGTTAGTTTTTTTAAATTTATATTTTTTTTGGATATAAATAAAAAAATCGGAACATTTATATACCAACTTCGGTCTAGAATAATAAAGTCTAGAAAAAGAAAAAGGGATTCGGACGAGTATTACCCATCGCTCCGGATAGAACTGGATATTTGTTGCGAATACTCTACGAACATCATAAAATTTATTAAAATATGATGTCTCAAAGTACAAAGAAACGGAACTGCGTTTATTTAATTAAGACAGTTTAAGATAAAAGAACAAATTTTTCATTATTTAACTTAACTAATTAATAGTGCGAATTTAACTGAGAAATTTTTATTTAATAAAAAAAATCAAAGACAATGAAATATTAATGAATACATATTAAAAATACAAATGGATAATGAAGCAAAGTTACAGACACACTGATGTTCAGCAACAACATAAAAGACTTGTAATTATTAGGCAATAATCAACCAGTACATGAGAGAGAAATTGGAGAAGATAACGATTCAGATTATATGAAGATAACAATTTGTTCTTTTAGTATTCAAATTATATGAAATACGATTCAGATTAAATCAATTAACTTGCCATATGAGTTGTGGTTTATAAAAAAAGTAAAAAAAAGGAAATTAGACCTGGTCTATTGTTAAGTTGGTAAAAATCAGCACATAACATTTCCCCCAAAAAAAATTCAATAACTGGTCTTTTAATTGTGCTGAACTCGACATATTACATAAAACCGGCCCAGGTCGACTCGAGTCCCTCAGAATTCGGACCAATCCGACATATTTCATATCCTCTGAGGTAACAGAATTTTGAGTATTGATTTTTGAACCGTGCAATCAGAATCCGGACCAATCCGGTCCGAGATAAAATGCAAAAAGTATTCATAATATTCGTGCGGATTTTAATTGAACGATTTGGATCTAAAGAGAAATATTCTGTTACCTTAGGTGATATGATTCACAGATAGCAACACGGGAATCGCAACAGGATATCACGACTCTCAAATCCCACATCCGGGGCCACTCCGACACATTAGGGTTTATCAGTCAAATCGTCGCTATTAGACTAGTGATCGTCTCCCCTCCCGCCTTTCCCTTCTTCTAGGGTTTTACCTCCGCCATGAATTTCTCTCGCGCTTTGACCTTGCTTCGCTCCGCCTCATCCAAGCAACGTCTCCTCCGAGCTCCGGTCGCCTCTGTCCATTCCCACCTCTTCTCAACCAAAGCTTCTCAAAACAAGCGCTCCGTACAGAAGAAGGTGAAACCTTCACCTGAGCAGGATGAGCTCAAAGCTGATCCGATCATGAATCTCAAACGCCCAACCGAGATCCCGTTCCAGACCAGGGTCGCCAACACGGTGAACCTCATAGGTACGGTCGGTGTACCAGTTCAGAAAGAGACTCTCTCTGATGGTCGGGTGACAGCTGTTTCTGTGCTTATCCAAGAGTATCCTGATTTGCCTAAAGTTTGGTGAGTTTTAAACTTATTTTTTCTGGAATTTTAATCGGTACGAGTCCAGCATCAAGTTGATATTATGTTAGTTGTCTTTTTTTTTTTGCAACCATGTATTACATTGGTATTGGTTTTAGTTTCCAATCAGGGCACTGTTTCTACCTAATTTTTTAAATTAAATATTTTTCCTCTGTTGTGAACTAATGTGGTTTAATTTTATTCAGGATTCCTATAATTTTTCAAGGGGAATTGGCAGAAGTGGCTGCTGCTTATTTGAAGGAAAACGAAACAGTGTATATTACGGGGCAACTGAATGGAGATACTGAACCAGTCAAAGTCAACGAAAACCAAGCCAACGTTCAGGTGCGTTGAGCTTACGATTTTATTATGTCATTATATAGTGAGAAGAAAATGTATACAACTTTTGCATGATGTCTTTCAGAACTGTACTATTATGTCCTTGTCAAATTACTTTATGTTAACTTCAGTTCTACAAAAAGTAGCTCATTTTTCCTAATTCGATTATTTTTTTATTAATTCTATTAGGTTTTGGCACAAACTTTACAATACGTGGTCGATCCAGGTTCTACAACTTTAATAAATGCTATTACAGAATTAGATGTACCTACTATTAAAGAGAAAGAAGATTCAGTCTCTTATACCGAAGGTAACTTAACTATCTTTAGTCAATTTTGATATTTTAGTTCAAGTGAGGATTGTTATTAGCAGAATTGGTACAAGCTGGGATTATGAAGAATGGTACATGCCTTTTGTGCATGATGCCATTTCTTTCAAGTTCTTTGCCTGACAGATTTTATCAGGTCTACTTTGGGTTGGGGGGGGGGGGGGTAGGTATTTTTATATCTGACAATTTGATGCAAATTTTGAATTGAATGTGCCCCTAGTAATACTATCCTCCAACTACCTCAGTTTTCCCATGCAACTGTGAAACTTTCATGTTGGTAATGCTTATTTGTTATATTTTCCTTGAATAGCTGATATTGCTGGTGACTTATCAAGCCTACAGTTGTGGAGTGACCTTTTGAATAACCCTAATGATTGGTATGACAACAGGGCTGATAAGGTTAGCTTGTATTTTGACGTGACCTTTTAAAGTATCTATACAATAAGAGCAGCTCTTCCTTTTCTTTTTAACACTTTTGTACTTGTAATCACTTTTGCCAAGTTGGTACGTTATAGCTCTCATAATATCAACTAATAAGTTAAGGGTTTAAAACCAGCAAGTGGCGTCTTGCTGTGGGTTTTAATACAGGTGCGCAAGGTACTATGGGGCAGTTTAGACAAACCTGGTTTTATAACTCATGTTTTCAGTTCCCATTTGTAATGAATTGTTTGTTCTTTGTTTTTCATTACATTTTTAATATTCCCATTTGTAATGAATTGTTTGTTCTTTGTTTTTCATTACATTTTTAATATTCTTATAGAGAGGAAAGAACACACCTGATTTCAGGCATAAGAGAACTAAACAACAGCTTTGGATCAATAAATCAACTCCTAGTTGGGTTATTTTAAAGCTTGAAGAGCCACCATTCAGCTTGAAGAATCCAATAGGTTCACCTAAACAGGGTTGGTAGTTCAATAATGTCAATTTAAATTTTTTGGTCAATAACAATGCTTTTATCATTTCTATGCTTAATGCAATCATCAATTTATATTTCTGAAATTCTTTTCAGGTGAAATTAAGAAACCAAACAGTTCATATGTGGAATTATGGGATGATGTTGTTGCAAATCCACAAAATTGGGTTGATAAGCGAATGGATAAGCAGAAGGGATTGGTAATTGAATAGCTTTCATTTTACAATTTATTATGAAATTATTATTGTAATATTCCCTAAAGGGTTTCCTATGCTTCGCTGTTTTTTTCAATGAGAGACTACTGTTTTTTTTTTATTGTAGTGCTTCTAAACATTTTTAATTTTTTTTTATTTTCGTGCTATAGGTGAAATTCAATTATCCAGATTTCAAGCACAAGGTTACTAAAGATGCACTATGGATTAATACTGCTCCGATATTGATTTTAAAGCAACTGGACCAGTTAAAAATTGACAGTTACTCTGCCAGGCAAGGGAAACCTTTCAGTTCAAATGGAGCTCAAACATTTTCGAACAGCCCTTCTGTAAATAGATCTCAAACATATATAAAAAGTATGTACAAAGTCTTTTCAGTTTAGTATATGCTATATAGTATATGCATTCTTGATGTAATACGTGTATTGTAGAAGTTTACATCTCATCTTTTGTCTCTGTGCAGAAAATGGAGAGACTGCCACTGGTGCTGTATCTAAAGGTAAATCCCACATTCACATAGTTTTGGACATTATAAAGAGTTTTAATATGCCTTTAAATTACATTACTACCAGAGTGCATGTGCTTAATAGTGGTAGCCAAACCCGTCTTTTTAAACAGGCTTTGAGGTTTTATCTTTGAAATCCTGACATGCTGACAAGTCAGCTGGGGTCCATGTCAGGTTAATAGGTTTGACCTGTTAGGTAATATAGAGGCACTCCTACAATTGATCTCGCCCTTTTCCATATCCATACTAAATTTTGTTTATTATTTATTCAGATGCTCTGTGGAAGGATTTGGTAGATAACCCACAAAAATGGCAGGATAACAGATCAAATAAGGTAAATATCGCATCATTACAAAAAATAAAAAATAAATAATAAAAACTAGCCTTCAAACTTTTGTGCAATTAGCTAGTAACATATTTTAATGCACAGGTCAAACCGAACCATCCTGATTTCAAACACAAGGACACGGGGGAGGCTTTGTGGATTGGTAAAACCACTCCGCGGTGGGTATTAGAGAATCTACCTTCTGAAAATGCAAACCCTAAAAATTCAGGCACATTTAGTGATGGTTCAGATTTTCGGACTAGATCTTTCAAAACAACCTTGTTATCCTGAATTATTGCAAGTCGGCTCCATCCATGCACATGCCAGAAGTAACAAATCCAATCACCTCTTTGCTTCATTCTTTTCTTCTTTTTTTATATTCTATCTGGCTGTTTACAGATGTGATGTAAAGTTAGCCCGTTAGAAATTTAGGCGGTTTTGTTTCTGTTTGTAGGATTTAACTGTGCATTGGAATCTTTTACTGAAATAGGAATTACTTCTAGTTTGTTCATTATGATGGGGGCATTTTTGGTTATCCAACCGCAATTTCTCTGTTAATTTTTGCCTTCCCCTAAAGATTTATTCTCAATGTGGATAATGATTCTGAAATATGTCAGTTGGTAATTCTAATGTTGGCAAATGCCTAATGAGGTTGAGCTGGAAAAAAATTCTTGACACTTTGACAGTAGTGATTCTGCAGCAAAAAAATCAGGAACCAGCAAATAAGGTCTCTTAAGCTATAGTTTAAGAATAGGTTTAAAATTTTAAATGCATATTCATAGGTACGTAAGATTTCATGAATTCATAACACCGTGCATTCCGCCTCGGACTTGATTGGTTTGGAATTTTATCGGACAGTGCGAGTTCAAACTCAAAATTTGAGTTTCCTCGGAGTATCCAGACTCAGATTTATCTTAGCCAGTGTAAATGCATTACCCTTTTTGAGAGCAGCTGACTACCTTACCATTATGAAAGCAAATAACAATAAATGAAAAGGAAAAAAGAAGGCAGGCAAACATATTGAATAAAAAAGATATACAAAGGAATGTAGAGCTGACCGAAAATTTCACGGATCGCGGATGGTGCAGATTTCTCATTCTGATAAGTTACTGGATCTGAACACACCAATGGATTGGGCCTGAAGTCTTCTACAGTGCAATCCAATTTCAGCCCAATTGACACTCTTCACTAATAAACAGCAACAGCAACAATCTAAGCGAAGCGCAAGACCGAGCGAGATCTAGCCATGGCTTCTCCTCAGATCCCGCCTTCTTCCTCCTCCTCCTCCCCCATCCACCGCCTTCCCACTTTCAACGATCGTACAGCCAATGCTGAACCTCCTCAACCCTCTCCATTAGAGACCTTCGCCTCTGACCCAGTCTTCTCCGCCTTCCTGTCCCCTTCCTTCGACTCTGCCGCTTTCTCCTCCCAAGCCCTCTCCTCAGGCTCCGCCGCCGCTCGTGCCGAGTCCCTTCAAGAATCGATCCGCCTCTTGAATCGCCATCTCCGGTCTGAGGTTCTCTCTCGCCATCCCCACCTCCTTTCCTCTCTCCTCTCCCTTCGTCAAGCCTCCACCTCCCTCTCCTCCCTCCGTCCCGCCGTTGACTCTCTCACCTCCTCGCTCCAGAGAACTCGCCAGGACCTTGCTACACCCCGATCAGTGCTCAAAACCCGCACAATCCAGCTTAAGAACCTTCTTGCAACAGCGGATCTGTTACACCATTCTGAGAGGCTGTTGAAGCTCGCTGCGAGGCTGAGGGATGAGAGACTAGATCTGGCGAGAGCAGCTGAGCTGCACAGGGAGGTGAGAGTTTTGTATGAGGAGAAGGGGTTGGCTGGTATTGAGGCGGTGGATGAACAGATGAGAACCTTGGGAGAAGCTTCTGGCAAGCTGAGAGCAGAGGCAGCAGCTGCGGCCGAGAGAGGCATGGATGGGTCGAATCAGAATGATATCTGGGTTGGTCTCCAGGTTAGTGGTCACTGTGATTTAAACCTTTCTCACTCTTTGCTTCCTGTTAAGTTAGAAATGTCAGGCACCTACATCTGGTGAGAGTTTGATGGATCCAATAATATGATTTTCTTTTAACCAAGGATTATCAGATTGCTTTGGTTCGATGGGACTTAGTAGGTACAGTAACTACTACCATGCCTTAATAGGTTTTCTCTGTGGTTTCTCTGGCCTAAATATTAATGTTTAAGCCTCAGTCAAGCATAAACTACTTAAGATTGCCAAATAAAAAGCTAAAGTAAAACAAAAAAGATACAAGAGCCTCAATATCAGGCCAGTGGACAACACAGAACCAGTCACTATTGCAGTATACATCAAACCATACAGATATCAGACCCCAGCCAAATATCTAAACTGAATGTTCTTGTGTACATCTGTCTTAAATGTTTGTGTTTAAATCTAAATCCAGAGAATAAGTCATTGATTGGTAAGAATTGCGAATTGGTCAATTAGGTATACTACAACCTAGGCGAGCTGAGGCCAGCTGTCGATGCATTAGTCTCCAAATACAAAGTTGCAGGCATCAAGAGCATAAACACTGCTCTGGACATGAAAGCCATCTCATCCGCCACATCATCAGGTGGTTTTGGTGGGCCTGGAGGGGTGCAACGAAGTGGGACCCCTCAGATTGGAAGTGGGAGAAAAGCTGGTGAGGCTCTCTGGGATCGTATGCGGCATTGCATGGATGAACTATACCATGTAATGGCTGCCGTGTGGCAGCTCCAGTCAGTGCTAACCAAGAAGCGGCTTCCATTCACACAAGTGCTGTTTCTTCAGGAAGTTTGGCAGGTATGAAGAGCTTTTTGTTAACAATGGGAAGAAGACATTGGAAATATATTTAACTTTTTAACCATAGGAAACTGAGATATATTCATGTACACTCATCTTTCTGTATTCTTTAAAATATTTATTCTAGCATGCTTTGTTACTCTTAATATCTACTTTAATAAGTGGAGAGGAGGTTACTTTTAGCATTTGTTTAAGAGATGAAAGCATAGAGTTAGTATGTAACTCTCGCAAGGGAGTTTACTACACTACGTCATTCCTTTCCCATAATTTTCCAAATCTACCCGTCATTCCTGCCTCTCTCTCTTTCTTTGATTAACCAACCATTGGTTAATAATTTATCTTTATTTGAAGGAAAAAAATTAGGTGAGGGTCCGTGTGGTGATGTGTGGAATGTTATTTGGTTTCAACATCCAAGGGCATATTTTGAGTATTTGCATGGGTGAAGAAGGAATCTTTCCTCAAATTTTTTTTTTCTTGTATTGTATCTATATTTTTTTTTTTTTGCCTTTAAGACATTTATCTTCTTCAGGAAGGAGAACCCCTTTTAACAGAGCGGGTATGGGAAGCCCTGGTAAAGGCTTTTGCAAGTCAAATGAAATCTGCATATACTGCATCGAGCTTTGTGAAGGAAATTTTTACAATAGATTATCCTCGGCTATTCTTAATGGTTGAAAACCTGCTAGAAAGAATCTCTCGTGACACCGACGTAAAAGGAGTTATACCGGCACTTAGTCTGGAAGGAAGGGCACAGATGGTGAGAGCGATAGAGACATTTCAGATCTCTTTTCTGGGGCTTTGTCTTAGCCGGCTTTCAGATCATGTGAATACCATATTCCCTCTCTCCAGCCGAGGGATTATACCATCAAAGGATCAGATCTCGAGGCTTATTTCCCGAATTCAGGAGGAGATTGAGTTGGTTAGGATGCATGGACCTTTGCTACATCTGGTTTTACGGGAGATTGCAAAGGTGTTGCATTTGATGGCTGAGAGAGCTGAATATCAGGTACTTAGTTTTACTTTCATATGCCTTTATTTTTTTTTAAAGTGATTTGCCTTTTTTTTTAACCTCTGTATTACTTATCCTTTAATTTTGGCTTCCCTGTCACTTGTTGAACCTCCTTCGTCTGGCATAAGCTTTTGGGAATGCAACTTAGTGATGATAAAGATTTGGTCAGAGATATCTGATTTAAAGAACCCCTCCTGGCTTGGAAGTTCAACAAAATGTCATACTCATATTTGATCTATTATTGGTTGATCATGCTATGCACGACTGCAGTGGTTATTCTGAGTATTTATTTGTTCAGTAAAACTTTGAATCATTTGTGATATGATGTACTTCATTTCTTAGATTAATCATTGTTTCTGAAATTATTCATGGAAACTTGCAATAAGAGTTTTGTCAGATCTGCTACTTAGATTTAAGCCCAAACAAAATGTATGTGGCATCTTGTATTGACTGATTGCTTCTGCTTTGTTTTTTTCTTTTTTATGTGCAGATATCTACCGGACCTGAAGCCTGTCAACTTTCGGGCCCTGCCACTGCGGCCCAATTAAAGAACTTTGCTCTCTGCCAACACCTACAAGAGATTCATTCGCGCATCTCCACCACCATGTCTACCATCCCCGACTCAGCATCCAAAATCCTATCTCGTTCCCTTAAGGCGGTTTACGAAGTGGAATGCAACTCAGTGAGGAGTATGTTTGAATCCATGCTGAAGCAACTCAAATCATGCATAAATAAAATGCATGAACAGAATTTCGGGGGCGATGCAACTGATGATGGATCACTCTTTGGTAATAGTGCTTCACCTTACATGGAGGACCTCCAGAAATACACGCTTCACTTCAGGAGGGAGTTTTTGTCAAAGCTACTTCAAGCTTCTTCGGCCTCCCGTTCTGAGACCATATGCACCAGGTATGATAATGACAATTCTTTATAGGAAAGTTGTTTATGACCAGTAGTCTATGCAATTCTTTATTCTCAGAACTTTTGAGAATATCTTAAAATCAGATATGCCACTGCCTTAAAAGGGAAACATCCTTTGTAGTATAATGAGGGAGTGTGCATCATCTGGTCATCATATTTGAATACATTATTCCTTCAGAAAATTTTTGACATCTATGTTTAAATCATGGTGTAAAATCAATCGACTAGAAAATTTAATGCTCCAAGTTTGTAATTTTTATAGGCAGAAAATCACTACTTTTGTATGGTGTAGAATTTTTAGATCAAACGATTTTCTACCTATCTAAAATAATAGTAAAAAAATTGTAAAAAATATAAAATTTGATCTACAAGTACATTTTCACATGGCGATCATATTGAACGGTTCAGATTGATTTATTGTTTGAACTTTAAAAACAATGATATTGATCCATAGGACGGATCAATCAGTGCTATGCATAGTTCCATAGCTTCATTCTTTTCTTGTTCCTACTTCATTTTATGTTTGTGTTCTGATTCCAGGCTTGTCAGAGAAATGGCATCAGAGATCCTTGTCTATTTCATCAGACACGCTTCCCTAGTGAGACCCCTGTCAGAAGCCGGAAAGCTAAGAATGGCCCGTGACATGGCTGAGCTCGAGCTAGCAGTTCAGAACCTCTTCCCAGTAGAGCAGCTCGGCCCGCCTTACCGGGCCTTGCGGGCTTTCCGGCCCATTATCTTTCTAGAAACATCCCAGCTCTTAAAATCCCCCCTCCTTCAAGACCTTCCACCAAGTGTGATACTTCATCACTTGTACTCGCGTGGGCCCGACGAGTTGGAATCACCGATGCAGAAGAATAAATTAACATTGGCACAGTATTTGCTTTGGTTGGATTCGCAAGGAGAGGATCAGATTTGGAAAGGAATTAAGGCAACTCTTGATGATTATGAAATGAAGGTGCGGGCCAGAGGGGACAAGGAATTCAGCCCAGTTTATCCAATCATGCTTCAAATTGGAGCGGCTGTGGCTCAGAGTGCTTCTTCGTCTTGATTTTTTTTTTTGGGTCGTGTCGATTTTATAGGTCGTCTGAGTATTACACCTGTGTTTTTAGTGCTTTCAGATAAGTCAGTACAGTTTTTTTTTTCTTTTCTTTTTTCCTCGTGGTTGTGTAATTTTAGAGAGAGAGATGTCATTACCCCTCGCTGGAGCTGCCAAGTTTTGAAAAAGAAAAGAGATGTAATTGTGCGGTCCGTTGTCATACAAAATAAAGTAGTACAGAGAAATCCTTTTATTTTAGCCAGTAACACTCGGATTTTTACAAAATGCCAGTGCAATTGGTGCATTCGCCTAAAACTAAGAGTACGAAAAGGCTTAAATATAATATTCGACTGAAATTATGTAGTTGATTTCGAAGATACATTTTTAAATGGAGAGAATTTGCTTTGCCTTGTAATTAAAGCGTCTTTTCCAGGCAAGAACTGACGTTTATATTATCTCAGTACCTCCAGCAGATGGTAAGCTATTAAAATTTCCAATGATGACAAAAAGGGTCGGGGAATGAAGTCCATACTAGACAGTAGACACAGAAACCTTACTAGAGTTGTATATATACATAATCCGTATTCATAATACAACAAATATATCATAAAACTCACGATCCCCTTCATATATAGTTTCAACTCGCCTTTATATATCTACTAGATTGTCAATAAAATGATGCTAAATTAGGACATAAGTAAGTCGTGTTGCTCTTTGGTTTTTGGCTTTTAGCTGTAACAGCAACTGGAGTCAATAATGAAGAGCTTCTCAACAAGACCTATTTTGTAGGCCTCAGTGCAAACTGCAATGTATGTAACGTCAGATTGCAAACGATGAGGTTTATCAATATTATTTTTTTCAAGAAATACTATTTGAAAAATAACTAAAATAAGCTCCGTTTGATTTATCATGAATAACAACCAATCAAACATAGCAGCATCTTAGCATTACCACACCCTGGTGGCTGAGGTCTACTTGAAACTATTTAAGAACCATTAAAGAAAATAAAAAATGATTTTTAATAAAATAAAAGCTGATGATGTACAAACGATCAAACGACTTGCAGTGTTGTATTGTATCATGTATTGTCAGTGTTCGCATGCAATTCCACTGACGAAAGAGTGAGTGGATGATGCCACGCCTTCACAAATATTGTGCACAAGTGCCTCAAATGCAAGTAAAATACCTTTTGAGTAATTCCTTTAAAAGATGAACTTGACATGTTTTATTTTGCCATCACTCGACTCTTCTAAACAGTTGATCTGTTAAATTGAGTATGTTCAAGTATATAACGAAAAAGATTAAAGTTACTTGTTGATAACTTGACACATGCTCACGTTTATGAGGGTTCAGGGTTTAGGTTTGCCTTCAAACACACTTCCAACCAAAGATCCTGAAACTTCAAAGTATGGTACTTCGATATTCAAAAGGATTATCAAGCCATTTTCATGTTGTGAATTATCAATCTTCATATTTTACTAGATAAGAAATGCTAATCACATGTTGTGCTTATTTCTAGTCATTCCTTTTTAAAAGCATCCAAAGTGGCAATGTGCTCTAGTTCCTTTTATCAGCAATAACTCAGTTAGACCTAATAATATAGTCTAATCAATGGATTCAGCTCTAGTTCCTTTTAACAGCAATACCTCAATTAGACCTAATAATATAGTCTAATCAATGGATTCAACGGAACTATGCTTCAAATTTTGACTATAGAAGCTCTTGAGAAGAGAAAACCACAAATGACAATAGTTTCATGGGAGATTTAGAGGGAGATGACATCAATCTTCAATTGTAAAGGTAGATAAATTTGAGAGATGCAAATGGGCAAGTAGCATTTTATCAACTTACACTGTGCAAATGATGTTGTTTGAAAATTATCCCTCTAATCTTGCCATATTTCAGATGAACTGTGCATGTAGTGTTGTTTTCATAAATCAGTGTTATAATAACTATAGATTTTCAGCACCCCTAAAAGAAAAATATCTTGGGAAAGTATCTAACAAGCAAAAAAAAGATTGCACCATGAAAAACACATTCAATAGCCTGTAGCCACTAAAACAACTCAAAACACAATCCCGTTTAAACTTTTTGAAAGATTCTGCAAATAAGCAGGAAAGATCCACCGCCTTAACCCCATACTACATCTTAAAATCAAGCCACGGAGTAATTGTCTGAGCGAATTAAGTAAGAGTACAAGACTAACACACACTAGCTCTAAGAACTCTTCTCAGATTTGCTCTCCAGTTCCTTCCTCAACTGGAGAGAGAAATCGTCATTGACATCATCATCATCCCAGTCATCCTCCCACTGCTGAAGCGCTTCTTTCCCCTCTTTGTCATCCCACTCTGTAATGATTGAACAAAAATTAAATCAAATTTGATTAAATTAGTCCAAATTACAAATAGAAACAAAGATAATGTACAATTTAAATGACGGCACAAAATCTAATTAGACATGAAAAAACTTTAAAGCCAAAATAAGTTCATTTTCTACATGACAAAGGTTGATGTACACCAAAATACATGTATGTGGTTAACAATTCAGATTACAACTACAGAACTGAGATGGTGGTACGGAAAAATTAATGCGTGCTCATGTTCCCTTATTTTTTTTATTTTTTTGTGACCAAGTACAATTTGTAATAATTCAAGAGAACAGACATAATCAGGTAGAGACCTATACAAGCACCGGATAATGAAAATGTGGAACGAATCTATACTATATAAAGAAAGATTCACGAAATAATTAAACTAGCTCAATTGTAATCATGCAATTGGTTTCTCGGTTGCATCATCCAAACTATGTCTAAATGCACCTAGCAATTCAGTCTAAATGTACTTCTCAATCTACAAAGCCATCCGTAAATCCTTTCAACAAACCCTAACCAGTAGCTATTCCAATCAGATCGCAACAATCCTAAGAAATTCGTAAAACAATAAATATCCAACCTTGATCGATCTCGAACTCCTCGAACTCATCATCATCCTCAAACAGATCGACCTTTGGATCCTCCTTCGCTGCAGGTTTCGCTTCCGTCGCCATTTTTGTTAAGAAAACTCGGTTCCTTGTATAGACCTGTGTGAAAACCAAAAGGTTTATTTAAAGTTCAAATCAGATGTAAATACGGATCGAAACTAGAGATCACAACACCGACTAAGATCAATTCGCACCTTCTGAGAAAGAAAAATCGAGAGAGATCGAGAGAAATGAGATAGTACCTTTCTTGCTTAGCACGAGAGAATACAAGTTCGAAGGATGTCTCTTTATTTTTAGACCTTGTTTATTTGTTCGGGCTTAAACTTGAAAATAAAAAAGGCCCAACCGATGGGTTATAAACTTCAGTTTTAAAATGTAAAAATAGAAAACATTAAAATTGGGCCATTACTCGGCCCAAGACCATATATTTTTGAGAGAGCAAACTAGACGTATTAAATTCTTGTTGCTCATACGTAAAAAAGGATTTTTATTTTATAGAAAGAGTTTCAAAGAGATGGCCATTTTTACATTAATTGTAGTCAAATTCAAAATAGGTCTCTAGAAAAATAAATGAATTTTGAAAAATAAAAAGCATGGGCATTTTTTTATTTCTTTTTGACATAAAGAAGCAAAATATATGTTTATATCAAGGTTGGTATCGCATTTCAATATTGCGGCCATTTTTATTATTATTCTAAAAAAAGGAAATTTTAAAAATAACCTTTGTTTTTTTTTTATTATTTATGCCCTGCCCAGAATTCCCAGTGAGGCGCCAGCCCCACGGGCGGCCCACATGGCAAGTGAGGCGCCAGCCCTACGGGCGCCCCATATGCCAGCTTATTTAAAGCCTTATGTTTTCTCTTTCCTGCCATTCGCGATTTGAGAATTCTCTCCAGGTGAGAAGCTGAGTATTCAAGTTTTTTTTTTAATTATGATAATTAGTCATTACTATTGCGAATTTACTGTAACTGTTGCACGTACTGTAGCGCATTGTACATTTACTGTAGCCACATTCAACGACACCACAGCTTTCGAAGACACCACATTCAATGACACCACAGCATCCGGTTGCCACATTCAACGGTACCACAGCTTTCGAAGAGGCAGATATTAGTTTCTTTGGTTCTCGTGTTAAATATAATAAAAAACTTGCCGCAGGGCAAATTTATACCAACATAGACGAACTTATAAAGAAAATAAATGAGACTCATGTTCACGGCAACTGGGAATGTATAATACACAAAAGGGACCGAACAAGGTTAGTTGTGCTATGTAAAACTCACCCGCGCTGCGAGTTCCACCTTTTTGCAACCCCTGCGGGTTTAGGGGAAGCATGGATGATTAAGAAGTGTGAACCACCTCATACATGCAAGTCTGCATCCACAAGGACATACCATGCGCAGCTGACGGCATCATTAATTGCCGATGCAATTGAGGAGGACATTAAGTTGGATCCATCAATGAGCATCAAGGCTGTGTCTATGACCGTCAGACACAAATACAAATATGTAATCCCACAATACAACAGGCTGTGGAGAGGTCGTGAACTTGCGATTTGCAGAATATTCGGTAGTTGGAATGATTCATATGGCTATCTGGCACCATTGCTCCAGGCCATGGCAAGTACAAATGTCGGCACTGTATATGAGCGATGGCATGACCCTTTTTTTGATAAAGACGGAGTACTAATAGAGGGAGCTCAACAATTCAAGGGCATAGCATGGGCTTTTGGTGCTTGTATCCAAGTTGTGCCATACATTAGACCCGTTATCAGCATTGATGCATGCTTAATGTCCGGCCGTTACGAGGGGAGGCTACTGATAGCATGTGCATATGATGCTGAGAACCAGCTGTTGCCTTTGGCGTTTGCAATTGTTCATAAAGAGGATGGTGAGAACTGGGGATTCTTTATGCAGTTTTTAAGAAGACGGGTGATTAGGGAAGGGAAGTTTTTATGTGTGATATCAGACCAGCACAAAGGAATAAAATATGTTTTTGATCGTGAGGATTACGGTTGGTCAACCCGTACTGGCCAGTGTATGCACAGGTTATGTATGCAACACGTTACGGAGAACCTTTCCAAGGCAACCGGGGGCTACAAGTGGGTTACTGATACATTTAGATGGAATTGCAGAAAGAAAAAGCCGAGAAGGGTGGTAGAGATGACTAGCAGTTTTGCAAAGGTACATGTATTTCAATTGTTTACATATATTATTGTACTTTAAGAAAACAAATATTTTTAGTATAATTGTTTACTTACATTATTCTATTTCCTTATTTTTTTGTGTAGTACATGCCAAAGACAAATCTCTACTTAATGAAGGTGGGCAAAAATAATCCCAGAGATGTCAACGAAGATCCAGCATATGAGAAAATATATCAATCACGTGATGGAGGTTGGCGTTGGGAAATTATGACCACCAACGGGTCCGAGTCACTGAATGCAGTATTCAAGTAGAGCCGGATGTTGCCTGTGGCTGCAGTTGTAGAGGACACATTCTACAAGTTAAATGCCTGGTTTCAGGAACGGCATGCTAAGGCCACATAATTAATAAGGATAAACCAGTCATTTTCAACAAGGGTGAAGAAGAAACTAAGACGACATAGGGACAAAGGTGCAACTATGACCGTGATCCTGATGGGTAATGATGGAACAGAATTCACAGTGCAGAATCCGAATGAGTACGTTCCTACCAGCCGTAAACCAGATGACACTATGGTGTTTGTCAAGAGGGCTTGCAAGTACGTGGTTAAATTCGGAGATGCCAGGGCGGTAACCTATACATGCCAAGGACCCCAGCTAAGTCACATACCCTGCAGTCACGTGATGGCGGTATGCCGAGTGAGGAACTACTGCGAGGATCACTATGTTGCTGACATGTACTGTACCAATTACCTTGCTTCCACTTGGGGTGGATCAAGAGTGCTCAGGAATTCTTCATTATTTTTGGGTGAAAACAATCTTTCCAAATTTCTCATCGCGTAGGCTTTTGCCGTCCAAAATTTATTAATAAGTGTTATTTTTCTTCGCGTTCGGTTTCAGTTCTTCCTCTATTTTTTTCAACTTTGGGTGCCATTGTAACTAGGGTTTCAAATGACAGTAATTGATTAGGAAAACTAATTATTTAATTAAAGACTAATTGTACAGGAATCAACAGCTAATTAGAAATTAATTAGAAAATTTTAAAAATATTTAAATATTACCTGTAGCTGTAGTCGCCCAGAAAATCGCTCGAGATCGCCTTCAGTTCTTTGTCCCTTCTATCTGCCTTTGAGATGGGAGGTAGACTGATGTTGGAGTGAGAAGAGAGAAAAAACGAATAAATAGGCATCCGCAGTGCACCGCCCGTGGCCCAGGCGGTCAGGACTTGAAACTAACATTTTTTTTTTAACAAACTGTAATTTTATGAGTATTACATAATAAAAAAATAACATATTTTCTTTTTACTACATTTAAAAAATAATTTTATGAGTACATAATAACATGGCTAATTGAAAATAATTAAAAAGAAATTAAAAAAAAATGGGTAGTGGGCCGCCCGTCCCTGGGGCGCCTCACCGGGAATTCTGGGCTGCCCTAAGCCCAGGCGGTCAGGGCATAAATAATAATAAAAAAACAAAGATTATTTTTAAATTTTTTTTTTTAAGGATATTAATAAAAATGGCCGTCAATATTGCAGATAGATAATGGTTTTCAGTTTTAAAAAAACTATCGTTCAATGTTATTCATGCCCAGGGGTTGAGCCAGGATAATTTGAAGGATGGAGCAAAAATTTCGGTGAGGCATAATTTTTTAATTATTTTGAATATGAAGTATATTTTTATTTATTCTAAGAAAAACTTGGAAATAGAAGCATATTTGGAGGAAAAAAAATTCAGGAGTAGGCACAATTTTATAATTATTTAAGGGTCAAGTATATTTTAATATATTTTTTAAATACATAGAAAATAAAAGTATATTTTTGGAAGAAATTTTTTTATTTGTTTGTATTAAAAAAATAGGAATGGAAAATAATGTGTTTTCTAATTCTCGAAATTATTTGTATTAAAACTCATATGCTATTACTTTGTAAAATATTATTGTTACTTAAGGATATGTTTGTAATTCGCAGGTCAGTTACTTGTTACATAAAATCGAATTTGAACAGGCAATTAATTTGAATTAGAGCTGGTGCTATGTGCTTCCATATTTTTATTAGCTAACCAACCAGTGGAATAACCTGGCTAATAACAAATTGCAACCACCAAAAAGTTCAAACGAAATCAAGACAAAGGAAGAGACGATTCCAATTTACAACAAAAGGTTTCGATTCTGATGCCGCTAATTTATCTGTTCAAGATGCTTATATATTGAAAGCCAAAATAGATTCTTTGCAAAAACACCCTCGCGGCTTTTGGATATTTCATTCAATTATAGTTTTTATTTTTTTAGATATTTACAAGTGATCATTTAATCTAGTTTTGAACAAAATCTAAATTTCTTACACATCCAAACATTTAATTATGAGGCCACAACTGAATATAGCAGTCTACCGGTAAGAGCATATACATCTCAATTACATGTGTTTGATATACAACTGTTCACAAGGATGTTTTTTTAGTTATTTGACTAAAATTGTTATATCAAAATTTGCTTCTCTAATAATTTGACTGAAATTGTCATATTAAAATTTGTATGTTTAGTAATTTTACTGACATTATTATCAAGATGTGTAATTAAAAGTCTGATTTTGAACTATTACATGAATATTGAACGAGTATCAATCATTTTAAGTTAGGACTGAATAACAATAGTTAATATCGTTTGATATTATTAAAAAAAAAGAGTTGCTAAAACCGTTAATGTGTATGAAAAGATTATTTTTACAATTACAAGTACAAGAATACATATGCTCCTAAGCATAACTCAAACACCGTTTAATTTACAATTTTCAAATTTAATCTCTGACATATAATATATGTGTCATCTGCACTGTGTTGATCAACATGCTACACGTAAATATTTCAAAAAAAAATGTTGAGCGCAATTCATAATATGGGAAATTTGGGGTGTCACTTGATAGGATTCCGCTTGAAATTTCATAAAACTTTGCGCCTTTTTCCGTGAAAGAACAAAAAGTTTTTTTTTTAAAACTTGACAGTGACTACCAAGGGGAAAGAACAAAAAGTACTGTGCAAATGTTGGCCGAAAAGAAATTAGGAAGCTTCGTCGGCATTTCCTCTGCAGTTGCATGCAAATACACTTGACAAAAGTCCCTGTCGTTTGTTCAGACTTCAGAGTATGGTACTAATTAAAAACGCGTTTCAGTTGGCATTTTATGTGGAGCACGGTATTGATTGCAGCACAACGACAGGTAGGAACGAACTAAGCATTTCCATGATTAGCAGCGACATGATATCTCCATTTCATATTCGCTCTATCTTATCTTAGACATATTTTATGTACACTTTGGTTATGGTTAATTGGTTATGTGTGTAACGTGTGTTCAATGGAAAAAGGGGTTTCAAGAAAACATGTCCTATGGAATATTTCTGTTTTTCAACTCCAAAAAAAATACAATTATGTTTAGAGCATCTACATCTCTGGTATTATGGGAGTTTCTAATCTGACATGGCAGTTTCTAATCCGATTTCAGAGATGTGGGAGAGTTTCTTATTTAAAAACTATGTAGGAATGATTGGCTGAAATTATTTCTCTTTTAAATTTTACTGCTGACGTGGCTTAATAAAAATTCTAAAATTAATTTCAGATATGTGAGAGTTAAAAACTTTAGAGACTATAATTTATTTAAAAACACATTTGAGTTGCTAAGATGTAGATACTCTTAAATTCACACCATCTGATCAAAATCTGAACAAATATAGTCTGAGGTGGAATGTACAAAGTCTTTGAATATTTATGCCGATTTGAATCAGACTGCATATGGATCAAAACAATTTTTTTTGTAACTTAGGTGATATGAATTCGGGTTTCAACGAGCATCTGAACAAAATATGTCTAATGTTTGGTCTAAACGTCCGATTTATGTTGAGATGTGTGCAGATGGTTTAAATCCGTAGGGCAGTTGAGATTAATGCATATTCAAATTTACTTGTACTGATGTTTGATCAAACAGCTTAAATCGAACACAAGATAAATTTCAGTCTATTGCTAGTTGAAAAATCTCTCCACCCATAATAATATTACAAGGTACTTTTATTTTACAAAAGAAGCTGAAAAGTTTTTTTTTTTTTGTTAAAAGTCTGTAGGCAATAAAAAGTTACAAACTACCTATTATATAAGATTAGATCACGAGTGTCTAAAAAAGCATACAGCTGTAAACAAACTAAAAACACACAAGGAGTATGTGCATCCTGTTGAGACCAAGTTGGTCATTCTTGTTTGATGAAAATAATAGGAGTCTAGTGATTGTTTCTTTGGTCCTCATAGTTATCATATTCCTTCTGGCTGATTACATTAGAGAAAACATTAAATCAAATCGGACCGGGAACTGAATCAATTGGACCAGAACAGTCAAAACTCCAAAGTTTTAAGAGGGGCACTGAATTAAACCAGACTGAAAACTGAATCAATCGAACTGAGACAGTCACCACTCAGAGGTCCTAAAAAATCATCGGTGTGAAGCTAGAAAAGAAAGAGAAAAGAGGAGGAGAAGAAATATAGCACATACCAAACGTCGACAAACAGCTAACACAGACAATAATATATAAATGAAGTATCTATATGCACAACTCAGTCCACTCACACTTTCATTGCTAAGGAGAAAAATAAAAATATTAATGCATAAAAAATAACAAAATTTATAAATGATTTAGTCTTTTTTTTTCTCACACAACCATCCGTCACTGCCAGTTGGAGTTTTTATTGATTTTGAACAACCATAAAAATCTCCCCTACCATTTCGGCTGAAAGAGACTAATCACTAGACCCAATTTTTAATTTTTGGTTTCCAGAGTTGCCGTATTTCAATTAATAACAACCCCCTCCAGTTATTTACCCAATAGAGAGGAAACAAAATCGACAGGAAGTGGTCCGGTCCGTCTCAGCTTACAAGTCACTGCCAGGTGGGTACCTTTTAAAGCAGCTTTTTGTGGTCCCGTCTATTGATTGGGACCCATGTTGTGTCGCTTTGTGTGGTCAAGCCACAATTGATGGCTACAGTGCTGCTGTCCTGATAAATTAATTATTGAACTGTCCAGGAAACCTGGATCATGCCGATCAACCATGCCATGTGGCTTTGTATCTTTCTCCAATTATTATCATAGTTTTTGTTTTATCCTGTGGAGTAATAATGGCTAAGTAGCCATATTGACAAGGTACCCGAATTATACCCGTTTAATTTTTTTTTGGGTGATGCCGAACCAAACACCGAATTATTCGGTTGACCGAACTTTGACCAAATTAAACCCGAATAATTCCCGAATTTTACAAACTTTTTCCGAATTTTACGAATTATTCACGAATTATTCACGAATTTTTCCTGAATTTTTCCAAGAACAATTATTTTTTTGCTCCCTTGCAGGACTGAGATTTCTGGTCCGGATAATTCCGAATCATTCCCGAATTATACCCGAATTATACCCGAATCACGAATTTTTGATCTCGCCGAACCGAACCCGAATAATTCATTTGTCACTATGGTAGCCATTGCACGAGTATAGAGATTTAGAGAAAAAATAATAATTTTAATTGTATTTAGTATTTGACAGTTCTTTTTTAATTTCTTTTTTATTGTACTGATAACTGATGTAGATGCTCTTAACAATCAACTAAAATCTTAACTTTATTTGTTGACTGTTTATTTCGTAAGAATTTTTCACGAATTTCGTATTACATAATATAATATTCCAATAGAATGAATAATAATTGAGTTGTCTGCCCACAGAAAAAACTATTTGTGCTTAAAATTGAAAATTTTAGATGCTAAGTCTGTGTCCATTTCAAGATTTAAATTGTAGAGTATGTACAAAGATTTTACAACTGTAAATGAATAGAATTAGAGAGAGAATTTCTAACTGAAACTCGATTCAAACTGCAGTCAAGATAGGCTGCTTAAAACGGAATCTAATTTCGACTTAAACTTGTGGCTTGAACTATTTTTTAAAAATTTATATAACTCAATTCCACACGTTGCAACCGATATATCATGCATAAGAGAAAGAAAAAAAAAGGTATTGTAGAAAAAAAAAAGTTGAATGTTACTGATGGTTATAAAATTTTGACTTAAATGGATGATTAGGTTTTCATTGACTTCAATTTTTTTTTCTTGCACCAAACGCAAGATAATATAGATGAAATTTCAAAGAAATTGCAGTTCGTTGTTAAAATTTTATTGATCTTATTGCAACCAGAATTTCTATTCTTTAGCAATTTTAAGTAAAATCATCTCTGCATAAACCCAAATTTAATGTTCCTTAATCAAACCTTATAACTGAATTTATATATTTTTTTTCCTTTCCAACTGTTGATTATAAAGGAACGGGACTTGTTAGCAATAAGTAATTAACTTGATATTATGACACTATTTTTAAATCAAGTAAAAAATATAGAAAAAAAAATAGCAGAGCAAGTTGTCACCTTATAAATTGATTATTTATCAAAATATAATTTTACCCACCATTTGATATTTCAAGAAGATCATCATCGCGAATTTCAAATAATTTGACGAACGATAAAAATTATATTATTTTTTTATGTCAACAACATAAATACTGTATAGATCATAATTCATATATATTAAAATTTTAAAATAAAAATTTACATTTTACTATTTATCAAAATTATCAAATGCTTTATTCTAATGGATCTCAATCATCAGCTTCTCCGTAACTTGAACAACTTAAAAATAATGTACACGATACCACGTGAAGGCAAGATGCTATTTCATTTTGGTTTGGAATTATGAAAATAGAAAAAAGTGAACAGAACATCGTTTTAGTAAAAAAACCATTAACCGGATCAAAACCAGCAGCTTATAGATAGGGACATAGAGTAGATAAGATATGTAAAAGCTCAGCTGCTCAAGCAGGACATTTCTTCAACACACTCCAATCAAACAACAAAAAATTATGCCTAAGCTCTATGTTTGGTTGTGACCTAAAGCTAAGGAGACCTAAATTAATTATTCCAACTTAGATCGGTCTAAATTTTTCATGTTTAGTTGAGGCCTAAAGTTAAATCATAATTTATATTATTCCTTGTTTGATTAGAGTTGGTGGAGGACTAAAGTTTTGAAAGCCTAAATTGATTAATTATTTATCATAAGATACTAATTATATAATATTAATATATTAAGAGGAGGGTTCAAATGCCTCCATGTTTTTATGCCTCCATCTCTCTATCATTTTCAAAATTCAAACAGTCGATCCGAGCCGCTCAACCTAACCTCCATACTAAAATATGTTTGGAGACCAAATTTTATATTTTTAGGAATTTGTTTACTATTTTTTTAGACAGGTACAAAATCAGTAAATCTGAACCATCTAAAAACAGTATTTTTGTACCTATCTAAAAAAATAGTAAAAAAATTCCTAAAAATATAAAATTTGGTCTCCAAACATATTTTAGTATGGAAGTTAGGTTGAGCGGTTCGGATCGACTATTTGAACTTTGAAAATGATGGAGAGAGATGGAGGCACAAAAACATGAAGACATTTGAACCCTCGTCATATATTAATAATAACTGTAATATATTATATATTATTATAAAATTTATTTAATATATTAATAATAAAATACTAATTATATAATTATAAATTAATAATAATTATTAATAAAAAGATACCAATTATATAATCTTATTAAAATAATTATTTAATATATTAACAATATAAAATATTAATTAGTTATATATCGTTAATAAGATACTAATTACACAATATTAATATATTAATAATAACTATAATATATTACAATATTATATAATAATTATTTAACATATTAACAATATAACATAATAATTATATAATTATTTATCAATAAAAGGATATTAATTATATAATATTATTATAATAATTATTGAGTGAGTTTATGGTACTATGCATATTACGATTTGTCACCGTGCTACGGCTCTATATTCGAGTTTTCAAATCCTAACGGTCGATCCGAACCGTTCATCTTATTCTCCATATTAATATGTGTTTGGAGACCAAATTTTACATTTTTTGAAATTTTTTTACTATTTTTTAGATTTATTGAAAATTACTGTTTTTGGATGGTCCAGAATTTTCAGATCAAGTGGTTTTCTAAATATCTAAAAAAATAGTAAACAATTTTCAAAAAATGTAAAATTTGGTCTCCAAACACATATTAATATGGAGAACAAGATGAACGATTCGGATCGACTGTTAGAATTTGAAAACTCAAATATAGAGCCGTAGCACGGTAACAACCAGTGATATGAATAGTACCATAGACTCACTCATAATTATTTAATATATTAACAATATAAGATATTAATTATATAATTATATAATAATAATAATTATTAATAATAATATACTAATTATATACAAATAAAATATTATTATAATCATTCAAGTTAGGCCACGAGGTGGAATAAAAATTAAATCACCATGTGAGGTGATTTAATTTAGGCCGGTCTAAAGATTAACTTATGCCATCTTAAGTGACGAACAGCTTATTATACCTTTTTAAAATTGGCACGCGTCCAGAAATCCATCTAAGTACTTAGTGCGGCCGTATCGTAAAGCGTGCATCCGCACTGAGCATTTTTCTTCGTTTTTCATCACTTTTCTTCATTTTCTGCAAATTAAAACCAAACAAACGCAGTAACTTAATCCTAGGTGCATTCTATTCACTTTATATTCAAAATACAAGATATTTGATGTTATTTCATGATAAAAATCAGATCGAATATGTATATAATTTAGGTCTATCATTAAGCCGGCTCAATTAAGACATATTTGGTGGAATAACGAGGCCTAAACTTCTTATTTCACCCTTTAGGCCACAACCAAACATGGTGAAGGACTTTAACTAAAAATAAAAATAAAATAAAAACTTAAAGACAAATTTTAAAAATTGGGTTTGTCTCCTACTCCAATTGAACCAAAACCAAAAACCAAAAGCAAAAAAAACGTTCAGGCTACTGGATTTTTTTTTTAAATGTTGGAGAAATTCGTACATAGTCATTCAACTCTGAATAAAATTTATTTGATCAGCACTCCCTCATGATATATATCATGAAAATAAACTATGCAAATTATATGTCAAACAAGCCAGAGGATGATTTTTATCACATCAGCACCTCCAGGGAGCAGCAATGGAGGAACAAATCAAACTAAATTCGCTAAAGAAATTCAATCTAGAAAACCAATTGAGTTAAATATTAAATATAATATATTGAAAATTAAAAAACTCACAAAAAATTGAATGGAAATTTAGATCAAGATCAGAACATTTTAATTATAAACCACCAGTTCAAATTCTGTTTTTTTTTTTTAATTATTTAAATGTAAGAGTCCCTTTGGCAACTTCAATTTCATCTGGAATAACAGGATAGTAAACTAGTCTCTCTAGTTAAATAGAAGCATTGAAGATTAAAATTCAATCCTTTTTTTTGCAATATAAATATTTCTTGAGTGAGGCTTAATCAGCGGTGTAGGTAGGATTAATAATATATAGGAGTCAATATGTACGCAATACTCTTACTTTAATTTTTTTTCTTTAAAAAAAATACGGAGTCAACTATAAAATATATACTTTTTTTTTATAAACTCCTTTTATTTTTATACTATTTATGATTTAACTATTCGAACTAATATTTTTATCAACCATCAAGTCTCTTGTAGTGCAACGCACTATATCTATTATACTATTGTTATTCAAATAGAAACGGTCCTTGCACAAAATACTAAAGTAATAATAATAACATGTTTTTGGATAAAAGACAATAATATCATTATCAAAATCATTAGTCTATTTTAGGAGAGGTAAATAAATTAATAAGGAGATCCCTTTATTCATTTGGACTTTTTTAGAGTAAGAAAATAATTAATACGGATATTACTTTTATTTTCACCTTTACATAATACATAAATTAATATAGTAAAGTAATTCTTAATTCCGTTCTTGTTTGAGAACAAAGTTAGCGCATGGTGTGCTCATCAAAAAAATTTGATGAACACAACTCTAAAAATTTATTGAATTGTTTTAAATGACGAACTTTTTTTTTTAAAATGACGAATTGAAAATGTTAAAACCGACATATTTCATGAGTGTTGAGTGTAAAGTTAGCTTGTGGTGTGCTCATCAAAAAAATTTGATGAATACAACTCTAAAAATTTATTGAATTGTTTTAAATGACGAGTTTTTTTTTTTAAATGATGAATTGAAAATGTTAAAACCGACATATTTCACGAGTGATGAGTGTAAATGTAAAATTATGAAATTTTCGAATTCATTCGGTACAAAGTAACGATCGATCCGAACCGTTCATCTTGTTCTCCATATTAATATGTGTTTGGAGACCAAATTTTATATTTTTTGGAATTTTTTAATATTTTTTTAGATTTATTGAAAATCGCTGTTTTTAGCAAATCTGAACCATAAAAAAACAGCGATTTTCAATAAATCTAAAAAAATAGTAATTTTTTTTCCAAAAATATAAAATTTGGTTTTCAAACACATATTAATATGGAGAACAAGATGAACGGTTCGGATCGACCATTAGGATTTTGAAAAGTCGAATATTGAGTCATTGCACGGAGGGGAACTATGCTACGCGTAGCATGTTAGCATATTCCTATTAAAATAACTTACAAAAAAAAAATTTCCCACTTCACTTTGTACTAAATTATTTCAAAAATTTAAAAATTATGTATAAATTTTTACTTGTGAAACAGATCATTTCCAACTATTTGAATTTCTTGCCCAAACAAATACGATAGATTTTTTAAATTATATTCACCAAACTCTCTCAGTGTGTAACTTTACTCTCATTTGAAATAAAATTAGAGCAAATTAGGTCTTGTTTCCACTCACATAAATTAATAATTATTTTGTTATCCATTAACTTTATTCTATTTTCAAACATATCCTCAAAATAAATAATCGTTGTCAATGCCAGCAATATCTAATTATTTTACTACGCAAAGTACCAATAAAATAAAGTTCAATTTTTACTCTCTAAAAAGTAATTTATCTTTCTTAAAATGAAGAAAATATGTGAAAATTTAATGGGGCCTTTTAACCGTCCAAGCAATCTCCATCTTAGAACTTGTTTGGAATCTTATATTAACATGAATTTCTTCAAGTTTGGATCATATATATTAAAACATAACTAGAACTGGGAATATGCTAATATGCTATGCATAGCATAGAAGGCCTCTGTGCAACGGCTCAATATTCGACCTTTCAAAATCCTAATGGTCAATCCGAACCGTTCATCTTATTCTCCATATTAATATGTGTTTGGAGACCAAATTTTACATTTTTTGGAATTTTTTACTATTTCTTTAGATTTATTGAAAATCACTGTTTTCAGCAAATCTGAACCATAAAAAAACAGCGATTTTCAATCAATCTAAAAAAATAGTAAAAAAATTCTAAAAAAATGTAAAATTTGGTCTCCAAACACATATTAATATGGAGAACAAGATGAACGGTTCGGATCGACCGTTAAGATTTTGAAAAGTCGAATATTAAATCGTTGCACGGAGGCCCTCTATGCTACGCGTAGCATGCTAGCAGGTTCCCTAGAACTGACACCTACGGTGTTATACGTATAAGTCGATTATAATAATGAGTTTGACTAATATTACATCAGAGTCATTTTAACTTATATAACACCAACTCTAAAACTTATCAAATCGACTTTGAACAACTAATCTAAACCGTTCAAATCAATTTACATTATGAGTGATGAGTTTACATACAATTTTTTTTATATTTTCAAGCTATTTTAGTATTAAATCAAGCGGTAAAAATATTATAAAATGAATGTATTAAAATTAACTTAAAAACTCACACATTTGACCGCTTGATTTAATACTAAATAAATTCAAAAAATTATAAATTTTGCATGTAAACATACAACTAATGAAGTAAATCGGTTTGAACAGTTTGAATTCACTGTTTGAAGTCGATTTGATAGATTTTAGAGTTGGTATTATGTAGACTAAAATAACACCGATGTTATATTATCCAAACTCTATAATAATTCTAAAAAGTTCTCTTGAGCAATCACATGTAATACAAATTAAACTCGATACAGTCACAACGTAATTGTTAAATTCCCCGTACAAAAGGAAGAAAGAAAAAAAGAACAAACTAATTTCGTTGCCTCTTCGCCTCTTCTGCAAAGATATTTGACAGATGGTGCCAAAAACAATATAGGATGGGATTGATACTTGATAATTACTTGCGTAATTTTTTCACTAAAAGCCATATAATTTTACAAAATCTGTTAACCACCCTTTCTTTCACCCTCTTGCTTCCATCATCCTTGAAAAATCACGAAAACAAACCAAACCATCTCCGTCTGAATCAACACCTCCTATCATCTTTTTACAATCGTCTATCGTACAAGCATCTCCCATGGCGGCAAAAACCTCTAGAAGCTCCTCAGCTGAGATCTTACCGTCTCCATTCGCGTCGAATACCTTAAACGCCTCTTTGAGCTCTTCTTCACCATCAGCCTCGCAGATCTTGCTGAGATCCGCTATGGATATGCACCCCTGGCCATCTCCGGCCGCAACGATTGCGGAGACCTCCTCGTCGGTTGGGGGATCCGTACAGATGCGACGAAGCACGGTCTCGAGCTCCTGGCGAGAGATCTTGAGGTCGTTGAGAGCGGAATGGAGAACGGATTTCGGCGTGGACTGGAGATGATAACAGATGGACTCGTCTGAAGAGGATGTGGTTGAATCAAAGGAGCGACCATCTTGGCGGGAAATGGACCGACTCTTCTTGGACTTGTGCTTTTTAGAGGTGAGGTTAGAGAGGAATGATGCAACGGAGAGCTTCATTGCACAAAGGAGGTAGGTGGACAGGAGGAGGAGGTGAGAAAATGTCAAATGGGAGCGGTTGAAAGGAAGGAGGGGGGAAGGAGGGGGTGATAAAGAGGAGGAGAGAGTGGGATGGGAGTGAGCTTCGTCGAAGCTTCCTACTATGCGAATTGTTGAGAGAGACGAGTTGAGTATATAGTTTTCTCTAACCATGGTTGGTGTATTACATGATGTAGCGAGTGATCTATAGAGAATGGGATGTGGTGTATTTTATGAAGAACACGCTTGCTATACGGGAAGTTATAGAGGTACTGTTACGGGATTAAATGATTGGATTAAGGGGGAATGGAAATTAATGAAAGACAAGTCGGCCACGACTAAGGACTAGCGAGCATGTCGCTTTCGTCGGATTGGGAAATGTGTAAACAGAGAGTCATAACTTTTGTGGCATTCTTGTTTGTGAACTTCGGTGTGGTCTTGAGCTAGCTGTATTGAGTGTATTCTTCAAACTTTGGATTGGATTTCAGTTCGTAAAGTTATTTCGTCTCGTGTTTTTTTTTTCTTTTTTCTGGAATTTTCTTTTCTGTCGAGATAATGACTTAAATAGTCACATTGCCAAAAATTATATTATTATAAGACCTTTCTTCGACACTGATATTTCAAAGTTGAAAACTCCAATGATGTATTGAAACTATTAAATTGCAAAAATAGAAATAACAATTTTACTAAAAATGAAAATCAATTTTTGATCTAGTGACAAAAACAATATTTTTCATAAAAGATCACATTCTCTAAATTCAAAAGAAGTAATTATTTAAGAATTATTAAATAGTTAATGACTTGATTAACATTTTTTATTAAAAACAATTCTTTAGAAATTGTTTGAAAATAATAATAATAATAATAAACAAAGATTATTTTAAGTCTATATTAAATTGCAAGATTAATGAAAGTGCATAAGACAAATATTTTAAATAATAATTTTTTCCAAAAACATAAATTATAGCTTGTGTCAGAGTTTCTTTGGGAAAAGGTGATACTTTATATTTTCTTTAAAATAGAATTAAATTTAAATAAACAAGTTGGATTTGGTTTTTATGAAAAATAGTTCCACTGATCATGTGGATCGGTGGAAGCAGCTACTATGCTTACTGTGCATGCTTGCTATGCTTATTTTTTTTCCTCCACCGATCTACCGGATCACTGGAGATGTTTTTCATAAAAACAAAATTCAGTGTACTTGTTTTGTTAAAATATTTAAATTTGATTCTATTTTAAAAAAATTACTTTACACCACCTATTTCTATTTCTATTTCTTTTCGGCAATAATAATAAATTTTATATCAATGTAATATGATGTTTCTTTCACGTTTTTTGTCAGCATTCCATTAACAACTTATTGTAACACAAATCTTACAAAATTTAGTGATTGAGAAACTTCTACTGTGATGAACTAATGTTTTGATCAATATAATAATGACCAATACGGTCATAATGACAAATTTGGAATACAAAAATAATTCAGAAAGATATAATTAAGATTCATGATTCAGGTATAAAGTTGTTATAATTCAATACAATTAGTTATTTTACAATTGAAATAATATATAAAAAAATGTGTATATTCATATAAAATTATATAAAGAATAATTCGATAATTTTAGGTGTAATAAACAGTGCATGTTGAGAGACACACCTACCTCGTTGTAGGCTTGTAGCAAGCATTAGTGGCACAGAAAATCAGTTGCCTAGGACCATATCTTATGAGTTTATTTTAAGGTAAAATAATTAGTTGCTGGCACTGGCAGGGCGGATGTTGGTTGTGTTAAATTTTGTTTTTCTGTTAATATTCTCTGATTATATATTTCCTGTTTTTGATTGAGCATAATGCTCCTGCAGCGGTGATTTAAAAATTTATTTGACTAATATTATTCTTAGGAGACTGCGTAGTTACAAATTTTATCGACCGTTTTTTTTAAACAGAATCCAATGATTACAAGTGGACTTCGATGATTCCAGATTTTACGCGGCAATCATCTTAGAAAGTATCTTGTGGTGTTTTGCTCGCATGTGAATTTCAAGTAATTTAAAATCCAGTATTTTCAATTTGACGACTTAGTTATAAGTGTTTCACGGTGATCAAACGATTATCAAATTACACCATATTTGATACATTGTTACCTAACTGAAAAATAGTACATTTATATATTTTTAAAATTTTTATGTTGGTTTTTGTAATCTATATTTCATTAAAAAAAAAAAAATCAAGCTTTAAGTTTACTGATTCATGTCACATTACCAACATTTTAAATATATATTACTTCAAGTTTATTTTAAATATATATTGCTTCAAGTTTACATTATAAATATATATTACTTCAAGTTTACATTATAAATATATATTAGTTCATGTTTACATTATAAATATATATTACTTCAAGTTTACATTATAAATGTATTTTACTTCAAGTTTTTTTTAAATGCAAGATTTTTTTATCTCATTTTAAAAGTTCACACTTTTATTTTTATTAAAAAAATTGGAAACAAAATTCCAAAAACAACTTTAGCATCTTATTCAACAATAAAAACTTGTGTTACAGAGGTCCGAGTTTTTTAAAAATATCCAAATTTATAAATATTTTCTTAAAAATAACCAAGGTAGAATTTTTAAAAGTACCCAACCCGCAGAAAAAATCCGCGGCCCGGGATTTTTAATTTTTTTTTTAGAGATTATGTTGTTCAGTTTGTTTGGAATTTATATTAGTTTGAATTGTTAAGTTGGAGGTTTGTATGAATTTTATTTGTATGAATTGTTAAAGTTAGAGTGCTTCTGAGCTCAACTTTGCACCTCTGGTTAAGATAACAAAACATCTTCAAAAATCATGAAAATTGACCGACATGCAGTCTTGACATCGTAGAGCAAGACTGTGAAGTTTCATACAAAATCTCAAAACAGATCGGGAGATCTCATCTCTCAAAATTGCCCGAACTGCGGAAGGAGTGCTTCTGAGCCCAACTTTGCACCTCTGGTTAACATAGAAAAACATCTTCAAAAATCATGAAAATTGACCGACATGCAGTCTTGACATCGTAGAGAAAAACTGTAAAGTTTCATACAAAATCTCAAAACAGATCGGGAGATATCATCTCTCAAAATTTGCCCGAACTGCTGAAAGAGTGCCACTGAGAAAAGAGCAAAATCTCTCAAAATTTTCAGATTTGATATGAAACTTCACAGTCTTGTTCTACGATGTCAAGAATGCATGCCGGTCAATTTTCATGATTTTTGAAGATGTTTTGCTATGTTAACCAGAGGTGCAAAGTTGGGCTAAAAAACACTCCTTCAGCAGTTCGGGCAATTTTTGAGAGATGAGATCTCCCGATCTGTTTTGAGATTTTATATGAAACTTTACAGTCTTGCTCTAAGATATCAAGACTGCATGTAGGTCAATTTTTATAATTTTTGAAGATGTTTTGCTATGTTAACCAGAGGTGCAAAGTTGGGCTCAGAAGCATTCCTTCAGCAGTTCGGGCAATTTTTGAGAGATGAGATCTTCCGATCTGTTTTGAGATTTTGTATGAAACTTCATAGTCTTGCTCTACGATGTCAAGACTGCATGTCAGTCAATTTTCATAATTTTTGAAAATATTTTGCTATGTTAACCAGAGATACAAAGTTGAGCTCAGAAGCACTCTAACTTTAACAATTCATACAAATCTCGAACTTAACAATTCAAACTAATCTAAATTCCAAACAAACTGAACAACATAATCTCTAAAAAAAAAAAAATTAAAAATTAAAAATCCCGGGCCACGGATTTTTTCCTCGGGGCAGAATAAAAAATCCCGGCCGCGGATTTTTTCCGCGAGTTGGGTATTTTTAAAAATTTTCTCAAACCTTGGTTATTTTTAATAAAATATTTATAAATTTAGATATTTTTAAAAAACTCGGTAGAGAGGTCACCGTCCCTACAATAAGTCCTCCCTAATTTGGCAAAACGACAAAAACTAATGATCATAGTAGGTTATTGAGTAATGACTATTAGACTATATAAATTAGAATATACGAGCATGCCATGGTAACACATTTTCCCCTAATAGATTGGTTTTATACTGGTAAAATATCTTTCCCTAATAGATTGGTTTTCCATTGGTAAAACATTTTTGTCAATTGTGTTTTTATTTTACATGTTTTTTATATTATAAAAAGATTATTATTTATTCAAAATTTACCAGGGTTCTAAATAGCGCGCTATAGCGTTTTCGGACCATAAAGGCTATGACGCTATCAGCGCTATAGCGGCGCTATTTGAGAATAGCGCTGTTTTTTCAGCTGGCACGCTATGACGCGATAAACGCTATTTAAACCTTTGAAATTTACTAACCGGAAGCTTATTTTTATATAAATGATCTCATTTAAAAAAAAAAATTCTCTGTTTATTTAACAGAAGTGAGAAAAATAACTCTACTTATAAACTAAAATAACTTTAGTCATAAATATATCTCTTTCATAAACTTATTTACGTAGAGACTATTCATGTAGACATAAATGCGTAAGACTGATTGTCTTGTCGAGGCCGAATCTCTTACACTCCTGGGTAGAAAATTTCTGCCCCTAGAGTCACTGCTGGGTGGGTTCAAGGTGAACCTGAGATCAAATTTTTAAATATTAAAAGTGATTCCGGTTTTATCCGGTAGTGACTTTAGGAGCAGAAATTTCCTGCAGCTCTGAGAGCAGGTAATCCGGTTCCTGTCTTGTCATGTAACATATTGGATTTCATGTTTGAACGAATTCCAAGTGATTTGAATACTTTATAGCAAATTTCCAGCATTTTTCCACACACGTGTAATGAAGTTATTGAAATTGATAGCTCCAATCATGCTTTCTAGGAATAAAACAAAAAAAAATAATAGTCAAAATTTGAAATAAATAGAAATAAATTAAGGAAAAAATCATAAAAGTTACTTGCAGCAAATATCCTCTAAGAAAAAATTATTGATGTAGTTGTGTTGTAATAGGAATAGTTGTTGTAATCAAGTTTATTAATATAATCTTGGTAGCACCTACCAAGTTTTCAAAAAAAATATCCTCTAAGTTTTTAATTGCATTGCAATCTTTTATTTTTTTATTATTTGTTGAAATAATTCCAAAAAAAAGAATAAAAAAATCAATAAATGTCAGTGAAGTATAGAAAAAATCATAGAAATTATTTTCAATTTTTAATAAACTATACACTACTATTTTGTGTATAATAAATATCTGAAGGTCCACGATAAGTTGTTTTAATTGCTTATTTTGGAAAAAAAAAACAAAAAAAAGTCAAGGATGAGGATTTTCCGATTTTGTCTAAAGAGCTTTGCACAAACTCTTATTCAAAGTTGGAGCTAAATTTTTTAATTTGTGTGTAAATTTGTGCAGACAATTTTGATTCACACAATCGTTTAAATTTATTAAGTTTTAAATTTGTTCGCGCGATATCAACACAGATCAAAACGGTTCAGATCCCAATAAAATTTATAAAGCGAAAACAAAACACAATCTCTAAAGTCAAAATGAAAAAATAAATTTTAACTCAGTGCTCTGCATCAAGCCAATATGACAGTGTTATTATCACTTGATTTAATAATGGAGTCCGCAACAAATTTGGTTTCATTAATCAGACAACAGCTAACAGAATCTAACACCAACCATCAAGGGAATTAACATTTTGAATTACGCCAAAATAAGCTGAAATCATTTATTAACGTTTTCATAGCACACTTCCTTTTACGAAGTCACTTATTATTGGACATCAATTCATCAAGTCATTGAGTAGACTTTGAATGCCGATATTATTAAAATTTTCGCCGACTTATAATAAAACCTGCATCAAAAATCGTGTAACAAAGAAATCAAATTTCGTTTACATTTTTGTTGCATATCAGGTTATTTATAAGTTCATGTTTAAATATATATATATATATATATATATATATATAGAGGTTTAACCTTCTAAATTTCAATGTTCATTAAAATTTCTATCCGAATTTCAAACTTATGACTTGGTACGTGAAAAATATTTTTTTTTAATCATTAAATCAAATACTGATTCTTTATACGTTTACATTCTAATAATTGTGTTAGATATTAATATAATAAATTGCGTAGGAAAGACTAAATCAATTATTGACCACATAATTTTTATATACGGACAGATGGATTACATAATGGATCAAGTCTATTTGATGACATTTCTAAGTGGATGACAGTATATAGGGGTGTACAAGAAGAAAAGGTAACCCGTTCAATCCAAATCATTTTTTTTTTATCGGATTGTGATGTCATCGAATTGGATATAGAAATTGGACTTTGTCTGACCCGTTTTTTAAGATTGGATTGTGAATTTATTTTAAAAGACCCTTCTTGACCCAATCCACCGGCAAATGATATTATATCACGAGGAAGGGATTCAATTACACTCTTTTTTGGTGACATCGAATTACACTTTCAATTTTCAAAGTTTTCAAATTCCAAACAGTCGATCCAAACCATTTAACATAATAGATATGTTAAAATGTGCTTGCAGATCAAATTTTACATTTTTTGGATTTTTTTACTATTTATTAAGTATTTAATAAAATCGCTATATTCATACCGTTGAATTTTTGTACCCATCTTAATAAATAGTAAAAAAAACTCAGAAAAATGTAAAACTTGATCTACAAGCACATTTTAACATATCCATCAAGTTGAACGGTTTGGATCGACTGTTTGAACTTTGTAAACATAGAGTGTAATTGGATCCCTCATCAGTTGAAGTATTGTTATGAAATTACTACTGTCTCTGCTTTATGGATGTTATCTATTGATGTTTAGTTATAACTTTTAAATGATAATATTTGAATAATTATCTTAATAACTAGTTTAAATATATATTCATTTTGTATTCCTTGATCCATGTCTTAATGTTTAATTATATTTATCTCATTTTATTTATTATTTATATCAGTGGGGGCAATATAATAATGAGTTTAATTGACTACTTTTTTTTTTCAAAATTTTTTATTTGGACCTTATTTTTTATATAATTTTTAGTAAATTGTCATGGCTCCACCTCTCATTAATCTAGTTTCTAGGGATAATGTTATTCCCTCCATGTTATATGTAAATAGAAAATAATAAATGTACCTTACAAAGCTCAATTAAAATTACAATCCGTTTGACTTGTATCGTAGAGTCCATACAATCCACATTTAAAAAATTAGATAGATTGGATAAGTTCATAGACGGATCGACATGAAATAATTAATTTCCAACCCAAACTTAAATCGGGTTGAATTTGAAGTTTCGACGAAACCCAATAATCCACTTGTTGTATACCTGTAAGAGTGTAACACCCCATGATAAAAGTTTCTATATTATTAAGGTAAATGGATTTTACGTAAGCGGTAAAATTTTCATTTGGAGTGAATTATTTCTCTCTAGAATACATCTCTTACAAATGAAATCACAGAATTTTTTACTTTTTTTCTACAACAATATTTTTGTTCTTTGAATTTAAAGTTTGAACTTGGAAGAACAAAAAGACGACCCTAGCAAAATACTCATAACATCTCTATTTCAGAAATTATATGGATTTCGAATCTGATGTGATAATTTCTAATTTAATTTTACGGATGTACATAATTTCTTAAATTATAAAGATTTTTTATTCAAAATAAAGATTTCTAAACTGTTAACGTGGCACAATTTTATTTTTTATTCGCTGAAATCTCTATCGCACTCTCTCAGCAAAATAAAAAAAAAATATTGCTTCTGATGTGATGCTCAGAAGAAATTAAATGGAATTTCAAGAATGAAGCGGTTTAAAAATTATATCTAACTTAATTTCTATTATCTCCTAAACAATTTCAATTAAGTGCCAAGTAATTTTTGGGATGGACTTTGCACATTCCAAGAAAATTTTTTGCCCTCCTCTGAATATTTGATTTGTAATTCGGATTAAATTTAGTGTTAAAATCAAAATAAATTTCTTGAATTATGATTGGTAATATTAATTATAAGTTATAGAATCAGAAATTATAAGTCAGGATATTGGAAAATATAAGTAAAAACATTGGTTTTTTTATCGAGTACACAATTAGTTAAACTCAATTCAATATTTTTTTGCCCCCTGACGGAAATCTTGGGTCTGCCCCTGCGTCTATTATAACAATTTGGTGACATCGTGGCATAATTATTGGATTTGCATTATTTGCTATATTTTATATCCGATCTAAACCATCAAATTTTATCGGCGACTTGATCTTACAAATGCATCTCTATGCAATCATAATAATCTTAAAAAGTAGAATATTAATTATAAAAAAATTTGTGCATAAGATATATAGTAGAAACTCCAAATCTCTATCATTTCTTCTTCAATAATCGGACTCTTTTGAATGCAAATTTAACCAAATTTAGGAGTGTAACAACGCGACACTAATTCAAACCCATTTTTTTATATAAGAAAGGTGGAGATCTAACCAACTGATTTCCATTTAACGTTCATTATTAAATCCGTCATTCGAGTTTCGAATCCACAACCTTTTACACAAAGAGTGTTGTCTTTTGCTATTAGATTAATGAGTAATTCTTAATACAATTATGATTTTATTTGCAATTTAGGAATCCAAAGAATGCTTAACGTGAAGAATAGAAAATTGATATAAATGAAGATTGGAATTATATTTCTTTTGAAAGGTACAATTTCAAACAATCAAAGTTAAAATAATTTTCAACCTATGACAATTGATAATGATTTAAAAAAAACGCTATAGTGTCTGCTCAAAAGCACACCGCGTGTTACCCCAAATGCACGCATTTCATTACAAATTTGGTATTTTTTTTATTTTTTTTTTGTTTGAACAAAGTTGGTATTAGTTCACTAGTACCAAGTACCAAGAATAGAATCTTTTACTAAGAATAAAACAATAGAATCATCACAAACTAAGAAGAAAATTACAAGTTCTGCATAATGATGACTATTCAGAGAGAAATTTTTTTTTTGGTGGAAATTAAAAGAAGCTATCGATGTTCACAACTTAGGTAGAATATTTTATTATTTAAAGACATTCACCATAATTTAGGGCGTACTTAATTAGTTAAAGATATTCTTTAGGAGCAAACGGATAGCATTAATTTATTAAATTATACTTGTAACTTTAACATTTATTTCTCCCTTAATTCACTTAAGCAACTATTTGTTCATCCTTGTTTTTTTTTTTTTTTCCTTTTTTTTTTTTTTTGCAGAAGTTTGTGTTTAAACCTAACAAGTAAAGAGAATAATATGATTTTTTTTTTTTTTTTGACAATTTGATGTCGATAGGAGCACTTATAAAAGCAATGGAAAAATGTAGAAATAGTCTTAGCACGGAAACAAAGAATTTGCAATGTGATTATCTAATTGGAGACGTGCCCCTTTGCTCTTCTGATTTTATGATTTACGATTATAATTCCTTAAATAAGACTTTATACATAGGTAAGAAGGTGCGCTTGTACATTTTCATGACCTTGAGTGCTACAGTTGTCTGACTGGTATCTAGTGTTGGTAAATAATCAAATCAATCACAAGATAACATATTTTTCATTAACCCAACACGACTAATAACTAACATATATAGTTTTATCACACAAATATCAAAATGTCAGTATCCAGAGGCACCACAGACTGTCCATTTTGATCAAACAATTAGGAAAGAGCTGCTCTGGATCAACTTCTTCAATGGAGTCATCGGTAACATCATTTTCAACTTCTTCAATGAAATGTACCTCTGATAGGCCACCTGTTTGTTGTACCAAAGGTGAGGTGGAAACTGGAAGATCCCTGTATTAAACAAACATTTTCCATCAAGTATGCAATCCTTTCAATTAGAAGGAATTTTTCAGAGTTGAAGGGGTTCAATTATATTGGAGGATACTTAAAAGGGTTAATTCTATGTACTTCCATAAGAAGTATATAATATAGTCAATTACTGATATGCTAGTGGTATCGATTATACAATCTTTCAAACGAAGGATCGATCTTCAAGAGTTTAGGGTTTAATATCATGATTTGTTTTAATTAATTTGGCACGCTAGATCATTTCAAAAATTCAAAGCCAACACTTGGCCATTCATAGTGGTTGATAGAAAAGGAACAGTAGCAGGTTATTTAGCATTAAATGTATTAGCAATCATATGAGATCACCATTTTGGTTTTGTATCTCATCCCTTTATTGTTAGGTGCAGCTATTGGGCAATTCCATATTGAAGGGTCGTTTCACGTGTCAGGTTTTCTGTACTGCATTTTTCAATTTTCTCATCTCAAGATGATCATAATACACAATCTTAATTGAGAATCATAAATAAAAAAGTTTATAAATTTACCCCTCATCGAGCGTAGGGAGATGAGGATATTCCTTTGTTGCTCTAAAAAGATTGCCTATAATAGTAAAGTAAGAAAGTTAGCAATACTTCAACATTTTGTAACAGGTATAAACTGATGCAGAGAACCATTTTAATGATGAATTATAGTGCTGTACAAGTATATATCTGATATCACCTAGCTGAAATGAGAAATTAAACCCTACTTCCCCAAGAGTTTAAGAATTGCATTTAATTTTTAGTTTTTAACCCAAACATCATTTTTGAAATTAAACCTTACAATTTACTAGTGATGCCCTCTTTGAGTTACTTTCCAATTTTAACACTGGCCTTCACGTGCATAGAATGATAGGGAAATTGAGAAGTTTGTGTGATCAGAAAAATCATAAAGGATGTACCTTTTTGGCTTCATTTAAAGAGAATAATTTTTTCAGCCATATTTCAATAGCCGTTAGCTCATCAATGCTGTTGATTTTTTCGAGTTGATTTGCAGATCTGAAATTATATAAAAAGCTCATAGTGGTCAGATTATGAAAATAGAAGAAAGTTAGCTAAACACCACTAGTCCAAAAATTTTCTTTAGTACTTTTGGTCAAATTTCCATTTTACTTCTCTGCTTAGTTAACCATTTCCACCTTTGAGATAAAAAAAACTAATTAAAAAAGAAGAAAGCCGCTTAAGAAATTAAGCTATTTATTTTAATTAGATATATTACCGTAGTGGGCCGAGATCATCTTCCAGTTTAGCAATCTTTTCTTCCGTCTCCTCAAGCTCTTTCTTTTTCTGTTGAGAAATAATCAATATTTTGAGTCCACAAAAAGCAAAATAGAACTACAATTATGTTGTTCAATTAATAATAAAAAGCAACTTACCTCAAAAGTTCCATCCCCTTTAGCTTGATGAACGCTGCGAATAACATTATAAACAAAATTAACAAATAAGAGATTAAAATACTTCCCATAATAACAACTATTAACTGGTAGACCATCCAAGTTTTTTTTTTTTTTTTGAAATTCTTGATAGAGGTTGTCAAGGGAGACCATCCAAGTTTTAGAACCACTAAATGTCACACAGTGAAATTGGTAAAGTGTTACATTGCCAACTTTATTCACTATCTGATAAACCATCCAAGTATTAGGGTTTCTTGTTGAGTTGGATGATTATTGGGGGTTAACAAGAACTAGCTAGATTGGTATGTACAATATTAAATAAAATGAAAGAACATACAAGGTACGAAATACGAGGAACTAGATGCCTTACAACCATTTAAGTTTTAAAAGAATTGAAAGGCAAACAATAAAATAAATAAATATAAAACAGACCCATTATGCATCAGACTTTTGACATCCACTACATGGTCGTCATCCTTGTAAGCCTTTTCAAGTATCTGCATGCAACAGATAAAAAGCAAAATAGAACTAAAATTATATTGTTCAATTAATAATAGAAAGCAACTTGCCTCAAAAGTTTCATTCCCTTCAGCTTGATGAACGCTGCAAATAACATTATAAACAAAATTAACAAATAAGAGATTAACAAAGCCATCCATAATTGTAACCACATCTACTGAGGAATAACCTGCTATGCAGATAACAAATTTACTGTTCAATACAAATTATAGAACTTCTCATTTTAATTATCTGATTTTTGTACTTATTCATGCTCAATGCAATTTTTTAAGAATACTCTGCTTATGAAACTGGCATCAAGTAAAATGGCAAATTGTAATTTAATGCACATATAGAAATCATCAATAAACCCACAATACAACAGATAAATACAATAAAGAACAATATTATCTTATTTTTGTACTTATTCATGCTCAATGTAATTTTTTATGAATACTCTGCTTATGAAACTGGCATCAAGTAAAATGGCAAGTTGTAATTTAATGCACATATAGGAATCATCAATAAACCCACAATACAACAGATAAATACAATAAAGAGATATTGCTCTCAAGTTTATTCTGATTTCAGTCCATTTTAATTATAAGTGTGGTAAAATTATACTATATGTCCTCAAGAAATACAAATACGAGAGAAAATGGTCATATCAATTGTCCACATCTCGGCCATATTTTCAAAGGCAAGTTTGAAGTCTAATATTGAAATGCCATTTCAAATATTTCAGTTTTGTATTTCTTGTTTATTTAATTTGAACAAAGAAGATGCTTCTTACTCTCTTAAAAGTTTTGTGATTGTCTATTTTGAAATATTGATAACCAATTCTGAAATTAGGATTTCTAACATAATATATATATATATATATATATAGAGAGAGAGAGAGAGAGATGGGCTATGGTGCATTGCAATGCATGGAGGGGTTTGTGCATTGAACCATAAATCTAAAATTCAAAATCCAAATGATCGATCCAAACCGTTCATCTTGTTCTCCATATTAATATGTGCTTGGAGACCAAATTTTATATTTTTCTGAATTTTTTTACTATTTATTAAGTATTTTACAAAATTGTTGATCCAACGGTGGCTTAACAAAACAGTAAAATCAGCAGCCACCGTTGGATCAACAATTTTGTAAAATACTTAATAAATAGTAAAAAAATTCAGAAAAATGTAAAATTTGGTCTCCAAGCACATATTAATATGGAGAACAAGATGAACGGTTTGGATCGGCCATTTGGATTTTGAATTTTATATTTATGGTCTAATGCACAAACCCCTCCATGCATTGCAATGCACCATAACCCATCTCTCTCTCTCTCTCTCTCTCTCTATATATATATATATGATGAGGAGGGTTCAAATGCCTCCACCATGCCTCCATTTTTTAAAACTTTAATAATTCAAAATTTAAAACTTAAAAATCAAAATAAAACTGTTGGATATGATCTACATCATTTTATCTATGCACATGTAAAAAATTATGACATTTCAATTTTATTTTGATTGTCATCAAGAGCTTGTAAAAAATGCACTAATTTGGATGATTTCTAGACGTTGATTTTTGAACTTATTGATTCACATAAAAACAAAATTGAAATGTGATAATTTTTTATGAGCAAATAGAAAAAATAACATAAATCATATCTAGCAGTTTTATTTTGACTTTTAAGTTTCAAATTTTACAAAATTTAGTAATAGCTAGATAAAAATTCCACAACACATATAATTTTTTTAATTTTAGAATTTTCTATCTTGATAAAAAAAATTATCATATAATTGTCGAAGACCATATATATTTCTCTGGGTCCGTATCCTCTAAAAGTATCTCAAATTTTGATTTTAGATTCGGACCCTCCGATCAGAATTCGGATTAATCCGGATCGACATAAAAAATGACAATATCCTTTAATGTTCGTAACAGAATGGATTGAACGGACGATTCAAACACAAAAATTGAGTTACTTGTTAAGATCCGAATTCGCCTGGAGCGCCACCCGGCAGTGCACCTATCATCTCTATGTGCCGCGTGGCGCTCATTCACCCTCCACATTTGCCGTTACTCTACCCCAGCCTCGCGCTATTTAATACACTCCCTTCCTCTCTTCGGCTCTCTCACTCTGCCGCCCCATCCTAACCCTAGATTAATTGCAAAACCCTTCCCCCCTTTCCTCTTTCCCCTACCTCTCACACCTCTCCTGGTCAGTGACTGTAGAGTTATCAGTTGCTTGGTGTTGGCTTCCTTTTTCCCTGAGAGGAGCAGCGGGTTTCAATGCTGTTGATGCCTTGATGGTGGTAAGTTTTTTTTATTAATTGAATTTAGTTTAAGAATTTTGCTGTTGATACGATGTATGCTGGTGCTGATTTTCTCAATTGATTGTTCCGACACAAAAATAGAGAGGGAGAGGGAGAGAGAGAGAGAGTAGAGAGCAGTATTTTTAATTCGTGAAAATATGCTCTGAATACAAGTGATTTGATTTGATTTCTACCCCGTCCAAATGTCAGATTGTGTCAAATGTTCGATTGTTTCATATCTCATATGCTCATTTTAGCAAGCTCCTCCACTCAGTTGCATTGAACATTTCCAAATTCGCAGTCCAAATAATAGAAACCAAGTAGATATGTTCTTTTATTTCATTACTCATGTAAAGAGGAACTTTACCTTTGTACCTAAAGATTTGTTCTCCAGCCCCCAACTCAATACAAAGCCCCAAACTTTCCTTACCATTGTTCCAAACTTTACCTTTCATTCACCTGTACACAAATTTTAGAAGGTTATGTTTCTTGTATTGTCCCGCAAATACTATTTGTGAATATTCCCGCAAATACTATTTGCGAATTGTCCTGCAACTGCTTGGATTGTCCTGCAAATAGTCTGGAAGATGACTTCTCTACAGCAACTAATTAACATATAAACATCTGCGAATGTACTTGCTTCTATAAGAGAAGTACAAAACAAACAGAGATCATTGCTTTGTTTATTGTTTGTTGATTAACTGTTGAGAAAGTCCACGAGTATTTATGAAGGTGTAGAATTTTCAGACTCGAGTGTATATCATAGTCGACAGTTATCTTGTATATTAGCTCTTATTTTAATTGAATCACATTGAGTCAATGAATACAAGCATTTGCGATAGTTATCTTGTATATCTTGTCAATGAATACAAGCGTTTGTTGATGTTAATTGACTTTAATTGAATCATATTGAGTCCATGAATCTTGTATATCTTGTCATAGTCGACAGTTATCTTGCTCTGATTAATATCTTGTAACCCTAATGAGCTCCAAATAACCAATCAATTATTGTTAGTATTTTTCATGACCTCAACCCTGCTTAAAAGGTTAATATTTTTCCTTAGTTTCACTACTAATTCTTTGTTCCGAGTCATCAAGAGCAATCATAGTTTAGGAAAATAATCCTGTAGCATAGGTGGATTGTTAGCTCATTCATATTGTAACTTTTGATTATCTATTTTTGTATGGTTAATAACTGTGGCCTAAAAATTTAGAGAGGAACTTTACCTTTGAAGCTAACGTTTGGTTGTCTCCGGCCCCAACTCAAGCCAAAGCTTCAAACTTTCCTTACTAGTAGTGCTTGTTGGTAACAAAAAACGTTGAACTGAAATTTAAAGAGCACAAAGCCATCTAAAATGCTTTTATCCACCTTTACGTATATTTCAAAAGATTATGTTGCTTGTATCATCCCGCAAATACTATCTGCGAATAGTCCCGCAAATACTATCCGCAAATTAACCTGCAAATGCTTTGTATGAATAGGCTGGAAGACGACTTCCCTACAGTAACTGATTAACAAATAAACATCAGCAAATGTAGTTGCTTCTATAAAGAGAAGTACAAAACAAACAGAGATCATCGCTCCGTTTATTGTTTGTTGATTAACTATTGAAAAGGCCAAGAGTATTTATGAAGGTGTAAAATTTTCAGCCCCTGATTGTATGTCATAGTTGACCGTTATCTTGTATATTAGCTCTGTTTTTAATTGAATCAATGAATATTGTAATTGTAACCCTAATGAGCTGCAAATAGTTAGTCAATTATTTTTAAAATGAGTAACACTATTCTTTCTTTTTTGTGCAATTCTTTCAGAGGAAAAAACTGAAAACTCGAAGAGTTGCTTTAGGTTGCACTTCAATTTGGCATGAGTGGTCTAGGAAAGGTAAGAATTCTGCTCAAATTGGTCATAGTTTGAATTTTGCATTATTTCCTGCCCTTATGTTTACAAGGTCTCAGTGTGTTGCCAAAATTAACCCTCAAGTTAGCTAATTTTAAAAATGACATTTGTGCTATAAATTCAGATTGACTGTTCTGCTTTGATTATCTCAAAATACAACCAAAATAAGACCTGAAATTAATCAAATAGGCCATTTGTGCAAATGACCATGTAGATCACATTAAACTTTAATATGAGATTAATTCTGCACTTTAATTACAATAAGGATTTTGTTGTTTTAGAAAAGAAAAATAGGGGATATTAGATGCGTTGCCTCCAAAATACGAAGACTTAATGGTCTGGGAGATGCTCAGTATTTTTGAACTTTTTTAAGCTAACATTGTTCTTCAAAACTGAATCAACTAATTTAATCTGCTTTTTTCTTCTATTTTTAGCTAACAAACATAGGATTGTTCAAGTGATAAGCATAAGATCCCCAAACTGGAGGTTCTAGCGGTCCATTATTTTCACCGCCATGAGAGCGGTGTTAACCGTGTCTTCATTGACAACCCTATGTTTCTTCAGAAGGTTTCTTTTTTTTCCTAGTTCGTGTCAATGCATTTTTTTTATTAAACTTGTATTAGGATATCTACTTGAAAATAATTATGCTTTTATTCGATAAATTTTTAGGTGTGGGGAATGGCGGGTGGTAAGATCTATGATTCTGTAGCCAGTACTGACAATCATGACACCCAACTGTGCTTCAGCCTTCCATGGATCTGATAAGAATGGCGGCAGCAAGGATGTCGACCTCTGGTCCCTCATCGGCATTGCAATCGCCGTTGTGGGGTGCGACCACTGCTGCTTCATGTATGTAGTGATAATTTATGATTTTTAATCTACTTCTACAAATAAATTTCAACTTTATTAATAGCATTTTTTTTTTCATTTTCTTATAAACAGGGATCTTATGGTGGAAATTACAACATTTGAAGGGACTGTTCTGCTTGTTGTTTGGATAGTCTGGAAGACAGGTTCGTTATAGGAATATATTCAGAAACAAACTTTCATGGTTGCTGTTACTTTTATAAAAATGCTCAATCTTTAGAACTTTTTCCTCTTGAAATCATCAATCAATCATTTACCCAACTAACATTTTTTTTCCCCTTTTTCCAGAGTAAAGTTTTTGAGAATTCCATTTGGGATGAGTGGTCTAGGAAGGGTAAGAGTGCTTCTCAAAGTTGGTGATAAATTTGGTTGGATAAAATTTTCAGTAAATTTACCTTTAAATCTGGGTTTGCTGGTCTGGAAAGGGATATACCCTGCCACAATGTACCAAACCAAAAATTTGTTGATGTTATTTGGAATGGGCAACGTATAATTGGTATATAACACCACACACAAGTTTTCATATGTGATTTACTTGGATATGTTAACAGGAAGTTGTACCTACCTGGGGCTTAGCTTTGACCAATCGGGGGTCAATGGGAGGATGAGGAACTTCCTATTTGTAAATGGCGCACAAATTTGGTATGGCGTCAAAGGGAGCTAAAGTTGAAAGTTTTCTGAGAACTCTTGAGAATAATGTCGGGAAGGGGAGGCTACCAGTTCAAACACCCTTCATGGATCGAAAGAGAGGAAACTGGATATGTCGAGTTATTTTGTGCCACTGATAGTAATGGGAAGTAAAGACAGGAGGTGGTTTAAAGAAAAAAGTTCAGAGGGTGCATTATACATTTCAGAAAGAATTTATTGTTTTAAAGCTCATAATGTAATGGCAGATACCAGTGGATGTAAAAGGGTTCTTCAACAGACTTTTTTTTTTTCTTCACTATCTTCAGGAGAAACCATTTCTTCTGACATGTAAAATATTTCTTCTTTGGTTTATATATAGGTTCTTTCCAAGTTCTATACTGCTTCAGGGATCAATCGAAAAAATTGCATATTCATACTCTGTTGGCATTTTTGTGTATGGTTACATGTATCTTTTGGCTTATTGTTTTTTTTTTTTTGCTTCACGTCACGCCCGTAGGCAATTGTTTACATCTCTTTAACATCAGTTCCTTGTCCTTCCATACTACAGCATTCTATTAGCTAGAAACTATGCTTAGAAGTTAGAACTAGCCTATCACTGTACAAGGAAAAGTTGGGTAAGTTAATCCATTATAGTCCCATTGCATTCTACCTCCTAATTTCGCCAAAACGTCAGCTTCTTCATTGAGCTCCCTTTGACGCAAATACTCTATTAATAGGCAATATGATAGTTATTCCGGTCTATAAACAATAAAGTATTGGCACTGTATTAGCATGTCAGTGGAGGTTTGCGCCTGCATTGTATACAGACATTGGCCAAAAAAAAAAATTGTTTCTCTGGGCTTCGTCAGTGAGAAAAACTATTGAATCGGATTTAAATCTGTTAATTGATTGAGCACTCGATAAAAAACAATACTTGACTTATATTTTTCAATGCTCCAACTTGCAATTTCAAATAACTCTTTAACTTATAATTCTAATTACCAATTATAAATAAAAAAAAAACTTATTTTAATTTTTACCCTAATATTAATCCGAATTACAAATCAAACATCGAGAAGGACAAAAAAATTATTAGAAAAGAGTCAAAAGACAGTCGATTGAAATTGATAAATTTTCACTAAAACTTAATATCCAGCGTCACAAAATCATATGGATCCGTCCCTATTTCTTCTTGCAATCTATACTGGAGACATAAGGGTCGTTGGCTAACGCTGGAGGTGGGTGCTGCATTTACGAACATCCAACTCTGCTTTTGTAGGACCTTTAAGCTTCCAAATGACTCCCACATTTGATCGGTTTGGTCAATTTTTATGAAAATCAAATAAAATTTTATTTTAACAAAATTTAATTAAATTTGAATCGGATCATGAGTATCAAATTTGGAAGCACAAGGTACTACGGTTTGTACCAGAGTTCTTAAAGAGTTGAGGAAGTAATAGCTGTAGATTTCTTTTCTTCATACAATGAAACAACAGAATTTACCAACAAAATGTTTGTTCCATGTGAAATGAAAGATCTTGAAAGTTCCTAAATTAATATAAAAGAAATTAAAAAGATTTCAAAGGTTTTCAAAAAAACGTGGTTGACAGACCAGATCCATACGACACAAACCCAGCATTCAGGCCCTCAGTAGACCGAATTTGTATCCTTGCATTAACTAAAAAAGGAAAAGGAATCCTTTGAAACATAGGTTTTGTATCATTGGGTGGTATCTCAGTTGGCGGTAGCTGTGGTCTTTCAGGAAACCTTACGACAGCTGATTTTGGGTAGCAGTCAGGTTTTTTGGGTCAACCCAAGTAATAAGTATTTTTTAGCAGATGAGGTGTCGTGTCATACCTACCGAGTTCAGTTTTGAGTAATCTCGCTTTCAAATGAGGCCACGCTCCGAGTCATTGAGCTATCAGAAAAAGAAGACATGGGTTAGCTATGCGTTTGGTCCAAGCTTTCTAGTCGGGCCTTGACTTTACCAGTTCTTTCATTAAGCCAAAACCAACACAGTTAGTAAAAAAACTGAGACATTGTCAATTTCTGATCCAAACAGTACTGGTTGGTAAAGACCAAGTGGCATGCCCGTACAACAAGTTTATTAAGCATAAGAAACCCTACATATATAATTTTGTTTTAATACCGACAAAAGCCAATTGGCACTCATAGAGTTTAGAGTTTGATCAAACAAGTACAATTGTACAAGTACACCACATTCATGCCCTCCCAAGGCATACAAAAAATAATGCGAAGACGGTGGAAAACAGAGGGATATTTTACATAACACTTAAATAAACGAGCGAGGAGTCTACATATTTTTCTAGATCCAAGGCAGCATAACATATTTCGATCGTTCCAAAGATATGTATAAAAATTTCGTGAGAGAACACAAGAGTTTCCTCCTACAATCATAGAAAAGATAAAATAATTAAACATTTGTACCGTCATAGTAAACGTAGGAGACATCCATTCTACAAAATGGCCAACATGATTGTCCGGGACCATCACCTCAATCACCAACTTTAAGAGAAGACCTCTTAAATCTAACAATATCTTTAGAAATATGTCGACATCTGATAAGGATGATACAAAGAAATTCAATCTGCAGCTATAGCTGTCCATTTAGAAGCAGCAACATTTGCTATGTTTCTACAGAATCGTGAATGAAATGGGGCCCCTGATTAGCCTATAGTAGGTTCTAATAAAGCAGTTATCTCACTATACCAACCAGCAGCTCTCACATGGGTTTTGTTTGTGTTCTGCAATATTAACTCACATGGGTTTAGTTAATCATACTGCTTCAAGTAGGGATAAACTAACCAACTGAACCCTTAACTACATATGTTCTACTTTAAATCTTACTCCAAGACATCATGGCGATATTATAGGTCAAAGTTGGGTGATTCAGCTCAGGAGTTATCTCAGCTTACAGCCACCCTTCCTTTTCAGGTCTGACCATACCCTAACAATGAGGAAAAAATATATAGGACAACAAATAACTAACAGATATAAGAGCAAGGATAGCTTCAGCCAAAGAATCACATAGGAAGAGTCAGCCATGAACATACATGAGCATCCAAGTTGACAACTAGGCAAAACATAGAAGTTATGAATGGTTAACACTGGAATTTACAATTTTTGTTTTACATTTATGTTTAGTAAAAGTATCAAATAATCTTTTCATTTTTCTTTTTTTGCTTCTTAGGTTTCATGTCAACTTGGGGGGAACAACTGGTTCTGCCAATCAGTCCATGTGAAGGGAGGCTTGTCGAGGCATCCCCTGCTGAGTTATCATTCTTTTTCCTAGCTCATCACACACAAACACAAATTACACAAGGACTAACGATATGAAGTTATAAATTTAGCGAGGTAAAATAAACAAGACACTCATCTTTTATTGATTCCAAGCATACTTTTGTGCTCAATCTACCGAGAGGTCTCTGTAGGCTATATTCGGGTTAAAAGAGAAAGCTGATTAGAAACGTATTGCGACAATAATAAAAAGAGAAGATCTTTTGATAATGCATCTAGATTTCTGATACATTTCTTAACCTACCTTGGCTCAGAAAAACTTGATTGTACTATTAACTGTTGTAGATTTCAGCCTATAACATCTACACAAAGTAGAAAGATAATGTAAATATATAAACACTATAAAAAGAGAAAAAAAAACTATAGAAGTGCAAAAAGATGAAAGAATATTATGAACCATTTCTATTTAATCGGAAAAAGGAAAATAGAAGTTCATACCACCCTCCATTTACAAAGCTTTTACTGACAGTCCTTCTGAGTGGAGGCTTGTCAAGGTGTTTCCTATCAAGGTTTCATTCTTTTTTCCCAGCTCTACACAAATTATACAAAATGATTAATAAGAGTGGAACTAGGGTGTTCCTAAGTTCAGCAACCTCTCTTTGTGAAGTCAACTCTAAAGCCTATTGGATTGACTTCAAATGACAAATCCGAACCGATGAAATCCGTCTAACTTATTAGTGATGCTTCTACATGCAAAAATTTTAAATTTTTGAATTAATTTAGTATAAAGTCAAGTGGTCATAATTAGTAGGTTTATAAATTAATTTTAGTGCATTCATTTATTGATGCTTTTTTACCACTTTGACTCTATACAAAATTGATTTGAAAATTTAATTTTTTTGCATGTAGATGCATCATAGGTAAGGTAGACGGGTTTCAACTGTTCAGATTCGTCATTTAATGTCAATCCGATAGATTTTAGAGTTGAGTTCACAAAGAGGATTGGAGAAATTAGGAACACCCTAGTTGTAATTGATTAATAATATAAAGTTGAATTTATTGGCATATCCTAAATGTTTAAGAATCTGCATAAGCCCGAGTTCCCCAAGTTAAGGCTGCCAATTGAGGGCTAGACCCAATGGATAGTCCAACCACGTCTAAGAGTGACCCAATGAATTAGTGGTCATGTGCATGCTAAGCAGCTCTTAACCCCCATCAGGTCTGGAGGAATACAGGGTATATAGGTCATGACATGGCCCGGCCACATACAATAACCTGCATGATCCTGAAAAAAGAGAGGCTCCTTGACAGATGGACCTACAAACTAGAGGAGAAAAGCACATTTCACAAGTTTGTAATCAAATCGTTGCCCTTCCGCAAACTGATGTCTCTCCAGCCATCGAAATTCCATCTGCAAGCATTCATAACACATATTTAGGGCACAACTGAAGGACTATATTAGCTATAGTGATTTACAAGGTAGAAAAAAAAACAAATAACAGTTGGTGATGAGGGAATCATTTACTAGTGTTTGGTACTTCAGCAGTGATAAAACAATCAATAAACCATAGATGCCAGCATGTCTTGACCCACTGCAGGTCGGTCAAGTACAGGCCAACTTGACTCAACAATTTACAATGATAGAGAAAGTGAGGCTCTTTGCTGGCAATATCAAAGAAAAGGAGAACAAAGCTCATTTCGAAAATGCGAAAAAAAATTTCATCCTTTCCTAAAATCAACATCCTCGACAATCTTTGCTCTATATAGAAATTTTTAGCAACATACAAATAAATAATCCAAAAAAAAAAAATTTATTCACAACGCAGATATGGATTCTTAAATCAACTAGAACCAAGTACTTCACAACAACTGCTGCATGTTGTGCTCTACAATTTATCACATGTCCAACAGACCGATTTCGGGCTATCAACTCCAGAATTCCAAGTGACCAATGGACACCAGTACTCAAGTATACAAGAATCAAGTAAAAGAGTTTCTCAAAAAAAAAAAAGAATCGAGTAAAAGAAAAATGAATGTATATATTTGTAAAATTGAGACAACTAGTAAATATATACCGATTTGGTTCAGACCATTGGGCATCAGAGGGCAGGCCAACTCAGGATTAGGCTGATCAGGTGGTTCTAGCAAATTTAGAGTTTGATCAAACAAGTAAACCAGCATGCATGCAAAATAATGCACCAATGGTGGAAAAAACAGATGGATATTTCACCTAACACTTAAATAAACAAGGAGCGAGGAGTCAACATATTTCGATTTTTTCAAAGATTTGTATAATTGGTGAGGGAACACAAGTGTTTCCTCCTAAGATCATAGAAGTGATAAAATGGAAGAAATATTTGTACCGCCATAGATGACATCCATTCTACAAAATGGCTGACATGTTTGTCTAGGACCATCACATTTATCTCTAGATTTCAGAGAAGACTTCATGATCCTTCTCCAGTGCAGTACTGTACAAAGTTGATAAAAGGGACATGTTATGTGCACAGTTAATTGTTGTTAACCTGAAAACATATATGGACTAAAAGCATAAATTCACCTAGTTAAATAATCTAAAGCACAGCAACCAGCTTTCAAGGTGATCTTTACTCCCACTGAAAAAGCAGACCTAGTAATACATGAAACGTAGAAAAAATCAATTGTAGTTAAGACATCTTCAGAAATATGGCGAGATCTGATAAGGATTATACAAAGAGATTCAATCTGCAGCTATACATGTCTATTTAGAGGCAACATCATTTGCTATATTTCCACAGAAGTCGTGAATGAAAAGGGGTCCCTGATTAGCCTATAGTAGGTTCTAATAAAGCAGTTCTCTCACAATATCAACCAGCTGCTCCCATAGAGGGAGGATCATGGCGATGTCATAGGCCAAAGTTGAAAGATTCAGCTCAGGAGTTATCTCAGCTTACAACCACCATTCCTTTTCAGGTCTGACCATACCATAACCATGAGTCCATGATTAAACCAACCGAGGAAAAAATATATAGGAAAACCAATAACTAAAAGAGATAAGAGAGAGGATAACCTCAGCCAAAGAATCATACAGGAAAAGTCAGCCATGAACTTCCATGAGCATCCAAGTTAGTAAGAAGGCAAAACAAAGATGTTATGATTGGTTAAGATTGGAATTTACAATTTCTATTTTACATTTATGTTTACTAAAATTATCAAATAATCTTTTCATTTTTTTTTTGCTTCTTAGGTTTCATGTCAACCTGGGGGGAACAACTAGTTCTGCCAATCAGTCTATGTGAGGGGAGGCTTGTCGAGGCATTTCCTGCTGAGTTATCATTCTTTTGCCTAGCGCTACACACATAAACACAAATTACACAAGGACAAACGATATAAACTTATAATTTAAAGAGGTAAAATAAAGAAGGCACTCATCTTTTATTGATTCCAAGAATACTTTTGTGCTCTATCTACCGAGAGGTCTCTGTAGGCTACAGTCTGGGTTAAAAGAGAAAGCTGATTAGAAACGTATTGTGATAATAATAAAAAGAAAAGATCTATTCATAATGCATCTAGAATTCTGATACATGTCTTAACCTATCTTGGCTCGGAAAAAAATGATTGTATAGTTAACTGTGATAGATTTCACACTATAACACCTACACAGTGTACAAAGATACTGTAAATAGATAAACACCAAAAAAAGAGACAAAAAAACTATAGAAGTGTAGAAAGATGAAAGAATATGAAGACATGAACCATTTCTATTTAATCGAAAAAAGGAAAATAGAAGTTTGTACCATCTCACACCACAAAGCTTTTACTGACAGTCCTTCTGAGTGGAGGCTTGTCGAGGATTTCCTATCAAGCTTTCATTCTTTTTTCCCAGATCTACAAAAATAAACACAAATTACACAAAAGGATTAATAATATAAAGTTAAATTGATTGGCATATCCAACATGTTTAAGCATCTGCATAAGCCCGAGTTAGGTGAAATACCCCAAGTTATGACGGTCAATTCAGGGCTCGACCACATAAAACAGCTAAGAGTGAACCAATAAATTAGTGCTCCCGTGCAGGCTAAGCAGCTCTTAACCCCACCAGGTCCGGAGGAATACAGGTTTTATAGGTGATGACATGGCCTGACCACATACGATCAACTAGATGATCCTGAAAAAAAAAGAGACTCCTTGACAGATGGGTCTAGAAAGTAGAGGAGAAAAGCACAACCTTTCACAAATTTGAAATCAAATCCTTGCCCTTCCGCAAACAAGGAGCAGAGTCAACATATTTTTCAAGATACAAAGGCAGTATAATATAATTCGATTTTTTCAAAGATATGTATGAAAATTTGGCAAGAGAACACAAGTGTCTCCTCCTAAGATCATAGAAGAGATAAAATGGAAGAAATATATGTACCGCCATAGTAAATATAGATGACATCCATTCTACAAAATGGCCAATATGTTTGGTTGGGACCACCACATCCATTACCAGCTTTCAAAGAAGACTGCATGATTCCTTCTCTAATGCATTAATCTACAAAAATGATAAAAGGGACATGTTATGTGCACAGTCAATTGTTGTTAACCTGAAAACAAATAAGGACTAAAAGCATAAATTCACCTAGTTAAATAATCTCAAGCACAACAACCAGCATTCAAGGTGATCTGTTCTCCCACTGAAAAAACAAACCTCGTAAATCTAACAAATACATGAAACATAGAAAAAAATCAAATGTAGTAAAGTCATCTTCAGAAAGATGGCGAGATATGAGAAAGATGATACAAAGAGATTCAATCTGCAGCTATAGCTGTTTATATCAATCTCCCATATGGGGAGAATCATGGTGACATGATAGGCCAAAGTTGGAAGATTCAGCTTTAGGAGTTATCTCAACTTACAGCCACCCTTCCTTTTCAGGTCTGACCATACCCTAACCACGAGTCCATGATGAAACCAACCGAGGAAAAAATACATAGGAAAAAAATAACTAACAGAGATAAGAGAGAGAATAACCTCACCCAAAGAATCACGAATCACGTAGGAAGAGTCAGCCATTAACTTGCATGAGCATCCAAGTTGACAAAAAGGCAAAACAGAGAAGTTATGACTGGTTAACACTGGAATTTACAATTTTTGTTTTACAATTATGTTTAGTAAAATTATCAAATAACCTTTTTCATTTTTTTTTTCTTGCTTCTTAGGTTTCATGTCAACTTGTGGGGGCAACAACTGGTTCGGCCAATCAGTCCATGTGAGGGGAGGCTTGTCGAGGCATTCTCTGCTGAGTTATCATTCTTTTTCCGAGCTCTACACACATAAACAAAAATTACACAAGGACAAACGATATAAAGTTAAAATTTAATGAGGTAAAATAATCAAGAAACTCATCTTTTATTGATTCCAAGCATACTTCTGTGCTCTATCTACCGAGTGGACTCTGTAGGCTAAAGTCAGGGTTAAATGAGAATGCTGATTAGAAACGTATTGTGATATTAATAAAAAGAAAAGATCTATTCATAATGCATCTAGAATTCTGATACATGTCTTAACCTATCTTGGCTCGGAAAAAAATGATTATACAGTTAACTGTGATAAATTTCAGCCTATAACACCTACACAATGTGGAAAGATAATGTAAATAGATAAATAGATAAACACCAAAAAAAAAGAAACAAAAAAAAGCTATAGAAGTGTAAAAAGATTAAAGAATATGAAGATATGAACCATTTCTAATTAATCGAAGAAAGGAAATTAGAAGTTTGTACCACCTCCATCTACAAAGCTTTTACTGATAGTCCTTCTGAGTGGAGGCTTGTCGAGGTTCCTATCAAGCTTTCATTCTTTTTTCCCAAGTCTACACAAACAAACACAAATTACACAAGAGGAGTGGTAATATAAAGTTAAATTTATTGGCATCCTACATGTTTAATCATCTGCATAAGCCTGAGTTAGGTGAAATACCCTAAGTTAGGGCTGTCAATCCAGGGCTCGACCCAATGGATAGTCCTAACACGTTTAAGTGTGAACCAATGAATTAGTGATCCCGTGCAGGCTAAGCAGCTCTTAACCCCCACCAGGTCTGGAGGAATACAAGTTATATAGGTATGACATGGCCCGACCACATACGATCAACTGCATGATCCTGAAAAAAAAGAGGCTCCTTGACAGATGGGTCTAGAAAGAACCGAAATTTTTATTAATAGGAAAAATAATAATTAAATATCGAGATTGAACAAAGCTTTTGAATTTTTTTCAGAAATAGGGAAAACGGGATGGGGCATCACGGGCACTGGCCGTTCTGGGGCATCACAGGCATAGTTAGTGCCTAATTAACCTCCCCTAAACTCAATAACTGATATAACTGATGAACCGGGAAAAAAACCAAAAAAAAAACCGGTCCGTTATGGCTTAAACCGGACATTGTCCGTGATGGGGCAATACGGCCATGGGTTAAATCAGCGAAAAAATTCAGAATTATTCATTATGGCCTTGCCCACGGATAACTCACGATTAGAAGATACTGGTAGTCTTCTGAAAGCTTCAGACAGTATGCCAAAACAGAACCCAAATTCGAATCTTATTTTGAACCCACATGAGAATTCTGAGATAATTTCAGATCCAATACTGTACAACATAAGCCAGTATCTATTGGAAGAAGATATAGATGAAAATATTGGCGAGTATCAAAAGGAGACAGATTTATTGGAAATGAAGAAACTGTTTTATGATGTCATTGGGGAAAAATATCCAAAATTACCAGAAAACCAATTAATTCTGAGTCAACCGAAAGTAGACCGTAAGTCCAGTACTTATCTTTTGGAAGATCAAGCAACAGAGAAGATTTCAGCACAAACCTCAGGGATTGATGAGAATTTACTGGCCAGTGAATTCCATAGAGGGGTAAAAGAGGGAATGAAGTTCCTTCCAACAATCCACAAACTCACTGTAGATTTTCAACTGAGTAGGCTTTCAGATTCAGAGCAGAGAGCTAATAGAAGGATGGTAGAATTTAGGTCAGAAGAAGAAGAAGAAAATTTCAGATTTATAATTAGGTCTAAGGGTAACAAGAACAAAAGTAGCATGGATTTTGATTGGGAGGGGGTCAATCACAAAAAGCCAACGATTTATTACGAGGAAACAATAAGAGATGACATGTACGATAAAGTGCTCCTTAATCACGGAGAAAATTGTGAGAAAGAAGAAATTTCTGGTCTCCGAGAAATCATGCAACAGAAGGCAAGCTCACGGGCATCTGTCCGTTATGGGCCATCACGGACAATGTCCGGTTTACCCCATAACGGACCGGTTTTTTTTTTTGGTTTTTTCCCGTTTCATCAGTTATATCAGTTATTGAGTTTAGGGGAGGTTAATTAGGCACTACCTATGCCCGTGATGCCCCAGAACGGCCAGTGCCCGTGATGCCCCATCCCGTTTTCCCTATTTCTAAAAAAAATTCAAAAGCTTTGTTCAATCTCGATATTTAATTATTATTTTTCCTATTAATAAAAATTTCGGCTAGAAAGAAAGGGAGCAAAGCACCACCTTTCACAAGTATGTAATCAAATCCGTGCACTTCTGCATTCAATCTGCAAGCATTCATTGCACATAGTTAGGGCACCAGTGAAGGACTATATTGGTTTATACTGATTTACAAGGATGAAAAAAAAAAACAATTAACAGTTGGTGATGAGGGAATCATTTACTAGTGTTTGGTACTTCAGCGGTGGTAAAACAGTCAATGGTACTTCAGCGATGATAAAACAGTCAATAAACCATACATGGCAGCATTTCTTGACCAACTGCAAGTCGGTCAAGAACAGGCCAACCTGACTTGACATTTTACAACAGACTATGAGTGAGACTCTTTGCTCGCAATATTAATAAAAAGAAGAAAAAAAAGCTCATTTTGAGTGGACAAAAAAAGCTTTCATCGTTTTCTAAAATCAACAGCCTCGACTATCTTTGCTCTTTATAGAAATTTTGGAGTAACATACAATTAAATAATCTAAAAAGGCAATTCTCTTATTCACAATGCCAATATAGATTTCTCAATCAACTAGAACCAAGTACTTCACAACAACTGCTGCATGCTGTGCCCTAAAACTTCTCACATGTCCAACTGACCGATTTTGGGCCATCAACTCCAGAATCCCCACTGACCAGTCGACACCTGTACTCAAGTATACAAGATTTTAGTAAAAGAAAAATGAATGTATATATTCATAAAATTGAGAAACAACCAGTAAATATGTACCGATTTGGTTTAGACAATCAGGCATCAGAGGTCAGGTTTATTCAGAATCAGGATGATCAGGTTGTCTCTAGTTTCATATCAACCCAGGTTTTGTATCATTGGGCTTCAAGGTATCTAAGTTGGCAGTAGCTGTCGTCTTCCGAGAAACCTTACGAAAACTGATCTGAAACCAGGTTTTGTATCATTGGGCTTCAAGGTATCTAAGTTGGCGGTAGCTGTTGTCTTCCTGGAAACCTTGCGAAAACTAATTTTTGGTAGCAAAAATTACACATAAACAAAAATTTCCTGCTGAGTTATCATTCTTTTTTCGAGCTCTACACACATAAACAAAAATTACACAAGGACTAATGATGTAAAATTAAAATTTATCGAGGTTAAATATACAAGAAACTCATCTTTTATTGATTCTAAGCATACTTTTGTTCTCTATCTACCGAGAGGTCTCTATAGGCTACAGTCGGGGTTAAAAGAGAAAGCTGATTAGAAACGTATTGTGATAATAATAAAAAGAAAATATCTATTCATAATGCATCTAGAATTCTCATACATGTCTTAATCTTTCTTGGCTCGGAAAAAAATGATTCAACAGTTAACTGTGATAGATTTCAGCTTACAACACGTACACAATATAGAAAGATAACGTAAATAGATAAACACTAAAAAAAAAAGACAGACTAAAAAAACTATAGAAGTGCAAAAAGATGAAAAAAAATTTGAAGATAGGAACCATTTCTATTTAATTGAAAAAAGGAAAATAGAAGTTTGTACTACCTCCATCCACAAAGCTTTTACTGACAGTCCTTCTGAGTGGAGGCTTGTTGAGGCTTTCCTATCAAGATTTCATTCTTTTTTCCCAGATCTAGACAAATAAACACTAATTACACAAAAGGATTAATAATATAATGTTAAATTGATTGGCATATCCTACATGTAGGTGAAATACCCCAAGTTATGTATGTCAATTCAGGGCTCGACCCAATGGATCATCCTAACACGTCCAAGAGTGAACCAATGAATTAGTGGTCCCGTGCAGGCTAAGCAGCTCTTAGCTCCCACCAGGTCCGGAGGAATACAGGTTATATAGGTCATTACACGGCCTGACCACATACGATCAACTGCATGATCCTGAGAAAAAAGAGGCTCCTTGACAGATGGATCTAGAAAGTAGAGAAAAGCACCACGTTTCACAAGTATGTAATCAAATCCGTGCACTTCTGCATTCAATCTGCAAGTATTAATTGCACATAGTTAGGGCACTAGTGAAGGACTATATTAGTTTATAGTGATTTACAAGGTTGAAAAAAAAAACAATTAACAGTTGGTGATGAGGGAATCATTTACTAGTGTTCGGTACTTCAGCGGTGATAAAACAGTCAATAAACCATAATGGCAGCATTTCTTGACCAACTGCAGGTCGGTCAAGTATAGGCCAACCTGACTTGACATTTTACAACATACTGTGTGAGGGAGACTCATTGCGTGCAACATCAAAGAAAAGAAGAACAAAAGCTCATTAGAGGACGAAAAAAGCTTTCATTGTTTTCTAAAAACAATAGCCTCGACTATCTTTGCACTCTATAGAAATTTTGGAGTAACATACAATTAAATAATCTAAAAAGACAATTCTCTTATTCACAACGCAAATATGGATTTCTAAATCAACTAGAACCAAGTACTTCACAACCACTGCTGCATGATGTGCTCTAAAATTTCTCACATGCCCAACTGACCGATTTCAGGCAAACAACTCCGGAATCCCAACTGACCAGTGGACACCTGTACTCAAGTATACAAGATTGAAGTAAAAGAACTGACCAGTCGACACCTATATATTCATAAAATTGAGACACAACTAGTAAATTTATGCCAATTTGGTTCAGACCATCAGGCATCAGAGGTCGGGTCCATTTAGGATCAGGCTGATCCGGTTGTCTCTGGTTTCAGATCAACCCAGGTTTTGTATCATTAGGCTTCAAGGTATCTAAGTTGGCGGTAGCTGTTTCCTTGCAGGAAATCTTACGAAAACTGATTTTTGGTAGCAGTCAGGTTTTTTGGGTGAACACAAGTAATAAGTACCTTTTAGCAGATCAGGTGTTGTGTCCTACTTGCAAGGTTCAGTTCTGAGTTATCTCTCTTTCAAAAGAGACCACGCACTGAGTCACTGAGCTATCAGAGAAAGAAGACATGAGGATTGGCATTGCGCTTGGTCCAAACCTTCTAGTCGGGCCCTGACTTCGCCAATTCTCCCATTAAGCTAAAACAAGCATAGAAAATGTTACCAAGAAAACTTAGGCATTGTCAATTTCTTATCCAACCAGTACTGGTTGGAAAATACAAAGTACCATGCCTGTACAATAATTTTGTTACTCATAAGAAAACCTACAGAGTTAATTTTGTTTTTATACTGACAAAGGCCAATTGGCACTCATAGAGTATAGAGTTTGATCAAACAAGTACAATTGCAACAATATGCTAGCAAATTTAGAGTTTTATCAAACAAGAACACCAACATTCATGCCCTCCTAAGGCATGCAAAATAATGCACAAATGTTGGAAAAAAACCGAGGGATATTTGACATAACACTTAAATAAACAAGGAGCGAGGAGTCAACATATTTTCAAGACCCAAGGAAGAATAACATATTTTGATTTTTTTCAAAGATTTGTATATTAGGTGAGAGAACACGAGTGTTTCCTCCTAAGATCATAGAAGTGATAAAATGGAAGAAATATTTGTACCGCCATAGTAAACATAGATGACATCCATTCTACAAAATGGCTGACATGGTTGTCTAGGACTATCATATTCATCTCCAGCTTTCAGAGAAGACTTCATGATTCCTTTTGTAATGCATTACTCTACAAAGATGACAAAAAGGAATTCCTTCTGCAATGCATTACTCTACAAAGATGATAAAAAGGACATGTTATGTGCACAGTCAATTGTTGTTAACCTGAAACATATATGGACTAAAAGCATAAATTCACCAAGTTAAATAATCTAAACCACAGTAACCAGCATTCAAGGTGATATGTACTGCCACTGAAAAAGCAGACCTCGTAAATCAAACAAATGCATGAAACATCGAAAAAATCAATTGTAGTTAAGACATCTTCAGAAATATGGCGAGATCTGATAAGGATTATACAAAGAGATTCAATCTGCAGCTATACATGTCTATTTAGAGGCAACATCATTTGCTATATTTCCACAGAAGTCGTGAATGAAAAGGGGTCCCTGATTAGCCTATAGTAGGTTCTAATACAGCAGTTCTCTCACAATATCAACCAGCAGCTCCCATAGAGGGAGGATCATGGCGATATAATAGACCAAAGTTGAAAGATTCAACTTAGGAGTTATCTCAGCTTACAACCACCATTCCTTTTCAGGTCTGACCATACCCTAACCATGAGTCCATGATTAAACCAACCGAGGAAAAAATATATAGGAAAACCAATAACTAAAAGAGATAAGAGAGAGGATAACCTCAGCCAAAGAATCATACAGGAAAAGTCAGCCATGAACTTCCATGAGCATCCAAGTTAGTAAGAAGGCAAAACAAAGATGTTATGATTGGTTAACACTGGAATTTACAATTTCTGTTTTACATTTATGTTTACTAAAATTATCAAATAATCTTTTCATTTTTTTTTTTGCTTCTTAGGTTTCATGTCAACCTGGGGGGAACAACTGGTTCTGCCAATCAGTCCATGTGATGGGAGGCTTGTCGAGGCATTTCCTGCTGAGTTATCATTCTTTTGCCTAGCGCTACACACATAAACACAAATTACACAAGGACAAACGATATAAACTAATAATTTAAAGAGGTAAAATAAAGAAGGCACTCATCTTTTATTGATTCCAAGAATACTTTTGTGCTCTATCTACCGAGAGGTCTCTGTAGGCTACAGTCTGGGTTAAAAGAGAAAGCTGATTAGAAAGGTATTGTGATAATAACCAAAAGAAAAGATCTTTTCATAATGCATCTAGAATCCTGATACATGTCTTAACCTCTCTTGGCTCGGAAAAAAATGATTGTATAGTTAACTATGATAGATTTCAGCCTATAACACCTACACAATGTAGAAAGATAATGTCAATAGATGAACACTAAAAAAAAAAGACAGAAAAAAATATGAAAGTGTAAAATGATGAAAAATATGAAGCTAAGAACCATTTCTATTTAATCAAAAAAAGGAAAATAGAAGCTTGTACCACCTCCATCCACAAAACTTTTACTGACATCGTTCTCAGTGGAGGCTTGTCGAGGGTTTCCTATCAAGCTTTCATTCCTTTTTCCCAGATCTACACAAATGAAAACAAATTAATAATATAAAGTAAAATTGATTAGCATATCCTACATGTTTAAGCATCTCAATAAGCCCGAGTTAGGTGAAATACCCCAAGTTATGGCTGTCAATTCAGGGCTCTACCAAGTGGATCATCCTAACACGTCCAAGAGTGAATCAATGAATTGTCAGCAGCTCTTAACCCCCTCCAGGTCTGGAGGAATACAGGTTATATAGGTCATGACATGGCCGGACTGCATACGATCAAGTGCATGATCTCGAAAAGAAAGAGGCTCCAAGTTATGGCTGTCAATTCAGGGCTCTACCAAGTGGATCATCCTAACACGTCCAAGAGTGAATCAATGAATTGTCAGCAGCTCTTAACCCCCTCCAGGTCTGGAGGAATACAGGTTATATAGGTCATGACATGGCCGGACTGCATACGATCAAGTGCATGATCTCGAAAAGAAAGAGGCTCCCAGACAGATGGGTCTAGAAAGTACAGGAGAAAAGCACCACCTTTCACAAGTTCTAATCAAATCCTTGCCCTTCCGCAAACTGATGTCTGCCCAGCCATCCACATTCAATCTGTAAGCATTCATTGCACATACTTAGGGCATTAGTGAAGGACTATATTAGTTATAGTGATTTACAAGGTTGAAAAAAAAAATTAACAGTTGATGACGAGGGAAACATTTACTAGTGTTTGGTACTTCAGCGGTGATAAAACAGTCAATAAAACATAATGGCAGCATGTCTTGACCCACTGCAGGTCGATCAAGTACAGGCCAACCTGACTTGACATTTTACAACAGACTATATGAGGGAGACTCTTTGCCCGCAATATCAAAGAAAAGAAGAAAAAAAAACTCATTTTGAGAGGACGAAAATAGCTTTCATCGTTTTCTAAAATCAACAGCCTCAACCATCTTTGCTCTCTATAGAAATTTTGGAGTAACAAACAATTAAATAATCTAAAAGGCAATTCTCTAGCTCACAACGCCGATATGGATTTCTAAATCAACTAGAACCAAGTACTTCAGAACAACTGCTGCATGTTGTGCTATAAAATTTCTCACATGTCCAAATAACCGATTTCGAGCTATCATCTCCGAAAACCCAACAGACCAGTCGACACCTGTACTCAAGTCTACAGGATTCAAGTAAAAGAAAAATGAATGTATATATTCATAAAATTGAGACAACCAGTAAATATATGCCAATTTGGTTCAGACCATCAAGCATCAGAGGTCGGGTTAATTCAGGATCAGGCTGACCCGGTTGTCTCTAGTTTCATATCAACCCAGGTTTCGTATCATTGGGCTTCTAGGTACATAAGCTGGCGGTAGATATCGTCTACCATGAAACCTTACGAAAACTAATCTGAAACCAGGTTTTGTATCAATGGGCTTCAAGGTATCTAAGTTGGCGGTAGCAGTTGTCTTGCCGGAAACCTCACGAAAACTGATTTTTGGTAGTAGTGTTTTTTTGGGTGAACACAAGGAAAAAGTACCTTTTAGTAGATCAGGAGTTGTGTTCTACCTGCCAGGTTCAGTTCTGAGTAATCTCACGCTCAAATGAGACCACACACCGAGTCATTGAGCTATCAGAGAAAGAAGACATGAGGGTTGGCATTGCGTTAGGTCCAAACCTTCCAGTCAGGCCCTGACTTCACCAATTATGCCATTAAGCTAAAACCAACATAGATAATGTTACCAAAAGAAAACTGAGACAATTGTCAATTTCTGGTCCAACCAGACTGGATGGAAAATACTAAGTACCAAGCTCGTACAATAAGTTTGTTGTTTTAATACTGACAAAGGCCTATTGGCACTCATAAGGTTTGATCAAACAAATACAATTGCAACTATATTCTTGCAAATTTAGAGTTTGATCAAACAAGTACACCAGCATTCATACCCTCCTATGGCATGCAAAATAATGCACGAGTGGTGGAACAGAGGGATATTTTACATAACACTTAAATAAATAAGTAGCAGAGTCGACATATTTTTCAAGACACAAAGGAAGTATAATATATTTCTATTTTTTCAAAGATATGTATGAAAATTTGGCAAGAGAACACAAGTGTTTCCTCCTAAGATCATAAAAGAGATAAAATGGAAGAAATATATGTACCGCCATAGTAAATATAGATGACATCTATCTACTCTACAAAATGGCCAATATGTTTGGCTGGGACCATCACATCTATTACCAGCTTTCAGAGAAGACTTCATGATTCCTTCTCTAATGCATTCATCTACAAAGATGATAAAAGGGATGTTATGTGCAAAATCAATTATTGTTAACCTGAAAGCAAATATGGACTAAAAAGCATAAATTCACCAAGTTAAATAATCTCAAGCACAGCAACTAGCATTCAAGGTGATCTATCCTCCCAATGAAAAAGCAAACCTCGTAAATCTAACAAATACATAAAACATAGAAAAAAATCAAATGTAGTAAAGTCATCTTCAGAAAGATGGCGAGATATGAGAAAGATGATACAAAGAGATTCAATCTGCAGCTATAGCTGTCTATATCAATCTCCCATATGGGGAGGATCATGGCGACATGATAGGCCAAAGTTGGAAAATTCAGCTTAGGAGTTATCTCAACTTACAGCCACCCTTCCTTTTCAGGTCTGACCATACCCTAACCACGAGTCCATGATGAAACCAACCGAGGAAAAAATATATAGGAAAAAAAAATAACTAACAGAGATAAGAGAGAGAATAACCTCAGCCAAAGAATCACGAATCACGTAGGAAGAATCAGCCATGAACTTGCATGAGCATCCAAGTTGACAAAAGGGCAAAACAGAGAAGTTAAGTCATGGTTAACACTGGAATTTACAATTTTTGTTTTACAATTATGTTTAGTAAAATTATCAAATAACCTTTTTCATTTTTTTTTTCTTGCTTCTTAGGTTTCATGTCAACTTGTGGGGGCAACAACTGGTTCTGCCAATCAGTCCATGTGAGGGGAGGCTTGTCGAGGAATTCTCTGCTGAGTTATCATTCTTTTTCCAAGCTCTACACGCATAAACAAAAATTACACAAGGACAAACGATATAAACTTATAATTTAAAGAGGTAAAATAAACAAGCCACTCATCTTTTATTGATTCCAAGCATACTTCTGTGCTCTATCTACCGAGTGGACTCTGTAGGCTAAAGTCGAGGGTAAAAGAGAATGTTGATTAGAAACGTATTGTGATAATAATAAAAAGAAAAGATCTATTCATAATGCATCTAGAATTCTGATACATGTCTTAACCTATCTTGGCTCGGAAATAAATGATTATACAATTAACTGTGATAAATTTCAGCCTATAAAACCTACACAATGTAGAAAGATAATGTAAATAGAGAAACACCAAAAAAAAAGAAACAAAAGAAAAACTATACAAGTGTAAAAAGATTAAAGAATATGAAGATATGAATCATTTCTATTTAATCGAAAAAAGGAAATTAGAAGTTTGTACCACATCCATCTACAAAGCTTTTACTGATAGTCCTTCTGAGTGGAGGCTTGTCGAGGTTCCTATCAAGCTTTCATTCTTTTTTCCCTAGTCTACACAAACAAACACAAATTACACAAAAGGAGTAGTAATATAAAGTTAAATTTATTGGCATCCTACATGTTTAATCATCTGCATAAGCCTGAGTTAGGTGAAATACCCTAAGTTAGGGCTGTCAATCCAGGGCTTGACCCAATGGATAGTCCTAACACGTTTAAGTGTGAACCAATGAATTAGTGGTCCCGTGCAGGCTAAGCAGCTCTTAACCCCCACCAGGTCTGGAGGAATACAAGTTATATAGGTATGACATGGCCCGACCACATACGATCAACTGCATGATCCTGAAAAAAAAGAGGCTCCTTGACAGATGGGTCTAGAAAGTAGAGGAGAAAAGCACCACCTTTCACAAGTATGTAATCAAATCCGTGCACTTCTGCATTCAATCTGGAAGCATTCATTGCACATAGTTAGGGCACCAGTGAAGGACTATATTAGTTTATACTGATTTACAAGGATGAAAAAAAAAAATTAACAGTTGGTGATGAGGGAATCATTTACTAGTGTTTGGTACTTCAGCGGTGATAAAACAGTCAATAAACCATACATGGCAGCATTTCTTGACCAACTGCAGGTCGATCAAGAACAGGCCAACCTGACTTGACATTTTACAACATACTGTATGAGTGAGACTCTTTGCTCGCAATATCAATAAAAAGAAGAAAAAAAGCTCATTTGGAGTGGACGAAAAAAGCTTTCATCGTTTTCTAAAATCAACAGCCTCGTTTATCTTTGCTCTTTATAGAAATTTTGGAGTAATATACAATTAAATAATCTAAAAAGGCAATTCTCTTATTCACAATGCCAATATGGATTTCTAAATCAACTATAACCAAGTACTTCACAACAACTGCTGCATGCTGTGCCCTAAAACTTCTCACATGTCCAACTGACCGATTTCGGGCTATCAACTCCAGAATCCCCACTGACCAGTCGACACCTGTACTCAAGTATACAAGATTTTAGTAAAAGAAAAATGATTGTATATATTCATAAAATTGAGAAACAACCAGTAAATATGTGCCGATTTGGTTTAGACCATCAGGCATTAGATGTCGGGTTCATTCGGAATCAGGATGATCAAATTGTCTCTGGTTTCAGATCAACCCAGGTTTTGTATCATTCGGCTTCAAGGTATTTAAGTTGGCAGTAGCTGTCGTCTTCCGGGAAACCTTACGAAAACTGATCTGAAACCAGGTTTTGTATCATTGGGCTTCAAGGTATCTAAGTTGGCGGTAGCTGTTGTCTTCCTGGAAACCTTACGAAAAATCCTTTTCGTAGCAGTTATGTTTTTTGGGTTACCTTTTAACATATCAGGTGTTGTGCCCTACCTGCCAGGTTCTGTTCTGAGTAATCTCGCGCTCAAATGAGACCACGCACCGAGTCATTGAGCTATCAGAGAAAGAAGACATGAGGGTTGGCATTGCGTTTGGTCCAAACCTTCTAGTCGGGCCCTGACTTCACCAATTCTGCCATTAAGCTAAAACCAACATAGATAATGTTACTAAAAAAACTGAGACAATTGTCAATTTCTGATCCAACCATACTGGTTGGAAAATACGAAGTACCAAGCCCATACAATAAGTTTGTTACTCATAAGAAAACCTACAGAGATAATTTTGTTTTAATACTGACAAAGGCCTATTGGCACTCATAAAGTTTGATCAAACAAGTACAATTGCAACTATATTCTTGTAAATTTAGAGTTTGATCAAACAAGTACACCAGCATTCATACCCTCCTATGGCATGCAAAATAATGCACGAGTGGTGGAAAAAACAGAGGGATATTTTACATAACACTTAAATAAATAAGTAGCAGAGTCAACATATTTTTAAAGACACAAAGGAAGTATAATATATTTCTATTTTTTCAAAGATATGTATGAAAATTTGGCAAGAGAACACAAGTGTTTCCTCCTAAGATCATAAAAGAGATAAAATGGAAGAAATATATGTACCGCCATAGTAAATATAGAGGACATCTATTCTACAAAATGGCCAATATGTTTGGCTGGGACCATCACATCTATTACCAGCTTTCAGAGAAGACTTCATGATTCCTTCTCTAATGCATTCATCTACAAAGATGATAAAAGGGACATGTTATGTGCAAAATCAATTATTGTTAACCTGAAAACAAATATGGACTAAAAAGCATAAATTCACCAAGTCAAATAATCTCAAGCACAGCAACCAGCATTCAAGGTGATCTGTTCTCCGACTGAAAAAGCAAACCTCGTAAATCTAACAAATACATGAAACATAGAAAAAAAATCAAGTGTAGTAAAGTCATCTTCAGAAAGATGGCGAGATATTGATACAAAGAGATACAATCTGCAGCTATATCTATCTATTTATACGCAACATCATTTGCTTTGTTTCTACATAAGTCGTGAATGAAATGAGGTCCTAGATTAGCTTATAGTAGGTTATAATAGCACTTCTCTCACTATATCAACCAGCAGCTCTCACATATTCCTTCTGGTTTGGTTTGTGTTCTGTAGTATTAGCTTAAATGGGCTTTAGTTAATTAAACTGTTTTTTTACAATGCTTTTATTCTCAAGACAAGACAAGACAAGACAAAAATAGGGATAACTAACCAAGTGAACCCTTAACTATATATGTTCTACTTTAAATCCTTTCAAAAGTTTGTAATCAAATCCTTGCCCTTCCGCAAACTGATCTTTCCAGAGAAGAAAAAAGGCTATACCTCTTTATACTGTAACATCCTCTTATGGCACACCGGATTGCTCTATGAACTGCCTCATCTCACGGCACCTTTGAAGTTTCATCTCTGCTGGCTGGAGCGCATGGGGCATGTCGACATCATTTGGTATCCCCAACAGGATAAATCTCTACGACTTTGATCCAACATTTTCATATGTTAGAAATAAGAGAAGGTGCACAATGTTATGTTGTACCTATATATGAGCCTTTACCACGTAAGGTACCTAATGTAATGCTTAAGACAATTAAGCTTTTTCTCCTAGCTAACTAAAAAACCCTCAATTTCAGTTTTTTGTTTGTCCGAAAAGTTGTCTTTTTTTCCGCTCTCATTTTACAAAACTTGAAATCGTTGCCATTCGTATCAGTTCAAAAAGGAAGTTCAAACCTTAATAATATTGCCACCTTCTTTGATGGCTGCTATGATCCGGGTCTGATATCGTCCAACAGCCCATATCGCCACATCGACAGCATGGATTTCTTGTACCAACCTTGAATGGTTGTATAGATCCCCCTGCATTGCTACGTATTATCACGGCATTTACAAAAGGTGATTTGAAGAAAAACATATTCCTTTTAAACACACTACAGCATTGATTAACAACTCTTAATGATGACTTTCTTTTGAAATCAATACCGAATAATTACTTGACTAGTTTATTTTGTTCCAACTGATATGCAAATTAATCAGGTTACTTTTCATTAAAGCTCTGCAGCAGCTGTAAATTTATGAAACCAACGACCTCAATTGTCTTCTGTATCTCAGAAACTAATGAAGAAAGTCGGAAATAAAAGAAACTCAAGCAACTTAGAAACAAAAAAAGGATCGTAGGAACCGCATTTTCTTTTCTTGAAATGAAGCAAGAACCACATTTGAGAATTTATTATGCACATATATGCAAATTAACCCATGCTGGAAAAAGAACGAAACATGAAAAGAACTAACAAGAATAAAAACAAAGGGAAAAGATTTTCACCTTGAAGAGAGTAATGCCTTGTTTTTTCAAAGATTCCATAATCTCATTCTCAGTAGGATCAGCGCTGCGAAAACTAGGTAACAGAAGTGCAGAACCAAGGTGGGATGACCTAACTTCACGCTCGCGATGGCTATGTACTTCCGATGTATCCGAACGCTCCGATCCCCAGCACCTTGCTTCTGTTCCATCGATGCCATCATCGGATGATCTCGACAAGTAGTTTGAAAGGGAAAAGTAGAGAAATAAGCATAAATCTAAATTAATACCTACATTTAGTATTTTTAATATCTTTTTAGCTCTCTAAAATTAAAAGACTACGAGCACACAAAACAAAACTATTGGTCTCGCTTCCGGCGAACAAACCTCAGATCGGTGAGCCATCCGACGCTTGGTTGGGAAAGTCGCCGGGAGCGGCTCGCTACTTATGGAGATTGAGAAATCGATGCTGCTATAGTTGAGGCGCGCTTCGCCGCAGGATGAGTGAGGCTAGATAAAAATGATTTCTGAAAGGGCGAGGAGCTGTGGTAATGTGGTGATGAGGTTTCTTGTGAAACAAGCTATTTGGACAGAGAAGCTACTGGCGGTGCTGGGTCTTGGAAAAGATGCCTAGTTACCTTTTTAACAAGAGGTGAAGAGATACTTTAACAAGGGTGAAAAGAGATATTGTTACTTCTTCAACAAGGGTGAAAAGATACGGAGAGATACTGAGAGATATTGTTACTTTTTTAACAAGAGTAAAAAGATACGGAGAGATATTGTTATGTATAACGAATATTTTAATTTAATATTCATCTACTATACAATTTGACTTCAAATAAAAGTGCTAATAGTATTTTAAGATAATACAATTACAATACAAACATTCGCGGAGTAATTTGATCAATCTATTGGAAAAACTTTAACATAATAAAGTGCGATGAATACGTATTTTCTTTATTTAACGGATTCATTTTATTTTTCAGAAAATAAATAGTTGTCTAATCATCATAACTTATTAAACAAAATAAGTACAGAGGAACGACTAAATATTACTAAGAACAAAGTATTTTGTTTCAAATGAAGAAAGCTACAAATAAAAAATTCGGCCAATGAAAATATGAAATACTAACGGAAGATACAGTCAACAACCTTTGACCACGAGTCAACAGCCATTGATCACAACAGAACAAGCTGTTATAACTGAATTAGTTGAAAATTAGTTAGGCTGTTATTAGGCAATTGGTTAGAACTCTAGTTAGCAATTAACTATGTTGTTAGAACTATGGTTAAAGCCACTGTGTGATGGTTATATAAAGACATGTAATCACCGTTGTAAAAGTACACCAGAATGAAATAAAAGATTTATTTCTTTCCTCTTCTATCTTGTTCCTGTTTCTTCATAAATACTCTTAAAATCTCCATTATCTCATCAACTGAACTACTGAAGAATAACTGTCAACTTAAGTGCTTCGTGGCATTTTTTTGGGCCTGCACAAGAGTGCGAGACTAATGATTTTTGTCAGACTTCGAGGTTCTGGAAATAATTTAATCATTAATTTTCTGATGTAAAGAAAAAAAATTACAAACTAAAATAAATTGCATAAGACTTATTTAGGTGAGCTGCTCGAAATGTACAGAGATGATATATACAGAGTAGAAGTTGAGGCATCATTCATCAATGCGCTTATTCTGACTTTGCCTTTACCTATTAGCAACTACTTCCATTTTAGTAACACCTTTCTAAATATTTTAGACTTGTCTATCTATTATTTTGTCGGACATACGAACGAAATTTTTATTCATACGCTCCATTAGAAAAAATTCACACATGCCCTCATTTTTTTTATTTTTTTAAAACTGTCCCAACCACCGAGATTTTGATCCTAAAATATTTATTGACATGTTGCTCTTCTAATAAAAAAAAATTCCTTCGTTGAAATACGTTTTTAAGAAAATAAAATCTTACAATGCTAACTGGCATTTTATTATCAATGAAAATGAGATCAGAAAAATTCTTTTTAACTTACATAGATAGATTATATTTAGTAATTACACGTTATTGGCTTGTTTTTGTCCCTTTCTAACAACATTTCAAAGAACCTTCTTGGACTTTTATGTAAATATTTTGAAAATCATCGCTCATCATCGAACTAAAACGAACTAGTTCGGCACGAGTATTTTTGTGTTTTTTCCTCGATAAAATTGTTAATTTGGTAATTAACAAATCTTACAAAAAGAACATCCGCATGTATTCTTTTCTTGTAACTGAGCTGCTAAATGATAAAATTGAGCACAGTATTCTCGATTTCATAATTGAGCTGCTAAATATAAAATTTTAAAATATAAATGATGAATATAAACGGTTGATCCTCTTCGATTACATGAGCGTTGTATTTTGATAAAAATATTGTGATTTTTGAAATTCACTTATATTACATCAAGTGAGCAAAAAATGATCGAGTCTAATTAATTTTAATGAATTAATTTTAATGTGTTTATTTTTCGATAAATTGACATAGTATAAATTAAATTCAAAATATCATAACATTTTATATGGATAGATCTCTCATTAGAACAAAGAAAATTAATGGTGTATATTTGACATATAATTTTTAAAATTTTGAGATATAAATTAATAATTTAGGTTGTGGCATTTTGTGGTAGGGAAAAAAAGATATGATATTGGAATCCCTCTCAAATAAAATAAATAAATGGATATAGTGTAAGTGGAAGTAGGGATGGAAATGATTTTGAATTTTAAAAGCTGATAAAATTATATGTATGTATATTCAAAAAAATATACGAATAAGCAATTTTTATCAAAATTGCTTATTATCGTTGTGTGTATTCATATTTTCTAGTAGTATACTTCGAACTTTTTTTTTTATAACAGTATCAGTGAGGTATTTAAGGAAAGTTGAGCGAGTCAGTTGCAACCGGTTTTAGTGATGTATTGGCTAATACGCATTTAATTAAGAATTTTCTATTAAAATATTTATTTGTTATTAGCGTTGACTAACACAAAGTTAAACAATTAGATAGAACTGTATTACTTGGTACGCAAGGAGATGATTCATGTTCTGTGACGATAGAGAACGAAAAGGCAAAGTGCATGTAAATATGTATTTTCACCACACAACTTCAATATGTACTTGTGAAACTTTTTTAAGGGTTTTATTTCAAAAAATACACGACTCATTATTATCCGTGATACGAAATGAAAAGTGTCCCACTGTCCCGTTCGTATCAAGTAGCAAAGCTTTGCTGAAAACATGAAATGTGACTGACAGAGGCTCAATATTCAAACACTACTAATGAGACTCATGACGTGCGCCTCATAATTACTAGCATTACTCAGGCCGCAGAGCTACGCTGGACGCCGGTGGAGTGAAGAGAGGCTTCAAGTATAATTATGCCGGGTTGTCAGTTGTCACATCCACCTTACTATGCCAAAATAATGAAATTATATATTATTTATTATACAACTCTTAGAATTCCAAGAAACATTGTGTCAGAAAAGGGCTGGAATCGAGAATCCGTTCGTAACCTTTATTTTCTTGTCGTATTCTAAGAATATATATTTTTTTTTTTACTTCGACCTGATTTTAACCTGTCTCTTCTGGTCGCTTCATTACTTGTTACTCATCCAACTTGTCCAAAACTAGAAGTATAGGAGTATAGGACCAACTTTGGTCGGATCAGTTTTACAAAAACAAAATTCATTTACTAAAATACGTGTTAATGAAAATCAAACAATGCTAATGGTTTTTCATAATAAACGAAAAGTATATAAAAAATCATCACTCGTCAAAGTAAAAAAAAATAGTTCGGCATGAGTATTTAGTGATTTTTTTTCCTTGTTAAAATTGAATGCCAATAACGTATTTATGAAATACAATAACAAGAAATGGCCGATTTTTTTTAATCAAAAATAAAATAAAAAAATATCATGAAAGGAGTTCGTTTTGCTAAAAATCAAAATATAGAAAAAAAAAGGATGGTTTATCCCATTCTACACTGTAGCTGGATATGATAAAATATCACGTCCCGTTAATCTTATCCTAATTAGCGATCTAACTAAAAAAATATTAAAAAAAAGCTGGATGGGTCACTGTAGCATTTTTTTTTTCATAATCTTATATGAAAACAAACTCCAAAAAATATATATATTTCTACAATGTTGGATGGGATAATCTATTCCGTCCAAAAAAAAAATTCCTGCTTAGCGGGGTTAGATTTAGATTAGCGGATTATTAATTTGGATGGAAAATTTTGTACCGTCCGGCAGACGGGATAATCAATCCTTTTTTTCTATATTTCAATTTTCCAGCAAAACAATCTCTATTCGCGATATTTTTTTATTTTATTTTTTATTAATAAAAAAGGGCAAGAAATGGTGCTTGGAATAGCGATTATATTTTCGTTAAAATTCCGAAATAACTTTCTGTGAATGATTAAAACTTATCAATTGAATTTTTCTAAACTTTTCAACATTTTGACTCTGATCAGATGGAGTTTATAATTTTTAAGTTAGGGGGAATTTCACGTATACCCCTCAAAAACTTCAATATTATGTATTTTATCTCTAAAATTTAATATTACATATTTCTCCCTCTAAACTCCAAAAACTCACATATTTACTCATTTTATTATATTTTATATTAAAACACATTCTAAATTTATAAAATATCTATTTTACCCTTTTATTAAAAGGCATAAAACACCTATCTGACTCCAATTCGAATCTGAAGATTCCTCTACTGTCATAATTGCTTTAAGATCCATGCGCGCTATATCAACATGAATCTTGAAGCAAACACACACGAATATTGAAGCAACATGCACATATTTTAATGCGGTACATGCGGATCAAAATTGCTTTCAGATCCATGCGCTAGATTAGCACGAATCTTGAAGCGAACACGCAATAATCTTTTTGCAATGCGCGCGAATCGGATGGTATAGAAACCCTTCAAATTCAAATTTGAGTTCAATGGGGCATTTCATACTTTTAATGAAGGGTAAAATAGGTATTTTATAAATTTAGAATTAGTTTTAATATAGAAGACATTAAAATGGGTAAATATGTGAGTTTTTGAAGTTTAGAGAGGGAAATACGTAATTTTAAAATTTAGAGGGAGAAATACGTAATATTGAAGTTTTTGAGGGGTATACATGAAATTCCCCCTTTAAGTTATTAGGCAGATATCCGGATACGAATTCGGAAAAAGAAATGAGAAAACGGAGCGAATATCCACTATCCGAATACGTCCGCGGGCTTACTTGGGTTATCCCATCATCTCTCCACGTTGGATGTACATAATTCAAATTTGTTAGCATGTGGGTTCCTCAATTCCAACTTTTGAACCAACGGATCTTGGCTTTACTGGGGACTTGAATACTCTCCGCTCCGGTTTCGTTTACTGTTGTGGGACTAACACAAACATACATATCCGAATTTTAAAAATATTATTATTCTGAATGTTATTATACCACTAGTGATGAGTCCATCCTATGAAGAAAGTGCTCTAGTTGAGAAATATTTTCACTTCTATGGCACATAATTTAGATGTAATCGGTTATTGAAATCATGTAGCTGCATTTAGTTAAATAACAAATTAACTTAAATTATTTATTTATTCTAATATTCCAATATTGTTAATTAATATTTGTATCTTAGAAGTTCATATATCTTAATTATTCGATTATTATTCATTTTATATATGTATTCGAATCCGTATCTGTGGACTATCCGTTCCATATCCGTTTAAGGAGGATTTGATTTTGAATTTTGATATCCGTATTCGTATCCGCTCATTATCTGACATATGCGGATATGACATCAGCATTATCTACTCCGTTTTCACCCCTAATCAAAATACATGATACTATAAAATTGATTCTTATTTTTAGCCTGAAATTATTATATAATTTATCTCCATTCAGTAATTCACGTTGGACTCTCGTAGTTTGAAAGTCGACACTCCGCCTCTATTTTTGATATCTCGTATTTTGCGTGACCAATATATTTGGTGCCTATTCGGGGATTAAAATAGCGCACGAGGTCAGTATTGTTGTGCTTTGAGATTCATACATAACATATTTGAACGGTTGAGATATTTGCAAAAAAATACAAATATGAGATATCTCAAAGGATACGAATTCGATCGAGACATGGACGAAACCATAATTTGAATATAGAGGGGCTAAATATTATTTTTTGTCAAGAATACCGTGAAACTGTACAATTTTTCTTTAGATACTTTTTCTTCTTCTTGTTTTGTCCTTGCTTCGTTGAATTTTTTAGATACATGTTTTCTTCTATTTTTTTGTGTCAGAATATGACTCTATGTTTCGCATATAAAGCAGTGATTACAATTTACAAAGTTTAGGGTTACATATTTTTGAAATAAAAGTAAGGTGCAGCTTTCATATTCAAAATCATCTCTCTTGTCCAAGTTTGTCAATTGTTTGTCTACAATATTTTCTTCCATTTAGACATTTCCAAGAATAATAACCTTCCCTTTTTCCAATACTGATGATTAGAAAACCTAAACGAGTATATGGAAATAAAAAGGTAGCCTCCATATTTAATTTCTAAATTTTGCATTCAAGCCCTTATAAGTTAGTTTCCTAAGCGAGTATATGGAAATGAAAATGCAGCCTTTCAAATTTAATTTCTAAATTTTGTATTCAAGCCCTATTATTATATGAATAATTATAACAAACCTCTCACTCCCATCCTCCCATTTTTCCCGCACTCTCTCTCTTCCTTAACTGCCATATATCCCCCCACTAATTTCCCTTAAAGTTTCCTTTTATTCCCCCACTAATTATAAGAACCCCCCACTCTCATCCCCGCATTAATTATGCATTCCTCTAATAACAATTCCCGCGTTAATTATTGCTTTAAAAACAATCTGCGCATTAATTATATTGTTATCTAATAACAATCACTGTTAATAAATGCTTATATGTTAATTGATGTTCAAAAAAGTATTTATCGTTATTTCTTAGAAGTATTTACTCTTGTAACATAGAGTATTTATCCATGTAACATAGAGTATTTATCATTATGTCTGAAAGTATTTATCATTGATGTTTTACTGTAAGTTGCAATTATGTCTGAGAAGTATTTATCTACGCAATACAAAGTATTTATCCATGTAACATAAAGTATTTATCATTGATGTTTTACTGAAAGTTGCAAGTATGCCTGAGAAATATTTATCCATGTAACATAAAGTATTTATCCATATAATGTCAAGTATTTACGCATGTAACATAAAGTATTTATCATTGGGTGAGAGGATTGTTTATTTAATGGTCTCCAGTTGTGCGGGGACGATTAAAAAAAAAAGAAATTTTGTGCGGGAACAATTAATGGATTGATTTATTCTTTCATAAATAGAGATCATTGCATAGGGTTTAATACCTGATAAATTCAAGTTAAATACTTTGATGCTTCAAGTTAAATACTAACAGTTTTTTAAATGTTCATTAATGATTGAGTGGCCCCCCATGTTTAATGGTCCCTAGTTGTGCGGGGACGATTCAAAAAAAAAAAAAATTTTGTGCGGGGACAATTAATGGATTGATTTATTCTTTCATAAATAGAGATCATTGCATAGGGTTTAATACCTGACAAATTCAAGGTAAATACTTTAATGCTTCAAGTTAAATACCCGCAGTTTTTTAAACGCTCATTAATGATTGAGTGGTCCCCCCATGTTTTTTTTGGCAGTATCTGCGGGGATAAATGCGGGGATAAACCTGCGGGGATTGTTATCACTGTCCTTATTATATAGGGCAGCTATTATGTATAAAAAAAATCAACGAAAGTTCAATGTAATTTGTAAATAAATTTTAAAATTATAGGGTGACTTAGCACTCCCATCATATACTAAGATTCGTCCCTAAATCAAGACTTGGAATTTTTTCTTGAGAGAGGGGAGCTAAGAAAAAGAAGAAAAATATGGCAGTTAGTTATGGTACGTGCTATAAAATAAATACAATTATTATGTAGTATTTTTTTTTTTAAAAGTAGTGGTAATACCACCGATTTCATTGAAATCAAACATATTTTGATATGGTACCCAAATTAGGTACTATAATCAAATATGAAAAGGTCTACAACAATAAAATGTCCATAGCAAAAAATAGAAAACATACAAGAAACAACCAACACAGTAATAGAAACTACACCAAACAATAACAGACCACCAAAAAAAAAGCTAAACAGTTAGCATAAGATATTATGTAGTATTATTAGAATCAATGTTCCACGGTCTTTATGTCTAGCTAGTTTGTCCATATATTTACTACAGTGAAGAAATTTAAACAGTTGCGTTTTTTTCATTTTTGAAATTGAAAACATGTATTTCAAAATTTTAAAAAGAAGACCTCACACAAATATCTTTCTAGAGTCAAACATAAATGTACGCTATTTGAACTTCTATGACCATATATTTTTTCATGAAAAATTACATGGATTTTAGTTTTCATCCCTCGTTTGACCAACACAAAACTAATATTTTTTTAATTTGGAAATAAAGTAATATAATTCGATACCGCAGATAGGTCAAATTGGGAAAAATGTTTTATTGACACTTTTTAGAGAGATTCTTCTGTTCGGCGTTGAATTGAATTAACTGTTTGTAAAGGAGTTAATAATTAACGTTGTCGAAAAAATAATTATATAGTAATATATGAATCTTTATTTTAAAGACAGACATGGCTATCAGTTTTCTTAAAAAAAGATTGAATAACTCACATTTTCTTTAAAAAATAATAACGATTAATTATATTTTACTCTTTAGTCCTTTTAATAATATAAAAATAAAATTCTAATGATTTATCTAAACGAGTTCAAACTTATTCAAATTCTTCTCATTTCAGCACCTAAACATAAAATTAGAGCTAGAATAAAATAAAAATATATATAATGAAATATCGACGGACTCAAACGGGGCTCACTTGGTACTATACTCCTACTCAAAAGTAAATGAACTAGAACATTGCAACTTGAAACATATCTCAATCATGTAGATAATATTTTTTTTTTATCAATATAGTCTTAGCTGCAATTAACTGTCTACAACTTTAGCATATCCGGATCCAATTATAATAATTAGGAAATTAATTACAACTAGCACAATATATGTAATCAAGTTATATATAGAAGTACAAACGCGTATATAAAAATATGTACTCAATGTAAAACATTATTGAACAATATCAGAAAACAACAGTTCATCATTATCATATTTCTCTCTCTCTCTCCCAAAAATTCAACATAAACAAAAGAAAAAGAAATATATCTCAATCGAATCGAGTACTCTGAAATTCAGTTTAAATTGGAGTGTTGTATTAGGGTTACCCTCTTCTCTTGCTATCTGGAGACCCTACTAGTGTGCTGCAAAGACCTTCAATTCGAGTGTTGTATTACAGTTGCAACCACCCTCTTTTATTGCCATCTAGGGACATTATTAGTGTGCTGCAAAGACCTTCAATTCGAGTGTTGTATTAGGGTTACAACTACCCTGTTATATTGCCATTTGGAGACTCTACTAGAGTGCAACAAAGACTTTCAATTGGAGTGATGTATTTGTGTTGAAACTACCATCTTCTCTTGCCCTATTGGGCACTACTAGAGTGCTGCAAAGACCATTAATTGGAGTGTTGTATTAGGGTTCCAAATACCCTCTTTTGTTGCCATCTGGAGACACAAAGTTTTGAGTTTGGATCCAAACTAATCGATCAAAATCCGGAATTAATCTAAGATCAATTTGAAAATGTAGTGTGAACTTCTTTGATTTTTTTGGGGGAATTTAATATATATTACTCAAAATTTTCAATATTACATATTTATCCCTCTAAAATCAATAAGTATATATTTATTCTTGAAAATTATACAAACTTACATATTTGTCCAATCTAACTCTATAACATATAAAATATCTCCAAAAATAATTAACAATATTTTTTAAAACTTTAAAATTTATTTTACAATATTAATTAATAATATGTTGACTATTATACCCTTTAGTCTCTTTGGTCCGCCTGAGTTATCTTCTCTGTAAGGCGCCAAACCTCCCTCGCCTCTCTCTCCAAATGCGCCAAATCACATATTTCTTTCTATCTTCCCTAGTCGCCTCCTGTCTCATAGATTTCTGCAGCCCCTCGCTGTTTTAATTTTTAATTTTCGTTTGGAGAGAGAGGCGAGAGGTTTGACACCTTAGAGAGAAGATAATTTAAATAGACTAAGAGAAAAAACTGAATAGCCTAATAGTCAACATATTATTAATTAATATTGGATAATAATTTTTTAAGTTTAAAAAAATATTATTTAATTATTTTTGGTGATATTTGATATGTTAAAGAGTTAGATAGAACAAATATGTGAGTTTGTATAATTTTTTAAGAATAAATATGTAATTATTAATTTCGAGGTATATACGTGAAATTGCGTCTTTAATATTCGTGCCAAAGCGAAACAAACAGTCCGGATTCGAATCCGGAAACCACTGGCATCCCTACCTGACACCTGTCATCTCTCTACCTGACACCTGTCATCTCTCTCTGTGCCGCGTGGCGCACATTCACTCTCCTTACTTTAAGACTTTCCCGTTACTCTTACGTCTTTATCTACACTCCATCCTCGCGCTATTTAATACCCCCTCCCTCCTCCGGCTCTCATCCCGCCGCCCCATCCTAAGCCAAACCCTTTTTCCCCCTTTTCCCTACTCCCTCTCACACCTCTCTCCTGCAGACCTCACACAGTTCTCTTTGAAATAATTAGACGAGAAGAAAGCCGAAAGAAACAAGTTGATACTTGGTCTCCATGAAAGGATTCAACAAGAAGAGAGCTAAAAAGGTGCGCTATAATTTCTCACAGTTGAATTAGGTTTTTCTTTTTTTTTTCATATTTCCTATTTTTTCCCCCATTTTTTGAGTTTGCTAATTTATGCATAATAGCAATTGATTCTTCCAACACAGAAGCAAAGAAAGAGAGGGAGAGGGAGCCGAGAAATTTTTAATTCGTGAAAATATGCTCTGAATAGGAGGAATTTGATTTCTCCACCCTCCAAATGTTGGATTGGGTCAAATGTATCCTTGAGAAGAGGATTACAGAGTCATTTGAGGCATAGTAGGAATTATTGGTATCGGGATCGGGGTATCGGATCGGGATCGGCTCAGGATCGGGTTTTTTTTTTTCTTTATGATTTGCTACATGAGGATCGGCTCAGGACCGGATCGGAGTCGGCCGATACCAATCTGTATCGGCCGATCCGGATCAGTATCGGCCGATTATTCCTACTATGATTTGAGGAGTATAAAGATCCCTTCAGTCTGTATAAATAGTCATTTGAAAAATATACTCATCATTTTAGCAAGCTCCTCCAATCAGCTGAATAGAAATTTTGCAGTACAAATATTCAAATAAGTTATGCCTAAGTAGATATTTTCAAATTCCCATATGAAAATAAGCTCCTCGTTTTTATTACTTTTTCACCTAAATTTAAAGAGGAACTTTACTTTTGAACCTAAATTTTGGTCATCTCCAGACCCAACTCAAGCCAAAGCTTCAAACTTTCTTAACAAGTGCTTGTTGGTAACAAAAATATAATGAACTAAAATAAAAAGAGTGCAAGGCCATCTAAAATGCTTTGATTCACCTGTACTTATATTTCAGAAGGTTCTGTTGCTTGTATTGTCCCGCAAATACTATCTGTGAATTGTCTGAATATGTTCTCTACATATTTGTACAATAGTCCGAAAGACAACTTCCCTACATATTAGTAAATATATGATTACTTCTATAAAGGGAAATACCAAAACAAACATAGATCATCGCTCTGTGTATCGTTTGTTGATTAACTATTGAAAAGTCTAAGAGTATTTATGAATGTGCAACATTTCCAGACCCGAGTGTATGTGATAGTCGACTTTGCTCTGATTTTAAATGTGGAAATACCTAAACAAACATAGATCATCACTCTGATTTTAAATGAATCATATTGAATCAATGAATTTCGTAAGTATAACCCTAATGAGCTGCAAATAGTCAATTAATCATTTTTTCAATGAGTACTAATTTTTCCTTTCTGTGCAATTCTTCCAGAGGAAAAAACTAAAAAACTGGAAGAGTAGCTGTAAGGATAGCACTTCAATTTGGCATGCGTGGTCTAGGAAAGGTAAGAATGCTGCTCAAAATTGGTCATAGTTTTGGTTTCATTATATTTCTTGATAATTTATTTAAGATAATTTTTGGGCATGAGTCCTGACAATGAAAACTTTTTTTATCTCTTTTTTACCATAGAAGTTCTGTTGTACTGGTAGATAGGAATATATTCACCATACATTTTGGTTGCACTTAATTATCACTTACCAGCAACATTTTGCAATAAATTATGGATCATTCGTATAGCATATTGTTTATTCTTAGATTTTTGGTAATCTAGGAAGGTTGTAAATAGATTTATGCAACCAGCATACTTTTGAACAGAACAAACCATACAAATGATCCCAGTATCAAACAAACTAACAAATTGTGTAGTAAAAAATAAAATACTCATACTAAACGTCCTAATAAATTTTTGACAAGTGGTATTGTAAAAATTATCTACATCATACTTCCTTTGATTGGAGAGCACACAACTGATGGATGCTAGAAGCTTTTCCTACTATAATGCATTATGCAAGGAATGTATTTTATTGTTTTCTATCACTTGCACATGACTTTGTTGTGATCCCAAAGAGTGCATGCCAGGAAACTAAAATTTGGTTTTATGTATTTGATCAGGAGACAGTATACTTTGAACTCGGCACTGGACAAATCAAGCCTCAGAGTTGAAAGCCCACTAATATAAGAAGGTTCAGATCACTATTGGTATCAAACATCTCGATATATTCTAGTGAAATGCCTCCCTCTTGATTTCCACATACAATAACCAAAGAATCCATACTAGGGCAAGATATTTATTTCGACTGACTGTGTACCAATTCAATCTGATATAGTTGTTTCTCTGTCACATATTGAACGAGAGAACTTGGAAGCTAAAATCAAACTGATATGGTCATTTCTTTTGGAGAAGAGATGGAGACCCAACACAAATCAACCAGTCATTACTTCAGTTCTTTTTTACTAATTTGATCCTTTTCAGCCCTATCTTTTGTGTTTACTTGTAATATATTATTGTATATACTATTTTGATATATGATTATAATAATGTTATAACAAAACTGTCCTTGGTAATCTTTTATTGTTATTTTAGGTTGAAAAAAAATATCTTAGTATGCAATAATTATAGTAATATTTTTGGTTTTGCTGCCATGAACTCAGTTGTTAAATGACTTAAATCATCAAAACAGTATGTTATATGCTTAACATACAATTACAACAAGCATAATCAAATACTGATAAAATTAAAAACAAACAACAAAGCTTGTAAACAGCAAGCATCAATTTCATTTTTCAACTTAATTCCAAATGAATTGAAAAGACAACTTTTTTTTAAAATGCAATATACATTTGAAACATTGTCAAAAGAATTAATACCTATATAGTACAATAAATTACAAAACGAGCTAATTATCTTGTACATCAAGTTGAAATTAGCACTAAAATCCACAAGCTATAAAGCTTTTAAACCTAAAATCATGGATCCAGATTGTACCTAAACCCCCAAAATCAATAATAGAGATTCACAAAAATCATCTACACAACTACATTCCAGAAGATTTACTAGCTCCTTTTCATGCACTTAAATTCTCGTATTTTTCATTTCTAGCATGTGATTTTGCCTCAATATAGTTGATGTTTAAGGTGCACTGGTTTGAACCCAACTTGGTGTGATTAAGCACGAAATATACCGCCATAGCACATGCATAGAATTAACAGTACTTATTTTGTGTAGTGGCGACAACCTTCACCGAACACATTTATTGACATATCTTGCAATAATATGGTTGACATCTCAAGCTCACGGAACATCTCACAATACCATAGCTAGGCACAATGAACAATTAAGAATTTTAATGGAACATAGATGAGTATGTTAAATTAAGAATAAACTTCCACCATCTCGTAGGTATCAGCAAGCATGCATGTTCAAATTTTAGGCGCATAATTAAAATAGAGGAGGGAAGGGTTCCACTTACAACATTTGTAAGTTCACTTACAACAATTTGATTTTACAATTTTAAAAGTTCATACAGTCGATTCAAACCGCTTAACATGATCTCTATATTAAAATGTGCTTCGAGATAAAATTTTACATTTTTTTTTTACTAATAAAATTTGTCAAAACTATTATTTTAAGACAAGTTTGGACCGCTGAAAAATCGCAGTTTTGTAAAATACTTAATAAATAATAAAAAAATGTGATATTTTATCTCGAATCACATTTTAATATAGATATCATGTTGAACAATTTGGATCGACTGTTTAAAAATTATAAAATCAAATTGCTATAAGATGTTGTAAATGAATATCTCCTCATTACAAATTTACAATCCTACAGGCTAATAAGAGCATTAAATTAAATATTTTCTGCTATTGAGGTGTTCCATGTGTCCAATTTAAGTTAAATTGAGGATTACTGCAATTGCATGATATAAATAAATTGATGCTCAGTTTTACTATTGTATTTTTAATGTTAAATAAAAGGGATCAAACTGGGTCATCTTGAAACTCAACAAAAGAATTCAAGGTAAGCTACACAAAATTAGCTTAATGTGGAATAGTATTGTGCAATCTATTTATAAAATGGAAAAATTGCATGATTGAGGAGCCAAGGGACCACAAAATTAGATCAGGTAGGAGACCTTCCGACCCGACCAATTTCTCCATGTCACATTTTCCATGCATTGATGGAAATAAGGGGGAGCGTGAGATATATAAAGAGCAAGCATAATGAAAATCTTAATAATTATTGTATTTGAATCGAACAATGTACCAAACCAAACCAAATTAATTTTTCCTGCCACAATGTACCACAAAAAATAGTTAGAGCAACAATAATTGTCATCTGAAACCACAAAGCAGTTTTCATTATGATTTACTTGGATATATATGTTAACAGGATATTGTACCTAACCTAGGGCTAGCTAATTGAGCAATTGAAGAAAAAACACAGATGCCTGCACTGAATTATTGAAGAAAAAACAAATTTTGGAGACAGCAGCCATGTGCATAGATAAAACTTTGAGAAACATGAACATATAGCCCGTGGTTACATTACTATACATAGTGCAAATCGATCTGTGTTATAAATCAAATTTTCTTCATAATAAATTTACCAGTCCATTCAGATTGTTCAACATGATCTCCATATTAAAATGTATTTGGAGATCAAATTTTATATATTTTAGAATTTGTTTACTAATTTTTTTATAGATATAAAATTACCGCTATTGAACATCCAAAATCCTTAAATCAAGTACTTTTCTACCTATCTAAAATAATTAGTAATTTTTTTAAATGTAAAATTTGATTTTCAAGTAAATTTTTATATGGAGAGCAAATTGAGTTGTTCAAATCGATTGTTTGAACTTCGAAAAAAAAAAAAATCATAGCATGGATCAATTTGTGACATTCATATTACCTTGGCCTCGCTTTTATTTTTCTTTTATTTGACATTACAAAAAAAAATTAGAACTTTTCTATTTTACTGTATTAGCTTCTAGTTTCTTTCATTTATTTTCAACCTTTTTTCTTTGCGTGAAAATGTTAAATTCTCTAGCAAAAGAAATGGTCCATCAGAACAAAAACTATTTTCATATTGTAATTAGAAAATTAATTAATTCTCACACCAATTTAAGTTATTTTTTAATGTTCCTACAACTCCACAACTCTTCGGAAGAAATAATTTATAATTTTTGAAGAAAAAAGGACATCATACATTGATATCTCAAAACAATTTAGATGAAACTACAAATTTTTCATGTAAAACGAATGGTTCATTTGAATAGACGATAATTGTGTGAATAAAGCAACTTTTGTGATGAACTTTTGACAATGGACAATAATATGTGCATGAAGTTTTGTCTTTATATATATAAGTTATCAACTAAAAATAGATAATATGTAACTCATCAACTAAGTCTATATCATATTTTGTCGATATTTTAAGACTATAATGATTATTTTTTAACAATTTGACTAAATATTTCTAGTAAAACAAAAATATTGGAAAAAATCAACACTAATACAATGTAAAAAAATAACAACACAAGTTTCCTCTAACATACTTGTTTGATAGCCACGACATAGTAGAGAACCACTTGGAGAATTTTGTTGCAATCACTCTAAAACATATTGTAGAGCCTAGCAACTTCTTAGATTCAATGTCTAAAAGAGACTTGGTTAATGATGATGATCATGCCTTAGTTGATTGGGGTGATTTAGGATGATTTGCAGGAATGTTTTGTTATTTTCTTAATTTTTCGTTGTTGAAAGTGATATGTTGTTTAGGATTGGCAAGTTTTACGTTTAGATGATCTTTTTTGTATATTCTATGATATATGAACTGTTGTAAACATTTGTACTTGTTATAGCTACCCATTTTGGTACTTTGACTGTTTATATATGATAGTTTATTTCTTTAATTCATAGATTGTCAAAACAACCTTGTGTAATAAATTCATTATTTTTGTCAAAACAAGTGATAATTCATACATTGCCAAGTGATAATTATGTATTATGATAATTCCCGTGAATTTTAAGAGTACATGTAACAAAAAAAAAAAAAAAATTAGACACTGTACTATTGAGAAAAAAAGAGTATAATACAAAAATTTCAAACAAAATTATTGCATAAAATTTCAAACATTTTCTTTTAAACAAATCATTCTTTATACAACATGAAGTAATAGTTAGCACTGCAACAAGTGATAATTGAACAAAATTTGAAATGAATTTTTGAAATCAAGCGATTATTCCATGAGTGACATCATTACCTACTTTTGATCTTTCGAAATTAGAAAAAAGCTTGTCTAAACTTTGTTTAATTGCTATGGCGAAGTATAGACCTTATGGTTTGAATGCGAGCTAGAATAGCTAGAATAGTGAAATTTGAAATTAGTAAATGAGAATAAAGTAATATGATGATTTTCATATTAGTGTGAAAATAGTGCTATTCGGATTAGTAAAAATGTTATTTAAATTGTACATTTAGAATATTGAATAGCTGTAACCAAGAATAATAGTGTTAACTAAGAGGAAAAATAGATAGGTGGATCTCAAACAAATTGTCAGTTTGTCACGAAGTGGAGATGGCAGAAGTGTCAACAACTTTGTCATTTTGAGACTGTGTTGGTGAAAATATTAGAAAAAATATTTTTTTTCTCTCTTCACACTCTTGAATAGTAACTATTCTAACATTTACAAAAAGAAAATAACAATTGTTCTAACTATTCCAAATAACAAATATATTGCTTGAATGCACATTGCTATTCTGAATAGTTCATATTCTCGAATAGCTTCCTATTCTAGTTATTCTCATTTCATCTAAACATACATGGGTATGTTTTTTTTTTGTCCATAATCAGACACTTGTGCATTTTGAGCAACCCCTTTCTCCCCACACTACCCCACTCCCACCTCTGCACCTCCTCATTGAAAGAAGAGAGAGTTGACTGATAGGCCTAAATTATATACACATTCGATCTAATTTTTATCACGAAATAATATCAAATATCTTGTATTTTGAATATAAAGTGAATATAATACACCTAGGATCAAGTTACTGCGTTTGTTTGGTTTTAATTTTGAATATCAAATATCTTTCATATTTCTTTCTATTTACTTTTTAGTTTTAGATTAAAGCATTAGGGACAATGCTTAATTTAAGCTTAAGGATATGGGAAGAAATTGTATCTTGCATTGCATGAATTTTAGATTTATTTTTTCAACAAAAATTTGTTACACCAAAAAGGTATAGTACAAAGTTTCAGTACAACAAGATGTACCTTTTATCCCTAAATACACTTTTGGTTCAGATTGCAAGTATACAATTCTATCGCGTAGTATATTATCGGGTATCGATCCACAGAGAGTATGGTTAAAAGCTAGGTTTTGTACTTTGTCAATTAATTTCAGAAAATGAAAGAAAGTAAAGTATGATAAAGTAAATGGGGGGGGGGGGGGGGGGGGGGGTTGTCCTAATTAAATCTAAATTTGGGTTCAATACCCAAATTGAAGGAATTTAAAACAATTAAAGTAAATAAATGAAAGAAAGATTGGTTTGCTTTCTAGTTGAGGAGATCTAGGGTATTTGGTCTACAATCCCTTGTTAATTCTATCTATTCGATATTTGTTCAAATTAATGTATGATTTGATGAGGTTTCTAACCTAAAGTGTTAAAAAGGGTCACGGTCGTGAATTAATAACGTGCCTAGATAATTTCGGACTTCACGGTCGTTCTTCACCCTAGTTATCTAGACCCATTGAGCTCTTGTTAGCCTATATTGACTAATTATTGACACAAGTATTTTGGTAGGTTGGGTTAATGTTCCTCAAATTTTAGGTGATGTCACCATCCTAAAGGGATATTTAACAATCACGTTTACACAAAATACGTATCAATACTTAATCAATCTAGGTGTCCTAAGTAGGGATTTGACTTCACGGTCGTTCTTCACCAAACCCTAACCCTTAATTTCTATAGTTCCGGTTATGGATATCAAAGTACGGTCGCTTCTAACCCAAAACCTCAGATATTTGTGTTCATAATTTGGTATTCTCCTCTCATCCTAACTTCTTTAGATCCTTTGCATAACAAAGAGATTCCAAAGCGGGACTACTTCAATTTCAAGTACTAAACTATGTAATCAACACAAATGATAAATCATAGAAATTAACAATCAAATCCCATAAAACAATCATAATAAAAACAAATAACTGAATAAGATACAATTAAACAAGTTCATGCATTGACCTACACCCCTAGAGAGAGATCCATTACAAAAATTGGCAAAAATAAGAAGAAATGATTACACCATTTATTGAATCAAAACTCTCAATCTTGTTGACTTCTTGCTTTGACGACAATAGCCCTAGCCATCAACTCTCTCGTCTCGATGTACCTTTACGTCCTTCTCCACTTCTATCGGGAGAATTGGCGATAATAACCCTAGTTGTTAGCCTTCCCGTCTTCTAACACCTCCACCCTTCCACCCGCATCTCTGTGTCAGTCTCCTTTACCCACAACTTAACTGAAAAAAAATGATACCTCATTTCCTACAGTCCGCTTGCTTGTCAGACGATGTTGAAGGTCGTCAATATCTACTACCAAAGAATATGATATGTTTATTTTGTTGCTTTTAGTTGTTTATAATGTTCAATGTTGATGTATTTTTAAATGTAGATGTAGTTTGATATTGATAATGTTCTCGATATATATCGAACAATGGATATAATTTATGTTTAATTAATGAAACTTATATTTGGCAGCCACGCCAAAGTTTCCACAAAATAAATAAAAAATAAAAAAATCTCCTAAAAGTCCCAACCCTATTAACATGACGACATCATTTGCCATATCCTTAACATAACTTGGGTTTTTCTAATTTTGTCATGACAGCAAAAAGTTTAGATAAAAGTCAATAAGACTAGTCATAGCTTACAAGTAGTGAAAAAAATTAACGGCAAATAACAACACAAACAAATTGAAGTACAACAATTTTACATCTGAAATCTAGAGATCTTCATTCAGGTTGCCTCCTATGAATTCCCCTTGAGGATTCCATGGCCGAGTTTCATAAGACTTCCCCACCATACTTCGTCTTTTATTAACTGCCCCATTTTCCAACCTATATTCAGGAAAATAATCCAAAAAGGTCTTCGATCCTAGTGAATCAACTCCATCAAAAAGAAATTGCCTCACCAAATCCTGACCAAACAAAAAAAGATTTGGGACAAAATTTCTCATAATGAAAGGTACACTGCAATAGAAATAAAGTTTGAACAAATTATGGGAAAAGAACCTTTTTCTTCTATATTATTACCTTTTAGGCAATTCTTATATTGCTGTTGCAAATGACCATAAACTTATTTTGCCACAACGAAATCACCCAGCATTTCACATATTTTAAGCTAAAACCCAATATTATCAAGTTAATTGTAAAATGTCCAGGATTTAGATAAGGCGATGACATATTCTATTGCATAATTGCACTTTTGCCCCTAACTGCAAGGATTCTATTTCTACACCTAAAAAGTCGATTTTTTGCTCAACTTAATGTCGGTATTGCTATTGGCTGCTAATTTGCAAAAGGTCAATAATACATTCTTTTAGTGTTGTAGCAAACATAATCAAAAGTTGGATGTAATAAAATTCCCAATATAGTCAAGTAGAGTACCTTTGCAAGAGTTTCTCCAAATAACTTCTTCAAGATTGGATAGCCAGGATCCTAAAAATTAAAGGAATGTATTTAACTAAGTTTGCAGTAATACATATACTGACTTATCTAATAATGAAGAAACAGATAAATTCAGTATAGTATTCAACAACGACGCATTCAGTACTGAAATCCTTTAATTTGTACATACAAAACAATGGAAAATTACAAAACTAACCTTCTCTGCTCGCCAGGTGAGGTATCTGTGCTGTGCTTCACAATTAAGTGAAATAAGATATTTATCTTTTTCTTCAATTGCTTCATCAATTAACTCCAGCCATGCCTATGTTGTAACAATGCACTTTAGTCCATCTGACAGGATGAATTTATCAACTTAGGGAATTTTGCAAATTTAACCATCTGAACCTTGGATAGGCACCATACTGAATGATACCAGTGTCGAGAGATGGAAATCAATAAGCAAACACTTTCAATCTTTGTTTGCAATACCAATCAGTACCATAAGGCTTTGGTACCAGGCTAGGGTTTAAACCCATTTTGAAATTTCCTCATGTATGCATGTACTATTTTAACTTCACCCCACACTTGTTGGTCTAATTCCAGCAGGGGCGGAACCAGAATTTGAATATAGGGGGGGCTAAATATTATTTTTAAAAAAGTAATAAGTAATAAAGTTTATATAACAAAAGATAATAAAATCTCACTATTTTATTTCATAAAGAGATGTAATAAATAACTAACACCGATAAAATATCATGTCTATCAAAAGTTCAAAATGAAACTAAAAAATGAAGAAATAAATTATCATTGTCATAACATGAAAGTAAAATTAACTTTTATCTCAAAATAATCATTTAAAAAATTACAAACAATTACAAACTTCAATTAAAATCAGATTTAACTGATTTCAAAGTTGAAGTGGTATATATGCTCTGAAGATCGATGAATGTGAGTTTTTGTATTGTGAAGATGATGAATTTTGCTAAAAAAATGTATTGTGCCTGCTCTAATATTATTTTCTTTGTTTTATTTTTATTTATTTATTTTAGATGAATCAGAGACGTTGCTCTGCTGGAATTAATACTTTCTTCTTCTTCTTCTTTTTTCTTTTTTAGAAACTTAACATCTGCCAAGGATATTCCGATATTACTTTGTTGGACATTTTCTTTTTTCTAATTTTCTTAAGTATGTTTGACATATTCTTAAAAGCAAAAAGTTAATTTTTTTTAATAATATAAATGATGTGGAAACCGAAGAGTCACATATGGAATGAAAAAGGCAGTCGAAGTTTGATTTTCAAATTTTATCATTTACACCCTATAAGTTTATAATATTTTATAAGGGGAGCTACTACATATGAAAAATACAAAACAGTTCAACTTTTATATACTTGATAAAAAAAAATGGAAATGATGGGGGTGGCATAGCACCCCCCAGACTATACTATGTTCCGCCTCTGAGTTCCAGAGCCTTTGCAATTTTTGAATATATGTCAAAAATACTAGAATTTTGGATGATCCCTTAGTTCAGCCAAATCTAGAAACTATAATTTCTGATACTTAATGTACCTTGTTTTTAGAGTTCTAGATCAGAAATTACAAGGTGCTGTACTGTTTAATTGACAACATTACAGACTGATGTGAACAAGATTTAGTCTATTTCCAGTAGAAAAGTGATGTCACAATTAATAAATAAAAACTAAATCAGTACCTTGTAATAATCCACAAAAGCAGAAAATAGTACATCATGCACAGGTTGACTTGAAGCAACTGTTGTCCAAATCACGATGGGTGAGAAAAATTTCATTGATTCACTAGTAATTTTGCCGCCCCAAGGCAAAAGCTGCATGTTCTCTATTAAATTTAAATACATGAAAACACATAGAGATAGACATAGTTGAAAGTAACCTGAAAATGTGGGAAAGAAGGGTTTGTGTGAGATTTTGTATAATGTTACCTCTGAATATTTCTCTGAGAGGGGCATGAGCTTCTTATAGTACTTTTCCTTGTAGTTGTGCTGTGTGGTGACATCATATAAGGGGTTTAGGTCCCTGATGGAAAATAAGAAATATAAAAATGTTGATGTGGTTAAGATTAGATACAAGTTGTTAATAGATAAAATTAAAATAAATATATCATACTTACAATACAACAATACTTCGGCTAGGTGTGGTGAATGCATTGGCACAAAAGATAGGCATGTCATATTCTGGTTTAGAGAATGCCGCAAAATCAAAAACCTAAAAAATATCCAGAACTAATGTTCAAATAATAATATTGTGGATAAAAAAAAAACTTAGAAATAAAGTTGATTGATTGAGGCAAAGTTTGATGGAATTATTGAAGGATATACTGAGCTAGACACTACCACATGTTGGACAGGCCCGTTGTTTAATATACATAATAATAAGCTGCTTAACCCAGAAAGCAATAAAAGCACCATATTTTGTAATTTGTAACGGAAATTTTCATGGCTTGTCGCAATGCAAACATGCAATTTCAGACTGGGCTTTTAATTAATACAAAGAAAAGACCATAAATGCTAGGGCATTAGCCAACACACTCTACTACCAGAATCCCGACACAGGCAGCAGAGACCAGTGTGACAGTTATTTTAGCTGATTTCAAGATTTTCGTAACATAATATTATGATTTATGTGCTATATCTAAATTAGCAGTCAATCACAAAATTCAAATTCTATTTTTTTTTTTAATTCAAAGTTGTCAATTTTTAATACATTTTGAAATGAAGTATAGTGAGAACTACCAGCATAGATTGAGAATCTTCAATTGTCAAGCTCCTGAGCAGCCTTATTTTAGGCGCACAAAACGAAATCGCTTTCAGAGCACTCTTTTCATCTTTGGCCTTTATTGATTTGAATTTCTCCTGGCAAATAACAAAGAGAAAAATGAGAAAAATAAATTATACTGTCAAACAGTAGAAAGAGGTGTAAATTAGAGAAGCGGAAGAACAAGAGCGAGGTAGTTGTACAAAAGAGCAGACCTGAGAAGGGAGGGGAGTGAGAGTAGTTCGGAGCTTGGTCTGCTCCAACGCGAACCGGACGAACTTTTGGTACGAGAGGGTGGAGAGATCCATAGCGGCGCTATGGGAAGAGGGAATCAAACCACTATTACAAAATATAGACTGTCGGTCTCTCTCTTCTTTCTCGATCTCTTCCGAGTAGAGAAACAAGAAGATAATGCTCAGGAAGGGATGGAATTGATATCTCATAAGGTAACTAAAATTTTGAGTTTAGATCTGAACAGTCAGATCTGTCTTGGCACGAAGCCCAGTGAATCCCACATCGGACCAATTCCGATCGGAGGGTCCGGATCTAAACTCAAAATTTTAGGTACCACAGAGGATATGGTCTGGGAATCAAAATGAAGTACTGAACTGAAGTAGAATGTGTTCACGAGTTATCCTCTGAGATATCTCATATTTTGCGTGACTGACGTGTCAGTGCCTATTCGGGACAGTTCAGGGGACCAACATTATTTGAGCTTTGAGATTCGTACATATATATTTGAACGGTTCAGATTTTCAAAAAAAGTTGGGCAAAACATGGGGTGCCCATTTTTACAGAACCAATTCCTTGATATACAGCACAATATAAATTTTGGAACGAAAATACCCCCATCCTTATTTTCACAGCACAGTCCTTTGGAAAAACCAAAGACTTGGTGCAGGGGTATTTTCATCCCAAAATTTATATTGTGCTGTATACCAAGGAATTGGTGCTGTAAAAATGGGCACCCAAAATATGAGATGCCCCAGAGGTTGCGAATTCATGAGTTCATTGGGCTAAAGTCGAAGGGCGTGCTTCAGAAACTGATCGCGCAGAGAAGGGGATGGGAGGCGAACGAAGGAAGTCAGAGCGCGTGTTACTCCCTCTACACTCCGAATCAGAAAATGAATTTCGGAACTTTGTATGTTGATTTCTCCCTGCTACAGTGCCATTATTCTTCTTCTTCTCTCTGATCTTCTCGTTTCTGGAGCGAGTAAACAAGGCGGGCAGCGAACGTGACTCCTTCCGTTTAACGAAGGATTTCTCAGGAGCACAGCCTTAGCTAGAGCAGCTAGTGAATTCAAATCAGCTGAGGTAACTGAAATTTTGGTTTAGATCCGGATCGCAATCCGCTTTGGCCCGAATATAAAAGGGCACCGGGCATTCCACCTCGGGCCGGATAGACCACGATTCTGATCGGACGGTAGAATCAAAACTCAAATATTCTGTTACATCAGAGGACAGAGAATGTGGAGCAGTGTCGAAATTTCTTGATGGTCATAGGAAGGGCCAATTGGGCTAAATGTCTAACAGTGGGTTCTTTCTAATACTTCCAAGGGGAACTTAAAGAGAGGAGGATTATTTACATACATTTCATTTGATGAAGTACTAAATGGGTTTGCTATTGGGCTGGTGTTAATGACCCTTTCAAGGTCTGTTCCGTTTAAGAGTTGGCCCGGGGTAAATAATTAGAGGTCTCAATCAGCTCATTGTTTATTTGGTATTTTTATTTAATTTAAAATTATAATAATATATTTTGTCCTGAATATAAAAACAAAAAAAACAAAAATTTAATCGGTAGCATCATTTTTTTCCAAAATTTTCAAAAATATTACGACTGCAATAAATCATTTATTCACAACAAACCCTGACATTTATTTTTTTTTCATTTTTTTTCTTGAAAGAAAAGAGGGACTTTGGAACGGTTATCAGCATGTACACTTGTACAGTAGCGCTTTCATTCAAGTTTTTGTAAGCATGCGTGCAATTGATGATATCCAGCACAGTGTTTGTTATCTGTTATGTGAGCTCCCGATCCAAACCAGTTAAAGTAGCTTTTGTCGTGGTCTCAGAAAAAAAAAAAAAACTACTAGGCCTCTGGCCTGCTCCATTTGTCTCTTTCTTCTTTTATAACAGGAATGGATACATTTTCAGATAAATAACTACAGTACCCATGAAAAGGAAATATGATTATTCACTGACAAAAATAAACCATTCCATGTTCAAAATTTAAGAAATAGTTATGAAATGAAAGCTAGGTTTTACAGGCATCATGCTTTTTAGAAACAGCCAAAAACACTACGAGCTCCTACAAATGTCTTCATGGAAATGATCTGACTTTGCTTGTCTATTTTGAATTCAAATCCCCAAAAGGCAAAAACCCCTGTTTAAATGTGACTGAATATTAAGTGTCATCCCCCACCTCTGGTCACTGCTCTGTTTCTATTGCGTGTACTGGATTTGTTGGTTTGCTTTTGTTCTTAGTATCTGTTTAGTAGCAGCCAAAGAAGAACAGACAAATGGGTATTCCACCAGGAACCCTTCTCAGTACCTTTCAGATCAAATGTAACGTTTAAATTTGAAAATGTTGGTGCAATAAGGTGACCAAGCAAAGAACTATAACCACTGACTGAATATAAATATATAATATAGAGCGTGAAAAAGTGTAAAATTATATGATTTTTGTTATAGCGCCTGAAGGTGACTGAAAACGTAATTATGGTTAATATAAAAATAAAATTCTCATAAAAATTCATATGTTTTTTTTATATTAATTCTATATATCCATCTAAAATTAATATGATTATTAAAATTTGAACTACTATATATGTGTTTTTGGATATTCTAAAAGTTGACGCATCCTTCTAGTTGTAATTTACAGTTCTAAAAAGATATCTTTACTCAAATAAATTTAAAAAGTTCTCTAAAAAATATTCTAAAAATATCACATGCAAAAATAAATTAAATCAAATTTTAATATAAAATAAATTGTTTTTTTTTTCTGAGAGTAGGAGACATTAGATTCAAAATCACTATAAGCTTACAACAATGAATCTCAATTTAAAATAAAATTGAAAATATGTAAACACTAAATCTCTATTGTTAAAAACAACAACAGAGTTTTTAATTTTGTTGGAAACATTTGATATAATTTTAAAATTCGTTTAAAACACGTTTAAACAATAACCTTTTGCATCTTATATATGAATATAGCCCATTTATCATATATCAAATATATAGAAGTTGTGAATTTTGCATCATTTAAAGTATAAATTTCTAACTATATGAGATAATACTCAAATTATTTATTCTTAATAATAATATATTATACATTCAAAAGTGGAATTAATTTATTTTGTTTGATCATAAGATCTTCTCTCTAGCCTCTACAATACAAAATGTTGACATACAAAAGACCTCTTGTTCAAAAGGCACAATAAATCAGCGTAAAATAAATAGCATGATCAATAAGTTGAGAAATGAACAGAGTAGTTGGGACCGAATTAATGCCTCTCTCCTTGACATTTTGTGCTCCATCTGTTAACAAAACTCGGATCGGAGCGAGAAAAAGGTGAGAAAGACAATTATAATACGACAAAGTCAATTTGTAAAGCAAGCTTTGCGACAAAATGAGCATGTTTGTTGTTATTAGCCGAGACAACGAGACCACATAGTTTCAGGTTTACACTGTACATAAATAATTTGACCCTTTATTCTCTTGAGGGACGAGAAAGAGCGTGCCAGTAAAATAAGAAAGGGTAAATTTTCACAACGGTCCTTAATATTTTCAAGCATTATTTATATTTAAATGTTCAAAATATCATTTACTTTTAATGTTCATTTTGAAACCGGATTAGGTTTCAAATAAAGTTTATTGGTTATGTTTGATTGCTAGTTAAATTAAGAATTAAATTGCTTATTTCATCTTAATTCTCATATTTTACATCTCCCTCTACAAATTAAGTTATAACTTAAAATAATTTGATCTTTTATTATCTCTAGGGACTAGAAAGGGCGTGCAAGTAAAATAAAGGGTAAATAGCACAATGGTCCTTACTTTTCTTAATTAAGGTTCAAAATATTATTATTTTTTAAAATTTCATTTTGAAACCAAATAAGATTTCAAATAAAGTTTATTGGTTATGTTTGATTGCTATTTAAATTAAAAATTAAATTACTTCATCTTAATTCCCATATTTTACATCTCCTTCTACAAATTAAGTTATTACTTAAATAATTTGATATTTTATTCTCTTTAGGGACGAGAAAGGGAGTGCAAGTAAAATAAAGGGTAAACAGCACAATGGTCCTTAATTTTCTTTAAAATTTCATTTTGAAACCGAATAAGGTTTCAAATAAATTTGGATTTAATATCTCTGTCATGTTAACATCATGATGAGAAAACATTTAAATATATTTTTAATTGATAAATGTTGATGCGAGTATCTACTAAATTGAGAGATGATACTGTGAACAGTAATATTAGCATTGATCTGCAAACTGTGATCGCGCCAACATTATTTACAGTATTGAAATAGCACCAAGATGAGTAAATTCTCAGTGGGACCCGTTCACTACAATTTTAAATTTTAAAAATCAAAATAATACTTTAAAAATTATTTTTTAGGTAGATGCTTAAAAAAAATGTTTATGGCAATAAGTAATATCTTAAGGATAATTTATATTATTTACGTTGAAATGAGTGTGTGTATGTTAAGATTACACTCGGTTCCAGCATAACTTGGAGATCAAGCCGAATCCTTTAGAAGATCTATATCTACTCAAAAGAAGGAAAAAATAAATTGAAGGATATCAATCATATCTAGTGAAATAAGCAATAAATAGTATTTGATTATTTGTCATTAATTATAAGGATTGGTTTCCATGTTTAGCATGATATACAAAATATTTTTGAATTGATAAATAGGCATGTAAGAGCTGTGTAATTCAATCAAAAAATAAAAGAAATAAAAAATAAGGGAGGGAAGGGAGATTCATGGGAGTCTTGTGTTCTTAAGTTGTTTTATTATTTTTTGACAGTTCTATTATTATTTTTGACAGTGTATATATATATATATTTAACTCTGTTTAACTAAGTACTCATCGATCAAATATGTCCGGTATGAATGGCGCCAGACAAATACCCTAAAAAAATTTATATTTATTTGACATAAAGCTATGAAATGAAATGCATTAGTTCAATTTTTTATTCGTTTAATTTTAGTTTAGTTAAAAATATAATGGTGCAGTTTTTTTGTTTGTTTTCAATTTCATTTTCTCAATTGGAAAACTGACAAATCAAGAAAAGCAAAATATTAGGAAGGACAGTTTGCGTATTCTACACATTTTGAAAACATAAATTAGTTAGTACTCGTATTATTATTCATAAATTAATTTTTTATTATATTAATCGGTTCCTCCAATTCATTTACTTTATTTATTTCGGTTCAATTCAATTGATGGGTTGTTTTAGATTTAAGCAATCAAAATATATTCGGTTCAGCTAATTTTTTTTTTAGGAGAATCAATCATTCATTTAGTGTGTAGAACATCGCAAGTTAGAATCCGATTACAAACTTTTTAGTGTGTATTGGAAATGAGAAATATTTCCTTCATGTTTACAAAAGGAAAAAATATTACTTTTCAACCAACTAACAAAATGAACAAAGTCCGCTATGAGTGTTGGTGAAGTTCATGCATTGATTTGACAATAGATACAACAAACGAACATCCATAATTTGTATTAGAGTGTCTAAGCGCAATATAAAAATTATATATGCTGTACGGTGTGTGAAAAAAAAACAGGGTTTCGTTTCCAATACTCATTTATTGTACTCAGCAAGGAACAGTGTAATATATTTGGTCTATTCGACCAAATATTCGGTTGCAATTCGAATAAAAAATCTATATTCAGTTAGAATATGCAGTTTAGAGCATATTACTTATTTATTAATAGTGATAAAAATACCGGTTTAGAGGATATTAACAGTGGTTTATACCACATATTACCGGTTTAGAATATATTAACAGTAATTTATGTTGGCCCCAAAGACATCTAGAGAGGGGGAAGGGGGGAGATGAATAGGTCTTTTTAAACTTTTAATCTAAATTAAATGATATAGCGTGTCTACAAGTTATTCTTAGCGAAAACTCAAATAACTTTGAATCTAAACTAAAATATAACTTAAATAAAGTAAATAGTAGAGTTTAGAGATACTTGACACGAGAGTTATTTACGGAGTTCGACACTAACGCCTATATCTTCGAGATCTGTGACTTTCGAGATGACGCTCCTTTCTTTACCCAATAAGAAATGGATACAAAGTAGAACTGGTGAGCCCTTACAAAGCTTATGTGAAGTCACACGGCCCGAGCACGGAATCGGCTCAAAGGAACACTAAAAGCTCAAGATAACAAAGGTGAGCACAAAGGATTACAAAGTGTTTGTAGTAAATAAAGATCTCTCACAAGTCACTCGAATTATTGAAGTTGTTTGAATATGGTGGAGGAGATCGTCGGTTGTCGAATAAGTATTGAAGTTTAAGGTCTAACAACCATGGTGGCTCTCTTGTGAAGACGGTTGGAGCACTCTTTGAAACCTAATATTTGCTTCTATATAAAGGGAGAGATGCAAATCGAGGTTTATAGACATTACCATATCTGACATCTGCCTTCCACGGCTTATACCGATCCATCCGTTCATATTTTAAACAAAGTTAATACATAGAAGTTGTAAATCTCGTTCTCCTAGAAATTTTAAACTTTGATTCACTCAAATCAGAGTTCGTATGATGACCAAACGGCGGTCAAAATACGAAAGGTGTGCAGGCTGCTGGAATTATCCCGTTGCAACGGTCTAGGTAGAGTTGCAATGGTCCGGCTCTGGAACCCAGACCGTCAGGTGATGGTCCCAAATGAATTAAACTGTTGTGGTTGATGTTTTTACCGTTGTAACGGTCCCTGGACCATTATAACGGTCATCAATTGTTCTGGAACTGTAGCACTATTCAAACAAGCGTATCTTAGTGCTTGAGTGTCCGATTTCGGCATATGACCACTTTTCGGAAATCTTATGAATAGTAGATGTTGATTTTGAAGTCTTAGCCTTCATTGGACAGTGATTCAGTCAGCTATCTCAAGGACAAAGGAAACAACCTCAACAGTCTTGTTGCATTTCTAAATCTTATGAATCTGCACATATCTCAACTAAAGAAAATTGTTAAATCCAATAAATATATGTTTTGTAAATCTAGTCAAACAAACAAGTAGATTATGGCACAAGCCAACAATTTATACCATGTATTACCTATATTGTTTATATATATATATATATGAATTCTTATTTAAAATCCGCATATGGGATATGTATATATAAGTCCGCATAAAAATCCATATATGCAGTTGCATATCGTATATGCAATATGCGGTGGCTTTCTACATACTACATATAAACTGAATATTAAAACACTAGCAAAGAGGCAGGATGTAGAATATATAACGGGGCAAAAAAATATTAGGATAGAACATAATTTTATACTTCTTTTATAAATTATGTATAATTTTATATGAGTATAAAAAAAGAATTTTCGACAAAATATTTTGTACAATGAAGTATACTTGATAATTACTTTTCAAATCAATTATTCTTTTATGAATTTTGTTATTGGGAAATATATTTTAAAAAGTTTACTTTAAGAACATGTGCCCTTTGGAAAATTTAAGTTTACTTTGAAAAGTACAAGTTTGGCGTTCTAATAATGCTTGGCGTGCTAATAATGCAAGAGAAATTTTGAAGGTCTTTGTCCTTTCCTGGACTTCAAAGATGTCCTGTGGCCAGACACGGAGCATAGACATTAGTATAACATTAAGATTTTTTTTTATTTTTAAAACTATATAAAAATATATACACTATTAGATAGACTGCAGTGAAATTTTAATGTAATAGAAGGAGCCACGCTCAATGAACCTACTACAAGAATGAAATAGTATCTTTGAGGGTATACCGACATAATTTTTTTTTTTTTATATGAGCGACAGTAATATCCGCGACGATATGTCGACATACTGTTTCATTCTTGTAGTATGTTTTGGCTTTGCACGTAGATACAATCCATACATAATCAGTCCCGTATAAAATCTCCTAACACATGGGATGGGTTTTTAACCCATTAAAATTTGGTGCAATCTCCTTTTGTTTTCTTTGTTTCTTCTCCTCCTGTCCGTAGATTTGGCTCTCTAACAATGTCCGTTCGGCATCTTAGGATTCAGTTGGGGTTCATGAGATTTCCAGAGAAATGGAATTTCTTCCCTGCAGTCTTCGGCTATCAATTTTTATAATGAAAGAAGAGTAGAACTAGGGTGTTCTTAATTAAGCTCACTAAAGTGTTTGATGAGCTTAACTTCAAAATTCATCAAATCGGTTTTAAATGACAAAATTTTAAACATGGTTAGAGGGGGAGCTGATGCTATAGTTTCAATTGATGCGAAAATTAACAAGTTTTATAACAATATTTTATTATGGGTGATTTTATCCCATCCATAGCATCAATTGATGCGAAGATGCTATAGTTTCAATTGATGCGAAAATTAACAAGTTTTATAACATGTGAAAGTTGATGCTATAATTTCACCTACTTTACGAGTGATGTGTCTACATGTGAAAGTTTTAAACATTTAAATTAATTTAGTATAAAATCAAGCGGTCAAAAAAAGTTTAAAAAATGAATACACTAAAATTAATTTTTTAATTTTGAAGAAATTTATGGTCAAAATTAATTTATTAACTCATAGTCCCATAACAATGTCCAAAAAGTGAAGAAATTTATGGGAATTCTCGCATTAGCTCCGAGCTAATGTTTTTTCCCCAAAGCAGCCATCAAAGAAAAAAAATATATATTTTATTATTTTAAATGGTCAAAAGTTGATTGTTGATAACTGGAGCCTGTTCGGCACACTCAACTACCATGGGTTTTCATAGATAAAGTTGGCTCATGGGTATTTTTCTCGTGTATATGTTCGGTAACAAGTTTTATAATTTTCAATCTTTCATGAGGATGGTTGAAATGTCTTTATTTTTTGGTGTCTCTATCATGCTTTCATTTTTAAAATGTTAATAACTCAAAATTTATATCATAAATTTCAAAATAAAACTGTTAGATGTGATCTACGTGCTTAAAAAAATTTATCACATTTTGATTTTCTTTTTATGTGAATCAATAAGTTGAAAAATCAATGTCTAGAAATTATCCACATTAGTATGTTTTTACAAGCTCTTGATAACAATCAAAACAAAATTGAAATGTCATAATTTTTTACATGTGGATAGATAAAATAATATAGATCATATCCAACAGTGTTATTTTAACTTTTAAGTTTTAAATTTTGAGTTATTAAAGTTTTTAAAAATAGAGGCATGATGGAGGCGTAAAAAATGGAGGCATTTGAACCCTCCTCATCTTTTATTAACAAGTTTGGAGGGCGGAAATTAAAAAATATATATATAATTTCAATTTATTGAAAATTAACAAGTTTTATAACAACAATTACATTAAAAAATATACTTTCAATTTCAATATACTTTCAATTTTCAATCTCAATAAATTATGAAATTATTTTATAATAACAATTACATTAAAAAAATATTGATGCAAAGTAATAATAATAAATGGGAAAAAAACTGTAATTTTATAATTTGCTAATTTTGCAGTGAAATCTATTTCTATGATCAATTTTTTGTTTCTTCAAACAAAAAATAATAAAAATATATACAGCTGTGAAATATATTTCTATGATTAATTTCTTTTTTTTTCAAAAAAATAAAAATAACATATAGCTGTAAAATTTATTTCTTGTAGAATGAGGTCACTCATTATTAGTTTTTTTTATGGGACTAACTAAATGGTACGGATCCGAAGAGTTATTTTTTATTTTACAAAAATCACATGAGTTTTATACAAATTACATATTTTAAAAAATAAAATAAAATTTTCCACACCTAATCCTACAGTACAACCGGATACTCATTTAAATACATTACATATTTAATCCCGTACATACTCAGAGTATGGGTTCCCGAACTTGTTAATTCTTATCCCGCACAATCCCATGACAATCAAACATGCCCTAAGAGTGTGATACACAAATAGAATGTGTAATGGAAAAGAAAAGAAAGAGAAGAAAACAAGTTTATCTACTCTATATCTCAAATTGGTGGCGAACGAAATCACCAAATTTCTATGCCCAATTCACTCTCTCTCTCCTCCATTTTCCTCAGTTCCCTTTCATTTTTTTTTTCTAGAAGCAAGTAAATGTCTCTGGTCAGGTTCGGTCATGGTCTATTTCCTTTCCCTTCCTTCCCTCTGTGCCCCTCGTCTGAGTGATTCTAAGTTTTGACGTGGCAGCTAAAGAAACTGGCCATTAGTCGGTTCCTTCTATTTCATCAAATTTTCACCACAATTTATCTAATATCTATATTATTTTAATACAATTTCTGAAAACAAAAATTCTGTAAAATTAATTCGATGAGTTTAGCTTGGAGCGATTGGTGTAGAACTCTCTCTACCCTATTGAACCATCGATTGATATTTCTGCATACAATGCGGTGAATTCTTTCCTTTACAAAGCTAAGCTTTTGGTTGTAAAATAAGAATAACTAGAATAGTCAAATTAAAAATAATTATTGTTCATTTTATTAAAATAGTTAAATTTCTAAAAATTTTAAAAAAAAATTATTATAATTCACTATTCTAACTATTCTAATCCATTCAAGTATTAAATAAGCTATTCTGAATAGTCTAACTCCAATAATAACCTATTTTCAATCCAACCAAACATATCCTAAAAACATCATATATATTTGATTCATTCGATCTATAACATCCTAATTACCATCGACTCCTTTTACCATTGATGCATATTAAGCAAACCTGGATGTATGCATTTAAAATAAGCCTAAATGGAAATAGGTAGACTGAACTTCATAAATGCAACGCCTTCTATATCATATGGATTTAGAACTAGATTCAGCATGAATACATTCAATTTGAAAAATATAAAATATGTTTTGACGCAACATATATAATTTCCACTTTCTAGTAATGCATTTACAGTTTTGTATGCCTTTTACAATTTGAAATTATTCTAATAAAAAATAGTGTAAGTTTTAGATGTTATAACGGAGCACAACAATCAGTTCTGGTGATTTAAAAATATTTCCAGAATTAATTGAAAACATACATGCAAGCAATTTGTTAAGTTGGTCTAATAATTACGTTACAATTTTTTTTTTCGAGATTGCTCTAATAATTATTTGGTGACGCATTAGATAATATTTGAGATATAACTGTCCATTTTGTTGGATATAATGAATCCATAATTAATCAAAAGTATCGATTATGAATGAATTTTGAACAAATACTATAATAGATCTAGTTCTTGCCGAAACTTTTATTAATATACAAAAAAAAAAATGCGAAATTTCACAATTAATTTACACTCGTTCTGGACAAAATTCCAAAACTATACAATCCGCTAAAATTATTCACCGTATCTGAAAAATCTCTTCCATAAAATTATTTTGCGGAAATATAATTTCTATTTTTTATTTTAATTAAATAGAAGATATTATGATTTTTTTTATTTTTACCACTGAAATATTAGAAATATTTTATATTTCTTTGAAAATAGATGTAATATTATTACTAGAAAAACTGCTACAAATAATCCAGATCAACATTTTTCAGGCTGGATTTTTTGCGGCTGTAAGAAAAATTAAATTATTTTCTCTGTGTTACTAAAAAAAAATATTGATCCTGATTATTTCAAACTTTTTTTTATTTGACATCATTCGATAGAGCATTTTTTGAATTAATTTTTGAAAATAGATGAATTGAATGTACTAGAAGGACTATGATAATTTATTTATTTATCGAGAAGTGACTTTTGAAAAAAGACCAGTAACTTAGATCTAAAATATTTTTATTTATTTTTTGGTAACATACTAAGATATATTTTAATTTTTTTTCTTACAGTTGAAAAAAATTAGGGCTGAAAAATAGTTATCCAGGTTATTGTCACGATCTCTCTAGTAAATTCAATTCTATAGTATTTCATCTATCTTCAAAGAAATATAAAAATATTTCTAATATTTCAATAGAAAAAATAAAAAATCATAACATCTTCTTTTTATTAAAATAAAAAAACCAGAAATTCTATTTCCGCAGAATAATTCAAGAAAATGGAATTTCCGGTGAATTATTTTGCGGATTCTGTAGTTTTGGAATATTGATCAAAATGGGTGTAGATTCTTAAATTTGTTATTTTTTGTGTATATTAATAAAATTTCGGAAAAATTGGCATGATAAAATAAATTCTTTCGAAATTTCTCTAAATATAATTTATTTAAATTTTAAATATAATAAAAAAACATAAAATCAAATTTGGATATTTAATTACTTAAAATGCGATCAAACTTTTTTCAAAACAATGCAATTTGCTAAATTAAGATATTTTGATGGTATCTCTAATCTGACCAACTTCATACATCCATGATTCACCTCTTTTAATAACAAATTTTGAGACTAACAAGATATTGTTTACATATCGTCAAACCAAAATTCGTTGTGACCAGCATTTCTTTTAAATATTAAACAAAACGTTGCGTTTACGTAAATAAATTTACTCTTATCTTATAAGTTTGACAAATAACATATCTTTCTAGCCGTATGTATGAAATCAAATAAAATTTATCACTAGTAAATGTATGAAATCATTGCTCTTACCTCGGTTGTCCGTTTATCAATGGACAAATGACATGCTCGGATCTAAAACACTTGAAATCTTGAGCACGCCTAATTTGCTACTATCTGTATCCTTTCACCCACAAATTGTATAATCTGCTCTACCTAGCTACTATTATATCTATATCTTGTGATATTTTTAAGAACACATTTCTTCCCAATAATCTTTTTATATAGATATATTAAATATTTTGTCGAGAATAGCTAAGAATTTTTTATTTTATATTTTGTAAAAGATTGCAGGTCTCCATATGATTAAAAAAAAAACCCGAACTTAAAAACCTGTATCAATGTATAAAGGAAGTAAGGAACCGAAAAACCTGTATTAAAAATTTGTACTTAATCCTGTACACTTTAGAAAGATATTGACATACCACATATTTCGATGTATACATTGCCCAATTATTTTAAAGGAGAAATTTCATATATGCCTTTCAACACAATATGACGAATCATATAAACAATGTTAAATTATTAAATCATAAAATTACGGACTATTTATTTGTTTTGTAAAAGTATAAATATTTGATACATTGTTGCATTATAAAACAACAACCTATTAACGAATTATACTTACATTATTATATCCAAAACATGAATATTAGGTCTTATCCAATTATTCGAAACATAAACATATTACTATAACAAATTATATCAGTTCACACTTCAATTTTTTAACTCAGACTAAAGATTAAAAAAGTCATGGTGTAACCGGATACAACACCGCACGGGCATGGCACATGCACCAGTTAAGTATCATGACTCACGTCTCGCGTGCCATGATCAATTTTTGAAAATTTGACATGGTACAGCACGTCATACGAAAGAACTGATCACAACACGGCACATCACATGAACACACAAGTCACGTATAATTAGGATTATTAGATCTTAACTAAATAGTGAATCTTGAATAAACCAACTTAAATTATAACAAAAATTAATAAATTAAATTCGACCAAAATGACATATATATATGACCAAGTCCTGTTCGAACGTAACTAGCATACCGTGATTATTTACGTACTGTAACAATTATTTTAAATTTAGTCATGATGCGAAAAATTCTAACTTGATCACAACACTATACCACGACACTGTAAAACACGTCCCGTATTTAAATTCCAATCCGACCCCAATCTAATAATTTATTAGATATAGCATCTCAATTACCTTCTTGCAACTTTATGATGTGATTTGACTTGAAATTAACAACAATAAAAATGCACTTATCAATGCTCTAATATGAAGCAAACTAAGTATTGACTCGACTCTCAAACCATTATGATAAAAAAAAAAAAAAAAAAAAAAAATCAAATTGCAATCTCAAAATAGTCAACCTCGAAATAATTTAAGTTTAAACATAACAACATTTTGAATGACGAGAAACTCTTAAATATGATCAACCGATGTCACCTTTATACAAATCACAATCAATCTAACATAATTCACTTTATATTTTACACACAAAATGTTAACATATCTGAAGAAGCAGAGCCAGGATATGACTCCATCAGTATCAGTACTTGTTAGGCCACAGAAAATCAGCGAGTCCAAAAGGAGACTTAACTAAACCCCAACTCACAAGTCATAAACCAAACCCACAACCCACAGGGCCACAGGTAACGTCCTTTAGCAAAACCTCCTTGTCTGTTTGTCCTTTAATCCAAGGATAAGAACAACAGGAGCGAGGCCACGCCGCTCGGTACACGACAACAATTGGTGGTTTTGGGCCTTTTTCTATCCGTCCTTTCCTCTCTTTCTCTCGCGTTCCCAACGAAATTTACAAATTCAGAAGAAAACAAAATTCATGAGAGGAAAAAAGAGGATGGTGGTTTTGTTTTTCTATTTGTTTGCATTTGTTAGGTCCCTTTTGTCCGTTTCTAAGGATAAGGAATAACCAGGCCACGACTTATTCCTCAACCCTTCGAGTCCAGACAAAATCTTTTCTCAAAATGTTAATGCCCAGGTTTGACACCAGCTAATACTCTAAAATAAGCAACTTTTGCATCATCATCCTCAACCTTTTGTTTTTATGCCAACGTATTTGACAAGTTAATATGCAGAAATTAAGTCACTCTATGAGAATATTTTTTTTATAATAGTAAATTATAGTTAGTAGTTTGATAAAATTATATTGCATATTAAAGTTATTCCTAACTATAATAAAATTTATTTATTTGCCTACTTCATTTTCGTTTAAAATATAACATTATTAATTAACATCTGGCATCACTATGCAAGTAAACTTTTTTCTGAATGCAGTATTTTAGTACTTGATTAGATATCAGACTTAAATGCATGTGCTGAGATGAATATTTGATCGCATAACTTCATACAATCAGACTTATTTTGTTTGTCTCACACTTACAATATTTTATTTTACCGAGCTGAATGCATGTTTTCAATCACTAATGCTAAATGCAGAAGTTTAGTTTTAAGTATTATTTTGTTGACTGCTTTGAATCAGTAATATTAATATATATATTTTTTTAATAATGTGGAATAGCCGACTAAATTTTTTTATATTATCCTGACAAGTGAAGTAGCAAGAATTAAAATGCCTAAAAAAATGAGTTCTTGTAACTTGTTGATATGGTGTAAAAAATAAGATAAATTTTCAGACTACTAAGAATTAATTTTGCACAAATTTTTACACAACTCTGCACTAAATTTGTTTCATTTGTGGACATTGATGCAGGTGAATTGTAGAACTCACGGGTCTTATGTGGTAAATGTCGCTGACAATAATGAGAATATCTAGTTTGAATGATTTGTGGAATACTCCGCTTTATTCTGTCTTCATGTTTTCATACCGGGGTTTTACTAGTCATGTGTTTTATGAAAACTGTTATCTGATGTGTTAATATATTGGAGGTTAGCTTATGTAACAAGATGTTGATGTTGATGTTTATGTTAGATGGTGTTTCCATTTCTTGCGACATTTTTATTTTTTAATTTTATCACATCATATGTATGATGATGTTAATGAAAAAAAATATTATGTAGGATCATCTCTGTTTTTTCTTTTTCTTTCATCGCATCAATTTTTTAATAACTACTTTTGAGTTTTGAAAAGAAATAAAAACTAGTGACTTGCTTTGGGTTACTTTGGGAAAAATCTATTTTAATTTTATATTAACTTTGAATTCAAAACAATAGGTTAAGCGGTAAGCTATTATGTTGACTTGTAAAAACACTTTAAATACTTCCATCTGGCACTTTAATGTATTTTAATTAATGCTAAAGTAGTTTTGAAAAGAAGACAAATGTTAGGTTAACAAAAATATGTTTAAAATTATTTTATTGAGCTCTCCTAATAATTCAGAAAAAAAAGAAAATGGATGATGAATGCATACCAAGGTTATAAATAGCGATTATAGCGGCATAGCGGGGAGACAAAAAAAAAAAGCTATTGCGAATAGCGTAGCTATAGCGGAAGCTATCACACATAGCGATTTCCCTTTTCAAACTTTATATTCTATATTTATACTAATTATCAACATAATCAATATTAGAGAATTGATGTAACAACTAAATGACAACTAATCTAAGTCTATACTTTTTATCAATTACGCAAATAAGAAGGAAAGAAATCTAAAAAGTAACATTATTTAATAGTTTATACTTCATGGTATTACATATTATAATAGACAAAGAGCAATTAATTTTATAAGGTAAATGAAGTCAATATACATATTTAAACATTTTATAATTATAATAATAATCAAAATCAGCTTTCAATTGAAACGAACAATAATAATTTTACAAATGAATACTATAAAAAGAGTAATCAAAATGAAGAATTAGTATTTGAATATTTCTCGATATAGAATGATAGAATAAATCACAAATAAAAATAGAAGCATATAGTTTGGTTTAGTATACTTATCGTAGAAGACCATGTAACATTAGAAATAAGAATAGAAGTACAAAAGTCCATATAAATTCCAAAAAAAAAAACCATGTAGCATAGCGGTAGCTATAGCGAGTCTCATATAGCGGTAATAGCGGCCAGCTATTATAGCTATAGCGGTCGTAGCTGAGTTAGCGCAATTTTATCTCATAGCTTAGCGTTTATGGTCCGGAAAAGCTATAGCGTAGCTATAGCGCCGCTATAACTAGCTATTTAGAAGCCTGATGCATACAAAAGCCATCGTCAATAAATTAACTCAAAAAGCAATTCGTAGAAAAGTTTTTTTTGTCAATAATGCTTTGATGGATTTGACGGACAACCTCTCGTGAATTTATAAATTTTTAGATATTTTAATGATGAATCGATTAACAATTTTTTTTAACCGTTCAGATTTTTAAAACACGAATTTTTTAAATATTTTATTTTTATTAATATTATAATGTAAATTTCAAATAAATTTTGTATTGAACAAAAAAATAATTTTCCGAGTAAATTTAAAAATTAATTTTTTTTTTTAAAATATCACTTTCCACTTTTCCAGATATAGTGCACCTTCTCTGAGAGTCTGAGGAGGAAATGTCAGATTTGAAACTTTGGAAGCGCAAAACAGAGAAAAATGAGAAGTAGGATAATTTAAGGAGGAATAGAAAGAGAGGCTCTCCTCCACACAAATTCCATATTCGTTCAATGCTACAAAACAAGAGGCCACAACGATGGAGACAAAAGCGAAGTCCCTTGTCCTTTTCCCCCTCACATCCCAAAATATTTCCTCCTCTTCTCTCTTCTCTCTTCTCTCTGGTTTTCTCCCTGCGACTTCTAGCTGTGTTTGTCTCTCTCTCTATCTTTTCTCTCTGTACCTGTACCCATTCACATAATATGGTAATATCATCCAACCACATTTAAAAATTAAAAAGAAAGAATCCCTTGTTTTTCTTTCCTCCTCTGTTCATACTTTATAACACTCTCTGTTTTCATTATCTTACAAGTCTGAAACCAAACCCTCTTCTCAGAAATCTACAGAGATCCTGTTAGAGTTCTGTCTAAACTCTCTAAAACTCTGACTGAGAAGAAACACTACTCTCTTCCATTTCCATTCAACAAACATCTCATTCTCTCTCTCTTTTTCTTTAACAAAACAAGAAACAAGGCACTGGTACCATGACCCAAGAAGAGAATGGTTCCTCAACCTCTACAACCTCTTCCTCTCCTCTGCAATCCTTCTCTCAAATGCCGCTATCGCCTCCTCCCGCCTCCACCGCTCCTCCTACCCCACCTCTCCCCTCGGCTTATCTCCAAAACCTTCGCTCCGACGAGCGAGGTCTGTACCTCATTCATTTCCTTCTAAACTGTGCCAACCATGTCTCCGCCGGCCGCCTTGACCATGTAAGCACTCTGTTGCAGCACATTTCACTTCTCTCTTCACCGGACGGTGACGCCATGCAGCGCCTCTCTGCAGCCTTCTCGACTGCCTTGGCACGCCGGTCACTACGGCCGTTTCCTGGTCTTTACCAAACACTCGTAGGTTCAAGCTGTTCTGCCTCAGCCTCTGCTATTGCAGCAGCTAGGCATGATTTCGTCAACCTGTGCCCGTTTCTTCGGTTGGCTTTTGCAGCGTCGAATCAGGCCATAGTTGAGGCAATGGAAGGGGAGAAATTGGTGCATGTGATAGACTTAGGTGCATCAGACCCAACACAGTGGATTGAGCTGTTACAACTTCTTGCGGCGCGGCCAGAGGGCCCACCACACCTGAGACTAACCGCAGTTAGCGAATCGAAGGAGGTAACCAATCAGATATCAGTTTGTCTAACCAAAGAAGCAGAGAGGCTTGATGTACCTTTTCAGTTCAATGCCATACTAACCGACATGAACTCGCTAGATGTAGAGAAATTGAAGGTGAAAACCGGCGAGGCATTGGCTGTTAGCTCGGTTCTCTCTCTCCATCTCTTGTTAGGCAATTCAAATTGTCAGATCGAGGATTTCCTGAATGCACTCTGGAATTTAGCTCCCAAAATCATGGTGGTTACCGAACAAGAATCAAACCATAATTCACCGGTACTAACTGAACGATTTGTCGAAGCATTGAATTACTATGCTGCTGTGTTCGACTGTCTTGAATTGACGGCACCGAGAAACTCGGTCGAGAGAGCGCGAGTGGAGAGAGTGCTGCTTGGAGAGGAAATAAAAAACATAATAGCATGTGAAGGGGCAGAGAGGAAGGAGAGGCATGAGCGGGTTGAGAGCTGGGGGAAGCGGATGGAGGCGGCTGGTTTTGGCCGTGTACCGATGGGTTATTACGGGTTGTTGCATGTGAGGAGAATGCTTCAAGGTTTGAATTGTGAAGGATACAGAGTGAGAGAAGAGAAAGGTTGCTTCTTTGTTTGTTGGCAGGACCGAGCACTCTTCTCGGTTTCGGCATGGCGGTGCCGCCGGTTCGATTGATCAGTACTGGTACATGGTTCTGTTCTGATACTGTCACAGCCCAAGTTTTGCTATGCGCAAAGGATGATGCTAATTTGAAGGTCTTTATGTTAACTGATTTTAAGTTGATAGAATTTGAAACCATCTCAAATTGATTGCTTTGTGTAGAGCAAAATTTGAAATTAAATCCGTTTGTGTATTATGTTAGATTTGTTATGAAGATGCATGCATCTCTGGTATATCTCTTTCTCGGTATCATTTTATTTGTCAGAAGAGAGAGATCTGTTGTTGTAAGAAAAGAAAGTCAGGAGTCTAGGTCATATAAGTTTGTTCTCTACTTTTATTTGTATGTTAGATATTTTGATAATGCCATGTTTATATAAAACCATCAAATTTCCTGTTTATTTCCTAGAATTAACCATATTCGACCACATGTTGTTTTGCTACGAAGCTGATGTTGACAGCTCTCTGTTTTTACTAGAAGTTGCAATCATACAAATTGTGTTCTTAATTTTTTTCTTTTCTTAAATGCATAAAATGAGATATTCTTGGCAAGTACAAATCACAGCAGCATGATAACTTCCCTAATTGCTTAAACTACCCCTCAAACTTCAAAAGCTAACGTGATAACAGTATATAATAATAAAAACTAACAAATCAAAATAGTACATAGCGGTCCATTTAAAAAAACATAATAAAAATTAACAAATAGTCATTCTCGTGATTTAGCAACTACAATAATGGAAAAAGAAAAATGAGAAGAGAAGGCACAAATTTATCCGGCCCATATGTAACAACGAAGCCCCAATTAACCAAGATCATTTGAAGCCCTTCATTTTTGAATTTTTTTTGCAAAATTTAAATTTACCTCTAAATGTGTTGATCAATTCTTTAATAAATTTTCAAATTATCACTTGGAGGGGTTGTCGTTATTGTTGGAGAAAATATTTTAGGATAATAGTGTTTTTTTGATAGACAAGGTGGTAAATAGGGCTTTGATTGTAAAGCGCATTCTTTTTCTTTGATTGTCCGCCAATATCTCTCATATCAGAATTTGGGTAAGTAATTAATTTTCAAATACTATTATTCTATCCTAAAATTTGATTTTTGAAGTTATATTTGTAACGAATCAATCAAAGTTTATTAAGTTCGGTATGCATATGTACTCCGTTTCAGTGCAACAATTTATGAAGCTACAAATTAAAGAAACACTTTTTTCATGAGCCAACTACATTACATTGTTTTTGGGTGTAATCAATTTGCAACCAGAATTGTTGAGATGTATTTTGTGCATGCCACTATCATATCACCATGAGATATCAACCAGGCATATTCTTATTCTAAGCCTCAAATCATCCATAATTTGTTGTTTCAATTTATTTTTTTATTAAATGATTAGTGCTCTTGGACAAATTTGGACTTATTTTCTAACAAAAATGATATGTCGATACCGCCTATTTTCTATTATTAAAACCACCTTGTCATTTCAATTACAATATCAAATCCAATTAACGACATGAAAACAGGAATTTATTTTTGAAACATACACATGCTGTAAAAAGAAAAAAGAAAAAAAAGGAGAGAACAAACTATATTTTATATATGACAATAACCCTACAAATTTAATTATTTATATAATTTACAATCAAAAGTTGAACGTGCTGACGCTAATTTCCTTACCTAGTTGTTATTCAATTTGCGAATGCTTTTGTTTCAAATGGCGCAAATTCAACCGAAGGCTCTGGTAATCTTGCTTAATTTATCAACCACTTTTCTTAATTTTATTTTACAGAAGTCTATATTAATGTTGGTCCATAAAACATGATATCTACAGCTTGATTAACAATATTGCGCAATTTGACAGTTGTGCTTTTTATTGTTTGTTCTTCAATATCTCATACTGTCACTTGGATAGACATGAATTGGTAATTACTTTTCTAATATTTGTGTCTTCTAAAGTTGTATTTTAAAACCACATTTTATTGAAATCAGTCAAAGTTAAATACAGTTTGCTTTATATTAACTATCAAAACAGGTATATTTTCTGAATGAACCATATTCGTCCAGATATTTTTCTTGCTACGAATTATATATGTTGGCAGCTTTCTGTTTCATATAATACGAGTTGCAAACATTGAAATTGGGTCTCAACTTTTTTTTTTTTTTGCAATTGCATAAAATGAGATATCGCACGGCAAACTCAAAATTTTTCTGCACTTCTGGTCTTTGCTCCAAGTAATTAATTGACCTCTCTATTACTTTTTCACCAATTTTGTAATCATACACAGGGATATATAAGATTCAAATGGACATGTCAATTGTAACACAAAATGGAGATCATTCACCTCATTCATAACCGTTCTTACACAGGCATATTCCTTCCAGAATTCACATCCTCTCCAATACCTGATAAGGGAATCTTTTACAATTATTAGATCTGGACCGTTCTTTTTTAACTTGGCACGAATCTCGTAGTAAAAAAATATTGCCCCTATAGTGACCCGAATCCCAAACCGGTTGAGATTTAATCTCAAACCGTAAAGTGAGGGTGATCCTCTGCAATACCTGAGAGAGGATACAGATTCCATATTCCATCTATCTGCACACCTCAGACTGGAGTGGCACAATTAGAATTATCTCAAGAGAAATATAATTTGAGTATTGAATAAATCTTGTAGGTCATATATATACAACTCAAGGCATTTGCCATTGTAATCAGATTTACACAATGAATGAAATACAAACAATTTCAAATCTATCTTCTTCTCCTCTATTTACTTGACTGTTTCATGCAGAAAAATATAAATGTGGTTCGTTTTTGGATTTATCTTATCCAGCCCATATGGGACAACAAAGCCGCAATTAGCCCAAAACCTATTAAAAGGCTTTATTTTTAAACCTTTTGCAAAATGTTATTTTCTATCAAAGTGAGCAAACAAGCAAATTGTTGAAATTATGAATCATATTACCTCTATATGTGTTGTAGTTGTAGGTATTGTTGCACAAAATACGTCATTTGTCTTGATAGTCTTATTTTTGGTTGATTATCCGCTAATATATTATATTAAAATTTTAATAAGTATAACTAAGTAATTAATTTTCGAATACCTTTACTCTCCTAAATTACATTTTGGAAACTACATTTGAATTTCATGTAGCTATAAAAGATTTTTTAAGTTCAGTATACATATATGTACACTCTTTATATATAATTCAGGGAACTACTTTAAAAGAAGCACCTTTTTCATGATCTAACTACATTAATTACATTCTTTTTGCATGGAATTAATTTGCTACCGAAATTGTTGAGATGTATTTTCTATTTTGTGAATGCTACTATCATATATCACCAAGTTTCTAACTTTTTTGTTTGTGAGATCATCAATTCTCTGCCGATGGGAACATTTTATTTCAATTTATTTTTTGAAAAAAATGATTGGTGCTCTTGGAAAAATGGAACTTTGATACTGCCGAATTTTTTTATAAATATCCAAAAAATAATTAAATTTAAAAAAATGACCAAAGTTGATCTGGTTTTCGAAATCTACCCAAACCGCAAATCCAATTAATTACCTAGTTTCTATTACGAAAAATCGGTTGATACTGCCTAGTTTCTATTACGAAAAATACCAAAATTGCACTGTCTCATTTTAATTACTATATCAAATCCAATTAACTACATGAAAAACTACAGAAAATAAAGCAGAGAGAAGAAACTGAAATTTGATATATTTTTTGTATAATAAAATAACATCACCAATATAATTATTTCTATATTTTATGATCAGAAATTGAACGACACAATGCTAATTTCTTTAGTTGTTATCCAACTTCTGAATGCAACACTGGAGAGGAAATAGAACATTTACTGTACACATAAGCCTTGAAATGAATGAGTATTGAGTTCTGCAAGTGAAAACACTAATATATTTTACAATTGTACAATGCACCAAGATTCAAACATGCCTCACACAAGATTTAAGTTATTTAATTGAGTTTGTTAATTTTAAATTAACAAAAAGTTATGTCTTTCAAAATCCTTTAGATTTGTAGGACTGAGGTTATTCAGTCTAGGACTGTCAAAAAAGCTCGTGACTCGCTCATGGCTCACCTCTAGCTCGCTCGTTAACAGCTCGCTCGGTAGTGGACCGAGCTGTTAACGAGCCAGCTTGACCCAGGCTCGGGCCAAAATAAACGAGCTGAGCCAGGGGTCAGCTTGGACAGGGCTAGCTCGGCTCGTTAAGCTACAGTGGATTTAGGGTTTAGTCCCGTATAATTTTAAGTCTAGTCCCATTTTCAAAGGCGCAAGTATACAAAATTGATGTATTTTTGGTTTGGGAAGAAATGATATGGGCTTTAGTTGCTTGAAGATGTGCCTGCTGGACGATTTCTTAAATTTTTTGAATGGGCTTTCTTATTATTATTATTTTTTTTTTGAATTTGTATAATAGCAGCCCAATAAAGCCCAGCGAGCCAGCTCGTCGGTTCGCGAGCTAGCTCGAGCTGGCTTGTCACAAGCTGAGCCAGGAGTTTTGGCTCGGGTCACCTAGGTCTAGCTCGCTCGGTCTAGGCTCGGGCCAAAATAAACAAGCCGAGCTGAGGCCCAGCTCGTTTACAGTCCTGATTCAGTCAGTAGTTGAGAAATGTTATGATACCCCGAGTCATCATACCTGAGCGCGTCCCCCAAGTAGTTTAACAGAAAAAAAACTTCCAATGTTGTCTAACTTCCATTTCCAGTGCTAATATCAAACATTTAAAGTTATGTTTATAACATTTTACAATGCTACTCGCAACCATATAAATCTCTGTCTGAAAGCATTAAAATTCTAAATCTGCATAATTTTAACTCCTAACTACTTTTGTCTTCAAGCCAAAAACGAAAAGATTCCTTTCACTCACTCTTTTTTTATTTTTTTCTCTGATCATTATAATTTATTTTCTCGACTATCCATGATGAATTTTACGAATCTAAAAATACAAACGTTTTCTATTCGATTTTATCTTTCAAATAAGATCTATGAAGGCATGAAGAAATACTTTTGAGTAATTTTAAAGTCATTTGTTTTTTTTAAAGTAAAACTCATGAGTACTTTAAATTTTCAAGTTTTTAAATCTCAGTCTACAACCATTAAAATTTTTAAGGCTTTGTACACGGGGTTTAAATGCTTTGTAAATGCAGTGTTATTGTTCATGTTTATATGCTTTGAAATGTTATTGTTGAAGTTTTAATTCTTTGTACATGAGGTTTATATGCTTTGTAAATGAGCTTTGTAAATGTAGTGTTATTGTTGAGGTTTATATTCTTTGAAATGTTATTGTTAAGGTTTTAATACTTTGTACATGAGGTTTATATGTGATATCTCCATATTATATCTAAATTACAGTCCTGATTTACACTGAAACATGTGCTTTAAAGCCTATAAATGTGGACTTTTTACTTATATTTCGATGAAATGTGGTACTGCTATGCTTTGTTTGGTATTTTGCAGGAAAAAGGGCGAAAAACTGGATCTGACTACTTTTCATACGGCCCGTATGACATTTTGTACGGCCCGTATAGGATCTGCCCAACTACACATAAGGTTCCACAACAGAGGCACAAAGTCTCCAAGACAAAGCACAGGCATACGGCCCGTACGGGGTCCCCTACGGCCCGTACGGGGTCCCCTATGGCCCGTACGGGGTCCCCTACGGCCCGTACGGGGTCCCCTACGGCCTGTACGGGGTCCCCTACGGCCCATCCCCTACGGCCCATAGGGCGCTAATTCGGAAAATCCAGCTGGAATCTGAAATGAGCATAATTTAAGGAGGCTGAAAAGGAAGTCTTTTGGGGCGCGATCTGGAGCATTAATTGAGATATTTTCCTCACAAAAAAAGGAGGATTCACCACTGGAACTTGGACAACTTTTCTTGGAGCAAAAGACAAGAGGAGAAGAAGAGGAAGAGAAGTGAAAAACGCGAGTTTGCAACGGATCTTCGGATTTCTCCACTGTTTTGTCATGAACTCTTTTATTTTCTGTTATTTGTGTTATCATGTGAACATGAGTAGCTAATTTACTTTGTTTCTAGGGTTAAGATGTAGTTTCTAGTTTGGTTTTGTTTGCATGCTACTTGGATTTTGTGTTGAATGCTTTGTTTTTATCTTGTTGAGTAGTATTTCGATTGCTTTATTTGAGGTTGCTTGAATTGATTAGTCATCCCGTTAGATGAATGCGCACATCTAAGTGTTAGGAGCCAAGTCTATGACATTTAATCCAACCGAATAAAGTATATGAACTAGGGTGAAACCAAGGAGTACCCGAAAGGTGAAACTTTCCTTGAGGCGAAAGTCCTTGGATACTTTTAGTAAACCAACAAGTAACTTAGATAAATTAGGCCAAAATGCGAAAGTTGAGGTTTAACGCATCTAAGAGGGAAGTATTTGAGTCCGGTAATCGTGTATTAGGCCAAAATGCAAAAGTTGAGGTTAGGTACCTAGATCTGGTCGATAGAAACCCTAAACATTAGCACCAACACAGAAAACAGTAGCTGTAGCATTAACTCGGGGTTCCCTACGGGCCGTATGGGAATCCATACGGGCCGTATGCCTCGGGGCTGAACAGAAATGAAATCTGAACCCTGGAAACGCCTTTTTATTAATTGAAAACAACTTTAATTCTCTTTTATTGCTTTTTAAACTTGTCATAAATCAGTAGAATTATTAGAATTAAATCAAACCAATTTCTCTCACTTCTAGAATCTCAAGTAATTTTAGGATAAGTCCGGTTATTTTCTTCCGTCCCTGTGGATCGATACCTGAGCATACTCATCGATAGGATAGTGCACTTGCTATCTGATTTGACAGAGTATAACAAAGGTTTAAAAGGTATAGCTTGCTATACTGAAACTTTGTAGCATATATTCTGTGCGAACAATATGCTTTGTAAATGAGCTTTGTAAATGCAATGTTATTGTTGAGGTTTATATGCTTTGAAATGTTATTGCTGAAGTTTTAATTATTTGTACATGAGGTTTATATGCTTTGAAATGTTATTGTTAATATTTTATTTCTTTGTACATGAGATTTATATACTTTGTAAATGCAATGTTATTGTTGAAGTTTTTTATATGCTTTGAAATGTTATTGTTGAGATTTTCATTCTTTGTACATGAGGTTTATATATTTTATTCTAGAGATTTAAAGTGTTATTAATGAGGTTCATAGGCTTGTAAAGAGAGGTTTAAATTATTTTGAAGCAAAATTAAAAAAAAAACTGAAAGTCACAAAGATTTAAAGGAGTAAAAAAAATTACGACAAAAATATAACTCGAAAGTTATTTTTCATAGATCTCATTTGAAAGAGAAAATCGGATAAAAAACGTTCATATTTTTATATTCGCAAAATTCATCACGAATCGTTGAGAAAATGGATGAGAATGATCAGAGAAAAAATAAAAAAAAGTGGGTGAAATGAATCTTTCCATTTTTGGCTTGAAAATAAAAGTAGTTAGGAGTTAAAACTATACAGATTTAGAATTTTAATGCTTGCAGACAGAGATTTAAATGCTTGCGAGTAACATTGTAAAATGTTATAAACAGAGCTTTAAATGTTTGGATATTAGCGCTGAAAATGAAAGTTAGATAATATTGAAAGTTTTTTCTGTTAAACTACTCAGGGGACACGCTCGGAAATTTTGTTTGAGGTACAATTATCAGGCTCCTTTTTAGATATATGGCTATTGTAAACAACTTATGTTTTTACATGTTGATGGAGGTTGCATTTGCATAAATGCCGCTATAGTCTTTTTTACATTATTTTTAAGTTTCTGCATTCACAGTCCCCAGTCTCCACGGTTCCTATGAGGAATATACTAATACTTTATCAATATTATTAAGCTTAGATAATATATACTCAGGGGCAGATCTTAGTACATTCTATATGCTAAGTCACTCTGTGATTTTAAAATTTGTTTACCAAGTACATTGAATCTTCACTGAATTTTTCTTTTTATACATATTAGCTCCCCTATATAATACAATAAACTTATAATGGCTTAAATGCAAAATTTTGAAATCAAATCTAGAAGGCTGCTTTTTCATTTCCATATACTCACTTTGGTTTCCTAATCATTAGTATTAGAAAAAGGGAAACATTATTATTCTTGGAAAGGTTTAAATGGAAGAAAATATTTTAGATAGTCAATTGGCAAACTTGGACAGGAGATGATTTCAAATATGACAGCTGTACATTCCTTTTTTTTCCAAGAATATGTAACCCTAAACTTTGTAAATTGTAATCATTGCTTTGTATACGAAAATCTACAGTCGTATTTTGAAAAAAAAAAGAAGAAGAAAAAGATGAAAATATTAAACAAGGAAAGCATCTAAAAAAAATCTTCAATGGAGCAAGCAGAAAACAAGAAAAACAAAGTATCCAAAGAAAAATGCACAGTTTCACGGTATCTTTAACCAAAAATAATATTTAGTCCTCTCTATATTCAAATTCTGGTTCCGTCCCTGAATATATTGATGTGGTGTTTTTGAATTTGACTCGGCACGTAATATTACAAAATTTATGTTTTACTTATAAATTAGCTTATGTAGTTCATAAAAATTTCAGTATATCTCCTCATAAGAATTTCAGATATAATCCAACAAGCTACACTTTGTCTTCATTTGGAGACATTTGCGTTGTTTCAGTTTTGAGTTGCTCAAAATTGAATTCAGGGTCACCATTATCGCAAATTCAACCGAAAGGTTCTTTAAATCTTGCTCAATCTTCCAGTCAGTTTTCTTAATTTTATTTTACAAAAGTCTGTACTAATGTTGGTCCATATAAATCATGATATCTGCACCTTGATGAACAATGCACAATTTAATAGTTGTGTTTTTGTTTGGTTGTTCTCTAATATCTCATAGTTTCATTTAGGTAGGCATGAATCAGTAATTTTTTTTTTTTTTGGTAATAATTGTGTCTCCTATAGTTGTATAATATAGTTCACTTTTGCATCAATATTCTTTATCATTTCAGATGTATGAATTTATGAAACTACTTTAACAAGTGTGTTTCATTTTGTGGTCCAACTAAAGTTTAAGAATGAATGCATCAATATGCAATGCCTAATATCTAAAGAAATGAAAGTTTAAAGATATACAAGAAATTAAGAGCCAAATTATATGTTGTTTTAAATATTTGCCTGTGTTGTAAAATTAAGTTATCATACATGTTTGATAGATTAAAGCTAAATATTAAAATATTAATCTTGGTAGCCTCTACCAGAGGACTAAACCAAAAATTAAAACATTAAACCAAAGAGCTTAAAAACTTAGTCAAAAATTAGATTTCAGCATAAACCATTATTAACTACTCCTATAGTGATAAACCGTTATCGACCACTGCAATTGGGCCCCGGTTAAGCTTTTCCGCTGCCACATTAGGCGTTCAATTAGTATTACAGTGCAATTTTATCTTATCAAACATCTTTATTAAGTTACAAACATATTTCCAAGCACTGTGTATCTCATCAATCATCTTTATTAAGTTATTACACCTAAATAAGAATCCTAACCTAAAATAAAATCAAACAAGAAACTCAAATAAAGGTGAAAAACAAAGAGGAAACTTCATTGAGAATCCTATATTTCGAATCTTATATCGGCTGATTGGGCCTTCATGTGAACAACTTCTAAGGCTCTGTTCGGTAACCTGCTAAGGAATAGGAATAAAAAATTTTGAACTAATTTTTACTGTTTACTGTGGAAAAAAAAAAATTGATCTGAGTAGATTTTTTTTCCCATGTGAATAGTAATATGTCGAACAGGACCTAAAAGTGAAAAATTAAAGATATGATGAATAAATTGAAAACATCTCAAATGGTTATAGATATGGGCTGGTTGGGCCTACATGTGAAATCCCTGCTTATGTAATATATATAGAGTGAGTCTATGGTACTATGCATATTACGATGCTACGGCTCTATATTCGAGTTTTCAAATTCTAACGGTCGATTCGAACCGTTCATCTTGTTCTCCATATTAATATGTGTTTGGAGACCAAATTTTACATTTTTTGAAATATTTTTACTATTTTTTGAAATTTTTTGAAAATCACTGTTTTTGGATGGTCCAGAATTTTCAGATCAAGTGATTTTCTAAATATCTAAAAAAATAGTAAAAAATGTAAAATTTGGTCTCCAAACACATATTAATATGGAGAACAAGATGAACGGTTCGGATCGACCGTTAGAATTTGAAAACTCGAATATAGAGCCGTAGCACGGTGCCAAATCGTAATATGCATAGTACCATAGACTCACTCATATATATATTTAAATGGTTGTCAAATCAGTACAAGGTTCCTTAGTTTTTTTGGCATTGAATAAAATTGATTCTATTAAGTAACAAATTGAAGTCAAAACAGAGAAGTATATCATCTACGAGGAAATGAGGAATAACATATTTACTGCTTTTCTAAAAATGTATATATATTTACTGCATTAAATCCAGTAATAATAATGGAAATTAAAGTAGGAACAGCAATTATGGTACTAAAATCTATCAAAAAGATTTGCACAGATAATATCTTCCCTTGCATTAATGAACGATTGTATAAAAGAGTTTTTTTTTTTAAAAGAAATGTGGAGGTCAAGCCCCCATATTCCATTAAACCAGACACTAAAGGTGTCAATTTATATAGTTTATTTACATGAAAAGAAAGAAAACTTAATAATTCTAGTGACTAAATCACAGTGGCATTTTGGGTATCAACCCTAATGCACATCAAACCAGCTTCTATATTCCTCTAATATTTCTCTCGCAATCATCATGGGCATCTTCTTCTCATCTCTAAAAATTCTTGCACATCTTTCTCTCCATATTACAAAGCAAATTACTACCTGAATTTCTTTGATTTTCCTTTGAGCTGCACTTAATATGTTGTGCTTATATTTTCCCCTTACCAGCAAACCTGTCAGCTCTGGCTGCATTCTTTCCACCATCTGCGTTACTCTCTTGGTATACTGACAAGCCATGTACATATGTTTGACTGTTTCTTCCTGTTTACAACACAGGGAACATCTGCTTGGCATCTCCCAGCGACCCAGCCTCTCTTCTTTAGGTTATGTATTGTCAGTATTTTGTCCTGCAGCATGAGCCAGATAAAAATCTGAACTCTTTTTGGTGCTTTTATTTCCCATACTTTAGAAATTTGCATTCCTATGTATGGCCCTCCCACCCTCTCATTGTAAAATGACTTGACCGTGAATTCGCCTTCCTTTGTCCATTTCCAAATGACCTCATCCTGTTGGTCCTCTCTGAGCTGACCCTGCTGCCCTAATTCTGCCCTAAGCAAATTTTCTTGAGTCTGCGCTTCCTCTGAGACATGGCTCCCTAAACAAAAATTCCAATTCCCCTCTCCTTTTATCTCATGTACTGATCCATTTTTGTTACTCGACTGCTCATACAGCGCCTGGTATCTTTCCTTCAATGGTCCTTGTATCCATTTGTCATTCCAAAACTGGATATGTTTTCCATTCCCCAATTTGTAACCTACCGACATATTGAAGAAAGGTGCCATGGGTGCTAAATTTTTCCAAAAAGCTGTCACCTGCGATAATTCCCATGGCCTATGCACTAAGTTTGTTAGTACAACTACTTTCATCCACTCTGGTTTATTTGATTGGATCCATTTCCACATGATCTTTGCCATGAGTGCTTGGTTGAACATATGCATGTCCTTAATTCCAAGTCCTCCCATCCTCTTTGGTTTAGTTACTAGTTCCCAGGCTGCTAAACTGAGATATCTATCCCCCTATGTTTTATGCCCATGCCATAGAAACTTCCTCCGTGCCTTGTCTATTCTCTTTATAACCCATTTAGGTAATATAAAGGTTTGCATCATGTATACCGGCATAGCCGTGAGTACAACATTGATCAATGTTATCCTTCCTCCTATTGAGAGCAGAGACGCTTTCCATGTTGGCAGCTTCTTATCTATTTTATATATGAGTGCATTGTAGTGTTCCTTCTTTAGTCTCTTGTTTGACAACGGCATCCCCAGGTACGTAATTGGGAAGTTGGTTTCCTTATAGCCCATTAGTCTAGCCAGTTTGCTGCACCTCCTGCTGTTCAGCTGCCGTAATTACCAGCTCTGATTTCTCCAGATTAACCTTTAACCCAGCTAATTTTTGAAATATATTGAGTACTATCTTTAGAAACTGCATCTGTTGTGTTGTTGGTTGCAGTACAAATAGTGTGTCATATGCAAATAACAGACATGGCTTGCAATTAAGGAAAGGAACCTGTAATAGTTCTAACTGCACCAGTCTGTTTGTCCATTTTGCTAGGAAATCCATTGCCAATATAAATAGGTACGGGGACATGGGGTCTCCTTGCCTTACCCCTCTTCTTAGGTTAATCTTCTTCCCTGCCACTGAATTCATGATAACTCTGGATGATCCTCTAACTATTGCCCCTACCACCCATTTGATCCATCTCTCTGGGAATCCATTTGCTCTGAGTATCTGCTCTAAAAAGTCCCATGACAGTGTGTCAAAGGCTTTGAATATATCTGCTTTAAAGAGACCCACTTGCTGTCTTTGTTTTGTTGCCATAGTCGCTAGTTCCTGTGCATAGAGAAATCCTTCATTGATGTATCTATTCTGCATGAAGCCTGTCTGACTGTGATCCACAAATTCCCCTATGACAGGTTTGAGCCGATTTGCCATAATTTTTGAGAATATCTTCTGTACCGAGTTGATCAGACTCAGTGGCCTATAATCTGTTGGCTTTAATGCTCCTTCCTTCTTTGGCACCAGAGCTATGTATGAGTCATCCATCGGCCACATTGTTGGTGTGTCCATCTGTAGCATATGATTATATGCTTGTACCAAATCAGTGACCATTATAGCTGCAAATTTCTTGTAGAACTCTCCCGTATAGCCATCTGGGCCCGGGGCCTTGTTTGCTGGCATTTTTGCGATGGTTTTCTGTACCTCTTGCACTGTAACGGGTTCTGCCAGATGTTGTAACTGCTGCATTTGAGGCTGAGACTGATATACTTGATTGTAGTCAAACTGCATCTCTTGATTGTATAAAAGAGTTGGAACTCGGAAGAATGTCTATGTGAAACAGACTCAACAGAGTACGTAAACCATCAATATTTTGCACCGAGATTCTAGATCAGGAAGAGAAGGAAATAGCGAAAACAAGAAATTAAAATGGCAATTGTCAAAGGGTTGACAATGATTCTGACACAAGTGAAGTGATTGGTTTGAAATCTCAGGTTGATGTTATTCTCTTTTTACCTATCGACTTTGAAATCATGATATTCATATTCTACGAAAGTTAATTATTATTTTTTGAAGCAAAATTGCAGAGGGACGAGCCAGAGAATTGAGCAACGTCGTAAGTATAATTTACTTATCTCGGGAGTAAAAAGAAAAACGCGATTTTCCTTTTTCTGATTCTAATTTAATTTAAGGTTTCAAGTCCGAGAAAATTTTAGTTACGAACAAATTATGTTTTTTTAAGACAAGTGGCAAACATTGAATCAGACTATAATGAGACTCTTCTTTTATGGAACTAAACTTGGTAAATGAGACTACTTTGAAAGAAGCACATATTTTATCATCCAACTACATGGAATCAATTTGCTACCGAAATTGCACCGCCTCATTTCAATTACCATCTCAAATCCAATTAATGACATGAAAAGCTTCAAAAAAAAGTTTGAAACATACACATTTTGTAAAAAGAAGAAACTGATATTTTGGTTTAATTTGGGTACTTTTTGTTATAGTGATTTTAATTTAGACAGCTTGTTTATACCACCACTGGGCAGTACATTAATTGGTTGTGGTAATACAAATGCAAGATCAACTCAATCAACTCAATTATTTATAGATAAAAGCAATTTCCATCTGTTTGGTTAGGAAATAAACCTAATATATCATTATTTTAATTCTTTTGCTCTCTCACAATTAAATTTTTTTACATATTACGATAAATAAATTTCGAAGAAAAAAAATAGTTGGAATGAATGAGAAACATTACATTACTATTTTCGATCAGTTAACTCCAATAAAAAATGTCTCAGTAACAGTATTACACTAAATATCTCAGTAATGTCATTTGATAGTCCTGTTTTTCTTTGATTGTCCACCAATATCTCATAGTAGATTTGAATGAACATAACTAAATAATTATTTTTCAAATAGTGTTACTTTCCTAAATTTGGATTTTGAAACTACAATGAATCGAGCAAAGTTCATTAAGTGAAGTATGCAAATATATACTCCATTTCAATGTAAGTATATATGGAATTAATTTAAAAGAAGCGCATTTTTGATGATCCAACTACATTACATACTTTTTGCATGGAATCAATATGCTACCGAAATTGTTGAAATGCATTTTCTGCATCCCGCTATCATAAATTCTCTGCCAACGGGATCATTTTATTTCAGTTTATTTAAAAAAAATTATTAGTGCTCTTGAAAAATTTGGAACCTCCTTTTCTCATAAAAATAGTATGCTGGCCTCGTTTCTATTACGAAAAACACTCTGGAATGCTGATTTGTAATTTGAGTTAAATTTCATATTAAAATTAGAGTATTTTTTTAATTCTATAATTAGAATCAGAAGTTAGAGTATTGAAAAGTATAGTCGGAGTATTAAAAATTATAAGTTGGATTGTTTTTTTTTTTTTATCTAGTATCCAATTAGCTAATAAATTTGAACCCAGTTAGCTATTTATACCTAATTCGTTATGTTTTTTTCCTCGACGGATCAACCCCTGTTACCTTCTCAAATCCAATTAACTACATGAAAAACTACAGAAAACAATTGAAACATATGCATTCTGTGAAAAAAAAAGCAGAGAGAGAAACTGTAATTAATTTGATATTTTTATATAAGAAAATAGAGGAGGGATCCAATTACACTATTTTATGGTGACACATCTTGACACCATATTTTTATAAGTTATTTTTGCGATTTTAAAATTCAAATTGTCGATGCAAACCGTTCAACATGATGTCCATATTAAAATGTGTTTGGACACCAAATTTTACATTTTTTAGAAATTTATTACTGTTTATTTATTTTATTTTTAAATTGTTGTTTTTCAATGGTCCAAAATTGCTAAAAACAACAATTTTGTACATATCCTAATAAATACTAAAAAAATTCTAAAAAAATGTAAAATTTGGTCTCCGAGCACATTTTAATATGGAAATCATGTTGAACGGTTCAAATCGTCTGTTTGGATTTTAAAATCAGAAAAATAACTTATAAGAATATAGTGTCAAGATGTGTTACCATAAATTTATGTAATTGGATCCCTTCTCAAGAAAATAACCTCACAAATATAATTATTTATATATTTTATGATCAGAAGTTGAACGAGATGATGCTAATTTCTTATAACTTGTTATTCAATTTGTAAATGCAGATAAAATATGTGAGCCTTGAAATAAATAAGTATTACATTTTGCATGTGAAAACAAAATATATTCTGGTAAATGCTATTTTTAGATCAATTGTTACAAAATTGAGTGGTAAGAGATTTTTTTTCTCTAAATACCAAATTTACTCTTTCATAGCTCTCACTCTTAAATATCTTAATTAATACAAAAGTAAAATAAAAAAGTTCCTTCGGAGAAAAAAACAAAACATGTGTCAAACTTATATCTCCTTTCTCCCTTCCCGTATATTTCAAATTTCCTTTCTTCCTTCTTGTAAAATAGATGAATTTTAATTATTTTAATTTATCATTTAAAGTTAATTCGATAGATTTTAGAATTAATTTACAAATAGTCTTGATAAACTTAAGAACACTCTAGTTTTATTCATATTGTTGACAAACTAATATAACACAACACATTAATAAAATAAAATATAAACAACTCTTAACTTAAATAATAATATTATAGTTTTTGATCAAGTTATAAACTAAATCGTTACTTTTGATTTACTTTTAGATATTATATTATTCATTTCCAGCAGATATTATTTTCATATCTTATACATTGACCTTAATTAATTTACAAGAAATTCTATTAGAATTACCTCAGATATAATGATTATTTGACTTGAATAGATAAATTAAAATCATACTCTATATTTTTTTTTGTGAAAATTTTGGCAGAGATTACTAAATCGTAAGGAGAAATTAAATTCTCGATCTTTGAATAACCAACAATTAATTTTTTTTTTCCTAGTCATGCGACCTTTCTTTTCTCATACTCTATTTATAGTGTTGGGTTTGAATACAATTTGAATCGGATATAAAAACACTGATATCGTAATGGTATTTATACCATAATCAATTATTTTTCTTAAAACCATTCTCAATTCAATTTAATCCAATCCGAATCGGTTCTGAATTTTCTAAAAACAATTCTTTATTCAATCTAAGCGGATCCAAATCTGAAACCGGATCAGAAGTTCAGAACCCGGAAATCAGACAAGAGAGTAGAGACCAATAAATTCCAAATTCCCTTCTTAATCCGAACTCCAAAGACAGGTCACCCTCTCTTCCGCGCACATCCGCCGCGGAATAAAATCAGAATCAGATCACCTTTGCAATTATTAACAAACAAATGGGCTGGTCAGATCTGCCATCCGAACTGGTAATCGCGATCGCCGGAAACCTTACGGAAATCACCGACCATCTCCGTCTCCGCTCTGTCTGCTCCCATTGGCGTTCTTCCTTCCAATCCACCTCCCTCTGCCTCCCTCCGCAACTCCCCTGGCTAGCCCTCCCTTCCACCTCCTCCACCCATTTGTATTCCCTTTCCGAAGACCGCATCTACTCCAACCCTCTCCCCAGCATTGCTGACAACTCTAACCTCTTCGGATCTTCCTCGGGTTGGTTCCTCTCCGTAAGAGCCCGAAACTGTCACATCACCTTTTCTTTAATTAATCCCTTCACCGGAGCTTCGATTGGGCTCCCTTCTCCTGATCCATGTTCGTCATTGTCCTATGCGATGACGGATACCCTCATTTGGGACCGTTCTGACTCGGTGATTGTGGTCAAGTGCAGCACATCATCGCACCTATGTTACTGCCGGTTGGGTGAGGCGGCTTGGGCCTTGATTGAGTCTCAGCAGCATCGCATGGCCAGTAGCATCACTTTCTATGAAGGTAGATTTTACATTCTTCATCCTTACACTCACGAGATTGTTGTCTTGAATGGTGAAACGCTTGAGCAGGTCACTGTGATTCCTTATTTGAATTGTCATGTTGAGGCACACTTATTCGTATCATCGGGGGAATTGTTGCTTTTGGTTAAATCCATCTGGATGTATATTAATCCTGATAGATATTGGAAGTACAAGGTTCGACGCGCCAATCTGAATGATGAATTGGTGGAGTGGATTGAGGTCAATGATATTGGGGACCGTGCATTGTTTGTTGACAATCTTCATTGCTTCTCAGTCAAAGTCAGAGATAACAGCTTCCTGAGGCGAAATTGCATCTATTCAGCACGGTCGGACACCAGTGGTGATTCGAGAAATTCATTAATGACATATAGCATCTCTATTTTTGATCTGGGAACTAGAAAAGGGGGATTTCTCAAGGGTGCTTTGAGCAAGTTTCGTGCTGCTTCTTCGCGTGGTGTAGAATTACCGCCCTCTTGGGTTCTGCCGTCTCTCAGTTGAGGACGAGTGAGTATCCCCTCAGGTACTGAGTAGAATATAGCGGGTTCGTTTTGAGATTTGTGCTAGACTGAAACTGATAACTCAGATCCCATTCTCCCCAGTCAGGTTTTGGATAGAATACCTAAATAACTAATTTAAGTTTACCATAAATTCCCTTCTTAATCAGACAAAAGAAGCAACCTAGCAGCTTCTGCTATGGATTTTTCAAAAAAAAAAAAAAAACAAAAACAAAATCAGACAAAAGAAGTACCACGAATCGAAACCCTCCCTTCCGCTCTGACTCGGTGGTTGTGGCCACGTGCAGCACAAGACCATGTGTGTTTTACTGCCGGTTGGGTGAGGCAGCCTAGGTCTTGGTCGAATCTCAGCAGCATCACATGGCCAGTAGCATCACTTTCTATGAAGGTAGATTTTACATTCTTCAAGTTCACACATGCGAGATTGTTGTCTTGGATGGCTAGATGCTTGAGCAGATCGCTTTGATTGACACTCCTGATTTGAATTCTCCTGTTGAGGCACACTTATCATCTGGAGAATTGTTGCTTTTGGTTAAATCCACCTTGATGTATTTCTTTCCTGATAGCGATTTGAATTATTACAAGGATCGACCTGCCAATCTCAATGATGAATTGGGGTGGATTGAGGTCAATGACATTGGGGACCGTGCATTGTTTGTTGACAATCTTCATTGCTTTTCAGTCAAAGTCGGAGATAACAGTTTGCTGAAGCGGAATTGCATCTATTCAGCATGGTCGAAGACCAGTGTTGGTTTGAGAAATTCATTAATGACACATCATCTCTGTTTTTGACACGTCTTGAGGGCGCTCTGAGCAAGTTTTGTGCTGCTTCTTCGCGTCATGGTATTTCACCGCCCTCTTGGGTTCTGCCGTCTGTCAGTTGAGAATTGGTTTTTGATAGAATACCTAAATAAATAATTTAAATAAATATACCTTGAATTGTGTTTCTTTTGCTGTGAAACCAAGCGTGGTTTGCGTTTGTTGAATGATGGTATTTTGTCATTGTTTTGGTTTTGTATAAATATGTGAGGATTCAGGTTGACATGTGCATTATGAATGCAATTTAGTAACTTGCATGGCACATAAATAACTATTAATTTTCAGAATTTCAGGTCACATCATGGTTTTATTTGTTTTAATATGACACTGCACTCCTATTTTTATTTACATTTCATAAAAAATAGAGGTTCATTCCGACTTTATAAATGTCTTATAAAGCTGAAACAGAAATACAATGGACTCGGCAGAAGGTTAAGAAGAAAAATAAATTTAAATCTCAAATAGAAAATTAAACAAAATAAAGGACAAAACGGAGCAACAGAAAGAAAGATAATTGTACATCGTTGCAGAAAGATTTATTTATATTATAGGCTTCTATTTGTTGTGTTAAAATTCAATAACAGATAAGCAAAATCTAAATACAAATTGTTTATCATATTGAAATTTGATAAATAAGTAGTACTAGAAAAAAGTCCAGCGTTGCTTCTGCAATAATAACTGACATAAGTTGACATATACAACAAACACTATGTATAAAATAAGTTAACGAACTTCATGAACAATCATCACTCATGCAACAATGTCTCTGCATAACCAACAAAACATGTTATTGATCTTTATAAATAAAAAAAATAAAAAAAAGGCATTTCAATAGTGATAAAATCTAATTCATAGCAAAGATCGAGCAACACCAAGTGTATACCAGTATTGGTATGAGCTTTGCATTACCAGTACCCCGGGTAGTACCCACCAATTTCTATTGAAATCAAAATTTTCTGCTCTGGTACGGTGGTACCATGTTTACAAAGTTTACTGGATTTCATCAAAGCTCCATGTAGGGAACAATTTCAGCTGCAGCTACTAACAACCAATATAGAATATTCCAACAAATACAAAAATTACAGAAAAAAACAAAATCCAGTCTTTGATCAATATTCAAAAGTCATCCAAGCCTGATCCAGATCCATTTCTTGGTACCAAAGCTAGATCCTGTCCTCTTGAATCGTCCTGTACCTGAGATGCCAAGTATTCAACATCACTAGGCAACATTAATGAAAGTTTAATATAGGAGTATTTCTTTCTAAAGATTTATAATAGATTAAAGACTTATAATATATTTTACTGTTGTACCCCTAAAGTAAATAATATTTCTCTGTACTGCACCTCGAATTAATTCTACTAAATATTTATCCATCAAGGATATTTGTGCATCCCATTGGGTTTCATTTCCAGCTTACCCCAACTTATTTGGGACCAGTGGCGTAGTCAGAATTTTCATCAGTGTTAGGTAGAAAAAATATCTTTAATTTATTATTAATATTATTTTTTGATTTTTTTTTTTTGATTGAAGCTATGGTAGTTTTTTAGTTCAGCAAAGTGTTGCCATAAACTCTGTGTAAACCTAGAAATATGATTAGAGTATATGTGTATAAAAATGATTGTGAAATCAATAATGCACACAATACCGTAGAGCTCTTACAGTAGGAAACTTAGTATATTAACCTGTTTTAGTATAATATTAACATTCGAAAACTTATTTTTAAAATTAAGTCAGGATGAAAAATTTTACTATAATAAAATATACTAATATAGTAATTACAATCATTCAAAAAATAAAAAAAAAAGCTCTTGCATTATAAACTGTTTAAATTAAATAGATGAAAAAGCAAATTCAAATTTTAATTGAAACGCAAAGAAAAAATAGTAGTTAAACTACGGCTAAAATTTAAAATGAAAACGTAAATTAAATAGTAAATAAGAAAAGGTCCAATTTTCAATTGCAAGCTTCAACCAAAGAGATGGTATTTTAGAAAATTTGGCCCATTGAATTGAATTACAATATTTTACTATTTTGTGGTCCCATCTTGTCATACTTTTCTCTCACACCTATCACTTTTCCTTCTATTTTCAAAACAGCGCTCCATAAAACAAAAACTCACAGTCAAGTAGCCAACACAAATGATGCTCAAAGTCGTACAAAAGTCACAAATTAGACTACGACTGTGACAGGGGTAGGCAATCAGCCAAGACTGGAGTAGGCAACGAGCTTAGACATGTTAGACAATACCCATTATAAATAGATTAAAATTGTTTTTCAAAATTCAGGAGTAGGCAACTGCTTAGGAGTGAGTCCTAAACAGAGGCAAAACTGGATTTGTCAATTAAAAAAATGTGTATTATTAGCAAATCCTAAACTATAGTCCTAACATCTTTTTTAATCCAGTTCTGCCTCTGTTTAGGCAACGAGCTATAGTCCTAAATAACATCTTTTTTAATTGAACTGAGAAATTTTCTGGAAGAATTGATCCATTTTAACCATTGCTATGGAGTGAGTCTATGGTACTATGCACATCACGAGTTGGTCCATAATATAGATCAATATTTTCTCTTTTAAAATCCTAACAGTTGATCCGAATCGTTCAACATGATCCTCATATGAATATGTATTTGCAAAATAAATTTTAAATTTTTTTTATAATTTGTTAACTATTTCTTAAGATAGAAAATCACTTGACTCGAAAATTCTGAACCATCCAAAAACAACAATTTTCTATCTATTTTAAAAAATAGTAAAAAAATTTTAAAAAATAAAAAAATTGGTCTACATGTACATATTCATATGAGAATTATGTTGAATAGTTCGGATCAACCGTTAGAATTTTGAAAACGAAAATACCAATTTGTATTACGGACTGATCCGTGATATAGTACGACTCACTCCTTGCTATGTCTTGAAACTATTCTAAAGGACTTCATGTTTATCCAAATAGAACTCTTAATGGAGTAGTATCGATGAGGCTGATTGGATGGATAAATAGATATACCTAATAAGTTGAAAGTAATGTTTCTCATGAAGTTGGAATCTCAAACCACATCTGCATTCCAAATATCATTACGAATTTATAGAATTACTTCTGGAAGAACAATTTTACAACATATTATGTGCACAAAAAATATATTTTCGGCCGAGGTAAATTCTTTTAGTTTAGTCTAATGCCATTTACTTGAAGTTCAAAGAAACAAAAATTGATTTACATTCAAACAACCGTTTTGATTAGGGGTCCGTCTCAAGTCCATTTCTTCTTCATCATCATAATCATAATCATTGTACAAAACCCGACCCAAGTTCCAATTTAGCATGGAAACTCTCAAGAAAAGCCCGTTCTATATTAGGTCCATTTTAATTTGGACGCTACTGAAGAAGCCTTGTTGCATCTCATCCTAAGAAAGGATTTTACTGTCGATTGTTTAAGGTTGATCTAAACCGTCCAAATTGGGGGTGAGTATTCCTGCCGTACCTTACCCGGTTCAGTCAAAATTATTTTATTGTCTCTTTAAATAAAAGAAAGGGAGTGACTAATAGTAACTTTCATTCAGTCCTCTATCTGTCCTCCCGTGTTAAAAGACAAAAAAAAAGTACAACGGAGAATCACTAACTGACGCGCACGTGCTAATTGCCACTAAAGAGCAAGGTTAACGCGATTTTATTAATAGTCAAAACATATAGTATTCATATCTACGAATTTATAATATTCATACTTATTATCTATAATAGTCAAAACTGGAGGGGACCATAAATCTTGGGAACCAGTAACAGCCAGGGGGACCGCTGGCGTCTTGTGACAGCCTGGATTGGGGACCGCAACCGTCTGAAAGCGACATTTGCCAAGATTGGGGACCACTACAGCGAATCTATATAGTATTCATATCTAAAACAATGAAGTATTCATATCTAACTAAAAAAATATTCATATTGACGATTACGAAGTATTCATACATGTTCGAAATAATTTATACAATTCAAAATTCAAAGTCAGATTCATCTCTCTCACCCCACCTCTTCCAAGAAGTATTCATATCTAATATGAAGTATGCATATCTAACAAATGAAGTATTCATATCTAACTAATAAAATATTCATATGTTCTAGTTTGACAACATTTGTTGGGCTAGCATGGACCTCCTCCAATGATGCACCACGCTCTTCCGGTCGAATCTTGACGGTACACCACTCTCTCCTCGCCGGATCTTGACGATGCACCACGCTCTCCGCGCTGGATCTCAACGGTGCACCCGGGTTAATTAATGCCAATCATTAATAACTACTTTTGTTAGTTATGACAAGTTGGACCGAGAGGACTGTTAGGGGACTACTTCTAGGGGACAATATCTTTATTCTAAAAAAAAAATACATTTTGAGATTTGTGAGAAGTAAAAATAGATTATTTTTATAAATATATGTCCATCATAACTATTCAAAATTAGTTATTTCCTCATCTAAATATAACTATATTACAAATATATCTACTGCTCAATTAAATCAATTAAGTAAACTGATTAGTATAATAAAAAAAAGAAAAAAAGAAAGCAATGGAAAATTGCGTAAAATAGTCTTTTTATCTTGTTTATTACTGTAAATCAGTTTATTAATTAATTTAATTGAATAATGTGTATATTTATAATATAATTATATTTAGATGGAAACATAATTTTGAAGTTTTGATAAAAATATCTAATTCAAGAAGTTATGATAAATATATATCTAAATTTCTGAAACAAATTCTCTTCCTAATCATACAAAAGAATAACACGAACGAATCAAAACCTGAAAACCCTCTATTCCGCACACATGACACATCCGCCCCAAATTAAAATCAGATGACTGTAACACAAATGGGCTGGTCAGATCTGCCACCTGAACTTGTAATGACGATCGCTGGAATCCTAACGGAGTTCACCGACCATCTCCGATTCAGCTCCGTCTGCTCCCACTGGCGTTCTTCCTTGAACTCCCACTCCGTTCGCCTCCCTCCGCAAGTCCCATTGTTAACCCTCCCTTCCACCTCTACCCATTTTTATTCCCTCTCCGAAGACCGCGTCTACTCCAATCCTCTCCCCAGCATCGCTGACAACTCTTATTTCTTTGGATCATCCTCCGGTTGGCTCCTCTCAGTCCGTGGCCGGTACCCCCACATCACCTTTTCTCTAATTAATCCCTTTACTGGTGCTTCGATTAGGCTCCCTTCTCCTGATCCATGTTTGTCATTGTACTATGCAATGGATACCCTCGTTTGGGACTGCTCCGACTCGGTGGTTGTGGCCACGTGCAGCAGAAGACCGTGTGTGTTTTACTGCCGGTTGGGTGAGGCGGCTTGGGCCTCGATCGAGTCTCAGCAGCATCGCATGGCCACTAGCATCACTTGCTATAATGGTAGATTTTTCATTCTTAATGCTCGCACATGCAAGATTGTTGTCTTGGACGGTGAGACGCTTGAGCAGATCACTGTGATCAAATTTCCTGATTTTACCTATTCTTTAGTTGGGGTACACTTATTTGTATTGTCTAGGAAATTGTTTCTTTTGGTTGAACCCACCATTTCTCTCTTTCCTGATGGCGATTTGCAGTTTTACGAGATTCGACGTGCCAATTTCAATGATGGATTGGTGGATTGGATCGACGTGCATGACATTGGGGACCATGCATTGTTTGTTGACAATCTTCATTGCTTCTCAGTCAAAGTTGGAGATAATGACTTGTTGAGGCGAAATTGCATCTATTCAGCACGGTCGAAGACATATAGCATCCAATTTCCAGATAATGGTTGGAGAAATTTATCAATGACATATAGCATCTCTATTTTTGACCTAGAGAATATAAAAGGGAAACGTCTCAAGGGTGCTTTGAGCAAGTTTCGTGCTGCTTCTTCGTGTGGTGCAGTTTCACCGCCCTCTTGGGTTCTGCCGTCTCTGAGTGGAGGATGTGTGAGTATTCCCTCAGGTACAGAGTTGAATAAAATAAATTCGGTGCCTATTTGAACTATAGCGGGTTTGTTGTGAGATTTGTGCTAGAATGACTCAGATCTCATTCTCCTCGGTCAGGTATATATTGCACTGGTTCTGAATTCATTGAGGATTGGTTTTTGATAGAATACTTAAATAACTAATTTAAATATACCTTGAATTGTGTTTGTTGTGCTGTGAAGACAAGCCTGGTTTCTGTTTGTTGAATGATGGGGATTCATGTTGACATGTGCATTTTGAATGCAATTTAGGAACTTGCATGACACTTAAATAACTATTAATTTTCAGCATTTCAGGCCACATCATGCTTTTATTTGTTGTAATTATGACACTGCACTCCTATTTTTATTTCCATTTTATAAGAAGTCGAGGTTCAGTCCGACTTTATAAATGTATTAGAGAGCTGAAAAAGAAATAAAATGGACTCGGCAGAAGATTAAGTATGAAAAATAAATTTAAATCTGAAAAAAAAAGGTAAAACAAAAGAGAAGCAAAAGAGAGCAACAGAAAGTTCGAGAAACACCAATTGTATACCAGTATTGGTATGAACTTTGCTTCCATTTGAAATCAAAATTTTCTGTTCTGGTACCAAACTGGTTCCATGCTTACAAAGTCTACTGAATTACATCAAAAAGCTGCATAGAGAGAACAATTTCAGCTGCAGCCACTAACAACCAATATAGAATATTCTAACAAATACAGAAATTACAGCAAAAACAAAATCCAGTCTTTGATCAATATTCAAAAATCATCCAAGCCTGGTCCAGACCCTTTTCTTGGTACTAGAGGTAGATCCTCTCCTCTTGAATCTTACAGTACCTGAGAATTGAGATGGTTACTCCTCAACATCACTAGGCAACATTAGTGAAAGTTTAAAATAGGAGTATTTCTTTCAAAAGACTTATAATAGATTTTGCTGTTGTACCCCTGAAGTAAACAATATTTCTTTCTAACAATATAGTTCATAACACTGCACCTTGAATTAATTCTACTAAATATTTATCCATTAGGGATATTTGTGCATCAATGAACCATAAATGTACAGAATTGCAGTTGAAAATGAAATTATTAAAAGAGGTAATTCATAACCACAAAGTTAGCAGCAATTGAACATTGGACAAATAAATGGCCAATAGTTTCAAATTGCCCATATAGAGGGAGAATTAACACCAATCCATCCTCTTTTCATGGGCTTTTGTGAGCGTTTTCTTTTTTCTTTTTAACTAACCATAAGTTTTGCTAGACAAATTTTAACTAACCATAACTAACCATAAGCTTTTGTGAGCGTTTTCTTTATCTTCATCATCATTATTATTGTACTTTAACTCGTGTACAAAACCCCACCCAAGATTCAAATTACCATTGAAACTCTTTTAGTAAAGCCGTTTTAAATGCCCATTTTAGACGCCACTGAAGAAGCCTAGTTGCATCTGATTGCTTTTAGATTGATATGATTTGAAACCGTCCAATTTGGGGTGAGAATCCCTATGGTACTTTATCACGTAGAATAATTTTAAGTCGAGAGCGTAGGAGGTTATGAGTTCAAAACTCAGATGAGAGAAATTTTTTGTTGTATTACAATAATATTAAATAGTTGAGTGACTTGACCTTCAATCTTTACTAAAAAAAAAAAAAAAACTTTTCGAGAGTAAATTATTTTAATGTCTATTTGAATTATAGAAATCTGTTTTGAGATTTGCGTTAGGTTAAAATAGACAATGCAATCTCATTGTACATAGTAGGGTATCGTAATCTGAACTCCCAAATTGATTGCTGTGTTTGTGTAGAGCAAACTTTTGAAATGGTATGCCTTATTTGTCAAAAGAGAGAGATTGGTTGATCTGAGACGTAGGAGTTAAGATTTTAATTCTTTCTTTTTCCCATTTTTGTTTAGTTTGTGTTTGATTTGAAAATAATACTAATCTCATGCATCCCTATATGCAGATTATATCAGGGAAAGTTTTACAAATATTATTGAACAAAACCAGCATGAGAACAATTCATGAAATTAATGAAAAAAGATAAGCCAATTGAATATGGGTAATTAAAAAAAATAATAGTTTAAATATAAGCAGTGGAAACATTAAGCTAATTTCGTTTTTGTTTTTTAAGATGCAGCAGATACGGACTCTGCTCCTAACACCGTTGGCTTTCTCCACAGACTGAGATTGATTGGCAGCCTCAGTTGGAGAATACACTATTACATGCGCCACTTGTTAGTTGTTTCCATCAATGTAATCCTGAGTCAGGAAAGATTGTGTCCTTGACAGTTTAATGATTTTGCCCAATCTGCTCTGCTTCCTAACTTAGCACCTGCTCCACCACATCTATAATCGGCCCAAGTATGCAGTTCTTTGCCAAAACAATTCACAATTATAAATATTATTTTGTTATAAAGGACTTAAAAGAATCAATCCTTTCATAAGAAAAAAATAATTTGTGACATTGGTCTAATCGTGCACTTGACATGTTTTTATAGTCTTGTTTTCTTTGATTGTCCACCAATATCTCATTCTAGGATTTGGGTAGGCTTGTGCAAGTAATTAATTCTTTAATACTGTTATTCTTTCCTAAATTTGAATTTTGAAAACCATATTTGAAAGTAATGAATCAATTGAAGTTCATTAAGTTCAGTATACAGATATATATATACTCCACATTTCACTGAAAAAAATTATGGATCAACTACTATTCAAAAGGAGCATCTTTTTCATGATCTAACTACATTACATTTTGTTTTTGTTTTTTTTGCGTGGAATCATTTTGCTAGCGGAATTGTTGAGATGTATTTTATGCATGCAGCTATCATATCACCAAGAGATATCATCCATAATTTGTTGACGGGAGGATTTTATTTCAATTTATTTTTTTATAAATTGACAAGTGCTCTAGAAAAATTTGAAAGTCTTTTCTGACAACAATATTGATAATACCACCTATTTTCTATTACTATAAACATCGAGATTGCATTATCTCGTTTCAGTAACTATCTCAAAACCAATTAATGACATGAAAAGCTACATGAAAAATATTGAACCATACACATTCAGCGAAAAGGAAAAAAAAAACAGAAAGAACAAAGTGATAATTGATACATTTATACAAGAAAAATGACCCCACAAATATTCTTATTTATTATTTTACAATCAGAAGTTGAACGTGTTGACGCTAATTTCTTTAACTTCTTGTTATATTATTTGCTGGACATATTTGCCTTATAAATGGATAAGTATTAACTTTGCTTGTGAGAGTACTACTCTGTTTAAAATAATTGTGATTCATTGCACAATACACCAAATATTCATATTTGTCTCAAACTTAATTTAGTTTATTTAAGTACTTTATACAAGTTAGTTAATTATAATATTTGATAATTTTAATCAACAAAAAATCATGTTGTTCAAAGTTTTTGAGAATTAACTTTAAGATAAGAATTTCGAAGATATATAATGAGTGTAGGACTTAGGTTAACAGCTTCTATTTTTATGTGTTGATATATATATATAAAGGTTGAATAAATGCGATGATAGCCTCTTTTACATTCTTTTAAATTTCTGCAGTCACGATCCACACGGTTCAATCGCACCGAAGCAGTTTCTAATACTTACCAATTTAATTAATTAAGCTTAGATAAGATATATAGATGTGGTGTTTTTGAATTTGAATTCAGATATAATTATGAATTTGTTTTTACATATAAAATTAAATTATGTACAATTTATAAATTTCAAATGCAATTTTCAGTATATCTCCTAAAATTGGAGAAAAAGAAGAAGAAACAAACAATTAATCGGCTTAAAATTAAGATATAATCTAACAAGGTACACATTATCTTCATCTGGAAACATTTGTGTTAACTACTACAGATATATATACACATCAACAACGATTAAAATTTTCTTCTTCTTCAAAAAAAAAAAAAAATTGCCATCAATGACAGTTAAGAACCGTTGGTGATTGTCACTTTCACCAACTGTTCTCACTATCAGTCTATCACACACAAGTGTAACAATTAATAGGGTACTACTTTGGGTATTACACTATTAGTTAGACTATTATTTCAGCATTTTACAAGCTATTTTGGTGTTAATGGCATTTTGAGATTAAATACATAGTTCAAATCGGCCGATTCAACTCAGAATCGGACGGGACCGGGCTGAGTTTCACCCGATTCTCGGGTCTATGCGAGTTTCTCAGAAAAAAATCTGATGAACAGTGACGGAATTGGCCGATTTTCCGATTTTCCGGCCAAGTTACACCGATTCAAGCCGATTTAAAGAAATAAATTTCAATCTCACTAATCTGGACTGTCAATCGCAGAAGAAGAAAGGCGGAGGAGTCTCAATCAATTTGAGTGAAAGGCGTAGAAGCTGTGCATCTGTGCCATTTGAGTGAAAGGTAGAGGAGAAAGAGGAAATCGCACAAGGAGGAGGAGAACTGGAGAAGGGTCTGAATTTGTGGCAAAATAACAATCTGGCCCTTCTTATTTTTACTATTTACAACTTTACATATATATATATATATAGGGTCCGGCTAATTTGCTGCCGGCAGCATTTTAGTCAGAGGTGCTGCCACCATATTTTTTATTTTCTGATGTCCAAACAACAAATCCAAACTGTTAGATGTTTAATCTATATTATAATCTGCTTGGAGACCAAATTTTACATTTTTTGGAATTTTTTTACTATTTATTAAGCTGGTTTGAAAACCGCTGATTTCAGTAAATTTCTGCAGCATTGAAATCAGCGGTTTTCACACCAGCTTAATAAATAGTAAAAAAATTCCAAAAAATGTAAAATTTGGCCTCCAAGTAGATTATAATATAGATTAAACATCTAACGGTTTGGATTTGTTGTTTGGACATCAAAAAAATAAAAAAAGCCCCGGCAGCACCTCCGGCTAAAATGCTGCCGGCAGCAATTTAGCCACAACCTATATATATATATATATATATATAGTGAAAGACCCTCATGCATGTATTAATTTATCACAAAAAAGCTCAAATTTTAGTGAAAGACCCTCAGACAATTAGTAGTGCGCTATTGCGCTGCTAGTGTTTCTTTTGTTTTTTCTTGCATGTGATTCTATAGAAAATGCATGTAACTCTCTATATATAAACTTTATAAACTACGCACTACTAACAGTTAAAACAAATGCATGTGACTCTTTATATATAGACTTTATAGACTACTCACTACTAATAGTTAAAACAACTTTTCTCTTTATAAATGATTATATTGGCAGCCACTTCCAATACTTCAAAAAACAAAATCTCTTTATAAACTGGCAATATCAATTCCACCCATAGTCTTTCGCTACTAATTCAACTGCCAATATCTTTTGCTACTAATTCAGGTGCTCTCATATTTTTTCTCTATAATTTAATTACACATTAAATATAGTACATTTTTCTTATTGTAGATAGTTAATGTTAGATTTTAGTTAAATTTTTTTCGTTCTATGTTATTTTCTTAGTATAAATTTAATGTTAGAATAGTACATAATTTTTTGTTAGTTAAATTTTAGTATACAAAACTAAGTTAATTACTAATTTTGTTCTCCATAATTTTTTTCGATACTAAGATCATAGAGATAATAATTAATTTATAATATCTTGTTACTTAATTTAGATATGGCTGATAGAGGCAAATCGACATGTAGAGTAGAAGATGTTGGTTGGGAACACTTTGAAGCAGTTGATGCTAATAAAAAAAGAGTAAAATGTAAGTGGTGGTAGTGATGATGTCCCTATTACAAATATGGAAACTCAAAATCCAGATTCTTAACCAATCCACCAGCGAAGGGAACAACCACAGGGCCCAACCTCAGAGAGTGAACATACAGGAAGACGATATAGAGATATCAATGAACTAACAACAAGGCATCGAAATATTAATTCTTATGATGGCATGTATGGGACCTCAGAGTTTAGTGGGGGAAATAATTCAAGCTCATCTACGTATGGAGTACAACCAGACTACAATTCAAGTAGTAATTCAGAATTTTCTAGCACATACAATCTATATGTTGGATATGAGGATGCTAATAATTCTTCATTTGACACTACATTAATGTCTCCATTTTTTGGCTCTGTACAACAATATCCCCATTCGTATTTTAATACAGAGGACGATGAGATGATCTAGTCAGCTCGGCATAGCTTCTGGCAATAAAAGTGTGTTTTATTTGTAATGTTTGTAATACATTATATAATTAGTGGATTATGTGAGTGTAATATTGTCTTAATTAACATAGTTTTTTTACAAATTATTTTTATCAATTTTTTTCTATTTTTTGGCTACAAAATAAGGCTTCTGCCAAAAAAACCTGAGTTACTGATCCGATTTTTCCGATTCCGGCCGATTCATCCAATTCTGACTCGGCGGTCAAAAATCCGATTCCGATTCCGATTCCGAGTTTTAGAACCATGATTAAATAGATAGCAGCATATGCATGACCGTAATTAGTACAAATGAAACACACAACTAAACCCCATATATAGGACAACGATTTCAATTCGATGCGTCATGCGGCATGACGCATGATAGGCCCAATTAGCATGACTCATGCCCGACCTGACTATTACAGGATTCAGTCAAACTAATACGCATAACAACAAATAAAGACCTATCATACAAAAATCCACTATTTTGATTGTTTCAAACAAAAGCAAAACATTAAATTTACAATTAAAGGTTATAAACAATAAATAAAGACTTATCATATTATTTTGATGTTTCAAACAAAAGAAAAACGTTCAAAATTACAATCAAAGGTCTTATGAAACTATTTTTGTACTTTTTTTTTTTCAATGAAATGTTGGGTGTTAAAATTATTTACAATATAGGCCTTGAAAATTCACTCAGTAATGACAAGGATGGTGCTGGTTGTTAGTCAGAAGGACTTTAATTCGATTCAATGGTTCTGCCACTGTGAAATTCATCCTCGGAAAGGCAAAAAAAAATGTACATTATAGCTTAAATGGAAGCAATTTCTCATGTACCCCTGAAAAATTCAAAATATCCCATGTACACTGAATTTTCTCACTTGTTACTTTTCAAATGCCTTCCAGGATTGACCTTGCAAGCATTAATATGCTGGAATCAAAATTTCAGATCATCCTAGTATATCGAAAATTGTAGAAATTAGTGCACCATATGGTTCATATCTGCACTGCAGAATGACTCACAAGTTCATTTTTAGGCTTCAATTAAGAACTATATATAAAATAGGCAAGTGAATGACAAAAGGAAGACCAATCAAAATTCTTGTATGTTCTTATGTTGACCCGCTGGTACATTTATTCTCAGTACGACTACATAAATTCTCTTTTTTTTTGAGAACTTGTCAGGGACTGACAAGTGAAATTCGACTACATACATTCTCATATCTGAGATCCAAGATCAATCAGCGAGCATAGCGTCAGTAAAAAATACCAGCAATATACAACTCCAAACCATGTACAGATGCAATACCAATATTCTTTTTGTGTTTGAAGCATTACAGTAATATAGAAAACTGTACATCTTTACTGAGCCAAAATTTGCATCTTCTCACTCTACCACCTGCGGGTGAGAATTGCAACACTGACCAAATAAGTGGTGGCTAGAAAAACACACAACATCTTGTCTTCAATGTGGACATTTAAACTCGATTCCCTTTTTTGCCAGTGTTTTGACATATATATGAAATTTTACAATTCTTTAGATATTCTATGTATTTCTGAAAACATAATTCAAGGATGCCAGTGTATTTTATCTCACTGTATTTCATATCAGTGAGATAATGAACAATTGTACACTATCAGTTATGTCCCTTTTCAATGTCTAATCCGCGGTTAAGGGTTGCATTGCCAGGTAATTTCTTAGCTTCAACTGTGCTGATTTGATATTGATGCATGTGAACACCAGGATATATATTCAGGTCTAATACCAGTTAATTTCCAGCAATTTTTTTTTTTTTTTTTTTTAAGGGGTGATGTTCTTAATGTTAAAAGGAACTCACTAAAATGAGTTCCAAACATTAGAAAGAGGTGTGATACTCTTAATGTTAAAAAGAACTCGCTAAAATGAACTCGAAACATCAGAAAAATTATTCTATGAGCTTTATGATAAAATATGCAACAAAATTAAAGCTCAATATGAAACGCCTATTTAGTTTCTTCATTATCATAAACGGAAGCACCGTATTCTAAAACCTAAAATCTCTACATTCAAACAATTCAAACCATCAATCAACAGTACACGAACAAAACCAAAAACATCAAAACCAGCAAAATGGGGCCTCTATTAAGCCTCAAAACACAAAGAGGATGATATGAAATTAAACCCTGAACAGAAAAAATATACTAAAAATCAGAACGAAGAAAAAACATTCGTTTCTCTGACAAATTTGCAGTCTCTCTTCGCTTACAATTAACATTGCCATCACATTAGTACATCTCTTCATTTTGACTTTCAACAAAAGCTGAGAAAGCAAAGAAGTAATTGTAAAGCAAGAGTCTAGTTACATAATTACAACAAATTAAGGATGTTGTTCGCTCGTTATTAATTAATTAATTAATTGTTTTAAAAGATTATTTTTAAAGTTATTTGATAGTTTTATTTTTCTTTGATTGTCCACCAATATCTCATATTTCAATTTAAATAAGTATAACTAATTAATTAATTTTCAAATACCATTACTTTCTAAATTTCAATTAATTTGAGACCTACATGGATCAATTAAAGTTGTTTAAGTGCAGTATGCATACATACACACACATATATATATATATATATATATATGTACACACACACTCCATTTTAGTACAAGAGTTTATGGAACTACTTTCAAAGAAGCACATTTTTCGTTATCCAACTACATTACATACTTTTTGCATGTAATCAATTTGCTATCGAAATTGTTGAGACGCATTTTGTGCATGACACTATCACAATCACCAAGTCCCGCTCTTTTTTACCTTAAAATACCGAAACTGCACCGTCTCGTTTCAATTACCATCTCAAATCCAATTAATCACATGATAAACTACAGAAAATATTGAAACACATACATTATGTGAAAAAAGCAGTGAGAGAAACTGAAATTTGATATATTTAATTATATAAGAAAATTACCTCACTAATATAATTATTTATATATTTTATGTTGAACACGATGATGCTGATTTCTTTTAACTTAGTTGTTATCCAATTTTCAAATGCAACACTGGAGAGGAGATAAAACATGTGAGCCTTGAATGAATAAGTATTAAATTCTGCATGTGAAAACACTAATATATTTTACAATTATACAATACACCAAAATTCAAACATGCTTCAAAGTAGATTTAATTTATTTAATTATTTTATTCAACTTATTTAATTAAGTTTGTTAATTTTAATTAAAAAAAATATGTGTTTCAATTCACGGCCCTTTAGAATTGATTTTGACGTAAGTATTTCAAAGATAGAAAATTAGACATGTAAGACTTTATGTCGATGAAAGTTGTAGAAATGCGATGATAGATTCTTTTACATTATTTTTTTAAATGTATGAACTAAACAATGCATACTGTTCGCTCCGAATAATTTCTAATAGTACTTCACCAATTTAATTAAGCTTAGATAAGATACATAGATGCAGTGCTCTTGAATATGAATTGGGGCATTAAGTTCGGAATCTCTGTTTATTTATAAAATTATCTTATGTACAATTCATAAAATTCAAATACATTTTTCAGCATATCTTCTCCAGAAAAAAAAAAAAAAAAAGGAGAAACAAACATTTGGCTTGAAAAGTAAGATATAATCTAACAAGCTACACTTTATACTCAACAGGAGTTTTGAAGGATTTGTTTTGTTTCGGTTTCGGTTTCGAATGACACAAAATCTAGTTTTGAGCCTCCATTAGTGCAAATTCAACCGAAAGGCTCACGCAGTCTTGGTCAATCTTCCAGCCAGTTTTTTTAATGTTATTTTACACAAGTCTCTATTAATGTTTCTTCATGGTATATGGTATGTGCAGCTTGATGAACAATGCGCAATTTGACAGTTCAGTTTTTCTTTGGTTGTTTCTCATGGGAGGCATTGGGAATAAGTAATTAATTTTCTAATATTTGTCTCCTAAAGATGTATTTTAATACCACAATATCACGTGCATCTATGCAGATTATCTCATGCAAAGTTTTACAAATATTATAGAACAAAACCAACATGAGAACTAAATCTTTAAATTGGAACAAATTTGGGAGTGTTGAATTAATAAAAATACTTTAAAATTGAATGAGTCATTCATTGCTTGTATTAACTATCTATTTTATTGTATGAACCATATTCAAATTTCGAGTTTCTTTGTATTTAAAAAAAATATAGCAGATACAGTCTACAGTCTACAGTCTACAGACTCTGATCCTAATACTATCAGACATACCAAGAGAGATCTATATATACAATGGTAGCCTCAATTGGAAAACACTATAACATGAGCCACTTATTTCTATCAATGTAATCCTGACTCAGGAAAAGTTATGCCACTTGATTTTGCTGAGCATACTCTGCTCTCTAACTTGGCACATGTTCTACTTCATCTATACTCGCTTATGTATGCAGTATTGTGCCAAATAATTCAAAAATGTAGATATTATTTTGGTATCAAGGGCTTAAAATAATCAATCATGCATTTCATAAGAAAATTTTAATTTGTGAAATTGACCTAATTGTACACTCGACATGTTTTTACAGCTAGTCTTTCTTTGATTGTCCACCAATATCTCATATTATGATTTGGATAGGCATGCATGTGCAAGTAATTAATTCTTTAATACTGCTATTCTCTCATAAATTTCAATTTTAACAACCATATTTGAATGCAATGAATCAATCAAAGTTCATTAAGTTCAGTATACATATATATACTCCATTTCAGTGCAAGAATTTATGGATCAACTACTTTAAAAGGAGCATCTTTTTCATGATTTAACTACCAGAATTGTTGAGATGTATTTTATGCATGATCTTATCACCAAGAGAATTTGTTGACAGGAGAATTTTATTTCAATTTATTTATTTTTAAATTAGTAAGTGCTCTGGGAAAATTAAACTTCTCTTCTGACGGAAATGGTACGTCAATACCACCTATTTTCTATTATTTTAAACATCGAGATTGCATTGCCTCATTTTGTCGCTCTAACAAAATAAGTAACTAATTCTATTATTTTAAACAGTCTGTCCGTAACTGACAGTTATATAAATTACATCTCAGTATGTATCTCTCATGTGGAGATAGTAATTATCAAGAATACTAAAATTTTTACATGAGTGATGATATCACTTGCTCTCTTTATTAAAAATAAAGGGTTAGAATTGTGGAACTCCGAAAAAAATGTCTTTTGCCTCAGTTGTCTGGCGGGACTCCGAGCTGAATTGTCTCGTTGGGCTTCATTTTTTACAGAATTCTTCACGGACTACATCTTTTATTTCTTTGGGCTCTTCAGTCAAATTCAGCTCCTTTTGCATTGACGGGCTTCTTCGGTTTCCTTATCATTTATTGGGCTTACTTCTTCCTTTGCTCTCTCTTTTTTTTTTTTTTTGTTGACGTGTTCTGAATGACAGGGTGGGTCCCAAACTTCAGTGATGCATCTCATCTAGCGCCAGCGTCATGCATGCGCCAAGATTTGTGCAGTGTCCCCCCGATTGCACCACGTCACTTCGTTCCTGGAATAGAGTTAAACTGGTAAGCCGTACGGATGAGAGATCATGGGCAACCTGGTTCCTGTGCACGTGTTGGATAATCTGGAAACAGAGGAACAGAGTCATTTTCATAGGGGAAAGAATAGAACATGGAATTCTGGTAAGGAAGATCAGAGATGAAGGGCGTCTATGGCTTTCAAATTACTGAGTTCGGCGAAGCTTAAGTATTTTTTACTAGTCCTATTGTTGTACTGGTAAACAGATCTTGCTTGGCTATGATGTAATTACTTTGAGACTTATTCTGCTATTAATAAAACCTGGCAGCCTCTGCCTTTGATCTCAAAAAAAAAAAACAAAGAATCAGAATGAAGGAGAAAGAGAATCGGTCAGATGGGTAGCTATGTCGGGCAGAAAACAATTAAAACATCCATCCCTGTGCGATGGAAGCCCCGACAAGTGTTCTGCCCGTAGCTATTTACATCTTTCATACACTGAGGTGTGGGGCCACAATCGCAGTACTGGACATATTAGCTACTACAGTAACTGGAGATGAGAAATATCCACTATTGAACAGAGTTTGGCCAGATCACAAGAATAGCTGACGTGTCATGACCATATTAATTAGGATAATAAGGATAATTTTTTTTGTGAGTTGATTGCCTATATATATAAGGCTGATCTTTGTATCAAACAGATTATCTTCAATCCAGTTTCAATAAAATTCTTTGAGTGAGTCTATGGTACTATGCATATCATGGGTTGTTACCGTGCTACGTTTCTATATTTGAGTTTTCAAATCCTAACGGTCGATCCGAACCGTTCATCTTGTTCTCCATATTAATATGTGTTTGGAGACCAAATTTTACATTTTTTGAAAATATTTTACTATTTTTTTAGATATTTAGAAAATCACTTGATCTGAAAATTCTGGACCATCCAAAAACAGTGATTTTCAATAAATCTAAAAAAATAGTAAAAAAAATTTCAAAAAATGTAAAATTTGGTCTCCAAGCACATATTAATATGGAGAACAAGATGAACGGTTCGGATCGACCGTTAGGATTTGAAAACTCGAATATAAAGCCGTAGCACGGTAACAAATTGTAATATGCATAGTACCATAGACTCACTCAAATTCTTTTGATTCTTTTGTTTCAATGTGTTCTGCTACCTGTTTTATCAAATTGAGGTTGGGAATATGACACAAAACTTTCTATCACTTATTCTGAAATAGTGATCCGAGAGATTAAATATTATTTTCGGATTTTTTTTTTTTTGGAAAACTTGGTAGTGACCGGCTTTATTAAATATTAACAATTATTCTATTATTAATATTAGAGTTTTGGTACTGATAAGCATATCTGTGAAATCACCCTTCTCTTTTAATTATTTTTTTTAATTGCAACTGGAGCGTCATTTTACAAAGGATGGATTGTATGTAAATCAGTAGAAGAAGAGTCAAGGGAGATCTTATTATTAGCAATGTTTGTTATTTGGCGTGAAAGGTGCGCAAGAATCTTTACAGAAGAGACCAAAACATGGAGGGATTTAGCAGATGAGGTGCAAGACATGTGGAGGATGCTACATTAAATAAAAGAAGAGTTTTATTTTTGCAACAGTCTCTAATCAAAATTTTTCTTTCTTTTTTCTTTAAGTTTTTCTTTTGCTTAGAAGTTCAACAAAGTTGAACCATTTTTGTAAATAACCATTGAGTTTCATCGTGAAACTCAAAACTGTTTTCATTTTAATCAATAAATCAAATAAGCACTTTGATCCTTATTTTTACTCAAAAACAAATTGTTTTTTTTTTTTTTCTAGTTTGAACTCCGAATTACTTTTCAAAAGCATTTTTTTTTTATAATTGTATAATTTATATTTCATTTTTGTAAAATGTATATTTGATTATTTGTGTTTCCAAAATTTTTTTGAAATATTTGACAATTAATTGTGAGAACTTTAGGAGGAGAGCAGTTGAGAAACGTGTATGCATTGTGTGCATCAATTCATATCATCTAAGGTATCTCACTGTTTGAGTTTGAAGATCGGACGATGTAGATTTAAACTCAAAATCTTACTGGTGCAAAGCAAGAAATGATGAGACCTATTTCAAATTGACCTTAATTTTGCCAATGAATATTTATAACTTGAATCAAGAGAGCCGTTTGAGTCTTTTGCCGATTTCAGATACCTAAGAAAAGAGCAATTCTCAAGGTACAGGGGACACCTGGGTCAGGGGAGTTGGATCTCTCGGACTATACCTCATAGCCAGAATAGAGTCTGATTCTGACAATCAATCTAACACAGAAATTGCATCTTCTGCATCTTCTGATTCAATGTTTTTTTAGTAATGTTGGAACTTTAAAAGCAAGTCCTATCTTTGTTTTGTAATATGATTTCTGCTAAACTGTCTAAGTAGTAGCTAATCCTTTTGTTAGTCTGTAAATGGGTATTATCTTGCACAATGAAGCTATGAACTCATTGTATTTTGTAATGAACAATGATTACCGTTTCTATATGAAACAGGTGGGGGACACCCACTTTTGTTAAAAAAAAGAAGATTTAAACTCAAAAGGTGAGGTAATGCAGGGGATCTAGGCTCTCGTGTGCATGGCCAGTGCCATGTGTTTTTGAGTGCAACAAAAGGAAGAGAAAAAACAAAGTGAGACAAGGAGAAATGGAGATTCAGGTCAAGAGAGAGCTAGTGTATGAAATGAAGAATGATAGAAAGTGAGGTCGACAAAAATCACGAGGGTCATGTTTGAAATTTCTGAAAATGAAAGAAAAGAATATGTTTTCTGAAAGATAGTTCTCTAGTTTGTTTGATATTCTAAAATTTCTGGATTGGTAGTTCCTATCGATAGGCAGTCTCTTCTTTTTCTTTCATCATGTTTTCTTCTTAAAAACTGCGGAAAACACCATCCCTCTCTTTATTTTAAATTCTATGATATTAAGAAATTGATGAGGTTTAAAATTCATTGCTATAATTAATTAATTAGAGAGAATTTGACCAAGAAATTTGATTGGGTTGAACCACTGGCACCATTTGTGCTATGAAAGACAGAGACCAGATTGCACTTGAAAGACTGAGACCAAACTGCACTTGAGAATAAAAATGACAGGATTTTTTTGAGTAAGAATAGGAGTCGTGCTCCTATTTTATTAACCGCAATTGGTTACATTGTTTGTTGAGAGTTGTGAGAAATAATCCTCTGATGGATATACATGTGATTGCGAAAAAAATGACAGAATTTGAAATTATATATTAATTATTCCTTCATCTTTCTACCACAATTCTTATAGCTATATATCGTGTATGCACAATCAGGGGCGTAGCAATCTATTCCACCAGGAGTACACAAACCGTGCCTCACACCTGACTGCCTTGTACGATTGCGCCTTATCTCCATACCGTCTGAGGCTCTGAGCGTGCCTGCACAGTTACATCTAAGCCGCGAGTCACCTTGGCAATTTGTAAAAAAATGGCCGTTTAATCCATCTAATCGGCCAATTAGTCGTTAGCGGTAACTAAACCGTTAAATCGTCCGTTTTCCATTTATACTGCCAAATTAGACCTTGAAAAATAGTATTGGTAAAAATCGACCTTGCTAGCTAGGTCTACATTCTGGAAAAAATTCCCGTTTGGAAAAATGCTTAGATAATTTTTCACCATTCATTTCATTTAGTTTTACAATTTGCATCCAAGCCACCATTCCAACCTAGAAAGAAACCAAAGGATTCACAGAACAAAAAACAATAAAAACAAAACAAAAAAGATGAAAATTTTACCCATAACCTACTAAACCTAATTCAAATAATGAATTAAAAAAAAAAAACTAATTTGACTCGGACTTTCCCTGATGCTCTACTTCTTTTCCAACTTCCTTCCCATTTTCCTCCATTCAATATTCTCTATCGGTCTATCCTTCCTATGGCATCTCATACCTACAATATGGACATGATCCATGGATCTGTAATCACTTCTCCATGCACAGTATAGGTACAAGTAACAATGATTTATGAGAAAGGATTTATCAACTACATTACTACCTTTTAAAGTGTCCAACTATTTTTTAAGATTTACAAATGATAATAAAAAATATCGTACAGAACAAGAGCAAGGAACTAGTTACAGAATGAAAGTTTTTTCCTAGTACTGACAAAATTAATTAGAAAGTGACATTCTAAAAAATGCAATCATTAAAAATTTATCAACTGGTCGTGATGACGTACCGATGGAAGTTCTCTTTTACCAGCATTTTCTTCTCTCCTGTTAATTAGAAGGCTTGTAATAATAACCTCACAAGCTTTATGAAATAATATTGATTAGGCAAATTGGACGGATAAATGTATAATACATAAGTTGTTAGATATGTTTTTCATTGTTTATCCGCCAATATCTCAAATTAATACTTTGGATATAAAGATATGTATGAAATTACAATTACTGAATTTTTTTTTCTGCAGAAATTGGGATCTTCGAATCATATCTGTGTTCTAAATATCATTACGAATTTATAGAATTACTTTAAGAAGAACAGTTTTACATGACTCAAACTGTGTATTATATGTACATGCTCTTTGGGTGGAATCAATTTCAAAGTTGTGTTTTCTTGTCCTCTCCAAGTGACAATAAAATCGAACACACCCAAATTGTAAATATAGCACGTTTTCTTTTTACCAAAAAAAAAAAAACTTGGCACATTTTTTTTATTTTGGTCTCGAAATCCAAAATATAACATACACTAGTGGAGAACTTGGAATTAGTGTCGGCTGTTTATGGGTATTAGTGTCGGACATTATGCGACACTAATCGGGCTGATACTAATACTTTGTAAATAGCCGACACTAAAAGTAAGGCATTAGTGTCAGCTATTTATTAAATAGCCGACACTAATACTAACTTTTAGTGTCGGCTATTTATTAAAAAGCCGACACTAATACTTATTAGTGTCGGCCATTTAATAAATAGCCGACACTAATACTTATTAGTGTCGGCTTTTTAATAAATAGCCGACACTAATGTTTTTTTTTTTTTTTTTTAAATTTCAAAAATTCACTATAAATCATAGAAAATTCTAAAAATGAAATTTTTTGTTCTGGAATGCTCATATATTTTTGCTGAACTATATATAAAACAAAGATATCAAATAATTCATCATAATTTACAAATAACACTCACTAAATAAAATATCATCCAAATTGCTCATTTATTGTTATCATACAAACCCTAAAACAGAAAATACATAAAAGATACATAAAAGACCCTTTATTGTTATCATACAAACCCTAAAACAGAAAATACATACATAAAAGATACATAAAAGACCCTAAAAACTCTAAAATTATAAAGACTATACCAAAAGTCCATGAAGGAAGACTCGGATCGCGAATCTGAGCCCGCAGAATGGTGAAACAAATCATAGATTTGTTTCTAATCCGGTTTTGGGCTGTGGAGTTCCTGTCAAAATTTCAGCCCGATCCGACGGACGGATCAAAAGTTACGCCCCTTTTCGTGAAGCATGCGCAGAAGAAGCGGCTGAGAAGATCAGATCGGAGAGAAGCGTGAAGCGAAGTGAATGTTTAAACCCTAGGCGTGCGTTTGAAAGAGGTGCGCGGGACTTAAAATGAAATTTTTTTAGCTTTAGTGTCGGCTGTTTATAAATAAGCGACACTAATAACTGAGAATTAGTGTCGGCTGTTTATAAAAAAGCGACACTAATACATTAGTGTCGGCTGTTTATAAATAGCCGACACTAATTCTCAGTTATTAGTGTCACCTACATCTAAATAGCCGACACTAATATTATTAGTGTCGGTTTTTTGTAAACAGCCGATACTAAAGTATTAGTGTCGGTTTTTTAAGGCGACACTAATTGTATGTTCTCCACTAGTGATATTGTGTGCCCAACCGTTTTAATTATTAGGGGTCCGCTTAAGTCCATTTCGTATTATTATAAATATTGCATTTTAACTCTTTTACACAAAACCCACCCAAGTTTCAATTTACCATTTAAACTCTCAAGTAATTAAAGCCTATCACTAGTACAAAAAACCCTTTCACTGACTCTCAATCACCGACGGTTTTAATGTGTAATAGTCAGTGTAGAGACTGCGTGGCAAAATTGTAAATAAGAAGAATTTCAACACTGACTGTTCAATTGTAAACAACCGTCAGTGAATCAACACTGACTGTTTTTTTTTATAACCGTCGGTGTTGATCACAACCTACACCGACCCTTTTATTAAAAAACCGTCAGTGTTGTGCAGTACACCAACACTGACTGTTATGTTAAAGGAAGGGTCAGTGTTGCCTCACCCTACAGTGACTGTTTTTAAAAAAAAAGGGTCAGTGTTGATAGTATACTCTACAGTGACTGTTTTTTTAATAAAAGGGTCAGTGTTGCCTCACCCTACAGTGACTGTTTTTTTAATAAAAGGGTCAGTGTTGATAGTATACTCTACAGTGACTGTTTTTTAAATAAAAGAGTCAGTGTTGATAGTATACTCTACAGTGACTGTTTTTTAATAAAAGGGTCAGTGTTGATTGTATACTCTACAGTGACTGTTTTCTTAATAAAAGGGTCAGTGTTGCCTCACCCTACAGTGACTGTTTTTTTAATAAAATGGTCAGTGTTGATAGTATACTCTACAGTGACTATTTTTTTTAATAAAAGGGTCAGTGTTTCTCTCCGTTATGTTAACATGAAATTTTGGCAATTAACAACAAATTTTGTCTTTAATTTTAGAGAATATTTTGTAATGAAAATTATATTAGTAATATTTATGCAATAATTAGTGTTATAACATGCTTATTGCTTAATTAAATGATTTTAACACATTAAATTATATAGCATGGCATGCATGTTGCATATATGACAAAACTTCAAAATTTTTATGTTGTTTTTGTTTAATGTTTTTCCTTGATAATTTCAAAACAAATTTGGAATCATTTCTTTGCAGATTGACCGTCGATCGCTCACGTGAAAAAGAACGGTCCACAAATATTAGCACACATTGTAGGAACAAATAATGATGAAATTCTATCAAAAGACAATTATAAGTATGATCTGGCCATAGAAGCCGTACAAAATTAATTTTTTTTTAATATTATTCATATAGTTTTCCATTAAATTAGCACGATAAAATATATAGAGGAGGGTTCCAATGCCTCATTATTTTCATACCTCATATTTTATATCTTTGTTTTCAAAGTTTAAATTGTCGATTCGAACCGTTCAACATAATATTTATACTAAAATATGCATGAAGATAAACTTTTATATTTTTTAGAATTTTTTTACTATTTTTTTAAGTTAGGTACAAAATCACTGTTTTTGAACCGTTCAAAAAACAATAATTTTCTACCCATCTTAAAAAATAGTAAAAAATTTTCAAAAATTATAAAATTTCATCCCTAGCCATATTTTAGTATATATATCATGTTGAACGGTTCGGATCGACAATTTAAACTTTGAAAACAAAGATATAAAATATGAGGTATGACGAGGTATGAAAAATATGAGGCATTGGAACCCTCCTCAAATATATATTACATCTAGAAATTTAATTTAAACAAATACGAATAATTGTTAAATATCTTACAAAATTTACTAAATAAAACTCTAATAAATTACTTGTAAATGTACAAATGAAATACTTCCTTTCTGGATTCCAGTGACGAATTTCAGAAAACCTTATTTTTAGAAGAGATGAACTACGTGCTGGACATGCTGATTTGGGGAGTCTCTGTTCCTAAAATTTGTGCCCCAAAAATTTCACTTTCCTCTTATTTTTTTGCGCCACAGAAAATGAAATTTGATTTTCCCAGTTTGATATTTGTTTCCCCGCCTCTCAGCCTCTCTGATATTTCACACCCCGCCAAACCCTAAATCCCTCCCAAACATTTTCTTTCTTTAAACTCTCTCCTGTCTTTCCTTCTCCCCAAATCGCATCACTTCACAGATCTAAACCACACCAATGGCGACACCGCTCTCAAAACCTTTCTCTATGTCTCTCGGCACTAACTAACCCCCCTACCCACTCGATCTGCTCTCTCCCTGTGACAGCGCCAAGTTTTAGGGTTTAGTCATCGATCTGCCTCACCCCGCTCAGCCGGGTTTAGGGTTTCCTCTTAGACCACTTCCTTGCCCCGCTCCGTAAGTTTTACTGTTAACTTTACGTTTACTAATCAAAGTGAAATTTGTGTGAATGAACTCGTTGATTAACTAAAGTTGTATAAAGACTTACTGCTTTGCTAAATACGTGACTTGAATTTTCTGTACCTTTCTTAAAATTCCTCATATTGGTTTAATTGGTTGAATTTATAGTATGAATTGGACCCAAAATGTTGTACTAGTGATGAACATTCGCTCTTGTTGAATTAATTGGGCCTAATGAACTAAAAAAATCTCGGGGGAAGTTGCAACAATACAAGTCCTGGTCAAGAACTAAAAAAATGCTGATCCATACACTTGGTGTAGAAGTGGTAACATGAGGATAATCGGTCTTCCTTATCACCGGTTAATTAACATTTGCTTTTATATTTTGTTTTTCCTTTTTTTTTGAAAATAAGCTAAGAGGTAATTGTCAAATCTTGGAGTGTTCAAATGGTTTAGCCAATTTGGTTTCAACCGAACAAAATGTTTTGTGGTTAAAATGGTTCTGTTGTTTTGTTTGCTTTAAAGTTATGTAGTTTCGTTTCTAATTTGGTTAATTGGTTTATATTATGCAAATCGAAAGATTTTTTTTTCCAAGTTTAGTGAAGAGTCATTAATTTGGGGCATACCGGTCAGATTCATCTTACATCAAGTTATCAGAATACATTGTCAATACTATTGAGGTAATAATACATCACAATAAACTAGATATTAAATGAATGTACAGGAAGTGCATGCATTTTTCATCTCTTTTGATTATGTAGGCTGTGCCAAAGACTTGGCGCATACTAGTCAGATTCATCTGGGGGATCCTACTTCCTATTGCTGGATATGCAGCAAAACATGCTTTCAAGAATACGATTGTAAGATTTGTTCCTTCCCCTTAAAATGTGATTTTGTAGAAACAAGTTAAATAGAAGTAGGCTCATTTCTTTTGGTTTTGCAGGATATCACTTTAGGTGTTACTCTTGGCTCTGCAACTCGGATATCTATGTTTGTGGTGAGAGCAGCAAAATCTCATGGTTACACACGAAAGCACACATGTCCACCAAATAAATATAAAATGAGTTTATTGTCTTTCATCTCCAAAATAAAAATAATCCATGCAACCCCAACAAGTATATTAAGAATGTTACCAGTATTTGGTGTTGAATCCTAAATTATCACCAATAAATTTATACTATTTAATTCTTTCAATGTGTGGCATATTTAATTATGGGGTATCACATATTTGGCAGATGCCTCTTTATTTGATTGTTGCATGGGTGAAGGGAGTCAACTTGGGTCTTAATTTTAGCCTCCTGGAGACTGCTTCTGGCCATGACAATTTTAGTCACTGCTTTTACACTTCAGGTAGCTTTTATAAACAAAAAATTAAGGGGTTTCAACTGTCTTCATTGTACACTTGAGTTTTAATTTGATACTTAATTTGTTGCCTTCTTTCCTATTGAGCTCTCTCGGGTAATTATTTCACTTGCATTGAACATTTCATAGCCCTAAGCAAAAAGGTGGCAAGGTGTGGATTTTATGTCATGAAACACATGCAAAACTTAGTCACCACGCAATTTGACATTTTTTCCTAATGTATGTATTTTATGATTGAAATTGATTCATTTTTCATATTACTTGGATAAAATTAACTTCTTAATTTGTATTCATGCAGTGTGATTTACCGATAGAAAAATATACAACGACGCAACTTCATGCAATAACACGACAATGGTGTACATTTTTCTTGGACAACTTCTAAACTAGTCATAACAAATGCAATGTTGTTAATTTCAAATGTATATTTTGTTACTATGTGTTATGTACTATAGTGTTTTTTTTTTGTGAATGAATATGTTATGTTATTAAATTGTGTTGCCTTTTGTTTATGTTGTGTACATTATTTGCATGATCTTCCATTTAACAGTCAATGAATATAGTAATATATATGGCTAGCAAAAATATGGAGGCTAGCCCCGATACAGGCAGAACCATGCCAAAATTTTTACGCCAACACTGACTATTTTTTAACCATCAATGACTGCTTTTTTTTAAAAAAACAGTCACTGTAGGCACCCTACACTGATTGTTTTTAAAAAAAAAAACAGTCACTGTTGGCACCCTACACTGACTGTTTTTAAAAAAAAACAGTCACTGTAGGCCCTCAACACTGACTGTTTTTTTTTTAAAACAGTCACTGTAGGCACCCAACACTGACTGTTTTTTAAAAAAAACAGTCACTGTAGGCTATTTACACTGACTGTTTTTTAAACCGTCAGTGTAGGCTATTTACACTGACTGTTTTTTACCCGTCAGTGTTGAGTATCTATACTGGCGGCGCCATCACTGACGCCTCAATAACAGTCAGTAAAGAGGTTTTTTAACAGTCAGTAAAGGGGTTTTTTGTACTAGTGTATTCTAAGTTAGCTAGGCTCAATTATTTTATATCTTCTTTGTGCTAATATTGTAGAATTATTCCAGAACTGTGCAGAAAGATCATAACTTATACACTCATGTTTGTTTTTAGGCATGATTTGAATTATTACAAGAATCTACCACTTGTGAGGGTAAAAAATGACTATTGTCGAGAATAAGCCGCCATAATTTATATTTTTTAGGGTATTGTAAACGGAAGTATTCGTGACGATACGGACACAACTAAGCATTAAATCCTAATTGGTAATGATAGATTCTGCAAATTTATTTTGTTGCTAAACTTATTAGTTGTTGGTATTTTTTGAGTTGTTGATTATTCTCTGGATACTACATGGTACTTGCAGTTTGAAACAGGAGAGGCTATATATATAAGAAATTTATTTAAATATATGACGCGTTCTTCCTTTTGCTGTTGAGTTTACATAATATCATAAAAAACGCGTCGATATAATTAAAACTCTGAATAATAATGGAAACCCGTAAAGTTGCATGAAGGTCCACTTATAAGTAGATTATTACTAAAGTAGACATCAAGATAACATAGAAACTTCCATGATTTCTGAAGAATACAAAAAGAATAAAGTTTCCTTGTACATGTAAGATGCATATCCGGTCAATGAAATATTAACTCACATTGTCACTGTTAACTTACCAAAGTGATATATAATTAAAAAGAAGAAAAAAAGGTAGATTTTGCTAAATTCCCTTGAATTTGGACATTGAGCTGATACACTGACACCAAAAGAAGGTCATTTACAAATTGCATATTTCGATAAAAATGTTCAAGATTTTGTTGCTTCTACGTTTGGAATTGGCTCGATCGGCTTATCTGAAAAGAGGATGAAACGAATCATGAAAATAAACTATAATAAGCATTGAATGGTTCGATCGATGATGAAGACTGGCAAGGTTTAAATGCAATTTTACTACTGTTGAATAATCTTAAACTGTTCATTAAATTTTACCGTTGAGAAACATTTTAAAACAAAAGGTGCGGCCAACACCCTGTTATCAGTACCTGTGCTTTAAAAGATTAATACTTTGCATCACATTTTTCATCAAACTAATTGGAAACCAAATTCACGAAAAGAGTTCAAACCAGTCCAACTGCAAAACAAATTTTAAGAAAATGTAAGGAACCAGTTTATGTAAGAACCATAACTGTAACCAAGCATTCTTTTTTGTGTGAACCTGCAATTTATCTCATTGTTTCCAAGTATTAACACATATTGTGGTCTTTTCTGAAATGTAGTTATTTTTATTTAATCAACAAAAAGAATATTACATAATTTTGCACACGAGCTAATGTTACCTTGCTTACAGTTACTAATTCCTTTCTTACACTATTTAATCCACCAAAAAACAAACATATATATATATTCTACACATGTGTACTTGAATTGGCAAGTTTATGATCTACACCGGCATTTCCGAACACAAGCAATTAAAACCTGATCTTGTCTAGTATATTGCCAGATACCTCCCTAATCTTCATTTGCACAATATACACCATCGTTCCGACGGCTGCCTACTTGCCTTGCCTTTTGTTGATAATCAATCTCTCTAACATTGGTTACTAATTGAGAAGTAGCACCGAGTCACTGATATAAAAGACCTCCAGCAAACCTGTCGGAAGGATATGCATCAAACCTGCTGGCAATTCCATCTGTCGAGAACCTCGAGATTCGTGCATTGTGAATGCAACCTTTAATGTTGCATCGGCTCCTTCCGGGGCATGCCGGATGCGGCTTAGGTTTCCTCGGTCCTCTTATATCCGGTGAGCTCATTGTTTTTAAGTTTTTTTTTATGTGTTTTTAGATGAGGAATGTGGTTAATTTGAGTTTGTGATGAGAGTTTAGAGGGATCTATTGATTTATATAATGTTATATATAGTCGGTTATAGAGGAAATTTACTAAGAAAATGAGCGTGTATATTTCATGGGAGATTCCTTAAAATTTAACAGGAAAATTCTAGGGACAGTTTCAAACCCCTGGTTACCAGTTGATTTGGTCTCAATTAATGAACCAGCATGCAATTAATGAAGCTGGTTTCCGTGGCATTTGCTGTGTGACTATCTGTGTATGGATTTCAATGGTCTAATTCTAGTTTCAGAAAAAATATAATAACACTTCTAATTCCGAAAAATTATAATAACCGAATAAGATATTTTTTAATGTTATTGTGGTAGCTATGGAAGAGGACCAAGTATTGTGTAACAACATGGATAGCCACACCATATATAATACAAACTATCAATATGCGGCCACTCGGTATTGCAAGCTTGAAGCGGTTAAAGGCGAAAATTTCTATTGAGATTCCGTTTAAATTTAAAAAATAAAAAGGAAGTTAACCAAAACATATATATGCACATTTATGAGCATTTGTGTGATGCGCAAGCTATCGGAATTCGGGTGAAACATCCAAGAAAACAAGTAACTACTTGGAATTATTAATAATATTAGTAACAAGCAGTCAAAAGAGTCTTGTGCCTTATTACATGCTTAGAAAATAATTTACTCTAAATAAAAAATTTAATAATTTAATTAGAAAGAAGAAAAGAAAAAGAACCAGAGTCAAGAAATATTAAAAATAGTGAACTACGTGTACAAAGGTAAAGTAAGGAAATTTCAACAATTAAAAGAATTAAATTTACGCTTAACAAACATAACTATATACTGAAGTATTAGTTCAATAATTGTTGTCATAAATTTTGTTGGTAAAGGCCTGTAAGAACTTCCAAAAGTATACTTTTATAAGAATCTTTCATGTAATATATATAATAATAATAATAATAATAATAATAATAAGGGAAAATTGGTTATTTGCCACTCTAAAACTTTCAAATTGGTTATTTGCCACTCTAAAACTTTCAAATTGTAAAAATGTCATCCCGAAATTTAATATTGTAAAAAATGCCATTCCAAAATCTTCAAATTGTAAAAATGTGATCCTGAAATTTGAAATTGTAAAAATGCCACTCCAAATAATTAATGTCTAAAATACTCTCCCTTTTTTTCCTCTTCTTCTCCTGCCATGGCGAAAGGCTGATTCTTATCTATTTGTTGTTTTCCGTACCTTACGCGTCTCACTGTTCTAGGAAAAAAATGCATAATTGAGCAAAATTCATCACTCCAAATTTTAATTAAAATTAAAATTAATAATATAAAACAACAAATAGACTAATCTAAAATGGACAGAGGCACAAGGGAACCATAAATATCAATTGCAAGCTTCCAACTACTCATTTGTTTTTTATTAATTAGTCAAACTGAAGTGATGAATTTTATATCTGATGCGTATCCGTATTTGAAAAATTATAATGGATACGAATACGGTAAGATCACTATCCGATCCGTATCCGACTGTTTACACCCCTACAAGCAACAATGATTTATGAGAAAGGATGTATTAACCGAGTACCAATCTACTATTATTCTTTTGAAATAACAGGAACCTATTTTTCCTCATCTAACTATTCAACTTTTATCATACACGAATCTCGATGAAGATCAACGATTGGATGAGAAAAAACAGAATCATGTTATTACAAAAGAATAACAGCCGATTTCTTTCCGTATTAACTACTAATTTACTACCTTTTTAAATTGTCCAGCCATTTTTTTATGATTTACTAATAATAAAAATGTTCGCACAGAAGGTGAACGAGGAATTAATTAAAGAATAAAAGTGTTTTTCATAGTATTGAAAATATTAAATAGTGGCATTATATATAAAAAAAAAATAATCATTTCTGTACCCGCGCTACAGTACCCGCATTTAGAGAAATAATGTATTATGGTCCCCACTAATTATATTGTGTTCACTAATTATTATTCTAAAAAGATATTATATAGTCTTAACTAATTATTTTTCTAAAATCCCAGCAGCACCCTTTCAAAGTCTCGGCACTAATTCCGCGTCAACATTTCTCTAACAAAAATAGTTGACCTCATAAAAATAAATAACTCAGTGCATAGATATAAATACTTTCGATACTTAGATATTAATACTTTCAGTGTCATATGTAAAAAGAGGAGAGATTCAATTACAGCATTATGGCAGTTTAGGTCCCCACAAGCAGTTATGTAAAAATTACATCATTGTTTACTATATAGATATAAATACTTGTGTTCTTTGAACTATATACTTCAAGATTTGACTATTAATATTAAAAAAAAAGTTATAGATCTGGAACGGTTGCGGTCCTCACAAGCAATTATAGCAGTTTAGGTGTGGGTACGATGTCAGAAATTAAAAAAAAAGGTGCGGGTACGATTATTTAAAAATAATTAACTTATCATTTACATTTTTTACTATATAGATATAAATACTTGTGTTCTTTGAACTATATACTTCAAGATTTTACTATTAATATTTTAAAATAAAGTTACAGATCTGGAATAGTTGCGGTCCCCACAAGCAATTATGGCAGTTTAGGTGCGGGTATGACATCAGAAATTTCAAAAAAAGGTGCGGGTACGATTATTTAAAAATAATTAATTTATCATTTACATTGTTTACTATATAGATATAAATACTTGTCACACCCCGCGGCCACGGGTTGCAGCAGTACCCCGCCGTAAGCATACACTCCATGTATACTTACAATGCATTTAAAATAAATTAAGCAATTCACACTAAAATAATATAAAACAGGTTCATATATATATATATAAAATCAGAGTACACAGTCTGGTCAAATATAACACATCAAAAGTATCTCATCCGGATACCAACCATGAGGCCTACCCTAAAGCTATACAACAAAACATATCTAGGGTCATATGAAGGTAAACTACCAAAGCCTACTACTCGCGTGCCTCTCCGGAATCAGTCGCACCTGAACCTGTCAAATAATCCCGAAGGGTGGGGGTGAGAATAAATTCTCAGTGTGAATTTGCCACAATTAGATTATTGGACTTGCAATCAAGCTCCATATTCAGAAATGAAATCCATACAATAGCAATTCAAACAGATATATATATATTCATAAATAAAAGAATGCATATGCTCGACAACAATTCAACCAGATGAATCACAATTAACGGAATTTCCAAGATGAATTTCAAACACAACACATATTTGGCTTAACTCGACTCATTAGGGCTTGTAACAACTACAGATGTTCTTTCGAGCTGGACCCTTTATCAAACCCTCGTCTGTAGGGTTACTGACACCTACAGACGTTCCACCGAGCTGGACCCTTTATCTGACACCCATCTGTAATCGCTTGGCTTAACCGTTCACTAAGGTCTGGTTCAAGTCATATAAAGAAAATCCTCTTTGGAATCATTCCAATGATCGTAACATTCAATTGACCGTCCAAATGCATTAACACGTAGGAAAATACCACCGAGCCACAGACGTTACACATGTCACCCACGACTCCAATTCACACATCAACAAAATCACTCACCCCTCGTCCCAATCGGTACTGGGAAAACTGAGGGCCATTCACCTAAAGAGCTAGAAGGATCCAGGGCTCAAGGTCAGCTATATAGCTCAACCTTGCAAATTCGTCGCATCCAAGTCAGCTATACAGCTCAACTTTGTAAATGCGCTCACATACATAGTCCGTGGTGACTTTCAATCAAAAATTCAAAATCATATCATAATAGATCGACACGAACGACAACCATACAAGCATGCAAATCATTTCATTCACAATAATTTGAGTTTAATTTGATTGGGCTATGCAAATGATTTATGCAGTTCAATGATGCAATCAATCAGACATTCAACATGACAAACGAATAACAATTTAATTTCTAAAAATAAAATATCAAACAAGTCCAAGAATCCCGCACCTGTTTACGACGAGTGTATCTCTTATTTATGGATCAGACATCTCGAAGTGTCCCGCAAAGTCTTGCTCGACCGAGCCTACGCCTATATTACACACAAACTTGGTTTAACCTTGGTTCACGATCGAGGTGTTCACTCGAGTGATATTAGGGTTTATACTTTCCTATTCCTCTTTCTTGCTTTAAAATCTCTAACTTCTCACAATTTCCATTTGGGTCTTCTAGACCATACACGATCTCAATTTGGTAACAATTCATTTACTAGTTCACAATTTCGGTTCCCGTAACAATTCAATTCACCGAGTGGTTAACCCTAATTTGGTCAAAACCTCAAATAAGCTGTTAAACGTTCTAGCAATTCAAGATCAAGAGGTAACCCTACCGATTACAAGTCTAATCGGTTGGATTAAACTAATCAATTCACGATTATGCCCAATTTCAGTTTTGGCACGAAACCCTATAAATCAAAATCTGCAACCGGGGTGAAATCGGGGAAAGAATCGGCAAATAAACAATCAAAGAAGCTCAAGGAGCTAGTCTACAAGCAATTCAAACACAAATCTCGGGTTTAAAATGAAAACCCGAGAAATCGAGAAATCTGAGATTTTAGTGAGAAACGGGAAGAGAAAGGAATACCGAATAGGAGAGCTAGGAGAGATCTACGGCCGCTAGCTAGTTCCAACTTTGCTTTCTCGCAACAATCGGGGGTTTGACAGGGAAAGAAAACTCTCTCACTCTTTTTCTTCTCTCTTGGGTGAAATCACCAAAAATGAGGAAAGGGGCGGAGGGGAAGAGAGAGAAAGGAAATAAAATCTGGTGTTGGTTAAAAAGACACCTCCAGTGCGGACGCACTCAATTCAATGCGGGTCGGCCACCCGCACTCAGCACTTGGGACACATTTTTAGCAGTTGAAAACACACAGAAATATACACGAGTGCGGACGCACTCGTTTTCAGTGGGGTCGATCACCCGCACTCAACACTTAGCAGAATTTCGACAGCTTGGAAAACACATAAAAGAATACCCCAGTGCGGACGCACTCAGTACTTAGTCAAATTTTCATGAAATTAAAATAAAGTGCTAAAAAACCTCCAACCTTTACGAAAAACTAAAGTGCTAAAAAGGTCTCTCATGGTAATACTAATTCACGATTTTCACAATACTTTGATTGCTAAAATTGGTCAAAATCTTTGATTGCTAAAAGACTCATTTTTTTTCTTTCTTTTAGTTCATGTTTGGATGGAAACTGAATCAGAAACACTGATTTCCCGGCTACCAAATATAGGAGACAAATTACAACCCTTAGTAGCGCAAATTGATCTAAAAATTTTCTGTACCAGTACTTGTACTGTTTTTATTTTACCATTAAATTTCATGTACCAGTACTTGTACTATTTGGTTAATCATTACTTGGGGCTTTTTTAAAAAAAAAGAGATTCTGGTATTCTAAAAATAACACTATGGATGCGTGCCAAGTAATTCTTTAGATGATCTGGTGCAACTCACACTGAACAATAAGACAAACAAATAATTAAACAAAGGAATTAAGTCAAACAAATAATCAAACAAAGGAATTACTACTAATATGCATGATAGTTTGTAGTTTGAAGAGAGACGTGTGCAAGGAAGTTTAGAGATGAAGAGAAAGGCTTCTGGGACCTATTGTAACAAGTGCAAGAACAATGGAATTATTTGCAATAAGAGAATTACACAAGATGAAATAAAAGATAAGCAGATGAAGCGTTTCAGGGATCTTAGAGCTTGGAAGAGTTCTAATTTACCAGGATTCAGTTTTCTCGTTTTTTTTTCATTTTCATTTTTCTGATTTTTTTTTCTATTTTTTCCGGTGTCTCTTTTATGACTCAAGTCTCTTGAGTACCTCTTTACCAATGTTTTGTATGATGAGACTTCATTGAAGGATATCAGATTATTTTGCTATTGATGTTCTGCTCTTAATTTCTTTATTATTTTGCGTTTCACAAAAGCGTCTCATCTTTTTTTTTTTTCTCTCTGTTACTTTTTAAAGGGATATCTTCATTTCAAAGAGAAGGGTAAATTTATCAATTTCGTTTTTAAATTAATTAAATGAATAGTTAAACAAATGAAAGGGTATAGAAGAAAGAAAATTAAATTTAGATGTAAGAACCATAACTATAACTAAGCATTCTTTTTTGTGTGAACCTGCAATTCATCTCATTGTTTCCGAGTATTAACACATGTTGTGGTCTTTTCTGAAATGTAGTTATTTTTATTTAATCAACAAAAAGAATATTACATAATTTTGCACACGAGCTAATGTTACCTTGCTTACAGTTACTAATTCCTTTCTTACACTATTTAATCCACCAAAAAACAAACATATATATATATTCTACACATGTGTACTTGAATTGGCAAGTTTATGATCTACACCGGCATTTCCGAACACAAGCAATTAAAACCTGATCCTGTCTAGTATATTGTCAGATACCTCCCTAATCTTCATTTGCACAATATTCACCATCGTACCGACGGCTGCCTACTTATCTTGCCTTTGGTTGATAATCAATCTCTCTAACATTGGTTACCAACTGAGAAGTAGCACCGAGTCGCTGATGTAAAAAACCTCCAGCAAACCTGACGGAAGGATATGCACCAAACCTGCTGGCAATTCCATCTGTCGAGAACCTCGAGATTCGTGCATTGTGAATGCAACCTTTAATGTTGCATCGGCTCCTTCCGGGGCATGCCGGATGCGGCTTAGGTTTCCTCGGTCCTCTTATATCCGGTGAGCTCATTGTTTTAAAGTTTTTTTATGTGTTTTTAGATGAGGAATGTGGTTAATTTGAGTTTGTGATGAGAGTTTAGAGGGATCTATTGATTTATATAATGTTATATATAGTCGGTTATAGAGGAAATTTACTAAGAAAATGAGCGTGTATATTTCATGGGAGATTCCTTAAAATTTAACAGGAAAATTCTAGGGACAGTTTCAAACCCCTGGTTACCAGTTGATTTGGTCTCAATTAATGAACCAGCATGCAATTAATGAAGCTGGTTTCCGTGGCATTTGCTGTGTGACTATCTGTGTATAGATTTCAATGGTCTAATTCTAGTTTCAGAAAAAATATAATAACACTTCTAATTCCGACAAATTATAATAACCGAATAAGATATTTTTTAATGTTATTGTGGTAGCAAACAAGCTATGGAAGAGGACCAAGTATTGTGTAACAACATGGATAGCCACACCATATATAATACAAACTATCAATACGCGGCCACTCGGTATTGCAAGCTTGAAGCGGTTAAAGGCGAAAATTTCTATTGAGATTCCGTTTAAATTTAAAAAATAAAAAGGAAGTTAACCAAAACATATATATGCACGCTTATGAGCATTTGTGTGATGCGCAAGCTATCGGAATTCGGGTGAAACATCCAAGAAAACAAGTAACTACTTGGAATTATTAATAATATTAGTAACAAGCAGTCAAAAGAGTCTTGTTCCTTATTACATGCTTAGAAAATAATTTACTCTAAATAAAAAATTTAATAATTTAGAAAGAAGAAAAGAAAAAGAACCAGAGTCAAGAAATATTAAAAATAGTGAACTACGTGTACAAAGGTAAAGTAAGGAAATTTCAACAATTAAAAGAATTAAATTTCCGCTTAACAAACATAACTATATACTGAAGTATTAGTTCAATAATTGTTGTCATATATTTTGTTGGTAAAGGCTTGTAAGAACTTCCAAAAGTATTCTTTTATAAGAATCTTTCATGTAATATATATAACCTATCAAAACTTATTACAATGAACACATACTAGGGGGGAAATAATAATAATAAGGAAAAATTGGTTATTTGCCACTCCAAAACCTTCAAATTGTAAAAATGTCATCCCGAAATTTAAAATTGTAAAAAATGTCACTCCAAAACCTTCAAATTGTAAAAATGTCATCCTGAAATTTGAAATTGTAAAAATGTCACTCCAAATAATTAATGACTAAAATACCCTCCCTTTTTCTCCTGCCATGGCGAAAGGCCGATTCTTATCTATTTGTTGTTTTCCGTACCTTACGCGTCTCACTGTTCTAAAAAAAAAATGCATAATTGAGCAAAATTCATCACTCCAAATTTTAATTAAAATTAAAATTAATAATATAAAACAACAAATAGACTAATCTAAAATGCACAGAGGCACAATGGAACCATAAATACCAATTGCAAGCTTCCAACTACTCATTTGTTTTTTATTAATTAGTCAAACTGAAGTGATGAATTTTATATCTAATGCGTATCCGTATTTGAAAAATTATAACGGATACGAATACGGTAAGATCACTATCCGATCCGTATCCAACCGTTTACACCCCTACAAGTAACAATGATTTATGAGAAAGGATGTATTAACCGAATACCAATCTACTATTATTCTTTTGAAATAACAGGAACCTATTTTTCCTCATCTAACTATTCAACTTTTATCATACATGAATCTCGACGAAGATCAACGATTGGATGAGAAAAAACAGAATCATGTTATTACAAAAGAATAACAGTCGATTTCTTTCCGTATTAACTACTAATTTACTACCTTTTTAAATTGTCCAGCCATTTTTTTATGATTTACTTATAATAAAAATGTTCGCACAGAAGGTGAACGAGGAATTAATTAAAGAATAAAAGTGTTTTTCATAGTATTGAAAATATTAAATAGTGGCATTATATATAAAAAAAAAGAATAATCATTTTTGTAACCGCGCTACAGTACCCGCATTCAGAGGAATAATGTATTATGGTCTCCACTAATTATATTGTGTTCACTAATTATTATTCTAAAAATATATTATATAGTCTCAACTAATTATTTTTCTAAAATCCCAGCAACACCCTTTCAAAGCCTCAGCACTAATTCCGCGTCAACATTTCTCTAACAAAAATAGTTGACCTCATAAAAATAAATAACTCAGTGCATAGATATAAATACTTTCGATACTTAGATATTAATACTTTCAGTGTCATATGTAAAAAGAGGAGAGATTTAATTACAACATTATGGCAGTTTAGGTCCCCACAAGCAGTTATGTAAAAATTACATCATTGTTTACTATATCGATATAAATATTTGTGTTCTTTGAACTATATACTTTAAGATTTGACTATTAATATTAAAAAAAAGTTGTAGATCTGGAACGGTTGCGGTCCCCACAAGCAATTATAGCAGTTTAGGTGTGGGTACGACGTAAGAAATTTCAAAAAAAAAGGTGCGGGTACGATTATTTAAAAATAATTAATTTATCATTTACATTGTTTACTATATAGATATAAATACTTGTGTTCTTTGAACTATATACTTCAAGATTTTACTATTAATATTTTAAAATAAAGTTACAGATCTGGAATAGTTGCGGTCCCCACAAGCAATTATGGCAGTTTAGGCACGGGTATGACATCAGAAATTTCAAAAAAAGGTGCGGGTACGATTATTTAAAAATAATTAATTTATCATTTACATTGTTTACTATATAGATATAAATACTTGTCACACCCCGCCCGCAGCCACGAGTTGCAACAGTACCCCGCCGTAAGCATACACTCCATGTATACTTACAATGCATTTAAAATAAATTAAGCAATTCACACTAAAATAATATAAAACAGGTTCATATATATATATATAAAATCAGAGTACACAGTCTGGTCAGAATATAACACATCAAAAGTATCTCATCCGGATACCAACCATGAGGCCTACCCTAAAGCTATACAACAAAACATATCTAGCTAGGGTCATATGAAGGTAAACTATCAAAGCCTACTACTCGCGTGCCACTCCGGAATCAGTCGCACCTGAACCTGTAAAATAATCCCAAAGGGTGGGGGTGAGAATAAATTCTCAGTGTGAATTTGCCACAATTAGATTATTGGACTTGCAATCAAGCTCCATATTCAGAAATGAAATCCATACAACAGCAATTCAAACATATATATATATTCATAAATAAAAGAATGCATATGGTCGACAACAATTCAACCAGATGAATCACAATTAACGGAATTTTCAAGATGAATTTCAAACACAACACATATTTGGCTTAACTCAACTCATTAGGGCTTGTAACAACTAGAGATGTTCTTTTGAGCTGGACCCTTTATCGAACCCTCTTCTGTAGGGTTACTGACACCTACAGACGTTCCACCGAGCTGGACCCTTTATCTGACACCCATCTGTAATCGCTTGGCTTAACCGTTCACTAAGGTCTGGTTCAAGTCATATAAAGAAAATCCTCTTTGGAATCATTCCAATGATCGTAACATTCAATTGACCGTCCAAATGCATTAACACTGAAGGATTTCATGATGCGAATCGGATAAAATAAAAAAAAATTTAATCCGATAACATCTAAGATCGTTCTATTATTGCTAATTTATCCATGTCGTAATCATATACATATTCCTACAAGAGGGAATTTTATATCATACCTATGATCTCTAACGTAGCTTGATTCCTCTGAGGTTCACCTTGAATCCGAAAAAAGAAAGGTGTCGTGTTCGTGCTAGCGAACTCTCTTCCGCGTCTAGCTTTTCACCCGTCTATTAATCGATTGTATAATCAATCTATATATATCTTAGCAAAATGTTTTGGAGGAAAAACTCTAAACTCACTTGAGAGAGAGAAAAGCCATACCTGATGTATATATTTAGTTCTATTATTTACAGCCATTAAAAATATAATTAGACTCTTTAAATTCGTATTAAAACATGAACAGAATTCGAAACAGCACATCAACTTCTGACCTTTCGTTACTAAAACTATCATAACTTTCTGTAGGGAATTCCAAACGACTTGAAACTTTCACCGTTGGATTCTAGATTCGAAGGGCTACAGGATTCATAGATCATACGCCCAGATTGGTTAATGTTTGCCCCTTCAAATGCTCATTCAAAGTTGCCTTAAAATCTGTCCATTTTGTAATCCGAATTTAATGGTCATAATCAATATTTGTTTGGGTTTATTCTCTTCTCAATTTGCTAAAATATGTTTTGGGCTTGGGCTTGGGCTTGAAATAAATTAATATTTCATAATATTCACATATTATGATATGTGCAACGAATATTATTCTCATAATATGCACATTACAATATATATTTATTTCCCTGCTAGTCAGCCACATCATGTGACATAATATTTATTTCTTGTTTCCTGTTCAGTTGGTGTGACCTATATTGAGGATCTATATTATGTTGGCAATGAAATAAAATATTTAATTTCATAAACTGTAAGCGGTATTCTAGCTATACATTACAGCTACCCAAATAACATAGACGTTTAGTAATCCTTTTACGAAACGCGATCCTTACAGTAATGTAACATTTGTCATTACTTGTGTCCATTTCTTGCCTTATGATATTCTGATTAATATACAAAGTAGGTGTCACACCCCAAATCCCCGGGGTCTGACAGCCTGCCACGTGTATCTATCAAGTGTCACATACACACGCAAGGCAGTGGATCTTTTATATGCATTACCAATATCCTCATTTGCTGCATCCGTGAAATAAACCTGAAAATAATCGGGAGGGTGGGGGTGAGAATAAATTCTCAGTGCGAAATTTGCCACAGTTTAGATTATTGGACTTGCAATCAAACTCTATATTCAAAAATGAAACCCAAACAATAACAATGCAAATAGATATATATAATCATAAATAACAGAATGCCAGTGCTCGACAACAATTTATCAACCTGAAACACAGTTCACGGAATTTCCAAGATGAATTTCAAACACAACATATATTTGGCTTAACTCGATCAATTAGGGCTTGTAGCAATTGCAGATGTTCTTTCGAGCTGAACCCTTTATCAAACCCACATCTGTAGGGTTACTGACACCTACAGATGGCCAACCGCTGGACCCTTTATCTGACACCCATCTGCAATCGCTTGGCTTAACAGTTTATTAAGGTCTGGTTCGAATCATATAAAGAAAATCCTCTTTGGAATCATTCCAATAGTCGTAATATTCAATTGACATTTCAAATGCATTAACACGTAGGAGAATGCCACCGAGCCATAGACGTTACACATGTCACCCACGATTTCCAATCACATCTCATAACATAATCACCCTCCCTCGTCCCAACCAGTACTGGGAACATCGAGGGCCGTTCACCTAAGGCCATTTAGGATCCTGGGAATCCAAGTCAGCATACAGCCCGACTTGGCAAATTCATTGGATCCAAGTGCTTAACTTCGTAAATCCATTCACATACATATCCAAATCGTGGTGACTTTCAATCAAATCAGATCATAATAGATCGACACAACCTACAACCATACCAGCATGCAAATCACTCAAGTCACATCAATTCGAGTTTAATTTGATTGGGCTATGCAAATGCTTTACACAATTCAATGATGCAATCAATGATATTCAACATGACAAACGAATACACAGTTTAATTCCTGAAAATAAAGTATCAAACAAGTCCAAGAATCCCGCACCTGATTATGACGAGCGTACCGCTTAATCTAAGGATCGGGCGTCTCGAATTACCTCGCGAAATCTTGCTCGACCGAGCCTACACCTATATTAACAAATATACTTAATTTAATCTTTGTTCGACGATTGATCTACTTACTTGGGTGATATTATTTTCTTTAAAATCTATATATTAACATTTTAACACACTATCATGCTTTTAATTAATAACATTACTTTTAACTAATACTATCTTTTATAATTAATTAATTTGCCACTAATAATAAATTATGTTTAAAGTTTCGGGTCGAGCTCACCAAAAGAAGAGGTATTAAGCACATTTTATTTACAAACTTCGTTTAATTAAAAATTAGTCCTACAACTAAAACTCAAATCAGATTTTTAAACTAAATCTCTATTTTTACAAATTATCGGCTCAGAAATAAAAGGTTGATATTCACTTTAAATAAATTATTATATCTCGTTTCTATAATCAAGAGTTTTGGCATGTTCTAATCATAATTTCATTTGACCCAAGTCCCATATCCATTTATTCAAATTCACAGCCGAGCCCAACACATAGACTCAATAATTATAATTCACCTATTCGGATTCATTGAGTTAGGCCTAATTCCATACCTTAACAATTTCTTACTTTTGCAATTATACTCTTTTACTTTAAACATTTGCAATTTGATCCTAGTCACATTTACTTACTTTAATCAATACCCCCTCAACATTATTAAAATTTGCCACAGCCCCTCTATTTTCAATTTTGCATTTACCAGTATCAAAACAGAGGAGTACTAAAGCACTACAAGTCAACATAGCATTACACAACCTAAGACAGAGGGGTCTCAAAGAAAATAATTCAAGAAATTTGATCGAGTCGGGAAAATCAACAACCAAACTCGATAATTAGCAAATCACTTCCTACGATTATGCTACGACATCAATTAAAATCAACGAGGCACAATCAATCCTCGAGACTCAGAAAAAAAGATTGTTTCGTACTTACCCGAGAGAGAGAATGTTGAGGGAAAACGACCGGTTCCGAGGGTTTCGCCACGCCTCACGGCCGTCTCACTCGGGCACCAGCCAACACCAAGGCAACCACAAGAAGGCACCAGCAGGACCGAAATTGCAAGCACCACCACCATTCCATATTTCTAGGGTTTCTTCGAAATCTCGCAAAATCAGTGGCAAAAGGTGAAAGGAGAGAATTAAGTCGAGAGAGAGGGTCCACGGGTCAGAGGTAGAAGAGAGGGAGGTTTTCGTGGTGGTGGCGAGGATCAGCGAGAGAGGAGGAGGGGTGGTGCGGAGGGGCAGAAACCGAGAGAGAGAGGGGCGGGGTTGGGGCTTCCCGGACAGAGAAGAAGAGAGGAGAGAGGGGGCGGGTCTGGTGGGCTCGCCGGCGACGGAAGAGGGGAGGGGGCGGAACCCTGCTTTTGGCGTAGAAGAGAGGAAGGGGGCGGGGGGGGGGGGGGGCTGGGGCTCACGGACAGGGAGGGAGAGGAGAGAAAGAGAGAAGGGAGAGGGGTGGTATTAAATGGGCTGGTTCAAGATCCGTGTTGGTTCAAGATCAAATGGCTCTAAAAATTCTGATTTTTAATATATGGTCTCAATCGATTATTTTAAGACGTTCTATGTTACAAAAATTAGAATCAAGTCTCGTAAAATTTATTACAATTTCGTTCTAATATTCAGGATGTTAAACTTTAGATTTATGATTCGAATAATTCCTTCTCAAGTAATATAATTATATATATTCCATTAACTCTCTAAAATTCCTAAATGAACTAGTTTTATAAATTCTAAAATCCAATTGTACGAATAATTTCGTATAATTATGCTCTTATTTGGAATTCAATTTATTTATTTATTTACACGAATCTAATTAAATAAATTTCTTCTTTTCTAAAAATTCAAGAAATTGTAGCGAATTTTCTAAGTTTCTGATTTACCGAATAATTATAATTTTATTCCTAGTGCTATATTTCATTTTATTTCTAAATCTCTAAATTTTATTATACATAATTTCATACTTCATCTATATTTCAAAATTTTAGTTTCATTTTAGTCGGTCAGAAAATTTCTGAACGATCGTTAAGTTAATCCAAATTTTTATTTAAGTCAAATGATCAATTTATCAATTTAATCTTGTTTTAAAATTTCAGAATATAACAGTAGGACTGTGTCATCTTTGTATTATAATCATTTCTTGATCTCTATTAAACAAATTATAAAATTATAACTGCACTTCAGTTATATTGGATCCATTTATAATCCTACTTTACCAAGGGGCCCAAAATATCATTTCTCATTATTAATGAGTGGCAATGATGCTATTGACATATATCATTTTCCCGCACAAGTTACATATAAAGAACTATTATTTTTATCACCACTTCTTGCAAGTAGCTTTTAATAATAATTACGTTGTACATTCCTCATGTGAAAACAATATATGTCTCAATCTTGAAATCAGAGACACGATGAAAACATTAATGACACTAACACAATCCATATAATGTTTCATCTATTAGGTCTGTTCAATATATGAAGCATTTCATATATTCGTGTTATTAAATGATAATCTTTTATCAACGTTTGCAGAACTACAACGTACTTTTAATCAACACGACAGTCTTATATGTCATATTACTGTTCCTGCTAATATGCAAGACCTGTGAACATTTTAGTATTGTATATTTATTTACTTAAAGTCCTGCAGTTCAAGACTAACTGCATCTTCTTGAACACTTCTAAATATAAATATAAAACTCATGGAACAAAATGTAAATCACATTCAATTCATAAATATAACATATATAAAAGATAATCAACAAATGATAACTTTTAGAACACAAATCTAACATTAACACGTAGGAAAATGCCACCGAGCCACAGACGTTACACATTTCATCCACGACTCCAATTCACACATCAACAAAATCACTCACCCCTCGTCCCAACCGGTACTGGGAAAACTGAGGGTCGTTCACCTAAAGCGCTAGAAGGATCCAGGGCTCAAGGTCAGCTATACAACTCAACCTTGCAAATTCGTCGGATCCAAGTCAGCTATACAGCTCAACTTCGTAAATCCGCTCACATACATAGTCCGTGGTGACTTTCAATCAAAATCAGATCATAATAGTGTTGGGTTTTTGACGATTCAAACCCATTGATTTAGCTTAAGGTGCGGAAAGAGTAAAACAAATTTTTTTACATCTACCTTAAGCTACAGATTAAATGAATCAGGAAGATCCATTTAATCCTATTTACAGATCTACTCCATAATTGATTTTCTAAAGCTTTAAATCTATTTATCAATTAAATAGATTAATATAACATGTTTATATCTTGTTTCCAAATCACAGTTGGAATGCAGACCGTGCGAGAAGAGCTACACCAGGGAAGGAATCGACTCGGAGTATCACACGTGTGATACCTCTATCGGTTATCCACCAGGACTAACCGGAGAGCATTTTATTTCTTCTGCCAGAAATACCGTAAATCGCGGAATTCTGCAGAAACACTATTCACCGAAAAGGGACAGATTAAATATATTTAAGACTCCAAGTTATTCCGTTTCACTTAAAAGCAAAACAAGAAATACCGCAGAGTTTGCAAAAATATATTTTTCCGAATCTCGTAATAAACGAAACCGGGGAAGAGAGAAAAAACCGATTAACGAAGTAATCAGATTAACACGTGAATTAGTAAGTTTTCTCTCTACCCTCACCCCTCTATTTATAGTGTTTTGAGGAGGTTCGCAAAAGACCGAAATACCCCTCAAAACAAATCTATTTACCAAAATACCTTGACACCTCATGCTTTAATATGTGAAATGACCAAAAGACCCCTTCCACACTCTTCTCCATGCTTCTACACCCTAAGGTGTCATGCAAGGTGGCATAGGTGTGAAATGACCATTTTGCCCTTGGCCCATTAAGGCACAAATAGTAAAAGGCTTTGATTTTGGGCTTTGACTTTGGGCTTTTAATTTTAATTAAGGCTTTGATTATTTTGGGCTTTTAAACCCATAATTCAAATCCATAATTAACAAATTAAAATCCAAATCAAATATATATAATTGTCATATACAATTATATTTCTTTTCGGTTGTTGTTCGGTAACTTTTATACAACGTAACGTGTACGTTTATAAATTAACCGTTGTTTCTGCTTGTCATTCTAAATGACATTTATAATTTAATTATATCACGTATAATTAATTATAACCATCTTAATATTAATTATAATCAATTTATAATTAATCAGTAAGATTCTCCGAGTAGCTCCTATATGGTGTGACCCAATAGGATCTGTGTTATGTTGGTAAACAGAGTTAAAACTGTTTTAACTTCTATAATCATGAGTGATATCTGGCAACACATCATGACCATCCAATTACACATATGATGTTGTATTGTACAATATCACGATCCAGTAAACTATTTACTTGTGTCTGTTCTTCTGTCTCATAGCTATCAGATCAGTTTCAAGGTAGATGTATGTCATCCTTGCTAACTGAATCTTTTCTTGATCTTGAGTAGATTATCAAATATAATTACTCTTGTAATTATACCGCATGCAGATAATCTAACTCTACCAAGGGGCCCAGTGATGCTATAGCTCGTATAGAGATACAAGGGACAAATAGTATTCTTGGCAGACTATCACTTCCTCAGCTAAGCTATACATATGGAAATGCTACCGTTATGACTGCTTTTTACGGACAGTAGTGGATAACAATCACACATACACATTTCTCAGTGGAAACGATAAATACCTCATACTGTAGAACGTGACACTGAATGAAAACATAAATGACACGAACACAATTCTATTTAATGTCTCATTCGGGGTCTGTCAAATACCATGTTCCTAGAACATGTATCTATGTGATTAAAATGACATCTCGTGTCAAGTGGTTTGTAAAACTTAACCATCTTTTAATCCACATACTAACCTTATAGCGGTAATTAGTGTTCCTGCTAATTACCTTGGTCAGTGACCTTTTAAGAGTATATATCATCTATATTATGGAGTTTCACAATTTCAGTCATGAACTCGAAATGATCCATAAATGCAATAATACTCAAGGCAACAAAATGATATAAACATTCAATTCATGAACAAAGCTTTATGATAATTTATCGTATTATTGACTTCTAGATTATTACAAACTAACAAATAGATCAACACGAATGACAACCATACAAGCATGCAAATCATTTCATTCACAATAATTCGAGTTTAATTTGATTGGGCTATGCAAATGATTTATACAGTTCAATGATGCAATCAATCAGACATTCAACATGACAAACAAATAACAATTTAATTCCTGAAAATGAAATATCAAACAAGCCCAAGAATCCCGCACCTGTTTATGACGAGCGTATCGCTTATTTATGGATCAGACGTCTTGAAGTGTCCCGCAAAGTCTTGCTCGACTGAGCCTACGCCTATAATACACACAAACTTGGTTTAACTTTGGTTCACGATCGAGGTGTTCACTCAAGTGATATTAGGGTTTATACTTTCCTATTTCTCTTTCTTGCTTTAAAATCTCTAACTTCTCACAATTTCCATTTGGGTCTTCTAGACCATACACGATTTCAATTTGGAAACAATTCATTTACTAGTTCACAATTTCGGTTCCCGTAACAATTCAATTCACCGAGTGGTTAACCCTAATTTGGTCAAAACCTCAAATTAGCCGTTAAACGTTCTAGCAATTCAAGATCAAGAGGTAACCCTACCGAATACAAGTCTAATCGGTTGGATTAAACTAATCAATTCACGATTATGCCCAATTTCAGTTTTGGCACGAAACCCTATAAATCAAAATCTGCAACCGGGGTGAAATCGGGGAAAGAATCGGCAAATAAACAATCAAAGAAGCTCAATGAGCTAGTCTACAAGCAATTCAAACACAAATCTCGGGTTTAAAATGAAAACCCGAGAAATCGAGAAATCTGAGATTTTAGAGAGAAACGGGAAGAGAAAGGAATACCGAATAGGAGAGCTAGGAGAGATCTACGGCCGCTTGCTCGGTTCCAACTTTGCTTTCTCGCAACAATCGGGGGTTTGAGAGGGAAAGGAAACTCTCTCACTCTTTTTCTTCTCTCTTGGGTGAAAATCACCAAAAATGGGGAAAGGGGCAGAGGGGAAGAGAGAGAAAGGAAAGAAAATCTGGTGTTGGTTAAAAAGACACCTCCAGTGCGGACGCACTCAATTCAGTGCGGGTCGGCCACCCGCACTCAGCACTTGGGACACATTTTCAGCAGTTGAAAATACACAGATATATACATGAGTGCGGGCGCACTCATTTTCAGTGCGGGTCGATCACCCGCACTCAACACTTAGCAGAATTTCGGCAGCTTGGAAAACACATAAAAGAATACCCCAGTGCGGACGCACTCAGTACTTAGTCAAATTTTCATGAAAACAACACTGAACAAGGGAAATGTCTGAGCGTAATGCGGACGCACTCAATTTCAGTGCAGGTCGGTCACCCGCAGTCAGGACTTGGTCAGAATTGGAGGAAAAGAGAAATTGGAATCAGTGCGGGTCACCCATCCGCACTCACACCAGTGTGGACGCACTGAGGAGAAATTCAGAAAACAATCCAAGGCAAACAGAGGCCAGTGTGAGTCAGCCACCCACACTCACCACCAGTGCGGACTCAAATTCTCGAAATTTCAACACGGTTTCGATTCACACTTGACTTACTTATTTAGAGAGGCATTAATTAAGGTTTAAACTTCTATTTTGTTAGCATGATTTTTGATTCTTGCTTTCAACTCATTCGGAATTTAATTGTTAAAGTTCCGTAACGTAACAATACTTGTATTATTTGGACTACATACTTTAAGATTTGATTATTAATATTAAAAAAAAAGTTACAAATCTGAATTGCAGTTATGACAGTTTAGGTGCGGGTACTGTAGCGCGGGTACTCATATCAGCTTTCTAAAAAAAATGCAATCGTTAAAAATTTACCAACTGATAGTGTTGACATGTTCGAAGTTTTCTTTTATCAGTATTTTCTTCTCTCTCTTATGAGACTTGTAATAATAACCCCACAAGCTTTATGAAATATGACTCTTATTGGAGAATACTGATTAGGCAGATTGGATTCATAAATGGATAATACATAAGTTGTTAGTTATGTTTTTCATTGGTTATCCACCAATATCTCAAATTAATACTCTGGATATAAAGATGTGTATAAAATTACAATTATTGAATTTTTTTTTTTCTGCAGAAATTGGGATCTCGAATCATATCTGTGTTCTAAATATTATTACGAATTTATGGAATTACTTTAAGAAGAACAGTTTTACATGACTCAAACTGTGTATTATATGTACACGCTCTTTGGGTGGAATCAATTTCAAAGTTGTATATATTTTCGTATCCTCTCCAAGTGACAATAAAATCGAACACACCCAAATTGTAAATACAACACTTTTTTTTACCAAAAAGAAAAAAAAAAAAAACTCGTCACATTTTTTTTTATTTTGGTCTCGAAATCCAAAAATAGAACATATTGTGTGCCCAACCGTTTTAATTATGGGAAAATTTCCAGTGCGTCCATTCAAACTTTCAAAATAGCCAATATCCCCATAAATACATCATAATAGCTGATTTCCCCATATAAATTTAACTTTCTTTCTTCTATCCCTTTCAATTGTTAAACTGTTTATTTAATTAATTTAAAAATTAAACTGACAAATTTACCCTTCTTCTCGAAATGGAAGTCTCCTGTGCTTTAAATCATCTCCTTCTGTGCACTTGATACGTCAGCTTTCATTCGGAATAGCACACATGGGGAAGTTTTTTAGTCCCAGTTGTACCTCGTGTCTCTCTCGCTCTGTACCTCCCTTTTCTCCTTCAATTTATTGCAAGCATGAGCTTTTTCCCTACTAAATACACTGAATCAAATTGAAGCCCGAAGAATTTGACCATGGAATTAAAATTGCTAAAAAGGTGTCTTATAGTTCTTAACTGAGTCTTTTATTCATTCTAATGACAATAAAGTGCTAAAAAACCTCCAACCTTTACGAAAAACTAAAGTGCTAAAAAGGTCTCTCATGGTAATACTAATTCACGATTTTCACAATACTTTGATTGCTAAAATTGGTCAAAATCTTTGATTGCTAAAAGACTCATTTTTTTTTTTCTTTTAGTTCATGTTTGGATGGAAACTGAATCAGAAACACTAATTTCCCGGCTACCAAATATAGGGCTTTTTAAAAAAAAAAGAGATTCTGGTATTCTAAAAATAACACTATGGATGCGTGCCAAGTAATTCTTTAGATGATCTGGTGCAACTCACACTGAACAATAAGACAAACAAATAATTAAACAAAGGAATTAAGTCAAACAAATAATCAAACAAAGGAATTACTACTAATATGCATGATAGTTTGTAGTTTGAAGAGAGATGTGTGCAAGGAAGTTTAGAGATGAAGAGAAAGGCTTCTGGGACCTATTGTAACAAGTGCAAGAACAATGGAATTATTTGCAATAAGAGAATTACACAAGATGAAATAAAAGATAAGCAGATGAAGCGTTTCAGGGATCTTAGAGCTTGGAAGAGTTCTAATTTACCAGGATTCAGTTTTCTCGTTTTTTTTTCATTTTCATTTTTCTGATTTTTTTTTTCTATTTTTTCCGGTGTCTCTTTTATGACTCAAGTCTCTTGAGTACCTCTTTACCAATGTTTTGTATGCTGAGACTTCATTGAAGGATATCAGATTATTTTGCTATTGATGTTCTGCTCTTAATTTCTTTATTATTTTGCGTTTCACAAAAGCGTCTCATCTTTTTTTTTTCTCTCTGTTACTTTTTAAAGGGATATCTCCATTTCAAAGAGAAGGGTAAATTTATCAATTTCGTTTTTAAATTAATTAAATGAATAGTTAAACAAATGAAAGGGTATAGAAGAAAGAAAATTAAATTATATGTATGAACCATAACTATAACTAAGCATTCTTTTTTGTGTGAACCTGCAATTCATCTCATTGTTTCCAAGTATTAACACATATCGTGGTCTTTTCTGAAATGTAGTTATTTTTATTTGATCAACAAAAAGAATATTACATAATTTTGCACACGAGCTAATGTTACCTTGCTTACAGTTACTAATTCCTTTCTTACACTATTTAATCCACAAAAAAACAAACATATATACATATTCTACACATGTGTACTTGAATTGGCAAGTTTATGATCTACACCGGCATTTCCGAACACAAGCAATTAAAACCTGATCCTGTCTAGTATATTGTCAGATACCTCCCTAATCTTCATTTGCACAATATTCACCATCGTACCGACGGCTGCCTACTTATCTTGCCTTTGGTTGATAATCAATCTCTCTAACATTGGTTACCAACTGAGAAGTAGCACCGAGTCGCTGATATAAAAGACCTCCAGCAAACCTGTCGGAAGGATATGCATCAAACCTGCTGGCAATTCCATCTGTCGAGAACCTCGAGATTCGTGCATTGTGAATGCAACCTTTAATGTTGCATCGGCTCCTTCCGGGGCATGCCGGATGCGGCTTAGGTTTCCTCGGTCCTCTTATATCTGGCGAGCTCATTGTTTTAAAGTTTTTTTTATGAGTTTTTAGATGAGGAATGTGGTTAATATGAGGTTGTGATGAGAATTTAGAGGGATCTATTGATTTATAGAATGTTATAGTCGGTTATACAGGAAATTTACCAAGAAAATGAGCGTGTATATTTTATGGGAGATTCCTTAAAATTTAACAAGAAAATTCTAGGACAGTTTCAAACCCCTGGTTACCAGTTGATTTGGTCTCAATTAATGAATTACCAGCATGCAATTAATGAAGCTGGTTTCCGTGGCATTTGCTGTGTGACTATCTGTGTACGGATTTCAATGGTCTAATTCTAGTTTCAGAAAAATTATAATAACACTTCTAATTCCGACAAATTATAATAACCGAATAAGATATTTTTTAATGTTATTGTGGTAGCTATGGAAGAGGACCAAGTATTGTGTAACAACATGGATAGCCACACCATATATAATACAAACTATCAATACGCGGCCACTCGGTATTGCAAGCTTGAAGCGGTTAAAGGCGAAAATTTCTATTGAGATTCCGTTTAAATTTAAAAAATAAAAAGGAAGTTAACCAAAACATATATATGCACGCTTATGAGCATTTGTGTGATGCGCAAGCTATCGGAATTCGGGTGAAACATCCAAGAGAACAAGTAGTAACAAGCAGTCAAAAGAGTCTTGTGTTCCTTATTACATGCTTAGAAAATAATTTACTCTAAATAAAAAATTTATAATTTAGAAAGAAGAAAAGAAAAAGAACCAGAGTCAAGAAATATTAAAAATAGTGAACTACAAAGGTAAAGTAAGGGAATTTCAACAATCAAAAGAATTAAATTTCCGCTTAACAAACATAAATATATACTGAAGTAATTAGTTGAATATTGTTATCATAAATTTGTTGGTAAAGGCCTGTAAGAACTTCCAAAAGTATACTTTCACAAGAATCTTTCATGTAATATATATATAACCTATCAAAACTTATTACAATGAACCAGGGTTCTAAATAGCTAGCTATAGCGGCGCTATAGCTACGCTATAGCTTTTCCGGACCATAAACGCTAAGCTATGAGATAAAATTGCGCTAACTCAGCTGCGACCGCTATAGCTATAATAGCTGACCGCTATTACCGCTATATGAGACCCGCTATAGCTACCGCTATGCTACATGATTTTTTTTTGCAATTTATATGGATTTCTGTACTTCTATTCTTATTTCTAATGCTACATGGTCTTCTACGATAAGTATACTAAACCAAACTATATACTTCTATTTTTATTTGTGATTTATTCTATCATTCTATATCGAGAAATATTCAAATACTAATTCTTCATTTTGATTACTCTTTTTATAGTATTCATTTGTAAAATTATTATCGTTCATTTCAATTGAAAGCTGATTTTGGTTATAATTATAATTATAAAATGTTTAAATATGTATATTGACTTCATTTACCTTATAAAATTAATTGCTCTTTGTCTATTATAATATGTAATACCATGAATTATAAATTATTAAATAATGTTACTTTTTAGATTTTTTCTTTCTTATTTGTGTAATTGATAAAAAGTATAGACTTAGATTAGTTGTCATTTAGTTGTTAGATCAATTCTCTAATATTAATTATGTTGATAATTAGTAGAAATATAGAATATAAAGTTTGAAAAGGGAAAATCGCTATGTGTGATAGCTTCCGCTATAGCTACGCTATTCGCAATAGCTTTTTTTTTTGGTCTCCCCGCTATGCCGCTATAATCGCTATTTAGAACCTTGCAATGAACACATACTCGGGGGAAAATAATAATAATAATAATAATAATAATAATAATAATAATAATAATAATAATAATAATAATAATAATAATAATAATAATAATAATAATAAAAATAAGGGAAAATTGATTATTTGCCACTCCAAAACTTTCAAATTGTAAAAATGTCATCCCGAAATTTGAAATTGTAAAAATGCCACTCCAAACTTCATTAATTTATAATTTTGCCACTCCAAATAATTAATGACTAAAATACCCTCCCTTCTTCTTCTCTTCTTCTCCTGCCATGGCGAAAGGCCGATTCTTATATATTTGTTGTTTTCTGTACCTCACGTGTCTCACTGTTCTAGGAAAAAATGCATAATTGAGCAAAATTCATCACTCCAAATTTTAATTAAAATTAAAATTAATAATATAAAACAACAAACAGACTAATCTAAAATGCACAAAGGCACAAGGGAACCATAAATACCAATTACAAGCTTGCAACTACTCATTTGTTTTTTTATTCATTAGTCAAACTGAAGTGATGAATTTTATATCTGATGCGGAAAACAACAAACAGACAAGAATTGGCTTTTCGCCATGGCAGGAGAAGAAGAGGAGGCTGAAGAAGAAGAAGTGAGGGTATTTTAGTCATTAATTATTTGGAGTGACAAAATTATAAATTAATAAAGTTTTTTTTTGAAAAAGTGGGTATAATCCCACCGATTTCATTAGAAATCAAGTATTGTACTCCCAACTCCAAATAACTGGAGGAAGGAAATTTTTACAGAGTTACTGGCCTAAACCAGAAGAACAAAAATTGGACCACGCCAATATGAAATCTAACCCAAAATAACAAAGCCACACAGGCTAAACCAACTAAACAAACACATACACACATAGCACAACGCACAACAAACATAACAGATGTATTAAACCAAAACAACTACACAGCACGGCAAACATAACAAGAATCATCAAAAAAGCAAGGTTAGTAACTCAAGCAAGTAAATCATCCAGGAATTCTGTCCCATGCATAGGGATTGAATCGCCTTGATCCAGCAAAGCTGGGATGTCCCCATCCCCTTCCTCTGTTCCACCTGCCATACTGATCCGTTGGGATCCTATTACAATCAAGTCCTGACAAGGCAAGTCATTAGTGTCCAATGGTAAAATTAAAGACAAATTGAGTAATGACCCATTGTTTAAAGTCTGACACTAGAATTTGGCTAATGAAATAATTTTAGTACCCACAGCCTTCAATGTAGGCATATGAGATTGCTGAAAACACATTTTGTTTCGTTCAAGCCAAATACACCACAACACAGTTCCTCGAACAAGTTCAACCAATGGCTTATTTTTAAGAGGTATCGGGGCATTTAGAAACCATACATCCTCCATGGTAGAACCATCAAAAATAAAATTGTTATGGTTAGCAATCCAAAGCCATAGTCGGTAAGTAAATGGACAAGACACGAATAAGTGATCAGTTGATTCAAAAGCACCACAAAATGGGCATGATGTATTCCCTTACCATCCTTTATTAACAAGATTTTCTTTTGTTAGGATCTTATTTCTCTTAAGGAGATAAAGAAAAATTTTGACTTTGAAAGGAATTTTTGAAAACCATATAGAGGTAAACTCATTATTTGGTATACCACCATATTCAAGCCAAACATAGTATGAATGAACAGAAAATTTACCAACTGTAGACCATCGCCACAATAATGTATCATGCAAACATGGATTTGGGTGACAATCAATGAGCTGAGTGTGCAGGTTATGCCACTCAACCAGTAGAGCACCAGTTAATTGCCGTGTAAAGGAAATATGTAAGCAATCATTTCTAAAAGCCTCGATAACCAATAAATGAGGATCTGAAGTAATACTAAAGAGAAGTGGATATAGAGATGCTAGAGTAAAATCAGAATACCATCGATCTGTCCAAAAATGGATAGTAGAACCATTACCAAGTTGTTTCGTGAAACCAACATCTACCACTTGTGCCCCTTTAAGAATTCCTTTCCAAAAAGGTGAACATGTGGAAGAATACCCCGATGGACTATATTTAGACAACACTATAGTCTTCCATCGACTAGAAACAAGTGGATCATTAAACCTGACCTACCATTTCGCCAATAGTGATTGATTAAGCCTTTTTAAATCAATTAAACCCAAACCACCTTGTGATTTGCTTTTGCACACAGTGGGCCAGGAAACCAAATAATATTTTTTCCTTACTGTGTTTTCCCCAAACCAAAGGAACCTTCTTCTTAGTTGATCTATTTTCAATCTTACCTTCACAGGCATGGCAAAGACGGATAACCAGTAAATAGGAATAGCTGACAAAACAGAATTCAAAAGAGTAATTCTACCCCCATAAGATAATAATTTACCCTTCCACCCCTGGATTCTAGAGTCAATTTTCTCAATAACTAATTGCCAATCAAGTGAGGTTAGCCTCTTAAAATGTAAAGGCAAACCAAGATAAGTAATGGGCAAACTAGAAATTTTACAACCAAATAAATTAGCTAAATAAGTACCTTCCTCGTCAGACAAGTTAAGAGGGACCATTTCAGATTTAGAATAATTTATTTTCATTCCAGACAAATTTTCAAATGCAATTAAATGCATTTTGAGTGCAGAAACCATCTTAGGATCTGCTTTGAGAAACAGAAGTGTGTCATCTGCAAATTGTAAATTTAAAACAGGTCCAAGATTATGAAAATTCCCTAGACCAGAAATGAAACCTGCTGATTGAAGTTGTTGTAAAGATTTATTTAAAACATCAGCTACTAAATTAAATAGCAAAGGGGATAATGGATCACCCTGCCGTAAGCCCCTTTGACATTTAAAATACAGCCCCAATTCCCCATTAAAATTTATACAAGTTTGGCCACTATGAAGGATAGATTTTATCCAATTAATAAATAAATTACCAAAACCTCTTGCTTGAAGAACTTCAAGCAAAAAATCCCAATTCACCCTATCAAAAGCTTTCTCGTAGTCGAGCTTAAAAAGAAGACCCTTAAGTTTTTTTTGATGAACATGGTGTAAAATTTCATGGGCACAAACTATATGATCTGTGACTAGTCTACCTTTTATAAAGGCGGTTTGTGAATCATCAATCAAAGAAGAAAGAACTCTACCAAGTCGATCAGTAAGCACCTTGGTTATTAGCTTAAAGCTACAATTTATAAGGCTAATAGGCCTATAGTTTGTAACCAGTTGAGGGTTCTCTTTTTTGGGAATAAGGCAAATAGAAGCCAAATTCAATTTTGACAAATCTAATGAATTAGAATAAAAAGATTGAAACAAGCTAAAAAGATCCATCTTCACTGTGTCCCAAAAGGACTGATAAAACAAGAAAGAAAGCCCATCAGGACCAGGTGATTTATGAGGATTACAAGAAAACAAAGTCAACCTGATTTCTTCTAATGTAAAAGGAGCTTCTAAACTAATGCACTGAGAAACAGAGAGCTTTTCAGAATCAGGCCACAAATTTGGATTCAATGTAATAAGTCGAATGGTAGTAGTACCCAACAAATCCTTATAAAAAGATGTGACATGTGATTTTAAAACAACAGAATCAAAACATAAATTACCATCAATTTCTAAGGAAAATATAGTATTTCTCTTCTTTTTTGAAGAGGCAGTGACATGAAAAAAAATATAATATTTGAATCTCCCTCTAAAAACCACTGAATTCTGGCTCGCTGTTGCCAGTAGGTCTCTTCGTCCTTATAAATCTGATGAAGAGAGGACTGGCAATTTTTCCAAGTGTCCATGTCGAAAGGTGTGAGAGAATTAGATTCATCCAATTCCTCAAAATCAGATATTTGAGCCAAAATTCGTTGTTTAATTCTTCTTTGTTCACCCATAACATTGGCATGCCAACCCCGTAATTTTTTCCTTAGAAATTGTAATTTAAGTCGCCATGATTTGCCCAAATCAATATTTAAAGGGAAAGAATGCCACCATGTAATCAAAAGATCAGTAAAACCAGCTTGTGACAGCCAAGTTTTTTCAAATCGGATCGGAACTTTAGAGTTAAAAACATGTGAAGATGTTTGTAAAATAAGAGGGTTATGATCTGAGAAAAACCTAGGTAAGGAGAAAAGTTTGGATGAGGGATAATGATGGTCCCATTCCGTGGAACAAAACACTCTGTCTAATAAAGCATGAGACTGTGAATGGACAGATTTTGCCCAAGTAAATTTGATATCAATCAAAGACAATTCAAGTAGCTGTAATCTAGACAGAAGATTATTAAATCTATTACTCAATGTGATGTTAAAAGCAGGACCAATTCTTTCACACCTCTTTCGTATCAGATTAAAATCGCCACACAACAACCATGCATCAATACCGTAAGAAAAAATCAATTCTAATTCAGCAAAGAAAGTTGTTCGCCTAGAAGTAATAACAGGACCATATACCACTGTGTAAACCCATTCAAAGTGATCAGATTTATTCCTAAAATGGATGGAGATTGAGAAATCCCCAATCCAATTGTTTAACATGACAAATTGAGAGTTATCAAAACCAACTAGAATACCCCCAGACAGACCATTAGAGGGCAAATACAGCCATTGATTAAGAGTAGGACCAATAGAATTAAGGGTCCTTTCAGTAAAAGAAACCTTTTTAGTCTCTAAAATACCCAAAATAGAAATAGAATTATTTTTAAGATAGTCTCGGAGAAGCCTACGTTTGACAGGTCTATCTAATCCCCTAATATTCCATGTTAAGAAATTAACCATTTAAAAGAGCATACTCCCCAGAATTTGATGCGGTAAGCACCATGTCACTAATATCAGTAAGGGAAGAAGGGAGCTTTACAACAAGGGATTTCGCAGTAATCTCATTTAACACAGAAGCTAAAGATGACTTAGCAATGGTACGAAACTTAGATACTACATCTAACTTAATCTGATCAGTAGGACCTAAACAAAAGCCCCCATTTTTAAATAAAGTTTGGAGTAGCATTTTTACAATTTTAAATTTTAGAATGATATTTTTACAATTTGAAAGTTTTGGAGTAGCAAATAACCAATTTTCCCTAATAATAATAATAATTGCCCCTAATAATAATTACATGTGTCTCAGATAGGAAAAAGATCTGCTCACTAAATAGATAACACGGATAATATACTTTGACATATGGCGAGAAAGATGCAGAATTTTTTTTTTCCAAAAAGTCAACAAAATAGAGGTGCTCTTGACGATAGAAATTGCACAGGAAACACAGTTGGTTTAAAATAGCATAGCGAGAGAATTGCCTTGTTGTTTAATCATGTTCTAGAATTTTAGAGATGCATATTAGCATACCCTGTCTGTTTTTTTTTTCTTTTCTTTTGCTTTCTTTTCTCTTCTTTTGCTTTCTTTAATGTCTGTTATTGTATTTGCACTTTTTGTAATTTTGATATTACTAGTGTTATTATTAATTGGAATCTGGGAACTAGAAATTCACATTTTTTTCTTAAAAAAAACTATTAAAATTTGGAAGTGGTTATTTTGGTAATTTAATGCTAATCTATTGTTTCCGAAACGCTGACCATGCATCTCTGGTAAGGAAATTGATTGGTAATTTATTGCTAATCCGTGTCTAGCTAGCTGTTCTCTGATGCCGGTTCAATTATTTAATTTGGTTGAGTCAAACATTTAAATAATATTTTCCTTATCGTTAAAGAAAGACCAATTAAAATTGTGTCCTTGGCAACTGGTAGAATCGTAAAATGTTACGATCTCTGCTCGTAATTGGGAGCGAATAACCCAATGAAAGAATCGGTCAGTTGGGTTGCTATGGGACCCGGTCAGATGTTCTGCCCGTAGCCATTTATATTTTTCTTACACTGAAGTGTGGGACCACAAACGCAGTACTGGATACATTAGCTACTACAGTAACTGGAGAAGAGAAGTACCCACCATTGAACAGAGTTCCGCCAGATCACAAGAATAGATGAGGTGTTCACTGACGTGTCATCATCATATTAATCAGGATTGTTTAGTTAGTTTCAATGACCCTAAACCAGATTATTATAAGAAATAGTATCAGTTTCTGAGAATTTCTCAGGAACCTTGGTTCCGCCATTATTGTATATATCTTCAATCCAGTTTCAATAAATTAAAATTATTTTGATTTTTTTTTTGTTTCAATTTGTGTTCTGCTACTTGTTCTATCAAATTGAGGTTGGAAATATGGCATAAAACATTCTGCCACTTTTCCGGGAATATTGATCCGAGAGATTAAATATTATATTCAACTTTATTAAATATTAACAAATATTTATTATTAAAATAATCAAAATTTTGGTACGGATAAGCATATCTGTGAAATCATCCTTATCTTTTAATAAATATATTTTATTTTTTCAAGTTTGAACTTCTGAATCGATCTATTATTTGAACTTCAGATTACTTTTAAAAAGCATTTATATTTATTTATTATATAATTATATAATTTATATTTTTTTTTTCTAATGTATATTTGATTATTTGTTTTCCTTAATGAAAATTTTGAAATATTTGAAAAGTGAGAACTTTAAGAGGAGAGCAGTTGAGAAACGCATATGCATTGTGTACATGAATTCATATCATCTAAGGTACTGATCACCATTTGAGTTTGAATCTGGTCAATTCGTTATATATTAGCACAAATCTTAAAGGAGTATCGTGCATTACAAGTCTGGACTGGATTGGTTTGTATTCTGGTCGAATGGTTCAGATTCAAACTCAAAAGATGAGGTAATGCAGGGGATATAGACTCTCGTATGCATTGCCATTGCCATTGCCATTGCCATGAATTGTTGAGTGCAACAAAAGAAAGAGAAAACGCAAAGTGAGACATGGAGAAAGGGAGATGGAGATCAAGAGAGAGCTAGTGTGTGATCAAATATTGAAGAGTGATAGGAAATGGAGGTCAACAGAATTCATATAAGTCAGGTGCGCATCGCATGGATCAGAGGTGCCATCAGGTGCCAGCTTTAAGTATCGTAGTTCCTGTCGATGGCTGGTTTTCTATATTTCCTTCTTCCTGTTTTCTCCTTAGAACCTGTTCGTTTGTCATGGGATTGTGAAGGATGGAATTTGATGGTGATGAGAACTCACTTTTAAAAAAATGGAAACTCATGAATACGGATAAGTACGGGGTGATTATGAGAACGTGATAAAATATATGTTTGATTGTACCGTAGAATTAGTTGTAAAAAATCTTATTTTTCTTCTACAATATTTGTTATTATACTAATAAAATTATAATAATACAATTAAATAATAATATTAAATAGATGAAACATTACTTTAAAAGAATATTACTAAAATGGATACCATAAAATAAGGATTATTTTATAAATAAATACAGACCAATATGAAATAACAATTAAAAATATTTACAAAAAATGAACATATAAAAATATTATAAATTAAAAAAAGTTACTAAAATGGATACAATAAAATAATAATTTTTTAATAAATAAATACAGACCAATATGAAATAACAATTAAAAATATTTAAAATGAACGTATAAAAAGTATATTATAAAATATGTGAAATGTGTGCATTCAAATTTTTTGATAAAAAATATTTTTGTCATTCTTCAAATTCATGAATAAATGTACACATACAAAGATGCACTCAATTATTTCCATATAGAAGCGAAGGCTAACTAGCTTTGTTATTGATTAAATTATTAATTAAAATAAAAAAGTGCTAGGATCCGTTGCATCGGTTAGTCCCACAAGCAAAAATAAAATACATGGGAACTAGTTATATATATCCGAGTGAGTCTATGGTACTATGCATATTACGATTTGGCACCATGCTACGGCTCTATATTCGAGTTTTCAAATTCTAACGGTCGATCCGAACCGTTCATCTTGTTCTCCATATTAATATGTGTTTGGAGACCAAATTTTACATTTTTAAAAAAAAATTACTATTTGTTTAGATATTTAGAAAATCACTTGATCTGAAAATTCTGGACCATCCAAAAACAGTGATTTTCAATAAATTTTAAAAAATAGTAAAAAAATTTTAAAAAATGTAAAATTTGGTCTCCAAACACATATTAATATGGAGAACAAGATGAACGGTTCGGATCGACCGTTAGGATTTGAAAACTCAAATATAGAGCCGTAACACGGTGCCAAATCGTAATATGCACAGTACCATAGACTCACTCTATATATCCTATATCTGTTTCATTGAGTTCACGTGTAAAGTACAATGATGAAAGATAAGAGAGGAGAGAAAGTGTATAAAAAAAAAAAGAATCTGCGAGTCTGCGACTTGGGAAGAAAAAACTGAAATCTGAGTTAATACTTTTTTTCCCATCAAATTGAACTGAGTTTGGAACCGAAATGGGAAATAAAAAGGTAAGAAGTGGTAACAACCATGTCATCCGAACAATCCCATCTGCGGCTGAACAGGCCCTAAAACTCCGGAGAACACCATCCTTCTCATTATTTTAAATTCGATGATATTAAGGAATTGATGAGGTTTAAAATTATGGTTATAATTAATTATTTAAAGAGAATTTGACTAAAAAATTTGATTGGGTTGAATCACTTGCACCAATCCGAAAGACAGAGACCAGACTGCACTTCAGAATAAAAATGGCAGGATTTGAAATTATTATTTTAATTAATCATTCATCTTCTACCACACTTCTTATAGTTATAGCTATATATCATGTATGTATGAGGGGCGTAGTCAGATTTTCCACCAGGAATATGCAAAGCGTACCTCGCAGCTGATGCCTTGCATGATTGCGCCTGATCTCCCTATCGTCTGAGCATGCCCGCACAGTCACATCTAAGCTGGAGTCACCTTGGCACTTTGTACAAACAAGTGCTGTAGAAGATAGCTGTTTAGTCCGTCTAATCAACTGATAAGTCGTTTGTGGTAACCAAATCGTTATAAATCGTCATTTTCTGTTTATACGGCCAAATTGGACAAATTAGTTGAAAAATATTGTTGGTAAAAATCCACCCAGCTAGGTCTACAATCTGGAAAAATGCTTACATAATTTTTCACCAGGCTCGGCCCTGGTACTGTATAGCCAGGGCGATCGCTCCGGGCCCCAAAATTCAAGGGACCTCTGAAAAAAAAGTTTGTATATATTAAAAATAAATAAAATATTAAAGCTCAAATTTTGTATAAATAAAGGTCTCAAATTTTTCTATAAATAGATATGATCTATTGGCATGTCAATAAAAAACCAGACTAGCTAATTGCTTCTAGGGGTGCTCATTGGGTCCGGTTTAGTCGGTTTTGAACCAAATCGAATTAGTTTGGACTAAACAGTTTGATTTTTTTGGTTTAATGGTTTGGTTTGATTTGATTTTTAAAACCGAATTATAACTTCGGTTCGGTTCAGTTCGGTTTGGAAATTTTCAATACCGAAATAACCGAACTGACTGAATTTTTATATATTACGAATTTAGTCCAGACTGCGCCGGTTTATTTCTTAATCAATTGCTTTAAATACTTTGGTTTTTTTCTTAATATCACGGTTTATTTTTTAATACCACGATTTATTTCTTAATATACTTTGGTTTATTATAAATCAATTGCTTTAAATAAAAAAATTATATTTCGGTTTGAACTGAAAAAACCGAATAGACCGAAATAAAACATTAGTTCGGTTCGGTTGCAATGCTAAATTGGTTCAGTTCGATTCTATTTTTGAAACCAAATTATAACTTTGGTTTGCCTAGTTCGGTTCAGTTGAAACCAAACCGAACCGATAAACACCCCTAATCGCTTCCATAAGTACTTCAACACTTATAGTTTTTGCATTTTAAAAGTCCAAATAGTCAATCCAAATCTTCAACACTTATCTTTTTTTTTTAACTATTTTTTAAGGTAGGTAGAAAATCATTGTTTTTTATGGTTTAGTATCTTCTGAATTAATGAATTTTTTATCAATCTCAAAAAATAGTAAAAAAAATGAAAAATATGGTTTCCAAACAAGTTTTATTATGGATATCATATTGAACAGTTCGGATCAACTGTTTCGACTTTAAAACTACAAAAATGATCTGGGTCCGAATTTTCTCCCGCCCCGAGCCCCAAAATCTTCTGAACTAGCCCTGTTTTTCACCATTCATTTCATTTCATTTTCAAATTGGCATCCAAGCCACCATTCCAACCTAGAAAGAAACCTAAAAAAAATAGATTAAAATCTGAGCCATATATATCCTTCAAAACCTAATTAAAATAATAAATAAAAAAACCCTAATTAGACTCGGACCTTCCCTGATGCTCTGCTTCTTCATTTGTCTGGTCATGAGCAATTGTAAAACCAATTAAAGACATATCCCAACTTCCTTTCTATTTTCCTCCACTCAATGTTCTCCATCCTCCTATATGGCATCTCGTACCAAGAATATGGCCATAATCCATGCATCTGCAACTACTTCTTTATGCGCAGTCAGCTGGGTACAAGTAACTAGGGGTGTAAACGGATCGGATAATATCCGATTTCGTCCGGATCATAATTCGGAAAATTACTAAAATTATCCAATCCATATCTGTATCTGTATCCGAAAAATTATAACGGATACGAATACGATAAGACCTTTAACTATCTGTATCCGACCGTTTACACTTTTAAACCACAACAAATGTGATATATGTTCTTAAATTGATTTTTTTAATTGCATGTTGGACGAATAATTTATTAAATTGCATATAGATATATATTTTGATGAACAATATAACACTATGACATAATTAGTGACTAATATTTTAATAATATAATAGATGTTTTGTAACTTAGAAGCTAATTATGAAAAATATCCGTATCCGTCCGATATCCGATCCGTACGTATCCGTGACATTTAATATCCGATCCATATCCAAAAAATTATAACGGATACAGATACGGATACGGTAATACCACTATCCGATCCGTATCTGACCGTTTACACCCCTACAAGTAACAATGATTTATGAGAAAGGATGTATTAACCGAGTACGAATCTACTATTATTCTTTTGAAATAACAGGAACCTAATTTTTCTCATCTAACTATTCAACTTTTATCATACACGAATCTCGACGAAGATCAACGATTGGATGAGAAAAAACAGAATCATATTATTCCAAAAGAATAACAGCCGATTTCTTTCCGTATTAACTGCTTTACTACCTTTTTAAATTGTCCAGCCATTTTTTTATGATTTACTCATAATAAAAATGTTCGTACAGAATGTGAGCAAGGAATTAATTAAAGAATAAAAGTGTTTTTCATAGTATTGACAATATTAAATAGTGGCATTATATTAAAAAAAATGCAATCATTAAAAATTTACCAACTGATAGTGTTGACATGTTCGAAGTTTTCTTTTATACTGATTTTCTTCTCTCTCTTATGAAACTTGTAATAATAACCCCACAAGCTTTATGAAATATGACTCTTATTGGAGAATACTGATTAGGCAGATTGGATTCATAAATGGATCATACATAAGTTGTTAGTTATCTTTTTCAATGGTTATCCACCAATATCTCAAATTAATACTCTGGATATAAAGATGTGTATAAAATTACAATTATTGAATTTTTTTTTTCTGCAGAAATTGGGATCTCGAATCATATCTGTGTTCTAAATATTATTACGAATTTATGGAATTACTTTAAGAAGAATAGTTTTACATGACTCAAACTGTGTATTATATGTACATGCTCTTTGGGTGGAATCAATTTCAAAGTTGTGTTTTCTTGTCCTCTCCAAGTGACAATAAAATCGAACACACCCAAATTGTAAATATAGCACGTTTTCTTTTTACCAAAAAGGAAAAAAAAAAACTTGGCACATTTTTTTTATTTTGGTCTCGAAATCCAAAATATAACATATTGTGTGCCCAACCGTTTTAATTATTAGGGGTCCGCTTAAGTCCATTTCGTATTATTATAAATATTGCATTTTAACTCTTTTACACAAAACCCACCCAAGTTTCAATTTACCATTTAAACTCTCAAGTAATTAAAGCCTATTCTAAGTTAGCTAGGCTCAATTATTTTATATCTTATTTGTGCTAATATTGCAGAATTATTCCAGAACTGTGCAGAAAGATCATAACTTATACACTCATGTTTGTTTTTAGGCATGATTTGAATTATTACAAGAATCTACCACTTGTGAGGGTAAAAAATGACTATTGTCGAGAATAAGCTGCCATAATTTATATTTTTTAGGGTATTGTAAACAGAAGTATTCGCGACGATACCGACACAACTAAGCATTAAATCCTAATTGATAATGATAGATTCTGCAAATTTATTTTGTTGCTAAACTTATTAGTTGTTGGTATTTTTTGAGTTGTTGAGTGTTCTCTGGATACTACATGGTACTTGCAGATTGAAACAGGAGAGGCTATATATATAAGAAATTTATTTAAATATGTGACGCGTTCTTCCTTTTGCTGTTGAGTTTACATAATATCATAAAAAACGCGTCGGTATAATTAAAACTCTGAATAATAATATAAACCAGTAAAGTTGCATGAAGGTCCACTTAGAAGTAGATTATTACTAAAGTAGACATCAAGATAACATAGAAACTTCCATGATTTCTGAAGAATACAAAAAGAATAAAGTTTCCTTGTACATGTAAGATGCATATCCGGTCAATGAAATATTAACTCACATTGTCACTGTTAACTTACCAAAGTGATATATAATTAAAAAGAAGAAAAAAAAAGGTGGATTTTGCTAAATTCCCTTGAATTTGGATATTGTGTTGATACACTGACACCAAAAGAAGGTCATTTACAAATTGCATATTTCGATAAAAATGTTCAAGATTTTGTTGCTTCTACGTTTGGAATTGGCTCGATCGGCTTATCAGAAAAGAGGATGAAACGAATCATGAAAATAAACTATAATAAGCATCGAATGGTTCGATCGATGATGAAGACTGGCAAGGTTTAAATGCAATTTTACTACTGTTGATAATCTTAAACTGTTCATTAAATTTTACCGTTGAGAAACATTTTAAAACAAAAGGTGCGGCCAACACCCTGTTATCAGTACCTGTGCTTTAAAAGATTAATACTTTGCATCACATTTTTCATCAAACTAATTGGAAACCAAATTAACGAAAAGAGTTCAAACCAGTTCAAGTGCAAAACAAATTTTAAGAAAAATGTAAGGAACCAGTTTAAGTAAGAACCATAACTGTAACCAAGCATTCTTTTTTGTGCCGTTTTTTTTTTTCCTACCACCCTCAAAAATCAGAATTAAATGAATACCATCCGAAAAATCGGAATTCATATTCCGCCACGTTCGCACCGTGGATTTGCGAACAGGTTGACCCGTCCGCAGATCCACGGTGCGAACGGGTCGGTGCGCAGATCCACAGTGCGAACGGGTCACTCGAGTGGGTCATGACACGAGCGGGTCAAAGCGAGCGTGTCAGTGCACAGATCCACGGGTCGGTGCGCAGATCCACGGTGCGAACGGGTCACGCGAGCGGGTTAGGGCGCGAGCGGGTCAGTCCGCAGATCCATTATACGAACGGGTTGACGATCCGTCCGCAGATCCACAGTGCGAACGTGGTGGAATCTAAAATCTGATTATTCGGATGGTATTCATTTAATTCTGATTTTTGAGGGTGGTAGGAAAAAAAAACGGCTTTTTTGTGTGAACCTGCAATTCATCTCATTGTTTCCAAGTATTAACACATATTGTGGTCTTTTCTGAAATGTAGTTATTTTTATTTAATCAACAAAAAGAATATTACATAATTTTGCACACGAGCTAATGTTACCTTGCTTACAGTTACTAATTCCTTTCTTACACTATTTAATCCACCAAAAAACAAACATATATATATATTCTACACATGTGTATTACTTGAATTGGCAAGTTTATGATCTACACCGGCATTTCCCAACACAAGCAATTAAAACCTGATCCTGTCTAGTATATTGTCAGATACCTCCCTAATCTTCATTTGCACAATATTCACCATCGTACCGACGGCTGCCTACTTGTCTTGCCTTTGGTTGATAATCAATCTCTCTAACATTGGTTACCAACTGAGAAGTAGCACCGAGTCGCTGATGTAAAAAACCTCCAGCAAACCTGACGGAAGGATACACACCAAACCTGCCGGCAATTCCATCTGTCGAGAACCTCGAGATTCGTGCATTGTGAATGCAACCTTTAATGTTGCATCGGCTCCTTCCGGGGCATGCCGGATGCGGCTTAGGTTTCCTCGGTCCTCTTATATCCGGTGAGCTCATTGTTTTTAAGTTTTTTTTATGTGTTTTTAGATGAGGAATGTGGTTAATTTGAGTTTCTGATGAGAGGTTAGAGGGATCTATTGATTTATATAATGTTAAAGTCGGTTATAGAGGAAATTTACTAAGAAAATGAGCGTGTATATTTTATGGGAGATTCCTTAAAATTTAACAGGAAAATTCTAGGGACAGTTTCAAACCCCTGGTTTTTTTTTTTTTTTTGATTGAAACCCCGTAGGTGTATATTATTGATAGAAGAGCATTACACTGATATTGCTTACCAGTATTACACGCCAGTACTACATGCCAGTACTACATGCCCATACTTCATAGTTAAATTAAGTTACTCCTAATTGGAAAGGAAAAGTACAATTCTAAATTAAGCAAGGAAACAATTGAGAAAGTAAAACCTAATTTTAAGTGCCACTCTTCTTCTTCTCCCCTCTGTTATGCTCATAGGTTATTCCCAGACTTGAAAAAACTCACTACTCAAGCTTTGGTCAATTTCTAAATGGGATATAACACATTGCAGCGGTGTGCCTATTCCTGTTCTTCCTGACTTTCTTGCCCAGTTCGCAAGGTTATGTGGGGTTCGCATTGCCCTTCTTGTTATGAACTGTAGCTTCATCTTGTGTTCTCCTTCTTTGAGTAGGATTAGCGCACTCATCACTGCCTCAGCTGCCTGCCATGATGATACTTCACTAATGTCACCCCCAGTGATGACCTTCACCAAGTTTTTATTGTCAGAGAAAATTCTGAACTTTCCTTGACTTCCATCCTGTAGCACATATCGCATTGCAACCAATACTGCCATTGCCTCAGCATGTAAAGGGTCCAATGGCTGTACCGATTGGAAATTGACATATACCAGATCCCCCCTCCTGTTGTATACTGTCATACTGACCCCACCTCGTCCCTGTGTATCCCATGAACCATCCACCAGTATTACTTTTTCCCCTTGTACCACCTCAGCTACTGTCTCAATTGGTTTATTATTTTCCTTTGGTTTGGCTGCACCTTCTATCTCCATCCTTGATACTCTTAGCAGAACCTCTTGCGGGGTCATTTTTTTACCAGCAAATAATTCCTCATTGCGTGCCTTCCAAAGACACCATAGCACATTACAGAGATATGTAATTTGATCTGGTTCCAAATTCGTTTCTAAAAATAGCATGGTCTCATGAAATTGTAGAGGCAAAGCCTCCACTCTGAGATGAAAACGTGATATGAACCAGGTCACCTGTGACAGTGGGCAAAAGAACAACAGATGCATTACATATTCGTTTTCCAAATCGCATCGGACACATCTTGGACTCATCCTCTGCATTCTTCTTGCTAGTTCCCATGCCGTTGTTAGGCCGTCATGGATAGCCCGCCAAATAAACATCTTGACCCTTGGTAAAACTTGTTTCCATTTCCATACATGTCTCAAGGCCTTTAATTTCTGCTCTCCATACTCTATTCTTATCGGGTTTGACTCCACCATGGCCTTATATCCTTCTTTGACTGTGTATCCACCTTTCTTCCCTTTTGTCCATATCATCCTGTCTTTTAATATCGGCTGTTGTACCGGATGTCGTACCGACCGCACAATTCGGTGGCAGACCTCCTGCCCCATTATATCCCGGATCAAATGCTCCTTCCATTTTTTTGAACTATGATCATATATAGCTGTTACCTTAAGGTTTATGGTACCGCCACCTCCTTGTATTACTCCCTGCTCATACCACGGTTGTCCCTGTACTTCAATTTCTTTGCCATCCCCGATTTGCCATATTGTATGAATCAACACCTCTTTTTTATTTTCCAACAACGCCTTCCACAAATTGCTAGTACCCCTCGTCCCTTCAGCCGACCAGAACGAGTTTAGTGGGAAATATTTTGCCTTAATTATTCCTACCCAAACTCTATCCTGATTTGTGACTAATTGCCAGACTACCTTTTGTATTAGCGCCTTGTTAAAAATCTTGAGATCTTTTATCCCCAATCCACCCTCGTCCTCCTTCTGGCATAGTTTATGCCATGCAATCATAGCTAAATATCTTTCCTTTCCAATTTTCCCCCACATGAATCTCCTCATTAATCCTTCCAGTTCGTCAATTGCCTTGTTTGACAGTTTTTCAACTGCCATATAATAGACCGGTACTGAGCATAATACCGATTTGATTAGCACGGCTCTTCCCGCATGGGATAGCATGTTTACTTTCCAACCGGCCAATCTCCCTTGGAATTTTTTTAGTATCATTTGCCCCGTATTTTTGTGCTGTGATCTTCCCTGTGAGAGAACAATTCCCAAATACCTTTCATTTGGTTTCGCCATCCTTGCTTGCAACACCTGCATCATTTCTTGCCTCTTTCTCCCTGAACACCTTTTACTAAACCAAACCGATGACTTCTCCGGATTAACAGCCAACCCCGAGTAGCTTGCAAAATGCTCCAAAATTACAGTGAATGCCCTCCCTTCCTCCACTGTGGCAAGCCCCATCACCACTAGATCATCAGCATAAATAGCATGATTAAGAGGCCTTGCTGTTTGAGAGAGTGTGATTCCTTTTATGCCTCCTAACAACGATGCTTGGTTCAGTTTCTTCGTTAGGCACTCCATGACGAGTATAAACAAATAAGGGGACAAAGGGCACCCCTGTCTTAGTCCCCTATTCGGTTTAATGAACCCGTCTCCATGGCCATTTATCAATACCGTCACTCTTCCCATCTCCATACATTCTTTTATCAATTGAATCAATTCCTTTGGCATATTCACCATTTCCATTGCTGCCCATATGAAAGACCATCTAACTGTATCAAAGGCCTTTGCTATATCCGCCTTTAACATAAACCCCTCTTCTTTATATTCCAAACTACCGAACGAATGCAAAATTTCTCTCACAAGAATGGCATTATCTGAAATACATCTACCTTTGAGGAATGCTGTTTGTGAATTAGATATGATTCTTCCCATGTGTTTTTGTAGCCTTGTTGTTATTATCTTCATGAGCAACCGATACATCACATTCCCTATAGTGATCGGCCTATAATCTTTCGGGCTACTTGGCTCCTCTACTTTCGGGATGAGTACTATATTGCTGCCCATCCATTCTATCGGTGGCTTTCTAGTTCGGAACACCCTTTGCAACTGCATAACTACCTCTTCTTTAACCACCTCCCAGTGGTCTTGCAAGAACCAAGCCGGCATTCCATCCGGGCCAGGTGACTTATCCGGCCCCATTTGGAATAAAATCTCCTTTACCTCCTTCTCGGTTAGCTGTTTCATAATATTTGCATGGTCTTCGGTTTTGATAAGAGGATCTGTTATTGGGGCAAGTGACTGAAAAAAAAGGTTTACATCATTCTCCGGCTGCACTGAGGGTGGACTATACAGTGCTTTAAAGTATCTGATAAAGGTGAACCGAATTTGAGAGTCATCAGTAATCCAGTTACCTTGATCATCCATTAATTTAAGCACCATATTATATCTCCTTCTATTCGTTGCAGATGCATGAAAGAAAGAAGTATTTCTATCACCTTGAATGACCCAATTCAACTTTGCTCGCTGAGCCCAATACTTCTCAATTTCCTTTTCTGCTTTATCAATTTCATGTAAACACCTTTCTTCCAAACTATGATCTTGATAATGTGGATGTAACATCTGGTTCTGAAATAAGCAGTTTTGCGCCTCCCTCAACCTATTCTGTGGTGACCGATGTTGCTTGGCCCATTCACGTATATTAGCACCTAGTCTGCTCATTCTGTCATGCCATGTTACATCTCGGGATTCCCTCCAATCTTTTTCCCATGCCTCTCTAAATCCCTCTGCCTCAAACCACCATGATTCCATACGAAAATGCCTTCTTTTTTGTATCCTTCCATTCAATCTTAGCATTATTGCCGCATGATCACTATGAATTCGAGGTAGGTTGTTTACATATGCTTGAACATGTAATTGTAGCCATCCCACCGTTGCCACCACTCGATCCAGCCTTTCATAGATTGCCTCCGATGCATTCCTTTTATTGGTCCATGTAAAAGCTGGCCCCTTAAATCCTAAGTCAATGAGTCCCCCTTGAAACAGAAACTCTTTGAAATCTCGGCTATTCTTGTTCAGTATCGGATCCCCTCCCACTTTCTCACTTTCATCCGTAATAGCATTAAAATCACCAACCACGCATGTCGGTGATCCTTTTGCTATTATCTGTAAAATACGTCTCCAAATTTGTGGGTTTCGGGTATGATTTGCATCCCCGTAAACACACAGTAGTTCCCATGCCACCCCACATGCATTAGTAACAGTCGCATGAATAAGTGACCTCGACTTCGCGTTGATTTGTAGTCGAGTGCCCCTATCCCACATCAACACAAGTCCCCCGGACCGGCCGTATGCCGGTACGAAGGAGAAATTTTCTAAAGGCATTTGCTGAAAAATATTTACAGTCTTATGGAACGAACACTTTGTTTCAGCGAGAAAACAAATATTCGCATTCGTCGATCAAACCCCTGGTTACCAGTTGATTTGGTCTCAATTAATGAACCAGCATGCAATTAATGAAGCTGGTTTCCGTGGCATTTGCTGTGTGACTATCTGTGTACGGATTTCAATGGTCTAATTCTAGTTTCAGAAAAATTATAATAACATTTCTAATTCCGACAAATTATAATAACCGAATAAGATATTTTTTAATGTTATTGTGGTAGCTATGGAAGAGGACCAAGTATTGTGTAACAACATGGATAGCCACACCATATATAATACAAACTATCAATACGCGGCCACTCGGTATTGCAAGCTTGAAGCGGTTAAAGGCGAAAATTTCTATTGAGATTCCGTTTAAATTTAAAAAATAAAAAGGAAGTTAACCAAAACATATATATGCACGCTTATGAGCATTTGTGTGATGCGCAAGCTATCGGAATTCGGGTGAAACATCCAAGAGAACAAGTAAACTACTTGGAATTATTAATAATATTAGTAACAAGCAGTCAAAAGAGTCTTGTTCCTTGTTACATGCTTAGAAAATAATTTACTCTAAATAAAAAATTGAATAATTTAGAAAGAAGAAAAGAAAAAGAACCAGAGTCAAGAAATATTAAAAATAGTGAACTACGTACAAAGGTAAAGTAAGGAAATTTCAACAATTAAAAGAAGAGTTAGGCTGGGGTGCTATGGATAGCATAGTGCCATCTATGCTACGGCTCAATATTCGAGTTTTCAAAATCCAAACGGTCGATCCGAACCGTTCATCTTATTCTCCATATTAATATCTGCTTGGAGACCAAATTTTATAATTTTCTGAATTTTTTTACTATTTATTAAGCCACTTTGAAAATCGCTAATCCAACGGTTTTACTGTTTTGTGCAGCCACCGTTGGATCAACAATTTTGTAAAATACTTAATAAATAGTAAAAAAATTCAGAAAAATGTAAAATTTGGTCTCCAAGCAGATATTAATATGGAGAATAAGATGAACGGTTCGGATCGACCGTTTGGATTTTGAAAACTCGAATATTGAGCCGTAGCATAGATGCCACTATGCTATCCATAGCACCCCAGCCTAACTCTTAAAAGAATTAAATTTCCGCTGAACAAACATAACTATATACTGAAGTATTAGTTGAATAATTGTTGTCATAAATTTTGTTGGTAAAGGCCTGTAAGAACTTCCAAAAGTATACTTTTACAAGAATCTTTCATGTAATATATATAACCTATCAAAACTTATTACTATGAACACATACTCGTGAAATAAAAATATAATAATTTTTTAGTTAGAACAATTTTTGAGTTACAACCTATCAAAACTTATTACTATAAACACATACTCATGTAATATATATAATCTTTCATGTAATATATATAACCTCGATAAGAGGAGGGATCAAGTTACAACAATTTTTGAGTTACAACAAGTTACTACAATAATTTTTTACATTTTCAAAATCCAAATCGTCGATCCAAACCGTTAGATGTGATCTTTACAATAAAATGTGCTTGGAGACCAAATTTTATATTTTTTGGAATGTTTTTACTATTTATTAAGATGAGTACAAAAACTAGTCAAATTCAGACCATTGAATTTTGTACCCATCTTAATAAATAGTAAAAAAATTTCAAAAAATATAAAATTTGGTCTCCAAGCACATTTTATTGTAGAGATCACATCTAATGGTTTGAATCGACGATTTGAACTTTGAAAATGTAAAAAATTATTGTGATAACTCGTTCTAACTCAAAAATTGTTGTAACTTGATCCCTCCTCTAATAGCAGCAATAATAACAAGTGTCTCATTGATAAGGAAAAAGATCTGCTCACAAAACAGAGGCGCTCCTGACGATAGAAATTTCATAGGAAACTGCACAGAAAACTCAAAGTTGGTTTGGAATAACATAGCGAGCGAGAGAATAGCCCTGTTGTTTAATCCTGTTCTAAGATTGTAGATATGCATGTTAGCATATTATGTTTGTTAGCATATTACTTTTGTAATTTTGATACTACTAGCAGTGTCATTATTAATGAAATCTGAAAACTAGACATTTCTTCTTCAAAAAAACTATTAAAATTTGGAAGTGGTTATTTTGGTAATTTAATGCTAATCTATTGTTTCCGAAACGCTGACCATGCATCTCCGGTAGGGAAATTGATTGGTAATTTAATGCTAATCCGTGTCTAGCTAGCTGTTCTCTGATGTCGGTTCAATTATTTAATTTGGTTGAGCCAAACATTTAAATAATATTTTCCTTATCGTTAAAGAAAGACCAATTAAATTTGTGTCCTTGGCAACTGGTAGAATCGTAATTTTTTGTTTTTTTATAATAGAATCGTAAAATGTTACGATCTCTACTCGTAATTGGGAGCGAATAACCCAATTTTGACTAATGAAATAATCGGTCAGATGGGTAGCTTTAGCTATGTCGGGCAGAACAGAATTAAAACATCCATTCCTCACGCTGTGGCGCTGTGCGATAGCCGAAAGGACCGAATTTTTTTTATAAACCATAATTAATAAATTGAAAATTAGGAAATCAAAATGATTATTTTTTTTTGAAAAATTATAAGGGCCGTATGGTCTCTACTGTCTTCAAAATTGCTTTTCTCCAGACCGTAGGGACCATACGGTCTTACCATTTTTTTTTTTTTTATAAAACATAAATTTTTAAAATTTTTTGTATTAAAATATTAGAAATATTGAATATATTTCTTTGAAAATAGATGAAATATAATATAATTTGATTTATTAGAAATACTGCAACAAATAACCCGGATCAATATTTTTCAGGTCAAATTTTTCGCGACTGTAAGAAAAATTAATATATTTATTTATGTGTTATTGGAAAAAAAATAAAAATGCTTAGATTCTAAGTTATTGATTCCGGTTCAAAAGTCACTTCTAGGTAATTCAGGAAATATTGTGATCCTTCTAGTACATTTAATTTATGAAAAGTTATATCTATTTTTGAAAAAAAAAACAAAAATTTTAAGTTATTTAATAATTGTTATTCAAAAAGAATTCTCAAATATATACACAACTTTTTATAAATTAAATGTCCTAGAAGGATCACAATATTTTCTGGATTACCTAGAAGTGACTTTTGAAACGGGATCAATAACTCAAAATCTAAGCATTTTTATTTTTTTCCAATAACACATAAAGAAATATATTAATTTTTCTTATTGCCGCGAAAAATCCGAACTGAAAAATATTGATCCGGGTTATTTGTTGCAGTCTTTCTAATAAATCAAATTATATTATATTTCATCTATTTTCAAATAAATATATTCAATATTTTAATACAAAAAATAAAAAATAAAAATTTTTTTTGTTTTATAAAATAAAAAAAAATGGTAAGACCGTATGGTCCCTAATTTTCGATTTATTAATTATGGTTTATGAAAAAAATTCGAAAGGACCCTATCAGATGTTCTGCCCGTAGCCATTTATATCTTTTGTACACTGAAGTGTGGGACCACAGTCGCAGTACTGGATACATTATCTACTACAGAAACTGGAGAAGAGAAGTACCCACCATTGAACAGAGTTCCGCCAGATCAAAAGAATAGGTGAGGTGTTCGCTGACGTGTCATCATCATATTAATTAGGATTGTTTAGTTAGTTAATGACAATCATTTTTCTTTGTGGGGGCAATTTCATGTATATCCCTCAAAAGTTTCAATATTACATATTTATCCCTCCAAAATCAATAATTACATATTTATCTTTGAAAATCATACAAACTCACATATTAAATATTTTCAAAAACAATTAAATAATATTTTTTTTAACTTAAAAAAAATATTTTACAGTGTGAATTAAAAAATATGTTGACTATTATGTTTTTTGTTTTTGTCTCTTTAATCCGTCTAAGTTCTCTTCTCTCTAAAACACCAAACCTCTCGCCTCTCTCTCCAAACGAAAATAGAAAATTAAAGCAGCGAGGAGAGACAAAAATCTGTGCAAGGGGATAAATCTATGATTTGGTGCGTTTGGAGAGAGTAGCGAGAGAGGTTTGACGTTTTACAGAAAAGAGAGCTAAGGCTGACTAAAGAGACCGAAGGGTATAATGGTCAACATATTATTACTTAATATTGGAAAATAAATTTTAAAGTTTAAAAAAATATTATTTAATTATTTTGGAGATATTTGATATGTTATAGAGTTAGATTGGACAAATATGTGAGTTTGTACAATTCTTAAGGATAAATATATAATTATTGATTTTGGTGGAATAAATACGTAATATTGAAACTTTCGAGAGATATATATGAAATTCCCCCTTCTTTGTGAGTTGATTGCCTATATAAGACCTATCTTTGTATCAAACAGATTATAAGAAATAGTATCAATTTCTGAGAATTTCTCAAGAACCTTAGCTCCACCATTATTGTATATATCTTCGAGCCAGTTTCAATAAATTAAAATTCTTTTGTTAGGAATTTGTGTTCTGCTATTTGTTCTATCAAATTGAGGTTGGGTATATGCATAAAACTTTCTGTCACTTTTCCGGGAATATTGATCCGAGAGATTAAATATTATATTCGGCTTTATTAAATATTAACAATTAGTTTATTATTAATATTATTAAAGCTTTGGTACTGATAAGCATATCTGTGAAATCACCCTTATATTTTAATAATATTTTTTTTTCAAGTTTGAACTCCGAATTACTTTTAAAAAGCATTTATATTTATTTATTGTATAATTGTATAATTTAATTTAATTTAATTTTTTTTCTAATGTATATTTGATTATTTGTTTTCCTAAAAAATAATTTGAAATATTTGAAAAGTGAGAACTTTAGGAGGAGAGCAGTTGAGAAACGTGTATGCATAATGCATTGTCTGCATGAATTCATATCATCTAAGGTGCTCACCATTTTAATTTGAATCCGGTCCGTTCGTTATATATTAGCACGAATTTTAAGGGAATCTCGTGCATTACAAGTCTAGACCGGATTTGTTTGTATTCTGGTCAAACGGTTCAGATTCAAACTAAAAAGATGAGGTAATGCAGGGGATATAGACTCTAGCGTGCATTACCATTGCCATGTGTTGTTGAGTTGAGTGCAACAAAAGAAAGAAAAAGCGAAGTTTGATAATGAAGACATATATAATGTATGTATATATTTAGTTTCTGCTAGTGCTAGCTCTCGTCCATCTAATGAAAATAATGAAGCATTATATCCTAATTGATAATGATAAATTTTGCAAAATTTATTGTGTTGCTTAACTTGTTAGTTGTTGGTGTTTTTTGAGTTGTTGATTGTGCCTCAGGATAGTACATGGTACTTGCAGTTTGAACCAAGAGATATGGGAATTGTAATTAATTTGTCAGCGTTCCTAGGCTGTATATATAAGAAATTCATTTAAATATATGACGCGTTCTGCTTTTGCTGTTGAGTTTACAATCATAAATAACGCGTAGGTCTAAACCAGTAAAGTTGCATGAAGCTCCCCTTTCAAGTAAATTAGACGATTAGTCTGAATGTAGACATTAAGAGAGCAACAATATTTGTATTGTCCGGTCAAGAACTGAAGATAACATAGAAACTTCCACGATTTCTGAAGAAAACAAAAAATAATGAAGTTTCATTGCACACATGCATAAGATGCATATCATCAACTCAATCTATCCGAGTATTCGGTCAATGAAATATAACTCGCATTGTCATTGTTAACTTGCCAAAGTGATATTATTGTCAAAAAAAACTTGCCAAAGTGATATTGTGTTTCAAAAAGGGTGATTGTTGCTAAATTCCTTAAGTTTTAGAAATTTTGTCCGTACACTGACACCAGTTCGTTAAAAATATTCAAGATTTCATATCAGAATAACGGTCTACTTGGGCTCTAACGTGAAGTCTGATCGAAACAGAATGTCAGAACAAGAACAGTTGCTTCTATGTTTGGAATTGACTCTGCTTATCAGAAAACAAAACGAAACAAATCATGAAAATAAAATATAATTAAGCATCTAATAGTTTGATCCATGACGCATGCAGACCGGCAAGGTGCATGGAAAGGTTAGATGCAATTTTACTACTGTCAAATAATGTTAAATTGTTCATCAAATTCTACCGTTGAGAAATATTTTTAACACAAAAGGTGCAGCCAACACCCTGTTATCAGTACCTCTGCTTTTAAGGATAATATATTAATTTGGATCACATTTTTCATCAAACTAATTGGAAACCAAAATCAAGAAAAGAGTTCAAAACCAGTTCAAGTGTAGAACAAATTTTAAGAAAAATGAAAGAAACCAGTTTAAGGGAACTTGTAAGAAGCTTAACTGTAACTATTGAGCATTTTTTTGTGTGAATCTACGATTCATCTCATACTTTCCAGTATTAACACATGTTGTGCTCTTTTCAGAAATATAATTATTTTTATTTGATCAACAAAAAGAATATTACATAATTTTGCACACGAGCTAATAATGTTACCCTACTTACAGTTACATCCTTTCTTGTACACTATTTAATCCACCAAAAACACCAAAAAACAAACATAATGAATATATATCCTACACGTTATACATTTGTACATGAATTAATAAGTTTACGACCTACATCAGCATTTCCGAACTCAAGCAAAACCTGATCCTGTCAAGTATATTGCCAGATACCTCCCTAATCTTCAATTGTGCAATATACACCATCGTGCCGACAGTTGCCTTCGGTTCATCATCGATCTCTCTAACACTGGTAACTAATTCCGAAGCAGCACCGAGTGGATGATATAACAAACCTCCAGCAAACCTGACTGAAGGATATGCACTAAGCATGCTATTAACTTTGTATAAATCAACGGCAGTTCCATCTGTCAAGAACCTCGAGATTCGTGCATTGTGAATGCAACCTTTAATGTTGCATCGGCTCCTTCCGGGGCATGCCGGATGTGGCTTAGGTTTCCTCGGTCCTCTTATATCTGGCGAGCTCATTGTTTTAAAGTTTTTTTTATGAGTTTTTAGATGAGGAATGTGGTTAATATGAGGTTGTGATGAGAATTTGGAGGGATCTATTGATTTATAGAATGTTATAGTCGGTTATAGAGGAAATTTACTAAGAAAATGAGCGTGTATATTTTATGGGAGATTCCTTAAAATTTAACAAGAAAATTCTAGGACAGTTTCAAACCCCTGGTTACCAGTTGATTTGGTCTCAATTAATGAACCAGCATGCAATTAATGAAGCTAGTTTCCGTGGCATTTGCTGTGTGACTATCTGTGTACGGATTTCAATGGTCTAATTCTAGTTTCAGAAAAATTATAATAACACTTCTAATTCCGAAAAATTATAATAACAGAAAAAGATATTTTTTAATGTTATTGTGGTAGCTATGGAAGAGGACCAAGTATTGTGTAACAACATGGATAGCCACACCATATATAATACAAACTATCAATACGCGGCCACTCGGTATTGCAAGCTTGAAGCGGTTAAAGGCGAAAATTTCTATTGAGATTCCGTTTAAATTTAAAAAATAAAAAGGAAGTTAACCAAAACATATATATGCACACTTATGAGCATTTGTGTGATGCGCAAGCTATCGGAATTCGGGTGAAACATTATGTTTACATTTCAAAACTTTTTCACACAATGTTATTATTATTTTTATTGGATTTTTACTGTGATTTTTGTTAATTAAGTTTTTCTTTAGTTATGTAATTAATTTGAAACTTTTGCAATGAAAATTATGATAAGAAGACCCCACATGAAGATCACCCGTACAGTGAGTTTTATTAGCATGAAAAATTCTAAATCACACAGCTTTTTGTTAGATCATAAGTGTTTTCTAATGAATTAATGTTTGCATATATAGCTCAATTAGCGACGAGTTAGGCTAATATGACATTGGTGTTATTTCAAATTAAATAACACCACATCGTAAACCGTTAGATCTGCTTTAATATTCGTACAAAATAAAGTGTTTGAACAGTAAAAGCAGATTGTACGAATATTAAAGCAGATCTAACGGTTTACGATGTGGTGTTATTTAGTTTGAAATAACACCAATGTCATATTAGCCTAACTCATTAGCGACTTGTTCTTTCCTTTCTCTTCAGATCTGTCGTCTGTCGTTTGATGAATATTATAATTAATAATTATTGTTATTTTTTAATTTTTATCAGAATGAGAAAAAAAAATACAAACGATAATTAGTCATTATATAGCAAACACGAAAAACATATGGAATGTAAGACATTCAATTTTATATTCAGCTGCTAGTATTTATTAGTTTAATGTTTTTTAATCACTGCTGATATATATCAATCTCCCATCAAAATGTACGAACTTTAAAAAACAGTTGTTCCTTTTTTTTTTCTTTTTTGTGTGCTACACATGACACGGCTACTTCATGCCAAAGGTCTTCTTAACATCAAATCCAATAGGTTTAGTAATTAGAAAAATTTTAAAAGCTGAAAAGTATACTATTCTAAAAGAAAATTTGGAGCATTATTTTCCAGAAAATTTTGACCCCATATGATTAAGTTCAGATGCACGAGATGTGCTCAATAAAAAAAAAAAAAGTTGTCGTCAATTGCATACATAGAAACACAACGCAGGCAACAGTAAATGGTCCGAACAGGGCTGGCTCTGGTGCTGGACAGCCAGGGCAACCGCCCAGCCCCAAGATTCAATGGGGCCCTCAAAAAAAAAATTTGTATATATTAAATAAATAAAATTTTATAGCTCAAACTTTGAATATATAAAGGATCCAAACTTTTCTATAAATAGGTATGATCTATTGGCATATTAATAAATAAAATTGTATATATGTGCTTGTCGAACGACGGGATACCGTCAAGCGATTAATCGGTATGCTGCCGATTAATCAGAATTATGCGGACAATTTAATTTAACTTAATTCTATATTATAACATGACACTACGCTTAACAATACACACACTTGACATTTGTAAGTACCATATTTATTTAATGAAAAAATAAATTTGAGAACTAATCGTTTTCAAATACTAATAATATATTATTTGAAAGACATGAAACATTCTAACATAAAATCACTAAATTTAGTTTGTAATAACAACTTAATTTAATATATGAACATGCTATACTTATTAAAAAAATTACATCAGTAAATAAGAAAAATATATGGTATATAAATAATAGATGAATTAATCAATTAATTCAAATTAAGTAAGAAAATATATATATAAAAAAAATTGAATGTATAGCAAAGCACAAATAAAACTGCAATATATGATTTATGAAAATTATTATCACACAGTCACATAAAAAAATTGAAAATAAATAGTCACTAAAATAAATGAAAACAAATGAGAATAAATGAAAATAAACGGACGATCAAACGGGAATAAACAGAATAATTGAGAATAATAGAGAATAATTGGCCGATTAATCGGTAAAATTCACTAATAGACCTCCGATAAGTGTATTTATAACAGTTTGAAAGCCTGTTATTATGATACAGACTCTAAGTAATGAATAAAAATGAATTATGTGTGAAAGCCTGTTATTTATATCTTTTTGTTGTATTTTTCAATTCATCTTGTTCTTCATGTTAAATTATTAGCTACTATTGATATATATATATAGAGAGAGAGATGGGCTATGGTACATTGCAATGTATAGTTTTTTTTGTACATTAGACTATAAATCACGTGATTCAAAGTCCAAATAACCGATCCAAACCGTTCATCTTGTTGTCCATATTAATATGTGTTTGGAGACCAAATTTTACATAGATAAATAATATATGTTATATTTTTTTTTGTAATTATCTTTTATTAAATTACATATTGTTTGTTATTTATTTAAAGAACTTCATATGTGAAAAAAACAAGCCAACAAATTTAAGTTGAATTGCGTAGATACTAATGTCATATCTATATTTGCATCAATTACTTAAAGCATAATTAATTAAAAATTACCACATTTAATTAGAAATTAAACTGAAAAGTTCAATGTAGAATTAGCAATTAGCGGATGAAAATCGATAACTTTGTCAAAGTGCGAATTAAAAAGTGATATTTTTTTAAAAACGCTTAAATTTTTATTTTAGTTTTATATAAATTGATGTGTTAATATTTGAAAATTATTCACATTACTATATTTTTTTACAAACTCTTGATACTAAATAAAACAAATTAAAATATAATAATATTTAAATGTGCATAAAAGATAATTGAGCCCTCCGCAAGTCCGCATTCATCAACACGGAGTTGATCCACATTGTTAGGACTGGAACAAAAGATAATTGAGCCCTCCTCATGCGCGAATCTTAACAATGATGGACGGTTGGGATTGGAACAAAAGGTTCCTGTTATTCCCAAGGAATAACAGGAGATTTATTTCCAACTTTTACTTGTCCTCTCTTCTCAGTTTCACCGCTCTGACCACCGCCGCCGAGAGGGAACTAGAGGCGCACATCTCCTCCTTGATCTCCGACCTCTTCTCCGTTAGAAACGACTCATTTCACAACTGAGTTTAGAAAAGGTAATAGATTTTCTAAAAACCTCGTTTGTTGAGCTAAAAATGGAGGGATCCATTGGGGAATCAAGCAAATCTGATGATCAGAGCAATTCAAAAGGTAATGGATTTTCTATTGAAATTTATTTAATTTTAGAGAGTTAGTTATTTGGGATCTGGTTGACAGCACGAAATTCCATACCATTACTGTACCAGTTTTGTGCCTGTACCTAATGCTCTTTTTTTTTTTTTTGATGTTAAACCTAATGCTCATAACTACACCATTTGGGTATATGTCCAAATATATCTTTTAAGCACCATGAATGTATGGTTATCAGAGGCTGCACCTTCTTATTACCAAAGCTGAAAAGACACTGACTAATGCATCCATTTGCGGAGGATTTGCATAAGAGGTTTTATATTGAATTATATATATATAGTTAGTTATTCCAGATCTGGCTGACAGCATCGAATTTCTGTACCATTACTGTACCAGTTTTATGCCAGTACTCTAATGCTCTTGACTTCACTATTTGGGTATATGTCCAAATGCATTTTTTTTTTAGCACCATGAATGTAGTTCTCTTCGGTTATTTTGGTTCAGGCACTGTACCAGCTTGTAACCAGAACTGAAAACACACTGTCTAATGCATCCATTTGTAGACGATTTGCGTAAGAAAATTACTGAAACAAACAAAATTTATTTGTGACCTATCAGTAACTCTATTATGTAACTTATCATCCTTTTTTCGTAGTTAATACTGGTGAAGATAATCCTGAAGTAGAAATATGGGGTGATGACTCTGATGAAGACTTGAATCATGGATCAAACCTAAGCCGAGAATGGAATTGGAGGCACAATCGCTTTCACACGGTATTTTGACAAATAATTTTTGATAGCCTTTTCTTTTTAAAGTTTAAAGTTGTTTTCCATATTTGTCAATAGCAACCACTATCTCTCTTACGTGGACTACTTGTATTCGTATCTATGTGTAAACTGATATGATGATTTAAGTCAAGCCGGCCTTATTTAAGTTTGCATGTACCCTATTTCAAGTGATTTGATTATAAATGAAAATTTTTAAAGTTATATTTTCCACTTCACCTTGATTTAACAGTTGATTGTTAGTTGGTGATATTCAAAACATTTTACTACGGTTCAAAACTTCAAATTTCACTATATCATAATTTATTGGGTGCGACTTTGCAAAAAACTTCTTCTTAAGTAACTAAGGAACCCATTTTTGTAAAGAGCGCAGCACTATATTTTCAGCATTTAAGTAACTATATTTCTGATGTTTCATTTATTCATTTATTTATTTATTTATATATTTTGTTTCCAGAAGTAATATAATTGAGGTTTTAACCTGATTTCAGATGGGTTATCGGGAGGGAATAACTGAAGGAAAGGAGGCTTCGGCACAAGAGGGCTTTACTGTTGGCTTTAGGCAATCTGTTCGAGTTGGCAAAAAGTGGGGTCTTGTCAGGGGAATTACTAGGTATATTTTAATTTTTAAGCAATTAAAAATAGACGGTTCTCTCTCTCTTCTGTTATTTTATATTTAGGATTAAGCAAAAGGAGCAGTACCATTTGGCCCGTTCGGCAAATGCATACAATAGTGGTTTGACTGCATATTTCCATTCCAATTTCACTTTTTCTCTATTCCATCCAATTATACTCACGTTCGGCTACTATTCCATTCCTTTTCCATATTCCTCATGTGCCGAACAGGCCCATTGTTATAAGATTGAGCTGTAAATATGCCATTTTTTATGGTGGTGGTAGGGGGTGGGGGTTGGGGGTTGGGGGGGTGGTATCATGCAGAAGGTGAGTGCAATTTGCAAAGAGACCCAATGTCAGATCTGTTAGCAAGATAGAGATCTTATTTTTTAAATATATGCAAATAGATCCCTTCTTTAGTTTGATTAGGTGAAAAGGTCTATTCTGTTAAATATTGGCATCTTGCGCAGGTTACTCTAGTAGTAGTATCTAAATCTGGCACCCCTCCATTTGCTTTTAAAATCCAAATTAAGCAAAAGTCAACCAAAGAGCAACTTTTTGTTGGCTTGCGACTGTTGTAGTGGTTTAAAGGCAATTTAATTAAGCTAAGTTGAGAACTATCAACGCTAATCTAATTGACCTTTTATTACTTGAGAACTTTTGTTTTAACAGTAGGGTGTTATTTGCTAATATCTAAAAGGGTGTCTGTTGCACTAGCGAGAAACGTAGGGGTTCAATGTCATCTTTGAAAAATGCAAAATAGTGGATTTAATTTGCAGAAAAGCCCTCTCAAATACGGTTGTTTGTGTTCCTTTGTTATGTATCGAAGTGTGAGTTTAAGTCGATTGTTACCAAATTAACAATTGTTCCTAATTTTCAACTCGTAACTGTTGTTTTTTTCCCCCTAATTTCACAGTGCAGTAGCATCCCTTCCAGAGAGTTCAGCCGAGAAATTGATACCTAATATTGAGATTAGAGAGAGGCTAAAAGAAATACAGAAGGCTGTCCAAGCTATTTCAAGTGACAATGCGCTAAGAATTTATCATGAAACCATTCAAAAAAGGAATTATAAGGATTCTAACGATCATTCTGAAGAGATATTTTGTTCAAAGGTGGATTCATCGTCAAACAAATTAGAGAGTCACTATAAGGAATTAAATCAACTTTTGCGTGATAACCCCGAGATTAAAGTAGGTGAGAAATTAGGGATTGGAGATGATTAAATGAAGAATCACATACCCAGGAAGAACATAGTTTTGTTTTCTGTGTTTGAGATCAAATAGGTCACATGTATCATGTGAGAATCATGCAACTATGTTGCTTATGTAATGTAAATTTATTTTGGTATTCTTTGTTTTGAGTTGTAAGCTTTCTATTTTTTTTTTATCAAAGCTTAATTAATTGCTGAATTTTGTAGTAGCTTGGTCTTTGTTGATTTAGTAATTTTGTCTTTTGATATCATGCTATCAATCTCACAGTTGATTGAGCTTCTTACCTTCAACCAAGCTCATATGATTTTATTTTTCATATTCCATCATATTTGATTGAACAGTTTTGTTTCTAACTATGAAAATTTATGAAATTATTATATGCAAGCCGAACTGTAGTTTTCTAATGGTTCATCTTTCATTTTCGTCAAATTCAGCCACAATTTGGCCTCAAGGTGGGTCATTAACTCATTGTTTTTTTTTTCCTTTTTAGTGTTTATCCTTTTGCATTGTTGTCACCTGTTAGTTGAGTTTGGGTAAACGTTTTGGATTATACAAGAAACCAATTTTGGATTCTAGCCACTTTGCTTGGTATTATCTAGTGTCTATATTTTTATATAATTTCATGACACGCATGAAATACTTAGGAGTTCGAGATGTAGCTTTCCCTTAAATTTAATATAAGTTTGAAAGAGACTGCTTTGGGAACGGTGTGACTATAGATAAGCTATATACTTATAGAGCCTATAAGTCAATTGCCATAGTGCCTCCTTTTAATTTAATGTCTAAGATTCTGCTTCGGTTTTAGCTTCTTCACATATCTTTGTCACACTCTTTGTTTTAAATGTTTTCAAATGATATACTTTTTAATTATTATTTAAAAAGAATTTTCAAAATAGATACAACTTTTTATAAATTAAATGTCCTAGAAGGATCACAATATTTTCTAAATTACATAGAAGTGACTTTTGAACCGGAATCAATAACTCATAATCTAAGCATTTTTATTTTTTTTCAATAATACATACAGAAATATATTAATTTTTCTTACAGCCGCAAAAAATCCGACCTGAAAAATATTGATCCGGGTTATTTGTTACAGTCTTTCTAATAAATCAAATTATATTGTATTCCATCTATTTTCAAAGAAATATATCCAACATATTTCAATACAAAAATAAAAAATAAAAATAAATTTCTGTTTTATAAAAAAAAAAATTAGAATTAAAATTCCAGCCCGTGGAAAATTTCCACGGGTGGGGTATTTTTAAAATTGTTGCTAAACTTTGGTTATTATTATTAAAATAATTTTTTACTGGGGTAAAAATAAAAATGTCGGCCATTCATATCACTAAAAATATAGAGATATAAACAGAAAAAAATGCCCATTTTCACATAGGTTGAGATTAATATATTAAATCCACTTGTACGAATCTCAATGCAGATAGGACATCTTAAATCGGATAATGGATGGATAATTCGATGTCCGTTGGAAAATCCCCGCTCATAAAAATAAACGCTGTTTCTAGTTTTTCTTTTTTTTTTATAACCTAACTTCAAAATAATTTTTTTCAATGTCCTTTTTTTAAGTATAATTTGCAACATGTCATAACTACACATATAACACATCCTTGAAACAAGACTTGAACACAATTCTCTCTCAAGAGAGAATACATAACAGACAAAATTTTCACATATAATGTAAGATATGCATAATTTTTTTTATAGAAGGGATAATAATTCAATTCATCTCACCTTACCATCATTAAATTACATGACATGTATTTACATTATCAATAAGCCTGAACTAGTTGTTATTCCACTAAGCTCTCTCTTTTCCCGTGCTGGTACCTGGCACTAAAACCGCAGCTACCAATTGGGTTATTTATTTGTAGATCAGTGTCAGGCATTAGCTGCAACACAAAAAGAAACAAAAAAAGCTGGTCAGAATTCCACAAGGAGATGATATTTTTTTAACTAAACAAAGATCAATAGCAAAGGTATGGGATAAATAGTATTGAACTTTAGATGCCATAATAAACATAAACTCAAAAGATATGCTATTAAAATATTTGGATGCACCACAAATATGATAACATATACCATGCTTTAATTAAAAGGTAAGAGTTCTTTGGCAATTTTGGCTATATAACTTCATACAATATCTTAGTCAGAGATACCTCTGCATTTTCACCTTTTAGCACTTCATGAAATCTAGTGAATTTCAGAAAGGTCTAGATGCAAAATAAAATGGAAACTTAAAATGATGGTTCACCTTTTTCAAATATATTTGCTTAAATAGATTTATGGACTATAAATCCATAATTTTCCATCACATCACATAAAACTGGATTTATTTTCCTTTTCATTTATATTGATATCTTTTAAAAAAACTATAAACTAGATCGAAGAGTTTGTATCAAAAGGTGGTATACCTCTAAGTAGAACAACATATCAACTACAAGTTACGCGCCCTCCTGGTACTGGTACAACCTTCTCAAAAGCCGCAACCAACAGCTCAACCTTCTTCTTTCTTGCCGGTGCCAGTTGATTAACCGCCCTTCGAAGCGCATAATCAAGCAAATATTCCTCAGCATTCTTCCTGTCATCCATCATCTGGTGCCTCAGATCAACCTTCTCAGATTCCGGATCAGGTTCGGCCGGTAAGAACCGTGGAGCCCTTGGGTTGAACCCCCTCATGTATTCATCTTCACCACTCATCGGCCGCCTCCTGACTATGATCAGCCTGTTCTTCTGCTCACATGTGGGGTCGAAGGAGTAGTCTTCTCCCTCTATGCGCATTTCACTGAACGCACCACAGAGTTGATCGATTTGAGAAGTCTCCGTAACAACTGCTTCCTCTTTTGGTTGACAAGGTTCGGGTTCTTCACTTTCACGGTCCATCTCACTTTCGGCGCAAGTGTGATTCTCATCTGCTTGTAATTGACTATCTTCTTCTATTCTCATAGCAATTACCTCCTCTTGCGGCTCTTTTGGGTTGGTTTGTTCTTCGCTTGCATGATCTGATTCAGTTTCGGATATCTCGGTTTCCTCCTCCCGGTGGTTTTCTTCCTCCTTTTGTTCTACAACACAATCGGGTGTTTCGACTTCTATTATTTTGCCATCTTCTTCTTCATCTTCTTTTTCTTGACTACTATTTTCTAAAACTTGGGTTGCAATTTCATTTTCTGAGAAATCGGATGTTTCCATTTCAGAGAGTTTCTCCTCCTCTCCCGTTTCAGGAACCACCTCATCCAAATCTACAATGAAATCTAACTTTTGATCACTGATATTCTCTAAAAGGTGGCTTGGAATTTCTTTGTCTGAGGAATCTAATGGTTCAATTTCTGGGAGTTCATCGTCTTTCCTTTCGGGAACCACCTCAGACTCCATACAATTACCTCTCTCCTCCAAATCGACTGTGGAATTTAATTTTACATCCTCTTTGGCATCTTCAATTTCTTCCTCTCCGGTACCACTCCCCATTTGATTCTGAATTTCACTCTCTGGGGCAACACTGAGATGCATCTCTTCAACAACTGATTCAGCTTTCAGCTCAAATGATTGGTCATGCGATTGATTGGACCCACCGTCAGTGCGCTCGGAGGAGAAACTCTCGCTGTCAGAGAAAACATCTTCATCCTCCATGAAATCCAGATCAAATTCTTTAAAACTTTCAAATTTGTTACAGTTCTCATAAAAAACAACAGGATTTTCCTCTCCAGCCTCTTCTACTACTAGATCAGAAACTTTCTCGCCAATCGTGCATACCTCCTGATCACAATTCACATACTCAACAAGTTTTACTGTGGCATCCATCTCTTCTACTGAAAAATCACTTTTCAGGTCTGACGCTGTTGATACCACCTCATCTGTTTTCGTTGGATCAATTATTTTCTCCTTAGTACTAGCATAAACCTCAACAATGAAATCATTCACCACCTCTTGGATCAAAGGGGAGACTTCCTTCTCGCTCCGCTTGGGTTCCCTTTTTCTAAAAGGAGAGAACCCTTTGAGCTTCATGCTCTGTTGGGTCTTGATCAATTTCCTTTTGGATGCTAAGAAGCTCTTTAATGGAGGCATCGGCTCATGCACATGACCGTTTAGTGAACAATAGGTATAGGGGCAAACCCGTACCGCCGAATTACCGGCTGATTCGGTACCACCTGGGTTTAAATCCAGAAATTTGGGGAATTTTGAATCTTTCAGTGTTGATGAGCATGTTGCTCTGTTTAAGTTCAGTTTTTGAAACAGAACTTTGCTTTTATTTCTCTTCAAAAAAGGGGTTAAGGCTTTTCTCTTGGAGGTTACTGAAGGTGGAGAAGAAGAGCTCTTTGGGTTAGATTTTCTACTTGAATTAGTGATAGATGGGGAGTTACGGTGAGTTACCTGCAACTGATCTTTCTCTTTCCTTGCATCTGAGCTACTTGTGGGTTTCATGTAATTTGGTAAATACTTCATCGTTCTATTCTTGGTATTATCCGTGGAAGCTGTTTCTTTGCTTGTGGTTATGGTGCTCTCATGGAGATCAAAAGAGTGTGGCTTTGGTTTTGAAACTTGTTTGGTTTTGGATTTGAGCTTTGTGGGTTCTTTTCTTTGTACCATGGTTGAAGGAAAGAAACTTTAGAAGGTAAGATAGCAGAGAGGAGATATTGTACTTGAAATTTGGTTTTGATTTGGTTTGGTTTGGTTTTGCTTGGTTTGGAAGGGGAAGGGAAGGCAGCTAGGAAGGACTAGTTTGAAAGGAGGTGGTGAGAGAAAAGCCAAAGGAAAAGAAAAAAAAAAAAAAAAAAGGAAAAGAAAACGAAACTTAGGAAAAGAAATAGATATTCTTTCAGATTTTTGGATTTTAGAGTGGATGGACGGCTGAGGTGGGTCATCTTTTTCCTGGACAAGTAGGATTGCGCATGGACATATAATTTGAACATTTTTGGATTCTCTGTGGTCAAGAAAAATATGTCAAGTTTGTGTGAGTATAATATTTGTAAAGGAAAAGGGTCCGATCAAATTCGATTCGATGATAAGTGTTTGATCTGTATCAAAATTTATGGGTGAGATTTAATTTCACATGAAGGATTTTGAAATAAATTGCTTTTACAAATTTTGAAGGGCCTCGAACGATTTTAATTAAACATTGGATTGAATTTGGTCATGTGCCGATTGGACACCCAATTCCATTTGTAAATCATGTTAAATTTTTGTGCATGATGAAAATTTTCTTCTATATTAGTAGTTTATTTTTATTAATTATAAACAAATATATGAACCGAAAGACAGATTCTGTGTCATCTTGAAAATATTTGCAGGGAATTCGTACGAATTCAATAATATTTAGTTTTTGTTCTTTTTTTAGCATAGCAATTTTAGACATTTTTTATCAATTAAAAATAAGTGTCACTATTTATGGATGTTTTTAAAAATTATATAAAAAAATTTGAACATTTGTATTATATTTTTATTTAATATTGGATTTTTTTTTTTTTAAAAAGATCGGGTGCATGTCATGGTTAGTGTCTCAGGGTTAAACATAGTAAAAAACTAAAAATTATGTTCATTGTACTTGCATTGAATAAAAATTATCCTCAGAAATATCTAAGTGAATCTAATATGAAAGTTATTATTTGTTTTATATGCTCATATCTTAGGAACCTCATCATGACCACAAATTTATGATGATTCAAAATTAAATCCAAACAAGGTATGGAATCTTAGAATTCTCTTTTTTTTAATAAAATAATTATTTGTTTAAAATACAAAGAAATGGTTTATAATAATTTGCATGACGATCCATTGTTTCTATTTTTCATTTGAAAAAACCATTTTGTATTATTTGTGAAAAAACATGAATTGTGATCATTAACGTATCAAAAACATGAGCATTAGATTTTGTTTCCTATTTATGATTTGATAGGATCATTTACAATTTTAATTATGATAATCTTGATAGCACAGTTCAAATGTAACTCCAAAAATGATTTAAAACTAATCAAGGTTCTAAATAGCGATTATAGCGGCATAGCGGAGAGGAAAAAAAAAAAAGCTATTGCGAATAGCGTAGCTATAGCGGAAGCTATTGCACATAGTGATTTTCCCTTTTCAAACTTTATATTCTATATTTCTACTAACTATCAACATAATCAATATTAGAGAATTGATGTAACAACTAAATGACAACTAATCTAAGTCTATATTTTTTATCAATTACGCAAATAAAAAGGAAAAAAAATCTAAAAAGTAACATTATTTAATAGTTTATACTTCATGGTATTACATATTATAATAGACAAATAGCAATTAATTTTATAAGGTAAATGAAGTCAATATACATATTTAAACATTTTATAATTATAATAATAATCAAAATCAGCTTTCAATTGAAACGAACGATAATAATTTTACAAATGAAAACTATAAAAAGAGTAATCAAAATGAAGAATTAGTATTTGAATATTTATCGATATAGAATGATAGAATAAATCACAAATAAAAATAGAAGCATATGGTTTGGTTTAGTATACTTATCGTAGAAGACCGTGTAGTATTAGAAATAAGAATAGAAGTACAGAAGTTCATATAAATTGCCAAAAAAAAATCATGTAGCATAGCAGTAGCTATAGCGGGTCTCATATAGCGGTAATAGCGGTCAGCTATTATAGCTATAGCGGTCGTAGCTGAGTTAGCGCAATTTTATCTCATAACTTAGCATTTATGGTCCGGAAAAGCTATAGCGTAGCTATTTAGAACCCTGAAACTAATAGATAGACTTAGTAGTATAGCTATGTTGTTTCATTTATAGATTGCTACAATTTTTTTTATCTAATTTGTGTATAGTTCATCAAATATCATTTTATGTAGATTGTAGATCACTACAAACTTTAAAATGTGCATCAAATGATATATTTATATGTTGCGGTTTATATGTGACTAGCAAGAAAAACCGACGTGAATACATTGACATCTTAGTGTTTCACATTTAATAGAAAATGTACATATTAAATGTTGAGAGTTTTTTTTTTAATTTTCCTATCATTTAAAATCTTTCAATAACTCTTGTCAAATAAAGATTGTCAATCTTTAAGAATACATAGTAACTTGTTATATTAAACGGTTAGCAAAAACTTTTCAAAAGCTATTTAAGAATTATAGTGAAATTAGAAGACAAGAAGATAAAGAAAAATCAAATGAGTTACAAAATTAAAAAGGTTGTTTTTCTCTAAAAATGGAAAAGCCACAAATATATGGCCACATAAAATCGACCGTTACTCAGGCGAAGTTGATGCTGACTAGGTGGCAGCCATTTCATGGATTAATATTTGATCTGTTTTACCTTAATGGGACCTTAATGGATGGTGCTTTAGACGAGATGCTGACCCTTTTTTTCATCTGGGACCCACACATCAGGTCTAACATTTTGCTTTATGTCATGTTTTCTTCAAAGAGATAATTGCGTCGTGTCGTGTGAGAACTCTAAATTGGAGCACTTTGGAGTTTGAATCTTCATTTAATTATGAGTATGGGGAAGGTGCTCGTGCTACATCATAAAATTATGAACCATGTGATAGTAACAAAATTTGTGCATTAGTTTTCAAATTGTTGGTTTTAGTATTCATTTTCCAATAAAGAACAGAGTATTTTCGAATTAACTTTACCCTTTGTTGAATTATTTTGGAATTGTAAATTTTATATGGTACTAGCAAACAAGCAATCTGAATTATTCATTGTAATTTAAATACTAAAATATAATTGGAAAATATATCACAAAAATTTGAAAACACTATCACATACAATTAGTTGAAGATATTTTGAACTCTGTCCGAAACAAATTCGATTGAGTGATCTAATTAATGAGGTAAATTCTGGAATGCATCCAACTATTCAAGTTTTATGTACATTTTATCTTAAATAGATTTAATGCTAAAATTTAAAATTGAAATGTTTGGTAGCTTTCTTTTTTCTTTTTTTATCCAAGAAGGATTTTATAATATAGAAAGAAATTGTTAGCATTCAATATATAGATCTGTTGAAAAAAAATGTGATAGAATTTTAGTTTTCTGTTTTTAGAAAATTAACGGCTATTATTATTAATGTATACTAAGACATAATGCATACAAAAGCATCAGGCATCTTTTATTCTCTCTTCACATGTTAGGATCAATAAATTCAATTTCACGAAATATTGAGAACTAGTCTTTAATTTAGTGACAAAATATAATATTTTGAAAAGAGAAATGTTCTGGTACCCCGAGCCATCAAAACCCGAGCTCGTCCCCGAACTGGTTTAACTGGGTTTAACTGTCCGCTAATAACGAAAATTTATTAATTTGCCATTAATTAACGCATCGATGTTTTAACGCATTTCTATTTTACATTGATTGCTTTAAATGTTAGCTTTGCACGGTTTTGTCTTGTGCTTTAATTTCGTGGACAGTCTGTTAGGAGGAGTTGTAATAACTAATCCCCGAGCTAGTCCCCCAGCTTATTAACAGTCATGTAATCATTAATTAACTACTTACTTGAACGTACTTTAAAGTACAATTTAAACCCAGTTAACTCGAGGACGCGATGGGGGATTGGTTCTAATTTTAATTATGCAAATTAATAGCTTTTGATATTTAATAACTAAAAATACAGTCTCCATTTTGAACAAGTAATCCATTAAATGAAGATTTTTCAATGTTTGTAAACGCATGTTTATATGCTTTAAAATGTGTTTGTAAACACAGGTTTATAATGCACAAATTTTTATTGCTTTATTTATGTTGTTTTCTTACCAGTATATATTGGTTTACTTGCTTTACACACATGTTATATGCTTTAAAATATGTTTGTAAACACATGTTTATATGCTTTAAAATGTGTTTGTAAACACAGGTTTATATGTTTGTAACAAATTTTTTAATGTTTGTAAACACAGGTTTATATGCTTTAAAATGTGTTTGTAAACACAAGTTTATATGCACAAATTTTCATTGCTTTGTTTATGTTGTTTTCTTGCCAGTATATACTGGTTTACTTGCTTTACACACAGGTTTATATGCTTTAAAATGTGTTTGTAAACACAGGTTTATATGTTTATAACATAGGTTTTTTAATTTTTGTAAAAACAAGTTTATATGCTTTAAAATGTGTTTGTAAACACATATTTATATGTTTGTAAAAAAAATTTCAATGTTTGTAAACACATGTTTATATGCTTTAAAATCTGTTTATAAACACAGGTTTATATGCATAAATTTTCATTACTTTCTTTATGTTGTTACTAGTTATATGTTATGATTTTTACAAGGAAAAGTCTTTGATGCTCCCAGCTCATAAACGATGTCTATATCAATTATGTACTGTACGACTTAGCTTAATCCACTCATATCAGTTTACTGTAGATTTAAAATGAATTGTCAACTAATCATTGCCACTTTATGTAAAAAAAAAATCAATATCAGAAGTAATTTTTTTTTATAGATGTAATATAAAGAGGGACTTACGAGGCTTCTTTGTTACTTGGAAAATCATGTGTCGCTATACTGTAATTGTCAAATAAGTATATTGGTGCTCCATTGGATCTAACAAGAAAAAAAATGTTGTGGGAGAATTGTTCCAATCAGTTAAAAAGTTCATTTGATCCAAAGCCAATACAAAAGAACATTTCTTTTGTGTTTTTATGCAGTTATGGCTACACTGGTACTATAGTATAGTTTTATGCTTAAGTCCCTGATATTTCAATTCTGTTGTGTATTAAATTCTTTATTCTTTCTGAAACATTTTCAGGATGATACAATTATTGTTGTGAACAAACCACCCAGTATGGCTGTGCAAGTAGGTACTTTAGATTTTTTTTTTTTAAGAGTGAGGCTATGGTACTATGTATATCGCAGATTTATCTGTACTATGGATCAATACTTTATTTTTAAATTCCAAACATTTGGTCTGAACCGTTCAACTGATCTCCATATGAAAATGTACTTGTAAACACAGATTCAATGTGTTTGTAAACACAGGTTTATATGCACAAATTTTCATTGTTTTGTTTATGTTGTTTTCTTGCTAGTATATATTGGTTTACTTGCTTTACACACAGGTTTATATGCTTTAAAATGTGTTTGAAGAATAAACTTTAAAATGTGTTTGTAAACACATGTTTATATGTTTGTAAACACATATTTTTCAATGTCTGTAAATACATATTTTTCAATGTTTGTAAACACAAGTTTATATGCTTTAAAATGTGTTTGTAAACACAGATTTATATGCACAAATTTTCAATGCTTTGTTTATGTTGTTTGCTTGTCAATACATATTGGTTTACATGCTTTACTTGTTCACATGTACTGTTTCTAGCACATTCTGCACAAATGAAAAATATTTGTGCTAGGGGACGCCCTGGGGGATTAGTACAAATTTAAAGGTGTAAATTTCGTGCTCGGGGACGCGCTTAGGGATTGATTCTAGTTTAGATCTGTAAATTTTTGCTCGGGGACGAATTCGGGGATTCGTTTTTGTTTTTAAAAATAAAAATTTAACTCATTTACAATGAAAGTTAAACACTTGAACGCAAAAGATTAAACGATTTCCTTTATATGTTTAAATTATACGATTGTTTCGCTGCATTTGGTGGTGCTTTTGTTAAATTTGTTTAACATAGCGTTTTTCTCTTCATGCAGCAAAATTTTATACAATAAAGAAATATTGGTACTGTTATTGCGTTGTATGAAGTAAAACCTGATCTTCTAGAAGGTTGGGGGACGCGTACGGATACTTTGTTTGAGGTACAATTATCAGCTTCCTTTCAAAAAATATATATAAATATTAAAAAATTTAAAACTGAACCTCCATTGTTTTTCTTAAAAGAAATTAGCGAAATGTTTGTTAGCCAAATAAATATATATTTTTTCAATGCAATTACATATTTTGGAATAATAAAGTTAACACGTACATATTTTGTCATTTTTAATTAGACCCAATAGGACATTGTTAGCTTTTAAATATGTGTGCAAGTAGGCAACATAATGGAACAGCGCACCAGTCCCGATTCCTTTTCATGTCATTTCACGTGAGCATTTAATAAAAATCTAATTAACACTTATTCATTTCATAGCTCCCCGCAGTTCTGTAATCGCACTCGCCAGTACAAATTTTCTCTTCCCTTCACGTGCCATCAAATTATTTTTAGTAAGAGTTGAGATCAAGTCATTAATCATTATTTATCCATTAATAATTATAGAATTTTTTTTATTTGATCCCGATCTAGATCGAAGAGGTTAGTTTTTTCGCCACCAAATTGTTTTATTTGAATAGCAGAAAGTTGTGGGAGAATTGTGTGGGAGAAAGAAATAGATGTTGGGTGAAATTAAAATTGAATAGATTTATGTAAAAAGGTATACAAAAAAAAAAAAAAAAAGGTTTGGACATTACAGTCAAATTTATTCAATTTTTATATCTAGTTCCTTTCGATTCTATTGAGATAGAATGATCATATTATAGGATATGTTTGGATGAAACAAGTAATAGAGCAAGAATAGATTTAATCTTAAGTTTGAGAATAGTAGTTAACTCAATTTTTGGTTGGTTGGGTTAGTAGAATAATGAGCTATTCTTGCTCCATATAAGAAAAACAAAGAATTGTGGATTAGTATTATTATTGCTCCATCCAAATATTGAATAGTTCAAAAGAATAGTGTTATTCTTGGGTTAGTGCTATAATGAAGAGTGAATAGTACAAAAAAAATAAGCGTTTGATTGAGTGATTAAAGAAAATATTATTTGTATGAGAGATTACAGATTTGAGATTCAGATGGAAATTTTTATGTTTATTTAAAATTAAAAATTTGCCTTCTAACTTTATCTTTAAAAACGATTAAGTCTTGGTAGGTCCTACCAACAATCTAAAAAATACGATTAAATGGCTATGTATAAATATTTACCTAAAAATGTTTCACCTCCAACTTTTATGAAAAGAAAAATAATAGAAGAATACTTATTTGAGGCTGAAATGGATCCAAATTTTACTATTGTTGTTAAATTATATTGAAATAATTTATAAATGACTCAACTTTTGAAACATTCGTATTTCTATGCTCTCTCTATTCCGGTTTCACTAAACATGAAGAAATTTATAATTAGCAATTCAGGTGTATATACGGACAGATGTCTTTTTTCTGTTAAAAAAAAAAAATCATTATTAAGTAATGATCATATGAATGCACCCAATAATTTATCATTTTTTGCGATCTCTTGACCTTATAAAAAATAATCAACTTATAAACAATCTATTCATCAAATAAATCAATATGAAGCAGCTCAGATTCACCATTTGATTACTATTCAACTGTTCATAATTTTAATTCACAAATAATTTTATTAAATTAAAATTCATACTTACATTTAAGCACCATATCCTGCCCCAAATGATTGGGAAATGATCGTTTTGGAAACCTGGGTTAATAATTTTTGAATTATAATCTGGGTTAATACCTGATACGCAAGTACAGAGGAAAAAAAGAGAAGCAGACAGCGACACAGAGCTTGTTTAAATTTGGTTTATTTATTTATTTAATTATTTTTGTTTTACATTTCAAAAGGAGAAGAGAATAAGAGATGGCAACGGCTAGTCAATGAATAGTGGCAGAAGTTGCGTCAGAGATTCATCGAGTCCAGCAGTACGGATAAGATTTTGAATTTAATTGAAAATGTTTTGTCTGTTTGACAATTTGATAAACTTCTCCAACTGGATGACTTACATTAGTTATATACATACAACTCCGATTTTTTTTAAAATACCCAAAACAAAAAATAAATAATTTAAAATACCCAGGTTTCGGACAAAATTTTAAAAATGCCCAAACCGCCTCAAAATTCGGCGGTCCGGAATTTTAATTCCGAACCACCAATAAATTCGGCGGTCCGGAATTTTAATTCCGAACCACCAATAAATTCGGCGGTCCGGAATTATAATTCCGAACCACCAATAAATTCGGCGGTCCGGGCCTATAAATACCCCCCAAAGCCTGTTTCTCTCTCCTCACAATTCATTTTCTCAAAATCTCACTCTCTCTCCTCCCCACCCGAATTTCTCCTCTCTTTTCTCCTCTCTTCTTCTCTCTTCTTCCAATTTGCAAGTAAGTCCCTAGATTTTTTTGAAATTTCATTTGTAGTGTAAAAAAGTTGTAGATTAGTCCAATTATGTTAGTAAGGTACCAAAATTAGTATTTTTTTTTTAGTTAGTTGAGTTAGTGCTAATTAGTTATAATTAGGATTAAATAATTACGGTACCAATTTAGTAGTAATTAGTATCAATGTAGGTATCAAAATATTTATAATTAGTGATAATTATGGTACCAAAGTTAGTTTTAATTTTAACTTGAATTATTTAGTCCAAAATTTGATCGTAATTAGTGCTAATTAGTTATAATTAGGGTTAATTAATTACGGTACCAATTTAGTGGTTATTAGTGTCAATGTAGGTACTAAAATATTTGTAATTAGTGATAATTATGGTACCAAAGTTAGTTTTAATTTTATTTTGGATTATTTAATCCAAGCTATGATCGTAATTAGTGTTAATTAGTGGTAATTAGTGTTAATTAATTAAAGTACCGAATTTAGTGATAATTAGTGTTAATGTAGGTACAAAATTAGTTTTAATTAGTGATAATTGAGGAGGCCAAAGTTAGTTGTAATTTTATTTTGGATTATTTAGTCCAAAATTTGATAGTAATTATTGTTAATCAGTTATAATTAGGATTAATTAATTACGGTACCAATTTAGTGGTAATTAGTGTTAATGTAGGTACAAAATTAGTTATAATTAGTGATAGTTGAGTATATTTGAGTATATTTTATCATATTTGAGTATATTTTTGTCGTAATTAATGTATTTTAGCATATTTTACCGTGATAAGCGTATTTTAGCATATTTTAGTATATTTTGCCCAAAAAACAATTTTTTTTTCATATTAACGTAATTTAACCAATTGTAGCATGTCTAATTTTTTTTCAAACGTAGGATGGCTAGGGGACGGCCTAGGAGACCACCACTACCCGACCATACTGATGATCCCATTTCCGTGGACAGCACGGAGCATTTTAGTCCATTATTATGGATACCTCATAGTGAGCATCGAGTCTCACTGGCATCCCGAGAGGTACTTGATTACTTTTTCCTTTATTTTTTGAAAGTTTAAATTTTTGCTAATTGCTCATTTTTTTAAGTTTTTATGTTGTTTTTTTTTTCAACACAGAGTCAGGACCTCCTAGAATGTAAGAATCGGGCATACGGCATGCAGTACTACTCTCTGATGGACCCGTATCTACGAAATTTGGGGTTGTACCATTTGGTCGATATTTTGGAGACGGAGAGCAAGGCTACTAATGCATCCCTCATCCAGGCACTAGTGGAGCGATGGCGCCCCGAGACGCACACGTTCCACTTCCAGTTTGGAGAGATGACAGTGACTCTTCAGGATGTGAGTGTCCTTTGGGGTTTGCCCATCCAGGGCATACCCGTCGGTGGCATATCAGACTCCACTGATGATAAAACGATTAATGCCACCCTTGCAGAGTTGTTGGGAGCGGAGCCAGCTATACGCGATAATGGCGGGAAGTCGAGGTTTCATGTGAAGAAGACGGCACTGCGAGCTCTATTCGCCAATCGACCAAATGGTACAGCCTAAAAGTAAGCAGATTTATGGACCGACACTTCTACTGCAGCATTGGTCATGGTCACGTATACCAGTGGCTGTTCCCGTGCCGAATGAGCCCGATGATGCATATCGCCCGGCACTTGCCAAGAAATGGTACGGAGATCACCGCTATGTTAACCAGCATCACGGAAAGACAGTAGGTATCAGGCTAGTCCGAGGTCAGTTGCAGAGTTTGGGTGACACGCAGGTGAGCTGGACTCCGTACAGTGAGTTATACGATGAGGGGAGGCTGCCGCAGATTGTATCGGATGATGAGGAGATGTGGCTCTACAGGGGTCCGTTGGTTTGCTTCTGGATAGTGGAGCACAAAGTACAACACAAAAATAAGAACAAAAAAATAAGAACACAAAAATACTTCAAAAATAACACTAAAATAAAATAGTACAACAACAAAAATAAGAACAAAAAAACACTAATAAAAATAACCACAAAGTTAAACCCCGGAAGAAAAATTTATCGGTTTGGGCTATTTTTGCGAGCTTATATCTCACGTTTTGTTCAGAGATTCTAAATAAAACTTGGCAGTGCTATTCTAGGATGTTGATACTGTATGTCGGTAAATTTTCATGATTTTTGGAGATGTTTTTCTAAGGAAACCAGAGGTGCAAAGTTGGACCCCGGAAGAAACATTCATCGGTTGGGGCTATTTTTGCGAGCTTATATCTCACGTTTTGTTCAGAAATTCTGAATGAAACTTGGCAGTGCTGTTCTAGGATGTCGAGACTGTATGTCGGTAAATTTTCATGATTTTTGGAGATGTTTTACTAAGAAAACAAGAGGTGCAAAGTTGGACCCTGGAAGAAACATTCATCGGTTGGGGCTATTTTTGCGAGTTTATATCTCACGTTTTGTTCAGAAATTCTGCATGAAACTTGGCAGTGCTGTTCTAGGATGTCGAGATTATATGTCGGTAAATTTTCATGATTTTTGGAGATTTTTTACCAAGGAAACCAGAAGTGCAAAGTTGGACCCCGGATGAAACATTAATCAGTTGGGGCTATTTTTACGAGCTTATATCTCATGTTCTGTTCAGAGATTCTACATGAAACTTGGCAGTGCTGTTCTAGGATGTCGAGACTACATGTCGGTACATTTTCATGATTTTTCAAGCTGTTTTGCTAAGAAAATCAGAGGTACATTTTATTGCAAAAAATCTGAATATATAAAACAATTTGATTTGCAAAAAAAAAAAAAAAAAAAAATTCGGACCGCCGAATTTATTGGTGGTTCGGAATTAAAATTCCGGACCGCCGAATTTTGAGGCGGTTTGGGCATTTTTAAAATTTTGTCCGAAACCTGGGTATTTTAAATTATTTATTTTTTGTTTTGGGTATTTTTAAAAAAATCGGCATACAACTCCAATCAGACAAAATTTAAATCAGTCTGTACCAACACGTCTATGTTTTAAGCATGCTATTTTTAATTATTGATTGTTTGTAGTTGATTTGTTGAGAGCACCGACATTTTTATTTTTACTCAAATTTTAAAATATTTTAATAAAAATAACCAGGTTTTTGAAAAAATTTTAAAAATACCCAAAGTGCGGAAAAATTCCGCACCCCAAAATAAAATTGTTTAGACCTTTGGATTAAATCCAGCACGGATCTTGAAGCACCCAATTAATCCTCTCTCCCTTCTCTCTTTCTCTCCTCTCCCTCCCTGTCCGTGATTTTTCCGACTCGATCGAATTGCTCGAACCCCCTCTAGATGACCTCCGTTATGATATTGGTAAAGGCACAAAATTTAAATAGAGGGGTTATTGGTAAACTTAGATAATAAGGAGGGGTATAATGCGAATAAACTTGAATTGTGTAAATTACTCTATGCAAATCTGAAAATTTTGAGTTATTGTTATATCCCGAAATTTTAAATAAATATTAATCATGCTAATTTAAAATTTTCACTCAAATTAAAATTTTACTAATTAAACCAAATGGTCGTTTAGAAATTTTATTATCAATTTAAATGAATCTAAAAATTTCAAAATATAAATAAACTATGATATGAAATTATGTATATTAAAATTTGAGATTTAAAAAAAAAAAAAAAAAAAAGTATAGTACCTATAATAATTTATAATTATCCACAAGATTCATAAATCGAAAATTCGTTACAAGTTCGTAAAATTTAGAATAGAAAATTAAATGATTCGTGTAGAGAAATAAATAAATAAGAGTTCTAATTAGGAGAATAAATATATAAAATTCTCGTACAAATAAGATTATATAAAAGTTACAAATTTCGTTCATTTATGAATTATAGATATTTGATTTGATATTTATATATATATAGAGAGATGGGCTATGGTGCATTGCAATGCATGAACCCCCTTATGCATTGCACTATAAATCATGGATTTAAAGTCCAAACGACCGATCCGAACCGTTAGATGTTTAATCCATATTGAAATGTGCTTGGAGACCAAATTTTACATTTTTTGAAATTTTTTTACTATTTATTAAGCATTTTTGAAAATTGCTGTTTTGCTGTGAACAGTAAAAAACAGTAAAATTTTCTGGACCATCAGATCAGCGACTTTCAAAATTGCTTAATAAATAGTAAAAAAATTCCAAAAAATGTAAAATTTGGTCCCCAACCACATATTAATATGAAGAACAAGATGAACGGTTCGGATCGATTGTTTGGACTTTAAATCCGTGATTTATAGTGCAATGCATAAGGGGGTTCATGCATTGCAATGCACCATAGCCCATCTCTATATATATATATATATATATATATAGAGAGAGAGAGAGAGAGATGGGCTATGGTGCATTGCAATGCATGGAGGGGTTTGTGCACTGTCTCTATATATATATATATATATATATATATATATGTATATATAGGGTCTGTCTAAATTGCTGCTGGCAGCATTTCAGCAGAGGTGCTGTCGGGGCTATATTTAGCCGTGTGATGTCCAAACAACAAATCCAAACCCTTAGATGTTTAATCTATATTATAATCTACTTGGAGACCAAATTTTACATTTTTTGGAATTTTTTTACTATATATTAAGCTGGTTTGAAAACCGCTGATTTCAGTAAATTTCTGCAGCATTGAAATCAGCGGTTTTCAAATCAGCTTAATATATAGCAAAAAAATTCCAAAAAATGTAAAATTTGGTCTCCAAGTAGATTATAATATAGATTAAACATCTAACGGTTTGGATTTGTTGTTTGGACATCACAAAATAAAAAAATGGGCGGCAGCACCGCCGGCAGAAATGCTGCCGGCAGCAAATTAGCCACAGCCTATGTATATATGTATATACATACATACTAATTGATATCAAATTTTTCGGATTCTAAAATCGAATTATAAATACTTGAAAATATTCGTACAACATTATGGAAATTTTACGAAGCCTCGATTCGAGTTCTGAATTGAAGAATGATTTGTGAATAAATTACATGATATGAAATATTAAACTTTGAAACTCATATATAGAAGAAAAATATATAATAATGTTAATTAAAAAAATTATAACTGTTTACTTCCCGTCAGATACAATTCGCATCATATATATATATCACTCAATTTGAATAGTCGAATTTGCAAAATCGACGGAATTTATATATAAATATTATTTCTTAAGAAGAAGAATATCCCACCATTGGTCGGATTTTATTCGATTTTTTTACAAAATTCATTTCAAAGTTTTATTGAATGGTTCAAATGTCTTCATTTTTTGTGTCTCCATGTCTTCATTTTAAAATTTTAATGACTTATAATTTAAAACATAAATATTGTAATAAAAGTGTCAGATATAATCCATATTATTTTGTCTATATACACAAAAGATCATGATATTTGAACTTTGTTTTTTATTGTAAGTTTTGTACTATTTTGACTTATAAGTTTTTAAAATAAAAAAATATTATTCTAAAATAAAAGATAGAGACATAATAGGAGGCACAAAAATTTAAAACCTCCTCATTTATTTGTTAGATTAATCAAAATTTAATCTATGTCTAACCAGTCCAAACTAATTTTATAATTATCCGAATTTGATTGGTTTGTAGGGCTATTTACAAGAAAAAAAATGCCTATATTGCAAAATACCAAAAAAAAAGGCCGGGCCATAGAAAAATTCCGCACTCCCGAATTTTTATTCCGGGGTGCGGAAAAATTCTGCACTCCCGAATTTTTATTCCGGGGTGCGGAAAAATTCTGCACTCCCGAATTTTTATTCCGGGATGCGGAATTTTTCCGCACTTTGGGTATTTTTAAATTTTTTTCAAAAACGTGGTTATTTTTATTAAAATATTTTAAAATTTGGGTAAAAATAAAAATGTCGGTTGAGAGCATATACACCAAAATTTTTAAATATACCATACCCCAAAAAAAGATAAATCAAACAACCATAATTTTTGAAAAATTTGAATTTTGACACGGCCGCATACCCTAGGTGCGGCCACTCTTTTTCGGGCCGCATCTAGGGGATGCAGCCATGGCTGTATCCCCTAGATGCGACCACCCCTTTTTTTCGTTCAGATTGAACTGCCGAACAAAAAAAAAAGGTGGTCGCATCCCCTAGATGCGGCTAGCAAAAAAGTGGCCGTATCTAGAGGATGCGGCCATGTCAAAATTCAAAATTTTCAAAAAATGTGGTGGTTTGGTTTATCTTTTTTTGGGTTATGGGTATATTTAAAAATTTCGGGCATATACATCAATAAAACTAAAATTAAATTAAAAACAATTGTCATAGAAAATAATCAAAATTAACTTGGAGCATCTTTATTTTGCTAATGTGGGGATTAGAAAGTATTTTTTTTTAAATAATTTGTTAATTATGAAATTTTCATATATTCCATTATTGAAAAAAATATTGTCACTTTGAATTAAAGATTAGAATGAAAAGTTCAATGTAGATATTCTGAGAGGTTAATCTTTATTTATGGGAAAATTTAGTATGGATATAGTAAACTATAAGAGGAAAAAAAAAGATATTAACATATACAGTATACAACATTGTATCAAAGAATCTAGGGAGAATTTTATATGTACTCCTCAAAACTTTAAAATTATGTATTTTTCCGCTCTAAGGTTCATAATTTTTTTTATGTACTTTAAACTTGGTAGTATTTACTAAGGATTTAAAAAAAAATCATAATTATTTTCTTTTCTATTAAAATACATTTTAAATTATGATGTACTCATTTTACTCTTTATTAAAAAAATATGTAGCATAATTACAAAAAATATCAGTCTTCTAAATGGTCGGTTTTTGAGAAAAAAATGGGTTATTTTTCTACTTTTGATGAATACACGGTGACATTTAGGTATATACTTATGTAAGCGTCAGAAATAAAGAAATGACTCATTTGCCCTCATAAATTGTCCAATTAGAAGAATCACACTTTTCTTAAACATGCTACATTTTTTTTAAAATGGTAAAACGGGCACTTTATAAATTTAAAATGTGCTTTAACAAAAATGACAATAAAATAGATAAATTTGTGAGTTTTTGAAATTTAAAAGGGTAAATATGATATTATGAAGTTGGGGGTGGGGGGGGGGGGGGGGGGGGGGGGGTATGTTATTTAAAGTTTTTGAAGGGTATACGTGAAATTCTCCCTAAAAGGTATGGCACCTTGCTATAATTGTGCCGTAAATTGAATGTGCCGGATAATGATGCGGTTTGTGAAAAAGGGTTCTTTAGAAGCGTGCGATGCAAATCGAACGATTCAATCACATGCTATAATTGGGATCCTTTTAAAGTAAATTTTGAATTCCAGGCTTGTAGGAACGGAATAATGCATGACAGTTGCTTAACGCCTCAACATGAACTTTCGGTAACTTGCATGAAGATGCAAAATACGTTTGTTGACTTTCATATGCAATATTTGAAGAGTGAGGATTCTTTGACTATAGTTTATCTTTCATAACTTTAACAACGTTCCAAATTACGCGACAGCATATTGCATTTGCAAACTCTTTTGACTAGCACGATTTGCATCCCTTCTTCTAAGCGTGTTTCCTTGTACCCTTCGGCGACAAGGCATAGACTTTATTTTCAACTTTCACGGTACGTCGAAATTAAGCAGTAAGCACACAGATACTAAGAAAAATATAAAAAGAGAGGAAAAAAAAAACAAGCACACGAATGGTTTAGAAACGGTTTAAGCGTGGCTCGTTTGGGCTCTTCGAAAAGAAAAGAACAAATAATTCTATTTAGAGGTTTTGGGTCGGTGTAAAGTAGTGGATAATAGGCTACTGGGCCCCACAGCTCAGCCGACCTATACATGGAAAAGAATCTCATAGGCAAAGAAAGAAAGAAAGAAAACGAAGTCATACTTTCCATCCAATTTGGTAGCCCACCTTTTGTTTGGTTTTTATTTTTTATTTTTTTTCCAATTCTTTAGAAATGCATTATTCTACATTTGTTCTCAATTCCCAACTTGTCCAAATACAGCAAACTTTAGCATTGCTCTGAGAGCGACATCTTATTGGTATATGATTTGTTGCACTTGTGACAACAAATCAATCAAATGCAACAGCAACAACTCCAAAACATCATTTTCAAGCAATTTGTTGTTTAGTTTATAGCATAAATGATTTTCTTACAGCAATATATAATACAACCAACAAGGGTGAAACCAGAAATACAATGTAAGGTAATATTGGGGTATCTCTAGCCTCTTCCGGTTCGGCTTTTGCTGATAGTATAACCTCTTTATTGTCAACAAACGAATCAAAGTACATCTCATACCCAGTTGTTCGTGAAAGATATGTAGATTTCACTTTCATAAACTCCATTGCCTAATTTGATGACAAAAAACAAACAGAAAGAAATTACAGAATGAAGAAAGCAAATGATTAAAGCAATAAAGGCTTTTCTTTTAAGTATAATTAAGTGACGACAGCTACAATATGTCAGAGGTTGACCTATATTGTAAGTTCTCAAACATTATTGGTCTATTGAGTAATAGAAAAGCCACCTAACATATCAGTATGATTTGAATTAAATTAGACTGGCACCATTAGTCCTTTGCATAGTCTATTTAATCCAATGATTCACAATGATGATAAATGATAACTTAAAATGTGTTTCTTTAACCTTATTGTTTTTGTTGTTATTATTATTATCATTATTATCATATGAACTTCAATTGTATCATGTAGCTTTCAGGTAGCTATTCTAAATTCTCTCTGCTTACAGGCCATTTTCCAAAAAATAATAATCCTCTTGATGTAACAAATAACAAAGGTGATAAGGACTAACTGAAGCATGTGGATAATTTGAATTTGAATTTCTCCAGCTAATGCAAAGCTGTTTGCAGATACTAGAAGTTAGGGCTCTTTTTGCAATTTTCTGATAATGTAGGGTTTTTTCAGCAATGTTTATCCAGTTCATATTAGAGCCTCAGTTATGCTGTTTCATAAAATTCTCTTACCTTAAAACTGTCATAAAAGTGCCTGGCCGTCGTGTTAACCTCAGAGTTTGGGTGATTTTTGAGCTTTTCATACATGACTTTTGCTTCACTTGACCTAAGAATATTGCAGATGGATCCCAAACAGCAATCAAGAAATTAAAGTACAAAGTTTATGCAAATTTTATATACATGTGCTTGGAAAATTTGGTCCAATTTTATATACATGACTTCAGTTGCGTCCTAGTTCAGTGTTATATATTCAAAGCAAATAAATGTGAAGTTGCTAGCTTCAGTTCCTTGCTAGATAAATTGGCTACCAATCTACCATGTTTCAATGGTCATTTCTGAGTGAGGCTATGTACTATGCATAGCGCACTTTGGTCCGTACTATGGATGCATATCTCCATTTTTAAAGTACAAACGGTCGATCCGTACCGCTCAACACGATCTCCATATAAAAATGTGCTTGGATGCCAAATTTTACATTTTTTAGAATTTTTTTTACTATTTTTAAAATATTTACAAAACCACTTGATCTAAATATTCTGGGCCATCTGAAAGTAGTTATTTTCTACCTATCTAAAAAATAGTAAAAAAAATTCTAAAAAATGCAAAAGTTGGCCTCAAAATACATTTTCATATAGAGATCATGATGAACAGTTCAGATAGACTATCTAGACTTTGAAAATGAAAATATGGATCCATAGTACGGACCAAAATGCACTACGCATAGTACCGTAGCTTCACTCATCATTTTTTGTTACTCATGTTTGTGTCTTGTGTGGGTATGTGTGTGTATGAGAGAGAGAGCAACTTGGCAGCCACTGCAAAGATTTTGGAGAAAGAGAGAGAGAGAGCATACCTTTGAAGTGAATCAAGACAGATCGCCCATTTCAAGGCAGCCCTTCCATGGAGTTCACTCTGCAATGAGCAATAGTAGACTTAGTAGTAACATACATATATTCAAGTACAATGATCAAAACGGCAATTCATTACAGTCTCAAGCAATTAGGGCAAGCACAAACATTGGTCAATTATAATGCCATAGCAAATTTCTTTTTTATTAATAATACTGAAATAGTAAAATTGTCAATTTAAATGTCATTTAAACAATGAAGACCCAAAATTTAATCAAATTTGCAAACCAAAATGCTGCAAACATTATATGGCAACCCAACACCAAACAGTTATCCCAAAGAAAGGACAAAGACTCCAGAAGTCTAATGATGATATCTTATCAAGCTAATAGGAAAATTGTAATCTAATTTTATTATTTATAATTCAGCTGTCAGTGTTAGATGTGAAAAGCCAAAGAAAAATTGATATAGATATAAGAGATACGGGGCACTTGCATTGATACTATAAAATGTTGGGTTTAGTTTGCTGAAAAACAGTTATTTTTAAAGATAATTCTAACACTTCTTGATAAGATCCTATTGCTTTTACACCTTCTATGGTAATAAGAGGATAATGCACACATACTATCACATGTTCAAATCTGAAAGAATAGTAGTTGTAATTTTCGATTGCTAAAAGTAACGCATTCAAAGTTTAAACCTAACCATCAGCATGAGAATAGGTTTGATGTAGCTTCAGATTTAATCTAAGCAGATTGAGAAAATATATACCTCAAAGATCATGTCTTTCATTACATTCTCATAGAAAGGCAATGCTTGCTTTAGTCTTCCCCGGTCCATCAAATCATTGCCTTCTCTCAAAGACTTGATAAACAAAAAAGGATAAAGACAATCTAATCACTGAAACAGAAGCTAAACATAAACTTGATAATTGCCAAAAATCATGTCTGTTTAAATAATATAAAAGAAATATTGTCCCCGTGAGGAAAAAAAATAGTATCCTTGCAGTGTTTTAGACATATTTGCGAAATGCCCCTGTATTGTCACAAGTTGCAGGAAAGTTCCTGTTTCCGAAATTTGCAAATGATCCATAATTTAAAGCTGTTATTATTTTTTTTGCTAATGTACTTGCTGTAAATGAAATAATTCTTGTCAAAATAACTAATCTGTTGTTTTACAATTCCTTTACAATAATACCTTCTGACATTCAGCTATGAGTTTTGGATCAACATCCAATCCCGCCTTACTTCTATAGGCAGCGATCAGCTCTCTACTACGCTTCTCCTTTGCCTCCTTAGCTTCTTTCGTCTCAAGTTCGTCACCAGGCCGTATCACTTTCCCACCACCATACTGAAATGAACACACATATACTATTATCTATGTTTTTTGACAAGTAAAATTGTTAATGGAAAATAAATTACATCTAAACTCCCATGACCAATTTAGTTGCATGGTTACTCCTTAACTCTGTTTATGTATAATAAACCAGTAATGTCAGTGCAATAGAAAAGGTGGACTTATTGCATATTATGATCTCTTTTCTTTCTGAGCATGAGGAAAGCTAAAATAAGCCGACTTTAATTAGATATTTCAAGGACCAGTTGTAATTTTTTTTATTTGAGTTACCAAGGAATCCGATGGTATTTTGTTAAACCCTTTGTTTTGGACTTAATGGCTAGTGTTATCGAACAATACCCCACAATTTATCAAGCAGATTCAAGGGATGATGAGTGATATCTGCAAATAAAGCAAAAAGGTTGGGTTCTTTTTTCAAAAGAGAAAATAAAAAGGGATAATCTTCCTAGCAATGCTTTTATGTACAACTTTTAAATGGTAGAGCAACTGCATCAAATAGCTTGTTATACTGATTTAGAACTGCAATAAATATTTTCTGACACGAAATTGCAATTAGGATTGGATAAATGAACCCATATATCAGAATCAAGGGAAGGCAGTTACGATAAACAAAAATAAGATACTCAATTTTTCTTAATACCGTTTTAGATATATTGCTAGGCCTTGGGAAAACGCCCCAAGTTTTAACTTTTGGTCGGTATGCTTCTGTTTCACCATCCTTCTCAGGCTCTTTGATTTTTGGTCGGGAAGCTTCTGTTTCACCATCCTTCTCAGGCTCTTTGATTTTTGGTCGGGAAGCTTCTGTTCCACCATCCTTCTCAGGCTCTTCAAACCTTCGCCTACGGTTTCCAAATTTGGTGGGGTCCCCAACAATAATCTCTGCCTCTGGCGGTTCTAAATCCCTAGAACCTTCATTAGCTTGACCAAAGTCATGCCAAAGAAAACAATAAAACTACAAAACATAAGGTTAATATTCAGGAAAATGATATCCATATACTCTAAATGGAAGAGGAGGCGTAGGGGACTTAGTTAAGCCAACAAAAATAATAATAATCAAGAAAGATATTGTGTGGGACAATCTTTTGGTTTCTTAGAGCTGTCACACTTGACCTCATAATTTGATTTTATACACATTTAGAAGGAAAAGCGTTCATTGGAACTAGTAAAGCTATTGTTAACCATTTTATAAAAGAAAATAGTCTACTCATTTCATTTCATTTGGCACACACATGGTGTTCGGTGAAATGCTTTCCTGATTTTATTGTTTTTATCTGGTTCCTAACAGTTTCATGCCAGTATTTAACATGCATCAAATTTCTATGACTAAGTAACACGTTTGCAAATTTGAGAAAAAAATTAGTTGATTACATGGTAAATGGGTTTGGTTCAGTGCCATGCTTCAGTACTCCTATTTGAACTATTCAAAAAGTGTTGCTCGTCAACCCACTACTGCAATTTGAACTGATAGCAGAATAAAGAGAAATTGAATGATCCGTACCAGAAAAAGGATTATCCACAACTGAACTCTTTCCTCCCTTGCCAGAAAGGTTGGCTTCGAGCTTCTGACCTTGGGCCTGAAGCTTCTGTTGCCTGTAAGCCTCAGCTCTTGAAAAGGCGAGCTTTACCGGGTCGGACATTTCCGGGTTATCTTGTCCGTCGAGAGGTAGATCCGAATTAGGAGAGGCTTCAAGGGGCTTGAAGCATTTGAATCTGGTGGTGACGTTGCGAAAGGAGGGATTTGGGGCCAAGGGGCGGGAAGGTGGATAGCGTATTTGGAGCGAAGCCATTTTTTTTTTTTTTTTTTTCCTGTTTTGATTTTAAGTGCACGGTGCTCACTGATCAGTGAGTAGGAACTGAAGATCATATCTTTGTGGAATAGTTGCGAAAGTGTCCTTCTGTTTTTTCTATTTGTTTTAGTTAAATAATTGCTGCTTGTCGGATGGCGTTTTAATCTGAGCCGTTTATTAAGACGGATCTGGTCCCTCGGATCAGAATTTAATGGTCCCGAGAGTCTCAGGCTCCGCTGCTCCTGATTTACAACGATAGAAGAGGGTGGGAAAATATACTGACAGTTGAGAGGTTCATCCGTTTACGAGAGCTGGATATAGGGGTTCAAACGGATCGGATACGGGTCGGATATTGGTAAAATCATATTTGTATCCGATTTTATTTTTCGAATACAGATCGGATATTAGATCGATATGAATGCGGATCAGATATTTACCTGATACGAATACGGATATCCACTTTTTATAATAGTAAATAACATAAATTTCTTCATAATATATATTAAACTATACAGTATATATCTTCTATTCGGATACGGATAATTAAAAGTTAAAACCATATCTGTATCCGTATTTGCACGGATATTCGAATATCGGATATCTGTATTAAATTTTCGGATATAGATTCGGATACGGTCGAATAATATCCAATCATTTGCACCTCTAGCTGGATACATGATCTTTTTCACAATTTACAAAAATTTAAATTGATATTTTCATTTTGTAAAGCATATCAAAATTATACGTAAAATATGAACTAACGTATTCAAAGTGTTATGTGAATTCATCCGCACAAATTTCAAACATGCGTTTCTTCTTTCGTTTCCTTGCAAATGCGGATATTATCTACTTTTTATAGAAGCTGGAATATACAGCAAATATTATAGAGAGGGGCCCGAATGGATTTTTATTTTTTCAAGCAAATGCTGTTATTCTCGTGAATGGACAGTGTTTCTGTTATCTCTGTCTTTTCAAATTCAAATTAAATCATTGAATTATTTTAAGATGCATGTACAGACATTTTTAAAAAAAAGTTGCTTTGAAATTCATTTCTCAAAAAAATTTAATGGTTGAATTCGAAAAAGCGGAGATAGCGGATTTTATTCCCAGACGAAGAGGCCAAAAGCCTTTTTCTTTGGGGCGTGCTATTCTGAGGGCATAAATTGAGATTTTCAGGGCAGAGAGAATATTTTTTTTCTTAAATTCCGATTTTGCCCTTACTCTTTCTTTCTAAAGTAATTAAGAAGGGAGCTAATAAAGGAGGAGAAAATAGAAATAAATCTCAGTTGCAAATCTCTCATGTCTGTACGCCAAGTTGCTCTTCCTCCAGTACGCAAAAATGAAAATCTTTGATTTCAAATCTCTCTTTGTCCGAATCAGAGAAAAACTTATAACAAAATCAAATTTTATGATATTGATTTTACAATATAGTTAAGCAAATCATGAATAAATTATTAATTATACTGAGTACATATACTATTGTTAGGTACAGAGTAAATCTGAAATTACGAGCCAAAAATACAAACAAATCTACTTTAAGGAACAATATATTGACAAGGGGGACAATCAAATTGATAATTACTACTGAATTCATGAAAACTTTGCGTAAATATTATCTTTTTTTTCTTTTCTGTTTCATTGGGGCAGGATAATTCTATCAACCCACCCTCCCTTGTTTTATGTGACCATTTTGTATATTATTGTTTTTTCTCCTTTTATTTGTGCTTTTTAATCACGGAGGAGGAGGCAGCTGGTTGACACACAGGGATTGGAGGTGCTTCATATGATTTGGAGATTAATCACGAAAGGAAAGATTTTTTAGGCCTCTTCTCTTTTCTCAGAGATGGAAGGAACTTTAAAGTTTCCATTAAATTATTTCCTTTATTAGTTTATTTATTAAATGAGTGAGAGAGAATGTGGAAGGGCAAAATAGGTGTTTAGAGAAAAAAGTTTATCTCTGTCCTGAAAATCTCAATCCATGCCCTCAATATAGCACTCTCCTTTTCTTTTCCGAAGCTTTCAGGAGTGCTAGTCCGAGTCCGGAACCTCTGAGGTAACTCAAATTTCCAAATTCTGAGTTTGGATGCTGACCGTCCGATCATAATCTAGATAAATCTAAATCTAAATCGTGATGAATCATAATCTAGATCAATCCAAATCGTGATGAAATGCACAAGACCCCTTTAATAGTCATACCAAAACAGATCGGACGGTCTGGATCCAAATTCAAAATTTGAGTTACCACTAGTGTGACTTCCAGCTCAGTCTAAGAACTTAGTTCAGCTTTTCAATTCGAAGAACTTTGATGCTAGAACATAGCATTACAAGTACATAGTAGTACAGGTCCAAGTCAGCTATTCAGTCAAGATAGCTCAATGGTCAACTGAGCATAAATAATAAATATGCATTTTTTTTCTTCTCAATTTGACCCCTAAATGAGTAATTGAACCATACCATCAATCTAGAAGAAGTATAAAAATTGGAAAAACCCGATCCATATATCAAGCAAAGCAGCAGCACTTACATGTAAGAAGAAATGTTATCTTATACAGTTCATGGAAAAAAAAATGAATTTCTTGAAGAACCCTTCTATTATCTATTGATAAAAGATGCACCCTCTGAAATTCTCTCTATTCACCTCTCGCTGCTCTATTTGTCATTACTACAGCCCCACAAAATAACTCGACATGAGGTAATGAAGGAACTGGTAGATTCCCAACAATACCAAGAAAACCTTTCAACTTCAGTTCTACCTTTGATGCCGTACCAATTTGTGCCCCTATTTACAAAATAGTAAGGTTCATCATCCTTCCATTGGCCCCCGATTGCTCAATGAGCTAGCCCCGGGTAGATACAATATCCTGTTAACATATCCAAGTAAATCACATATGAAAACTGCTTTGCAGTGTCATAACAATTATATGTTGCTCTTTTCAAATAACACCAAACAATTTCTGTTTTGGTAGTAGCAGGATATTATAGTAACCCTTCCACTTTAATTGCGACCCAGTAACCCCAGATTTAAATTTTGCACAACCATTATCTTATCTTATTGGAATTTTATAACAATTGTGTTATCTTATATAGTAGTTAAACTAATACAATCTTTATAATTATCATGCATTACAATTGTTTCAATTAATTTCTCAAAAAAAAAGTAAATTTACTAAAAACTTTATCCAACCAAAGTTATCAGTTTGAGCAGCAGCATTCTTACCTTTCCTAGACCACGCATGTCAAAAATTTTACTCTGAAAGAATTAAAAAAAGGTGTTGGTTAGTCAATGATTAATTGATGATATTCAAGAGGAAAAATTTGCTGAAGATTAAGCTTTCATTTTTGTAGGAGCAACTGCAATAATTAAAGTAAAATTAAGTAAAGTGGGTCTTTGAATTGTGCTCGGTTATGTTATCCAACGTCTGATTGACCCCTCATGAGAATACCTTTATCAGAAGGATTAGTGGAGAGGCCTTCTTTTTCAAGTATTTCTCCTAGTTCTTCAATCAAGAATGCCTCCCATAATCATCACTATCAATTGAAAAAACAGAATGAGCTAACAAATAATCATTCAATGCACCGACTTATATCTAACATGATGAAAAAGAACTTGATAAATATGAAGGAAAACTTACTTTCTGACAAAGAAGATCAGGCACTGCTCCTTGATTGGATGAAGCTGCAAATATTATCCGCCAGATCAAACCGACCAAGTTACAACTTGGCACATCCAACCCTTCCTCTAAAACTTGGGTAGCAACAATAATATTAACCTACATGCATATAAGATGAACAAGTCAATCATAATTTATATTCTCTCTTTTACAAATCAAAACAATATTTTACTATACTTCGGACTAACACCAATAGTGTGTTGGAGTTATTATTCAAGTATCACATGATGTTTAACACAAAATATATGTAAACCAAAAGCAACCAAATTACACCCCAAAAAGAAAGAAAAAAAACAACAACATGTACTTTGATTATCAAAGCTGCAACTCAACACCAAATACCACCACTAGCTATTTTTTCGGAATATATTTCTGGACTTGATCACCTCTGAATTGGCCAAAATTTTAGAAGATAATTGGACCGACTGATGTTTTCTTTTTTTGGTTCTTCTCCTCTATATAAGACTCAGTTTTCCATTTCGCCATGGACTCCACATGGATATGGTTAAGAAAACTTTTATGTACCTTGTAATTGCTCCCAGCTAGCTTGCCAGAAAGCCTCATTCATTACCCAGCCATCAGGCAAACCTTCCGACCTTTTGCCTGAGTAGCCAACCCTGGGCATCAAGATCCAACAGTAAAGAGAAAGTGAGAAAATTGTATCACTTTTATGTGTCAGTTTTTAAAACAGAAAAAGGGAACAATGCTTTTTTTGTATGGTGAATATGTTCCTATCTACCAGTACTGTACAACAGAAGTTTTTGTGGTAAAAAAGAAATAAAAAATGTGTTAATTGTCAAGCATAAAATTTATCTTAAACAAATTACCAAGAAAATATTATGAAACCCAAATTATGACCAATTTTGAGAAGGATTCTTACCTTTCCTAGACCACTCATGCCAAATTGACATGCAATAGCTATTCCCAAAGCTACTGTTCGAGTTCTCAGTTTTTTCCTCTGGAATAATTGCACAAAATAGAAAAATTAGTTTTACACGTTTTAACAATGATTGGTTGACCACTTGCAGCTCATTAGGGATATAGTTACAATATTCATTAATTTGTATGATTTAATTAAAATTAGAGCCAACATACGAGATAATGGTCGACAATGACATACACTCAGGTCTGGAAATTTTAAACCTCTATTTGTTAAACAGTGCCGATCTCCGTTTGTTTTGTACTTCTCTTTATTTTTTAAACACCAGTGAATTAGTTACTGTACTAAATAAAATATTATATCAGTATACTAATCTAATATCTAATCGACTCACTATTATAGAAGCAACTACGTTCACTGCTGCTTATTTGTTAATTAATTACTGTAGGGAAGTTATCTTCCAGACTATTCGTACAGTATGTACAGTTGAATAAAAGCATTAGCAGGACAATTCGCGAATAAAAGCATTAGCAGGACAATTCGCGAATACAGTTGGAGCACTGGTAAGGAAAGTTTGGAGCTTTGGATTGAGTTGGGGCTGAAGATGACAAATCTGTAGGTCCAAAGGTAAAGTTCCTCTTCAAATTAAGATTGAGTAAAAAATAAAAGAACAGATCTACTTAGGCTTTACTTATTTGTACTGCGAATTTGGAAATTTTTTATGCAACTGATTGGAGGAGCTTGCTATAATGATCAAATGACTTTGTAAATATTAGGCCCAAATATACCAAAATGAAATAAGACATGTAATCCTCTTGTCAAGGTTACACAATGCAACATTTCGACGGGGAAGAAATCAAATCTCTGAGAAAATATTGAGAAAATGGGAACCGTGAGAAAATGGAAAAAAAAAAACCTTTTTGTCTCTCTTTTCGTCGAATCCTTTCATGTAGATGAGATACCAAATTTCTTTCTTTCCGATCTCTTATCGTCTAATCACTTGAAAGAGAAATAAAAGGTTTCTATCTAGGAAACCGTACAATCACCGACCAGGAGAGCTGGGGGAAAGGGGAGAAGCTAGGGTTTTGCAATCTTGGCTTAGGAGGGGCGGCGGGGTGAGAGAGCCGGAGGTAGGGGAGGGGGTATTAAATAGCTTGAGCCTTCAGTAGTGTAACGGGAAAGTCACGAGTAGTAGGGTGAATTTGCGCCACGCGGCACAGAGAGTTGACAGGTGCCAGGTAGGGATGACAGGTTTCACGAATGCGGGTGATCCTCTCTGTTCCTCTGTGGAGGTACTGGCATGAATCGCAAAGCATAAATAATACTGCCCGCCCGCGCCATTTCAGAATAGGAACCGTTTGAGTTAATCTGGGCCGTCCGTTTCAATTTACTTGAGTCAGGTTGCTGGGAGGATTCGGATTCATTTCTTTTGGACTTATCTGTTATATTGTGCCATGAAATTACGATTTTGATATATCCGAAAAACATGAAATTTCTGTTGATTTTACTCGATCGTTTACCAAAACAGTTTTGATAAATGTTAATTAATTGAATACAAGCCCAATGTGTGTTTGGACTTTGGACTTCGTTGAGACTTGAGCCCACGTAACATATCTGAAGTCCGTAATTAAAATATGATCTGGCCCCATATTTTACTGTTTGATGGATTCCAGCTTTCGAAATAAAAATAAAAAGACGTTCCTCCATACATAGCAAACATATGCACCAAAAACACAGCATAAGGTAATTAATATTCCGTATACGGTATACTACATACTCAATACTAGAGCAAGAGCATGGAGCAATGAAATAGAACAAATTAACAAAATCATGACTATTACCACCAAATCAACTTCTCCCATCTCTCATAATTAAGTAGGTCCCCAAGCGAAAAGAACAAAAAAGATTAAGGATTCACTATATCTCTGTTGAAGCTAGTCTTCAAGTTGATCCATACTGTCTTTTAACTCATCAGAAGTGCAATCAAAAGTTCAGCCCGATACCAACTTAATCAAGTGGTATATAATCCTGGTCTGCTATCTCAATATATTCAACTATTTCTTTTCTATTTTCATCATGTGACTTGAGAGCAATGTAGTTTTCAACTGCTTTGCTCTTTTGGCAAAACCAAAACACATCCATTTCCAACTTACCAGCTTCAGGCTCAAGAGCAATGTAGTCTTCAACAAGGTTACTCTTTTCATTATTTGACTCAAGAGCAATGTAGTCTTCAACTAGGTTACTCTTTTCATTATGCAAACACAGGTTATCCTTGATTACAATCATAGGCACTGTGCCAAGCGGTTCTGGGTTGGATACAGATTTATTTTCTTCAGTCTTCTCACCAAGTACTAATTCTACCTCAGTTTGAGCTTCCTGCTGGTCTGCTATCTCAATATATTCAACCGTTTCTTTACTATTTTCATCATGTGACTCGAGAGCAATGTAGTCTTCAAGAGGGATGTAGTCTTCAACTAGGTTACTCTTTTCATTATACAAACACAGGCTGTCATCTTTGATTTCAATTATAGGCTCTGTGTCAATAGGTTCTGGGTTGGATACGGATTTCTTTTCATCAGTCTTCTCACCAAGTACTGGTAACTCTGGTTGACCTTCAGAAAAGTTTGCAATTTGTAAAACACTATCTCCTTTATGATTACCTTGAAACCCCTCACATAGGGTATCTACTAATTCTACCTCAGTTTGAGCATCTACATCCATGGTATCAGTTATTACCATACTTTCTTCATCTAAAGCAGATGCAGTACTAACCAAGGAAGGCCTGATTAACCCCATTTTCTTCTCATCTCCTTTATTAGGTTCAATGCTTAACTTGTTACCCCCATTTCTCCTATTAAAATTCACAAAAGGTATTTGGGTTTCCTCAGACCCCACAGTCAAATTTGATACTGGGGCAGTGGGGACCACCTCCTCCATTGTATCCACCGCATCTAAATCTAAGCCTGCCTCCTCAGTGTCTGTATTTGAATTCATGGACTGGGTCCTGACTAACCTCCTTTTCTTTTTATCTCCTTTCAGTTCGATGCTCAACTTGCTACCCCCATTTCTTCTTTTGATATTTTTAACAATACGTATTTGGGTTTCAACTGGTGCAGTGGGGCCCAACTCAATTCCAATTCTATCCGACTCCACAGCTCTATCTATATGGACTGGCTCTTGAACTTGAACAACATGTTTGTTATAAACGGTTCTGGGCTGTCTGGCTGCTCTACTATCATGACCTGGCTGATTCTTGGTGGGGTATACACCTATCTGACAAGGATCTGTCTCCCGTGCTGTTCTCTGCGGGTTTCGTGCTAGGCGCAAGAACGCACTTTTTCTCCGCTTTATTACATCTGAAAAGAGGCTGGTAAGAACTTAGGATTTGTGTTTCAGTTCAGGGACAGATTTGGATTCAGGCTAAGGTTAGGACTAAGGGTACAGTAGAAATTTCTTGGAGCTAGTTTCCCAATTTAAGAAAAAATACCTGTACGTTGACCATACTATGGTTTTGATATGAAGCAATGAACTGGTTTCATCACTTTCATGTCTAACAATAAGACCTAATTTCTGACTTGTATTTAAATTATAAAGGTTTTAGAGACTTAATTGTAAATCTAACCTTCTAATTGTGGTTCACTATTTAATAGTGATCCACCATAAAAATCGGAACATGCACCAACCGTCATTATAGTATTTTCTGGAAAAGGAGGGTCTGGATCATAAAGTTGCACAGCTTGAGGAGAAGAAAGGTTCGGATGATTATAAGCTGACAGAGTAACTTGTTGGTCATCAGGGTTGACCTGTAATCCACATCATTTCAATTGTAAGCCATAATATCTGGTACCATCTTCTGCATACCTCACAATTACCCATACCAGTACAATACCCAAACCGTCCCAGCTGTTGAGCAGGTTCATATGTGGACTGGCACAAATTAGTATTACCAGTATGGCAAATTTGGGTTTGGGTTCTTACCACATCTGCGTCAATACGGTGATGCGGATTTATGTCCGAGTTAATGAAATGCACAGCCACTTCAGCACTAGGATCAGGGTTTCTGATGTGTCTATGTATGGTCTGGCTTAGGGTATTTGTGTTAGACATGCCATCGTATCTGGGTGAGTCTGTCAAGGAGCTCGGATCCCATCTGTCAGTGATTGATTGAGGTACTCCCTTAACTTGCTTTTCTTCAAATAGAACTAGAAGCCTTTGAACCTGAAATTAAAATAGAGAGTTAAAAAAAATTATAGTCAAATCTTAGTATGATAAATCAGTGTCCAAGTCAGGGAGGATTTCTATATAATTGAGTATGTGCCAGCACTTCAATGTATTAGGCAGGCAATGTAGTCACAAATAATGGTAAGAAAAATGGAGTATTACAGAAGGAATAGGTATAGTACAAAACAAGCATATCTCGGTAAGGAAGGTACTTTGATTTGAGTAAAACCAATATTATGGGGGGGGGGGGGGTCGGGGGAGGAGGAGCGAGAGAGAAAACCTGATCTACGTTGAGATCAAAGTTGAACTTTACATCAGTAAAGTACTTCTCCAGGATTGCAGGCTTGAACTCACGTTCTGTCAGTGGCTTACACTTACTTATAATTTCAAATGGCACCTGCAGATGAGAAAAAAAAAACCCCACAATTGTTACACTATTAGACAATATAAATAAAACCTCCTTTAGATGAGACATACAATGTGCACAACATGTCATATTGTTAATAAGAACATAAAATATATATATATATATAACTCACTAAAGTAGTATCAAATTAGTACCCAAATGTAATTATGTTAAAAACATTTAAAACAAATTGTTCCAACTTTAATATGTTGTACCTGAGCAGGATAGGTGGTGCCACTGGAAGTGAATGCCTGAGGCACAATGTTCATGGCACCATTAGAGGTAGCCTTGAAAACACCATACATCTTTCTATCATCAGTATCAAATAGAAAAAGAAACATCCTGTCCGTCACCTGTTAAATTGAATGGTACAGATGGGGTATGGTTGCAATAAAAAAAATACTAAGAGCTAAAAGCAAAATGTTTAAGAGTTTATACTGTTCTTTTATGTAAAAGTACCTGTCTGACAAAACGCTCTCTGGAAGCTGGAAGGCCAAATATTCTGCGACTAAAGCATTCTTTTCTAGTGTCATTGTTGCACATGAAGATAGCACCAGCTAGTTCTGGAATGACTTTGTCTTGGCAGTGATAGTGTCGGCGGTCATGGTGACTGTTTCTCATTTTGCACCTGTAATGAGTAGAAATTTAAAAGTTTGCAATTCTCCATTTATTCCCCTGCTTTAATATTTACTACAACAAGTCTTCATAAAGTTAGACATAGACCAAAAGATTAATATTAACACCATCAGTTTTGGAGCTTAAATTATTAATTACCGAATTGTCATATCACATGCATCTAAACATTTATATGCTATGTCTCCTCTAATTTCTGTACTGTGTAAAAAATTTAAGAAAATAAGAAGACATCTAAAGACAAGCTTAATGTTCAAACAAAAAACACCACAAGCAATTATTAAACAAATGGTTCTACACAGCCAAATAATAGAGAAGTATAAGCTCATGCAAGGGTCATCTCCAACATGTACCTGAGCATCTCCAACAGTGATTGCTTATGGATTGCTTATGCTGATGTGTCAATTGTTTTTGTAATTGCTGGGTTGTATAACTATTGCTTAATAAGAAATTTTTTTCTAAAGATGAGTTGGCCAAATGTTTAATTTTTATTGGCCAAGTGTTTAATTCTCAATTGTTTAGTTAATTGTACTAATGTAAGAGTGGATTGCTTAATTTCTAAAATTTTCATAATTGTTATTTAGCAATTAATTTCAATTGCTGGATTGAAGATGCTCTTACTGCCTAACAAGAAAAAAAAACACAGTCATCCAGTGTTCTACATGCTATCACAGAAAGAGCATAGATCTAAGAGACTAAAATTAAAATAATGCAAAATCTAATAACGTACATATGGATACTGGGTTCAATGCTTGTATATTGGTCCTATGAAATATGATTAGACCTATTTTTGCAACTACTATAAAACCAAAACAAAGAGCAATCTCTGCATAAACACCCCAATTTTCCAAATTCGCTTACTAGCTGATGCTGGAGCATACTTATTCTACATTCCTACTATAGAACTGTCAATTCTCCATACAAAGTAAATAATTAATTCAAAGCACTAAGAATCCAGAATTTTTTATTTTAAAAAAAAACAGCTTAAATGTAAAACTAAACAGATCCATAAAAATCTAAAATTGTAATAACTGGCACACATATAAATCAACACCAGAAGCGTCCCCAAAACTAAATGGATACAAGCTACAGAGAAAGAGTGGCAGTACCTTGACAGGAAGTAGGAAGGACGAAAGGGGATATGCCTCCTTGCGCTCTACTTGAGTCAGTCAGTGCTCTTTATCTTGATCAATCGAGGGGATTGCGGTTTCGACTTGCGATGGTGGGGTTTTGGAAGAGACGAAGAGAGAGCGGGGTTTATAATCAAGGGTTTTATGCGAATGAAAATGCGGTGGGGGGGGGAATATACAAATGACTGAGTGAGGGGGGTTCGGAATTGGCGCGCTACACCGTGTCTAGGTTGGAATTCACATCCTCCCCGGTACCGTACAAGGGAATATTTTAGAATTAGTGGATCTGGACTCTTATTTTTAAATTTGCACGACTATCAAAGCCAAAAAAGATGTCTCCTGCACTTGCCCGAATCTCAAAGCGACTGAAAATAAATCTCATACCGTAAAGTGAAGGGAATCTTTTACACATATTGGAGAGGATACTTGATCGTCTAAGTTAATTAGTTATTAGTACGGAACGAATCCGTAACATTCCTTTCAGAGGGAATCAGATATCTCATATTTTGCGTGACTTAATCTCATCCGTTCATTGAATCCAACGGATAAGACTCACAACCTAATTTACCAGTGCTGCCCACAAACCTTTAACCTGACCAATTTTCTCTCATCTCGCCTTCCTCCCTCTTTCTTTTTCTCCTCCAGACTCTCTCTCTTTCTCTTCTCCTTCGACCAGATCAGATGAGCTCTCGTGCTCTGCTCCTCTGTTCCGACCCGACACCGTCCCCTCCATCCCAACCCAGCGCCGCCCCCTCTCCCCCTCTCTCTCTCTCCTTCCTCGCGCCCATGCTGGATATTGTCGAAACCTAATGCACTATATGGTCATATTTAGTGTGTGTTGCACTTGGGTTGTTTTAAGGAGTTCTAATTAGGAGCAATAATGAGTCCGATTTTGATGTCAGCTCTTTAGGGAGTTCTAATTAATCAATTTTCATTTTCATTTTCATTTAATATTAAAAATGATACTTGAATAATCATTTATGTGAAGACTACAGTGCTATTTTGCTACAATAGTGTGGTAGTATTTTATCTAACAATTGTAGCACTGATGTGCACCTGCCTCCGCCATTCCTATTGGCCCATACCAGTAGAATAAAATACAAAACTATAGCATTTGAAGTGATTTTATAAAGATTTTGGAGAAATTAAGTGCTCACTCTTCTTGGATTATTAGATCAGATGTTCAGATTGTTAAGAATGGCTTGGCTATACTAAAGGCTAAAGCTACCTAAGGTTGTCATCTCTCTAATAGTTAACAACACATGCTTTTGAATTTTAGTAATACTTGCGCAATATAAATTAAGATACCTACTTCAATTTGTGTTTAGTATCACATGCAATTTCGATGATATATATATAAAAATTTGGGTTTGCATCAAAATCCATTACATGCTACTTTGCTTCAATTTAAATGAACTTAAGCAGTGAAACAAAAATGATCAAATTACATGATACTTGATGTAGAACCATTAATACGTATAGAACCGTTATATCAAGTACATAAAAAAAAAAAAAAAAAAAGTCATTACATCAAAATCCATTAACTACATTACATGTAATTTAAAAAAAAAACATAGCCGAATTACATGTTAAATCAAAATCCATTAACGACAAAGTCAATCATCAAAATCCATTAACTATATCAACTACATTAAATGCAATTTAATTACAACTTCAAAATTTCCAAACTCAAAATTAATTATTGTTCAAGAGATCTTTATTAGATTATATTCCCTGCTCTTTCTAAAAAAATAAATGAACATCATGGCGAAAATAGATGAGCTGCTCGTGTAAATTATTGATTTGAAGACAATTAACGGGTCCAGCTCGTTTTACTTTTGTCATCGGTTTTGAGTTTAACCGATGCTATTTGATAATTTTTCCAATCAACAGAAATTTGGCCTTTTGCTTTAAACCCGGCAACGGCGCCAAAAACTTGTTCGCACAGAATATATGCTACAAAGTTTCAGTATAGCAAGCTATACCTTTTAAACCTTTGTTATACTCTGTCAAATCAAATAGCAAGTGCACTATCCTATCGATGAGTATACTCAGGTATCGATCCACAGGGACGGAAGAAAATAACCGGACTCGTCTTAAAATTACTTGAGATTCTAGAAGTGAGAAAAATTGGTTTGATTTAATCCTAACAATTCTACTGATTTATGACAAGTTTAAAAAGCAATAAAAAGAATTAAAGTTGTTTTCAATTAATAAAAAGGCGTTTCCAGGGTTCAGATTTCATTTCTGTTCTGCCCCGAGGCATACGGCCCGTAGGGGACCCCGAGTTAATGCTGCAGCTACTGTTTTCTGCGTTGATACTAATGTTTAGGGTTTCTATCGACCAGATCTAGATACCTAACCTCAACTTTCGCATTTTGGCCTAATACCCGATTACCGGACTCAAATACTTCCCTCTTAGATGCGTTAAACCTCAACTTTCGCATTTTGGCCTAATTTATCTAAGTTACTTGTTGGTTTACTAAAAGTATCCAAGGACTTTCGCCTCAAGGAAAGTTTCACCTTTCGGGTACTCCTTGGTTTAACCCTACTTCATATACTTTATTCGGTTGGATTAAATGTCATAGACTTGGCTCCTAACACTTAGATGTGCGCATTCATCTAACGGGATGACTAATCAATTCAAGCAAGCACAAATAAAGCAATCAAAATACTACTCAACAAAGTAAAAACAAAGCATTCAACACAAAATCCAAGTAGCATGCAAACAAAACCAAACTAGAAACTACATCTTAGCCCTAGAAACAAAGTAAATTAGCTACTCATATTCATAAGATAACACAAATAACAAGAGATAAAAGAGTTCATGACAAAACAGTGGAGAAATCCGAAGATCCGTTGCAAACTCGCGTTTTTCACTTCTCTTCCTCTTCTCCTCCTCTTGTCTTTTGCTCCAAGAAAGGTTGTCCAAGTTCCAGTTGTGAATTCCCTTTTTTTGGTGAGGAAATATCTCATTTAATGCCCCAGATCGCGCCCCCAGGGGCTTCCTTTTCGGCCTCCTTAAATTATGCTCATTTCAGATTCCAGCTGGATTTTTCGAATTAGCGCCCTACGGGCCGTATGGGACCCCGTACGGGCCGTAGGGGACCCCGTACGGGCCGTATGCCTGTGCTTTGTCTTGGAGACTTTGTGCCTCTATTGTGGAACCTTATGTGCAGTTGGGCAGATCCTGTACGGGCCGTACAAAATGTCATACGGGCCGTATGAAAAGTAGTCAGATCCAGTTTTTCGCCCTTTTTCCTGCAAAATACCAAACAAAGCATAGCAGTACCACATTTCATCGAAATATAAGTAAAAAGTCCACATTTATAGGCTTTAAAGCACAGGTTTCAGTGTAAATCAGGGCTGTAATTTAGATATAATATGGAGATATCAAATTCCCCCAAGCTTGAACTTTGCTTGTCCTCAAGCAAAAATCCCAACTTAGGTATCCGGTTGGACTTTGGACTACCTAAATGCAGATAAATTCCTAAATGTGAAAAATTTACATGAGCTTGCTATTGTTAAGAACCTAGAGAATCATTTTGGATACAATTTGGACTTTCCTTGATCAATTTGATTCACCCCACAAATTGACTAATGAAATTTCATATTCTGAGATGCTTTAATATTTGCAAAAACTAATTACTTGAATTGATCAATCTTTCATTCTTACATTGAAATTATGCCCTCGTTTATGGTGATTTTTCCTTTTTCGCCCCCCCAAGCTTGAAACAAGCTTAGGTTAGAAAGTCGCGGATTTCATGTGTTGATAACTGCAAATATTTTTGAAACTTTTCGAGCTCAAAGGCATCCCGTCGGATTGTGCTAGTACTCTTTTTTTCTTTGGGAGACGAGCTCAAAGGCGCCCAGTAGGACTTATTGCCAGTACTCTTATTTTCTCCATCTTTTCATTTATTTCATTTGCATATATCATGAATACACACATCCAAGGTATTCTTTCATACCCATGAATATCCCAATCTTTCTATTATTTAAAATCCCCAATTCCCTATTTTATAAGGCACGGTTCAGTTTCAAAATGTTTTTTCAATACAATTCGAGTTTTCATTTTTTTCTCAAAGTCTCAAAACATCTCATCCTATGCAATTCTTTGATCAAACATGGAATTATTTCTAATCTTTCAAAGTCATCCAAATCACTACCAAAATTTTTCAAACAAGTACTTAATTCTAACAATCACACAAATTTTTGAAAAATAAACATGAGTTTTATACTTTATGCATTTTCAGACAATGAAGTCCAATTATGCAAGACTCTATTTTTCATAACCTCGTAAAACATCTTGACAAATTTGCAAGTTCAAGCAATTAAGTTCAAAATCACAAATTCTAATCAAGGTCAAGTAAAAATCAAGGTTATAAATCCTAAAAAGTTTGAAAAATAAACATGACCTAAATGCAGATACAGTTTTCTTCTATTCCACCCCCCCAAACTTGAATGAAGCATTGTTCTCAATGCTTGAATTCACACAAGAAAAATAAAATAGAAGAAAATATGAAAACTAACCAGACATGGAGTGAGGGAAGAGGCAGGGGCGCCTCACCGATTGGTGGGAGGTGGGTCGGGTGGTTTTTGGTGGAGCGCCATGTCGAATGTGTTGAAGGGATACACCATTCTTTCCTTTTTAATGCGCCAAGGGAGAGAAAGCATAGACCAGGTTGGTTGTGCACGGCTCGTATGCTGGTCTGCACGGTCCGTGTGCCTGTGATCATCCGCTGGTAAGGTCCTGTGCATACATGTGGCTGGGTTTATGCCCATCAGCTCCTCGATTAAGTTCCCAATCACAGTTTGCTGAGTTTTCAAATCCTCCAAGAGTCCAGCAGTGCGATTCGGGGGCGGATCTGAGCGAAGTGTCATGTTCTCAAACACTTGCAAAAGAAAGATCCACCCTATATCTTTCAAGTCCTTGATCGAGCACCCGATCGCGCTTATGTGAGCTTTCAATTTCCCCAAGAGCGTGGCAGTCCGATCAGGGCTGAGATCTGCATTCAAGATCACAGGACAAGATTTATTTGGGTCTAGAAACTCATACCTGAAGTTAGCTGGGAGAGGCTTTAATTCGGGAGTGATCTGCTCTGTCTGGCTGGTTGTACGGTCCGTATGAATATTGTGCGGATCGTATGCCTCAGCTCCAGCTTGAGCTTTTGGTTCCTTCTCAATCTCCAGCTTCTCTGTTTGAGATTCCTCTGGTGTACGGTCCGTATGATCTGGGTACGGTCCGTATGGCAATTCTTCCAGACAGACAGGCGTCATGTCTGCCGTGCAGATCGTCTCAAACTCGCTTGTTTCATCCTGCAACTCAGATAAATAATCAGAGTAATTTTTAACTGAGCTCCCGTATCCCTCACGGAGTTGTCCCTTAGCCAATCGATCCTCCACGTTGACTGCACAGCATGTTTCTGGTTCAGCTAGCCTCTGAGGGAAAGGAACAGGTGGCTGGTAGGGTGGTGGTTTCTCGGCCACCTTCTTTTTCTGTCTGTCAGCTTCATTTTGTACAGGCCGTACGGGATTGGTACGGACCGTATGGTCTGTCTTCTCATTCACAACTTCAATCGAATCAGGTTCTGACTGCTCGGGAATCTCAGGGGAGGTCGATACGGGCCGTATGGGATTCGTATGGACCGTATGGTCTGTTTCTGGCTTCACAGGTATGGCTGGTCCTTGGTACTGTGTCCCACTAGGCGTGCCAGGTGGTTTCTTGGCCCCCATCCTTCTCTGATTCTCAGCCTCTTTTAAAAAGTCTAGCATAAGCAAAGTGTCCCCCTTCCTTCTCTGGTTCTTAGGCTCTCTCTGTACGGCCTGTGCTGGGTTGGTACGGCCCGTGTCAGAAGAATCTTCAACATTCACTACTAGCCGCGTTGGATTTGCACGGTCATGGATCTCTTCAGATGGCTTTGGCACGAACTGTGTTGGGTTAGTATGGTCTGTGCAAGGTGGTGTGGAGTTAGATGAGGTTACTGGTTGAGCTGGTTCTTCCATTACAACAAAATTATAAACTAAAAAATTAATTACAAACTCAGAATTAATTATTATTTAAAAGATCATCCGATTATGAGTATACTTTCATTTCATCTACTTCACTTGTACGGCAATTTAATAAAATTTCCCCAATTTTACATCTAACAAGATAAACAAATAAATTTCATCAAAACAAATAAATTTCCCCAATTATTTCACCAAAGTGTCAAGAAGTGGTCACGGCATGCAAATAGTCACGTCGTGTTCAAATGTGCTGTGACTAAATGTGACTCACATGATCATTTGATTATAATTTAAGTTAGTTTTTTAAAAATTCATCATTTGATCAAAATCTAACGGTTTTAATAACACATCTCGCATAACTACGTGTCATGCCGTGATTAGATTTTTCGTATGACACGCCGCGTCAAATTGTCTAAAAATCGACACAACCAACAACCATACCAGCATGCAAATCACTCAAGTCACATAAATTCGAGTTTAATTTGATTGGGCTATGCAAATGCTTTACACAATTCAATGATGCAATCAATCAGATATTCAACATGACAAACAAATAAACAGTTTAATTCCTGAAAATAAAGTATCAAACAAGTCCAAGAATCCCGCACCTGATTACGACGAGCGTACCGCGTATTTATGGATCAGACGTCTCGAAGTGTCCTGCAAGGTCTTACTCGACCGAGTCTACGCCTATATTACACATATGCTTGGTTTAACCTTGGTTCACAATCGAGAGGTTTACTCGAGTTATATTAGGCTTACACCTTAACTAATCTCCTATCCTTTGGTACCAATTCGTTCGATTCCTTATTTCTTACCAACCTTCTCTAAAACCACCCACAATTTCATCTAGGTCCTCTGGACCATATAAACTCTCAATTTGGTAACAATTCACTTACTGGTTCACCAATTTGGTTCTCGTAACAATTGGATTTACCGATTGGTTAAACCCTAATTTGGTCAAAACCTCAAATTAATCGTTAAACGTTCTAGAAATTCAAGATCAAGAAGTAACCCTACCGATTACAAGTCTAATCGGTCGGATTAAACAAATCAATTCACGATTATGCTCAATTCCAGTTTTGGCACGAAAACCCTAAAAAATCAATATCTGAAATCGAGATGAAATCGGGAAAGAATCGGCAAATAAATGGTCAAAGAAGCTCAAGGAGCTAGTCTATACGCAATTCAAACACAAATCTTGGGTTTAAAACGAAAACCCGAGCAATCGAGAAATCCGAGATTTTAGAGAGAAACGGAAAGAGAAAAGAATACCGAATAGGAGAGCCAGGAGAGATTCACGAGCGCTTACTCGGTTCCAGCTTCGATTTCTCGCAACAATCGGGGGTTAGAGAGGGAAGGAAAACTCTCTCGCTCTTTTTCTTCTCTCTTGGGTGAAATTTCACTTAAAACGGTAAAGGGAATGAAGTGGAAGAGAAAGGAACAAAGGAATTATGCAAATAAACCCTCAGAATCATCCAGTGCGGATCGCTCTCCCGCACTGGATCTGAGTGCGGACGCACTCAGCATTTAGTTGGTCTTTCCAGCACCTTCCAGAGAAAAGAACTGGTGTCGGTGCGGGTCATCCATCCGCACTCACCATCAGTGCGGACACACTCAATACTTAGTGTTATTTTTCAGCAAAATTTGGAAAAGTCCGAGCCTAGTGCGGACGCACTGAGACTCTAGTGCGGGTCGGCCCACCCGCACGTACCCAGCACTTAGCCAATTTTTCAGGAAAGTTCAGATCAACACAGAAACTCATGAGTGCGGACGCACTGGGATCCAGTGCGGGTCATCCATCCGCACTCACAGAAATTTCGAAAGAAATCCTAAGGAAAATAGAAGCCAGTGCGGGTCAGTCACCCGCACTCACCACCAGTGCGCGACGCACTAGACCTATAAAGGTTCAGAACTTCGAAATCTCAACGCGGTTTCGATTCACACTTAACTTACTTATTTAGAGGAACCTTAATTAAGATTTAAACTTCCATTTTGTTAGCACAATTTTCGATTCTTGCTTTTAAATCATTAAAAATTAATTGTTAAAATTTCGTAACGTAACAACATTGGTAAAAGTTAAGGCAAGGCTTGCTGCCTTAGATGTTGTATATACCTTGAGTTGGAAATTTTTTTTTTTTCCGTAAAATTTATGATTCAAAAATTCGAAACTATCTCAAACTACATAATTTCATAATCTTAAAAAAAACAAATTTCCAAATCGCCAATTAAAACTGCCAATTTAATTGGCAGTTTGGATAGTTTTAATAAAAATTTAAAAATTTGAGTAAATTTGATAATTTATATTTTAAGTTGAGGAGGGTTAAAATGCACCATTTCTTTTGTGCTCCTAACGTGCATCGATCCTCCCCTTATATCTTCATTTTCAAAGTTCAAATAGTCGATTCGAACCTTCCAACGTGTTCTTCATATTAAAATGTGCTTAGAGACCAAATTTTATATTTTTTGGAAATTTTTTACTTTTTTCAGAATTTTTTATTAAACTAAATAATAATAAAAAATTTAGCAAAGTGATGATTTTAAAAAATTCTGAAAAAATAGTAAATTTTTTTCAAAAATGTAAAATTTGGTCTCTAATCACATTTTAATATGAAGAACACGTTAGAAGGCTCGAATCAATGAATTTTAAAAATAAAGATATGAGGAAAGAATACACGTTAGAAGCACAAAAGAGAGGGTGCATTTTAACCGTCCTCTTCTAATGAAGATCTCTTGAGCAATAATTAATTTTGAGTTCGGAAATTTTGAAGTTGTAATTAAATTGCATTTAATGTAGTTGATATAGTTAATGTATTTTGATGATTGACTTTGTCGTTAATGGATTTTGATTTAGCATGTAATTCGGCTATGTTTTTTCTTAAAATTACATGTAATGTAGTTAATGGATTTTGATGTAATGACTTTTTTTTTATGTACTTGATATAATGGTTCTACATCAAGTATCGTGTAATTCGATCATTTTTGTTTCACTTCTTAAGTTCATTTAAATCGAAGCAAAGTAGCATGTTAATGGATTTTGATGCAAACCCAAATCTTTATATATCATTGAATTTGCATGTGATGCTAAACACAAATTGAAGTAGGTGTCTTAATTTATATTGCATGCGCAGTATACTAAAATTCAAAAGCATGTGTTGAGCCACCACCGCATGGGGCAGTTGGTAATTAAAAGCATAGTCTCCCTACGGGAGGGACATGGGATCGATTCTGCTTGGGGGCAGAATTGTAGCCTACGGGCTTTACTCAAAAAAGAAGAAGCATGTGTTGACATTGTTAACTATTAGAGATGACAACCTTAGGTAATTAGTATAGCCAAGCCATTCTTAACAATCTGATCTAATAATACAAGAAGAGTGAGCACTTAATATCTCCAAAATCTTTATAAAATCACTTCAGATGCTATAGTTTTGTATTTTATTCTAGTGGTATGGGCCAATAAGAATGGCGGAGGAAGGTGCATGCTACGGTTGTTAGATAGAATACTACCACACTATTGTAGCAAAAATCGCACTGTAGTCGATCTTCACATAAATGATTATCCAAGTATCATTTTTAATATTAACACCCTGTTTGGATGGAGAGTAGAGAAAGGAATGAGAGTTAAATAATAGAAGATTAATATATTTAATCTTTTCGTGTTTGAATAATTAATAAGAGAAAATAAATTTAACCTTTCTTTTCGTCATATTTCTTGTTTGACTGATTAAAATTTAGGAGGATAATAAGAAATTCGGTAACTGTTGTAGAATGAGAAAAAAAAAATTTGTATGTGAATTATATATGTAAGATATAGAATTGAGTATTTATGTTATTTTTTCTAAAAATATTTGTAACAAATTTTTTTTTTCATCAATTATACCCCAATTTGAGAGAGAAATCGATTATATTAATTATAATGATACAAACACCATGCCAACAGAGGACAAGCACCTCATAAATTTATATTTGTATATAAATATTTTTTAAACTTTCTGAACTTTGTAATAGTTTGGTTTTAATTAGGTTACTTTGGCTGAAAGGTCATATTCACTTGTGCAAAGAATAGGTGCTATCTCTTCATATAGAAGTAAGCTCATCCATCACCATCTACATTTTATTCAATTTTATTTTTAGTGAATATAAAAATAAAAGTTAAGCTTCCTTTTCTTTGGTCATCGTTCGTTGAGAGATAAATAAATCAAATACGAGCATAGATTAGAGATTAATATATGGCTAAAGCAAGTTTAGGAATTTTGATTATTGTATAATTATCTTGTTGAACATTGTAATAATATGTTTTAGAATTTTTCATGTTGTAAGGATATTTACACTATTTGGAGCTTACAAAATATTAAAAGATTTGAATAATTTTAAATATAATTAAGCATTCAACACTACTTTTTTTATTAGTAAAGTCAATGATGTAATCTCTAGTAAAATTTAAATCCAATGACTATGTTATTAATGTTTTTGTACTGAGTAGGACTTGAGCATTGATAATTTATAGAAAGATCAGAAAAAGACAAAAAATAATTAGCAATTTGAAAATATTGTTACTATTTCACAGTAAAACTTAAAAAAATAAATTAAAATTAGTGAAGTAATATGAACGATTGTTACTCAATAAAGCTGAAACTTATTTGAAATATTTTAGAGAACAGAAAAATTAATAACCAATACAAAAATATTTAAAAAATTCACTGTTAGAAAGACAAGAAAAAGGAAAAAAAATATGCAGGGGTGTAATGGAAAATAATGACAGTCATTAGGAGCACGGTATGCATCCCACCGACACGTGGATACATGCTGGATAAAAAAAGGTTTACCTTTGCGCAACCGATTCTTCGGGCCACTGAGGTGAGGTGGTCTGTACTGGATTTGGCAATAAAAATAAAATATGGGCATTTCTGCTAATCGCGAATCTGATCGATTTGGTTCTGACTTCTGACTCATCAGTCTTCATAGTTATCATGACTTGTCTGTTGTGGGTCCCACTTTACAGATAATGGTGGGCCACTTGAATTTTTTTATTAATATTTCTTTTCTTTCCGTGAGCTCAAATAGAGTGATCAATCGGGACCGTTCCTTTAACTTGGCATGAGTCTCAAAGCAAACCCCTACAGTTTCAATAGGCAACTAATTGAGTTCGGACACGGACTCCTATTACTGGGCCTGAAATCTACACTTCTGGAAAGACCATTAAAAGCCTATGATTAACATGCCGAACGGATTACCCTGCTTAATCCTGACTTAAAATCAGAGCCGTTTAGGAAAGAACTAATGATTGAGATGTAAAGATTCCAAATGCTAACACCAATGTGGAAATAATAAAACCCTAGACGCCCGTGTCCGATACTCCGATAGCATTACATAGTTAGTGCCGAGTAGAGATTTCCGATGGATTTACAATTCTCTGCTTCATTTTCGAACGAATTTGTTCTTTTTGGTGTTTTAGTCCCTGTTTCAATCTGTTGTTAGCTGATTGGGAACGATGATGATTGATATCAGGTCTCGTTCGTCGTAATGGCTATTTGCCTTGACGACCATACTATATATCACCACCCATATTCTGAGTTCAATCCCTTTTTTTAAGCAACTATTTAAATTGATTTTCTTCGATTTCGATTTCTTTTTCTTGCTTTATTATACTGTTTGTATGAATTTGGTCGATGATGTTAAAAAAGAAAGACAAGCATATATCCGAAGCTTATGCTGTGTGGATTAGATCTAATCTTCTCTCTGAGGCTATTTTGTTTTTCCTTATTGATCGCCTTTTTGGTAATTGAAATTATGAGTTTATTTTTCATCTTTTAAAGGGTGGCATTGATGATCTTTAGGATTTAATTTATTTGAGTTTTATGAAGACAAAATCCACGAAATGTCTTTCACCTTCTTAGCCACCCTTTAACACTGGAATAAAATGATCGGAATTTTTTGAACTTTTTATTACATTTAATATTCAAAGGTAGTATGATGATCAAAGTGCATAGTTCAAATGATGGCCCCAAATTTGGGCTCTGATTAGATTTGAATGTCTTTCGCTCCTAACTGAGTACCTTCTCAACTAACTACTCTTTTTGTCATCTTGATTTCTCTTATTTCCAAAAGGACCCCTGAACAGTCCAAATTTTGGGCCCCTAAACTGCAGTTGTTGACAGTAAAGCATGATTACCGTATTTGCCCAAAGGGAGTCAGTACTTTTGTATAGTCTCCACTACCACCTCATGAGAACTGTTTGATTCCTCAACAGAAGATTGGCTGCTCCCATTCCACTGTTCTGTTTAGGAGTACTGTTGAATTTATGCAATTTCTGAGGAGAGATTATTTTGAGAAAACAATTATTTCATTTTGTTCTAATTCTTTACACTGTTACCATTCCTATATATATTACAAACATCTAAGCTACTGTTTTGTTACCGTTTGTACCTTGTACCTATGTACAGTATACCTATTTGTTGAATATATGCAAGGAGGCCCCTTTACTTCCTTGATTTAATCCTAGCCTTCTATTTCGAGATCTATGATGATTATTAATCTGAGATCCTAGATCCTATTTCTCAACACTCCCCCTCAAGCTTGGAATGTATATATCATACAATCCTAGCTTGCTTGAAATTTTTTCAAATGAACTCGAGTCCAAGCCTTTGGTGAGGATATCCGCTAGTTGATCTTCACTCTTAACGTATGGTGTTTCTATTTCCTTTGCTTGAACTTTTTCTCTAATGAAGTGACAATCCACTTCTATATGTTTGGTTCGCTCGTGGAATACCGGATTCGATGCGATATGTCTTGCGGAGTTATTATCACAATACATCTTCATTGGTTGATCACAAGCAATGCCTATTTCTTTGAGTAGATGTTTTATCCAAGTTAATTCGCATGCGGTTGACGCCATGGCACGATATTCCGCCTCCGCGCTAGATCGTGCCACAACGTTTTGTTTCTTGCTTTTCCATGTGACTAAATTTCCGCCTACAAATGTGCAAAAGCCGGTAGTGGATTTTCTATCAAAACTTCCAGCCCAATCTGCATCGGAATAGCCACATATGATATTAGAATTATTGTTTTTCATCCAAATTCCCTTGCCGGGATTTTTCTTTAAATACCTTAAAATTCTATTTATTGCCTCTAGGTGTGGAGTTCTTGGCGAGTGCATGAATCTACTAATTTGGCTTACGGAAAAAGAAATATCCGGACGGGTGACCGTTAGATAAATTAGCTTTCCAACTAGCCTTTGAAATTGGTTTATGTCTTTAATTGGTTCACCATCCTCATCATTTAATTTATGCCGGTTATCAATTGGGGTAGAGATTGGTTTGCATCCTAATTTATCGGTTTCCTTTAAGAGGTCTAAAGTATATTTTCTTTGGGAGATGAAGAGTCCCAATTTTGAATGTGCTACCTCTATTCCTAGAAAATATTTTAAATATCCAAGGTCTTTGATGTCAAATTTTTCCTTTAATTGGCTTTTAACTCTTTTAATTTCTTCTACGTTATTTCCGGTAACTATAATATCATCTACATATACTAGTACAAGGGTTATATTTTCTCCATCATTTTTAATAAATAATGAATGATCGGCACTACAAATTTTAAACTTGCAAGAAATTAAATAAGAGCTAAGTTTTTCATACCATGCCCGTGGAGATTGCTTCAATCCATAAATCGATTTATTTAACCTACAAACTAAATTAGAATTGTTTTCCAATTTATGGCCGGGTGGTAGGTTCATATATACCTCTTCTTCAAGTGTTCCTTGAAGAAAGACGTTTTTTACATCCATTTGGTACAAATTCCAATTGTTATTCGTCGCAATAGAAAATAAAATTCTAACGGTATTCATTTTAGCTACCGGGGCAAAGGTTTCATTGTAATCTATTCCATATATTTGAGTATACCCTTTGGCAACTAATCTAGCCTTGTACCGTTCTATGGTACCATCACTATTATATTTGGTTTTGTATACCCATTTGCAACCAACGGGTTTTTTGTTTTTTGGTAATTGTACAATTACCCATGTCCCATTTTTTTCAAGAGCTCTTAGTTCTTCCTTCATGGCACCACACCATACTGGATCAATTATGGCTTCTTGGTAGTTATTTGGTTCTAGTGTTCTCTCAATGGAGGTGAGAAATGCATTATAAGAAGAAGGAAGGGAAGAAGAGAAAGAAAGGGACTGAGTCGCGTGGGGGCTTTTCTGCTCAAACTGAACCCAACCGGCCAATAAAAATGATTGGTTCAAGTGAACCAGGGTCTAACCCAGATGGCGCTGGCGGGTCAAGCGGGTCAGATCCGATGCAGCAGTTTTTTGAGCAGTTCTCTGTGTGGTTCTCCAAGAAAAATTCAAACAACACTTGTGGTATTGTCTCTAACTCAAATTATTTAAATTTGTATAATCAAATAATTATAGATAGCGGTGCCACTGACCATATGTTTGGAAATAAAGACCTTCTTACAAATTTAGACATTGCAAAAAATAATCAATTTGTATTAGTGGCCAACGGTATGAAAGCACAAATTAATGGTGTAGGAGAAATTGATATTTTTAACAAAAAAGTTCATAATGTTCTATATCTTGATACATTCCCTATAAATCTAATTTCCGTAAAAAAACTAACATATGAGTTTAATTGTGACGTAATTTTCTCATATAAAAATGTTATCTTTCAGGACCGGGAAACCGGGAGGAAAATTGGGGAAGGTTTTCTTGAAAATGGACACTATCTCTTGAATTTACAAGAATTAAACGTTTGTGCTTCCGCTAAATCTATTAACCAAGGCCTTTGGCATAAGAGGCTTGGGCATCCTTCCAACAAGATTTTAAATAGTGCACTAGATTTTTCATTTTCAAATTGTATCAATTGTGATATATGCAAGTTGGCAAAACAAACAAAGCTTCATTTTTTCCAATCAAATAGCAAAAGTGAAGCATTGTTTGATTTAGTTCACTCCGATGTATGGGGTCCGGCCCCAATTAACTCTTATAATGGATTCAAATATTTTGTTATATTTATTGATGATTTTTCTAGAACTACTTGGTTGTATTTATTAAAATCAAAAGATGAGGTTTTCAATTGCTTTCAAGAATTTCTATGTTTCATAGAAAATCAATTTGATGCAAAACTTAAAATTTTTAGATCGGATAATGGAACGGAATTTGTAAACAAAAATTTCACAACGTTTTGTAAAGAAAAAAGAATCATACATCAAACTACTTGCATAAACACTTCCGAGCAAAATGGAGTGTCGGAAAGAAAAAATAGACATCTATTGGAAATGACACGTGCATTACTATTTCAAAATAATGTTCCAAAAAAATTTTGGTCGGATGCCATCCTTTGCGCCACTCATTTAATAAATAGATTACCAAGCGTTATTTTACAAAATAAAAGTCCAATGGAAATCCTTTACCAACGAAAAATTAATTTTGATTATCTAAGAGTATTTGGTTGCGTATGCTTTGTAAAAATTAAAAGAAAAGATAAATTTGACTATATGTCAACCAAAACCATTTTTTTGGGATATTCCTCATTTAAAAAGGGATATAAGTGTTATGATCCTATAACAAAAAAATTATTTACGTCTAGAGACGTTATATTTTGTGAAGATAAGCCATATTTCAAAACAATGGAAATGAGTGAGACACCACATGCAAGTGACCAAATAAATTTGGAACCAACGGTACTACCTCATGTAAATGACCAATTAGTTACACAAGATAATAACCAAGAGGTTGAGACAAGTGTTGTTGAATAAACAATAGAAAATATTGAAACCAATGATAATGAGATAGAAGAAAATCAAGAAGTTAGACGGTCCATAAGAACACCAATACCGTCCACTAGACTTAGAGACTATGAGACCTATACGGTGCAATACCCTATACAAGAATTCATATCATATAAAAATATTTCTTCTTCTTATAATGCATTTCTCACCTCCATTGAGAGAACACTAGAACCAAATAACTACCAAGAAGCCATAATTGATCCGGTATGGTGTGGTGCCATGAAGGAAGAAGAAATATTTTTATATGATATGAATTCTTGTATAGGGTATTGCACCGTATAGGTCTCATAGTCTCTAAGTCTAGTGGACGGTATTGGTGTTCTTGGAGAACCACACAGAGAACTGCTCAAAAAACTGCTGCATCGGATCTGACCCGCTTGACCCGCCAGCGCCATCTGGGTTAGACCCTGGTTCACTTGAACCAATCATTTTTATTGGCCGGTTGGGTTCAGTTTGAGCAGAAAAGCCCCCACGCGACTCAGTCCCTTTCTTTCTCTTCTTCCCTTCATTCCAGTCCCCCATTTTCACGTCTCCCCCTCCCCTCTTTGAATCCCACCACTTCGGCCTGAGATGTGGGTGAAGAAAATAGCATTTTTCGGCTTGGTGACCCGCGAGATATTGGAAGATTTTATCTTCTTCTTCTCTCTGAATGGCTATTGGATCTGGTATGGGTGGCCGATAAACTCGAAGTTCATGCCATTTCTTTTGAAGAGCACCCAGGTACTCTATATTACTCCTTGACCCTTGTTGTTCTTGCTGGATTTCTAGTTTTAATCGATAAATGTGGGAATTGTTGTTTTGTCGGCCATACATCGTTTTTATGCCTTCCCACAGTGAGAAAGCTGTTTCATGGCCAAGGAATATTTCTGAAACACTCGGCTCCATGGATTGCATGATCCATGTCATGACTCTGTCATTCTTAGATTGCCACTGTTTTCTTGCCTTTTTTTCGGCCTCAGTTGCCTCATCTTTCTTTTTTGGAACCGGCTTTACAGACTCTCCTGTGATGAATTCTAAAACCTCTCTTCCACTGAGAGATAATCTTGCGGCACTTGCCCATGAGAGATAGTTTTGGCCGTTGAGCAATGAGTTTGTGAGTTTTGAGGTATTGGTGGCTTCTTTCGAATGCTGCCCCTATGAAGCCATCTCTTTGACGTGCTAGACTTCTGTTTATGGGTTTTGATTTTGCTTGTGTATATACCAGTTTTGCTGGTAAGAATTTGGAAGAGATTTTTTCGGTCACAGAGACTGATGCTCTGATACCATGTTGAATTTATGCAATTTCTGAGGAGATATTATTTTGAGAAAACAATTATTTCATTTTGTTCTAATTCTTTACACTGTTACCATTCCTATATATATTACAAACATCTAAGCTACTGTTTTGTTACCGTTTGTACCTTGTACCTATGTACAGTATACCTATTTGTTGAATATATGCAAGGAGGCCCCTTTACTTCCTTGATTTAATCCTAGTCTTCTATTTCGAGATCTATGATGATTATTAATCTGAGATCCTAAATCCTATTTCTCAACAAGTACAAACAGTAGGCCAATTTATAAGTGAGATTCCTCTTCGTGAATCTGTTTTTCCCCACAAAAAGCCCTTTCTGATCTAATCAAGCCTCTTAATCACCCATTTCGGAAAAAAGAAAAGAGGCCATGAAATAAATTGGAATGGAGCTTAACACCAAGTTCATCAATTCAAGACGACCTCCTCTTGATACTAGTTTGCTCTTCCATCCCTCAAGCCTGAACTCCACCTTTTCAATCAGAGACAAAAAAGAGGGCCCGAAGCGGTTTTTTAACAGTAAGAGGTAATCCAAGATAATTAATTGGAAAATTGGACTGAGTGCAGCCCATAACTGCAGAAATCATTGGAACCCTTTGCGGCCTTGCATTAATGGGGATCTATGTGCTATTTTCATAATTAAATGATAGGCCTGAGGCTGTTGTGAATAGTCTCAAGACAATTTTCAGTGATGCAACCATCGAAGGATTTGTGGCTGCAATAAGGACTCTGTCATCGGCATATTGATGTGCAAAAACCACCTTATTCAACATGATTGATATTCGGGACGGTAGATTCTCATTCAACCTCTGAATCATTTGTAGCACATCAACAGCAATGTTAAATAACATGGGGGATAATGGGTTACCCTGCCTCAATCCCTTTTTGTGAGCAAAGAATTCTGAAACTGCCCCACTTAACACAATCCTTGAAGAAGAGCTTTTCAGCAAGTGATCAATCCAATTAATCCACCTGTTAATAACATCTTTTTCTAGGATGTTCATCCCTGATATCTTGATATGATTCATTGATTTACACTGGGAATCCTAATCATTCTAAATTTCTCATTCAACAGATAAGTTGTTTTCACGGGATCCACGATGGCTTCGTGGGATCTCTCGCATGGAACAACTATATCCTCACTAGTGGTGATGGAGATGGTACTGTCATCAACAGCGATGTGAGGATCCAATCTCACGTTGTCAACACTTACTATGACCATCTAAATGCAGTATGTCGTCTCAAATGGTCTCCATCAGGAAATTACCTTGCAAGCAGAGGCAATGACAATTTTCTTTATATATATGATACCTCTAGATCCACACCTCTCCACCGATTTAACAACCACACTGACACGGTAAGGGCACTCGGTTGGTGTCCATTTCAGAACGACCTACTAGCCTCAGGTGGGGGTGAAACCGACCATTGCATTAAATTTTGGGATGTAAGTGCTGGTACATGCTTGAACTCGGTGAATACGGGATCGGAGGTGAGCAGTTTGTTATGGAACAACAATAAGAAATAACTGTTGACTAAACACGGGTTCAGATGGCCAAGATTACTGATCACAAAGCCCCTGTATATGTAAAACATGAAATTTACAAATTGGTCCCTGTACATTTTGATTTATTTGTAACTTGTGTTCTTTTTTATTCTCTTTTTGAAATTTTGGAATATTTTTGAAAAATCAAGTAAAAGTCGATGTACACCTAGGATTTCACATGCTGCGGGGCCATGTAACATGTACAGCCACATACGATGATAAATAAGGTAATTCAATTTCTTTCTGCTTGTGTGATTTCCACGGTAAGGCAAAGAGGCATCAGGTTTCCATCATGTCATGTTAGGTAAATTTTGGTTTCTATTCAATTTGTTGGTTAATACCAAACTGGTACGGTTGTACCTGTCATATTGGATGGTGCAGGACTGAAATTTTACAACTAAAATGTGTATTTCAGTATGTTAGGTGGTTGTATTCAAAATTGTGGGTAAAGTGTCTGACTTAAAAATAGGAGCTTCTACCATATCACGATATAGTCACTTAGCTTGTTGGCACCATGGTTTTGGAAATCTATCGGCAGCTCTGATCGGAAGGGTAGATTTGATTGCATTGATGATCGGTTGAGATATGGGGGAATGGTGTGATGTCCACCAGGTTGGTGGGGCTTGATTGTCAGCTACGTCTGCTACAAACTATTTTGAGCGGGGCCGAATTTTTTGTTGTTAGGCTAGCTGTTATTTATTTTTTCGTTCAATTAATGAAAGATGTATATTTTCTTTTGTAAAATGTAAGGGTTAATCATCTGCTACTAAGGAAATATTTGTATTGTGTTTTGAAGACGTAGATAGAAATGTACTGTATCTCTTTTCTTTTATTTAGTTTAATATATTGTACATTTGATGCTTCTTTTTTCTATTATGTCTACAACTATTTATGAATTAATTCCGGAAAATATCATTTATTGCAGGATCTAACAAGAATTTTTTTTAAGTACTTGATCGATCAGGGAAAAAAGGAAATTGAATCTTATGAGTACTTGATCGATCATTCTTGTTGCAGTTTTTTTAGTACTTGATTGACTTTTTTGAGTACTGAATCATCTTGATTGCTGAATCATTCATGTGGAATTTCTAGGAAAAAAATAAAGGGAAATAGAATCTAGCAGTTGAACAAATCATACCAGTGGAACAGAAACTAGCAGAGGCGGAGGGGGTGCATCGCAATGGAGGGTGTACAGCGGTGCGGAATGGCGGGAAGAGAGAGGAGTTGAAGGTAGGAGAACACATGTTAGCAACTGATAGTGAAAAACGATAGCACACTCGGTAAGCTAAAGGGAAATAGCACCGACCAAGAGAGAAGAGGGGAAGGGCACGGAGCGTGGTAGGAGAACCATGTAGCAGGGATCTGATACGGTGCGGAATCGCGGAGATGGGTCGACATGCAGATTTCCGAGCGACAAAGTGTTTTTTTTTTGGGGTTTTTTCGGCAAAATCGTGGAACCAAGCGAATACAAACGGTGGTTTGGAGATAACGGGAGGAAGCGTCACCTTAAAACAATCTCATCCACAAAATTCAAATCAAACGGTTGAGAGGTAAAGTGTTACTGTTCATTGCTGAAGTGGAAATTAAGGATGTATAATGCCTCCAATTTAAATTTTCTAATTCCCCTCTTGTTTACGTCTCTCAGTTTTTTACTTCTAAATTCTCACAAAAATGCCGACAGAATATGAATAAGCAATTTTTTCGATTGACCTCAGAAACAGTATAGAACTTGGAAAAAACATATTCATATTAAGCAAATCAAGAAGTATTTTACATGTCAGAAGAAATGGTTTCTTCTACAGATAATGGAAAAACAAAAAAAAATTGAGTTCCCTGAAGAACCCTTATGGTATCCATTGATATCTCCCATCACATTATGAGCTTTAAAACTATAAATTCTTTCTTAAATCAAATGTATAACCTCTGAAATTCTTTCTTCATTTAGTCACCTCCCTGCTTTACTTCGATCCCATTAGTTAAGTCCCACAAAATAACTCAACATGGCCACTTGGCCAGTCCATCCATGACTTAGTTGGGCTTCCAGACTTCGTATCCGTGAAAAGAGTTCACTTTCAAAGTGCGTCTTCTCTAATTTGATCCATGGAGGGTGTTCGAAGGAACTGGTAGCCTTCCCTTCCCTTCCCTTCCCTGATAATATTCTCAAGAGCTCCCAGAAACTTCTACTTTAGCTCTCCCTTTGGCTTCGTACCAATTTGTGCCCCATTTTGAAATAGGAAGGTTCATCAGCCTTCCATTGACCCCCAATTGTTTAATTATTTAGCCCCAGGTAGGTACAACATCCTGTTAACATGTCCAAGTAAATCACATATGAAACTGCTGTGTGGTCATTTTCTTATCTATTGGGATTATACAACAAAAGTATTATCCTACATATTCGTATAAAAATAAAACAACTTCAGATTATCATGTATTAAAATTATTTTAGGTAAATTCACTGAAAATTTTAGCCAACCAAGGTTATCACCAAGTTTGAGCAGCAATTACCTTTCCTATACCACTCATCCCAAACGAGTCCTCAAAATTTTTACTCTGGGAGAATGGAAAAAACAAAGGTGTTGGTTAGATAATGATTGATTGATGATTTCAAGAGGAAATTTTTTCTGAAGATAGAGCTTTCATTTTTATAGAAGAAACTCGAATCATGAAAGTTTGTGTCTGAATATATTTCTATAACGAACCTGTCTTTCGAATGTTGTAATTTCCCCCATAAGATCCCTGTTAATAAGAAAATGTAAAATGCTATTACAGAAGTTGAAATTTATTTTTGTAATAGTAGATTTAAAATTAGAAATTATCACTACAAACATGAAGAAGCGGTTGTTGTGCGACGCAACGGTCAGTGAAGCTTGTCAAGATCCTGACCTTTTCAGGATCCTTATTATGAGCTTAAAATTCAAGCTCCATTTTTTTCTTGCCAATTCCCTATATCTGTAATAAGACAAGCAAGAGAAGAAAGGGAAGTTATGTTTAATACAACCCAATAATTAAATATCATCATTACAATCAAACATTAGAAATTAATACGGTAATCTGAGCACTAAAACTTATCACAAAATATAAATGTGAAAATGTCCTAAGAAAGCACAAAGAAGACCCACCATACTTATTCCTTGTACTCTATAGAAGATATCTAAACTATAAATGCTTCCTTGCTCTCCCTAGGAACAGAGAGATAAAAGAAGGGTATGTACCTTTGAAGAAATTATTAGAATAGGCATATAGGTGTCATTTTGGATCTTCCAGAGTTCACATTCTTGAATTCTGCAGCAAGGTTGTGATAATTTTATGGGTCTGCATTAATTTTCTCTTATTACAGAACTAACAACAAAATTTCTTATAGAGACTGTATTCTTACAAGAACAATGAACTGGACATTTTTGTCCACAAGATCAAGAAAGGCAGCGGCAAGAATGTCAGGGCCAATCTTCTCTTCAAGACAGCCGACGAAGATTTCAATAATTATCTGTCTGGAAACCAAGCACACAGTAATACAACTGTATCAGATTTTTGGTACGTGCATGCTAATGGACCCACATTACAACCTTCATAGATTACCAAATATCTAAGAATACAATACTGTTATACAAATGAACCATCAAGAATAATTATTTTAGGATATACATTAGTTCTAGCTATATTTTCATATTTGAATAATATAGGGCATTAACATTAAGAATAATTATTTTAGGATCTACATTAGTTCTAGCTATATTTTCATATTTGAATAATATAGGGAGTTACTTTGACAGTCTTTTGAATACTTGTATAAATTAAAGTGCAAAATTCATCTCATATTAAAGTTGGATGTGATCTACATGGTCATTTGTACAAATGCCCTATTTGATTAATTTCAGGTCTAATTTTGGTTGTACTTTGAGAGTTTCAAATCAGGGTCGATCTGAATTTATATTTGGTGCAATCTTTATTGTTATTTGCTCAAATGTCATTTTCAAATTAGTTAATTTGAGGGTTAATTTTGGTAACATTTTGAGAACATGTAAACATAAGGGCAGGGAATCATGCTAAATTCAAATTATGACCAAATTGAGCAGCATTCTTACCTTTCCTAGACCACTCATGCCAAATTGAAGTGCAACCTAAAGCAACTCTTCGAGGTACAACATCCTGTTAACATATCCAAGCAAGTCACATATGAAAACTGCTGTGTGGTGTATAACAATTATACGTAGCCCTTCTTCTGGTTATCATGCATTAAAATTATTTTTAAGTAAATTTACTGAAAATTTTATTCAACTGAAGTTATCAACAAGTTTGAGCAGCACTCTTACCTTCCTAGACCACTCATCCCAAACGGAGTTCTCAAAAATTTTACTCTGGGAAAAAAAAATTGTCAGTTAGATAATGATTGATTGATGATTTCAAGAGGACAATTTTCTGAAAATTGAGCTTTCATTTTTATAGAAGCAACTGCAATCATGAAAGTTTGATAATTATTTCTGTTTCTGAATAATGGATGATTGATGATTGATACAAATTTGTTTCTAAACATATATGAACATTTCAATATCATAAAAAAAATGTTTTAAAATTACAGAAACAGAATTGCGGACCAAGCACAGTTGGGTGTCATGATTGTCAGTACTGGCTACAGAGTCAGAGATCTTAATTACCACCCGCCATTCCCCACACCTAAAAAAAAGATAATTATTTTCAAGCAGAAATCCTAATACAAGTTAAATAAAAAATGCATTGACATGAACTAGAAAAAAAAACCTTTTGAAGAAACATGGGGTTGTCAACGAAGACACAGTTAACACCGCTCTCATGGCGATGAAAATAATGGACTGTTTCGTATTTGTCTCCAACGTCTATCTACACATAAAATCAATCCCGTCAGAAAAATGAGTTTCTAGGGGCGTGCATTAATCTTTTCTTATTACATAATTAACAACAAAATTTCTTCTGAAGATTATAGTCTTACAAGAATGGCAGCGGCAAGAATTTCGGGTCCAATCTTCTCTTCGAGACAGCCGATGAAGATTTCAACCTACAGTGGCCGCTAGAACCTCCGGTTTGGGGACCTTGTTTATGCTCATCACTTGAACAGTCCTCTGTTTGTTAGCAAAAACAAAAAAGAAAAAGAAAAATGCATATTGAATTAGTTGATTCAGTTTTGAAGAACAATGTTAGCTTAAGAAAATTCGAAAATACTGCACATCTCCCAAACCATTAAGTACTCTATATTTTAGAGGCACCGCATCTAATATCCCCTATTTCTCTTTTCAAAAACAACAAAATCCTTATTGTAATTAAAGTGCAGAATTAATCTCATATTAAAGTTTAATGTGATCTTGTGATCTACATGGTCATTTGTACAAATGGCCTGTTTCATTCATTTCAGGTCTTATTTTGGTTGTACTTTGAGATAATCAAAGCAGAACGGTCGATCTGAATTTATATTAGGAGCAATCTGCATTATTATTCGCACAAATGTCATTTTTCAAATTAGTTATCTTAAGGGTTAATTTTGGTAACACTCTGAGAACTTGCAAACATAAGGGCAGGAAATAATGCTAAATTCAAATTATGACCAATTTGAGAAGCATTAATTCTTACCTTTCCTAGACCACTCATGCCAAATTGAACTCTTCGAGTTTTCAGTTTTTTCCTCTGAAAGAATTGCACAAAAAAAAAAGAGTAGTGTTACAGATTTTAACAATATTTTATTTACTATTTTAAGCTCATTAGGGTTACAATTACAATATTAATTGTTTCAATATGATTAAATTAAAATCAGAGCTAATATAGATATCGGTCGATTATGATGTACACTCGGGTCTGAAAATTTTACACCATTATAAGTACTATTGTCCTTTTCAATAGTTAATCAACAACCAATAAATAGAGCGATGATCTCGGTTTGTTTTGTACTTATCTTTATAGAAGCAGCTAAATTTGCTGATGTTTATTTGTTAATTAGTTACTGTAGGGAAGTCGTCTTTCAGACTATTCATACAGTATGTACAATTGAATATAAGCATTTGTAGGACAATTCACTAGTAGTATTTGTGGGACAATTTGCGAATGGTATTTGCGGGACAATTCGCGAATGGTACTTGCGGGATTATTCGCGAATAGCTATTGCGGGACTATTCGCGAATAGCTCTTGCGGGACAATTCACGAATGGTATTTGTGGGACGATACAAGCAACAAAATTTTGAAACATACGTGCAGGTGAATAAAAACATTTTAAATGGCTTGAAGCCCTTTTGTTTTAGCTCATTTTTTTTTCTGTTACAAGAAGCACTTGTAAGGAAATTTTGAGTTTTGGCCTTAAGTTGGAGCTAGATACACAGACAAAAGTTTAGCTTCAAAGGTAAAGTTCATCTTTAAATTTAGATGGAGCAGTTATTAAATAAAAGAACATATCTACTTAGGCTTTACTTATTTGAACTGTGACTTTGGACATTTTCTATGCAACTGACTGGAGGAGGTTGCTAAAATGACCATATGACTTTGTAAATAATTTTAAAAAATAAAATGAAACATTTGACAAAATCCAACATTAATTTGGACTGGGGAGAGATCAATTCTCTGAGAAAATTGGAGCCGTCAGAAAATGTTTAAAAAAAAAAAGGAAAAAAAAGGAAGATGAATTGAAACCGCGAGAAAATCTCTCAGGTGATGGTACCATAGGACACAAATAACTCGCTCTTCTAGGCTGACAGAGAGCTACTTAGGAAATAAATAAATCAAGAAACAGAGTATAGCAAACCTTTTTGTTTCTCTTCTCGTCGAATCCTTTCATAGAGATCAATTATCATATTTCGGTTTGCTCCTCTCGCCTAATCATTCAAAGAGAATAGAAGGATCAATCTTCTATTTACCAAACCCTACGATTATATTTTTTTAAGAACCATTTGAGGAGGGTCTAAATAACCCTTTTGATCAGTAAAAAAAAATGGAATAAGACTCAAAAGGGAGGCAGCGGTCATATTTTTAAACCACAATATATACTTTGGCAGTGTACAAAGATGTATCTCTACAGTATTTTGATCTTGTCCGTTTGTTTGCAATATGTTTACAAATTAAGATGTTGATGTGAAACAGCCAAAATCCCTAATCTAAATTCAATTAATAAAAAAAACTTACCACCACGAACAGCATACAGTCTTTTTTTTGAAAACTTGGTAGTAGCTACCAAAGTGAACAGCATACAGTCAGAAACCGACCAGGAGAGGTGCGAGAGGTGGGGGAAAGGAGAGAAGGGTTTAGCAATCTTCGCTTAGGTTGGGGCGGTGGAGTGAGAGAGCCGGAGGTAGGGGAGGGGTTATTAAGTAGCGCGAGAATGGGGGTAGTGTAACGGGAACGTCACGAGTGATGAGGGTGAATGTGTGCCACGCGGCACGGAGAGATGACAGGTGCCAAGTAAGAATGCCAGGCGTTTGTTTCGCTTTGACCTTTTTCTAGAAAATGCGGGTAATCTTTCCTGTTCCTCTGTCGACGTGGAGCAATGAAACAAACCTATGACAGATGGGCTCCACATGATTCTTTTGGATTTATCTGTTATATTGGGTCAAGAAATTACGATTTTGATCAGTTCTGATAAATGTTACTTAATTGAATAGAAGCCCAATGTGTGTTTAATATGATCTCAAGTCCGTACTTAATATGATCTGGGCCCGTATTTCACCGTTTGATGGATTCCAGCTTACAAAATAAAAAGACATCCCATTAACAGCAAACATACACCGTTTGATCAGATATCTTTCTTATTTGTGAGGATCTTTGGAGTTGGTTAACAAAATTCTACAATTATTATCATTATCATATTATTTTATAATGAAATCGGTTGTTGATAAATTTTTAACTATTTTTGTTTTTTGTTCATTCTCTTCACTCTCTTCTTGGAGTAGACGTTGTTATGCATTTCATTTTTTATTTCAGTGTAGATAGCATGCTTTGTTGATGTCACAATGAATATGGATTCTCTGGACCAAGTTCAGCCAGAATGATTTCTAGATCGTTAAGCCAAGTACATATTGTCAAATCAGTCTTTTGCTTTTAATTGGTGAGTTTCTTTTAATTTTTCACACAAAAATGCCAACAGAGCATATATATGTAATTTTTCCTATTGACTCCTGAAGCAGTAGTATAGAACATGGAAAAAACCTATTCGATATATCAAAGCAAAGAAGTATTTTACATGTCAGAAGAAATGGTTACTTAATTGTTAGAAAAAAATGATGAGTCTGTTGAAGAACCCTACTACAATCCATTAATATCTGCTATTTCATTATGAGCTTTAAAACTACTAAATCCTTTCTTAAATGTATAATACACCCTCTGAAATTCTTTCTTTAAATCACCTCTCTGCTTTACTTTCAAAATAACTCCACATGCCTAGTCTTCTCTCTTTGAATCCATGGAGGGTGATTGAACTTGTAACCTCTTCCTTCAACTTTAGCTCTCCCTTCGTTGTCGCCTCTTCCTTCGATGTCGTACCAATTTCTTCTGTTAACATATCCAAGTAAATCACATATTAACAGCTCTGTAATGTTATATCATAATTTTATGTTGCCCTTTCTACATAACACCAATTTTTTTTTTTATTTGGTACATTGTGGCAGGATATTATACAGTAACCCCTCTCCATTTGAAGACCAGCAAATCCATATTTAAATTTTCCACTGCAAACAAACATTTTCTTATCTATTTGGATCATACAACAATAGTATAATCTTATCCTATATATATATATTCGTATAATCTAATAAAAACCTTCTTCTGATTATCATGCATTAAAATTATTTGAAGTAAATTCAGTGAAAATTTTATCCATCCAAAATTATTGCCAAGTATGAGCAGCACTCTTACCTTTCCTAGACCACTCATCCCAAACGGACTTCTAAAAAATTTTACTCTGGAAGAATGGGGAAAAGATGTTAGTTAGATAATGCTTGATTGATGATTTCAAGAGTAAAATTTTTCTAAAGATTGAGCTTTCATTTTTATAGAAGCAATTGCAATCAAGAAAGTATGTTTCTGAATATATATTTCTATAACGAACCTGTCTTCCAGACTACTCAAACAATAAGCAGAAAAGTCCTTTCTAATGTTGTAATTTTCACCATAAGATCCCTGTTTATAAGAAAATGAAAAATGCTATTACAAAAGATGAAATTTATTTGTAAAAGTAGATTTAAAATTATAAATTATCAATACATACATGAACAAGTGGTGCACCCAGCGGTCAGTTAAGCTTGTCAAGATCCTGACCTTTTCAGGATACTTGTTCTCATGAGCTTCAAATTCTAGCTCTATTTTTCTTGCCAATTGCCTATATTTTTATAAGACAAACAAGAGAAGAAAGGAAAATTATTTTTAAAACAGACTACAGTAACCCAAGAATTAATATCATCATAACAATCACACATTAAAAATTATTAAACAAGAGAAGAAAGGAAAATTATTTTTAAAACAGACTACAGTAACCCAAGAATTAATATCATCATAACAATCACACATTAAAAATTATTACAGTAATCCGAGCCCTAAAACTTACCACAAAATATCACAAATATCCGTAAGAGTGATAAGAAAGTAGAAATGTGAAAAGGTCCTAAGAAAGTACAAAGAAGATATATAAACTACAAATGCTTATAATCTCACCAGAATGATGAATTGGACATTTTCATTCATGAGTTCAGGAATGGGGGAAGCAAGAATTTGGGAAATTTTCCGTCTGAATTGGTGCAATATGCATTGTTATTTGCACAAATGGTCATTATTCACATTAATTAATTTGAGGGATTATTTTGGTAACACTTTGACATTTTGTAATCGTAAGGGCAGGGAGTCGTGCTAAATTCAAATTATAACCAATTTGGGCAGAATTCTTACCTTTCCTAGACCACTCATGCCAAATTGAAGTGCAACTTAAAGCAACTCTTCGAGTTTTTAGTTTCTTCCTCTGCGAGAATTGCACAAAAAGAGAAAAAATAGTGTTACTCATTTAAAAAATGATTGATCGACTATTTGCAGCTCATTAGGGTTACAATTACAAATTTACAATATTCATTGATTCAATATGATTCAATTAAAATCAGAGCAAATATACAAGATAATGGTCGACTATGACATACACTCGGGTCTGAAAGTGTTGCACCTTCATAAATACTCTTGGCCTTTTCAAGAGTTAATCAACTAACAATAAAACAGAGCGATGATCTCTGTTTGTTTTGTATTTCTCTTTATAGAAGCAATTACATTCACTGATATGTATGGAAGTTGTCTTTCAGACCATGCATGATGTAGAGAACATATTCCGACATATTCGCAAATAGTATTTGCGGGAATATTCACAAATAGTATTTGCAGGACGATAGAAGCAACATAACCTTTTAAAATATGTGTACAGCGATACAGGTGAATAAAAGGTCAAGTTTGAAGCACTGGTAATTAAGGTAAGTTTGGAGCTTTGGAATTTGGATTGAGTTGGGAGCTGGAGATGACGAACCTTAGGTTCAAAGATAAAGTTCCTCTTTAAATTTAGATTAAGGAGTAACAAGCTAGATAAAAGAAATATCTACTTGGGCTTTATATTTATTTAGACTGCGTATTTGGAAATTTACTATGCAACTGACTGGAGGCAAATCATGATGAAAATTGAAAAGTCTTATTCTAGTTACATCCTAGTTATAAACCATCTTAAGTTGACAGAGCTACTTAGGAAAAAAAAATAAAGAAGATAAAGAGTAATTATAGCACACCTTTTTGGCTCTCATCTCGTTGAATCCTTTCATGCATGAAGATCAATTATCAAATTTCTTTCCTTCCGCTCTTTGCTTGTCTAATAATTCAAAGAGAATAAAAGATTAATTTTCTATTTAGCAAAATCTCTAATCTAAATTCAATTTATAAAAAAAACTTACCAGCATCAACAGCTTACAGTCAGAATCAGGATTGAAAGTTGAAACCAGCACCAAGCAACTAATACTTGTAGAAACCGACCAGGAGAGGTGTGAGAGGTAGGGGAAATGGGAGAAGGGTTTTGCAATTAAACTTCGCTAAGGATGGGACGGCGGGTTGAGACTTGAGAGAGCCGGAGAGGGTAAGGGTTATTAAATAGCTGGAGGAGGGTGATCTGAATTTGCGCCACGCGGCACAGAGCGATGACAGGTGGCAGGTAGGAATGCCAAGCGTCACGAATCCGGGCTGTCTGTTCGCTTTGACGTTTTCTATTAGTGGGAGAAAATGCGGAAATTTTTTTATAAACCATAATGAGTAAATAAATTCTTCCGGAACCAGCATGATTACTTCGTTTTTTTGAAAAACCAGAAGGACCGAGTGCTCCATTCGGTCTCCAGTTTTCCCTTTTCTTCAGACCGAATGGAGCACTCGGTCTCAACCATTTTTTCACGTTTTCCCTGCAGGCGCCACAGAAAATCCTGAAAATTCCAGACCGAGTAGACCATTTGGTCTTGAGATTTATTAAAGTGACCCGTCTCTGTGTTGCGTTCCCCATTCCCCCATTCACCATTTTTCCTCCCCTCCCCTGTCTCTCTTCTCTCTCCGTGGCTGCCTCAAAATTTTTTTTTTACTCTCTAATTATTAGTTTAATTTTAATTCTAATTATATAGGTTTGTGTATTTTTGAAAGGAGAACAAGAAGAGCTTCAGATCTACAAGTTTCGTTAGGTATGGAGTTTAATTCTCTTATTTTTGATTAATAATCCGAAATTATAAATAAATAGTTAGAATAAATGGTTTAGTAGCATAAATGATTTATGTAATAATGGTAGTATAAATAAATAGTTTTTGTGTAATTTTTTCTTTTTGTAGTATAAATGATTTATGTGTATTTTTTAGTAGTATAAATGGCTTATGGACTAATTGTAGTATAAATAAATGTTTATGTAGTAATTGTAGTATAAAAAAATGATTTATATAGTAATTTATTTGCATGTAGTTTATGTAATAATTGTAGTTTAACTAAATAGTTTATGTTGTAATTTATTTGTATGTAGTTTGCATGTAGTATAAATAATTGTATTAATTTATATTTATTTGCATGTAGTATAAATAATTGTATTAAATAGTTTATGTTGTAATTTATTTGTATATAGTAATTTATTTGCATGTAGTTTATGTAATAATTGTAGTTTAACTAAATTGTTTATGTTGTAATTTATTTGTATGTAGTTTGCATGTAGTTTATGTTGTAATTTAATTGTAGTATAAATTATTTTTGTAGTAATTGTATTAATTTATATTTATTTTTCTAGCGTAATTTAAGTTTATATATTGTAACTATTAATTGTAGAATTATTTAGTGTACATGCATTTAGTAATTGTTGCAATCATTTATATTTTTCGTGTAATTTAGATTTTTCCAGTGTAATTGTAGAATAATGAAAAATAATAGAATGAATGTTAATATTTAATTCAATATTTGCATGTCAATATTGAATTGGAATTGCATGTTAATATTTTTTTTGTATGAATTTATTTATATTGTAGTGGAAAATGGAAGGTGAACAATCTTTATTGCAGTTGCCCCAAAAGCAACATAAATTATATGCGGCGACTACGAAGGTATTTATTTAATATCGGTTTGAATTTAAATTTACTTATTAAATTTTTGAATTCTAAATCTAATTTTTGTAAAAAAAATTTTGCATGTCAATTATCGTTCCAGCCTGATTTTGAACTGCGTACTGGTAGTTGCAAAATGGCAGTTAGGTACCAGCCTAAGATGAAAGAAGGTTTAAAAAATTTAGGCTTGTATCAGATGGTTCATGTCCATCACTGTCTGATAGATAAAGGGTTGATCACTGCTCTCGTTGAGAGGTGGAGGCCCGAGACAAATATTTTTCATCTTCCGGTGGGGGAGTGCACAGTGACATTGGAAGATGTTAGCTGTTTGTGGGGCTTATCTGTTACTGGTAAAATATCGATTTAGAGAAAACGGCTACATGGATTTTGATATACTTTATACCAAATTAAAGGTATGGAAGTCTAGTTTCCATAAAACATAAGTTCTCTATACAAAAATATTACAGATAAGTACAGTTTTAATGATTAATGGGCGAAGGTCAGAACAGCTACAAATTTTTTCTATTTTTACCACGTCTGAATATTCTACTCCAACGGCTACCAGATGGGCGGCTACCGGATGCCTCTGCTTGGCTACCAGACGGGCGGCTACCGGATGCCTCTGCTTGGCTACCAGATGGGCGAATACCGGATACACTTCTTCGTGAACCTTGTGTAGCAGTTGCCTCTCTATACATAGCGGATGCCTCTGGACGTGGACCAGATACGCTTCTTCGTCTTCCATCAGTTGCTCCTTTTAAATAATGACAAAAAAATAATTAGGTGTGTGTCAAATAATTAAAATATTAACTTATTCACTATGTAATTTCGAACCTGAATTTCTTGTTCTATGGGATCCCTCTGGACGATGTCCTACATTGCGTGGCCTAATTCGAGCTTCCATATCATCCATAGAATTAGGAATTATCTTGTGCTTTCTCCTACCCTTATTAACTTTATTTGGGTCTGGCCTGATTATAGGCGCTCCCGCGTCAAATGGCCAATTGTGAGCGTTACCAAAGCTGGAAAAATTACCCCTCCATGTGTTGACATAATTTTCAACACTATAATAGTGGCTTACATAATTCATCGAATTTAGACGAAACTTACAACACACCGCTAGGACGTGGTCGCAAGGAATACCAGTAAATTGCGGTTTCTGACACTCACAAATAGGCAACCCCCCCTCTCCACCTGGAAATCTAACTTCATACTTCATATCTCCCTTCACTCCCTACAATCAATAAATCAAAATAATTAAATGTTATCATTTATAAGTTGAAACTGATAATTTAAGTAAACAGCTGACATACCGTTCTGACGACTCCATCATGAACTACGACCTCAAAAACGTTGGGCCCCATTGGTATCACTCCATGCTCCTTTCCTTTTGCTGTCCGATATTCTAAAACTGATAATATATTCTCTGATAATTGCATTCCTCTTCGAACCCACTGTTGAGCGACCTTACCTCTATTGAAATACCAATCCACAATTTTGTAAAATGTGCGATCAACTATCGCTGTTATAGGCAGTTGGCGAGCCACTCGAAATACGTTGTTCAAGGATTCTGATCCGTTTGTAGTCATTATACCCCACCTATTCATGCCTCCGTCATGACATTGTGCCCATTTATGGAGTTGCAAAGGCTCTTCTTCGAGATTTCGCAACCGTTTACCACACCACATTACATACTTATAAGTAGTAATACTCCTACCTTTTATCAAATCCATACCCTCATTAAACCTCCAAGGTTTCATCTTACAAACAAATTTCTTGAATATTTTTTTTATGATTTGGTCCTTGCACAACTTGTAAACATTTGACGCAATATGTTGAGAACATAATCGATGAACTGCTTCACCCCTTTCCTCACACCACCCTAAATCAGGTCTATCAAACACTGAACGGATTGCAGCATGCTGGTCTGATATAACGCATATCCGACCAGGACCGACAACATTTTCACGTACAAATTGCATAAACCAGCCCCAATTAGATGAACTCTCCTCATCCGCAATCCCGAACGCAATTGACAATAATTGTTGTTCTGCATCGTAGGCGCATGCCATGAATAATTTTCCTTTATACCTGCCGGATAGGTGTCCAGCATCTACACTTATAACTGGTCGGAGATATGGCCAGGATTCAATGCATGGACCGAAAACCCATGCCACACGGGTGAAAATACGGATGCCCATTTCTGTAGATGGTTCATGCTCAATTACGTATTTTGTGCTTGGGGTAGACATCTGGATTGCACTGAGCAAAGAAGGTAGCAGTTCGTAGGCTTTTTCCCAAGAGCCAAATAAATCAGCAATAGCCAACTCCCTCCCTCTCCAAATCTTGTTGTATGAAGGCTGAACCATTTTGTATCGATTTCTAACTGCAAATCGACATGCTTTAATTGACATCTCCAGGTCCTCCTTCAAACCAGGTTTGATTACATCTGCAATCATCCTGGCAGTCAGTTGACGACTGTCTACTTTACAAGCAATACTGTAATAATTGTGCTCGTATGGGTTTGTTGCAATTGTCCAATTTCCCGTCTCAGTAGTTTTTGCGTATACCCTCCATGGACAACCCTCTGCTCTACATATAACTATATAGCCAGTACGATTGGTATGGGTTTGTTGTAATTCTAAGTTATGATTTAGGGCAAATTCACCCAACTGAGATTTAAGATCGGCTTTGGAGTCAAACATCTGTCCCACTGAAAATTGACCGTCAATTCTGGGTGGATAACCAAAAAATGCTTCATCCTTGTACGGCATCGGCACATCGTCATTAAATGCCGGAAAAGGATGCTGCAATCCTCGATTAATAAAGGGAATAGAATTTACCCACTCCTTCATTACATCTTGCATTCTAATTTGATCCTCCATTTCAGCCATATCATCTTCCCCGACAGCTGAGCCACCAAGGTCAGAGTTTGTGTCTGAGCTAGAGTTTGTGTCTGAGCTAGTATTATTATTCATCTCATTAAAACGAGTTACCAAATCATCCACTATCGGTATTTCGGGTGGGTTATCACAATATATGCGTGAATCAGACACCGTTGGGTCTCTGCTACTTTCAGGTACACTACCCGGATATGGGTCATAATTGGTCTGATTAACAAATGGTACTGACTCAACCACTAAATCAAGAAGTTTAAAATTCAGTACCGGAGTGGCATGTTCAAGCACCATGTGCCATATCGTTCCGTTGTCTATGCTAAACAACTGGTATTTTTCTGCTGAGCCAGGGGGTGCGGTATTCAAACGTGCCCTGATTGTCAATTCGAACTGGCTAGGAAGCAAACGAATGCCAAGATATATATTTTTTCTTAGCTCATCAAGACTCGTTAAGTTAGTAATAGCAAATGTGCAGGTCGGTGCGTCTAAAATTTTGCGTTCATGATAAACATTTATTATTACTTGAGACATTACCTGAAAAAAACAAATTTCACAATCAATCATCGATATCATTTTTAATTTTACAACATATTTAAGTGGGATTTATAATTTTATAATTTAGATTTATTTTAAGTCGAATTTAATTTAATTTAAGTTTTGTGTCAGGTTAAAATAATAATTTGACTATTCAAAAAGCAGTATATCACCACAAAAATTGCTAAGAACTGTCAAAACTATCTAATTAATTATTTATCAGTATATCACCACACAAAAAAAATTATCATTCAAAAGCAGCAAGCGCTTGTGAAACAATATACCTTAGTCTTTATATTATTTTTTCAAACTGAGAATTTATAAAAGTTATGAAGTTGCATGTAACTTTTATTTTCTTATCATGTCAGAATGTTAAAAAATATAGTTCATTTTATATAAAATCACGAAATGGTAAACCCTCAAGATCAATAAAAAAAAAAAAATTTCAACTTCATTACTTTGTATAAAAAAAACTAAATAATTATAACTTTTTTGAAGTTACATTTTTCTTTTAAAATCTTAATTTCCTAATGCAAGAAAATTTGACCATATACAGTGGAGCATAAGAAATGGTAAACATTTTGACTCCTTCTATAAAATATAATTACGTGTATGTTTTGTCTTAAAAAGTATTTAGCTAATGTCAATCAATATTTATATATCGATTTATTTATTTTATATGATTTTTCTAATGAAAATAAAAATACATTTAATATCTTAAAATAAAAGATGCTCTTATGAACGTAATTAAAAAAAAAACTTACTAAAATCTTTAGATGAAAACTACCAACACAATGCAGAGGCCGATATGTAAAAACACAATATTGTGATGGAGCTTGATTTTCAGCTATAAATGGTGAAAATGGAAGAGTGAATTGGAGAAGCAAAACTTGAGAAGGGAGTGAATTGGATACGCTTGGGAGAATTGATTTTCAGCTAACATGCTCTATGTCTTATATAGACGGATTATGTCGGTGCGTGCACAGAAACAAAAGGTGAAAGTGCTACCATATACTGCATCATTTCTAACTTCTAATGATGGGAATTGTCGGTGGAAATGGACTTTATTGGAAAAAAAAAATCAAGACCGAATGCTGTATTCGGTCTGGAGGCATATACCGCACCATTCGCTGCACAGGAAATTGTGAAAAAGTTAAAAAAATGGTTGAAACCAAGTGCTCCATTCGGTCTGGAGAAAAGGGAAAACTGGAGACCGAATGGAGCACTCGGTCCTTCTGATTTTTTCAAAAAAACGAAGTAATCATGCTGGTTCCGGAAGAATTGATTTATTCATTATGGTTTATAAAAAAATTTCGAAAATGCGGGTCACTCATTAGTAACTGTTCCTCTGTGGTGGTGGACAGGTGGAGCAATGAAACAAACCTATGACAGGCGGCTCCACGTGTTTCTTTTGAACTAACCTGTGAGAAATTACGATTTTGATATCTTGTGTTTGGACTTTGGACTTCGTTGAGCCCATGTAACATTTCTCAAGTCAGTAATTAATAAGATTCTTGGCCCATATTTCACTGTATGATGGATTCCATTTCATCTTTCGAAATAAAATAAAAAGATGTTCCGTACACAGCAAACAAATGCACCAATAACACAGCATTTGTATTGGTAATTAATATTCCGTCTACTACATACTTAATACTACAGCATGGAGCAGCGAAATATAACAAATTAACAAAATCATGACTATTACCATCAAGTCATCAACTTCTCCCATCTTCCATAAGCAAGTCCCAAAACGAAAAGAACAAAAAAAGAGAGACAGAGAGTGAGGATCAAAACCAATACCAACCTCTATTCAAGTGGTATATAATCCTGGTCTGCTATCTCAATATATTCAACCGTTTCTTTACTATTTTCATCATGTCTCCAGCGCAATGAAGTCTTCAAGAGGGATGCACTCTTCAATTAGGTTACTCTTTCATTATCCAAACACAGGCTGTTATCTTTGATTTCAATTATGGACTCTGTATCGGTAGGTTCTGGGTTGGATACGGATTTCTTTTCATCAGTCTTCTCACAAAAGTACTGCTAACTCTGGTTGAGTTTCAGAAAAGTTTGCAATTTGTAAAACCTTTACACCTTTATGAATTCCTTGAAACCCCTCAAGTGGGGTATCTACTAATTCTATCTCAGTTTGAGCATCTACATGGTATCAGTTATTACCATACCTTTTCCACCTAGAGGCTAGAGCAGATGCAGTACTAACCAAGGAAGGCATGATTAATTTAAATTCCTGTTCTTCCCATCATCTCCTTTAGGTTCACGTAACTTGTTACTCCCATTTCTCCTATTGAAATTCAGAAAACGTATTTGGGTTTCATCAGGCCTCACAGCCGAATTTGATACTGCTATTTCTGAAATTAGTGGTGAAATCAGTGTGGATAATATCAGATCAGTATTCAGTTTGTATTCAAAAAATTAGATGTGGATATCTGATATCTGAATATCCATGTGGATATAAATACAAATATAGTTTTACGTTTCAATTATCCGTATTCAAATAGTAGATATATATTATATAATTTAATATATATTATGAACAAATTATCTTATTTATCATTATAATTAGATAGAAATATAAAATTTAATATTTTTTCTAATATTTTAATATATTTTTTAATAAATATTTGATTCATATCCAAAATATAAAAAAGAAATATGAATATGATTTTATCACCCGCTATGTTTTCACCTCTTAGTGGTAATATATAAATATTTACAATTTTAATTTTAAGGTATCTTGTATAATGAATTGAGGTCAGACCGAGTAATAAATAAATATTTACAATTTTAATTTTAGGGTATCTTGTATAATGAATTGAGGTCGGACCGTCGGAAGAGGTAGTAATAAATAAATATTTACAATTTTTTTTAAGGTATCTTGTAAAATGAATTAAGGTTGGACCGTTGGAAGTGGCAGTAATAAATTTTTCTCTCTCTCTGTTGCAAGCTGGCTACAAGCACAACAATTTTTTCCTCTTTCGTTATTTCCAGAAATAGAGAGGTTAAGTTTTTGTTTTCCCTCTAAGAGAAATTAACCAAAAAAGAATGTATTAAATTTTCCTATTGTTTAATTCAAGATAAATATAATATTGTTAATTTCAAACAGAAGGGGATTTGTCCCATAAACAGGGGTGTACAAAAAAACCCGAGACCCACCCAACCCGTCAAACCCGTCCGACCCGACCCGTTTTTTACCGGGTTGAGATGTTATTGGATCGGATATGGGTTGAATTTTGGACAAACCCGTTACTCTGGGTCAGGTCACAGGTTTGCTCTTACTAACCCGTTTATACCCGGACCCGATCCAGAGTCCTTATCTCCTTCCAAAGCGACCCGGCATCAATTAAATACCGCAATCCACATTAAATCTCCATTAAATCCCGCAATCCTTATCTCCTTCCTTCTCGCCACAGGCGGCCTCGATCTCCTTCGCTCTCGATGCCTTGATCTCCTTTCCGCACGGCGCGCTCTCTCTCTCCCACGACGCCTGGGAAAATGGTTCCTTTCCGTCTTCAATATGCCTCAAATCCGAGACTGACAACAACAATCCTCCACTCAAAATACTCAGCCATCTCTACCTTTCAATTGCAAATCCGTCTTCAATCATTTCAATCTTAATGGCGACCTCAGAGAGACCAGTACCACCACGAAATACTCAGGCTCAGCCAAAGGTACTTTTCATTTTTTTTTTTTGGTCTTTCTTGCGTTGAGGTTACCATTCTAAGAATCTCTTCATTACCTTGCGTTGAGGTTACCATTATGAGAATCTCTTCATTACCTTGCGTTGAGGACTTGAGGTTACCATTCTTTTTTTTTCACTAGAGGATCAGACATTCAGATGCCAAATGGTATCAGTATATGTACTGGTACGACTGCACTGGTACCACTGTACCAGTTTCCAAATTGAAATAGAAATAGACATATATCACTTAATCTGCTTATTTTATTCAAAATATCTAAATTAAACAAATTATTTATTGTTGCTTTTTTTGTTTTCTTTTTATCATTATGTAGTGTTTTTATTGAACCGGCATCATGTTCTTTGGTACTAATGACATGGATTTCATTGTAGTTAACATACAGTTTAGAGATGAGACCAAAATATTTATCATTGACTCTCGTTCAATTCTGGTGCAAAAACCAGAAGTATGATACATGTTCTAAACTGATTTTTATGCTACCTTGGTATAGAGACAATCTCTAATGAACAGACTGAAGCTTAAGGCATATGGGTGCTGAATTGCTGAGTGCTGATTTTGAAGTTTACAAGGGGATTTTATGCTTAATATACTTTAGTTGTCAGTTTGGATTTTTTTTCAACTTTGTATGATTTGCTCTTTTGTATCGGGATTGCTATGTTGTTTTGCTTTGTATTAGGTTTGCTGCACTGGTGTGTTAATTTGTTTAGGGTATGTTGCTTAATACCTAGGTTAATATTGGACAAGTCACTAAATTGTGGAGCCCACTATAAGTTTCTCGTGGATATATTTTTGCCTTTCTGTCTCTTTGATTTTTTTTAACGCTATGCGTGCAAGTGCAACGTAGCCACTGGTCCATATACAGATGAACATAAAAAAATATAGCTACTATAGAATAAGGGCTATTCGACAATACCAGAATGATAGCTTGAATTAATAACCCATTTAACCCGTCTAACCCGCATAACCCGTATATAAAAAAATAGATGAGTTGGGTTGGGTTATGGGTGGGTCAAGTAAAAAAAATTTTTAACCCGGTGTAATCGGGTTGAGTTCAAATTTTAATAAAATATCATTGATCCGACCGTTGTACACCCCTACCCATAAAATATAATTAAGTAAATAAGTTAAGTTAAAAGAAATATTCTAGTCCAAAGAAATTTTAACGGGAAAGGCTGAAATATTTTAAAGCCAATTTATACATGTTTGTTTTCCTTTTCTTTGTAGAAATAACACTTTAAATGATGTCAAATTTAAATTTCATTATGTCACATTATCACTATTATATTTCATTTTTAAAACATTAATAATTTTAATTTAAAATTTTGAAATGTTAAAATAAAATTGTTAGATATGATTTATTTTATACTATTTACAAAAACATTAAAAATTAACAATTTTTCAATTTTGTTCATGTATGAATAAATAAGTTAAAACATTAACGTCCATAAATTATTCGCATTAGTGCATCTTTACAAGTACTTGATGATTAAAGTAAATTTAAATATAATAAACTTCTACGATGCACATAAAAAAAATATACTCTCTCTTCTCTGTTATATTTATTATCATTGGTTAATTATGTTTTTCAATTTTACGAAAGTCACACAAAAATGCCAAGCGGGCATGAATATGCAATATTTCCGATTGACCCTATTAATATCAAATCCACAAGCAGTATAGAACTTGGAAAGAACCTATCTTATATATAAAGCAAATATATGATTTCTTCTGCATATAATTGGATCAAAACAAGATGAGTATGTTGAAGAACAACCTTTCTACTATCCATTGAAATTTTTTCTTTAATCCTCTCTCTGCTTTACTTGCCATTATTTTCAGTCCCACAAAAATAAAAAACACGTCCAGTATCCTTCGACATCGTACCAATTGTTCCCCATTTACAAAAAGGAAGGTTCATCATCCTCCCATTGCCCCCCTGTTGGTCAATTAACTAGCCGTATGTACAATTTCCTGTTAACATACAATTGTAAATCACAATGAAAACTGCTTTCTAGTTTCAGATAATAATTAGTGTTGCTCTTTTAAAAAATCTAAATAAATTTGATTTGGTACATTGTGGCAGGATATATATATGTTGCATGCTCTATTTAGATAGTTGGTAAAGCTTATATCTGTACATGTTCAAGGGGAAACCAAAACGAGAACACATTTTTTTTATCAATAAAGTGAATTTTTTTATTTTACATCAAGACCCAATAAGTATATAAAATTGAGAAAATTGTTCACATTTTTCTGTCAGTTGACTCAGTTGTAAAACAGAAAAAAGGAACAATGTTATTTTTGTATGGTGAATATTTTCCTATCTACTGGTACTATGCAACAGAAGTTTTACTAAAAAAATGAAAACAAAATGTTTCCATTATCATGCATAAAGTTTAGCTCAAACAAATTATCAAGAAAATATAATGAAACCCAAACTATGACCAATTTGAGCAGCTATCTTACAGTTTCTAGACCACTCATGCCAAATTGAAATGCAGTAGCCATCCCTATAGCTACTCTTCAATTTCCTCTGGAAGAATTGCAAAAAAAAGAAGAGTAGTGTTACTAATTTTAACAATGATTGATTAGCTGTTTGAAGCTCATTAGGGTACAATTACAATATTCATTGACTCAATAGGATTCAGTTAAAATCAGAGCTAATATAGAAGATAATGATCGACTATGACATACAAGATAATGTATCACTCTGAGGCCAATCAAAAACAGTTTTAGATTATATATAGATCATTGCTTTTAATCATTTCTAGGCTGAGAGAGCTACTAAGGAAAAATATAAAGAAAATAGAGGAATTATTGCAAACCTTTTTCTACCAATCCTTTCATGGAGATCAAATATCAAATTTCTTTCCTTCCGCTCTCTTCTCATCTAACCATTCAAGAGAATAAAAGAATCAATTTTATATCTAGCAAACCCTACGAATACAATTTGTTTCGAGCCACATGCATGAGGATGAAAATCTCTAATCTAAATTCAATTAATAAAAGAACTTACCACCATCAACAGCATACAGTCAGAATCAGCATTGAAACCAACTGCTCCTCTCAGGGGAAACAAATTAACCTGCACCAAGCAACTGATAATTCTACCACCACCAACCAGGAGAGGTGTGAGAGGTAGGTGAAAGGAGAGAAGGGTTTTGCAATCTTGGCTTAGGATGGGGTGGCGGGATGAGAGAGCCAGAGGGGAGAAGGGGATATTAATATTAAATAGCGCAAGGATGGGAGTACAGAGTAACGGGAAAGTCGTAAGTGGGTAGGGTGAATGTGCGCCACATGGCATGGAGAGATGACAAGTGCCATGTAGGGATGCCGGGGGTCTCGAATTCAGATCCAGTGCATACCTGACAGGGTAGAATTTGATCTGAGTGTTCCGTTTTAATTTGACACTAATCTTAAAACATATCTTCTATATTCTAAATAGATCATAGTTGTGGGCTTTAACGGTTTTAATTCATCATTTCAAGCTGAGATAATATATATTGAAGTCATACTTACGTATCAAAGACTTTGTGAACTTAAGAACACTCTAATTTTACTCTTAGAAAATAATTAGAATAAACTTAATTTAATTTATTTTGCACCATTCAGCTACATGCTTACTCTTTTCCTCCTATCTTGTTGGTCTCTAAAATCTTCTTTCAAGGTTAAGTCTTCCTGTTTAGAAATTCGGATTTTGGTTTATCTTTGAGTTAGCATATTTAATTTGTTTTACTAGACTTTCAGGATTCTCTCGTACTGCCATGCACCACACATGTTTTTTTATGCGATGTTTAATACAAATTATAACTTTGACATGGCACATTTATCACTTATTTTTTACACTTACATGGCATGTTTTTATGCAGCTACTCTACAACACCAATTGTATAAGGGGGTTGGGTATACCATAGAAGCAAAAGGTAATAATAGCAGTATTATTGTAAAAATAATATAATCCATAGGCAATGGTTTCTTGGTAACACCCAAAATTCCTTGATTATAGAATAAACGAGGAAGGAGTTTTGATACAAAAAAGAGTTGCAAGTAGGAAGTAATACAAACTATTTTCCATGGTAATTAATGCCAGCTGTACTAGTACCATATAAATAAGATTACCATAAATCATATCCAAAGAGTACTTAATTACTCTTGAACGAATTTGCCAAAACATCCATATTTTTGTCACACCTTGTGTTGCTGCATTATTTTTCACATACATCGATATCGATGTTTTAACCTACATCCCAACGAACAGACGGATAAAAAAATAACAAAGTTCAACTAAAAGCTCAGTGCCAGTTATTTAACAATCTAGCTAGTTCCTAAGCGCGCAGTTGAAATAACAAAGTATCTCAAACTTTCAGTCATATTTCAAAATCAATATATATATATATATATATATATTTATATTTCCTAAGCAGTTGAAATAGAAAATATTTTTTATCTACTCAAAATTGCAAATAATAAATCAAAATTTAAGTAACAAAACAATTTTGTTATAACTTAAATGAAACCGAGTAGAAGACACAATTCAAATCTTTACTTGAAACTACAAGTTAAGCAACCAGAATTATCGAACAAAGTAGGATCAGATTCAATTGAATGGGCTATCAAACACCACCATCACACCGGATCGATCGGGTTTGAATGGGCTATCAAACACCACCATCACAATTTCTTTTAGTTTAACATATTCCAATCTAGTTTATGTACTACACTAGATGTAAGGATAAATAATATTGTAGATTACAATTTAATATTCATTACATACCAATTCGAGAAAATTACACATTTAATTACATTCTTGATAAGTACAATAATTATTTTGAGAGCAGCTTGTGCGACTAACATTCTAGATGGCACAATTAAAACTACTAAAATAAATGTAGATCATGAAAATCACAAAGAATTACCAACTAAATCTATAAGCCTCAAATTATGGTGCTATCTAAATCAATACTTAAATGCCCGATAATTAAAGGACTAGGAATAAATCATAGTAGAGGCGTTATGTGTGATACCTAAACCTATCAAGCAAAACTTGCTTCCCAATAGATCGGAACAGGATTGGTATCATACATAGTGCATATTCAAACCGAGGTTAGGTAGTATAACAAGCAAGCAAGATAGTTTGTACCAACAAGCAAGTTTAATTAAATTTTTCAATTTAGTAATTTATCAAGTTTTCATGTAAACAATAACAATCTTTACTTTATGCAATGATGCAATAGAAGCAAGTATAATGATTGGATTCTTTAATCAAACCTGGTGGAATCCATAACAAATTTAACAATCAGATCATGTGCACCATTATGGACAACTCAAGGTATAAATTCAGATGCAAGATTTAAAATATGCAAATGCACTAATTTTCTAGGTAAAAGATTAAAAAAAAATCCACATGACCCACACCTGAACTGAAGCAAACTCTAATACTGGTTGTCAATCTGAATCTCAACCGACTCATCAGGACCTTCCTCTTGATTCTCTAAATCTAAATGTAGTTTCTGACATACGTAATTTAGAACCTATAGAATCATTTTAAATAATGTTGAACTAATCAAATTTATTGTTTTCTGTTGTTACTGTAATTTTCTACAGCTTAGAACAAGTAATTTCTTGACATTCCATTAGAAATAGTGTTTCCTAACCATCTTTACATCCTGTCACAACTCACAAGTAGGTCCGAGAAGGACTTAAAAGTAATTATTCTGTCAGCTTTCAATCCCTGGTAGCCTGGTAGGGACTCAGTTTTAATAAAAATTGAGCTATATTTTAGAGAATATTCCCAAGGAACCAGTTTTCAGAGAAATTTGTACATCAGTCCCTGAAACGTGTCAGAAAAAGATTGTCCTTACGGAAAAGCCCCTGAAACCTGTCAGAACGCAGAACCTTGCAGTAAAGCCCCTGAATTTTACAGAATGATCCCTAAACATCTCTGAACTATACTATAATAATATATGTTTACCAAAAATTATGTTGGATAGCTTTTTTTTTCATAAATATCAAGAAAACAGCACTTGGTCCAGAATTTTGCAAAACTGTGCTTGACAACTTCAGAATTTTACCAGAATATACCTTAGAATTATTAAAAGCAAATGTGAAAATGATCTTTTAGAAAATAAGTTCAGACATGATAAATTGAGAACAAGTGTGTTAATTATCAGGTATATAGAATAGAGGAGGGATCAAGTTACAACATTTTTTGAGTTACAACAAGCATTATTTACATTTTCAAAGTCCAAATCGTCGATCCAAACCGTTAGATGTGATCTCTACAATAAAATGTGCTTGGAGACCAAATTTTACATTTTTTGGAATTTTTTTACTATTTATTAAGGTGGGTACAAAAACTAGTCAAATTCATACCATTGAATTTTGTACCCATCTTAATAAATAGTAAAAAAATTCCAAAAAATGTAAAATTTGGTCTCCAATCACATTTTATTGTAAAGATCACATCTAACGGTTTGAATCGACGATTTGGACTTTGAAAATGTAAATAATGCTTGTTGTAACTTGTTGTAACTCAAAAAATGTTGTAACTTGATCCCTCCTCTATAGAATATATTATGACAGATACAAGATTTAGAGCAACTGACAAGAAATAAAAACAGATAGCATGAAATCTGATATGAGAATTTAAAATTCACGCATCTTAGAAGATTAAACTTATCAAGACAAGCATAAATATGAATATATGATGGACATGATTTGCATAATTAATGTTTCAACTGATTTAGCAAATAAGAATTGATTTAGTTATGATCAGAGAAACACATATGGTTTTCCATAAACTGGACCAGCATAATACAATGACATATTTCTAAAATATGAACAGCCACAAGTTACAATTAATTAGAAGAAATGTTTTAAACCGAACAATTGGTCATATTCAGATTTAATTAACAAGGCATTCAAGGTTAAATTTGTCAACAAAAAATGATAGAGTAATAACGGAATGTTCAAAATATATTAACCCGATCAAGCAGTGAAGGAAGAATGCAAAGTATTTCGCAGCTAAGACTCAATAGAAAACTATACTATGATAGAAATAAGGAAAAGAGGAGCATGGGCCTCCCTTAACACCAAATCGTTTTGGAGAAGGAAAGAGAGAGATAGAGAGGAAGGATACGCCTTAAAGGCTTTTTAGTTTTTATTAACCCAGCCAACACAATTTGTTTTTGGAGAAGGAAAGAAATGAAAAAAGGAAGCATGAGGGAAATCAAAGAAAATATTGAAGGAGATGAAAAAAATGTAAGACATGAATAGCTTTCTTATTGCATCACCGTCAATCAATATCTTTCTCATTGCATCACTCCCAGTCAAGTCTATTCAATTTTGTATTTTTTTCGAAACATATAATTTCATAATTAGATTAATTACTTTCTTGTTTTATTATGTATGAGTAGAGGTGCTGTTGGGTCGGGTCGGTCCAAATACTATTATATTTGGACCCGTACCCTAAAAGTGTTCGGGTCCAAATTTCGATCCATATACTTATTTGTTTCAAATCGGGTCAGGTCCGGATCTGGATACCTATCTATCCGAAGATATTTCGGGTCCAGTCTTTCGGTGACGGATAGATAGATACTCATAACTTGTTTGTAGATTATCGGGTCCAGTTCGAATACGGGGCGGTTCCAAATCCGGAGCGGATATATGTCATAACTCCAAAGTATTTGAAAAATCATTTACATTTAAATATAATAATTTCTTAAACATCTCATATCATAAATCACTATAATATAAATTAAAAACTACTACAAAATAAAAATTATACTATTAATCTTGTTCATAAATAATAAAAAATATCATGCTACATAACACAATAAAAATAATAACTTTATGGTTGAAGAAGAAATAATTTTTACTTTTTTAGAAAGTAAAATATTGGAGATGAGGGTTTCCGTTTCTATGGCTCAAAAAAATCTATGAATGAAATACTAATAATTTGTAGAAAAGATACATTAATGAGAGCAATAAATTTTCATCATTATGAAGAAGATATTAAGGCAAATGTTGAAGAATGTATTCATAGCAATATATTTTACTTAAAAAATTAATGTAGCTGTTATGGAAGGAATAAATTTGATATTCATCTGTGTATATAAACATAGCAAATATGTCTGCATTATATTTTCTCACATTCAAGTTGTGAAAAAGTAATGGACTCACCACGGCTTATGCAAAAATTAATATGCAAAGTTGTATTTTTATATATTAATAGTTATTAGAGGAGAGTTCAAATGCCTTCATTTTTTGTGCCTCCACCATGCCTCTATTTTTTAAAACTTTAATAACTCAAAATTTAAAACTTAAAAGTCAAAATAAAACCGTTGGATATGACCTACGTCATTTTATTTATGCACGTGTAAAAAATTATGACATTTCAATTTTATTTTGATTGTCATCAAGAGCTTGTAAAAAATGCATTAATATGGATGATTTCTAGACGTTGATTTTTGAACTTATTGATTCACATAAAAACAAAATTAAAATGTGATAATTTTTTATGAGCACATAGAGAAAATAACATAGATCACATCTAACGGTTTTATTTTGACTTTTAAGTTTTAAATTTTGAGTTATTAAAGTTTTAAAAAATGAAGGCATGGTGGAGGCACAAAAAATGGAGTCATTTGAACCCTCCTCTAGTTATTACTTATTAATATATGTTTTATCGGGTATTCATGCGGGTATCGGGTCGGGTTCGGTTATGGGTCGAATAATTAAATGAAACCCATATCCTACTCATTATAGTATCGGTTCCGGTTCGGATCCGAATCAGATATTAAATTATTAATTTTATAACCGTACCTATAATTTAACCAGTTATATTTTTTTAAACCATACTCTATCCAAATTAATCAGATCCGGATCGGATTCAGTTCCGGATCAGATCCGGATAATCGGATAAAAGTAGCACCTCTGTATATGAGTCAGTTTCTGAATTTATTATGTATACATATATTTTTAATGCAGTAATCATAATATATAATTTTATATTATTAGTTATGTTTTTTTTATATCGTTACAATTGTAAATATATGTTATTTGTGGATATTTTATTCATAGAACAGTGATTTGACCAGTCAATTCACTGCCAACCAATATCTTTCACATTCTGGATGCCAAGTGCTCCATCACTCTGTTTGGCTGAATAATAAAGTCATCAATTTGAAAAACAAAATAGACAAAGTGAATGAATACTCAATATAATAAATAATTAAACAAAGTAATCAAAGTGAATAATAAAAACACTCAATATGAATAAGAGGATTAATTTAGAAGAAATATGAAGTAAATATTCTTTGCTCTCTTTACTAATTTTGAAACAAATATTCTTTGTCATGTCAGTTAAATTTAAATTGTAAAAATGAAAAAATTCTAAAATTAATATAAAAAATATTGCTAAATTTTTAATATGACAAATAAATTAAAAAAAATTCAATGATGGATATGAAGATGCTCGACGCTTAAACATACATCATAATATAATTTTAGCATTTCTATAAGCATTATCGCTTGGATCAACGATTTGAACTATATATTAAAGTAGCAAAACAATGTGCGATTTTATTCATTGTTTGATACTAATATAACATTAACTGATTGTCTAGAATCTGAATACAAGTTGACTCTGATAACTAATTAAGATCTTTAATCGCGACCATTCTTTTTAGATCTGACGGACTGAAATAAATTAAAGCGGAAACGAAATTAACACACAAAAGCAATGACGCAACACAACATGTTCCAATCTCATCTACTTTTCTCTTGTAATTGTAACTAGGCCCAAATTAATCTCTCTCCAATGCGGTTGAAATGTATTGGGCCGAAGTAGCCCCATTTTCAGCCTCTTCACTCTTTTTTGTTCGGCTTCGCTTCCTAGAGCGAGAACAACATTGAATAGCAAACCATCCCGAAATTTTTTTGTTACCATCTTAATAATTGAAAATTCTGATTTTGTCATCTCTTCTTGAGAAATTCAGAATAATCTACGCAAAACTCAGAGGTTCCACGAATCCACGCAAATTAGGAATCTGCATGAAATTTTTTTTTTTTTTTTTTTTTTTTTTGGGAAATTGAGGTTCCAATCTGCGTAGCGGTGAGCATAGTGACAAGATACCTGAATTATATCCGAATAATTATTTTTTGGTGTGATGCCGAACCGAACGCTGAATTATTCAGTTGACCGAATTTTGACCGAATTAAATCCAAATAATTCACGAATTTTATGAACTTTTTCCAAATTTTCCGAATTATTCACGAATTTTTTCAAGAACAATTTTTTTTTTGGTTTTTTTTTTGCTCCCTTGCAGAACTGAGATTTCTGATCCGAATAATTCCGAATAATTATCAAATTATACCCGAATTATTCCCGAATCACGAATTTTTGATCTTGCCGAACTGAACCTGAATAATTCATTTGTCACTATGGCAGTGTCTATTTCCTTGTCCCGAGAGTAGAGATTGTCTAATTAGACGACTGGAAAAGACATTGTCTAATTAGCGCCCGTGAACCGCGCCCGTACCCGTGAGCCGCGACTGTGAGCGGAGCCGAACCCGTGAACCACGCAAGAAATTGTCTAATTAGCGCCCGTGAACCGCGACTGTGAGCGGAGCCGAACCTGTGAACCACGCAAACACCAGCGCGCATCGCCCGTGAACCGCGCCCCCGCAGCCGTGAGCCGCAACTCCGACCCTGTGCATCGCGCAAACACCGCCCAGAGAAAATTGAGTTTTTTCTCTGCGGTAGCGAGATTCGATCTTGGGAAGGCTCACTCCTGCGCAAAACACTTAACCACTCCACCAAAGTTTGTTTTATGTCATATTTGAGTAATTATAATACTTTATGTATTCTTATAAATTATAGCTTCATTTAGTAAATTAGATTTTTGTAATATATTCACTTATTAATTAGACTTTTGTGGTTATTTAAATAATTAGATCAAATGTAATATATAAATTAATAAAAAATTATATATATATAATAGACGTATCGTATCCTAGATTTTTGAAAATTACTGTATTGCCGTATCCGTATCGTATCCGATACGATACCCGTATCCGTATCCATGCAACATAGGTTTCAAGGTTTAGGATAGTCAAGTTTTTTAGTTTTAATGCTTGGTTGTGATCATCTAGCATAGCTCCAGTGATTTGGAGCTGTTTTTGTTCAGATATAGCTTTGTGGACTAATGAAATCGGGGAGAATATCCCGCTTTCTTAAAAAAAAAAAAAAAAATTAATTGGATCCCAGTACTGATAAATTTCTTTAGCTACGGAAAATACAAGATACATTGAATAAGTATACAAACTTGAAATTTAGTTAGGAACATGCCTTATTTAATCTTTGATCGGTGACATAGGTACATAGCCAATACAATCACTTTTTTTGTGAATATTTAAAATTACAGACTAGACCCTATAAAAAAAAATTGGACAAAAATGCTCTGACAGCGAGCAGTCATCAACAAAAAGCAGAAACAATTACTCCAACATATCTATCTACTACTTAAATTTGTAACATATGGCAAGCGTGTGCCTTCTTGAGATGCTGCCTTGTGTTGTGGAGAGGCTATATATGTCTAGGGTTATCCTCAACTCGGGAAGATTATTTACCTGACAAATTGCCTTTTTCCAGACTTAGCTTGGCTCTCACACTTGGCAAATTGGGGGAGATCGTCCCTGGTTGTTCTCACAAGGCACTGGAAGCAGTGCATCCTTTCTGTTCTTCAAATTCTCAGGGGATCACTATCTACTGGGCCCACGCAACTCCTCTTCGCCCTTGAAATCTGGAATTGATATCATTAAGGATGCAAACGGATCAATGAGTGTGTGATTTAATTTTTCAATTTTTGGTACATGACAAGGGACCGGCGTTACAGCCTTCCTAGAATATTACCAAAAATCTAACAATAAACAATACTGCTATACAAGTGAACCATATTTTATGCAAAACGTTGCTGGTAATTCAGTGAATAATAAACACAAAATTTATTAAGAATAATTATTATAGGACATACATCAGTTCTAGCTATATTTTCATATTTGAATAATTAAGGGAGTTACTTTGACAGTCTTTTGAGTACTTGTGAATTCAAGTGAAGAATTCATCTCATAGTAAGGTTAATTTGATGTGTACAAATGGCCTATTGATTAATTTATGGTCATATTTTGGTAATACTTTTGAGAGTTTCATAGCAGAACGATCGGTCTGAATTTATATTTGGTGCAATCTGCATTGTTATTTTGCACAAATGTCATTTTTCAAATTAGTTAATTTGGTAACACTTTGAGAACTCGTTACACAAGGGCAGGGAGTCATGCTAAATTAAAATTAGGACCAATTTGAGCAGCATTCTTACCTTTCCTAGACTACTCATGCCAAATTGAAGTGCAATAGCCATCCCTAGAGCTACTCCTCGACTTCTCAGTTTTTTCCTCTGGAATAATTGCACAAAAAGAATAGTGTTACTCATTTTAACAATGATTGATTGACTATTAATTTGCAGATCATTAGGGTTGCAATTACAATAATTAGCTACTATAGGAAGTCATCTTCCATACTATTATGTACAGTTCGATAAAAGCATTTGCGGGACAATTCACACATAATACTTGTGGGACAATTCGCAAATAGTATTTGCGGGACAATTCGCAACTAGTACTTGCGGGACAATTCGCATCTAGTACTTGCGGGACAATTCGCAACTAGTACTCGCGGGACAATTCGCAGGTAGTAATTGTGGCACAATTCGCAACTAGTATTTGTGGGACGATACAAGCAACAGAACCTTTTGAAATATATGTACATGTGAATAAAAGCATTTTAGATGGATTTATGCTCTTTTTTTTTAAGCTCATTCTCTTTTTGTTACCATCAAGCAGTTGTAAGGAAAATTTGGAGCTTTGGCTTGAGTTGGGCGCTAGAGACGACCAAACTTTAGGTTCAAATGTTAAATTCCTATTTAAATTTATATTGAGTAATAAAGTAAAAGAACATATCTACTTCGAAAAATAACAGAGATGAGCTGAACCGGGAGAAAATCTCTGAGGAGGAGATGGTCCCAAAGGAAACAAATATATTGCTCTTAGGCTATTATTAACCTCTACGCTAACTGAGCTACTACAAAAAAAAGGAAAATAGAGAAATTATAGCAAACCTGTTTGGCTCTCTTCTCGTCGAATTTGCTCTTTCGGCTCTCTATTCGTCGAACCATTTCAAAGAGAAATAAAAATGATCAATTTTTCTATCTACCTACGAGGCTACGATTACAAATTTACAATTCTTTGAGCGAGGAGGTTATAAATAGCCTTCCGGTCAGTAAAACAAAAATGGAATAAGACTCCCAAGGGAGGCGGCATTGCGGCAGTCATATTTTAACCTAGAAATGCTTTGGTAGGGTCTATCGACAGTGTTTTGATCCTGTCCGTTTGTTTCCTTAAATAAAAAGGATGCCCGTAGTTATGCAAACAAGCAACGGGCCGAAATTTACATGAATAATGGATTAGTTCCGGAGTCCATTATGTATTTATGTTATTTATAAGGAACCGAATCCTCTGCCCCCTTGTGGGCAGGAAAATCCTGCCCACATGTGGCTTTGACCGTTCGATCTGCTTTTGGATTCGTGCTGTGATGAAGCACTTGATGAAACGGAAAAAATAAAAAAAAACTGAAAAGCTCCGTTAGCTCTCTGTTCCTGGGTCTGATCGATACTTTCCTCTCCCCTCCCGTTCATCACATTTTTTTCCTCTCCCCTTCCACTCAACACCTCTTCTCACTCACGAGCTACGCTTCTTCTCCTTTGACTCTCTTTCGTCCAATAGAGAACGAATCTGCTCCATGACTCCACCCCCCTTCCAGTCTGTTCTTCCCATCACTTCCATCAACTGAAAAGTATTTTCTTTGATTGATTTATATATATATTTTTTTTTTGCACAGGTCTTTATCATAGTTAGCGAGCAAATATTCGTTTCATGGCGGTATTGTTGAGTACTAATTTTGTCCATTAAACTTGTTTATTTTGATGAATTTAGTAACTGCAATGAAGCCCCTTCCACCTAGCAATCCCTCATTAGTTTGTTTTCCTGGGCAGAAATACTGAATTCAAATAAACAAATACAAAAATCAATTCAGTGGGGAGCTACAACATTATGCCTCTCAACCCTCTCAAGTGTCAATCCGAATAAAAGCCCTAAAATTTCAAAAAATAAAATACCTAAACTTGTTAGTTATGATTTATGTTAAATTCAACTGGTATGCAATATGTATCTGGTAAATAGCTGATGTTGATAAAGTGTAAAAATGATATTTTCCTATTTGTGTATCAGGTAAAAATAATGTGCCATTTGCACCATGATCATCTATGTCCTGTTTTCCATATTTCTAGGAGGATTTTCACAGCTGTAAGTATGTATCACAAACTTGCTCCTAAAGAAAAAGAAGCATTGCAAACTTATTAATTTTGATTTATTTATATTTTTGCGGAATGTAATGTAGTTCATGCATCTGTACCTTACAGCTGTGCAAATCCAAAATTAAGAATAATATCAGACAAACTAGCATCAACTGCTAAGCATTCTAATTGAATTACTATCAAATTTTCATTGGTGATTTATGTTTTTAAAGCACAATTTGATTTTGGCCATTGCTTTTTATAAATTTGAAATATCTTCATTTGGTCAGAATAGATATTAGCAATATATAATTTCATAGGTGGCTACTACAAATTGCATGAGATTATCATCTTGATTTGTCTCTAAAAGTTCCTCCTTCATTTACCAGTATTTGCTTTATCCACCTCTATGCATTGTAATTCCGATTCTACCCTTGTGCTTAAACCTAATTCAGATATCTCCATTGCAGTTTGACTTGATCGAGTAGATAATCCAGATGCTTCCTCCATGAGTTCCCTAATTTGTTTGAACCTTTCGAGCAATTATGTAATTGTTTTACAAAAAGAATAGCAGAAAATGGGGAAAGCATCAATTTTACTGATAGAAGAAATAAAAACACAATGACACTACTTGAATTAAGATGACAGGAGGGGAAAACATCAATTTTACATTTATTGTACTAAGTTTATTTTGTGTTTCTTTTATTGTCTTAAATCTTTTATTTTTTTTTAATCAGGCTCACGATTCCTGAGCCTTCATCCATATTTATACTATAGGTTTCAGTTCAAATTAAACTTGAACTTTTAATCAATACGAAAAATGAGGACTTAGATCCTCATTTTTCTTCAGAATTTTTTTTTTTACTAAAAATGAAGCCACTAACACAGATGTATAATTAATTTCCAAATTTAATCAGTATGAAGGATATGTTAATTTAATAATCTTATTTTTTAGTAACTAGGTTCAAAGTGTAGTAAAGAAAACAGTGAAAATGACACCTCGTAGGAGTTTATGTTGACAAGGCGGCCAGCAATACACTTAGGTGCTGTCAACCCTGCACAAACGCCCATAGTACGTAGGTGCTGTCGTCTCTCTTCTGATTTTTTAAGTGGGTCTGTTACTGGCAGATTTCCGGTCAAGGAAGTTGTACAGTCGTGAGATCTGCTGAACTCCGAAATTTATATAGTTTCAATTTGGTCAGTACATAGGAGCGGCACGAAAGAGAGTCAAGGAGAAGAAGCATAGATCGTGAGGGAGAAGAGGTGGTGAGCGGGAGGGGGGAGGAAAAGATGTGATGAGCGGGAGGTTGAGAGGAGCAGAGGTGGTGAGCGGAGGGAAGAGGAAAGTAGCGATTAGACCCAGGAACAAGAGAGCTAACGGAGCTTTTCATTTTTTTTCCGTTTCATCAGTGCTTTATTACAGCACAAATCTGAAAGTAAATCAAACGGTCAAATCTACATGTGGGCAGGATTTTCCTGCCCACAAGGGGGCAGAGGATTCGGTTCCTATTTATAATGGGTCGGGTTCCCCTCACAGGGAATGGGTTTTCTGAACTCCTCAACTTTCCGTATGTACATTTTTGAAACAAAACCTCGTGTCATAAAGGAATGCGTATCCTCTGCATTAACTCAAAATATAATTTTTGACTCTGATTTTAAACAGAATCAATTTAAGTATCTCTATAATATAAGCGGCTTTTCAATATTAATATGAATCTAGTATGTGCAAATTTTAAAATATATCGGACGTTTGAGATTCATTAACTCAAAAGATTTCCTTTTGAGTTAATGCAGAGGATACGAATTCGTCATAAAGTGGGTAGGTTAAAAATAGGCAAGGATCGGAGGGTGGCAGTGAGGGGAACCGCAAGGGAGGAGGCACAACCCGTGCAGAGTTCGAAGAGAAGGCGGGTTAATGTTAGGACAGATGGAGGCGTACACGAGAAGCAAAGAAATTTTGTCGGAAGAGAAATAAGATGGAGAAAAAGGATTGGAAGCTGATAGGAGTACTCGCGCTACAGTACCCGCACCTAAACTGCCATATATAACTGTTTGTGGGGACCAAACTGCCATAACTGCACTTCAGATCTGTAACTTTTTTTTTAATATTAATAGTCAAATCTTGAAGTATGTAGTCCAAAGAACACAAGTATTTATATCTATATAGTAAACAATGTAAATGATAAATTAATTATTTTTAAATAATTATACCCGCACCTTTTTTTTTGAAATTTCTGATGTCATACCTGCACCTAAACTGTCATAATTGCTTGTGAGGACCTCAACTGTTATAGATCTGTAACTTTATTTTAAAATATTAATAGTCAAATCTTGAAGTATATAGTTCAAAGAACACAAGTATTTATATCTATATAGTAAACAATGTAAATGATAAATTAATTATTTTTAAATAATCGTACCCGCACCTTTTTTTTGAAATTCCTGACATCGTACTCGCACCTAAACTGCCATAATTGCTTGTGGGGACCGCAATCGTTCCAGATCTATAACTTTTTTTTTAATATTAATATCCAAATCTTGAAAGTATATAGTTCAAAGAACACAAGTATTTATATCTATATAGTAAATAATGTTGTAATTTTTACATAACTGCTTATAGGGACCTAAACTGCCATAATCTTGTAATTGGATCCCTCCTCTTTTTACATATGACACTGAAAGTATCAATATCTAAGTATTAAAAGTATTTATATCTATGCACTAAAGTATTTATTTTTATGAGGTCAATTATTTTTGTTAGACAAATGTTGATGCAGAATTAGTGCCGAGGCTTTGAAAGGGTGCTGCTAGGATTTTAGAATAATAATTAGTTGAGACTATATAATATCTTTTTAGAATAATAATTAGTGGACACAATATAATTAGTGGGAACCATAATATATTATTCCTCTAAATGCAATTACTGTAGCACGGGTACAGAAATAATTATTCAAAAAGGATTAAGAGTGAGCTATTACGGACATAAAAGAGGGTTTTTTAATTTTTGTGCACGGTTTAATAGGCTACCAAAAAAAATTATTGTTGGGCTGTGCGAAAAAAATTTGAACTGCATTAGTAGACAAAATTAAAATTATAATGTAGGCAAAAGCAGACATTTATCGGTCTATATTTTATTCTTAATGTCGATAAACTTAATTTGCAAAATTTAAAAGTAGATAACTAATGTGTGTAGTATATTATGCATTAGGAGGTTTGGAAGGAATTTAATTGTCAATAGAAAAGTGCTATTAAAATGTTGATCAAACAAAAAAATCACAGACAGTAAATTATATGCAGGAACATAAAAATACAAAGGAGAATTTAAAGATAAAATAGAAAAATGACAATATATAAGCTCCCTTTTTACAATAAGTGAGATTTTGCTAATATGTTAGTTAATTAGCATAGTGTAATTATGTATTTCTCATGTAAATGTGTGATTATCTGTCTAATGATAGCTAGCTACTATGCTACACCACTTGACAATTATGCGAATTGAACTTAATGATAAAATAAAAAAGGATAATAATATCATAATCATTGAAATCACTATTTCAAAAACAAATACAATTGAAGTCAATACATTTCTTGGTTTTCAAAAATAGTACACATTGAGATGCAGATGCGTAGTTAAATGAGATGAATGAGTCAATTGATCTCTATTTTTTTTTTAATATTTATGTATGACTTTTTATATAATTTAGAGTAAAATATCATGGATAATGTAAATTAACTCTCATTAATTATTAGAATGAAAATTTTATCAGATTGACTCTTATTAAGTGTTGATCCTCATAGTTTAAAAGTTTGATTCTATGGTAAGATATATATTTATGTTTGACCCTTGTTGGAATGTGTTGAGTTGCTATTGCTAATCATAGTTCAAATTGTACGAAAAAAATCATATTGTATCAAGATTCGTACCGCGAGAAGATAATTCTATGGTAAGATATATATTTCAATTACTGGGAAGAATATTTTGCCATATTTTTATATTTAATAAATATAATTTTTCAAAACAAACCTCTAGAAACATTTAAATAAATTTAAATTTGAGAAAATCAAAATGAAAAATTCCAGTCTATTACCACAGTTAAAACAATAAAAAAAATCGTATTGTATATCAAATATTTATGTCGGTCGTTTCCTCAAAATAAACTTTTTAATTTGTTCAATCATTTAAACTGAAAATGAATAAAACTAAATGAGCCAACTTTCCATGAGTAGAACTAGGGTGTTCTTAAGCTCACCAAATTAAAGTGTTTGGTGAGCTTAACTCCAAAATTCATCAAATCGGTTTCAAATAACAATTTGAACTGTTGAAACCCACCTATCTTACGAGTGATGCGTCTACATGTGAAAATTTTAAACATTCAAATTATTTTAGTATAAACTCAAGCGGTCAAAAAACGTTCAAATTATGAATGTACTAAAATTAATTTATTAACCTTCTAATTTTGACCAATTGACTTTATACTAAATTAATTCGAATGTTTAAAATTTTCACATGTAGACGCATCACTCGTAAGGTAGGCAGATTCTAACGGTTCGGATTCGTCATTTAAAACTGATTTGATGGATTTTGAAGTTAAGCTCACCAAACACTTTGGTAAGCTTAAGAACACCCTAGTTCTACTCATTAAATATAGATAATCAGACTTCACCAACTGCTAGAAATGCCACCAATTGGTTCAGTAAATTTTTAACCGCATTTGTTAATTTTTGTTATCGTAATATTTTGAATAAGATGGTATACCCTTTAAAGTTTAAACACGAAACCGAATTCTAGCTAGTAGATATTTTATTGCTCATTTTTCTTCTTTCCTTGATTTGTGGCCATCTGGTTTTGATTTTCTTCTTTTGTCACATCGTGTTGGCTAATTTTCTTCTTTTCAAAATTAATTGTGATTTAAAAAAGCCTTAAATTGAGATATTTTAAATATTGTAATTTTAACTGAGCCAGGAACTCTTCTTTCCAGATAATAAAAAAAATTGATAGAAATTCACTTATAACAAATTTATATTTTAACTAGTTCAATTTAACTCATTCTTTTCATGATACTTCGCAGCAATCTGCACTAGAGTAAAAAAGTTCAGGTCTTTACTTGAAGAAATTTATTTAAATAAAATATTTATTTATTATATTTATTTTATTTACAAGTAATAAATCAGGTAAATATTTGAACGTTAAGAAAAATAAAATGGAAGAAACTATAAAACCCTTCCAGTATTAATCATTGCATCAAGCTTTGAACCTAATTACGCCACCACCACCGTTCATGTTCATAGAGTCAAAGATTACAATAGCGAAGATTTTCCAACTGAGCGAAAAATATTACACCACCTGTGCTCCGTTAACGCCCCACTTAATGATGTGGCAGAGGAACAATTGGTACTATATGATTGTTGATGTTTATTCTTCGATGGTTGGCCGGCGTAGGTAGAGAAAGATTTGATCCAGCTTGGACCTGAAAGAGGTGGTAAGAAAAAAAGAGATAATATCATGAGAGAAGGGTTTGCTTTGATTAATTTGAACATGTTATATTTTAATAGTTATAGTGCGAGATCGATACAATTTGAGGATAGTACATTTGTTTTTCTTTTGTTAGATTTTTTTATTAAATATAAGACATGATTAATCAATAAATGTTGTGAGATCTAGAGATTAGAAGAAAAAAAGAAGCATACATGTACATATCTTTTACTTATGCTCGTATGCTAAAATATTTCAAATTTGAATATATATATATATTTGTTTGATTTGAATTCAACAAAAAAAAAATCATATTGTTCTGACCTTATATCTGAATGTATTTTAGAATCAATCATATTTTTAACATACTAAAATATTTTTTTTGTTTTGAATTTGAAATATGATATTTATTGAATTTATATATATTATTGATTTTCTCTGATCTCTTACTTTTAATATTTAATAAAAAAAATATACAACAGTAAGACAATACTTATCAAATTATATTCTTTATATCGAAGGGGATATGTATGTATGCTAAACAAAATTCATATTTTTATTGTGAACTGAATGATATCGTTCACACTATTTTGATGTTATGTATATTATGAGGACTAACTCAACGCATGATAGATCATGTAAAATCTCCCATTCCAATAATTGGGAAAGGCTATCAATTTAAATATAAAATTGTACTAGTGATTTCCTCAATCTATATATATATATATATGCCCTGTTGCAAAATCAAAGTAGACAGGCAGAATAGTGGGATTTGAGGATCACCCAAGTACTTTCAGGAGGACGCACGGGAATTAAGCGACTGAATGGACAATTCTGCTGAGGGATGAGAGCATGAACAGATAACGAGAATACAGTTGTCTCTATGTTTTGTCTTATGGAAGGAACGTTATTGCAGGCGGCTCTTTAGCTAGTCAAGAGATCAAAACAGATAGAGCTATATTGGGAGAAATATTGACTGAGGTCAAAGTTGGGGAAGTAATTTGTAATGTGAGGAGTGCGACTTCAACACTTTTTAATCTTACTTTTTTCTTTTTCTTTTCTGTAAAACTTTAACTAAAGAAAAAATTACTTTAATATATTTCTGAAATCGGCCTACATGTGGCTATAAAAAAATGGACCAAGCTAGAATAATATATCTATTGGCACTCAATGCCCCGCCACGAATGAAGGTCTTTGGCTGGTTCTTGTTATTAAATAGAATATTAACAATCGATAACTTAGCAAAGAGGGGCTCATACTTGCCCAATAGATGTATCATGTGCGAAATGGATTTCAAATCGGTTAAACATTTATGTGCAAGTGATTAAGTATACAAGCCACCACCAAGACAATAGTGCTTAATTAATGTTTACGGTACAAAGGAAAGAACGATATTGCTAACGTCCCAGTTCGTGCATTTTGAGAGAGAGATGTGGCGAATTTTCTGAGAAGAATCAAATGCTATGAGGCAACCGGTAGACGAAGTTCTATGCCAGATACGAACTGAAGAAGCTACGTACACATGATATACTAGAGTGGAAAAAACGTGTCGTGTCGTGTTGTGGTGTGCCGTACTGTGCTGTGACTAACATGCCGTGATTTTGATCTCGTGTCATGCCGTGATTAACACGCCATGATTTAACGAAGTTAATTTTTCATGTGTTGTGTTATGCCGTGATCAAGAGATGGTCACAATACACGAATGATCACATTGTGCCCAAACGGAACTCGCGTGACCATAATTTAGGTTAGTTTATTCAAGATTTTCTATTTGATCAAGATCTAATGTTCCTAATTACACGAGACTCGCGTAATCATGTGTCGTGCCGTACTGTGACTAAATCTTTCGTATGTCGTGTCGTTCCATGTCAACTATTTTAAAGATAGTCACGATACGCGAATGATCACAGCACGTGACACGCGAATCACGACACATAACCGATACACATGCCATGTTCTTTCGTGACAGAGCCGACTTCAGCGTGCCATTTTTCCCACTCTAGCTATAGCAAACGCAAGGATGGTCACCCCTTGGGATTTTGTTTCTGTTTTGTTTGTTTTCCCTTATTTTCTTAGTTTATTTTCTTATTAACACTGTGTTTGGCTGAACTGTTTTGTCGTTACTGAACCCAGTAACCTCAGTATATATAACACTTAATCCATCAATCAAATGTTTTTAATGTAAGGTATACTTAGGTCTTTTTATTTCTCTATTACTATTAATTATTATTTTTAATTGATTAATTGAATAATAGGTATATTTATAATATAGTGATATTTAGATGTTGAAATAACTAGTTTTGAAATTTTAATGAGAAAATATCTAATTGAAGAAATTATGCTGAGTATATATCTAATTTTGTTTTACTTAAAATAAAAGAAATTTATTGTTTCTTTTTTTAGCATAGTTTAAACTCTCGGTCTTTGAGTAACTATAATTTTAGAACTTGTTGTTCTAATTAAGTATCTCCATCAATTGTACTCCATCAATACAATTGATTAGCAATTGCAAGATTTTTGTTAAATTGAAAGTAGTCACTAATTGCAAAATAAATGCATTCATAAAAAAGTAGTAACTGCAAAATTTTACTTTTAAAGAATGGTAACCGTCAATTTTCTCGTATGAAAGTGTTTTTGAAAGAGTTCAATATTTTTTAAAATAGAAATGAAATTGATAATAAGGACTTTGCAATTGCATTTGCAAGCCATTGAAGACTATATATGCCTACCATTCCATTTCATAAAAAAAAATATTGTTAATTTGATAAGTAGGTGGACCATTAATGAATAGACACTCGGCACTAAAATAACAGGACATTAACTGAAATTGGATTATTTAATTACCAAGCACCTATCTGCCCACCAATCTGCCACAATTTCAAAACATGACAAGTTAGAAGTAATGCGAATAAGCAACGGACCGACATTTACACGAGAAAGAGATATATAGGTTTTATGGAGTCTGTATTTGTAATGGGTCGGGTTCGCAGCACAGTGATTCGGTTTCTGAACTCGTCAGTCCAAATTCACCCATAATAAAAATGATGATCAAACAAAGCATTCACAGACAAGAGGCAGGGAGTCAATTTGATGTTATCTGCAGCTCCTAATTTCCGGGCCTACTTATTTGGGCCTATTAGGTCTTATTTGCAGGTAAAAACAGGTTACAATATTCAGGAAGCATTTAAAACTGAAAATTCCTATCAATGTTGATATATAAAATATAATGTACAGTTTCTTAAGAAGGTGTGTATACGCGCGCACATTACTTTATTAATTATGTCATTTTAATAGATAAGAGCTATAGAAATTAAATTGAGAGGTAAGAACATCCATGTTTTATTCATTGGAAATTATATTTCCAAAGGGCAAGCTGAAATTTAGCTTTCTACGACAAAAAAGGATGAGAAGAGAGTTGCCTCATTACCGCCGAGCATAATAACAATATACACATTTAATCTGCGTATTAAATATTTTTTTGACGTTTTCGAACAGAATTACGAATGAAATGTCAAAAAACGTATAATACGTTTTATTCGCCAATAAAACATGAACAAAACATGAGTCACGAATTATTCGCGATAAAATGCAAAAAAAAAAAATTGATTCATTGTTGCACCGAATTATACCCGAATCATGAATTTTTTACTCCGTCGAACCGAATTCAAACTATTTGTTTATCACTATGCCGCCGAGTAGTAGGCCAAGTACTAACCTTGCAGCAGTAGATTAAAAGTGGAGGAGAGAATTAAAACGACAAACGCGAAGCACATAGGCGAGAAAAGAATATAACACATATTTACAAAATCTCCAACAATAAAATATTACACAACTTTCCTCACAATATTTTTTAAAGCCCACAGCTATGTGAATGCATAAAAAAAGTGTTATAAATCTTGGCTCTCCTTTGAATTTCACTATAAATAGTGGGCTCTGTCTCATGTCTAAGTAGACAAGAGAATATATACCCTCACAAATCTTACACTTTGAATTCTTTTTGAGAAGTTTAAGTCTAGTCCATTGTTGTTTGTGTCTAAATTTCAATTATCTTTCCAACAATCTCAAATACACTTCACCTAAATTGATCCATTGTGAAATTAGAGTGAAGCTAGTGATTGTCTGGACTTAATTAGAGCCTGTGAGCTCATCTATATCTTTGAGCATGTTTGCTCACTTTCTCTCTTTGTGTTGTTGTACTCATCTGTTGTTTGTGTGGACCGCAAGAGTGTTGTCTCATGCCGGTCACAACTTGTATTCCTTTCTTCATTAGATAATAGAAAGGCTCACCTATTAAAGTTGTGTTGTCCAGGAGACGTAGGTCCTTCTAAGATCGAGTTTCGTTACCAACTCCTTTGTCAATTCCTCTAACTATATCTATTTATTTTACTGCACTTTAATATTAATTTAATTTACAAGTTCTTGATTCTGCTAAGAGCTTACAGTAAAAAATTTAATTAAATACAGGAACAACTTTCAAACTTGTCATCTAATTGATAATTACAAGTTGTAGAGGTTAAGTTTTTAAACATGCTTACCCATCCGAGACCGAATCTCTTGTACAGGGGTGCAAGAAATTTCTGCTCCTAGAATCACTGCTGATGGATCAAAGGTGGACCCCAGATCAAATATTTAAATATTAAAAGTGATCCCAATCCCACCCGACAGTGGCTCTAGGGACAGAAATTTTCAACACCCCTGAAAGACACAGGTGATCTTGTTCCTACCCAACCACCCCACCCGTGTACTTTTGAAAGATAAATCTAACCGCAAAATATTGGAAAAGTGTATCCTGTGAAATCCCAGCCTAGTAGGCTAGTAAACTGTCTTTCCTTTCAAGAGAATCCGCAACATGTTTCTGTTAACATGAAAACAGACATATTTCCTAGCTATTTGCCCTTAGCATCGTTGCATCTGCCATATCTCGAAAGTCTCTTTGTACGTTCGCCAGTCTGCTCTTGTAGGAGGTTACAAGCCTGTAGAATTCTCAGTCTAATAGTGTTGAATATTAACGAGTGCACACAACACATTCCTGACAAGAAAATGCGATTTCATTGTTTCTAATCCAATATTTAAATGTCTGATATTTTTTGTTCTCCTTGAGTGAGTCTCAAGGCACCCAGGGAGCTGGAATTTCGATAGGGCACCATATCAAAATGCGTCAGATGTGAAATTTCAACGGTCTAATTTGCGATGAGAATTATGCGGACAGTTGAGATTCACAGAATTGTTAAAATTAATGTATATTTGTCTCTGCTTGCACGATCTTGATGTAAATCCGTCGGTTTAGACTGAACAGGCAGACATCCGAGTTCGATTTTTATTGAAAAAACCTCCGCTTCCTGATACTTGAGATATAAGTATATAATTTACAGAATGAAATATTTGAGAAAACATGGAATTAGTATTAGTATTTGAGGAGCCAGATATTTCGTTCTTTTTGTTTCACCCCCATCATATAGGACTAGGAGGGCCGAGGGCAACCTCTCTCGACTCTTTGACTGGACTTACTTGGGCCTTAAAAGCCCTAATCAACAAACAAAGTGATTTGGGCCTGTCAGGTCTAGCTCGGCCCCCATTTGTTCGGAGCATTTCAAAAGGCATACACACTTGTAGGCATACATACTTGTATAAGCACTAAAGTAGGAAGCAGGGGCCGGAGGCAGTGCTTCCTCATAAATTCAAAATTTATAATTGTGCATTAAATTTGTATAAACTTTCAATAAAAATAAAAATGCTATAAATTTTATATGATATCTTTCTTCATACTACATGGATCCATCTAGAATCATTTCTGAATATTCGATAAGAAGTTAAGAACAAAGGCCTAATGGGGCTGTACTGTAGTTCCAGAACGGATGCAGACATGCAGTTATCACGTATTTATGTGACATAGATTTAAGCAAATTGTTATTGATTGATTTCGACATTTATAAGTGGAGGGGTCAATTTGAGTAGTATTGCAAATGGTTGAGCTCGAACAACTCGTGCTATTTCTATTTTTTTTTATTCTAAGTAAAATCAAGTCGATTTCTTATTTGGAAAACTAATCGAGTTATCGAGTTTAGATTGAGTTGAATCATAATCGAGTTTTCGCTGTAGGGGTGCAAACTGGTTAGATATTATCGGTTTGTATCTAAATCCGTATTCAAAAATTAAATACGGATATCTAAATATCCGTGCGGATACGGATACGGATATGATTTTTATATTTTAAATTTATGTGTCCAAATAGTAAATATCATATAGTTTAATATATATTATGAAAAAAAATTATATAATTCACTATTATAAAAAACGGATATCCGTATATGTAGTCATTTAATATTTGTCTAATATCTGATCCGTATTTGTATCCAGAAAATAAAAACGGATACGAATATGATTTTACCACTATTCGTATCCAATCCGTTTGCACCCCTATTTTTTGCCCTAAATAATCTCAGTTTTTAGAATTTTTTCCATATTATAAAAAAAAAATAATGTATATTTTTCTTATTTAGAGAAATTTATTAATAATCAATACTCTGATGATTTTATAATAAAATTTGGAATACATATATTAAAAAGTAAGCTTCCTATTTTATATTAATGACTATATACTTTAATTGAATAATATGATTATATATTATGGCTATTTGAAATCAAGTTCGAGCGAGCCAACTCAAATTTCGAACTCTCTCGAGCATAGTGGCCACTGGCCAAGTTAGAATTTGAAAATAATTCAACAAGAATAAAAACTTGTAATTTAAATATAATTCGGATTTAAAATAAATACTAGAGGCACTTTCTTAGAGAAAGATAAAATTCTAGTCTTCAACTTTAATATCTATAAAAAAATCTTCATTTGAATTTTGAACTCACCATTTTTCAAAGAATATTACCTTTTGTCATGTCCAAAAGTTGATTTATTAACACTAATGGGTTTTTTTTTTTTTTTTTGCTGTCATGGGAGTTGAAGTCAACTGGCTAAAACTATTTTGCAGAGCGGACTTTCTCATAATTTTTTAAATAGGGAATTAGAGCGTAATTGAAATAGAATAAAAGACCACCTGGAGGCTGGAGTAATATTAAATAAAGTGATGACCGCTGAGTACCAATTTCACAAAATATGAACGATGTAGATTTTTAATTTTAGAAATAATTAATCAAATCTAAAATAAAAAATTGATTGTTTTTTTTTCAAAAATAGATAAAATTGTACTAATAGTACATATCGACTGATTAAACAACAAAAATGGTTATTGATCTAACAATCTTTTTTGACAAATCTATGATCAAATTGAGTTTTAACATCTGAAAAATGAAAAATACTAAAACAAGACTACGGCCTCATAAACTTGCATCCAATAGAATCGTATCATTTACGTAGTTCCATCTATTTTCAAAAATAAACAATCAATATTTTGTCCAGAGATTTAATTTCTATTATAAAAAAAAAAATCAACGATGTATAATAGTAAAGTATCTGGTGCAATTTTTTTTTTTTTTTTTTTTTGTGTTTGTTTAAAAGACAGTGCAGAAATGCAGAATACAGCTAAATGGACAGAACATAGACCCCACCAGGGCACCAGGCACCAGCTCATGGGCCCATGTAACATCCATCCATCATGAACTGTGATTTATACATTTATTTAATTTCCCGCGGTTCGGCGACATAAAGCTGCCCAACCTTTCCCCTTGCTTCACGCATCAGACGTGACCCTCACCTCCTTTTCCATCATCAGCTCCTCTCCAATCCTACGGACTTTATTACATCATCCAACAAGATTGAAACCGTCAATTTGAGATCATACAGTAGAAATTTTACGCAACAGCTGGAGAGGATCCAAATATCGAAACACCTGAACAAGAAAACAAAAGCTGCATTCGTTAACCGTCTTTTCTGTCACTATTTTTTTCATGTCTCAATAAAGAGTTAGGTTAATACGGCAGTAGTGTTATATCAAACTAAATAATACCGCATCTTAAATTCTTAGATCTGCTTTAAGATTCGTATAAAATGAAATGCTTGAACAGTAAAAGCGGATAGTACGAATCTTAAAGCAGATCTAAGAGTTTAAGATGTCGTGTTATTTAGTTTGATATAACACTAGTGTCATATTAGCCTAACTTCTCAATAAATCGTATTATTTACGGAATTATTTTGTTGCCAGAAAACAACAGCTTGGAGAGTTGGAGCTTTGATTGGGCCGCGTTGCCCCTAGGTCACGCAACGGCAATACTCACGGGACCTCCATGGACCAGTCAGGTCTTCTTGTGGCTGTGTATGTGACACGTTAGGTGGGCCCCGTTGTACAGTCCCTTAACCAGTCACCACTTGACCGTTAACTTTTTCTTTTTCTTTTTATTTGAACTTGACCGTTAACTGGTAGAGACACTTTCCTTTTTGTTGAATGTGCTAGCGGCACCTTTTGGTTCCTCTGTGGACATTACAATATTGGTTCAGTATGATGAGTCAGTATGTAAAAGGTAAAATTTAAATTCAGATCTTTATAATTACAAAATGGAATTTTAACTATTAAATTATGAGTACACATTTAACATTTTATGAGAAGACTGAACCTTATAAAAGTAAAAAAAAAAATTAGTTGAATTTCAATATAATATAGTTAAAAAAAAATTAAAATTATAGAAGCGGCTAAGTACCACTATGATCGGTTATAGATCCGCTACTAAAGTTAAGACCATTATATATATATTGGCCGTCTTTATATTTAATAGATGTTGATAAAGAAATTTTTTTTTTTTTTTTTAAAAAAGGCATAAGAGCCCGTTTCATTATAACATGAAACTTGAGTCTTAGAAAAGAGCAGTGATAAAGAAATTATAAACGGTGAATAAATTTTAGTGGTACCTCAACCGTATTGGGCAATCAATTCCGATGGGATATCTCCAATCTGGCATAGCACTAATGTCTTAGTGGCGGTGAGCACCTTCCTAGCCACTTCATAAATCGTACATGCTCTTTTGCAAAACTACCCCTCTTATTATTAATAGCACATGATAAGGCCAGGAAATAATATATACTATATTATTTTAATTACGTAAAAATAGGACAAAATAAGATGCCAAACGGTCAAGAAGGTCAAAACAAAGAAGCAGCGCAATTAAGGTCATCTTTTAATCTTCCTAAAATATAATTAATGGAAAGTTTTGTCAGTAGATTTTTTTTTTTCAACCCATTTATTATATGATTATATAAAATATCACGTAAGTTCTTTCTCTTTAAAAAGTCACATGTTATCTTGTGGGTCTATGTTTGTCTAATAAAATAAATAACTGTTTGTCCTATATTCGAGAGAAAAACTTCTTTATCCCGACGTTACAAGTTATAACGTGCCTCATTAGTCATTACATTGCCTCACGCCCCGTTGTAACGCTTATTTATCTCCAAATCCCGTTTCCGTTCTCAAATTAAATGCGTTTACTTCTCCGCTGTTTCAAAGATTCGCAATCCTCTCTCTTTCATTCCAGGGCCAGGCTATGTCGCTATGAGCATCATGCATGGTCAATATAGAATCTCAAGCAAAAAATAAATAAATAATTATAGAATCTCATCTCATATCCCTGGTCTGATTATATTCCCTTGTAGCAACTAGCTAGTATATACAGGGTGGAATTAGAAAATCTCAATAGATGGAGTTAAAATTAAAATACACAAATTATGGTTAGTGAGAATTGAATTCAAACTCTTTACAATCGCTATATAAGATATTAGTATCTTATCACTATAAGTGAATATGTGATAATTTACGAGGAGAGTTGAATTATATAAAGTATTCCAAAAAATATATATTTAATTTTAGTATATATAACTAAAATTTTAAAATTATATGGGTGGCTTAGCCACCTTTTGAACGGGTTTAGATCCGCCCCTGAATATATATATCATACTTTTACATAACCGGTAATTAATTTAAATGAAATGCAAATACTTTCTCATAACTCAGATTATAAGAAAAGTTTGATATGAGTATTAATTAGTTACCAGTTTCTATAAAATCACTTGCCACAGTAGAAACACGAGAGATTCGATGCAAATAAATATTGTTTTCAATGATCTAAAAAAATAATCAGGTGTGGATCTATGTATAGTCCGGGAGTACTTGGCCACTTTTATAATTTAAATTTTTTAATATGTAAATAAATTCTAATTGATTTCTTTTTAAATATTTTATATAGTTCAGCCATCCTCGTAAATTATCACATATATGCTTGTAGCCTGCTAGTTAAAAATCTAATTTGTTATTGTAAAGACTTGAGTTCAAACCCACAGTGATCACCCGATTATGCATTATTCAATTTAAATTTTGATCCTCCTATCTTTCCTTTTTTTTTAATTCCGCCTCAAAATTAACTTGTTGTGGTCGAAATTATCACATTTTACATCAGAAAAAACCAAAAGGCTTGAGAAATATATGTGAGTGAGATTACTTTCTATAATCTATATAATCAAAATAATGACTTGTATTTTGAACTAGGGAAATAAAAAAATATCAATCAATCGAGATAATTACTTGACCATAAATACAATTTAAACATCAGTTCGAGATGCCCGGTACCACCTTCGGTCAAGGTTTTTACGTACCTAGTATTGCGTGACAGAATTTTATCAAGGGATGTGTTAAATATCAGAGGCTTGTTGATCGATCTAAGATGTGTAATGTGCAGTACATGTCAAAGAGAAACAACTCTGCATCTATTATTTCAGTGCAGGTATGCTGCCACTGTTTGGAGGAAAGTTTCACACGTACTTCAAAAAATAATTTTGGTACCGGCTGATTCGATACAAGAGGTCTGGATCAGATCCTGGGAAGCTGTGGGTCTAGGTGGAGGGATGAAACGCAAGGTATGGGCTGCTAGTTTCATATGCACAATGCGGCATATCTCGAAACTCATCAGTGGTAGCAGAGAGGTGTGCTAATGAGATAAAACTTTGGCTGTCTCATTGTTGAAAGCAATTAGGTGCTTTAATTTTTTTTTCGTTTTTCTGCTTTGTTAGTTTTCTTAAGATTTCTGATGTGTAAGAGGAGCTTCTGTAAGCTATGTGGAGGACTGTAAGCTGTAACAACTTTTAATTTTATATAACCTTGGAAGCACTTCCAAGTTTTCAAAAAAAAAACATCAGTTCGAAATTTTTCTAAGAAACATTTCGATAATGTATTATTCAAACAATCAGTAGATAAAAGTAATATAATTTCTTGCTATTGTAATTTTTTTCCTCACATTATAAAAACTATTAGTTCACATGTCCCAATTTTTTTATTTATATCCAAAAAATAAATCAAATTTAAAAAAATAACCAATTCGTGGTTGAAATAGCAAAATTACCCAAACCGGTTAACCATTAACCGGATTCAAATCAAATTATCGGTTAACCAATTCCCGGATTCTTTGAAATAATCCGGTTAACCATTAACCAAAATTATGATTTGAGTCCGGTTAATGGTTAACCAGTTCTAGGTCCGGTATTGCTTTAACCGGAAAGGTTTGTTTTTGTTTTTTTTTTTTTTTGTCAGAACTATTTTAATTTTTGTCGTCTGTGACTCTACTGAACTATTTACTTAATTAAATATACGAATTTGCTTCTGCCTATGTGGATTGTGGAGTATACCTAATTAAATATACGAAACTATTTACTTTATTGTGTGATCATTTATTAACTTTTTTTTATATATAATTTTAATTTGCATTTTATTTTCTAGTATTTGTCTTCATTTAAAATTAAAATCTTTCTTTATATATTTTTATTTCTTAAGACGAAGCCGAAAAACATGTTATCATAATTGTAGAAGCCGATATAAATTACAATTTTAATTTTAGGATATAGATTAATTAGTCATTTTAAGTTTATTTAATTAGCAATATGTATAGATGTGTTATATTTGTTTGTAATTGATCTATAATTGATAATTATAAGGATTTTAAATTTGAATTGTAAATTCAAACTAATTAAAATTAAAATTAATTGCAAAATAGTGATAACATAAAATTTATTAATAAATTGTGCTTAATAAAAATTAAGTTCAAATTGTTCTCCATATTAAATTGTGCTTGGAGACCAAATTTTACATTTTTCTGAATTTTTGTACTATTTATTAAGCCACTTTGAAAACAGCTGATCCAACGGTGGCTTCTGATTTTACTGTTTGGTTAAGCCACCGCTGGATTAACGATTTTCAAAGTGGCTTAATAAATAGTAAAAAAATTCAGAAAAATGTAAAATTTGGTCTCCAAGCACAATTTAATATGGAGAACAATTTGAACGGTTCGGATCGACGTTTTAAACTTTGAAAATTGAAAAACGAATTGGTAGCACCAAAGCTCAGGAACTACCACTTTGATCTTAGCCAACCTATATATATATATATATCCGAACCTTTCAAGTTGTTCTCCATATAAAATTGTGCTTGGAGACCAAATTTTACATTTTTCTGAATTTTTTTACTATTTATTAAGCCACTTTGAAAACAACTAATCCAGCGGTTTGATGTAATATATTCTTTATTTGGGGAGCGAGTTTTCTGATTTTCGTTAATTAAAGTGAGCATTTTTTTTTTTAAATGATAAAGTGAGGATATTTAATGAGGGGCTACTAATTATCAGGACCCTAGATTCCATCCTTGCACATTTTCTAAAAATTTACTCTTGACTACGCGCTAAATCAATTTTAAGAAAGAAGAATATGTTAAAAATCTAAATTTAGACGAGGCGTAAAGCATTAAGTTCGTCGCTCAAATGATTAATATGAACTCGGAGCACTAAAAATATCGCTGACATCTGGCCCGCAAATTTACTGGATGTTAACTTCAATATTTGACTGGACCTCCTTCCAGGAGACTGGAGAGACAAAATATGTACCTGATCCCAGCTCACCACTTCCTAGAAACTGTCTTGTGGACCCCACAGTTCTGGAAACTAGTACCTCCACAGTACCTTCCCAGTCTCGAATTCATTTCCTCTGAGATATCTCAAACTTTGAGCGTCCTTCTGGAAAATCTCAACCGTTTAAATACCTTCCACACGAATCAAAGCACAAATGATACTGGGCCCTCCGCTATCCCCGAATAATTACCAGTCATGTAAAAGTTAAAATAACTCAGAGGATTCGGATTCCCTGTCTCAGGATTACGCGTTGCTCTCGTACAATTTTGTAGTCTCTATCGGATAATACTATGCGGATCTTACTGTTTATTTATATATTTACGGTCTAGATTAATCTTAACCTTTACCGACCTGGTTTTCTGGCGAAACGTCATGTCAGTATAAACAGTCCATTTCCAATTGAACGTCTCTGATGCACCTTCGTTGATCGAACAACAATGGAGAGCATCCGATGAACCACCTCGATTTTAAAAGAACGCAGCGTATCCTCTGAGATATCTCAACTTTTGCGTGACCGACGTGTCCGGTGCCTATTCGGGGGTGTTGTAGGGGTTAGTATTATGTGTGCTTTGAGATTTGTGTAGAACGTATTTAAACGGTTGGGATTTTCCATAAAGTCACGCAAAGTTTGAGATATCTCAGAGGATACGAATTCAGCTTCCTCCGGCCTATGACGAATTCGTATCCCCTGAGATATCTCAAACTTTGCGTGACTTTATGGAAAATCTCAACTGTTTAATACGTTCTACACAAATCTCAAAGCACACATAGTACTGACCCCCTACATCACCCCGAATAGGTCACGGACACGTCGGGCACGCAAAAATTGTGATATCTCAGAAGATACGCGGGATTTGTAATAAAGAAAGCCAAGATATAAATCTAACTAATTACGAACTAAATCTCAACGCCTACTTAGCTCCTTCCTTCCCAAACTTAGCTGTGCACCTCCTATAAATTCTCTCGACCTCTCTTCTCTTTCCTTCTTAATTCGATCCACATATTTCAAGTTCTTCCATTTTTCCCAATTCCGACATTACCAAACCTGAAAAGCCTCTTCTGATCCACAATTTTCATGGGAAAGATCCGTTCTTTCTTTATCCGACGCATCCGGTCGAAGCGCCAAAACCACAAAGACCAGGATCCGTCGATCACCAGCCCGGCCTCCTCAGCCACCTCCCCTACCTCTCTCACCGCATCTGACGCCGATGACACCGTGACCATCTCTAGTGAGAAGGAGCTCGAGCGCGTCTTTAACAAGTTCGACAGGAACGGTGATGGCCGCATCAGCCGTTCTGAGATGGGTGAGATTTTTGAAAGCCTCGGTCAAACCGCCTCTGATGAAGAGCTCGATCGCATGATGCGAGAGGTTGATGCTGATGGTGACGGCTTCATCTCTGTTAAGGAGTTTGCTGATCTGATGTCTGGTGATGTGGATCAGGCGGCTGAGGAAGAAGAGCTGAGGCATGCATTTGCAGTTTATGATGTAGATCGTAACGGCGCAATCTCGGCCGAGGAGATCGCAAGGGTAATGCGGAGTCTCGGTGAGGCCGCATCAGTCGCGCAATGTAAGAAGATGATCGATGGAGTCGATCAAGATGGGGATGGTATGGTTTCATTCGAGGAATTCAAGGTCATGATGGCAAATGGAGGGAAGCTCCGTTTTGCCAAGAATAGTTGATCCGGTTTGATCCTTGATTATTTTAATTTTCTCTTTCTTTTTTAGCTTTTCTTTTGAATTCTTTTTGGTTCATCGTTTTAGTTTGTTTCCCACTTTTTAGGGATTTGATGACGAGGAAAGAATGGGTGGTTAAATGTATATATTTGGGTCGGGATTATAGTTTTAATATATATTTTTTTCATTCTATTCGGATGTTTCTATATGCTAATTATATATCAATAAACAATAATAGAAACAAAAAATGTTGAAATGGGTGAATTGGTAACCTCTCCGCCATTGTTTGAGCCTCTAATCTTTCTTTATTATAATTAATTAAATTTTGGCGGGTAATGTTGTTTTGTTGTTTGTGGGGACCATTTGGATAAATTTTCCATATATTATATGATGGTGCTAGCAGCTAATTGATCTCTATTATTGATCTATCATATTCCAATCACATTAGACATAACGATAAAACGATGATGAGAATTGCGTTGAATTAAACAGAGGTAACTTTGAAATTAAGCCGAAAAATAATTTAGACCTTTTCTAATTAGTTTGGGGTCTAATTCAATTAGAACTCGTATCCAAGAATAATAGGCTTCAAGATACAAGAAGCCATCATAAATTTTTTAAGCAATTTTCTGCCTTTTCTACCTTTTTCACTAAATTTGGCGTAAAATTTTGAAGTGGTCCAGATCCGCGTAATATTTTAGGAATGAATTTGATGGTTGTTTCTGATAGAGAATCTTTCGTAATGTAAAAATAGCACAAAATAGGAAAGAATTCAAGATCTTGGGATTTAGTTAGAGATAATAAGTGATACTGAGCTTATTCCCAGCCAACGGTTAAAAATTACATAGCAGTTTTGGCTTCAAGCAGCGCAAAAATATAGAATTAAAGTGCCACTGTGTATTATTCATATTGTGGAGCAAGAGGTTTTACTTTGTAGTTTGTATGAAGTCAAAACTATTCTGTTAAAATAATTACTTTGTCATATAATCATAGAATTAGTTGCCGATGATAATTAGTTACTTTGCCAGTTCTAAATTAGTTGCCACTCAATCGCATCTGTTTTTTATTGTTAGAAAAGAAATAAATGTTTTTTAAGGTGCCAGAAAGATAATGAAATTTTAATTTAAATGACGTGGAAGGAACAATATCAAATTTGAGTCCCTATAAAAGTTATTTAAGGAATCACATATTTAATAAGGAACCGCATATCAGAGGATTTAATAAGGAACCACTAATTTGTTGCGGTTTCTTCTTTGCCATCGAAAAGTATCATCATCTTTCCCTTTTTTTTTTCGTTTGTGTAAGCGAAAAACAGCAATCCGATCTACGAGGCCAATGCATTACTTGCCCTTCACAATAAAATAAATTTAGCTGAAATTGAAGCGCGTTCTTGTCTTCTATTTTTGTTAAATAACTATAATAAAGCTGGAACATGCATAAATGGAATCGTTTAGAATCGGTTGATGAGCTTAGGTTGAGCCCAGCTACACAGGAAATTTTTTATTCATAGTAATTATAAAATTTGTACGAAAACAGACAGAGTATCTCGTTTTCAACCAATATAGTAAGATCGTAGGCAGTGAAAACGATTCAACTATTTATAAATCAGAGGCATTGATCAAGATTCATCTTTTTTATTTTATTTTTGAAAACGGTTGAAATCTGTAATAGTGGTACCACATTCATTCAACTATTTATGGATCGAATGCATTGATCAAGATCCATAAATATGAATCTTGATCAATATCTCAGATGGATAAATAATTGGATCATTCTCACTGCTTATTATTTTACTATATTAATTGAAGACGAGAAACTTTTTTCTGTTACTGTGCATCTAAATTTTATAATTACTGTAAATAAAAAATTTCCAGCTACACATGCATAAATGCACAATAGACAAACCTCGTGAGTCGTGACTACCAATAAAGTCTCCTTACTGTTATTGATCCACGTGGTTCTTTTCTTCTTTTTCTTTTTTCCTATTTTTCAGGACATTGTCATCTCACAGTTATCTCAAACATTTTTTTTTATGTGTATTTCAAACATGGTGAAGAAACGTCACAAAAAAAGAATATACAAGTATAGGAATATTCCTGAAAATAGGCGCAACCGTCACATAGCACAGAAAGAATCCGGACCGTTTGATCCGCAGTCACATGACTATTAAAGAGATTCGGTGAATTTCTAACCTGTGCCAAATTGATTAAGATTATGATTGAATGATTCTGATTCAAAACTTAAATTTTAAGGTGCTTGTAGAAGATACGAATTCAGAGCAATACTGGCAGAAAAATTGTAAAAAAGGTTTAACAGACAAAAACTGCTGAAATAGATATGATTTATTATTATCAGTATTGATTAAGATCAATCAAGCATGTCCATAATATTGCTAAGTCTTATTCCATTAAACCCAGGCTACACTCAAAACATTATTAATGTTAGATATTTAAAATAATAAAAAAAAACTATATTTTATAAACCATATTAATTACTGGTAGTCCTATTTGGCACGCGATTTAAAAGTCGAGACCTACGAAAGAGAAACACAGTACTCGCAAATTTAATCATTTTCTTCATATTAATTGTGTTCGGCGCTAGTGAAATAGGAGGCCGTTAAAAGTATCATACTATTAAATATTAATTGTGTTTGGCGCTAGTGAAATAGTAGGCCGTTAAAAGTATCATATTAATTGTGTTCGGCGCTCGGCGCTAGTGAAATAGTAGGCCGTTAAAGGTAGCCAGTAGGTCATGGTTGAGCCCACTTGTGGCTCCAATTTGTACCCATTCAGAAGGGCAATTAATTTGACTTGGAAATTTTTTATTTTTTGGGCCGAGAAGCAGCAGTGCAGTACCATAAGAGATTGGCCCCACTTTATGTTTGATGAATCATGCATTTATGACTAGCAAAAGTAGTAAAACCTGCTCATTAATTAGCAATTCCTCAAACTCAAATTGTTTGGAAACTAAAATATAAAATAAGAGTGCAGAAACTCTTGCTCTCCACACTACGAACTACTTACGAGTCACCAGAATTAAACAATACTACTCTTAAGCCTTAACAAGCAAAATGTAATATATTATAATTACTATTTTTAACTTGTGCTAGAAATTATAAAATTTACATAAGCGAATCTGTCCCCCAAAAAATCTAACTCCCTATTTTTTTACTATTACAACCTTAACAATGCTACTAAGAGCTACTCCAGACCAGCTTGAAAATGTTTCTGCTTGCACCTGCTCCAACTGCCTTGCATTTGTTCTTCAACATCTCTTCCTGTGCAAGCACATGCCCTTCCTGCAAATATAAAATGTTTTAAGATTTAAATTGTGGGCACTTCATTTGCATTTGTGATGCTTCATCACTTCGCCTTTGGAATAATATTAACACAAGTTTTACTTGCTTAGCTAGTTCAACTAATTCATCTGAAGAATAAACAAAAAAAGTGCTTATGTTGACAGGTTATATTGCGTCAGAAGAAGGCATATAAAGGTAATAATCATGATCAAAGAAATATCTAACCTTATCATATTTAATGTAATAAGCCAAATAGGGTTGGTGAATTCAAGATCAATTCCTATTCTGGTACGAGAAGCTATATCAGAAAAAAATAAGTGATTGCTTACGAGCAGAGAGTATCCTTTGGCAAGGGAGAGAAGAGTTGGGTACACTTCAACAACAGCAAGGGCAACCTCTTCAGTTACTTGGGGAACCTGCGAATTTAGCCACATCATAAATCTCCTATTAGTGGTGATTAAAAAAAAAGTGCTTAAAAAAAGAATTTTTTTGATCCCATATCGAAGTTTATATCACAGCTGAACATCTAATAAATGAGAACTAAATGCAGAAACATCACTTGTTTACTTCCAAATAATAATGAAGTAGACGACAAAAATCTTCAAGCAGTGATGAGATTTTCCAAATATGTAAAAAAACAACGAATGAGTAGCTTACTGCCAGGAGCGGATCTAGGTAGCCCAGAAAATTTTAATCATGTATATTGAAATTTAATTGAATTTTCTAGTGGTTTAGGTTAGCATTCCATTTAGTGGTTGTGGAGACTTGAGTCAAATCCCAATGACCACACATTATATATTTTTTCATATTATGCATTTTACATTTCAGCCCCCCATCTAACTTTTTCTAGTTCTGCCCCTGGTTACTGCTATACTACAAAACCTAAAAGCAGGCTGCATCTAAAATTCAGTACAGATTCTAATAATCACCTGCATAAGTTGTAGTGCAAAAACATCACTCACAGTCATCCTTTCCAGGTCCTGGCACCTTCTGACAAACTCTTGGAAGGAGGGACTAAGCCTGGAGTCACTTCTAGTAAAATTATTACCATCACCAGAGAAATTAGCACTGTAGTACTCTATAATTGATTTTGTGAGGTGACCATACTTCCTTACAGTATCAGCAAATCCAGTTGTTCTCTGTACATCAAATCCCTCCAAAATCTCCGTTGTGAAACAACTGAGCAACAAGAAATAGAAACAGGAAAAAAAAAAAAATCTCAGAAGTGACCACATCCTGATTATTACATATTGGGGGTTGACAAAAAAACAAATTTATCTTCTTCTTTTTTATAAAATGGAGGAACACGTCCCGATCCATAGCATGTACTAATGGGGGCACAGACCCATGACTCTGGGACATGATTTATAACCTCGATACATCAGATGCTCGGCCAAATATTTTAGGTTTTGTAAGAACATGCAACTTCTTTACATTAGCAAAACAGAAATTGTGTAGCAAATGGCATCGACCATGAGATAGCAACACAAAAGATATATTCCATTAAACTGATCATTATGTGGAAAAGTAAAGATGTCATTTACTTGATGTAAGACCTATATAAGCAAGTTGCTAATTTGTACTCAACTTACCATCAGTTCTGAGTTCTGACAGCAGGCAATCCATATGACATTAAAAAAAAATTGCACAAAGTAGGACCATCAAAATTTCAAAGCCACTTTTATATATCATCTCAAATATGCACATAAAGGAAAGACAAATCCTCTACATACGCTGTTTTAATGCTTTCTGCTGCTTCTATTGTATTTGGGTCACCTTCTACCAGATAAATCAGCTTTCTCAACCCACATCTCTGCAAGAAATGTACAACAACAGAAAAGAACAGTTAACCAGAGCATGCCGTACCACATTTAAAGAGTTCAAAATTCAGATTGTGAAGTATATACCTGTAACCTTAATTTCTGATCTCTGTATCTATTATCCCTAATAGAGCCTCTCAAGTCATCCACATTTTTTCTTTCTACAATAAAATCAAGCACATATTCCTTCTTACTCTGCTTGTGGTGTGCAATCCAAAGCCCGTCTCCAACCGGCAGCCGTCTAACCTGAGAAAATGATACGAATAAAACTTTTGAAAAAAAGTTTTCAGTGGTTGGAATCACTGAGATTCTTCATATTTGAATAACAAGATCCTTACCTCTACAGGTATGTGAAATTGAGAGCTAATGTTGTCAACCACCTTTCTAAAACGGGACCTACAACCGAACCACGGATTACAAAATATTGTTAAATAATAAAACATTTAAAGGATATTCAAGAATGGACATGGTGAGATTTAAATCAGCAAACCCAAAATTCTCCCGCTCATCCAATATCAAAATAACATCATAAGTTTCACAAAATCTCTCTCCCGGTCGGTATGGTGGCATGGCAAGAGTATTGATGATGTCCCCATGTGTTAAATCCTTTTTAGATATTCTAAGCTCAGAATCCTGAAATTGAGACGAACCAGGATATCTGCTTTCAGTAAATAAAATTATGCAGGCCCCCAAAAAAAGAGAAAACAACAAAAAAGTGGCAAAGTTTGCTTTTAAAGGATAAATTGCAAAAAAGTGGAACATACAGAAGTACTGCAAGCTCTTAGATCAGACGAGTTTCTAATTGAATTGACTGAGACCAATGATGGTTCAGTTGGAGCAAGATGAAAACTCAATCTCTCAACTGCATTGCAAACACTATATGTTAAGCAATTATACCAAGAAAATATAGCATTGTTGCAAAGATGCAACATTACAAAAAAAAAAAAATCATGTACCAGAACTGTCAGAAAAATATAGCACTGTTGCAAATCATGTCATGAAAAAAGAAAATGCAGGTACCAGAACTGTAAGTGCTGCTTGTGGCCAACATAGTAGATGTCTTTGCAGCTATTTCGGGAGGATCAGAACCAGAATCAGAATCAGAATCAGAATCAGAGTTTAAAATATCTACCTGAGTAATCTGCATGTTCTACAAATTAAACATAAAGTTAATTAAGCTTTTTTCAGCTAGAGTTTGTAAAAAGAGTAGAACTAGGGTGTTCTTAAACTCACCAAGCCTCTTGGTGAGCTTAACTCCAAAATCTATCAAATTGGCTTAAGACGACAAATCAAAATTGTTTAAACTGATCTACTTTATGAGTGATGTGTTAACATGAAAAATTTATAAATTTTCGAATTAATTTAGTATAAAGTCAAGCGGTAAAAAAAAAAGTTTATAATTAATTGTAATGCATTTTTATCATGACTTTATACTAAATTAATTCGAAAATTTATAAGTTTTGCATGCAAACGCATCACTCATGAAGTAGATCAGTTTCAACGGTTTGGGTTTGTCGTTTGAAATCAATCCGATAGGTTTCGAATTTAAGTTCACCAAAGACTTGGTGAACTAAAGTACACCCTAGTTCTAGTATTTTAATATATGAGTTTCACACAACTATAGAATAAGCCACTAACAGAAGAAGAAATTGGGGTAATTACTTTAGCAACATTTTTGGATTGGTTCAATGCCAGCATAGATTCAGTATGAGTAGTTGGTATGGAGTCCATGTCAGAGTTACTCATTCCATGAAGAGAATTCCCGGCTGCTAAATTTATGGGTTGTTTGTTGGGAAGGTCTAATCCAGACCTTGAGAGACAGTCTCGAGCAGCTTCTGTCCCTTCATCAGTTAGCATGAACCTATAATTAAATATCTTGGTAATCATGCTAGAAATTAATTTATGGTTTTAAAGTAAATCATGTATATATTTCCCAAGTTATTTCAACATCTTGCCATACAGATAAAAGGTTCTAAAATGAGACTTCCTCCCAAGTTCACATTAAAACTTGAAATACCCTAGTAACGCACAATATTGTAAATAGAGTAAAAAGACTTGAACATTTTAACTCCGTGACATTAATGTCAGCACTATAATCCATTTTACTAAGCCTTTTCTCCTTATAAACTTCATGGGAGAGAGCAAATGTCAAGGGTCTACTCAAGAAACCCTTTGAATCAAATTTAATCTTCTCCATAATCAGAGATCTAGTACCCCCCCCCCCCCAACACACTAAAAAAAAAAGCAATTTGTCTGAAAATACCTGAAAGAAATTGTTTAAAGAAGAGGAAAAAAAAAGCTCATGGAGGAGAAATTACTTGGCAGGGCAGCTGGATTTGACAACTAAGCCTTTAGAAATCAATGTCTTCATGCAGCTCCATCCAGTATACCAGTCCCTTGCTGTACTCCCAAATTGTCCAGGTCTCCCTTTAGCTTTGTCTGGCCTGTTTACTTTAAATGCAGTTAGTTTATTGTTCCAATGTGTGCACTTGGTTACAAAGGTGCAAAATAAAACTGAATATATGATGAACATTGTTGAAATTAAATAATTTTTTTATGACAAACAATTATGATGCTTTCAGAATTAGTAAATATCGCAATTCCTGTTACATGCAATTAAAAAATAATGCCGAAAGGCTATAATTACGGGTAAAAAACTGCAAAGGGGCAATATTGAAACTAAGAACTGGTGAAAAATGAAAATGGAAACTGTACTTGGGGTCAAAATGGGTATTTACCCACTAAAAGAACACTTACCCAATTGATGTCCGTGATAGTCCACTGGCTTCTGCAGCATCAATCAGCTCCTGCTTTTTCATAAAGGCGTTCCCATTTACCATTTCCCTATTTTTCCAAAAGTAAATTGGAAAAGGAGTGATGGTTATTCAAATCTGAGCAGACCACTAAGTGGAGTTTAATTTTACCCTAACACAGACTCAAAACATTTCCGCATACACTGCAAAACTAGAAATATTGTCCCCTCAAAACCACCTAAATATCATAGACACTGACACTATTCTATCTGTAAGATTTTTTTTTTTATGTCCAACCAGTTAGCAGAAAAAGAAGCAAGGGATCTTAAAGATGAAAACTCCAGACATTCTTGTTTATCCATATAAGCTTTCTTATTATTTAACATTAGTTTGTAAAAAAAAATATAAAGTTGTATTGACAAAGATTAAATTAAAAGAGCTTGCCAAGCAAAACTAGAAATATTGTATTATCACCCCATGGGAGTGATAATATATTTTGTGAGGCACATCACATAATATTTTCTTTGCACAGGTATCTGTGATTCACTTGAAGGAGTTTCAAGATAATTTGTGGCTATGCAAAATAGAAGTTACACATAATTCAAAACCTATAAAGCGTGATTAGTAGCGCATAGGGCACTGAATTCTTCTGTGGTACATATCTCCTTGATCCTTTTGTCTTCTTTCCTATTTACAAATAAAACAAATCAAACTCCCCATTAACTTTAAATAGTAACAACTGCCATGCAAATAACTTAGCAGAGACTAATAAACAACACCTTTTTGTGGAGATGATTCTTTTGCAGGAGAATCGCTGGCGGGGCTAGCTTCCTCTGCAAAGAATCCTTTCATCAACGTCAGGATCCATTTTCCAACTCCCCTGAAAAAACAATGAATCAGCCAAATTTCTTCATTACTAGTTTTAATAACTTTAAACCTGACACCAGAATTGATAAGAAAATATTTAAATTCAACTGTTGGTTAGGAGAAAGGATATCATTATGGTAAAAAACAAAATTGTCAACATCCGATGGAACTCCTTTTTTCCCCTTTAGATCACAATGGTGTTCATGTGTGTGATATCCTACTACCACAAGAAATAACAGCAGTTAGTTGCAAATATGACGCAATGTTGCACGTTATTGGCATGTGTGAGGAAATATCTGCTCTCAGACAAAATCGTACTTCAAATTGACATCACCCAATAATGAAAATAGCAAAAATAAGACCTTTACCATTACAGCATACAAAATTTAGCCATTATTGGATATTTATAAGTACAATAGAGTGCAGATTTTTCTAGGAAAAAGAAGTAAGAAAAGCCCCAAAGAAGGGTAAAAGTTTATTGGATTTGAGAACCAATTACATCAAACAAGCCCCAAACAGAGAAATAACAGCAGTTAATTGCAAATATGACACAATGTTGCGCGTTATTGGAATGTGTGAGGAAATATGTGCTCTCAGCCATAATCGTACTTCAAATTGACATCACCCAATAATGGAAATAGCAAAATTAAGACTTCAATTACAGTATACAAAATTTAGCAATTATTGGAGATTTATAAATAAAATAGAGTGCATAGTTTTCAAGGACACAGAAGTAATAAAAACCTAAAGAAGGGTAACAGTTTATTGGATTTGAGAACCAATTACATCAAACAAGCCCCAAACTAAGAAATAACAGCAGTTAATTTCAAATATGACACAATGTTGCGCATTATTGGCATGTGTGAGGAAATATGTCCTCTCAGCCAACATTGTACTTCAAATTGACATCACCCAATAATGAAAAAACAGCAATAATAAGATTTTCAATTACAGTATACAAAATTTAGCCATTATTGGAGATTTATAAGTACAATAGAGTGCAGATTTTTCAAGGAAAAAGAAGTACGAAAAGCCCCAAAAAAGGGTAAAAGTTTATTAAATTTGAGAACCAATTACATCAAACAAGCACAAACATGAGAAAATGTGTTCAGGCATGAAATTACTTGATCTGAGAGAGGTCTTTTAGGGTTTTAATGGGGGTTTTTGCGCCGCAGATACTTCCGTACGCCTTGGAGAGAATCGTGTCTAGGTTCTCGGACAAGCCATTGGACCGCGCCGCCATTTCCTCCCTCTTGTCGAATAGATAGAGAGCCACCGCCTCGTTCGCCGGGCACCGCACCGGACGCGTCGCTTCCATCGGAGCGAGATCGACTCGTACGGGAGAAGGAATCGAACCAGCCGAGAGTTTGATTTTTGTTTATCAACCCGCCAATTCTTGGTTTCTTTTTTCATTCGGACAGATGAAAATTCAAAATTTGTATTTTCCCTTTAAAATTTATAATATCACACTAACCATTCTAAATTTTACAAATTTTCATATTTACTCAGTTTATTATCTTTTATGTTAAAACTCATTTTAAATTTATAAAAATCTTCATTTTTCTTTCATTAAAAAAATTAAAACTATATAGATCGTCTAACAATATTCTAATTTGGTTGGTTGTGAGAAGGCCATTTTTATTAATATCCCTAAAAAAAAACTTAATTTTAAAAATGTCCCTGTGTGCAACTTTTTTTTAAATATGCCCTGACCGCCTGGACTTCGGGCGGCCCAAAAACCCTGTGAGGCGCCAGCCCCTGGGGCGCCCCATAAGGCAAGTGAGGCGCCAGCCCCTAGGGCGCCCCATGGTGTTTTTATTTTTTTTTATTTTTTATATAGATCTTAGTATTTTGATTTGAAGAATTTTGTGAAGAAAAACGGATTAATCTGGACCGCACATCTTAATGGGTAATTTGACTAATCTGGACCGTCGGTTAAATGATTTTCATGCAATTGACTACTCTGAAAATAAAATTCTCCGGGATAAACAGAGCGGTGCTTCGTAGCCTTAGACACCGCTCGCAGGGGGCTGCCGCCCCCCTGCCACCCCCCGCATATATACACATACACACATACACACATACATATACATATACATATACATACACACACATACATATACATATACATATACATATACATGTATGAGTATGTGTGTGTGTGTGTGTGTGTGTATGTATATGTATATGTATGTGTGTATATGTGTATGTGTGTATGTGTATATATGCGGGGGGTGGCAGGGGGGCGGCAGCCCCCTGCGAGCGGTGTCTAAGGCTACGAAGCACCGCTCTGTTTATCCCGGAGAATTTTATTTTCAGAGTAGTCAATTGCATGAAAATCCTTTAACCGACGGTCCAGATTAGTCAAATTACCCATTAAGATGTGCGGTCCAAATTAATCCGTTTTTCTTCACAAAATTCTTCAAATCAAAATACTAAGATCTATATAAAAAATAAAAAAAATAAAAACACCATGGGGCGCCCTAGGGGCTGGCGCCTCACTTGCCTTATGGGGCACCCCAGGGGCTGGCGCCTCACAGGGTTTTTGGACCGCCCGAAGTCCAGGCGGTCAGGGCATATTTAAAAAAAAGTTGCACACAGGGACATTTTTAAAATTAAGTTTTTTTTTAGGGATATTAATAAAAATGGCCGGTTGTGAGGGGAAATTATTCTTTTTCCTACTTCCATCACACACGCACACATAAGCCTATGTTTAAATGTCATTGTGCATGCATTGTAAGTAGAGAAATGAATCACTTGACCTCATAAATCGACCAACTAAAAACTGAACATTCTTTTCCACATGCGACATATTTTTTTTTCATTTTTTTAATAAATGTTGAAATGTGAACTTTATAAATATAAAATGAATGTTAATAGAAAAGACAATAAATTAGATAAATTTGTGAGTTTTTAAAGTTTGAAAAGGGTAAATACGATATTATAATTTTCATACAAGGAAATATGTGATTTTTAGAGTTTTGAAGGCCGTAGATGAATTCTAGATTTTTTATGCAATTTCTCCGTCAAAACATTGAAATGTGTTATTTACCCGTTCATTAAATATCATTAAATATTTTCCATGTGTGACGTAATTTGTTTTCTTCCTTTTTTTTCCCGAAATTTTTTATTAATACTCAAAAATTCTATCAAATTACTCAATCTACCCAAATTTATGCAAAATCTCAAAAATTGCCCCTTCCGGCTACTAAATAACCGAACTCTATCATTCTTTCCGGTGATTTAGTCATCGAATTTAGAAAAAAAATTCAGTTACTAAATAACCGGAAAGTGGCCTATGTTTGACCGGTTACTAAGTACCTTTTGTTTGTTTGGCTTTTTTTTTTTTTTTTTTTTTTTACAAAACAGAAATTTTTATATTTTTGTATTGAAATATTAGAAATGTTGAATATATTTCTTTGAAAATAGATGGAATACAATATAATTTGATTTTTTAGAAAGGCTACAACAAATAATCCGGATCAACATTTTTAGGCCGGATTTTTCACGACCGTAAGAAAAATTAATATATTTTTTTATGTGTTATTGAAAAACATAAATATGTTTTGAATATGAGTTATTGATCGCAGTTCAAAAGTCACTTCTAGGTAATACATAAAATATTATGATCCTTCTAGTACATTTAATTTCTAAAAAGTTGTATCTATTTTGAGAATCATTTTTGAATATCAATCATTATATAACTTAAAGTTTTTATTTTTTTTTCAAAAATAGATACAATTTTTTAGAAATTAAATGTACTAGAAGGATAACAATATTTTCTGTATTTTCCTAGAAGTGACTTTTGAACCGGGATCAATAACTCAGAATCTAAGCATTTTTTTTTCAATAACACGTAAAAAAATATATTAATTTTTCTTACAGTCTCGAAAAATCGGGCCTGAAAAATGTTGATCCGAATTATTTATTGCAATCTTTCTAATAAATCAAATTATATTATATTTCATCTATTTTTAAAGAAATATATTCAACATTTCTAATATTTTGAATAACAAAAAAAATTTAATTTCTGTTTTAAAAAAAAAGAAAAAAAAAAGCCAAACAAACAAAAATTACTAAGTAACTGGTCAAACATAGGCCACTTTCCGGTTATTTAGTAATCGGAAGGGGCAATTTTCGAGATTCTGCGCAAATTTGGGTAGATTGAGTAATTTGATAGAATTTTTGGGTATTAATAAAAATTTCGGTTTTTTTTCTCCCTCCCTTTTTTTTATTTCGAAAAGAAGATATGACGTAGAGAGAACAGTTTGATAAGATAACAGTTATTGAAGAGAATTTTTTATTTATAGAAACTATTATCAAGAGTAAGGCTACGGTGCCACGGCTCAATATTTGAGTTTTCAAAATCTTAACGGTTGATCCGAGCCGTTCATCTTATTCTCCATATTAATATGTGTTTGAAGACCAAATTTTACATTTTTTGTAAATTTTTTACTAATTTTTTAGATAGGCAGGAAATCAGATATCTGAATGGTGCAGAATTTTTTAGATCAAGTGATTTTCTACCTATCTAAAAAAATAATAATTTTTTTCCAAAAACTGTAAAATTTGATCTCCAAACACATATTAATATGGAGAACAAGATAAACGGTTCGGATCGACGGTTAGGATTTTGAAAACTTGAATATTGAGCCGTAGCACTGTAGCCCTCTATGCAACCCATAGCACCGTAGCCTTACTCTATTATCAAATAATTCTGGAAAAGAAAAGGAGTATCTTGAAACTTTTATGCATGAATCGGTAAAAGTTTCTTCGATCTAAATTTTATTTTTTCAGTTGCCTCTATCAAAAGTATGAAGTCAGAAAGAAAATTGCTACAGAAAATCCAAAATAACTGGAAAAAAATGCATTTATGTATGAAAATTTGGAGACACTTTTTCTCCTTTTTCTCTATTATTTTATAATAGTTTTTATAAATAAAAAATTCTCGTTATTGAAACTATTAGTTTTTATAAATAAAAAATTCTCGTTATTGAAACTATAACTATGACCCTTCATGGAGGATCTCCTAAAGTAACTAAAAATTTGAGTTTGAGGCCCGACTGGTACATTGTACCGGCCTAGGTTTCTCACAACACTTTTGGCCTCCTTTCTAATTAATTAAGTTATTGTATCTCTTTTTGTACCAGTTTTGTGCTTTCTTGCTTCTCTTTTACTTATCGGGTTAGAACTTGAAAAGAGCTCGGAGGCCGATGTTTTTGTCTGGCTGTTATTTTTTATTGGTACGTAATAACTGGTTCCTTACAATATTTACAGAGGTTTATATAGAATAACTTAATTTTATATGTTTGATCTTTATTCACATTTGATTTCAATAATTTAAAAGTCTTGTTCTGCCTCCCCAACAATTACTCCGCAATCGGATCTGAATGCCCCCTCAGCCCCGGATTTATTTAAGTTTGTGATTTTCCTAAAGGATGCTATAAACATCAATATAGATTACTTAATTTAATGTACACGTACCTGGATACAAGATTGGCAAAATTATACGAACCAATTTTTTTTTTCAGATTTTCCTAGTTAATTTATTTTCCTACTTGATTCTCATCTTTATTTAAAAAATATATATGTATATGGGTGAAGGCAAATGTCAACAACCTCAAATTGATTCAACTGGTGCTTGCTCTTTCTAACTGAGATAGCAACGATGCAATGTCTTGGGAATTTAATTTCAACCCCGAGATTAATTCACTGGTACCGACCTTCATTGAGTTATTGAAATTGTAAGGAATAGACTCTTTGAGGAATAACACTGAGAGTGTTGACCAGGATATTTACCCGAATATATTTGCTATTTTTTTTTTTGAGTAAAAACCAGGCAGTGGCTGCCAGGTGCTGAGCTGTTTTGGTCATCCGGTTAACTTGCAACATACAAGCTAGATAAAACATGTATAACCTTTCATGGCGCATATGATCTTGCATTTTCAATGAAGATCATTTCTAGACAAGTGCTGCTGGATGATATACACGTCCCTATACTGCATTACAGTCTATTTTAATTTGGCCAAGCCTTATTTGATCTAAAACATCTCATCAAATCATACAACGGTCTAATTGATTAATAATTGATATCAATTATATTTTCTTCTATTATAATCATATTGATTTCCTCTAATATTTTATTTAATAGAATTATTTGGTTGAATACAATATTTACTTCTCATATATATACCGAACGGTTAGACATAGCTGATAAAAACCATACATAGTTGATAACTTGTATTAAAACGAAAGCATGATAAAAGTATGATTGATCGTTTGTAATAGTTTAGTCACAAGGATTTGCTTCCTTGGTTATTCACGGAATTAGTGACAAATTGTCACATGTATGGTTCTTTTTTTTTTTTTTGGGAATAAATTGTCAGTACATGTTACATTATACTTCACTGTACGAACACTGGCAAAATGAACAGATAAAAATAATTGTCAAATCAACTTGTTGTAGTTTCATAATTTTTTTTTCTGATATTAAAGTATGATAGGATAGCCCTTTTCCTTCCAAAAATATAATTTTTTTTTCTGATATCATGTACGGCTCAATATTTGACTTTTTAAAATTCAAACGGTCGATCCGAACCGTTCATCTTGTTCTCCATATTAATATGTGTTTGGAGATCAAATTTTACATTTTTTTGGAAATTTTTTACTATTTTTTTAGATTTATTGAAAATCGCTGTTTTTCAGACAAATCTGGACCATAAAAAACAGCGATATTCAATAAATCTAAAAAAATAGTAAAAAATTTCCAAAAAATGTAAAATTTGGTCTCCAAACACATATTAATATGGAGAATAAGATGAACGGTTCGGATCGACCATTAGGATTTTGAAAAGTTGAATATTGAGCCATAGCACGGGAGACATCTATGCAACCCATAGCATATTAGCCAAATCATATATATATATATATATATATATATATATATATGGAATATGCTAGCATGCTATGCATAGCATAGAGCCCCTCCATGCAACGCCTTGGATTTTGACTTTTCAAAATCCTAACGGTCGATCCGAACCGTTCATCTTGTTCTCCATATTAATATGTGTTTGGAGACCAAATTTTACATTTTTTGGAATTTTTTTTACTATTTCTTTAGATTTATTGAAAATCGCTGTTTTTTTATGGTCCAGATTTGCTGAAAACAGCGATTTTCAATAAATCTAAAGAAATAGTAAAAAAAATCCAAAAAATATAAAATTTGGTCCCCAAACACATATTAATATGGAGAACAAGATGAACGGTTCGGATCGACCGTTAGGATTTTGAAAAGTCGAAATCCAAAGCGTTGCATGGAGGGGCTCTATGCTATGCATAGCATGCTAGCATATTCCATATATATATATATATATATATATATATATATATATATATATATATATATATATATATATATATTAAATAATGAAGATAACTAAAAGAAAATATATATTTTGGGAAGCATAAAATTGAAAACTAAAAGCTAACAGAGTAAAAAGGGAATATATATTTTGTGAGGCATAAATAAGTTGTTTGAATTATTTAGATGATGTTTTGTCTCTAACAAATTGTGGTGTGTGGACATTAATTAACCTTGAAACAGAGCCTGAAAGTCAGTGCTTTCAAAAAATATGCATGGTACCTCCTCCTTCCAATAATATAATGATGATGATGATGTTGATGAAACACTGTGTTTACTGAAGATGGAAGAATTAATGCTATTCATTTAAACTTCCATGATTACCATTGCATAACAAATATTTTACTAATCCTGAGAAACTAAAGACTTGAATTAAGACATTAATGCATCTCTCTTTGGGTATCTTTGAATATATAAGAATAGCGCTAACTCAAAATATATATAGTGATGTTACTATCGTTTAGATGAAATTCAAACACATTTCTTATTAGCATTTAAGTACCGATTTAATTTGTGTAATTTGCTTAATACAGCCTAAAACTGGACCTATGGTTGGAATCATATATAATTGAATGCGAGAAAAAACTAAGTTCCTTTCCCTTCTCATTCAAAAAGTTGACAGTGCCACTAATTTTTTTATTTTAAATTCATCTTCAATTAGCAATATCCCATTAGTTCTCATACTTTTTTTTTGGAAACTTTCGCAGAGGCTACAAAGTCGTGAGAGAATCAAACTTTTGATCTTTGAGTTACCATCAATTCTAGGACTTTCTTCCTAACCAATTGTGCTACCTCCCTTTCATTAGTTCTCATACTTATTAATTGTTTTATAGGTGGAAATCCATTCTGTGCTTGATAATGGATTGGTTTAATAATCTTTAATTATAATAAAGAAATTTGTAATTTTGAAATTTGGCAAGTGGAAGGTAATCAATAATTTATTCACATCATACACATGAAAACTGACGAATTCTAACATTTTTTTTATTCAAATTCGAGATTTCAATCTCTAACCTGTTCTACTTGGAAAAAAAAAAATCTCTACTTCACCCTAACTGTTTTTGTCAAAAATAAATAATTAATAAGTAAGCTGCCAATTAATTTAATCATAATGTACAACTAATGATATCGACCATTGCATGAAAGATTGGATAGGATACAAGACATCTTCAAACTCGCCGGGAAAGCACCCAAATACACAGAAGGTTCCCATTTTGCTTCACTTGTAGCCTTCAATATCTCTGCCGCCAGTATTTCGTGTCTGCATCAGTTAATATTTAGAAGTTATATATCAATGCGCAAACAAATCAAGCTGTTTTTTTTTTACACTATTGCAAATATAATTAAACTTACATAAAGCACGGATGGCTTTTGTATTGCACTAAACAAGTTGGTAACTTGGAAGTTTGAGTCTGTATTGTTCAGTTCATTGCTCATTTCTAGTCAAGTGATAATCTGCATGCTTCATATGTCCTAATTCGGCCAGAGGGGGGGTGGGGGGTGGAGAGTGCAAAATCAATTAAATAGCTTTGCATATGTGGTGATCTAAGAAATAGAGGATGAAAACACGGTAGGTTAGTTTGATAAATTACCTTCTGGATTTGACAAGCATTTTCTCATTGACTGGAGGGCAGCTAAGGAAAATAACGCATGGTGTATCAGAAAAACTCTGCATGTAAAGGGACTATCTGTGTTAGTACAATCCACATAAGGCATGAAAATTGAGGTAAGAGTAAAAATAGTTTTTGTATTGTGGTGCTGCTTATGTATCAGAAAAATAGAAGCACTTAACAAGCATTATTTTAATTCCAAATAAGGTTTGTGAGTTTCATTGTGCAATTAAGCTGCAATTTATTGTAATTTTATATTGAGGAGGGTTCAAATGCACCCAAATTTTTGTGCACCCAAATACACCCTATCTTTCCAATTCTTTTTCTCTATTTTCAAAGTCCGAATAGTCAATCCGAACCGTTAGATGCGATCTATATATTAAGATGTACTTGAAGACCAAATTTTACATTTTTTGAAATTTTTTTACTATTTATTAAGCTACTTTGAAAATCGCTGATTTTACATTTTCTGGACCATTGGATCAGCGATTTTCAAAGCGGCTTAATCAATAGTAAAAAAATTTCAAAAAATGTAAAATTTGGTCTCCAAGCACATCTTAATATATAGATCGCATCTAACGGTTCGGATTGACTATTCAAACTTTGAAAATAGAGAAAAAGAATTGGAAAGATAGGGTGCATTTGGGTGCACAAAAATTTGGGTGCATTTGAACCCTCCTCTTTTATATTAGACATTCCTAATTTGGAAATTCAATCAAGTCTCAATTTGGGCTAATAATTAAGATTCTGCAAACCACGAACAATGATTGAAATAATAACCAGCACGGTTGCATTCTAAGTATCCAACTAATACCGATACCAGCACCTGGCTGGTACAATAACCAAGATACTGCAACAAATGACTGGTAACATACACCTTGTTCAAAACAGCATATGACAAACTCTTTCTCTTAAAACTAAGCGACAAATTTGCTTCAAAAGAAAGCAAAAATTTAGAATAAGTAAATTAAGTGAGAAATACCCTGATGTAAAGCCGATTTGTCGGTAGTTGTCCTTGTACTCTGATAAAGGCACATGCGGACTCACGCCATAGGATGTGGTTGGCACAAATCAATCCCACCAAAAAACTATCAGTAGAGAAGGCTGTACCGGTGAATCCTGATTTTAGTAGAAAATTACATAGCATGAGGTCGGGAATGAAGGAATTTGCAAATATAACAATCAAGTCCAGGGGTTATTATATGAAGCTGTCAATTAAGTGAGGACGGTAGCTCTTGCATACCGGTTAATTCCACACCAAGTTGATTCATATATTGAGGTTTAAATGAATTGTAAAAGGTTGAGTTGGAATGGTTAAAAAAGCAAAACAAATATAAATAAAAGATTTGATAACTGTACAGTTTACAGTAACCTAAAGGTACTAATTCAACGAGTAAGATTTTTTTTAAATCAGGGCTACCATGAATTCCGACATTCATTTCTTTTCAGGTGCATGGGAACTATAATTGTGTCTTTCCGTAGAGGGACAAGGCCTATCACCAACAAGCATGTGGTAGGACTCCGGTTCCTACAGCATGTGTATGATGCATTAAATTGGAGCATATTTATTGGACAGCATTTGGTTTAACAGAAGGTTTATAAGTTAATTTTAATGCATTTATTTTTTATTATTTTTTTACTGCTTGACTTTATACTAAATTAAGTAAAAAAATGGTATTAATTGACATGTAAACACATCACTTATGAATTATATTGATTTCAATGGTTTGGATTTGTCGTTTGAAGTCAATCCGATAGATTTTGAATTAAGTTAGACTCACAAAAGGGCTTGGTGAGCCTAAGAACACCCTAGTTTTACTCCAACACTTATATCCACCAAAACAAAAACATTGCAAAAGAAAGGAATTTAAGATAGTGAAATGCAAAATTATTTAGAAAAAGAGTCCATCCTCAAAGCATGCATTACCTTGGGAAAGACAATGGGAATTTTACAACGTCAAAAGCCAGGTTGAAACTCAACCACCTAGAAACAAGATTAATACAATCAGTTTACATTTCATAAAATAAATAAATAAATAAATAAGGTCGATATATATATGCCTGCACCCCAACTTATTAGCAAAACATATATGAAATTGTAGTTTAGTATGGTCCCCATTTTCTATGCAATGATCGTCTGGTGAGAGAATTGATGACATCTAACCCCCTCTCATTAAAAACTATTGCATCATCTGGTACTGTACCAGTATGGTGTTAGATGCAGTCTAATTCAGGACTGAACTAGGTGAACATACTTTCTTATCCAAGTAAAGACATTAGATCACTCAGAGAACCCCCAAAAGCGGTCTCAATTGATATCAGAGGTCAAAGATATTCTAGTGGTATACGAAAACCAAAGTTCATACCGGCCAGCTCGGCCATTTCAAAAAAGAAATATATAAAGGAAAACAAAAGGAAAGAACAGCTAAATAACTTTCGCTAACGATATCAGACACTTCAACATGGAAAAATTTGTGCATGTCATTTGAAAGTATAATTTTTGCTTTTTTATCTAAAAAAACTTGCAAGTTTCTGTTGTTCAGTTTAGTTATTTATTTCTTTTTTGCAAATATTTTTGTTTTTGTTTTTGGTTAATTTGAATCACTATTCATCTAATTAACACTTTTCAATTTTTTTAATGTTAATCCTCCATTTATATGGGCTTGGGACCAGCTATATTGTTTAGACTTAGGCAGAGTTAAAACTTTGAAAATGTGTTAGTATCTCTCAAATATTTTAAAATTAAGTAAAGTTGAACGAATTGCTTGGAAATAAGAAAAGATATAAACCTGTAGGAAAGGCAACAGTAGTAATTTGTAGTGCAATAGTGCATATATGGCATTAAATTCTTTGTTCTTTTCCTCATAATTAATTGCATGGAGCTTGTGTGTAATGTAATCCTCTATTCCTCTCAGCTGTCACAGACTCTGTGCGTGGGGCAGTCTTCCTGTAGGCATAATTCATAAGTAAAAAGAAAAGGAAAAAAAAAAAACTACATAAGTTGAAGTTTGAGACAGAGAAAGAGAAAGAAATGAGAATAATTATCTGATGAATAACATATTCGAAATCATTGCAAGAGTCTTTTATTGATTTCAGAAATTGAAAAGAAAATACCTTACGAATACAGAGTTGTCAAATAATGAAGCATTATCCCATTGAACAAATCTGGTTTTGTTTCTTCAACATGAGTTGCGGATTCGTAGGAAAGCAGAGTGTCCTTATGTTTCAGAGCCACCGGCCACGGCTGTCTCCAATTTTCTTTACTTTCAAAGAAGCAGGTAACTCCGGGAGTTCCTTCAGCCGATTAGCATCATAGATAGATAACTTTTCAAGGGCAGTGAGTATCGTCATTGTAGGAGACAATGACTTCAGAGATCTTGCATTTCTGATAGATAACGACCTTATAGAAGCAGGTAACTCCGGAAGCTCCTCTAGCAAATTAGCATCATCGATAGTTAGGTTTTCAAGGGAAGTGAACCTGGCCATTGTAGCAGGCAATGATTTTATAGAGCTTGCATTCCAGAGATACATATCCTTGAGGGTATTTTTGTTTTGCAGCATCCATTGCTCGGGCAAGTTCTCCATCCCTGAGCAATCATCCACTTCCAGATGACTAACAAATCTGAGGCTTCTCAGAGGTTCGATAAGAAGGAGACAGAGGTTATCAATGAGGAGCATATTGACCTTTAAAGAGCCCAAGCTACCCCCTTGGTCAGCACCATGTGCTTTTTCCAATAATGAATGTTTAACGAGCTTGTCACATCCAATGATACTCAAATCAATAAGAGATACAAATGCATTTTCTGTTGAGGGAATACGATCAATATTTTTACTATTTTTAATCTCAAGGCAAGTGAGAGAAGTGAGACTTGATGCTGATTCCAGCAATGACACGTCAAGTTCACCACAGTTTTCTATTTTCAGATCTTTTAGTTTTGTAGGAAGAAGGTTGATCTCATTGTCAACTGCCACCAGCATTGGGCAATTACTTATAGTTAATTCTGTTAGTGACACAAATCTCCCAAATGCACTCACAGGTATATGTACAAGATTCATGCAACTGTAGATGCATATTATGGTAGCGGCCTGAAAATCTATGTTGTCTTGCTGCAGAAAACCGTTCAATGCTGTTAAATTTGAGCAGCATCTTAGCTCAACTTCTCTAAGTAATGATTTTAGGGATGATGTTGATGGGCCGATCCTTGAGTCAGAATTTTGATAATATTCTGGAAGAGCACTCATTCCAACATTATTTATGCAAAATTTAGTAAGAGAAAGTGGTAGATTGGGACACCCGGTAAGGTTTTCGCAATCTTCTATGCTCAAGTGTTTCAGTGAAAATAATTTTCCAAATGTGCCTACTGGTACCAGTACCAGTTCCTCACAGTCGCTGATGGTTAATTCCACAACAGCTTGTAGATCTAGGTTGCCTTGCTGCAGAAACCCATCCAAAGATATTAAATTGGGGCATTTGCTAATCTTCACTACTCTTAGTGAAGATTTTAGTGATAATGGTTGAGAAGTGTTATAACCAGAACTTTGATACAAATAAGGAAGAGAAGTCAGACCCACATTATGAACTCGAAATTCAATTAGAGAAATGGGCATATTAGGTAACTTGTCCAAGTTTAGACAATCCCATATATCAAGAATTTGTAGATATGGCATTTGCCAAGAAAACAATTGATTTTTCCACATAGGACATGAAACTAATTTGAGGGATGACAAGTTAAGAAAAGGTGATTGCTCCATCCAACTAGGAGATCTTTGACCTTTATAATTCTCAACTGTCAATTTCATGAGATTTGGATGGGGTTGGAGGTAACTGATGATTTTCTCGGAGTTACTTGGGTTACTCTTTGAGCTCCATCTCAGAGATAGCGACATTATATTATTCATTCCTAATAGATTGGCACTCCTAGCTTCAGCAATATCCCATACATTCTCAATATTTTCAATAATCAAATGTCGAAGGTTCTTTAGTGTGCCAAGTTCATTTATACGATGACCACTCTCTTGTCCAACAAAAAAGGTTAACTCTCGGAGAGACGTAAGCTTGTTGACTCCATGAATGGTTTGCATTATCTCATTAGGAAGTCTCATGTAACGCAACTTAAGTAGATTCGTCATTTCGATTTGTTCAATTACTGAATAGGGTGAATTATACTGAGTTTCTGGAAACTCTAGTACTTGTAAATGGTAAAGTTTGTAAACTGAAGCACGGAGCAAGTAGTTGTATGAGTGAGTGACATCATGAGATTGAATGGATAGATAACGGAGGTGTACCAAACAACTTATCTCCTTTGGCAATTCACAATATTTGCCATATATTTTCAATAAACGTAAACTTTTCTTAATTAAATTATTTGGGAGAACAAATAAGTTTGGAACAGTGCCAGTTTTCTCTGAAGTGGTTATAACCAAGCTATGTAAATTTTCAAGATGGAAGACCTTTTCAATTTCACTTTCATGTACAGAAACATGTCGTACAGTGTTAGGGATGGTAATAGATTTATCGTTAGGCTCTATTCGACAACATTCTCTGGAGGAAACGTTTTGGGCCAATTCATGCGTTAGATCATGCATAATGTACCTTCCACCTTGAAATGAGTCAACATATTCAAAGAATGACTTCCTCAAAAGATGACTAAAGTAATCTAGCCCAATATCCTCTGGCTCTTTACCTTGACATTGTTGTTGCCGTATGATACCGACAGCCATCCACATTTTGATCAACTCATCTTTATCGAACTTATGATCTTGAGGAAATATGCTACAAAATCTGAAACATACCTGCAAATCTGCTGGTAAATGGTAGTAGCTCAACTTCAAAACCTCTATGACATTCTTTGCCATCTCTAAGTTAAATATAGAACCGTGATTCAAAATTCTTCTCCAATGGTGGTGGTCCATGTGTGAATTCATTAAGCTCCCAATCACCTTTGCTGCTAGTGGACTACCCCGAAGCATTTTTAGTATTTGATCTCCAAATATTTGCAAATCTCTATGATTGTCAGGGTTAAAGCCATGGAAAGCATAGTTATAAAAGAGCAATCGCAAATCTTGCTCTTCTAAACTTTGTAATGCCAGAGATTCATGTTCTTTACTTATCACACTAGCAAGTAAGTCTTCCACGGATTTCATTCTAGTTGTAAATAATATTTTACTCCCTTCTTGTACAAACCTCAAAGGAGCAATCAATTTCTCCCAATCATTCCTTTTCTCATCATCCCATATATCATCTAGAACAAGAAAAATTTTCTTTAAATGTATCTTTTCCTTCAAGGTCTCTTGAAGTGCATTTAATGGTTTATCAAAATAACTATTTTCCCCTAGTTCTTTGAGCATCTTTCTCGTTATATCTTCAACACTAAAGTTATTAGAAATACAAATCCAAATTGTTTTATCGAAATCGTTTGACCCACTCATCTCTCTATATGAAAATTGGGCTAGAGTGGTCTTCCCCAATCCACCCAGCCCAACAATACCGAAAGAAGAGAGGTGGACTTGAGTTGGTCGCTTCAACCAACTAATTATCTTATTCTTCTCAACATCGCGGCCAAACACCTCTCTTTCAGCTAAAAAAGAAGTAGTTTCACGGCTTAAAACTTTACCAGTTTCTTGCCATGAATAATGAGAAATATCACATATACCTAATGTCTTGGCAAGTTGGAGGAGATCCTTGGATTTAGCAGCAGCATGATCCAACATTGTTACAGCCTCCTTCAAGCTCTCCAAAATATTATCATGGAGAGAATGTAATTTTCTTTTCTTTGAACTACACACAGATCCATTTACCTCAAGTTCTCTATACTCTAACTCATCAAGCACATCTTCGGATGCTTCAACAGCCTTTCTAAATTGGTTGACCCATAAACCAGCACTCGGATGCTTCGTCTTAAGAGCTTCGGCAATGTCCATGATAGCCGTGATATGGGGAAGAGCTTCCTGTACTCTCTTTAGTTCAGCTTCGCTGTTGGTCGGCAACATATGGTGATGTAAGTACGAATAAGCTATGCCAATGAGGTTTTCAACAACAGAGGACCCTGCCCAGTCGGCAATGGCCAAAACAGCAGAACCTGCCCAGCTTGCCATGGTTGAAAGAGCCATCTTGAAATGAGGTGCTGAACAAGAAAATTTATATTAGGGACTGAAATATAAAAATGCATGTATGTGTAAATGCATAATATGTTGTCACTTGAATTTGAATCCAAGCCTCAATAATCATAAGGTGAAATTGTAATTACTAATCTACAAACACACATATTGAAAGAAAAAATTGTTGGTTGATTTGAATCAATAAATAAAATGTAACAATATATCTAATAGTAGAAGTCTCTTAAATTGAAGCAGTTGTTTTCACATTTATTTAATCTTCAAGCTCACCGACTCGAAGCACACCTCTCATAGATCACTGTCTTGAGATAGACTACAATTTGTTCAGCCTATCCCTCTATACCACAATATAAAAAATTTGTTCAGCCTATCCCGTAGCGGAAAAATTAAGATTTTACTTGTAAAAATAAAAAAATTATAATAGATAAGAATCTCTCTAATAAGATAAAGTAAATTGTCCGTTTTAGGTTCGATTTGACCGATTTTTGAAGCATATCGAGATTATGTAGAAGATTAAGATACAATCCATTTTCGAAAATATATCCACATATTTATTTAATTTAATCCAACATACTCTCTCTTGGAAATACATTGAAGAGACAACTTGATCGTTCATATGATAAATAGATCGTGCAATTGGGGATACACCTGCAAGCAGGAGCTACTAGCCTCGGAACTGGTTAAGACCAACCTAGAGACATCAACCTCTTATAAAATATATTAATTGGCATGTCTCGCACCCTTGGTTTATGTTTATACATCAGTTAAGGTATTTTCGATCCCTTAAGAAACGTACCTCCCTCTTAACTCTAATTGTATTTCCAATCAAAGTTCAAAATACATTATTGGTGGCCATGAATACAAGTTTAGGATGTAATTCACAACACTTAGGGGACCCATGTAATAAAAAGGCCTCCACGTGGAGTAAGAATGAGGAGAGAGAGTAGATGGGAAATTGAAAATGAAATTTTTCTTACCAAAATTGTATTGACAGAGAAACCGAGGTAGGAATCAGAATGGGAAAAATAAGGAAATAACCATGCAGCCGAACACACATAGGACATATTATTGAAAATTTTATTATATCCCACGCAATCCCAGCTGGCTGAACAGGCCCTAAATTGGAATGGCCCAGTCTAGTTCACTGTTTCCTATATTTTTAGATAGATTTGCCAAATATTTTATTTTACTTTTCAGTCTTATTTAAAAGATGGTCTAATAGTTCCGATTTTTTTAAAAATATCCATTTAATAAATAAATTAAATTAAAATATCCAAGTTTCAACAAAATTTATAAAAATATCCCAACCGCGGATTTTATCCGCGCTCCGGAATTTTTATTCCGGGGCGCGGATAAAATTCGCGCCCCGAAGAAAAAAAAAAAAAAAAAAAAATTTTTTTTGGTCCCGAGCGCGGATAATATCCGCGGGCCGAATTTTAAAATAATTTTTTTTTTTTTTTTTTTTTTTTTTTTAAGAGTCTGGAGAAAAAAAAATTATTTTTTTGGTCCAACTTTGTACCTCTGGTTAACATATCAAAACACCTTCAAAAATCATGAAAATTTACCGACATGCATTCTTGACTTCATAGAATAAGACTGTAAAGTTTCATACAAAATCTCAAAACAGATCGTGAGATATCGGCTCTCAAAAATTGCCCGAACTGCTGAAGGAGTGCTTCTGACCCCAACTTTGCACCTCTGATTAACATACCAAAACACCTTCAAAAATCATGAAAATTTACCGACATGCATTCTTGACTTCATAGAATAAGACTGTAAAGTTTCATACAAAATCTCAAAACAGATCGTGAGATATCGGCTCTCAAAAATTGCCCGAACTGCTGAAGGAGTGCTTCTGACCCCAACTTTGCACCTCTGATTAACATACCAAAACACCTTCAAAAATCATGAAAATTTACCGACATGCATTCTTGACTTCATAGAATAAGACTGTAAAGTTTCATACAAAATCTTAAAACAGATCGTGAGATATCGGCTCTCAAAAATTGCCCGAAGATGTAACGGTGCTTTGATGTAACGGTGCTTTGATATTTTGTATGTAACGGCTCTCAAAAACTTTGAGATTTTGTATGAAATTTCACAATCTTGTTCTATGAAATCAAGAATACATGTTGGTAAATTTTTATGATTTTTGAAGGTGCTTTGATATGTTAATCAGGGGTGCAAAGTTGGGGTCAGAAGCACTCCTTCAGCAGTTCGGGCAATTTTTGAGAGCCGATATCTCACGATCTGTTTTGAGATTTTGTATGAAACTTTACAGTCTTATTCTATGAAGTCAAGAATGCATGTCGGTAAATTTTCATGATTTTTGAAGGTGTTTTGGTATGTTAATCAGAGGTGCAAAGTTGGGGTCAGAAGCACTCCTTCAGCAGTTCGGGCAATTTTTGAGAGCCGATATCTCACGATCTGTTTTGAGATTTTGTATGAAACTTTACAGTCTTATTCTATGAAGTCAAGAATGCATGTCGGTAAATTTTCATGATTTTTGAAGGTGTTTTGGTATGTTAATCAGAGGTGCAAAGTTGGGGTCAGAAGCACTCCTTCAGCAGTTCGGGCAATTTTTGAGAGCCGATATCTCACGATCTGTTTTGAGATTTTGTATGAAACTTTACAGTCTTATTCTATGAAGTCAAGAATGCATGTCGGTAAATTTTCATGATTTTTGAAGGTGTTTTGATATGTTAACCAGAGGTACAAAGTTGGACCAAAAAAATAATTTTTTTTCTCCAGACTCTAAAAAAAAAAAAAAAAAAAAAAAAAAATATTATTTTAAAATTCGGCCCGCGGATATTATCCGCGCTCGGACCAAAAAAAATTTTTTTTTTTTTTTTTTTTTTTTCGGGGCGCGAATTTTATCCGCGCCCCGGAATAAAAATTCCGGAGCGCGGATAAAATCCGCGATTGGGGTATTTTTATAAATTTTGTTGAAACTTGGATATTTTAATTTAATTTATTTATTAAATGGGTATTTTTAAAAAAATCGGCTAATAGTTCTAGTCCGATATTCAAGATTAAAAATCATAAATTCCATTTAGTAAAAGAAAAACCAAATCATCATTCCCTAATCTTGAACCTAAACCAAGGCGAAACAGGTCTTCAATTTTTACAACAAGGCCCCTTTCATTATTTTATATTTTGTTTTCAACCTAAACTTAAGAATAAAGATCCAATCAGATTCTATTTCAAATTTTCATTTGTTTTGGCACAAATCGGAGAACACAAATTCATTTTTACATAAATTCTTGATATTATATATTGGACTTGCACAGCCGAGTCAATCCAAAATAAACTCTCCTTAAAACTTTTAACTTTAACCCAAATCAAATGCAAGGCCGAAACCAACAATTTAACTTCTAGATGTTTATTTTCTTAGCCGAAAAGCCCACTTAATTTAAATTTCTACACTTCAGCATTTTATTATCACAATCATTAATATAGGCTAAGTCAGTCCCAAACTGTTTAAGTGTACCAGTACCCATTAAAACTGGTACGGACTGTACCAATTACCAGGAAATTGATACAAGTGTCTGATTCATACAAGCAAGGGAAACACACAATCACATTTATAAATGCACGACCTGTTGTACAAGAAATTTTGCAAAACAAATTCAGATTTGGGTGTATGATTTCAGCAGCAACATGGTTTAGAATCATAAGTGAGGTGCCAAACCACATTAAGGACAGTACCGTTCGAGTGGCAACGAAAATAAGGGTTCAACCCGACATTCACAAGAAAAACTTCACACAAGAGATCGACAATAAATCATCGAGCACAAACACAGGCAAAATATAACATTTCATTTTTACAAACAATTCACAAAGACGCACCGTCGACTCACAACGAATTCAGATTTTCAAACATCACAAGGCATCACAGAGATTAAGAGGAAAAACGAAAGGGGAATTTATTTATTACCCGAATGCGCTCAAACCCGTATAAGTCGGCCGGTACCAAGGCACTTCCTCCGCCTTACTTCTCGACCGTCTGTTGCCTTCTCCAACCTCACCTCCTAGCCAATGTCAGAGTTAACGAGCACCAACCAGCAATAGAGAAAAACCCCAAGTCGGGCTAAGGTAAGTAAGATGGAAAAAGTGGGGGCGTAGTGCAAAATCACACTAAAAATTTCTCAACACAGTGATTGAAAGAGAGAAGGGAAAGAGAAGAGTAACAAAGAGAAAACCCGGGAGAGAGAGTTAGAGAGCGGGTACGGCGTGGTCGTGCGCGAAGTCGTGGAGTGGGTGAGATCGGTGAGAGAGAGAGACGATGGGACAGGGAGCTCGTAGCCTCGTACGGCTGGGTCGCGAGGTCGTCGTGCGTGGGAGAGAGTCGTGCGGAAGGGGTTAGCGTAAAGAAGAGAGGGAGAGAGGGAGCGGGGGCCATGGGTCAGTGACAGAGAAGAGGAGTGTTTAGGAATTAGGAGGCCTCTGTGCGCGAACGGGAGAAGAAGGCGATTTGTATAGGCAGCGACAAGGTGGGGTGCGGATCCGGGTTTTAACCCAATTTGATTTATTTCAAAGTTTCTCCAATTTAATCCATGCTTTAATATTCGTGCTACTGTATTTGAACGGGTTGAGATTTCTCCACTAATTACAAAGAATTTTATTTGCTATTATTTTTTTAATTAATTACACTCAATTCAAACGAAATCTACGAGCTTGCGTTTAGAAATTGATACGAATTTTCCAATGTTCGTTGTTTAAATTTATAATTTGTTCGAAGTTTTGTATATTTTATTAACAAGAATTTTTATCAACATTTTTATTTTAATATCTAATTGACATGAAAATATATCTAATTAACGGAATTTAAAATAAAAGGGGATGGTGCTTCAAGATTCGTGCAGGGCTAAAATCGAATGGTGGGAATAATTTCAGAATTTATTTGACTAAACACCTAAAGATAATGTTTTTAGATCAATTCGATTAACGACATTTGTGCTTAGAAATTGTACGAAGAATCAGGGTAATTTGTAAAACCTAATTTATAAATTTGAAATTTTAGAATCGGATTAATAATGTAAATCCAATTCATCTTTGACTAGCTAAGTTTCGATTTCCTACTAATTAACAAACAAAATCAATGTAATTTGAGTTAATTATTTGTATGAATATTCGTTGTTGTTTTTATTTTGAAAAGTATATTCGTTGTTTTTAAACTTAGAATTTTAATGAGTTCCGTCAAGGTTTCTATTAGACTATTACAGAGTTTTACAGTACGGTTTACATAATTCAAAACATAAAATTATAGTTTTTGGATGCATCACATAAAAAACAATAAAATTCAGAAATTACAATTTAGGTTTATAGAATTCAAAGCTTAAGTTTATACATAAAAAACAATAAAATTCAGAAATTACAATTTAGGTTTATAGAATTCAAAGCTTAAGTTTATAGAGTTATGTAATAAGATTTAGATAAGCCAAAATAATTAAAAGAAGCATTTAGATGTAGAATTTAACAAAACTAAAATTAAAATAAAGTTAAAATTGGAAATTTATTGTATTTGGTTCGAATTCAAAATTGTTTACAGAGTTATGTGATCAGGTTTACAGAATTCAAAACAATTGAAAGTAGTATTTAGATGCAAATTTAAAAAAAATTAAAATTTTGAAAAAAAAATTTTGAATTTTTTTTTACCGGTTTACAGGATTCAACGAAACTATCTACAAAGTTATATGATAAAATTTACATAATTCAAAATAATTGAAAGTAGCATTTAGAAGGAGATTTGAAAAAAAAAATTTGAAATTTTTTTTTGAAACTTTTTTTACATATATATGTTTACAGAATTGTAAAGTGGTCATGGTTAGTTATTAATTTTGAAAAATATTAGAGATTTTCTAGATGTGTCGTGATCAAAGGTCTAAAATTGGTCTCAGTCAAAGCAGTTAAAGTTGTTAAAGTGGAGGTTAAAGTGGTGGTTAAAATAGAAGTTATTGGGGATCACAGAAATGGAAGTTTTTATGTTAACAAGATTTGTTAAATTAGTTTACAGGATTTAGTATTAAAGTTTACCGAATTTGCTCCATTAGTTTACAGGATTTTTAAAAATATCCGGAGATTTTTGAGGGACTGGAGTCCGGAGACTATTAGCCGCTTTCAATATAGAGTATGGCTAATATAACATTAGTGTCATTTCAGTCTATATAACACCAATTCCAAAACCTATCAAATCGAGTTCAAATGGTGAATCCAAACCGTTCAAACCGATCTACTTCATTAGTTGTGCGTTTACATGTAAAATTTATAAGTTTTTGAGTTTATTTGGTATCAAGTCAAGCGGTCAAATGTGTGAGTTTTTAAGTTAATTTTAATATATTCATTTTTTAATTTTTTTTGCCGCTTGATTTGATACTTAAATAACTTGAAAATATAAAAAGTTTGCATGTAAACGCATCACTCATAAAGTAAATTGGTTTGAACGGTTTGAATTCACCATTTGAACTTGATTTAATAGATTTTAGAGTTGGTGTTATATAGACTGAAATGACACTGATGTTATATTAGCATACTCTCTAATATATCCAATAAAATTTAATAAACCTTTTCACTGAGATTATAGACTAATGGCAGTGGTACTGTGTTCTAGAGTGGAGAACCAGGTTGAAATACCAGTAAATAGATTACTTTGCAATTATGTTAGGATTATTAGATACCTTTATTTTCAGTAGATAATTTATAAATGTTTAGAACAAATTATCTAACGTCTAAAAATTTATAATTTTCCAAAGTAAAATACAATTGGTAAATTTTGATAGAAGATTTAAGAAAATGACATAAAGGTATAAAATGTGAAATTGATGAATTTAGTGATGAAATATACAATACATTTAAGCAAATTTAGTGAATTAAAAAGAGGGACGTTTATCAAAATTCAAAGAGAAGTAAAAATATATGTTTGTACAATATTTTCGTCAAATTTTCAAATACGTCAATTAGATATGTGATGTGACATCTATCCATCATAGCTTAACAATTAACAATAATAAATAAAATAAAATGAGTGCGCACTTACACTGGCCAAGTTTGTTGCTTCTATTATCCACCTCTGGAAAAAACCATGTGTGATTCGTTTGTTGAGGTGTGATCTGAAATAATTGAACAAGTAAAAAATTTCTTTTTAATCGTATAAGAGCATATACTATCGGGATTAGGGATTTCAATTGGCATCATACCGAGTTTGGTTTAATTAACCGTTCAATCCACCTTTAGATCTGTGCAGACGGGTTTTAATCTGTGGAAATATAAACCCTCCCTCATTTTTGTGAATCTAAACTATTTGCATGATTCTAAATGCAACCCCCTGTTCCTGTTCCTGTTTCTTCTATTATATATTCACCTCACAGAGATAATCATATCTGATTCATTCTTCAATAAAGTGTGATCTCAAACGATCTACCAAGTAAAAATGACCTTTATTAATCACATAATAGCATATATTACAGGGAGTCTGGGCTTCTCAGTACAGTACGCTAGCAGAAGAAAGCAAGGATCTAGCTGAGAGAGTATACCTTGTGTTGGAGACTTGAGAGAATTCTTCAACGGAGAAAGAAATAACGGAATGCTTCAGATCTGAGAGGCGCCACTAATTGGTAGTGGTAGAGGATTTGAGTGAACTCTCGCTGTCCCAGAATTTTTTTTTTTTTTTTTTTATCAAAAACCTGCCGGTTGTTTATATTAAACGAGATGAAGAAAAACACTGTTACAGGGTACATCAAAAACCTCTCAACGTCTCAGCACCTAAACATCAAATCAAATTAAAAAAGAATCACACCAAGTCACCAACTATTTAAAAAAAAAAAAACTGTAACCCACAACTAGGGGTGGCAACAAACCAAACTGAACCGAACTTACCTTAGGTTTGAGTTTGGTTTGAATTAATTTCAAACCGAACCTGGTTTGATTCGTTTCGAATCGAATTAATTGCGAACTACACATTTTTCGAATCGAACCCAAATCGAATCACGAACTAAATTATTTTTTAGCAGCCCTAGTTATACCGGTAGTTTATACATTAATTTTTTCTCGCGGGACAAAATTCACATGGCTTCCTTTTACCGGTATGAACTATGAAATAAGTGTTTTTAAGTTGAAAAATTGTTCATGAAAAAATACATCAGAGACGGATTTCCTGGTATGAACTGTGAGAGACGACCGAAGAGAGAGGAGAGACAGTCATCTAGGCCGGAGAGACAGTCAGTCATCGAGAGCGTCGGCTAGATTTTAGAGCTAGAGGGAGAGTGAGTTAGGGAGAGGTGGAGAGAGAACTAGGTTATTGAGATTTGAGAGCGAGGGAGTGTCGGCTAAGTTAAATTATGACTCTCTATCTTGGATTTTAATTTCATCAGGTAAATGGATGGCCGGTGATTTTATGAGATTCGAACCACAAAAAAATTACGAATCTATTTCGATCGAACCAGGCTAGGTGTTACGTTACGAAACTTTAACAATTAAATTCTGAATATCCTAAAAGCAAGAGTCGAAAATTGTGCTAATAAAATAGACATTTAAACCTTAATAAAGGTTCCTCTAAATGAGTAAATTAAGTATGAATCAAAACCGCGTCGGAATTTCGAAGTTCTGAACCTTTATAGGTCCAGTGCGTCCGCACTGGTGGTGAGTGCGGGTGACTGACCCGCACTGGATTCTGTTTTCCTTGAGTTGTTTTCTGAATTTCTTCTCAGTGCGTTCGCACTGAGGTTGAGTGCGTCCACACTGAGAAATTCTGTATTGACTGAATTTTCCAGAATGGGACTAACTACTGAGTGCATCCGCACTGGATTTGAGTGCATCCACACTGGAGTATTCTTCTGTGTTGATTGAATTTATTTCCAAAATCCGTCTAAGTACTGAGTGCGGGTGACCGACCCGCACTAAAATTGAGTGCGTCCGCATTACGCTCAGACATTTCCCTTGTTCAGTGCCGTTTTCATGAAAATTTGACTAAGTACTGAGTGCGTCCGCACTGGACTGAGTGCGTCTGCACTGGAGTATTATTTTATGTGTTTTCAAGCTGCTGAAATTCTGCCAAGTATTGAGTGCGGGTGATCGACCCGCACTGAAAATGAGTGCGTCCGCACTCGTGTATATTTCTGTGTATTTTCAACTGCTGAAAATCTGTTCTAAGTGCTGAGTGCGGGTGGCCGACCCGCACTGAATTGAGTGCGTCAGCACTCAGGGTATCTTTTCATAAAAGCCCAAAAATTCTTTCTTTCTCTCTCTTCCCCTCCACCCCTTTCCCCATTATTTGGTGATTTTTGCCAAGAGAGAAGAAAAAGAGTGAGAGAGCTTCCCTTCCCTCTCTAACCCCCGATTGTTGCGAGAAATCGAAGCTGGAACCGAGTAAGCGCCCGTGGATCTCTCCTAGCTCTCCTATTCGGTATTCTTTTTCTCTTCCCGTTTCTCTCTAAATCTCGAATTTTCTCGATTTCTCGGATTTTCATTTTAAACCCGAGATTTGTATTCGAATTGCTTGTAGACTAGCTCCTTGAGCTTCTTTGACCGTTTATTTGTCGATTCCTTCCCGATTTCAGCTCGATTTTTAGGGTTTTTGTGCCAAAACTGAAATTGGGCATAATCGTGAATTGATTTGTTTAATCCGACCGATTAGACTTGTAATCGGTAGGGTTACCTCTTGATCTTGGATTCCTAGAACGTTTAACGGTTAATTTGAGGTTTTGACCAAATTAGGGTTTAACCAATCGGTAAATCGAATTGTTACGAGAACCAAAATAGAGAACCGGTATCTAGATCGTTACCAAATTGAACTGTATATGATTTAGAGGACCTAGATGCAAAGGTGAGATTGTAGTAAGAACAAGGAATAAGAGAGATCGGTACCAAAAAGGCCTAGAATTGATCAAGGAAAGTATAAGCCCTAAAAGTAACTCGAGTAAACATCTCGATAGTGAACCAATGTTAAACCTAGTATACGTGTAATATAGGTGTAGGCTCAGCCGAGCAAGACTTCGCGGGACAATTCGAGACGTCCGATCCTTAATTAAGCGGTACGCTCGTCATAATCAGGTGCGGGATTCTTGGACTTGTTTGATACTTTATTTTCAGGAATTAAACTGTTTATTTGTTTGTCATGTTGAATATCATTGATTGCATCTTGAATTGTGTAAAGCATTTGCATAGCCCAATCAAATTAAACTCGAATTTATGTGACTTGAGTGATTTGCATGCTGGTATGGTTGTAGGTTGTGTCGATCTATTATGATCTGATTTGATTGAAAGTCACCACGACTTGATATGTATGTGAATGGATTTACGAAGTTAAGCACTTGGATCCAATGAATTTGCAAAGTCGGGCTATATGCTGGCTTTGATTCCCAGGATCCTAATGGCCTTAGGTGAACGGCCCTCAATATTTCCCAGTACCGGTTGGGACGAGGGAGGGTGATTATGTTATGATGTGTGAATTGGAATCGTGGGTGACTAGTGTGTAACGTCTGTGGCTCGGTGGCATTCTCCTACGTGTTAATGCATTTGGACGGTCAATTGAATATTGCGAATATTGGAAACGATTCTAAAGATAATTTTCTTTATGTGACTTGAACCAGACCTTAATAATTGTTAAGCCAAGCGATTACAGATGGGTGTCAGATAAAGGGTCCAGCTCGGTGGAACGTCTGTAGGTGTCAATAACCCTACAGATGAGGGTTTGATAAAGGGTCAAGCTCGAAAGAACATCTATAATTGCCACAAGCCCTAATGAATCGGGTTAAGCCAAATTATGTGTTGTGTTTGAAATTCATCTTGAAAATTCCGTTAACTGTTATTCATCTGATTAATTGTTGTTGAGCATTGGCATTCTGTTATTTATGAAATTATATCTGTTTGAATTATTTTGGTTTGGGTTTCATTTTTGAATATGGAGTCTGATTGCAAGTCCAATAATCTAAACTGTGGCAAATTTCGCACTGGGAATTTATTCTCACCCCCACCCTTCGGGTTACTTTACAGGTACTGGTGCGACTGATTCCGGAGAGGCACGAGAGTAGTAGGCCTTAGTAGTTTACCATTACATGACCCTAGATATGTTTTGTTGTATAGATTTAGGGTAGGCCTCATGGTTGGTATCCGGATGAGATACTTTTGTTGTATTATATTCTGACCAGACTGTGTACTCTGATTATATATTTAGAAACTTGCTTTGTATTACTTGTTGTATTTGTTTGAATTGTGAGTTGCCTTGTAAGCATACACGGCGTTGTATGCTTACGGCGGGGGACTGTTGCTGTTAGTTTGTAATAATCTAGAAGTCAATAATACGATAAATTATCATAAAGCTTTGTTCATGAATTGAATGTTTATTTATATATCATTTTGTTGCCTTGAGTATTATTGAATTTATGGATCATTTCGAGTTCATGACTGAAATTGTGAAACTCCATAATATAGATGATATATAATCTTAAAAGGTCACTGACCAAGGTAATTAGCAAGAACACTAATTACCGCGATAAGGTTAGTATGTGGATTACAAGATGGTTAAGTTTTACAAACCACCTGACACGAGATGTCATTTTAATCACATAGATACATGTTCTAGAAACATGGTATTTGACAGACCCCGAATGAAATATTAAATAGAATTGTGTTCGTGTCATTTATGTTTTCATTCAGTGTCACGTTCTACAGTATGAGGTATTTATCGTTCCCACTGAGAAATATGTATGTGTGATTGTTATCCACCGCTGTCCGTAAAAAGCAGTCATAACGGTAGCTTTTCCATATGTATAGCTTAGCTGAGGAAGTGATAGTTTACCAAGAATACTATTTGTCCCTCGTATCTCTATACGAGCTATAGCATCACTGGGCCCCTTGGTAGAGTTAGATTATCTGCTAGCGGTATAATTACAAGAGTAATTATATTTGATAATCTGCTCAAGATCAAGAAAAGATTCAGTTAGCAAGGATGACACACATCTACCTTGAAACTGATCTGATAGCTATGAGACAGAAGAATAGACACAAGTAAATTGTTTACTGGATCGTGATATTGTACAGTACAGCATCATCTGTGTAATTTGATGGTCATGATGTGTTGCCAGATGCCACCCATGATTATAGAAGTTAAAACAGTTTTAACTCTATTTACCAACATAACACAGATCCTATTGGGTCACACCATATAGGAGTTAATCGGAGAATCTTATTGTGATTGATTATAAATTGGTTATGATCAATAGTAAGATGGTTATAATTAATTATACGTGTTATAATTAAATTATAAATGTTATGTAAAAATAACAAGCAAAAATATTGGTTAATTTATAAACGTGTGTGACACGTTGTATAAAAGTTAACCGGTTAATTTATAAATGTGCAGGACACGTTGTATAAATTACCGAAACAACAAACCGCAAGAAAAATATATATATAATTGTTCAGAATAATTATACGAATATTATTTGTGTTCGGACCGAGGGCATTCGGGTCTTTTCAGATTCGTCCTTATCCGCATGACATGTCATTGATCCTATCCAGATGACATGTCATCAATCCTATCCACAAGGGAAAAATGGTCATTTCACACCTATGCCACCTTGCATGTGTAGAAACATGGAGAAGAGTGTGGAAGGGTGTGGAAGGGGTATTTTGGTCATTTCACATATAAAAGGATGAGGTGTCAATGGCATACCTTGTAAATAGGCCGAACTTGGAGGGCATTTTGGTCTTTTGCAACCGACCCTAAACACTATAAATAGGGGTGGAGGGGTAGAGAGAAAATAACTAATTCATTCGTACCGGTTTCGTGTCGAAACGGATCGGTATTTTCTCTCTTTCTCGGTTTCTCTCCCAAATAGTGTTTCGGTTGAGAAAAGAAAGTTATACGTACTTGACGTATAATCTTGCGAGTTGTTGTGGAGTATATTTACGGGATCGATGAATAGTGTTTTACCGAATTTAGCGGTATGTCAGTTTTGCATATTGATGAAACTGAGCAACCGAAAATTCGTGTTTATGGGTGTTCGTCTTTTTCCCGTGAATAGTGTTTTTGCAGAATTCCGCGGTTTACGGTATTTCTGGCAGAAGAAATAAACCGCTCTCCGGTTAGTCCTGGTGGATAACCGATAGAGGCATCAGACGTCTGATGCTCCGCTCCGAGTCGATTCCTTCCCTGGTGAGGCTCTACTCGCTCGGTCTGCATTCCAACTGTGATTTGGAAACAATGTATAAATATGCTATATTAATCTATTTAATTGGTAAGTAGATTAAAGTTTTAGAAATCAATCATGGAGTAGATCTGTAAAAATGATTAAATTGGGTTTTGATGCCAAAGGAATACTGAAGGTGGACCGCCTTGGAAAGTTTCCTGACATACCCCGTTTAATCCTGAGCTTAAGTTGGCCGTAGAAATTTTTGTTCTACGGTCATTCCGCAACTTAAGCCTAAACGGGTTTTGGTTAGCACCCCGAAACCCCAACAGTTGCGACCCATGGCCGCGGGGTGTGACACTAGGTTTGAGTTTGGTTTGAATTAATTCCAAACCGAACCTGGTTTGGTTCGTTTCAATTCGAATCCATTTCGAATCGAATTAAACTCGAATCAAACCCTAATCGAATCACGAACCTCGAATTTTTTTGCCAGCCCTACCCACAACCCGCTAAGCCCTTCCCTTTTCCTTCCCAAAAAAAGTCATTTCTTACCGCCATTATACTCCCACCTACCTATGAGGTACAATTAATAAATGTTGGAATTAAATGTTGTGTAACCTCACTGTCCCTCATTGTCCTACTCCAACATTTTTATTTTTATCCATTTTTAAAAATATTTTAATAAAAATAACCACGTTCTGATCGAAATTTAAAAAATGCCCAAATCGTGGAATAAATCCACAGTTTCGATTTTTTATTCTGAACCGCGGAATAAATCCACGGTCCGAATAAAAAATTGAAACCGTGGATTTAGTCCACGGCCCAGGGTTTAAACTCTATCCAGCACAGATCTTGAAACAACCCCTGTCTTCTTCTCCCTAACCCGTGCGCTCTCTCTCTCTGTGTGTCCGTGAAACACCCGCCTCTCCTCCTCTCTTGCTCCGCTTCCTTCCCCTCCGTTCCAAACCCGCCCTCTCTTTTGCTCACTGATCCGCAGCCCCCATCGAAACCCCACCCGCCTCCCTCTCTCTTGCTCCACCTCCTTCCCCTCCATTTCAAAACCCTAACCTACCTCTTGCTCACTAACCCGCAGTCCTTACCGAAAAACCCGTCTCTCTCGTCACTTCTTGGAGAAGGAAGAAAGGCACCCGAGCTCTCTCTTCCCCGTGCGTTGGGGCACCAAGTCTCACTGCCTTCCTTGTGATTTTCCTCTCTCTTGAATTTTTCATGTTTGATCGAATTGATTAGTTATCGAGTCGGGTTGTTGATTTTCTCGACTCGATCAAATTGATGTTATCTTATATGACTTATGTCGATCGATCTATTTCGAAAAACCATAGAACTTGAATTGATTAATTATCGAGTGCGGGTTGTTGATTTTCCCGACTAGATCAAATTAGATAATATGGAGGGGTTATTGGTAAATTTAAATAGAAGGGTTATTGGTAAATAAAACAGCATATGTTGGTCAACAGTCATCTTAGTCAACAGAAGTTAGTTTAGGCTGTTAGTGATTCATTAGTCAACTAACAATCTGTTAGACTGTTTGTTAGCAAAGTTAGTTAGCACTAATGTTGTTGTAACAGAAGGAATTATGAGACTAGCAAAGTCTTTATATACCATGTAACAATTACATTTGAGATAATGAAAAATCTATTCTCCTTTTACATTCTAATTTCTTCTCTGTATCCTATTATGGTATCAGAGCACCTCAATTTCCTTTCTTCCCTCTAAAACAAAAAAAACAGAATATCAAGAAATGGCAAACAGCACTATCTCCACTCTACCCATTCCTGATCCAGTGATACAGATCACAATCCCAGTGTCCATCAAGTTAGACAGGACCAATTTTCTCACATGGAGGTCACAAATTGAACCGATCATAGATGGATTTGGTTTAGCCCCTTACCTTGATGATTCCGTGACAGTTCCTGAGAAGAAAATTCGAGTTGGCGATCAATTAGTTGACAATCCTAGCTTCCCTGCGTGGCACAGGCAGGATCGATTGCTACTCGGATGGTTACGCTCCACCATTACCGGTCCAGTACTCATGCAATACGTGTCAGCCCAAACCTCAGCCGCACTTTGGAAGTCTCTACATCGCGTCTACTCGGCTATTTCTTCTGCGAGAGTGATGGAACTTCGTCGGCTGTTGCAAACGACCACGAGAGGAGGTCAATCGTGCAATGAGTACTTTGAGAATATGCGAAATATTGCCGATCAGCTCGCTGCTGTTGGAGAACCGGTGACGGATTCTGATCTCTGTCGATACATCCTCAACGGGCTTGGATCGGAATATAACTCCTTTGTAGTCACGATTACAACTCGGGTAGAGCCTCTTGCTATTTCTGATCTCCATGGCTTTCTTCTCACTCATGAGAACCTACTGAACACTCAAACGGGACTGGCCGCCACTGCTTCCCTGCCTTCTTCTCAAAACCCTACCGCCTACTTCACTCAATCTCGCCCTCACTACAATCAGCGTTCTCATAAACAGCACCATTCTAAACCTACTTACACTCAACGCCAGACCTACACTCAAACAGGACGGCCTCACTTCAATCCGCGACCCGTTTATAACCAGAACCCCAATTTTCAGTCCAGGCCCAATTCTTCTCAATCTTCGCTGCTACCTACTCCTTCTTACAGTGGCCCGTCTACTCAGCCTGTTACTGTTCAGAAGAGGCCTTTTAATCCTGACAGAGGGGAAATCTGCCAATTATGTTCCAAACGGGGTCACATTGCAAAAAATTGTTGGTACATAGCAGATTATGTCCCTAAGAATTCTGGTTTTCAATCTAATCTTGCTGAAGTTTATTCCTCCCAGGTACAAAATTACTCGGCACAACCTTCATCTTCTCCTGCCGGGTCCGAGTGGTTTCTTGATAGTGGTGCCACTCACCATGTGACTAATGACCTCAATAGTCTCCATTCGTACATGCCGTATGACGGTCTCGATGCACTCCATATCGGTGACGGTTCCGGTATGCGTATTAGTCATATTGGGTTTACATCTTTGACCATTTCTAAATTCAATTTTCAATTGAAAGATGTGCTCTTTGTGCCGAATTTTACTAAGAAACTTTTGAGTCTTTCTAAGCTTTTGCAAGATAACTCAATTCTCATCGAATTTTACTCTCATGTTTGTGTTGTCAAGGAGCGCCACACAATGAGAGTCATTCTTCAAGCTCGGCTCGTTAATGGGCTTTACATGGTTTCTTCTCAACCGGTTTTTGCCCCTCAAGTGTTCATTGGTGAACGAGTTTCCGTGGATCTATGGCACTCAAGACTTGGTCATCCGTCTCATTCTACTACTACACGAATTTTACTTGACTATGGCTTACCTTGTACCTCTAATAAATTGTCCTTTTGTCACGATTGTTGCGTGGCTAAGGCTCATAGGCTACCTTTTCTTGATAGTACCTCTTCTACTTCTCATCCATTAGAGCTTGTACACTCGGATGTATGGGGTCCTTCCCCAGTTTTATCAAATAATGGTTTCCGTTATTACGTGATTTTTATTGATGACTATACTCGGTTTTCTTGGATTTATTTTTTACACTCAAAAGATGAAGTGGTTCGGGTTTTCTCTTTGTTTAAGTCTCAAGTTGAGACTTTGCTCTCTTATTCTATCAAAACTCTAAGAACCGATGGAGGCACCGAATATGCCAAACTCTCACGGATTTACCCTTCTCTAGTTCATCAAAAAACGTGCCCATACACGCCCCAACAAAACGGGGTTTCGGAACGAAAACATCGGCATGTGGTTGAACTTTCTCTTTCCATTATGGCTCATGCTTCTATTCCCGAAAAATATTGGGACGAAATTTTTTCTAGTGTGGTCTATCTCATTAATAGACTACCTTCCTCCACCCATTCACCTTCTCCCTTCTCATCTCTTTTTCACAAGACACCCGATTATACGTTTCTACGGGTTTTGGGTTGTCTCTGTTTCCCATACATACGACCATATACCGATCACAAGCTTCAACCGAGATCTGTTCCTTGTGTTTTTATGGGTTATTCTTTCTCCCAAAAAGGCTATAAATGTCTCCATTTGGAGACCAATCGGGTTTACATGTCCAGACACGTTATATTTGATGAAACTAAATTTCCTTTCACAACTTTTCTTTCTTCAGATTCCTCCCTGCAGCCACCTTCTGGATCAGATAGCTGGTTGTCTCTTCTTATTCCAGTTCATGCATCTAACTCTGGAGCGGATCAGCCACATGGTGCCCCTGTTCTCTCCAAACCGTCGGGTCCAACCTGCTCTGGAGCGGATCCCATCACCGCCTCTATTATTTCCTCCAATCCTTCGTGTACCACTCGAATTGGAGATGATCCTAGCCGCCTTCCCTCTATTTCCTCCTTACCTTCGGGTCCAACCTGCTCTGGAGAGGATCCTGTCACTCACCTTTCATGCATGGGCACTACTACTTCCATTCAACCCGAGAGCCTCATTCCTTCAACAGAGACTCAGGCTCAGCATCTCTCTACACCTGTCCCTTCACTCCAGAACTTTTCTAATCCACCCAGTCACTCCATGACCACTCGTAATCGTGACAAAACACGAAAACCTCGACTTTTTCCTGATCATATTGCCTATATCTCTCAATCCTTCCTTGATACCGAGCCCTCAACTTTTAACCAAGCAAAATCTCATTCTCAATGGCTTCAAGCTATGCAAAAGGAATACGATGCTCTCATCTTGAATCATACTTGGGATCTTGTTCCTTTCTCTCCCGAACAAAATGTTGTTGGATGCAAATGGGTGTTTAAAATAAAGAGACATGCGGATGGCACTATTGAGCGATACAAAGCCCGTTTAGTTGCCAAAGGTTTCCACCAAGAGGAAGGCATTGATTTTTTTGATACATTTAGTCCGGTAGTACGACCTACCACTATTCGCATCGTTCTCACTATTGCACTCACACGTGCGTGGCCAATCCGTCAACTAGATGTCCAAAATGCTTTTCTCATGGTGAACTCAAAGAAACGGTGTTCATGCAACAACCACCCGGATTCGTTGATTCCTCTCATCCTCACCATGTGTGCAAGCTTTCCAAGGCGATCTATGGTCTCAAACAATCTCCAAGGGCTTGGTTTCATACATTGAGCACCGCTCTTCTCCAACAAGGGTTCGTTGCCTCCCATTATGACCCTTCACTCTTCATTTTCTCTTCTCATGGATCTACACTAGTTGTTCTCGTGTATGTTGATGACATTATTGTCACGGGGAGTTCTTCACACCTTGTTCAAAACTTCATCTTATCCATCCAAAAGTCCTTTGCTCTTAAGGATCTTGGCCCTCTACATTATTTTCTTGGCATTGAGGTCGCTTCTACCTCTCATGGCTTACATCTCTCTCAAACCAAATACCTTCGTGATCTTTTAACTAGAACCCGAATGCTTGATTCTAACCCTTGTCCTTCTCCTATGGTTCCCAATTCCTCTCTTTCCCGACATGATGGAGACCCATTTGAAGATCCTCACCTTTACCGATCTATTGTTGGTGCATTGCAATACGCCACGGTGACTCGACCCGATATAGCCTTTGCGGTTAACAAGGTTTCTCAGTTTATGCACTCTCCTACCACCTTGCATTGGGCAGCTGTGAAGCGTATCTTACGCTACCTCAAAGGATCCATATCTCACGGCCTTGATCTCAAACCGGCATCCACTTTGACTCTACACGCATATAGCGACGCCGATTGGGCCGGCTCTCCGGACGACCGCAAATCTACCTCGGGATTTTGTATCTTTTTCGGCAACAATTTGATCTCTTGGAGCTCAAAAAAACAACCAACGGTTGCTCGGTCAAGTACCGAATCCGAATATCGAAGCCTAGCGGTTGCAAGTGCCGAATTGGTTTGGGTTCAATACTTGCTCAAAGAATTACATGTCGCCCTCTCTTCTCCTCCTTCTCTATGGTGTGACAACATTGGAGCCTCATTCCTTGCCTCGAACCCAATGTTTCACGCCCGAACGAAACATGTTGAAATTGATTACCACTTTATCCGTGAACGCGTAGCCAACAACACCTTGCATATTCGATTCATCTCCACCAAAGACCAAATAGCCGATGCACTAACCAAGCCTCTTGCTGCCCCCAGATTCATTCACTTACGCCTCAAGCTGACAGTCACCAAGGCTCCTTCAGCTTGCGAGAGGCATAAAACAGCATATGTTGGTCAACAGTCATCTTAGTCAACAGAAGTTAGTTTAGGCTGTTAGTGATTCATTAGTCAACTAACAATCTGTTAGACTGTTTGTTAGCAAAGTTAGTTAGCACTAATGTTGTTGTAACAGAAGGAATTATGAGACTAGCAAAGTCTTTATATACCATGTAACAATTACATTTGAGATAATGAAAAATCTATTCTCCTTTTACATTCTAATTTCTTCTATGTATCCTATTAGTAAAATTAGATAATATGGAGAGGTGTATTGTTAATAAACTTGAATTGTGTAAATTAATTAAGTAGGGGGCCTCTATGCAAATCTGAAAATTTTGAATTATAATTCAGCCTTAGGAAATGCATTTTTGAATTGGGCCATTAAAGTGTTGAAACTTGCCTTGAATTGTTATATTGGAAATAAAATGTAAATTTAAAATAGAAAATTGAGCTTATAACTTTTGGACTCGGTTGTAAATTAAAGTGGAAATGATGAAATATTATACTGAGCGCATGATAAACTTTTGAATATGATTAGTATGTCATATCTATTTTATAAAATCTACACTCTATATACTTAGTATATGTCAAATCATTTTCTAGACCTCCTGTTTTTCAATTGCAATAGTCATCAATTCAGGTTGAACCGGCACATTCGACCAGATTTGCATTTATTTCTCTTATTATCCATTTTTTTTTTTAAATTAACTAATCTTTTGATGTATGCTTATTTGCATTTACATCACTGGTTTTAAATCCATGGAGATTAGACTGATCGATGCTTTTTGGGGGTCCAATCGACATCGAATCAAATTCAATATGATATTTGATCTGAGCCATTTTATCCGTATCGAGATCGTGCATCCAGTTAGTTTTTAATTTTAATTCTCCGCACAAATCTTAGCGCAGATCTAAATGCTGGCTTTTTTACTTGCAAACCTCACTTATCTATGAGGAGATGTTAGAAAATCCAATATTTATGACAATATCAATGCACTTATTTTGATTTAGTGGTAATATATATATATATATATATGCTGTTAGTAGATAATCATGCTGGAATTGAAAGGAATGGACAAAAATTAGTGAATGTTTGCCTTTAATTCATCTTTTATGTATTGATTAGTTGCTTTAATTAAAGATTACAGGCAGAGGGAATCGAATATACAGAGAAGTTCCCAGCATTTGCCTACTAGCTTAATTAGAATAATGTGCAATTAGAGGTGCTACTTTTACCTGATTATCTGGATTCTATTCAGAACCGAACAGGATCCGACCCGGAACAGACTCGGATCCGATTAATTTGAATAGAGTATGGTTTAAAAAATATAACCGGTTAAATTATGAGTATGGTTACAAAATTAATAATTTAATATCCGACCTGGAACCGATAATGTAATGGGTAGGATATGAGTTTCATTTAATTATCCAACCCATAACCGAACCCGACCCGATACCCGTATAAATACCCGATAAAACATATATTAATAACTATTAATATATAAAAGTACAACTTTGCATATTAATTTTTGCATAAGCCGTGATGAGTCAAGTACTTTATTTTAATATGAGAAAATAGAATGCAGTGACATATTCACTATGTTTATACACATTGATGGATGTCAAATTTATTTCTTCTATAACAGCCGCATTAATTTTTTAAATAAAATTTATTACTATGGATACATCATTCAATATTTGTCTTGATATTATTTGCATAATAATGGAAATTTATTGCTCTCATTGATATGTCATTTCTACAAATTATTAGTATTCCATTAATAGATTTTTTGAACCATAGAAAATGAAATCGTCATCTATAATATTTTACTTTTTAAAAATTATATTTTTTCTTCAATATTTTTTTTCAAAAGTTATTTTCTCTCCATCGTCCTGATTTTTTTGTGACATATACCCACTCCGGATTTGGAACCGCCCCGTATCCGAACCGGACTTGATAATCTACAAACAAGTTATGGGTATATATCTACCGGAACCGAAAGACTGGACCCGAAATATCTACGGTAGATAGGTACCCGGATCTGGATTCGACCCGAATAGTAGTTATTCCAACATTTACAAGAAATAGAGAATAGCAACTATTCTCATTATTCCGAATAACAAAAATGTTATTTGAATGCATATTGTTATTCTGAATAGCCTTTATTATCAAATAGCTCCTTATTCTAGTTATTCTCACTACATCCAAACATACCCTAAAAATATCACGAGAATTGAGTTGCCGGACGTGCCCTTAGATTTGTATAATGCTAGAGTGAAAGAAAATGTTATAAATTATAAGAGAGCGTGTGGGGAACAGGGGAAGTGAAAATGAGAGAGAAGAGTTAGTGTGGGGAGTGGGGGCTCAGCTGGGAAAAAGTAGAAGTGAGAGAAAGAATAAAAAATGAGTGGGATATAGGGTCGGACCCAGTAGAGAATTAAAAAATTAAAAAAAGCAAAAGATAAAGTGGGAGAAATGGAGAGTGATTCGCATTCGCATTCGCACGGAAATGAAATGGTCGGTTCATTCTATTCGGTTTTAAAACTTTAAAATCGAATCGAACCAAAGTATTTGGTTCTGAAAACTTTTAAAAAAAAAAAGCGGAAGGCATATTTGCTGTTTCTATTATTTTTTAGAGTATTAATAAAAAAATCGGAAGTAGTAAGAAGAGAGAGATGGAGAAGAAATAGATTTCATTATTTGTTTTTCTGTATTACAACGCTGTTTTTTTTTTTGAGAAAATATTACAACGGTAGTTATTTTCTACTGTATTTGAAAGAAAATAATCTAAGCTAGAATACAAACTACAGCTCATGCTAACTGTAAGCGCCACAGAGAATATCAGTCTGTTGATTTCACTCCCTGTGAATTTGGAATTCAGATCCTCTGAGATATCTCATATTTTGCGTGACTTTTTGGAAACATCTGAACCGTTCAAATACGTTGTGCACCAATCTCGAAGCTCAAATAATACTGGCCCCCGCGCTACTCCCGAATAGGCACTGGACACGTCGGTCACGCAAAAGTTGAGATATCTCAGAGGATACGCACTCGTTAATTTGTATATCCAGGTTGATTGTTTGTGGCCTGCTGCTGTATATCTAACTTTCTGAAAAATAAATCTTTACAAATCCATTTGGCCTCACATGAAAATAGAATTAGAATTCTTTCAATTTTTAGAGGCAGGGATGTGATTTAGATTTGTACTATTTTGTAACTTGCTTTTTAGGTTTATACTCTTTGCTTAATTCAAATATATATAGACCAAAAAAACCAAGGCTCAGTGCCACATTGAAATGTAAAAAAAGAATAAAATCACCTTTAAAGCGTATTTATTGATGTATCCAATTTCAATTAACTGTATTATTGTGAAGGACATCAAAATCAATGGCAGAAAACCAAAGCTTTACAAATCCATTTGGCCTCACATGAAAATAGAATTACAATTCTTTAAATCTTTACATTTGTATTATTTTGTAACGTGCTTTTAAGGATTATACTATTTACTTAATTCAAAAGAAAGAAAAAAAAAACAATGGTTTCCTTGGAATATCAATTTGAACTCGTAATTCAACAAATTACAACTTGTGTTGCAAAAAGTTCGTCGTACTGGACCTTGCAAAAAGTTTATCAACTTTGTGTTTATCTAATATTGACAAATTTGCCCCTTGCATGGTACATTTTGTGCTTAGCTCAGACCGAACTAAAAAACCAATTAGTAATTAAAATAAAGATTTGAATTAAATTACCCCCAAAATCAGGCTGGGGTCGTGACAAAAAGAAAGTCAAGGAGGAAAACAAGAAATAATAGAACGAGATCGAAAAGGAAAATGTCCGGGGTGGCAGAAGAGAAACCACTGCGTAAGATTGCGGCTGCATTCGATCCGCTTGCTGATGTGGCAAACAGTGGAGGCACGGCGATGGAGCTCGAGGCCTTCTCTCGTGCATGTGCACACGTGTCGGTTGTCTTTGAATCTCTTGGCATCGCCTTCAAATTCGCTGAGAAGGATTATGTATCTAAGGCATGGACATTATTTTTCCTTTAGAGCTATTGCTTTAGACCTTTTAGACCTTTTGTTTATTAGCTGTTTTAACGTTTTTCACTTAATTTTTGGCATTTACCCACTTCAAAGATGGAAATTGTGTGAATATTTTATGAGATGTTGCCTTATTAATATTGTTTCCTGCACATAGTCCTGTCAGCATGTATCCATGCATGAACACCAAAGCAAGCTCATGCAGCTAATAAATTTCTACTCAGCTCGATGCATTTTAGGGCTTATTTGGGTTGAATATTGCCACAATAAGAAACCAATTCGAACATAATTCTTTGAAATTTAGAATGATGGACTTGGTGGCAGGTGGATGATTTGATAGAGGCATCAAAATCTATCTCGACATTGGAAAATATGATAGAATTAGACATCCAACAAGACTGTGTGAGACAAGTCGGGAGCCACACAAGAAATCTACTCAGAGTACTACGTGGTCTCGACATGATGAGAGTTCTTTATGAGGAGATTATCAAGTCAGAGTAAGTTGCAAGACCAGTGATATGTAAATTTATGAGCTGGGCATATACAAATACTTCTCATTTGTCATGTGACATCTGTGTTGTGTCAAACAACCTTTTCATGTGAATTGTGTGTTCTTACATCTGACAAATAAATGAAGGAATCATATTTGGTTTTAGTATTGTGTGATTTATGACTGCCATTGTGGTTTCTAAGCTGATATACTAGCATTTATCCTTGCTCAAATGCAATTGGTTAGTGAGGTACCAGATAAATGCTATTTAAGCCCTAATGCTCAACATTAAGCCCAAAGACACTTCCATCTTACCCTGTTTAATTCTTCATTTAGCCATGCTTGCAATAAGAGTCGGTGCTAATTTTTTTTCTTTTTCTTTGCAACATCCTTGTTAACAAATTACAGTGGCAATTCAGTAAGAGATGCACTATCAATGGCCTACGAAAAAGTTTTTGCACATCATCACAGTTGGGCTGTTAGAAAAGCAGTTGCAGCTGGCCTGTTTGCGCTTCCTTCCAAGTCCCGGCTCTTGAAAAGTCTGAATGAAGATGGTATGTTCTTTTACACAAATGTCTTGATTACTGTCTGGTTTTTTAATATTCTTATGTGCTGGTTCTAACTTCTACGATCCACTCAATGTCTCATTTGCTGAATTATTCCATTTGGATCTTAAATTGTGTTCTATCTATTACCAAGGATTAGAATGTATTAATTCCTGGATATAATGCTTTGTTATGGTAAGGTATCGGTTATCAGACTATCAATCTTTCTACTTTTTTTTATGTGGCTTTTTTCGTCATGAGGGACAAGGAGCATTGCTGGAAATACTTGGTCATATATTTATGATTATGTTTTTCGTCATTACCTCATCTAAAAGTCACAAACTTTTTAAACAAATTATCACAAAAATTATTTGTGTAGTTAACAGTATATGCATAATCATTGCCTTACAAAATGACTTAATTTAGTTGGTTTTTCGTATTTTGCACAGAGGGCTCAGCAAAAGTTGAGATGCAGAGTTTCGTCAGAACATCTGTGCCTGTTATCAAGTATGTTGAGGAATTGTTCAATTCAAGGCAGCTTGGTATTGATTGGTGAACCTTTTGCCAATGATGTCGGCGGAGATGATATTGTTTAGATGTTTAGGTATTTATATCTTGTTAGATGGTACTGTTCAGATGTTTATATTACTCGACATTTAGATGTATAGGTATTTATATATTATTTAGATGGTACTGTTTATGTTACTCGATAATTACTGTTTATATGTTACTTGATATTTTGATGTTTATGTTTGATGATATGGTATACAGTTTCTTGATATTTATGTTTATATTTGTTTGTATGTTTATGTTGTATGTGATGTTTATGTTTATGTTAATTGTATGTATCTATATTTATGTTTATATTTGTTTGTATGTTTATGTTGTATGCTGGTACGTGTGGTATCAATTATTAAATGATGAAAATGTAAGTAACAAAAAAAAAATCCATAAACCTGACAGAAGAGCATCAGTGACCGGTTTTGAGTATCAGCGATCGATTATTTTGGTCTTTGATAAATAGAGAATCAGCGACCGGTTTGGAGTTTCAGCAACCAGTCTGATTGGTCGTTGATAACATGTGTATCAACGACCATTTATTTTGATTGCTGATGCATTTTTATGACATCAGCAAAAACTAACAGTGACTAAAAAAAATTGGTCGCTGATAAGTTATCAGCAACCGGGTGACGTCATTCAGCGATCGGTGACGTCATCGGGAGAGCATCAGCGATAATGCCTTCAGCGACCAGAGTAAGGCATCAGCAACCAGCACCATACTTTTCAACGACCACCGGTCGCTGATAGTTGGTTCTGCTGTAGTATTTGCTGAAGTGGGGTCTCAACCAAACTTATCAATTCTCATATTGTTTTCTTCTGTTTTTCTTTCAACACACAGATTTATGTAACTATACTACTTGTCTTTGATAGTGCCAAAAATTCGTTTATTGAAAGTTTGATTTTTCTCTAACTTCCTATATAATTATAAATTGTTATCGTCACTCTGACTACAGTTTCAAGTAGAAATATCCATCTTCGCTGTCAAGTAGCTAAGTTGTGCACTTAAAGTACTTTAATGTTTTCATACTTCAACTCCCTTGATTTTTCAATTGTAATTTTATTTACCATATATGCAAGAAGTGGATCATGCATTTGAGGTGCTAATTTGACAATCACCCAAAAAATATTAAACCTCTACGAATCAACTTATTTTTTAGGGATGAACTAACTATCCTCCGATTCATTTCCCTCATTTATCTCCCAGTCAATAACTATATTTGTTGACCACTAATTAAGAGGGGAGCCACAACTTTCAACACTAAAAAACAAAACAAAATGTGTCATATCACTACAACAATGTAGATACTTTTTGCGAGAGAAAAAACAAATTTATGATGGTACTCCCTCGCGAAAAATACCGTCGCAAAAAGAAAAAGCTGAAGAATGTGAGTAGTCCGTCGCAAAAAGTCACTTTTTTATCCTCGCGAAAGGTGTCTCATTCTTGTTGCATTATCGATTATTAAGTTGAGGGGCTACTCATTTACTGGGTGGAGCACTAACTACTTGAGGGACCGCTTAATATTTGATAAATTTTACAACTGGCGCGTGCAAATATGGATACATATGCACACAAGTGTTAATATATAATAGATCAAGTATTCATACCTAATATATCAAGTATTTTAAAAAAAAACTGGACACATCACATCCATCTTTTACACGTTTTTAGAGGTGGGTTTTTTTTTCTCCGTTCAATCTCACCAATATTTCTAAAGATCTATGATAAAATTTGTAAATCTAATATCACGAATGTCTTTTACGTACTTTCGAGTTGTCCATCGCATAAGTATTCATATCTTGTCATGTAGTTTCATACCTCGTCGGGCAAGTATTCATACATCTTTGTGCAAGTATTGATACTTTGTCGAGCAAGTATTCATACCTCGTTGGGAAAGTATTCATAAATCGCCTGTGACAACCTACCTTGTTACCGGCGGATCGGTAGGAGCCGATGGATAGGTAATTCGATTTGTATTATTTTATTTTTCATATAAGGTTTGTACTTCATTCAATTTTGAATAGTGGAATAATATCAGCCGATTTTTTTATTTATATCCAAAAATAAATATAAATTTAAAAAACTAACCAAACCTCGCGTCAATTTCGAAAACTACCCAAACCGGAAAAAAAATTTCCGGTAAATGGATATTAAAACCGGAATAATTTTTCCCGGTTTTAGGATTTTTTTTTTTTTGAAAAATGAAAAAAAAAAGAATCCGAAAAAAAAAATCTTAAAACCGGAAAAAATTATTCATGTTTTAATATCCATTTACTAGAAATTTTTTTTCCGAAAATTGGTGTTGAAACTGGAAAAAAAAATTCCGGTTTGGGTAGTTTTCGAAATTGACGCGAGGTTTGGTTAGTTTTTTTAATTTATATTTTTTTTTTATATAAATAAAAAAATCGGAATATCAGGCTAAAACTTTACTATGTAGGATGGTATTTTACTCACAACTAAAATTTGAATTAATAATTACTTGAATGTATAACTAAGTACAATTGTGAGTATATATTAAAAGTTTAAAGAAGTTGATGTCCTACGATAGGAAGATTTCATATTTTTACTACTAAATCTCTGAGACTGCTTCTGCATCATTTTCTCAAGCTCTTAGATGATGTTGTATAGTGGGAAGAATTTAAAACACTTTTGCAACTCCGTATACATCAAAGTCATAAAAAGAAACTGGATATTTGGCTCTCTGCCTCTCTGTCCAACGGTAGTGCCTCATGAGCAGCATTTTTCTCTTTAGTTGCATCGTCAAGAAATGGGAGGTTTTTAAAAACAAAATCAAATCAAATCAAATTGTCAATAAATAAGTATACTTGTCCATAACCAAATACGCAATTACACAATTGCTTAACTATAAAATTACAAATTATCTAACAATTAAACTTAACTTTCTTCACATTACACAATTGCTTAACTATATTTAATAAAAAAAGTCTCATTATGACTTATTAAAGAACATAGTACGTGGGTGAAAATACATAAATACAATATTACGAAAATAAAACAAAATTTATAAAATATGATATAGTATATCAATTTCATATTCCTTGTTATAAAGTTTTTAAGACATAAATTTGGTTCAATAAATTATAATTTAGATAATTGTGTTTTAATAAAAATAAATTATGTTTAATGAACATAATAAACTAATAATAAATGTTCATTTGGTTACCATTTTCTTTTTTGAAAATAAAAAATGAACAATTATAATTAGGTTGGTATGAAATTATTTTTGATATTTATATGAAACATATTGAAATGCCTTATAGGTGTCACAGAAAATAATTATAATTGTTCATTTTTCTTTTAAATAAAAAATGAACACTTATAATTGTTCCAAGTGGCTTTTCGCTTATTTTTAATGTCATGGCTTATATTACCGCAAAAGTTTTTAATGATTATTTACCTAAATTCACGACAACATCTCTGGGTGCTAACATATTGTTAATTTTGTTGATTTTCTCTGAATTCTCGTTTTAGTATTTAGTAATATATATAGAACATATACATAATATTTTGACATCATTCTTACCAGAGCATTTTTTTTATATCAAAAGGATATGCTAGTATATGCTAAACCGCTTCATTTTTTTTCTTGTGAACTGAGTGATATCATTCGCATTATTTGAAATTGTGTATATTATTAAGACACACTTAATACGTGATAGGCCATGTAAAATCCCTCATTCTAATAATTATTAAAAAACTATCAATTTAAAAATAAATTTATATCCGTCATTTTTTCAACATTGACAATATACGAGATATTTCGGTTGACTGCCTAAGTTCCCTATTAATCTATGTCCAATTGTCCATAGAAAAGTCCATACATCCATCCTCGGACTGGATTGATCCGAATTCTTATCGAACGGTCTAAATCTAAACAGAAATATTATGTTGCCTCAGATGGGTATGGGCTCATAATGGCACTTGGGTCCTCCCCTTTTGCTCTTCCAGTTATTGCAACAGGGACAAGATTGTTTGTTTCCGTAAGTGCCAGGAGGCACGCATAGGCATGTCGAGCAGCATTTCTGGCAAAAGAATTAAAGAACATGCATGGCTTCTTCTATGCCGTGGCTGAGCATCTCGTCACACATCCACCGGGACATTCTGCATTATCCAGCGATTAACCGTTATGGGTGTTAATTAATTTAATAAGTGAGGTGCTTTACCTGATACCTTAAAAAAAGGAATATAGAAAAAGAAAATAAAGATATGCACTAATTGGCAAAAGAATTCCAAGTTAATAGTTACCTTGTGGATGTAGGCTTCCTGGGGTCACTCCATACTGCACAGAAATTTATATGAAACAAAAAACATTATTTATAGAAAAAAAAAAATCACTCAAAGTATTGCCAAATTAAGTAGCTTTGAAGGTTAGCATTTTTGAGAAAAATCTGACTATATCTGTTTGTTTAAGAGAGGAAAGATAAGGAAAAAGACAACAATACACTGTTTTTCTGTTATGCATAAATAACTGGTTTTTCTGAAGCAAACAACATAAATTTCTAATTAACAATTGAGTTAAGAGCTGTGAATGTTTATTGCTTAATTACCATTGGAACTGGCTGAGCAGCTGGTACAGAGGCATGCCCTGGTTGAGCTGTGGGGCCTGGAGAATACTTGGCCTACAAAACAGTTTATCTTATCAAACTATGATTATTGATTAGTGATTAGAAAGGAATGAATTTATCATGTCCAATTCAATTTGGCAAATAAAGGAATTTTGAAATAAAGGGAAAATGACAAATTAAGAAGATCTCACTCTTTGTAATCTGAATGCATGTATATATGTAGAACTTATCTCTCAATTTTGAAATAAAGAGAATTGATGGGGTCTTCAAAATCAAATAATTCGTATATAAAACCTTAATTAATAAAACTTCAGAAACCTTAATTAGTAAGACCTGGCCTTCATGCCCTTCAACACAGAAAAGTAACAGCATTATGGAAAGCTTCAAAATTACAACTCTCAATTGGCATCTCTCCATTGCTGCTGCTTTCTGCTCTCTCACTGGGAAAAGTTTAGTTAAGATGACATCCTTGCTTGGCACTTCTATATATACATAACATAGCCAGCTTTCTTTGGACCACTATTTTCCAAATAATTTTTTGAATGAAAACAGGGATCATAAATGGATGTAAATATTACTTTTGTGTACTAATCGTATAGTGGGTCCTCAGACCAATATCATAAAATATTTCTCCATCTAGCTAGCATAGTAACAAAATTCGTGTATAATTCATGAATTATTTAAATTTGAGTTGTTAGCGAATCAACTCGCGATTATTCGGATTTGAGTTGTTGGCGAATCAATCCGTGTATTATTCGGTATACTCAAATTATTTGCAAATTTTATGAATTATTTGTGAATTTTAAGAATAATACCGAATAATTTTCTGGGCCAAAAAACCTCGTATAATTTGGCTCTCTTGTGGGACTAAGATCTTTGATCCGGACTCAATGTATAACTCCGGATTTTCCGAATCACGAACTTTTGACCCTGCCAAACCTTTCTCAAATTATTAAGTTGTCACTATGCCAGCTAGCCGTTAACAAGCAGCTACATGTGTGGCCACGTAGTCAAGTGCCACAGCAGATCCAAAAGTAGAATGGGGTGTAGATTTATGTGAGATTGAAAAAGATTTTCTTGTCAGATTGGAGTTACTAAAAGTAAATTTTAAATAATATTTTTAAAATAAACATTCAAATAACTAAACTATTTAGTTGGATATTTCATGCCTGTCCCACGTTGTATGCGCAAAAAGTATATCATTTTTATTGTATTTTGGCGTCCATCAAAAACTAAAAAAAAATAAATCAACTTTATTCATCTTTTAATAACTATCAAAATAAAATCAAAGTTTCATAATTTTCTGATAATATATAATTAAGTTGACATAAAAACATATCAAACGATTTAAAATTTATAAAGTTAAATATGATATTATTTCAGTAATAGTGACACTGACTCCACAATCTATATAACAAATAGGTTTCAAGTAACAAATTCAAACCGTTCAAACCAATCTATGTTACGAGTGATGTATTTACATGTAAAATTTATTTATTTTTGAATACATTAGCATGAAGTTAAGTGGTAAAAAATGATGAAAAATGAATTCGAAAATTAACTTTTAAAACTTTATTTTTTTACTATACTTCATATGAAATAAATTTGAAAACTTACAAATTTTGCAAGTAAATGCATTATTCATAAGATAGATCGATTTGAACGATTTAGATTCGTTGTTTGAAGTTTATCTGATGAATTTTGAAAGACGGCTAAAACAACACCGATGTCATAATAACTACTCTTAAAAATAATAAAAAAAATCAATGATTTTGCATCTCTATGCCGAAATTATTTAGCAGTTGAGAAGTCGAGTCGGCATTGCAGAGGCAGTTGGTAGCTTTTGGCGCGTGGCAATTGAACTCATATATATATACACACACACTTAATAAATTAAGGCTCATGTGTTCTACACACTATAGATGCTTTGGTCTAGTCTGGATTTGTTGTTTGCTAGTGCACTTGGGACAATGATTTCCAATTCTAGTTTTGCATTCTGTTGGATTTGTTTGTTGGGTGCCACTTGGGACAATGAGTTGTTTGGTGCCTTTCCTTCAATAACATGACCTCCATATTTTTAACCCTTTTTAACTTTTCATCTCTTTTTTGATTAATTTTGTATGGGTGCAGTGGGTTTATTTTTCCCAAAAAGTTAAGAATTGGAAAGGGAACTAACCGACTAAATTAGGTATTAAGGTTGTAATGAATTCTTTATGCAATGTATAATTTAAAAAAAAAATCATCATTCCCATAACTCCGAGATGTACAGCTGAGTCGGATAAGATATCATGGGTCCCACCTGTCCGGGAGGAAAAAAATGATAACAAAATTAGTGCAGCTAAACTTTTTTATTGTTTTGGTAGTCATTAATTAAAAACTATTTTTCGCTTTTTCTTTTTTTGAATTACATGTATGTGAACAGGTTCTTTATTAAGAACAAGGAGGAGGATATGAAGTTATGAAAACAAGAGGCAGCTATTAGAATAAGCTTTTAATATGGTGATAAAAGATAACGTTATTGGAATTTGAAATACTAGAACAAGAGGCAAATCCAGAATTATAATTTAAGGTACAGCTTAATTAAGGATCTGTTCAATTGCAAAATTTTGTAAAATTACAGGTCAGTTTTAAAGTTTGAAAAATAAAAAATTGTATAAAACATAGTTTATAAATTATGTCTTTATTCTACAAATAATAAAAACATAAAGGACAAATTGAAAAATATATGTTTTCTAAACTATCGAAAAATCAAGTCAAACTGATTTTTTTTTTTTTATAAACCTGACCTTATGTTAGTTTTTCGTTGCGGTTCACATGTACTTGACACTCTGTTTCGTTAGTTATCTTGTGAACTGGCAACGGGATTTCATCAAAGCAAAAAAAAAAAAAAATCAACAGTAAAAGAAGCTTGTGATTTGTGAACTTGAAGAAATTTGAAACCGAGCATGAACAAAAAAGCTGTCATGTAATGATGTAAACCAGTGCCTGCTAAATCTTTCTTGTCTCTTAGCCTGAGACTATTTTTTATCGTGACCAAATAGAACAATGAATCTGTGGTACCAAAATTAACATGTACAAAATTCTTTGATCATTACTTGTCACAGAATGGATCAAAGACAAAAATTTGTTTCTCATATATCATTCTTTATTTAATATATTCTGTTCTTATTAACTGCAATTTATTTATATAATGTAGTATGATGTTTTATTAATTTTACCTATTACATGTACATTTTCTTTTTCTTTTTGTTTTGTGTTAACAATGAAAATACTAAAATGTTGTTAATCATTGATATCGTTTCTCTGGTAATAAAATGTTATCAATGAGTTCATTTAACCTCAACACAGAAACGAAATTTTAATATTAATCTCTTTGCAAGTGATATTTGAGTCATGATAAAGCGTTTTCTTGACGAGACAACTTATGGAGAGATATAGGGAGCAGAAAAAGGATCTACACATGGTATTTATCGATTTGGAGAAAGCGTACGACAAAGTACCGAGGAATGTTATGTGGTGGGCTCTTGAAAAAAATAAAGTTCCAACAAAGTACGTTACCCTCATCAAGGATATGTACGATGACGTTGTGACTAGTGTCAGAGCATGCAATAGTGAAACCAATGACTTTCCTCTTAAGATAGGACTACATCAAGGGTCAGCTTTGAGCCCCTACATTTTTGTCCTGGTGATAGACGAAGTTACAAGGGAACATACAAGGGGAGATCCCGTGGTGTATGCTCTTTGTTGATGATGTGGTGCTAATCGACGAGAGTAGGATAGGAGTTGATAGGCAACTAGAGTTGTGGAGACAAATTCTAGAATCGAAGGGTTTTAGACTTAGTAGGACTAAAACCGAGTATATGAGGTGCGAGTTCAGCGGTGTTCGGTCAGATGATGGAGATGTCACTTTGGCTGGACAAGTAGTGCCTAGGAAGGACACCTTTCGATATTTAGGGTCGATGTTGCAGAGTGATGGTGAGATTGATGAAGATGTTAGTCATAGGATTCAAGCGGGGTGAGTCAAATGGCGACATGCATCTGGCATTCTATGTGGCAGAAAAGTCCCCCAAAAGCTCAAAGGCAAGTTCTACAGGACAGCTATCAGACCTGCGATATTATATGGTGCAGAATGTTGGGCTACTAAAAGGCAACATATTCAGAAGATAAGTGTAGCAGAGATGCGTATGTTGCGTTGGAGTTGTGGGCATACAAGACGGGACCGCATCAGAAATGATGATATACGTGACAGACTTGGGGTAGCACCGATTGAAGAGAAGATCATCCAAAATTGTTTAAGATGGTTTGGACATCTCCAAAGGAGGCCTCCTGAAGCACCGGTGCGTACTGGAATTATAAGGCGTATTGAAAACACAAGGAGAGGCAGAGGTCAGCCACGATTAACATGGGACGAAGCAGTAAAAAGAGACTTAAAGGAGTGGAATATAGCTAAGGAGTCAGCTTCGGACAGGAGCGCGTGAAAGCTAGCGATCTACGTACCAGAACCATGGCCTAGTGCTGGTTAGGGATTATTTAGAAATAATATTATAGGTCTTAGGTCATAGGAGTAGGAAGTTGGAGTCTAGGATGTAAGCTTAGGACTTTGACCTTTACAATTAGGTAGAATATAGTTAATATTAGTATTAATATTATTACTATCACTTTCACTTTTATTTTATGACTACTTTATTATTACTTATCTTTATTGTTTGAGTGTGATTGAGTTTCATTTATAGCCTACCCCAACTCGTTTGGGACTAAAGGCTTAGTTGTTGTTGTTGTACTTTTATTTTATGACTACTTTATTATTACATATCTTTATTGTTTGAGTGTGATTGAGTTTCATTTCTAGCCTACCCCAACTCGTTTGGGACTAAAGACTTAGTTGTTGTTGTTGTATCATTTTTTTTAGGAATGATCACTTTTAAAATGGTTACAACTTACAAGTGTGCACATCATATTCTGGGAATAACTTGCTATTCGGACCGTTCAGGCAACAGGGATCAAGGAAAAAACCAAGTATTGATGTATTATACTAAGCTGCACAGTTTGTACTTCAGATAATTAGTTTTCTTATTATATCGAGTAATATTAAATATATGCATGCACAATTTGTTCCAACTTTGATCAACTTTTATGAAAATTCGTAGATGCGACTAAAAACATCCATTACTCTTTTTTTGCAATTAAAGCATCTATTAAATTAGAAACAGCCATTTTAAATAAATAAATAAATAAATAAACTGCCTTATATGTTGATCGCGCCTCACAAAACTAACTAAAAAAAGTGGCCTATTATCATTTCAACAAATCAGTCTGAAATAATTATTCATGGGTTCTACCAAAGGCATGACTTCACAAGCCCCCTGAAAGAATCCATCTCAAGAGGAGCATTTAACAGCCTACACAAAAGTGTTTAACCAAGCAATAAAAATGCAAAACAAACACTATAAAACACAGACAGTGTGCTTCTCATGTCACATGTGAAAAATGCATAAAAACTCTTAATATAATCTTATTTGGCCTGGGGATGAGAAGCGATGAAATCGACTGCTACTTTAATAGAGTCGATCTTGTCAGCCTCATTGTCGGGTATTTCAAACCCAAATTCTTCCTCCAAAGCCATCACAATCTCTACTGTATCCAGACTGTCTAGGCCGAGATCCTTTTGGAAGTGTGCATTTGGTGTTACCTGGTCGATCATTTCACAAAAAGAGCAGTTTGGTCAATTCCACACACATTTCATTGATCCTGAATTCTACTTCTTTTAGATTTTATTAAAGGTTGCACACATGCAACAAAAACCATTGGCATTATTAGAGTATAAATTAATTAATCCTTCAGTCATAAAAACCAAGTAAATGCACCAAGACATGCACAAATAAAGGGATGGAATTATACATACTGGTGCTGGGCCATGCTTTTGAGTCTTAAAAACAGCGCAATAGCCAAAAATGCATATTTCAAAATCCTTTAAATAAATTAATATTCTTGTCTTATACCTATATATTTTCTGAAGCCAGAAGGTCCTTTATTGCTACATATCATACTAATTAAACCCCATTTTAAATGGAGAATACATTTTGTGGTCTCAGTATTTCTGCTTTAATTGTGTTTTCTTTTGGCTTAAGATTGTCTATCTGAAAGTATAAAACTAACTCAAGAACTGACGACAGTCTGCTCATTTCAAAAAAAAAAAGAGAGAGAACAGAACAATGCAGGGTAATATTTGATTTAGGATTACTTGATTACTTCAATAAAACCAAATAGTAGAGAGAAATGAAAGAAGTGAATGAATAAATTTAGAAGTACTAGCATTGACCCCAAGCTTTTAACTCAAGTTACATCTAGGCCACTTGGCATTTAGAATACTGAATATATAAGCAATAAAAAACCTTCGATTCTTCTATTGCAAAATTTCAAATAAGTATGCAGGAGATGTGACTAATTAGTGCTTACAATCTTTGGATTATGGATCAATGAACAAATCATTTATTCTATATCCCAAAGCTCCAAATTAGCAACCATTACCTAGCAATGGTTTCTTTCATATTAAAAATTGTGTTAATATTAGAAGACTTACGTATTGAATTAAAATGTCAATGACAATGCACAAAGTAGCTAAAGATTTAGATTATTAAGGGTGGAAAATTAAATTGAAAACTTGCACAACAATGAACTGTCAAATTACATATCAACATCTCTAGTTGAAACTAAAACCTCTCTAAAAGAAATAAGGACAGCTACCATACCAAAATACTTATCATCCTACATATGGACAAAACCAGGGGCAATTATATGTATGAGTCACAACACCAGTAAATACAGTAATCCGATATCACCATTAAGCTAAAACCCTAAATAGTTAAGCAGGACTACATCAGTGCTAAATACATATCTACAAACAGTAATCGACAGAAGACAGAACGACAAACCCCATATCAAAAAGGCATGTAAGAAATAGATAACAAAAATGTATGCCTACGTCACCAACAGATACATCCACCAGAACTAAAACCCTAGATCAAGGTAGGTAAATGTGTTGAAATCTGGGATTCATACCTTACTGGGCTCGACTTTCTGAAAATTCTTAACGACGGTGACGACGCGATCGGCGACCTCGCCTTTGTCAAGGAAGGATCCCCTAACCTCGTCGGAGAAACCGCGTCTAGAGACGATGAATCCGGCGGACATCGACGACGATGCCGACGGAGCTTTCACCGCTACTTTTAGATGCCTCAGGAGAGCGTTTCTCACCGCCGCCACCGCCATTGCTGGATTCAGAGAGAGAGAGAGTGTGTTGAGAAAATGCGTAGGCCGGATATGAGATGGGGAATGCAGAAGACCCTGACGTAACAATAGCAGAAGAGTAATGGGCTGAGATGAATTTAAATTGGGCTTACTAATCAGGACCTGTAGTCCAGTACTGGAAATTCAGAACCGGTGAGTTTCAATCCGGTCCGTTTGCTATATATTGAGACCGATCTTAAAGGGTCCCCGACATTCACGAGGAATTCACATCCTCCACCGTACCGTAAAAGTGGCTCTCTTGAATTAATGGATTCGGACAAATTTTCTAACTTTGCGCGAATCTCAAAGCTCAAATAATACCGCTTAATCCGAACTCAAAATAACTGAGAGACAGAGTAAATCTCAAACTCTTCTTATTCATGGGTACAACACTTGGATACGAAATCAAGTCCAACACCTCCATCGTTGATCCGACTTGACATGTGATACCTCTAATGGGTAAAAAAATATTTTTTTTTCCCTAAAAACAATTTGATCCATGCACGGATCTATAATAGTTTTGTAACAATCGGTGGTAAAGATTTAGTCTCATATTTATTTTAACGGTCGACTGCATCAATACTCTTTCACAAGATTTAATTAAAGAATTTAATCAAAATGTATCACTTATATTCTCTCTCTCTCTCTCTTTTCTCTTTTATGTTGCTCTAATTTTGTTCACTCAACACTGTCAAATCTTAATCCTAAATTGAACATACAACGCTTCTCGCTTCATCTCCTTAATCAAAATGTATCACTCATATATAGAGAGAGAAGAGAATGTATATAGGAAATTCTAAGACTGTGCTCCACATAGAGAAGGTGAAATGTCATTAATAGAAAGTGAAGGAAAAATAAAGAGGTGAAAAAGAAACTAATTTCATTTTGTCTACACTCCAGTTCGGAAGTAAAAGGATTGCTAACTATTTCTTTATATTTTTAACTTATTTCACCTCCATTCCCTTTCTCTCCTATTCATTCACTTCTAAATTTCAAGATTCTAAAGTAATCTACTACAGACAGATTCGGTCACACCTCCCTTCCCCTCTTTCTGTGTACCTCTAACTGGAGCAGACCCTAAAACTTAATTGGGTAATCGAACACAAAATTTGATCTGGGGGGATCAAACTCATGGTTCGGTTCCTAAAGATACTAAATCATAGATTTGTCCCCTTACTAGGGAGGAACCAAATTATAGATCTGGTTATTATAAAACTTGTAAAATATAAAAATCATCAAACCCCTTTTCCGAAAAGACCATCTTTTATATAATGAAAGGAAAAAAAAAATCATTGTTTCTCTGCGCGTACTAAAGAGAGTAGAACACAAATTTTAAAATTTAAAACGAAGTACCTTTATCTCACTCTGTTTGAATTAATACTATCTGAGGTAAACTCAAAGTTTGAGTTTAAATTACTCTAAAAAAAGTTTCGAGTTTAAATCTGAACCGTTTGAATTAAAGTGATATTGTGCATTTCATGAGTGTGTATCCTCTGAGATATCTCATATTTTGTGTGACCGACATGTCCGGTGACTACTCAGAGATAACGTAAGGAACCAATATTATTTGAGCTTTGACATTCATGCATAACGTATTTAAATGGTTGATATTTTCTAAAAAAAAAGTCACGCAAAATACGAGATATATTTGGGGAAAGTACCCTCTGCGTAGTTTTTCCGTGCAGAGCTTTTAATCTGGTTCGTTCGTTTCGAATCGGACGGACCAGATCAGATCTTGCCCGAATTTTGATGTGAATTATTACAATACAAGTAATAAATCCTAATTTACACTCAATTCGGTTGCAAGTGTACAACCTTGTCAAGTAGTACTTAGGGATTGTCTCCATAGGGACAAGTCGGAATATCAAATCTAACTAACAATTTAATTTAGTAAAAGAAAGTAAAAAAGGTTTTTGTTTGTTCAAAGGTTGGTTTGGTTTCGATTAAAATAAATTAAACTAAAGTCTTAAAGCAAAATCTGAGTTTTTAACAAGTATGAGAAATTAGGGTTTCTTAGGGTTCCTATCCACTAGTGTTATGACTAATTGGTTTATTAAATTTGTTCTTTTAGTTATGAAGGCACAGTTGGGTGTTGTAGGTACAAAGGGATATCTCTATATTAATATCATCTTTAAATTAGAATAAACGTCACCTCTCGGTACTTGGCTACCCTAATCTAAAATCATTAAGTTCTTACTGTCCCAATAAATCTAGAAAACTATCTTTCACCTCTCGGTACTTGGCACAATTCTCTAAACTATTAGGTAAAGCCCGTATAAGACAAGCGTCACCTCTCGGTACTTAGCCTATCAAATACCCTATTCCTTATGGTTTGGACCTAATATTCAATTTCTCAATTGCAAATATCAAATCCTAGGGTTTCATGTGATTTCGATTAAGTCCTCACAATCAATTAAAATAAATAATAGATCATAACAAAGAACAAGAATATATAAAATAAAACCAACTAAATCATAACAAAAGTTTCAAGTACAACCCTAATCAACCCTAGAAAAGCCTTTAGCCAGTCATGGCTAAAGCACAAATCAAAATAATAAAAGAGTTCCAAAGGAAAGAAAACAATAAAACCGGTTGATCAATGGTGTTCTCTTCTTCCTCCTTCTCTCTTCCTTGCTTTTCCTTGCTCAAAACCTAGAAATTCTGCCTAAAAAACATCCCCTTATATATTCTACAAGTCCCCATTTTATACCCCTCATAAAAACTAAGAATAACTCCCTAAAAATAGCAAATTCGGGCTCTGAACCGACTTATTGCGGGCCGCAATGAGTGGAGGCAGTTAACAGACTGCGCAGAAAAATCTGGAGAGGTTATTGCGGGCCGCAATGAGTGTGCTGGAATGAAAATGCTGTGCTGGAGAAGTTATTGCGGGCCGCAATAAGGTTATTGCGGACCGCAATAAAGGTCCTGGAAATGCTGTATTGAAGATGGTTCTGTCTGAGTTGGTTGCGGCCCGCAATAAATTAATTGCGGTCCGCAATAAATGTGAAATCTACTCCATCTTCGTGCTGTCTTGCTCCAGATCACCCGTCTTGCTCCGTTAAGCTCCAAGCACTTGATTACCTACAAAATAAACACAACTAGGGCAGTAAATTGAACTTTTGGACATTTCTAACCTAATTAAACCTAATTCGAATCAAAACTTGGCTTAATTTACATAACAAACCCTAGGTTTCAATAGATACAATTTCAGCTTATCAAATTTTAAAAAAACTCAAAAATTTGGTGAACCCTTAATCCAGTCCGTCCGATCCGAAACGAACAGACTAGATTAAAAGCTCCGCACAGAAAAACTCCGCAGAGGATAGCGTTCCATATATTTGAGGATGCAACTTCAAATTCCATGTGGTCTGATCTAAACTCAAATTTTGAGTTACCTCGTAGAATCGGACTCCCTATGCCTAGGGACTGGATCCCTAAAGTAACACAATTTTTGGATTTTGGATTTTGGATCGGGACTGTCCGATTCGAATTTTTCATTCGAAATCATTTTGAAATTTGGATTCGTTACTCAGAATGTGTGCGCTCCACTTCGAATAGATTATCATAGATTCGAATCAAACGGTTTCGATCCAAAACTCAAAAGTGAAGTTACTTCACTAGATTTGAATTCCTCTGGGTTCCGGATCCTAAAGGCTAAAAAAGTCAAAAACAATAAAACAAAAGGAACGAACGCACTCCAGAGTCCAGACTCAAAAGTCGAGAGTCGAGACGAAATTAATGACTTGTCAGTGACTCGCCACACAAAATTGCGGAATATCCGTAACAGAGGAGCGGCCCGACGCTCTACTTCCACTTTCAGCTTTCCCATTTCGATTTCCCGCTCTCGAAATTTTGGCGCATTCAAATATGCATGCCCAATGTTCTTCCTTTCAAACGTAGCTCTTCTAAATTATAATTTCACAAATCAAGTGTAATCGACATCTCACAGAGAAATGGTGGGAAGGGAGACCTCTAGCCTCTCTACTTTTTCCATCGGTAAACCTTAAACCCTGATCGGCAAGGAAAACCCCCCAGAGAAATTTCTCCATGTTTTATGCAACCGGACTTCATTAATGTTTCTAACCAATTGTTGCAGGAAATTGCAAAGTTGAGATCCAAGGGGAGTGTTTAGTTGACGAAACAAAAGGGAAAGATCTCGTCATATCAGTCCCTAAGGATGCAAGGATCGCGATTTCAGGTAAGTTCTCCTACTAATTTCTAGTACTATTTCCTTCCCTTGAATGTCTTTAGCTTTTTTTTTTTTCTACCTTTTATTCTACTGATAGACTTTCTTTTATCAGTTGACAGTTCCAAGAAATGCCGGAGAGGGAGACCTAAGAACAACATAAAATCAATTGATATCAAGAGTTAGTTCTTTTGTACTTGTTTTGTTAATTGATTAGGTGAAAAAATGACAATTTGTCATATTGTTTAGTTTTTTTTTTTTTCAATTTGTTATTATTAATTATAGAGATTGAAGATGATAAGTGCCTAGATATCAAGAATTATTCTTTTTGCCTTCTCCATCCAAAAGACATTGATAGCCCAAACACATCCTTGCTTCAGGTAAACTAGTATAATTTGCTGAAAACATTTATTTCTTATTTTGGTAAAAAATAATGCTATATAAAACAAATTAAGGACAACTTAGCTACAATAATAACATAAATACTACTGCTCTGATGCTGCCTGAACCTCGTATTTTTTTGCTTGCCATCATCAACTAAGTAGTATACTATTTTTTCTTTTTTTGTAGTGGGAATGTTTATTAAAAAGATAGAGTGTATTCTTTGCTTTTTCTTAAAGAAGCTAGTGTATATGCCAGACACATTTTAATGAATTTGTTTTAAAAAAAATCATTAAACTTTGTTTGTTTTGATATAAATTTGTATTATCATTTTCCTTCTCTAATGTTTTAGGAAGTGCTGGAGCTTTATTCTCAAGAGCTTCCTACAATGACCTATGCAGCAAATACTGGAAAAAACTCGGACTTTCTAAAACAATGCATCTTTAACGGGTAAAATATTATCCTTAACTCCATACATTAGTTGTGTAACTAGCTACCTAACTTTTTATGCTATTTCTTTTCAAAACAGGAAATACAAGACGCTAATTATAAGGTCCACCAGTAATGGACTTGGAGAGGTAATATTCTATTAAAATCCTTCACTAATTTAATTGTCTTAGCAAAGCTTTGCAGCCTTAGTTCCTTGTATTGTTTTGGCAAGTGATGTGACAGGTTACTAACAGATCCATAGAGGCCCTGGGTGCTTTGTGGGATTCTTTTCTTTGGATTGTTATTTGGTTGTACTAAATTGGGCTTTTATAGCGAAACTAGGGAATAATTCAGACAATTTGCAAATGGTACAAAGTGGTTCACACTGGTAGATTCGTTCAAGACAACCTTGCTTATCCTCTATTTTTAATAATGATATTTGATTAAGCTCTTTTTAAATTTGCAGGTCATGGCTGCACTATCGTATCAAATTATTCCTACTGATACACAATATGCTGAGATACCACTTGCAGTTGTCAGATTGTGTTATCAGAAGAAGGTAAAACATGTTTACAAATTCCTTTTTTTTTTTATTCCCCAGCAGATCATGGCTGTTTATAGGCTCAAGTTATGTCTACATATACTTTCTCACGGAACACACATGAAAAATAAAAAAAGCAAAACAATAAACACCCTCAGACCTCAGACCATTTATTTTGTTCACTTGTTGTAGGGATTTGGTCAGATTATGTACAGAGAACTAAGCAGGAGGCTTCAAAGTGTTGGTGTTCTCAGTATATTTTGTTGGGCAGATGACGTGTCTGAAGGTTTTTGGCTTAAACAGGTAGCATCACATTTTTTTAAAAGGCTTTTGACTTTTTAAGCCTAACTTATTTTCTACAATGTGGATCTGTTAATACCTTAATACAAAAAATGCAGGGTTATGTGTTGGTAGGAGAGGTTGACTCCAAGGGAAAAGCTCGTAAATTGTCAGTAAAAGCAGATATTAAAAAGATGCTGTGTTTTCCTGGTGCCTCTAAACTTATGGTGTCTCATCTCAAGAAAGATCTGTTGAATTGTATAAACTCATCATTAGATTGTCAGATCCCAAATTCTGATGCTAAATTTCCAAGCACCATCCCAGATAGTAAGTCTAATTGCATACTTTGGGTGGAATTTGCACAAAAACCCTTATCTCAACATATTGCTACCAATGCTGCTATTTCATTTATCTGCAAAATGTTTTTGACTGGCTTGTTAGTGCTTTTGGCACTCTTCTCTTTTGCCTTGGAAACATTGATTTGATTACAAAATGACAATACTATCCCCTAGGAAGCATGCATGATGATGAAATGCATTATTTCACATTATGAATGATCAACCTGTTCAATATTTCTATCATATTCTATCATGAATATTGAACAATAGTTGGGCTAAAGTCTTAAAGATATGCATCAGCTGGGTTTTTGAACATAGGAGAGAACGTTTGCTGGTAAAGATGAGAATGATTTTTTCTAAATTTTCAGATACTAAAAGGGACTCTTCAAACCAATATCTCTGACATAAATAAGAGACGCCAAGTTGTGTCCTTCAATAGTAGGTACTTTACACCTTGCAGTTATTGAGTTTTCGTCTTTGCTGTGTTTTTTTTAATTTTCCTCAGGCATTGCTTATGATGGTTATGATCTCAATCAAAAAGACACTGCTGCTCCTGAGAAGGGTATAAAGAGACAAATGTGGGAAGGCTCATCAACCTCGCTTAGGTCAAAAAGGGTGCGAGGCGACCACGTTACAAACAACTCTCAGAATTTAAAAGGAGATATCAATAATCATTCTTTGAAGGAAATTTCTCACAAGATAATGTTCATGAATATGGCCGATGATGCCAAGAAAACTTGTCTTACTAAGGTAAACTTTTTCTTCAATGGTTATTACACAATGCACAGGTAATAGTAAAGTCTTAAAAAAGTATGAATGAAAAAATAAAGAAAATCAAATAACAAACAACAGATGATTCAATAGTTGACTATATCTCTGATTTTGCAAATTATGTATATCTATTTACTATTGGACAAAATCTTTTTTTATAATACAATAGTTGGCAATTGGATACTTATAAATTTGATTGTACCAATTAATCCAAAACTGTGATGGTCAGTAGTGGAAATCTTTAGCATGAAATACAGGGGATCAAAAGGGGTACACTTGTGAGAACTATCTACAAAAACAAAAATGCTAATGGGCCACCATCCTTTATATTTTAGATCCACTTATGCTATAGAAAACAAATCTAAAACAAAAAAGAAACAATGTAGTTGCATGTTTTCAGAAAAACATAAATATATTTGTATCAGAAAAAAGATATCTTTTCATGTTTTTCAACTTTTATGTGATCTGTTGAAGAACATTTGTTTTGATATTATAGATAGTCGACGATCTTGGTGGAACTGTTACTTCTGATGGCAGTATCTGCACACATGTTATTACAGGAAAAGCAAGGAGAACCATGAATTTTTGTGTTGCTTTATCCTCGGGGTTAGCTATGTTTTATATTTCTGTGTTAGATCAATTTGTAAATTTGAGACTTTGGAACTTATATTTGCCCGTGACATGTAGTGCATGGGTAGTTTCTTCCAGCTGGTTGAAAGCAAGCTTCAAAGAAGGATGTTTTGTGGGTAATACAAAAGGAGCTTTTATATAATCTTACTGCTCAGATTTTAGTTTATTTTCTCTAATATTATATTATGTTTAATTTTATTATTGTGCTTGTTTAGATGAAGCTAACTACATATTAGAGGATGAGGATTACTTAACGAAGTACAAGTGTGAACTAAGGGATACTGTTGCAAAAGCAAGATCAAATCCATGTGCTTTGTTCACGGGTTACAGTTTTTGCTTCACCAAGCATATCCAACCTTCCATTGACAATCTCTCAGCCATCATCAAATCATGTGGTGGAAATGTAAGGGTCATGTCTCTCTCTCTAATAGTTGTTTTTTGTATTTGAATCTAGTAAATCTGGTGATGTTATTATATGCCAAAGAATCGAAATAGGAAAATAATGTAAAATAATTCATGGGAATATTATATTTAGCACACCCAAGTTAATGCACTGGTACAAATTGGAATCCAATAAGATCATCCTCGACTTGGGGCATATGATACATCTATGATTATCTTTTTCGGTACATCAGCTGTTATAATTGTCAGCCACGGTTCATTACAGGTAATTGGCAGGTTTGATGAGTCAGAAAATACAGATAAGGTTATATTTATGGCATCTGAGGAGGACATGAAAGATGCTTTGGATGCTTCCAAGAGGGGCATAAGAGTTTTCACCAGTGAGTGGTTCATGAACTGTGTTATGAAGCAGGAGCTTGATCTCGAAGCACCTCAATTTGCTGAGTCTCTCTAATTGAAAGAATATTTTGGTTCGGTTTGTGGATGTTTTGTATATAGTTAAAGTATATCACTTTTGTTGTTGACTTGTTTCTGTTAAATGTCAACAATAACTGCCAAGGATCATGTAATCTTATAGTCTGTCGGAGCAAGTAAAATGAAAGTAGAGCACCTATTTTTGCCTCTTCCCATTTGTCTATTCAAACGGAAGCTCTCTTTTCTTTTTTTTTGAATAAACAAACGGAGGCTCCTGGCCGGATATGGCTAGTAAGTAGTAACGAGTGGCAATGCATTAAGATTTTATTTGGTAATTTAAGCCCAAATGTTCCAATAATTAATTTAAGCCCAAATGCCAAATTTTGGTTCGGTTTGTGGATCATTTCAATACATTATATATCATACTTCACATGCACGATTGATTGAAATAATTTTTAAAAGAATGAAAATAAATCAGGTGTTGGCGCCAGCATTAGCAATAAGCACAGCAACTGCTTGCTCTCGCAAAGAGAAACGGAACAAGGGGAAGGCGAAACATCTAAATATATAATACAAATAATAAGTTTAGTCTTTCAACCTGTAAAATTATAAAAATTTACTAAGAATGTATTGAAACAATTTTGGCAAACTTCATAATAAGTTCTAAACATAAATCGTGCATGTGAAGTATGATATATAATGTAGAAATGTATATTATGTAGATAAAAAAAATAACAAAATTTATTTACGTTTCTTCGTTAAATGGCTTAGTTCCTTGAAATATAATCATTTAAAATTTATGACGATAAAATATTTAACTGTTTTTAATATAATTTCAGATAACAATAAAATAATTTAAAATTAAATACAATTTCCAAATTAGGAGAAAGAACTGTCTTGAATTCCAGTACTCCCTACTCCGCGCTCTCCACAGATAATTTGGGTCCTCTCTAAGAGTGTGCTCCATACTGGAGAATTTAGATCCAGTGAAGTAAATCGTTTTTTGGGTTTTAGATCGAGATCATATGATTTGAATTCGTAACAATCCATTCTAAAGTGAAGCGCACACATTTTGAGCGATCGATTTGAATTCTGAAGCGATTCCGAACGACGGATTCGAATCGAACGGTCCTGATCCAAAACTCAAAAGTTGGATTACTTTAGGGGATTTAGACTCTATATTGGAAGAACGGAGAGAAGAAAAAAAAAAGAAACATATTTTTGACGGGATCTAACAACTATTTACTTACTCATAATAATAAAAATCGAGAGGAAACATAGGAGAGAAGAAGAAGAAAGGAAACATATTTTTGGCGGGACCTAACAACTATTTACTTGCTCATAATAATAAAAACTGAGAGGAACATAGGAAAAAAGAAGAGACGAGAGAGAGGAATATGGAAGGGAAAAATAATCAATCTGTTTATCCCAAATCGGAACGCATAAAAAATGACATGTCTCCTTTCCTCTCCGTTACCTTTCTTTTCTATTAGGTTGTAATTCATAATGGAGGAGTAAACCCTTCATTAAAGGGAAGGAAGGGGGCAGATTGGAGGTGGCTCACCTTCGAACAGTATTTTTCACACTCCGATTTGAGGATGACAAAATTTCTGAAGAATTAATACTTCGCGGCTCCGCTCTTCCCTATTAGGTTGTACTTCAGAATGGAGGAGTAAACCCTTCATTAAAGGAAGGGGACAGATTGGAGGTGGTCTCACCTCCGAACAGTGTTTTTATACTCCGATTTGAGAATGACAAAATTTCTTAAATATTAACACTTCGCGGCTTCACTCTTCCCTCCAAACAGTACGTCTTCACCTTCGCTTTCTCTCCCGTTCACCTTTTATGGAGAAGGTGAAATGATCGGATAGTTGCAGTTTGGGATGAGACTCTCCTCTGCACAATATTTCTCCCTTCGTCTCTCTCCGCGTACTCCTAATTGGAGCACAACCTTAAAGGCCTGTTTCTGAGGAGTCCACATCGTCTGCATTAACTCAAATGATCAAAATCTTGACTGTCTGATTTTAAACGGAGCTAATCCGATCACTACATATAATTTAAGGGCTTTTAATATTAGATCAGTGTGGATCTAGTTCTTAAAACGTATCGGACGGTAAAATTCAAAAGGTTAATTTTTGAGTTAATGTAGGGGATACGAATTCGTTTCAGAGTAACTCAAATTTTGAGTTCGGATCTGGACCGTCCGATCTTCTCTGGAACGAATATTAAAGGACTTCTTCCGTTTCCGGGTTTCAGACCGTATTAGTCCGGATTCTGATCGGACGGTCGAAATCCAAACAAAATATTTGGGTTGGGGGATCCGGACCCACAGAAAAGCGCAAGTCCGCCGGCTAGCCAGAAAAGCGCTAGTACTCCCCACTCCACACAAAAAAATAACGAGCTCACACCGAACTTTGTTAGCCACTCTTTCTTTCAGTGAAGCTCATCTCCTCTTTCTTTCAGCGCAACACTTCTGAGCTCATCTACTCTAATGGCGACGACGCCGAGGTCACTGCCTTTCACCAAGGCTTCTCTCGTTCGCTCCCAATGGCTCATTTCGAGACGACTCCGCTTTTACATTCGCGCCTCCCGTTTTAACGATGGTAGGAACAGAAAGAACCGCGTGTACAGAGAGCTAGGTTGGTTTCACTTCTTCTTCGTCTCTCTTTAGGGTTTCTTATGCCAAGCCTTTATTTCTCTTTTAATTTTAGTGAAATTCATCCTGAAGTTAAAGTGTATTGCTCGAATGTCGAACTGGCAGCAGTATCGATTCAATTAAATCAAAACAGTCTTACAATGTGCATTGCTCAATTTTTGAAACTGCAGTTTCCAGTAGCTCGTAAATGTAATTGTTAATTAACTGGCACTCAATTCATTTCTGCTATTAATTTCATTTCCAGATAATAAATAATAGTTAGCCTTTTTGTCATATATTTCAACTTACACTTGCATGTCAATATAAATAATACTTGGCCATAGAAGTCTTAACACTAAAGTTGAGCAAAAAAGTGACGAATTACCCATAGCCTTTTCATATTAAATGAAGAAAATATTTTCTCATTAAGTGTTGTCTTTTATTTAAACCTGAACACAAAAAATGATACTTGCCTTGTTTGATTTGAGTTCATTTTGTGCATAGGGAAAGAAAGAGCTAACTAAAGCCAGGGAGAATTTTGTCATTAAGAGTATAAAAGCTAGGAACAAAATGTTAGGTATACTTGAAATATCTGAGAAATGCTAAGTGGCTAGGTGTCCTGCTGGCATAAAGAGTTATCTACTTCCCTCCTATTTTTTTTTAGCAAATTTAACCATTTCTCCTGTACTTCTCCAGGTTCTTTAAGAAGAAACATAAAAGAAATTGTGAGTCGTGTTGATGATGCGGCACCGGAAGCACTGAAGTTTGAACAAGAGAGAAAAATCAAGCAAGAAGAAATGCTGCATCAAAGCAATTTATGGGATGATCTAAATATCTCTGACGATTCTCTTTCTGCTTTAGCAGATACAGCCAAAGTGGTTGAAAGCCTCAGGGACCTTCAATATAAGGTGCTGTGCTAGAAAAAAAAATATATCATGTGAGTTCAATTTTTTTTTTTTTTTTACTTTACACCAAATTTGGCATATCTACTATGCAAATATGAAATTGGAACACAGTGTTTTCTGAATAAAAGTTATTCACTATTTGGGAAATAGATCAAGTACATAGAATATAGAAACGCACACCATCTGTACTATTTTTTTTTTGCAATTCCACCCACTGTTTGTCATACTCACTACTAAAACATTGGCAATTTCTTAGTCTGTTGCATCCCAACTGAGCTATTGAAAACGTTTGACAGCATTTGATGTTTGAATTAAATTTAATGGGCGAGGTGTCTTTGGATAAATTTAATGCCGTGATGTCCCAAACCATCAATTGGTTTTAATTGCATTTTTAATTGTGTTTTCTAAAACCTTGATCCCAACTGTTATTTTTTGTTGGCAGAAGTCCTTGTTAATATGCTCCAATTGAATAAATTGAAGCCAATTTGACTCTGATATTGGGTGTCAAAATTTATATGTTGGTAATGACTGATTTGGTTCAATCAGGGATTGTAAGAGCCCCTTGTCTAATTTTTTTTTTCCTTGAGTTGACCTTTCATCAATAGCTATGCAAAATATGGGAAATATTTTTTTTACATGCAAATATGGTAAATATTGAGCATTGTTTGGAAGAATCTTCATAATTCTTTATTAATTCATTTATGTCCACAGGCTGAAGAGGCGGACTTGATAAACCAGTTAGCTGAGACAGATGTTGTAAACTATAATTTACTTGAACAAGCTTACAAAGCTTCTTTAGATGCATGCAAGCTTTTAGATAATTATGAGATTTCTAGACATCTTACTGGGCAACATGATAAGCAAGGAGCATGTATTATACTGCAAGCAGGTACAGAAGGACCTGCTTCCCAGGTTTGTTTTGGTTCCGTATTTACAATTTACACATTCTCAATATACAGAAGAACCAACCTTTGGTCTAGTGGCAAAGGCAATGCTCTCCATGTGGGACGTTGCAAGTTCAAAACCCGGAAGGGGCAATCATTTGTGGATATTAAATAATTGGGTGGCTTGACCTCCAACCTTTTCTCAAAAAAATATATATGATCTCAAGAAAATTGGCATCTCAGATAATCAGCTGAAATAACGGTCCAATAAAGGAAGGAGAAATGTAAAAACAAATCAAAAGGTTTTAACAAGATTTCAAGAGAAATTTTATGTTGCAAAGAAATATGATTATGAAAAAGAAATAATAAAATATAATGAATGACGAAAAATTGATCACTATCAGTATGAACAAATTCAAATGATAAAGAAAAAACATAGTACTTGCAATAAAAATAATCAGTTATTAACATTCGGATGAGCATCTTTATTGTTTTATGCTTGCATTTTATGAAATTGTTGACTTTGACTGAAACAGGTATGGACAGGGAGGATATTGTCCATGTACATTAGATGGGCTGAGAAGCATGGCTGGAATAACAGAGTGGTAGAAAAGTATATGTCAGAGAATGGTGGGGTCCACTTGGCCACACTAGAGATTGAATCCGAGTATATATATGGCTACCTTTCTGGTGAGAAGGGTACACATGTCATGACTGACCGTGCTCTGGATAGTTTTGGAGCTCTCTCTCATGAGGTGGTAAGTGTATTTTCCTCTGGTTTTTTCATTAGGAAGTAGTGGTTTAGATTGGGTTGGGTTTGATTCGAGCAAACCCAACCCATTAATGAGGAAAACCTAGGACCCAGCCCATTAATCCAGTTGCTCAGATTGACTTAACCTGACCAATTGGGATGCCGAATTATTGACATATTAATTGATGGCAGGTTTACTCTGGCTCTTTATTTATTTTCAAAATAAGATGATTTTGGATTTAGCTAGGACTTCTGGTTTTTTTACATAAATAGATGAGTTTAAAAATGTACTGAATGGGTTTTGTAATGGCCAGACGACCAGACCTGAACAACCAACTTGACAGGTTAATGAAAACTGGGTCAGGTGCAGGTTGGTTCAGTCCAGTTTGGGTTCATCCAACTGCTTCATTTGCCAGTGAATATTTACATTCTAGTTATCATTCGTAACTGCCACAATATTTTTTTTCATATATTGGCTTTGCTTCTTTTGTCTTTTCTTTATGATTACAGAAATACTCGGCCAGGGTAGATGTGATACCTCTTTTCCTCAATAAAATTACTGCCCTGGAACTAGATGAAACTGAAATTGAAATTTTGCCCCTGGCTTTGGAGTATGAGAATACTTCGAGGAAGAGTTCTGCTGTTAAAATACGTCACATCCCAACTGGTGTGACTTTACAAAGTGCAGGCACGTATAACATCAGTTAAATTTAGGAGCGAGGTTATGGTACTATGCATAGCGTGGATTGTTCTGTACTATGGATCAATATTTTCGTTTTCAAATTCAAATAGTTGATCTGAACCATTCAACGTGATGTCCATATGAAAATGTACTTGCAGACTAATTTTTACATTTTTAGAATTTTTTTACTAAGTTTTAGTTAAGTAGAAAATCACTACTTTTGAATGGTCTAGAATTTTTAGATCAAGTGACTTTCTACCTATCTAAAAAGATTGTAAAAAAGACTGAAAAAAGATTGTAAAAAAGGTAAAATTTTATTTACAAGTACATTTTCATATGGAGATCATGTTGAAAGGTTTAGATCGATTGTTAGGACTTGAAAAAGGAGGTATTGATTCATAGTACGGTCTAATCCACGCTGTGCATAGCACCATAGCGTCACTCTAAATTTAGAATATTTCAATATTGTAGAAGTCGAAGTTGATTTTAGTTGTCTGATGTTGTTCTCTCTGGTTTATTTCTCCTTTATTTTGGTTCATTGTCCAATACAGGTTATATTGGTGCGTTTGGATGAAGGCTTGGGTTAGTGAGAATAGTGAGCTAATTTAAATTTGAGATAATGAGCTAACCTAACTTTTAGTTGGGTTAGTAGAATAGTATGCTAACCCACAAAAGACAAACAAAGAATAGTCACTTTTTACTAACCCATACACATCCAAACATAGAATAGTAGTTTGGAATAGTTGCTAATCTAGGTTAGCACTATTCTTTGCTTCATCCAAACGCACTACAAATGATATATTAAAAGTTGTTAGGTCATGTTCTCCCACTTTTGTTACTTTTTGCTAATTTCTTCACAGGGAAGTAACTTCTATCTTAAGTTTAAGCATCAGCAACAGCAATGCAATGCCAAACTAACCCCCCCCCCCCCCCTCCCCCACCACAACCTTTCTGGTCTGGATGTTTAGCGCGGATTGACCCGTAATATGGATCAGTATTTTCGTTTTTGAAGTCCAAACAGTCAATCTGAACCGTTCAACATGATCTCCAAATGAAAAATGTACTTGTAGATCAAATTTTACATTTTTACAATTTTTTACTCTTTTTTTAGATCTGAAAATTCTAGACCATTCAAAAGTAGTGATTTTTGACTCATCTAAAAATCTAAAAAATAGAAAAAAAATTGTAAAAAAAATGTATAATTTAGTCTGCAATGTACATTTTCATATGGAGATCATGTTGAACGGTTCAGATCGACTATTTGAACTTTAAAAATAAAATATTGATCCATAGTGCAGATTAATCTGTGCTATGCATAGTACCATAGCCTCACTCTTCTTTGTTATTATCAGTCCTCTTGTGTATTCATTTTGTCCGAACCCTTTTTTCAGGAGAAAGAAGCCATTTTGCGAACAAAATCAAGGTGCTCAACCGGCTGAAAGCAAAACTCCTTGTTCTCGCTGAAGAGCTTGGAGTATCTGATATAAAGGAAATTAATAGTGCCTTTGTGGAAAATGAATTGAAGCATGTGACAAGATATTACATGTTCAGGCCGCAAAACTTTGTTCGTGATCTAAAAACCGGATTGCACCTGCCTGACTTGAACTCGGTTTTAGATGGAGATATTGAGCCGCTCATAAGATATCATGTTGAATTAAGGCATGAAGGTAGGTAGACTGGGAACATAATTGTCATAATGATTTGTTAATATATATTTGGGGACTTCACATCTCGTGGTCAAAAGTCTTGAAATTATTTTTCAAAAGCTTGACAAAAGAAATAAAAGGAATTTCTTTTTGTCTTTTTTTGCCCTTTCTTTTTCTTCTTCTGATGTTACAAAGACAAGCCCGTTAATACAAGGATATTTAAAAATGACGTCTCCTTTAGGGGAGGCTCCGGTAGAGATGCGATGGCTGGTGTAATCTTTATATTCGTCAAAATTAACTAATTAAGAATATTAAACTTAGGTGTATTTAAGCTCATCAAGTTTTTGATTAGTTTAATTTCAAAACTTATCGAAATGATTTTAAATGATGAATCCAATCCATTAAAATTGATCTACTAGTAATGCATTTGTATGTAAAATTGATCTTATGGGCCATTTTTTTTTTTTCTGATCTAGTATTTTTCTTTCAATTTAAAAAGCTCAATACATAATTTTTAATTATTATGAACTAATCGAAGAGGTTGGTCTAAAACTAGTATCCATCTCCTTCTAATCACTTTGAGAGTGTTCGGCAAGTTGGGTAGAATTAAATTTTAAACTTTGCTAAGGAAGAGATATTTGATAACAAAAAGTTAATAAAGTAGTTGTTTAGATTCAAGTGCTTAAGTCATATATAATGGCTCTTAAAAGTTTTGATAAATTTAAAAATATAATAAAAAATAAGTTTAAAATAGTAATTTTAAGTTTTGCAAAGAAGTAAATATATTGTAAACTTAAAATTCATTAGTCTTCTAACGAGTTCTAAGGAGGTTTAAGAGTGAAATTAAAGACTTAGAAAAGATAAATACATAATAAGTGAGCAAACAAAGTGAAAAGGAATAAAAAGGAAAAATGTCTACTGAAAATATCAATTTTTTTATTCATAGTAACGATAAAATAAAAAAATTAAACCCATAGGCCATAGCAATACTTTTTAGAAATGATATTTCGTAGTTATTTTTATTAAAAGTAGACTGTAAATGTAATAAATAATAAAAAAAGTAAGAACCTTTGTATTCCCAATGACTTCCTTGAAATGCTCAACAAGGTAAGGATGCAGGCTCTCGTTCTCCACCACTCACCCGCAATCAAATAAATAATCAAGCCACCAAAACCGACATTTATTCCGAATATTCCGAATCAACTTGTTACTTGTCACGTTGTTATTTAAATTATTCATCTCCACTGTTGCAGTCATCTTTTATTCATTTTTTTTAAATCTATAAGAACATTTCTAAGAATTAATTTTAATGGTAATTTTTTTTTCACATTAATTTTAGAATATTATACTCCTATATATTTTACTAGGTGACAAAAAAATTAACTTATAATTGCTAAACGTATATCTTTCAAATTAGTACTTGTAAAGTCTGATTTGAATAAAATATTACTAATTGTAAATTATAAAATTAACAATTGTTCTATATTCTTAAAATTTTATTTTATTTTAAATGAGATGGAGATGCTTTAATCCACCTTTACAAATGTTGTTTGTGTGATACTAATTTAGCATTCAATGCACATCTTAGAACACACAATGCGTGCGCACACCTTGAGTTTGGATTCAGTGAAATATCGCCCTCCATGAAGGAATTTTTTTTATAAATCATAATTAAAAAAAATATTCTTATGAAACCAAACATGATTATTTATTATTATTTTTTTTACAAAAGCCATAAGGACCAAAATGACAATTCGCTAGGTATTTTCACAATTTTTCAATGTATTTTTTTTTTCGAAATCTGTGAAAACAGTTGGAACCGAAATGACATCTTGATTCTTGTAATTTTTGTAAAAATACAAAATAATCAAGTTAATCTGATAAAATTTATTTTTATATTTCTGGTTTCTAAAAAAAAAAAATTCTCCATGAAGTGAGATCGAACTGTCCATTTTAATAAGATCCTATCAATCTACAATTCTGCACGCACCTACCATCGAATCCAACCCCCCACCCCACCGAATCCATATCCTACGAGGTAACAGAATATTTCTGTTTATACTTGCACCTTCCGATTAGAATTTGGGTCTTCAATATTCGTGTAGATTCGATTTAAACGGTCACGATCCAAAAAGATATTATGTCACCCAATTCCCGAGGAGGGATCTTGCTCTGGTCTGTTCCTATTCACTAGTGGGGGATGCGTAGGATCTTCTGAAATAAATCTGAATCGTTCGGTTTAGATCAAACGGAAAACAGTTTATAGATCGGAGCCGCATTAAATCGGATTAGATCTGAACCATACATATATGATAAGCGGCTAGAAACAAATTTGACTATATAAGGAAGTCTATAGGGTTGGAAGGAGCATACCAATAATGGATGGACCCACTTTGGAAAATACAAGGTACAACTTGTAACGAAGAATCTTTGACTAGACAAATATACAAATATTTCCTGTGCATCAAACAATATGGAGTTGCTTTCACGACCTCAATTGGTTTTGAATTTTGAAGCTGTTTATTAACATTTATTCGTCATAGGATAGTTTTAATTGGATGCATGAGTTGAATATTTCACACTGCGAGATTATTTTCTTCTTCTTCTTATAATCGTATTTTTTTTCAGCATGAGATGGAAATCTAAACTCTTCAATTCACCTTTAGTACACACTAGATTTTGAATTTATGACCTCTATATAAATATTAATGTCTTCGTCACTAGATTAGACATGATTAATTCTTTCTCTCAACTAGAGTTGATTTTCGAAATTCACTTCGAAAAAAATATATTTGTTTGAAGAAAATATTTAATTTTAAATAAGACAATTGTATAATAATTTAACAGATTTTGAACAATAATAATAATTATTTTTAAAATAAAGGCCTGGTTTTGAAATAAACTGAAAGTTTAGTTATTTGAGATGATACCCCACAATACCCCCCCTCCCTAGGACTCATTTTTTAGATTTTACAATATGCATTATTCATCAACCACCTATTTAATAGTAATTGATGATGAACTAATTAGTTCTCAAATATCTGGAGATCTCAGATATCAAATATTTAAATAGCATTTATCGTATCATAGCGGAACAGTTAAAAAAATAGCGTTATGCTCATATTGCGCCGCTATAGTGTCGATAGCACTATAGCTTTTATGTTATGATAATTCTATAGCACGCTATTTAGAACCCTGCAGATATCTCAATTGTGAGTAAAATGTAAGTGATATTGACTAGATAAATATAATACTAAAATTATAGTACAATATATTATTCTCTTGTATGTTTGTTATACATGCAGCAGCATGCATATAGGTTTAATAAAAGATATGAATTTTGATCAATCTCCAAAGAGAAGTATTTTTGTTATTAATTCCCATATAATCTGAGCAAAAAGACTTTATAATTTGCATGTCCAGAGAGATGTGCAAAGTCCTTGAGGGGTGCTGAGAACTAAGAACTAAAGGGGATGAATAAGAAATCTTATATAAACTGAAAACATGAAATTATTTTTTTCTACTCAAATTAAATTAAACTATTCTATATATTTTAAAAGTGATAATCTGCTTCATTGTTTTATTACAACAGTGTTTTCGACATTGTACTTATGTTAAAATGGTCTCAAATAAAAGAAAAATTATTCTTGCATACATCTCAAATAAAAGAGAAATTATTCTTGCATAATATTTTGCATCCTTTATTTGCACGAAATGTATTTATACTTAACTTCTAATATATAAAGTGGTCGTCATTTGTTTTTAAATGATCATTATAAAGTTCAAGTTAAATATTTGGTCAAAAATGTAAAAATACAACTTTCAGAATTAGTATTCCTAGCTACTAATATAATTCACAAAATTTTTTTATCATAAAAATAAAAAAACACAGTAAAAAAATATAAAAAACATATGGAGTGAAACTAAAAGATGAAGATAAATATAAACAATTATCAGTCAACACTTTGCTCTCGTTTGGCCAATATTACAGTCAGGGGTTATTACCTGGAGATCTTTAGCAGCGGAGTCGTGAGAAACCCTTTCTCCCTCCACCATCAGAGCTTTCAAACATTTCCTACCCACTTTTATACTTTAACCACAATAATTCAGCAAAAAAATATATTTCCCAAATTATCGCCCATTCATTCTTTCTCGTCTTATTTCTTTCGGTTGTTCGATTATTTCCGGCTGAAGCTTTTTATTCCATTCGCAAAACAGGACCCCGCTAGGTTTTCTGGTACGTTTTTCTAATTTCGCTTTATTTTACAAATTGAGGCGCCTTTTCTTGCTACTGTAGTTTCTTTTTCTGTTCCATAGGATATCTCATTGTATAAATCAGCTAATTTTTACTTTGATCCTATCCTTTTAATGCAAAATAATGGCTTGTAATACTTCCAAGCTTATTGAATTCTACAAAAGGATTTAAAAAATGGCCTGGAATGTAAAAAGTAAACATATGATAGCTGTCATGGACCAAAATATACAAATTTGCTAATATAACCTGAAATGAAATTTTGCCAGAACTTTAGCTAGTCAAAATAGAGGTCTATTATTTTTCAAAAATATATCTATCAGTATGGTATTCTAGTTCAAAAGGAGCGCAATCAGTTAAAATTGTTTGAATTTTACTGAAAGAACATGTCAGCCAGTAGTGGAATATTTCTAAATTCTTATGGGGGTAAAATTGTGCACTTTAATAAATTGTCCTTTAGAACAGAAAAATACACCGTAAAGGGCATTTAGGGAAAAAAAGTAGGGGTCAGTGAGCCTGTATCGTTTGATGCTGAATTCAAGGTCTTCTTGCTGTGATAACTTTGCAGTGGGTTCTTATTAGATTTATTTAGGTCAGAATTTTTATTTGAAAATTAAATGAGTTGGGTTTCTGTCAGATTTACCAGAATGTAAAGTTTGGGTTGGTTTTGTAATTTGGATACATGTTGCATTTTTGTTATTCTTGTATATATATAAAAAAATTTAGCCATTTAGGTCATGTTAAGAAAATCATTAACCAATGTGTCAGTTTTTTTTGTTGACCTCCATAATACCAGTAATTCATACTGGAATTCTTCTTTATCTCCTTCAACACAACAATTTATATAACAAATACCATCGCCGGTTGGTTTTTCTTGTGAAACAGTAATTTTAGCAGTAGAAATGGAGGATCAAAGCATCGCACAAGATTTGGCTGCTACTTCTTCGTATGAAGCAGCGATGGAGGCACTATCCTCCCTGATAGGCCAGCATAAGAGGCCAAATTCTGTAGCCAGCGATGGTACAAATTTTCCATTAATGCTTAAATACATAAAGGTTAGGTGAAATTTATTTCCCAGTTTTGATAAGAATTACCAATTGTCTCCAGTAAAAGTGCAAGCAATGTATTGGCTGAAACTTTTATTTGGAGGTGCAACTTAGCTTTGAACCTGGCATAAAGACTCAAGTAAGCCCCATAATTTCATAAAAAAGGACCAAGAAAAGTTCAAACTGTAGAAGCCGATATACTGTTGTGGTTGGTATGCTCAACTCTGGAATTAAATTCAGTGAATTCAAGACCAAAGATTTTAATTCCCAGGGATTGTAAATTTAGGATTCTTGTACAGTGCAATAGTTTGCTTAAAGAAATTATGTATAATAGTTATGTTTCTTTTGCCGTGGGAATATACAGATGTTAGGTTTGGAGCAAAGCATCAATGAACTTAAAATCATACATGTTGCAGGAACTAAAGGCAAGGTAAAAGAACTATGTAAATCTTTGACCTAGTTCGGATTGCATAAATGATTCATCTATAGCTTGATCTAGTTTGATGTCTTCTTATGAACTTATAAATTAGGTGCAATGTTGCTATGTAATTGATAATTCCAGGGTTCAACTTGCACATTTTCTGAAGCAATTTTACGTGAATGTGGTCTACGAACTGGATTGTTTACATCCCCCCACTTGATTGATGTAAGAGAAAGGATTCGGATCAACGGGTATGTAATAACTTATTGGGGAATATGATAGTTATGTGGAGTCTTTTTTATCTCATTCTTAGTCACGTGAACAATGAGGCAATAATAAATTGCATAATGTCTTAACTCGTGATTTTCTAAGACATCTTTTATTCTGTACTTGTATGCAAATTATGTCTGATATTGATGTGCAAATTCTCGCAGGTTGGAACTATCCAGGGAAAAGTTCTTACATTATTTCTGGGATTTGTGGAACCAGCTGAAGGTGCTCTTCTTTATAATATTATCACATACAAATACTGTTTCTCTTCTGATATTTAGTTTCTTAATAAAAAACTAACAACTGTGATATTCTTTTCATTTTGCTTTGCAGATCAAATTGTCTGAGGAATTGTTGATGCCTGGTCTATTCCAGTTTCTTACTCTCTTAGCTTTTAAGATATTCTTGTGTGAGAAGGTACGAATCAATCTCTTTTCTGCTAGAAAATGTGCTGAACCCTAATAATATATAAATTTTTCTATGCTCAATGACATGGAGCGTGTAATCTAGGTTGATGTTGCCATTATTGAAGTCGGAATCGGAGGTAAATGGGACTCAACTAATGTGGTAACTCCCTTTTCTTCTGTTTGTTATCTTTGTTTTATCTTAACAAGCAGCTTTGTTTAATTGTTATGAATTTTCTGGAACGCATAGATTAAGGAGCCTGTTGTGTGTGGTGTAACTTCACTTGGGATGGATCATATGGAGATTCTAGGTTGGTTTCCTCTCTTATATTGTAATTGTTATTATTTTTTTCTTGTTATAGATATTAGATTAAAAAATGCTAGTACAGAAACTGAGGTCTCAGATATTCCCAAGTTTTAGAGAATCTCCAGCTTGACTCGTAACCTTTTTAACATCCATTATATTGGTAGGAAATACAATTGACAAGATTGCTTCACAAAAAGCGGGAATTTTCAAGGTACACACATATTGCCCTAATAGTGGTACTGAGTCCTTCATGAATAGGGGAAAAAATATAATGAACTACATATTACAATGTTTTCCATTTGATTATCCATGAATGCAGTTTTCTTTTCAAGAATTAACAAAAAATATTGCTCGTATGAATGAAGCCTCATGTCCCCGGGTTCACGGTGCCCCAGCTGCCTAAGGCCATGTTGGTTCTTCAAGAGACTGCATCTCGGTTGATGGTATATTCGCAATTTTACTACTAATGTGGTGTTTTTTGTTTGTGTAATTTAGGCCTCAATGTACTACCCTTCCTTGTGCAATTAACACGCAATAATTTTTGCCGTACAAGAAATGAACACCCAAACATTTTTCATCTGCAAAGGACTAGGTTATCCCGTCCATATCTCTTCATGGGCCTTTAGGCAGGTCATATGAGGTTTGAACTCGCATTGAATCGGTTGACTTGATTTTAGTTCAATTTGGCTTTAGAAAAAGAAAAAGAACAAACTCGAATAAGGGCAAATATTTTAATTTTAACTGGTTTCTTTCTTTTGCAACCTTAATCTAAATTTTTGGTTGACAATTGGAAACATCTTAAGACATGATGATTGTTATCGTATTATTTGCACATTTGAGAAATGTTGGTCTATTCTTCTTCTTTTTCTTCTTCTTCAAAGCCTTTATTTCCAAACAAGTTGGGGTAGGCTAGAAATGAAACTCAATTGGAATAAGAAACACATGGACTTCCGAGGAGGTCACCCAAACTAGTACTACTCCTGCCCAATTCATGAGGGATTCATTTCCATAAAGAGGCTGTTCTTTTATTGCTGGCTCGCGGGACCCTCCTTTTTCCTGGTTTGGGACAGGCTGTGTAGAAACTCCACAATACACAGGCAAAGTTAAATGTTGGTCTATTATTTTAATGAAAAAAATATGTATTCAGGATTTATTTACAAAAACCTACTTTCCAATTTACTGTTTGGTGGTCTTTTTGGTGCAAGTAATTTTATTCCTCATGCTCCTAGTTTGTTGCATATTTATAGATTCCCTTGGAAGTGGCATCAGCTCTTAATTCAAAATGGTTGAAGGGTCTGAAGCTTGGATTAGATGGGGACCACCAACTCATCAATGCTGGTCTTGCTGTAGCGCTTTGTAAATGCTGGCTTGAGAGAACCGGGCATTCATCCCTTGCTTCCAATGTCAGTTCATTCTTATCAGCTCAAAACTTTTGGTAAATTTTGGACAAAAAGTTCTTCAGAATTGCATAACAGGCTCTTATGGAAGTAAACATAACATTTTTTAACTGAGAATAATGGGAGTTACTTTTGTAAAACTGGTATTTTTGTCATTTCCTGAAAAGTGAGGTAATTTTCTTAAATTTTGTTGGACTAGATAATTGCAATAGTCTGTTCCAACAGGTTTTTAAGAGCAATAAGTATGAAATTTTGAATTTTTTATAATTAGGACTTCTTCGGAATAATGGTAGGGAGTTCTTTTTAGCATTCACAAAGTAGGGACCTTTTTTTTTTTTTGCAAATTTTCTAACTGATAAATTTGGCCATTTCATTTTTTGCCTCATTCTTTCTTTCTGCTGGTGCTATGCAGAATTAATTGAGGATTTTTGTTGCAAAATATAATTTATTATCTGGTAAGTAGGTTGCCATGGATAAAGATTTGCCAGAAGCTTTTCGAAGAGGCCTAGCATCAGCAACTCTGTCAGGCCGAGCACAAATTGTGAAGGATATCGATTCAGAAAATTCAAGTGGCAGGGGCAATTTGGTCTTTTACTTGGATGGTGCTCATACACCAGAGTCTCTTAATGTCTCTGCTAGATGGTTCTGCAGTGCCACATTTAGAGAGAACTCTCCTTTTGTGAATGGAGATTTAGATTCACTTCATGGGAATTCCCATGGTTACGAGTATTGTAATGGAAATGGCAACCGGTCTTGGATAAGTTTAAAAAAGGTGAGTTACAACCTATGTTATCTACACTATGTTTGGGTAGCAGGAGGTGAAGCTAAGGGAGGTTAGAGAAGAGGTAAATCAAATGTTGAGTTTAGATCCGGACCGTCCGATCGGAATCCGGATCAATTCGACCTGAGTTGGAATGCACAGGCCCCTTTAACATTCGTGCCAAAACAAATCTGACGGTTCGGATCTGAACTCAAAATTTGAGTTACTTTGGGTGATATGAATTCTAATGGAAGGGGATGGTTTTGTTCCTCTTGTTTGGTTAGTCTCTCAATTCTTTCTTTTTTCTTTCGAATCACCACAATATGGAGAGTAAGAAATTTAAGTGAAGATGTTCTTTTGAAGGTTTGTAGCTTTATTAAATTTACACTCTGAATAATTCCAGTAAAGAAGATACAAATAAATTTTCTTTCCTTAATGTTCAATTTCTTATCTCCCACTACTCTCTAGGGGATGGCACTGCAATGTTACCGGTAGTGCAGTTTTGTGCATTGAAAGATATGAACAGTGCTAAAATTGGCAAATTCTAACATTTCAAGTGCACAAAAGATGCAGATTTGAGTACTTTCAAGTGTACACATACTAAGTCACATATCTTTTGAACTCCTTTCAGTCCCTTTACTTTAGGAACTTTCAGGATCTATTATTAGAGATGGCATTACGTATGAACTTTTTATCTGTAGATTCTGTTGTTTAATTGCATGGAGAAAAGAGATCCACATCTATTGCTTCCACAACTTATCAAGACTTGTGCAGCAAATGGTATCTACTCTTTTGTGAACTTATCATATTTGCTACTTGTTGTTCTTTTACCTTTAGGATATTTTTGACTGCATTCGTACCCACTTATTTAGTAAACTCCAAAATTATAGCATGCTGGAATTGTGAATTATATGTACAGTTTGTGAAGTTACTCATATTATATTCATAGATCCAGAGGTTTGAAAAATCATGAAAAGGTATTTAAGAAATTCTAAGATGATAGGAGTGAGAACTAAGATTGAAATTGGGCTCATTTTTGTTTTTTCAGATGTGCATTTCTCGAAAGCCATTTTTGTGCGTGGCTTATCATCTCATAATAAGGTCGCCTCCCCAACATCTATTGTGACATCTGACACTTCCGTCAATCTGTCATGGCAGTCGACCCTACAGAGAACTTGGGAGAACTACATCCATGGAACAGGTAATATAAATGTACTAATTTTTAAATAGCATTGAAAATTTGATTTAGTTCAAAATTGCGCTGAACATGTTTAAGAAAATTCAAATTATACCCAGCTGTAAAGTTGTAATGAAAAATTCTAATATTGACAATTTTGCCCCTTGCATGGTACACTTTGTGTTAAGCTCAGACTGAACTAACGGGAAGCCAATTAGTTTTCTGTCAGGTTCCAACTTTATATGCACAAGTTAAGCCTAGTTTTGATCAAGATTTTCATAGGGGCAATTTAGACATTGTTTGCAAACAAAGTAAAACTCTGGTGTTATTTGCAAATATTTTCTGGAAATTCACTTAGGTCTTGTTTTAATCAATTATTATGTCTAACTTTTTTTGTTACACATTTTATTTTGTGTCAACTACAGTAGCCAATGTAAAAAATGGCAAGTGTTCGAGCACCATCAATTCATCTTCGAATGGATTTAGTGAAGAAAATGCAGTAGAAAGCTGTGATCCTTCCTCTAATTTATATAATTGTAGTTCTGTCATGCTTTCTTTACCCTCGGCAATTCATTGGCTGAGAGAATGTGCCGGAAGAAACCCTATGATCCAGTATCAGGTGCTATACATACATTTTTTTTTTTTTTCATTTTTAACAAGTTAGTCCAACTCCTTCATTACATGTTCTCTGGCACAGAGTTCACTTAAAGTCACTGATGAGTGGTCCCCACCTGCACCTAGAGTGGCTGATAGAATCCCATGGGGATGCCTACTTGAGGCAGTTCATGTCTACCTTTTTTCTTAATTTATTGAATAATGTAGGTTTTGGTGACCGGATCTTTGCATCTTGTTGGCGATGTCTTGAAGCTCCTCAGAAGATGATCTCATTTTTTTTTTTCGGAATTTCCGAAATTTATCTTTGAATTTTTTTCTCTGAGTTCCAAACTAAACTTGTATTGTGCTCTCCTACAAAATATGTTGTTTCCACCAGTCTTCATTCATTGCTGGCCTAAAGTAGATGATGCAGAACTAAATGGATGGCTGTCATTGTTCTCCCATAATTTTTACCGATTGTAAATTGCATTGGAAATTTTAGTCATGTAATATTAGTACTTGCCAGATTGGTGGGCAAAAACCAGTTCGATTTTGTGCAATTTGTGAACGTAGTTAGAAGCAGGAATCCAATGCTAAATATAGTAATGTTGTAATTTTGATTAATCACTTCCTGTGAAAAGTTATCCATGCAGTTTATAAAAAAAATAAAAAATAGTTATTAGTGTGAGTAGTTTTGGTCAACTAAGCCTGTTAAACTAATTCTCTTTATTTATGTAAGCATTTTTTGGCTACAACTAAAGGATTTGAAGATGTGTGTCACTTGCTATTTCAAAAGTTTTAGTCCAAGTGCTCTTAGTTTTTAAATTGCTTGAAAAGCTACTTAATGCACTACTTTAGTTCTTTGTAGCATAATTTCCTCTTTTCCTTGTATAAAAATACACAAAAACCAACTATAGTTAAGGAAAATGCCATCAAGTTTGGCGCTGGGGGTTAATTATCATTATACCAAATTTCATCATGAAATATTCTCGTCAAGGCCACATTGATGAGTCTGGCTATAACATCAATGTCATTTCTGCCTATATAGCACCAACTCCAAAATCTATCAAATTGACTTCAAATAAATCTATCAAATTGACTTCAAGAGAATCCAAACCGTTCAAACCGATTTACTTCATTAGTTATCCGTTTACATGTAAAATTTATAACTTTTTGAATTTATTTGATATCAAGTCAAGCGGTCAAATGTGGTAATTTTTAAGTTAATTTTAATACATTCATTTTTCAACATTTTTACCGTTTAATTTGATACTAAAATAACTCGAAAATATAAATGATTTGCATGTAAACGCATCACTCATAAAGTACATTTGTTTGAATGATTTGGATTAGTCGTTTGAAGTCTATTCAATTAATTTTAAAGTTAGTGTTATGTGACACCAATATCATATTAGCTGGACTCTCATATCAAGTATCAGTTTGATTTCTTCAAATGTTAAAATCAGGTAGTTAATTCATGATTATGTAGAGAGTCAATTTTGGCCATGATATATTTGATCTAAAACACCTCATCAAGTCCTGCAATGGTCTATGGCAGCCTTGCTCATCAGGCTAGGTGTCACAGCCTCCTGATCTGGGTTGTGTACAACAAGATGATGAAAATCTTTTCCATCTAATGCATTGAGTACAACCACACGCGCATTTTATGTTGAGTACAAGACTTGATCATATTTTGTAAGTTCAGCTTTGTAGCAGTGTGGTTTATTTGTTTATTTCTGGAAAATTAACAAGTAGAATGCAACTGAGTTCGTTGCGAATCAAACATCGGTTGGTAGCTGCAGTTGAAAGCAGAAATCATCTCTTGGACTTGGCATGTTAAACTCCTCAATAAAGAACCACAAAAAAGTGTCCTTTGGTACTAAATATAAATTGGAGCGGGTTCCATTTGTGCATTTTGGCAAGATTTATGTAACCTGTATAGCAATGAAAAATCAACATATATATATTTAGTGATTGGTTTCATAAAAAATCAAGACTTTACAAAATTGGAAAACTTCTCAGTTTTCTTATTTTAAAAATGAAAGAATAATTGTTGCCACTTGCTGAACAAATAAAATAAAAAATCTAAAAAATTAGGTTAAATATACCGATAGGTCAAACAATTTGTATTGATAGTTGGGTGAGTCTGATTGAACTCAATTATATGCTCTCCTAATGTAATCATATTGATTTCCTCTGATATTTTATTTAATAATTTATTTGGCAGAATTTTTGAAAGGCAATAATATATTTTCACGTACCGAATGGTTAGGCACAGGTGGTAATTTATATTAAAAATGAAAGCATATATATAATAAAAGTATGATAGTTCGTTCTTGGTAGTTCAGTCACAATGTTTTGCTTCCTAAGAAATTAATATTTTCATTCACGCAATTAATGTCAAGTTGTCAATGTATGTTTTTTCTTTTTCGGAAATAATGCCAATATATTTCTTACATTAATACTTAACAATACGGATCATGAACAGTAATTATATGTCTCATAATTTCTCTGATTTTTTTAGAACAGGAATTTTATGAAGGAACTATACTTCAAAGAAAAAAATAAAAAAAATTAACCCCTCTGTACCCTCTTTTCCCAAAATAGTAAAAATTACATATAGTAAAAAATAAATCTTAATCCAACACAGTTTCTAAGCGCATAGTACCATTTTTTTTTTTTTTGAGGGAAGCATAGGTACCATTTCGGCAGCACAAACTTAAGGTTACTTTAAATAAATGAACACAAAAGTTCCAACAAGTTTGTATATGAAAACATTGTAAAGGAAGAATTCTTTTATTTCTTTCACTCCAAATAAGATAGGGGTGAAGCCCCTAATCTTATATATATTTTACCGATAAATTATAAAATAAGATACAATCAAAATAGTCGGAAATTAAGTATGAAATTGCTGCATGAGTATTGAACACCACTCCTTTGTTACATGTTCTCTGCCACAGACTCTGCTTCAAGTCACTGATGAGTGGGCCCCACCTGCACCTAGAGGAATTTGTATCCCATGGGTGGGGCTGCCGATGTTTAGCTAACTTCTGGCATGATGTTGCGTTTACAATCGGACGGCCGATATCTATTAACTCAAGAGATGTTATTTTGAGTTAATGCAGGCGATGCGGACTCCTACACTCCTACTCGAGACGGTTCATGATTGGGAATTTGGGATAGCGGACACACAGTTTTATAACTTGAGTAGTTGTCCCAATTTCTAATATCCAAACATTGACGCTGGAATTGCTTTGCTTCTTGAAGCCTTCAAATTGACATCTTATAATGTTTGCCTCTTTATTTGCATTATGAATAATTTAATTTAGGTAACCTGTATATCAATGAAAAACCAACAAATATTAAGTTATTGGTTCCATGGATAGATTTATTTGGTTGAATCTGTGAAAGACAATATTTATTTCTCATGTGCGGAATGGTTAGACATAGTTAATAACTCACATTAAAATGAAATAAATGTATGATAGTTAGTTTTTGGTGGATTACTCCTTAGAACTTAATATGTTTATTGACGCAATTAATGTGAAATTGTCAATGTATGTTTTATATGATTAACCATACTGATACAAGAAACAGTAATGAACAGTAATTGGTTCACTTACAATATTTGCAGAGTCACTGCAGAGTGGGCCCCCCATATAACCCTAAACCCAAAACTACTTTAACCCTAAACCCTTTAACAGTAACCGGACCCACCCTGCAGTGACTCTGGGAGCAGGAATTTCGGGCAGGAGATCTGATTTCTTCTACAGACTAACTTAATTTTGTACGATTGCTCTTCATTTATATTTGATTTCAATAATTTATAAGTCTGACTCTGCCCTGTCTCTGTCAACAACCACTCTGCAATCCAATCTGAATGCACCCCACCCTCGGATTTATTTAAGTTTGTGATTTTCCTAAAGGATGCTATAAACAACAAATATATATTACTTTATTTAATGTACATGTACCTAGATACAAGATTGGCAAAATTATATAGAATCAAATATATTTTCAGATTTTCCTAGTCAATTTATTTATGCAAGTAATGAAAGTTGAGAGTTGACCTTCATCTTTATTTAAAAACAAAATATTGGTGAAGGCAAATATCGATAACCTCAAATTGATTCAACTGGTGCTTATTCTTTCTAACTGAGATAGTGACGACAATGACTTGGGAATTTAATTTCGACCCTAAGATCAATTTACTGGTACCGATCTTCATTGAGTTATTGAAGTTGCAGGGAATAGACTTTTTGAGGAATAACACTGAGAGTGTTGATCCGAATATATTTGCTGTTGCTGAGTTGTTTTGGTAATTCGGGTTAACTTGCAACTTGCAAGTTTGATAAAACATGGATAATGTTTCATGGCGCATATGATATGCATATGATCTTGCATTTTCAATGAAGATTATGTCTGAACAAGTGTTGTTGGATGATATACACAGATCCTATACCAACATTACTGTCTCTTTTAATTTGGTCAAGCATTATTTAATGTAAAACTTCTCATCAAGTCATGCAACGGTCTAATTGATTAATAATTGATATCAATTATATTTTCTTCTACTATAATCACATTGATTTCCTCTAATATTTTATTTAATAGATTTATTTGGTTGAGTACAATATTTACTTCTCATATATATACCGAACGGTTAGACATAGCTGATAAAAACCATACTTGTATTAAAACGAAAGCATAATAAAAGTATGATTGATCGTTTGTAGTAGTTTAGTCACAAGCATTTGCTTCCTTGGTTATTCACGCAATTAGTGACAAATTGTCACATGTATGGTTCTTTTTTTTTTCTTTTTTTTTTGAAAAAAATTGTCAACATATGTTACATTATACTTTACTGTACGGACACTGGCAAAATGAACAGTAATTGAGATAAAATAATTGTCAAATCAACTTTTTGTAGTTTCATAATTTTTTTTTTTTCTGATATTAAAGTATGATAGCCCTTTTCCTCCCAAAAATATAAATTATTTTTCTAAAGAGTTGTGTTGCGTGAGCATTGAATAACAGGAATTGGTATGACAATTAATTTTACAATAAAAATATAAAAATAATTAACTTGTTTTTTCTGGGACCATCTCTTTTGCAAGAGAATTTAACATTTCCATGCAAATAATTTTTTTTTAAAATAATGAAGATAACTAAAAGCTAACAGAGTACTTAAAAGAAAAAATATATTTTGGGAAGCATAAAATTGAAAAAACTAAAAGCTAACGGAGTAAAAAGGGAATATATATTTTGTGAGGCATAAATAAGTTGTTTGAAGTATTTAGATGATGTTTTGTCTCTAACAAATTGTGGTGTGTGTGGACATTAATTAACCTTGAAACAGAGCCTGAAAGTCAATGCTTTAAAAAATATATGCATGGTACGTACCTCCTCCTTCCAATAATATAATGATGATGATGATGTCGATGAAACACTGTGTTTACTGAAGATGGAAGAATTAATGCGATTCATTTAAACTTCCATGATTACCATTACATAACAAATATTTTACTAATCTTGAGAAACTAAAGACTTGAATTAAGACATTAATGCATCTCTCTTTGGGTATCTTTGAATATATAAGAATAGTGCTAACTCAAAATATATATAGTGATGTTATTATCATTTAGATGAAATTCAAACACATTTCTTATTAGCATGTAAGTACCGATTTAATTTGTGTAATTTGCTTAATATAGAATAAAGCTGGACCTATGGTTGGAATCATATATAATTGAATGCGAGAGTTCCTTTTCTTTCTCATTCAAAAAGTTGACAGTGCCACTAATTATTTTTTTAAAATTCGTCTTTACTTATCTATCAATTAGCAATATCCCATTAGTTCCATTACTTTTTTTTTTCTTATGAAAACTTCAAGCTGTGAGAGAGAATCAAACTTTCGATCTTTGGACAACCAACAATTCTAGTACTTTCTTCCTAACCAACTGCGCTACCTCCCTTTCATTAGTTCTCATACTTATTAATTGTTTTATAGGTGGAAATCCATTCTGTGCTTGATAATGGATTAGTTTAATAATCTTTAATTATAATAAATAAATTTGTAATTTTGAAATTTGGCAAGTGAAAGGTAATCAATAATTTATTCACATCATACACATGAAAACTGACGAATTCTAACCTTTTTTTTTTATTCAAATTCGAGATTTCAATCTCTAACCTGTTCTACTTAAAAAGAAAAAAAAATATCTCTACTTCACCCGAACTGTTTTTGTCAAAAATAAATAAATAGAAAATGTGCAAAATAAATAATTAATAAGTAAACTGCCAATTAATTTAATCATAATGTACAACTAATGATATCAACTATTGCATGAAAGATTGGATAGGATACAAGACATCTTCAAACTCGGCTGGGAAAACACCCAAATACACAGAAGGTTCCCATTTTGCTTCACTTGTAGCCTTCAATATCTCCGCAGCCAGTATTTTGTGTCTGCATCAGTTAAATTTTTAGAAGTTATCAACACGCAAACAAACCAAGCTGTTTTTTTTTTTATATATTTTTTTTTACTATTGCAAATGTGAACTTACATAAAGCACGGATGGCTTTTGTATTGCACTAAACAAGTCGGTAACTTGGAAGTTTGAGTCTGTATTGTTCAGTTCATTGCTCATTTCTAGTCAAGTGATAAGCTGCATGCTTCATATGTCCTAATTCGCGGGAACGGGGGGGTGGGGGGGGGGGGGGGGGGGGGAGGGGAAGAGCAAAATCAATTAAATAGCTTTGCATATGTGGTGATCTAAGAAATAGAGGATGAAAACACGGTAGGTTAGTTTGATAAATTACCTTTCCGGATTCAACAAGCATTTTCTCATTGACTGGAGGGCAGCTAAGGAAAATAACGCGTGGTGTGTCAGATAAACTCTGCATGTAAAAGTACAATCCACATAAGGCATGCAAATTGAGGTAAGAGTAAAAATAGTTTTTGTATTGTGGTGCTGCTTATGTATCAGTAAAATAGAAGCACTTAACAAGCATTAGTTTAATTCCAAATAAGGTATGTGAGTTTCATTGTGCAATTAAGCTGCAATTTATTCTAATTTTATATTAGACAATTCCTAATTTGGAAATTCTATCAAGTCTCAATTTGGGCCAATAATTAAGATTCTGCAAACCAAGAACCATGATTGAAATAATAACCAGCACGGTTGCATTCTAAGTATCCAACTAATACCGATACCAGCCCCTGGCTGGTACAATAACCAAGATACTGCAACACATGACTGGTAACATACACCTTGTTCAAAACAGCATGACAAACTTTTTCTCTTAAAACTAAGCGACAAATTTGCTTCAAAAGATAGCAAAAATTTAAAATAAGTAAATTAAGAGAGAAATACCCTGATGTAAAGCCGATTTGTCGGATGTTGTCCTTGTACTCTGATAAAGGCACATGAGGACTCATGCCATAGGGATGTGGTTGACACAAATCATTCCCACCAAAAAACTATCAGTAGAGAAGGCTGTACCAGCGAATCCTGATTTTAGTAGAAAATTACATAGCATGAGGTCGGGAACAAAGGAATTTGCAAATATAACAATCAAGTCCAGTGGTTATTATATGAAACTGTCAATTAAGTGAGGACGGTACCTCTTGGATACCGGTTAATTCCACACCAAGTTGATTCATATTGAGGTTTAAATGAATTGTAAAAGGCTGAGTTGGAATGGTTAAAAAAGCAAAACAAATATAAATAAAAGATTTGAGAACTGTACAGTTTACAGTAACCTAAAGGTACTAATTCAACGAGTATGATTTTTTTTTTAAAATCAGGGCTACCATGAACTCCGACATTCATTTCTTTTCAGGTGCCTTTTTGTGGGAACTAAAATTACGTCTTTTCATAGAGGGACAAGGCCTATCACCAACAAGCATGAAGCATGTGGTAAGACTCCGGTTCCTACAGCATGTGCATGATGCATTAAATTGGAGCATATTTATTGGACAACATTTGTTTTAAAAGAAGGTTTATAAGTTAATTTTAATGCATTTATTTTTTATCATTTTTTTACCGCTTGATTTTATACTAAATTAAGTAAAAAAATGGTATTAATTGACATGTAAACACATCACTTATGAAATATATTGATTTTAATGGTTTGGATTTGTCGTTTGAAGTCAATCTTATAGATTTTGAATCAAGTTAGACTCACAAAAGGGCTTGGTGAACCTAAGAACACCCTAGTTTACTCCAACACTTAAATCCGCCCAAACAAAAACATTGCAAAAGAAAGGAATTTAAGATAGTGAAATGCAAAATTATTTAGAAAAATAGTCTATCCTAGAAGCATATATTACCTTGGGAAAGACAATGGGAATTTTACAACGTCAAAAGCCAGGTTGAAACTCAGCCACCTGGAAACAAGGTCAATACAATCAGTTTACATTTCATAAAATAAATAAATAAATAAGGTCAATATATATATGCCCGCACCCCTAATTATTAGCAAAACATATATGAAATTGTAGTTTAGTATGGTCCCCATTTTCTGTGAAATGATCGTCCGGTGAGAGAATTGATGACATCTAACCCCCTCTCATTAAAAACTACTGCATCATCTGGTACTGTACCAGTATGGTGTTAGATGCAGTCTAATTCAGGACTGAACTGGAAGAACATACTTTCTTATCCAAGTAAAGACATCAGATCACTCAGAGAATCCAAAAAACTGGTCTCAATTGATATCAGAGGTCAAAGATATTCTAGTGGTATACGCAAACAAAAGTTCATACCGGCCAGCTCAGCCATTTCAAATAAGAAAAATATAAAGGAAAACAAATGGAAAGAACAGCTAAATAACTTTCGCTCAACATCAGACACTTCAACATGGAAAAATTTGTGCATGTCATTTGAAAGCTTAACTTTTGCTTTTTATCTAAAAAAACTTGCAAGTTTCTGTTGTTCAGTTTAGTTATTTATTTCTTTTTTGCAAATATTTTTGTTTTTGTTTTTGGTTAATTTGAATCACTATTCATCTAATTAACACTTTTTTTTTATGTTAATCCTCCATTTATATGGGCTTGGGACCAGCTATATTGTTTAGACTTAGGCAGAGTTAAAACAATGAAAATGTGGTAGTATCTCTCAAATATTTCAAAATTAAGTAAAGTTGAACGAATTGCTTGGAAACAAGAAAAGATATAAACCTGAAAGGCAACTGTAGTAATTTGTAGTGCAATAGTGCATATATGGCATTAAATTCTTTGTTCTTTTCCTCATAATTGATTGCATGGAGCTTGAGTGTAATGTAATCCTCTATTCCTCTCAGCTGTCACAGACTCTGTGCGTGGGGGCAGTCTTCCTGTAGGCATAATTCATAAGTAAAAAGAAAAGGAAAAAAAAACCTACAAAAGTTGAAGTTTGAGACAGAGAGAGAGAGATGGAAATGAAAATAATTATCTGATGAATAAGAGATTCGAAACCATTGCAAGAGCCTTTTATTGATTTCAGAAATTGAAAAGAAAATACCTTACGAATGCAGAGTTGTCAAATAATGGAGCATTATCCCATTGAACAAATCTGGTTTTGTTTCTTCAACATGAGTTGCGGATTCGTAGGAAAGCAGAGTATCCTTATGTTTCAGAGCCATCGGCCACGACTGTCTCCAATTTTCTTTACTTTCAAAGAAGCAGGTAACTCCGGAAGTTCTTTCAGCCGATTAGCATCGTAGATAGATAACTTTTCAAGGGCAGTGAGTATCGTCATTGTAGGAGACAATGACTTCAGAGATCTTGCATTTCTGATAGATAACGACCTTATAGAAGCAGGTAACTCTGGAAGCTCCTCTAGCAAATTAGCATTGTCGATAGTTAGGTTTTTAAGGGAAGTGAACCTGGCCATTGTAGCAGGCAATGATTTTATAGAGCTTGCATTCCAGAGGTACATATCCTTGAGGGTATTTTCGTTTTGCAGCATCCATTGCTCGGGCAAGTCCTCCATCCCTGAGCAATCATCCACTTCCAGATGACTAACAAATCTGAGGCTTCTCAGTGGTTCGATAAGAAGGAGACAGAGGTTATCAATGAGGAGCATATTGATCTTTAAAGAGCCCAAGCTACCCCCTTGGTCGGCACCATGTGCTTTTTCCATTAATGAATGTTTAGTGAGCTTGTCACATCCAATGATACTCAAATCAATAAGAGAGATGAATGAATTTTCTGTTGAGGGAATACGATTAATGTTTTCACTATTTTTAATCTCAAGGCAAGTGAGAGAAGTGAGATTTGATGCTGACTCCAGCAGTGACACATCAAGTTCACCACAGTTTTCTATTTTCAGATCTTTTAGTTTTGTAGGAAGAAGGTTTATCTCGTTATCAACTGCTACCAGCATTGGGCAATTACTTATAGTTAATTCTGTTAGTGACACAAATATCCCAAATGCACTCACAGGTATATGTACAAGATTCATGCAACTGTAGATGCATATTATGATAGCGGCCTGAAAATCTATGTTGTCTTGCTGTAAAAAACCGTTCAATGCTGTTAAATTTGAGCAGCATCTTATCTCAACTTCTCTAAGTGATGATTTTAGGGATGATGTTGATGGGCCGATCCTTGAGTCAGAATTTTGATAATATTCTGGAAGAGCACTCATTCCGACATTATTTATGCAAAATTTAGTAAGAGAAAGTGGTAGATTGGGACACTTGGTAAGGTTTTCGCAATCTTCTATGCTCAAGTGTTTCAGTGAAAATAATTTTCCAAATGTGCCTACTGGTACCAGTATCAGTTCCTCGCAGTCGCTGATGGTTAATTCCACAACAGCTTGTAGATCTAGGTTGCCTTGCTGCAGAAACCCATCCAAAGATATTAAGTTAGGGCATTTGCTAATCTTCACTACTCTTAGTGAAGATTTTAGTAATAATGGTTGAGAAGTGTTATAACCAGAACTTTGATATAAATCTGGAAGAGAAGTTAGACCCACATTATGAACTCGAAATTCAATTAGAGAAATGGGCATATTAGGTAACTTGTCCAAGTTTAGACAATCCCATATATCAAGAATTTGTAGATATGGCATTTGCCAAGAAAACAATTGATTTTTCCATATAGGACATGAAACTAATTTGAGGGATGACAAGTTAAGAAAAGGTGATTGCTCCATCCAACTAGGAGATCTTTGACCTTTATAATTCTCAACTGTCAATTTCATGAGATTTGGATGGGGTTGGAGGTAACCGATGATTTGCTCAGAGTTACTAGGATTGCTCTTTGAGCTCCATCTCAGAGACAGCGACATGATATTATTCATTCCTAATAGATTGGCACCCCCAGCTTCAGCAATATCCCCTACATTCTCAATATTTTCAATAATCAAGTGTCGAAGGTTCTTTAGTGTGCCAAGTTCATTTATACGATGACCACTCTCCTGTCCAACAAAAAAGGTTAACTCTCGGAGGGACGTAAGCTTGTTGACTCCATGAATGGTTTGCATTATCTCATTAGGAAGCCTCATGTAACGCAACTTAAGTAGATTTGTCATTTCAGTTTGTTCAATTCCTGAATAGGGTGAATTATACTGAGTTTTTGGAAACTCTAGTACTTGTAAATGATAAAGTTTGTAAACTGAAGCACGGAGCAAGTAGTTGTATGAGTGAGTAACATCATGAGATTGAATGGATAGATAACGGAGGTGTACCAAACAACTTATCTCTTCTGGCAATTCACAATATTTGCCACATATTTTCAATAAACGTAAACTTTTCTTAATTAAATTATTTGGAAGAACAAGTAAGTTTGGATTAGTGCCAGTTTTCTCTGAAGTGGTTATAACCAAGCTGTGTAAATTTTCTAGATGGAAGACCTTTTCAATTTCACTTTCATGTACAGAAATATGTCGTACAGTGCTAGGGATGGTAATAGATTTATCGTTAGGCTCTATTCTACAACATTCTCCAGAGGAAACGTTTTGGGCCAATTCATGCGTTAGATCATGCATAATGTACCTTCCACCTTGCCATGAGTCAACATATTCAAAGAATGACTTCCTCAAAAGATGATTAAAGTAATCTAGCCCAATATCCTCTGGCTCTTTACCTTGACATTGTTGCTGCCGTATGATACCGACAGCCATCCACATTTTAATCAACTCATCTTTATCAAACTTATGATCTTGAGGAAATATGCTACAAAATCTGAAACACACCTGCAAATCTGCTGGTAAATGGTAGTAGCTCAACTTCAAAACCTCCATGACATTCTTTGCCATCTCTAAGTTAAATATAGAACCGTGATTCAAAATTCTTCTCCAATGGTGGTGGTCCATGTGTGAATTCATTAAGCTCCCAATCACCTTTGCTGCTAGTGGACTACCCCGAAGCATTTTTAGTATTTGATCTCCAAATATTTGCAAATCTCTATGATTGTCAGGGTTAAATCCATGGAAAGCATAGTTATAAAAGAGCAATCGCAAATCTTGCTCTTCTAAACTTTGTAATGCCAGAGATTCATGTTCTTTACTTATCACACTAGCAAGTAAGTCTTCCACTGATTTCATTCTAGTTGTAAATAATATTTTACTTCCTTCTTGTACAAACCTCAAAGGAGCAATCAATTTCTCCCAGTCATTCCTTTTCTCATCATCCCATATATCATCTAGAACAAGAAAAATTTTCTTTAAATGTATCTTTTCCTTCAAGGTCTCTTGAAGTGCATTTAATGGTTTATCAAAATAACTATTTTCCCCTAGTTCTTTGAGCATCTTTCTCGTTATATCTTCAACATTAAAGTTATTAGAAATACAAATCCAAATTGTTTTATCGAAATCGTTTGACCCACTCATCTCTCTATATGAAAATTGGGCTAGGGTGGTCTTCCCCAATCCACCCAGCCCAACAATACCGAAAGAAGAGAGGTGGACTTGAGTTGGTCGCTTCAACCAACTAATTATCTTATTCTTCTCAACATCACGACCAAACACCTCTCTTTCAGCTAAAAAAGAAGTAGTTTCACGGCTTAAAACTTTACCAGCTTCTTGCCATGAATAATAAGAAATATCACATATACCTAATGTCTTGGCAAGTTGGAGGAGATCCTTGGATTTAGCAGCAGCATGATCTAACATTGTTACAGCCTCCTTTAAGCTCTCCAAAATATTATCATGGAGAGAACGTAATTTTCTTTTCTTTGAACTACACCCAGGTCCATTTACCTCAAGTTTTCTGTACTCCAACTCATCGAGCACATCTTCGGATGCTTCAACAGCCTTTCTAAATTGGTTGACCCATAAACCAGCACTCGGATGCTTCGTCTTAAGAGCTTCGGCAATGTCCATGACAGCCGTGATATGGGGAAGAGCTTCTTGTACTCTCTTTAGCTCAGCTTCACAGTCGGCCGGCAACATATGGTCATGCAAGTACGAATAAGCTGTGCCAATGAGGTTTTCAACAACAGAGGACCCTGCCCAGTCGGCAATGGCCAAAACAGCAGAACCTGCCCAGCTTGCCATGGTTGAAAGAGCCATCTTGAAGTCAGGTGCCGAACTAGAAAATTTATGTTAGGGACTGAAATGTAAAAATGCATGTATGTGTAAATGCGTAATACGTTGTCACTTGAATTTGAATCCAAGCCTCTATAATCATAAGGTGAAATTGTAATTACTAATCTACAAACACACATATAGAAAAGAAAAAAATTGTTGGTTGATTTGAATCAATAAATAAAAGATAACAATATATCTAGTAGCAGAAGTCTCTTAAATCAAAGCGGTTGTTTTCACGTTTATTTAATCTTCAAGCTCACCGACTCGAAGCACACCTCTCCTAGATCACTGTTTTGAGATAGACTACAGTTTGTTTAGCCTATCCCTCTATACCACCATATATATAGATGCCAAACACCTCAAGTTTCTCAATATGTGGACTTAATTTACCGTGACGGAAAAATTAAGATTTTATTTGATAGATAAGAATCCCTTTAATAAGATAAAGTAAATTGTCTATTTTAGGTTCGATTTGATCGGTTTTTGAAGCATATCGATCCATTCTCTATGTAGAAGATTAAGATACAATCCATTCTCGAAAATATATCCACATATTTATTTAATTTAATCCAACATACTCCCTCTTGGAAATACATTGAAGAGACAACTTGATCGTTTATATGATAAATAAATCGTGTGATCAGGGATACACCTGCAAGCAAGAGCTACTAGCTTATGGACTGGTTAAGACCAACCTAGAGACATCAACCTCTTATAAAACATATTAATTGGCATGTCTCGTACCCTTGGTTTATGTTTATACATCAGATAAGGTATTTTCGACCCTTTAAGAAACATACCTCCCTCTTAACTCTAATTGTATTCCCAATCAAAGTCCAAAATACATTATTGGTGGCCATGATTACAAGTTTAGGATGTAATTCACATCACCTTTTGTTTTCTCATGCCACTCAAATTGGGATCAATTGCTTTCATAGCAATGCACTGTTTAGACCGAATGTATCATGATCATATGATAACATACCAAGGTAGCATCATTGACTCTTTTCCTTGTGACATATTTAAAAGTATACAAAAGAGTAATAATGATGGACTCACTTAATGAGGAGACAAGGATATTTTGGCTTATGCAATCACTCAATTCATTTTCATGTATCGCTCTTACTCATGTAGTATATATGAATGCATGTTACGATGGACAATTTGCCTCTTAAGCAAATGAATGTCTATCTCGATATAACACACTGTACAAGTCTTAGCCTAGTAGCAAATTAATGCATGTGGTGCATGCCGATTTCAATGCTACTAACATTGATGTCTTCACATGCACACTTCCCAAGCATCATGGACAATGCTCTCTCGACTTAACATAGGCATCATGAATTATGGGGTAAAATTCATGTCGATCATATTTTATATGGTCTTATCTCAACTCCTATTGAGGCAAAATTAAATTCAAGGTTGCTCTTAGAGTACAATGAATTTAATTATATCTCATCTTTGCTCGCACCTAGAGCGCCAAAGATGATTTCTCATGTGAGTGAGCCGATCTCTCGCATATCTGACATTATACCATAAGTGCCAATATTTACTTGAACATAACACAAATGAATAAGTAAATTAGAAATCATCTTTGGTGGTCCTTCTTATTACATTCTAATACGTATTAGCATCCTCACATGTGCTATAAGTATATCCCTTACAATAGGCTTTGTTAAGGGATCAAGAAGCATTTCCCCATTTGGAATATGCGTAAGGAACACCTTTTTTTGTGCTATCATGTCTCTGATGTAGTTGATGGAGTTAATGTCATAGAGCAAATGTTATTTGCTTGTTTGTTCATATGTTGGTTAATTTATTAATCAACATGTTCCTTGAGTTTGACATTACTTATAGTATCTGGAACGAGGTTTCAGATTATGAGACACTATCTCGTAACAAGTAATAAACTCTAGAGTTTTCCTAATCTTTTTAATTATTCGGAACACTAATTAGATGTGATTAGTGTGATGATTAAATATTGATTGAGTTTCATAAATCAAGCGACAAGGGTTAGTTTAATATCATGAATGTATATGAGGTTATATGAAATTGCAAGTAACATAATGCTGAACATTATAAGGGGCCTGTGTTTGCCTATGTTCGCATGATGTATATGTGTTAAGTCTGAGATGATTTGGTAACCTCACTTGAGATATGCGCAAATTATGCTAGTCTGAGGATGTTTTGCAAATAGATAGTATATGATAGTTATTCTCTGTACCCATCTCACTTGGAGGTCCTTGCGAAGAATCAAGAAGATGAATATCTCTCATCATGATATGATTATCTGGATGAGTGATGATATCTTCTGGGCCCTTTGATTGAGTAAGATTATAGTCGCGCATTATAATTTTGGAGATTGTAAATATAATCAACCGATCAAGAAACATAATGGATAAGTAAGCAAGATGACATATCATGACTTGCGCTTATCATTATAGATATCATGTGATATTGGATATTACACGAGCAATGTATTTTGGCACTGTCTATATTTGGATCTTTGATACTGTTTCAAGAACATATCATCTGTATTAATTGGATAATCATATTGCCTTATACTAGATGCATCATATGATCAATGAAGGGATTTCATTGCTAACTTAAATACAGATCCAAAGCGGTCACACCCTATAAGGTCCCTGATGAGATATCATACTGTGATATGATACTTAATGGTGTTGTGTGATAACACCAAATCAAATCCTTGAATATAGCATGTGATGGTGATCATTACATATGGCATTTAGTCAATACTAATAAAGTTTATCAAATGACGAATTAATTTGATACTTGTTGTTTGCAAATTAATAGAGGAACTATTTAAAATGGTTCAACAAAAAGAAGATGTTGATGTGACTTATCTAATTTATCAATATTATTACGCCATTAGATAGAGCTTGATTCAATGATCGCATGGATATGTGGAATGTGCGAAACGAACTTAAGGTTTGATTTTTATGGCTGAAATGGTTTTGACTTGACTGGGTCAACAAAAGTCAAATGTGGGAATATGGCATATCTGATTGGGAGAAATGTTGACTGGTCAATATCTGAAGTGGAAGAGAGGTTTCTTAGAGAAGGGGCTTGGCCGCTTGGTCCATGAGGTGTATGGATATATTGTGAGGCTTTTTGAATGAACCCTTGGTCCATTGGACCAACCATTTGTTCTATTACCATTTTGTCCTTAGATATTTTATGAGGATGTCTCTCATCCACGTATGAGATGGACAAAGTGGTAATTACACAAATAAGATAAAGGAGAATATTTAAAAGCCCTCATCTCCCCTTCTCTCTCCTCATCCTCTTCTTCCACCTCTCCCTCTCCTTTCTCTTCTCTTTGGTCGAACCCACTGAGAGATGCCACCATGGAGCCACCAGCCACCATGGCTGCCTCCTATGGCCGCCACCTAGCACCACCGCCCTCCGCCACAACCTCCCCCTGGTAGGCCACCACCACTTGGCTGCTGTCGTCACCATTAGAGGTCGATCGGCCCCGGTGACCAATAACCTTATTCTTGGTATTGTTCTTCTCCTCTTCTCATCCTCTTTCTAGATCTATTATTAGATCAAATTTTTAAGATTCGTTTGATCCTCTTTCTCTCATTTGTTTGCTCTCATTTGAGAGGCTCATGGATTGAGCATTCGATTGTTTCTTTGATTCATTTTTTCTTGAAAAAAGTGATTGCACAAGTAAAGTAGAAAAAAGATTTGATTTTGGAGAGGTTAAGTATATCTAGTATTAGAATAACCTCTCTCTCAATCAAACCTTGGGTGGATCAAAGCTTTGAGGTTACCTCTCTTGGTAACTTGGAGAAGAAGACACAAGGGAGACTAAGGTGCTAGCTTTCGGCCGTTGCTCACTCCATTCATTTGGAGAGGTATGGTTATGAACTGTATGCTCATTCGTACGTGTGGTGCGAACCATAAATTACGTGGATGACTGCTTTTCTGATCGTAAGATCATACATGATAGGCTAGAAAATTTAAAATTGCACCATCTAGTAGCATGTATATTCCAACAGTGGTATCAGAGCACTTGGTTGTTCAATAGGATTGCAAATGACCGTGTTAGGAGCATAAATGTCTGGTTAGGATTTAATTTATCAACTTATAACCAATTAGATGCATCATGCATGGCTGGTGCAGCGCCCTCTCGTATGAGTGTTATGAGTTTGGGATTTCTTGATGGGATGTTTCCAGGGGTGAAAACAGAGTGGATTCGGAGCGAATAATGCTAATACCAAATATGTATCCTCTTTACAATGAGCAGATACGAATATAGACACGGATAATAAATGGTTATCAAAATTCAAAATCAAATCCTCCTTAAACGGATACGAATACAGAGCAGATAATCCATGGATACGGATTCAAATACATATGCAAAACAAATAATTATCGGATAGTTGAATCATATGAATTGCTCGTTCAAAAAACTAATTCACATCCAAAGTTGGTGAAGCAATGAATTCACGTCCAAATTTAATTTAATTAGTTATTTAAAATTAAGCTGCAATGGTCATTAACTGAACTAGACTTTTCATAGTTTAATTAGACTACTTATGTCAGAGGGCTTTTCTTTATTAGATTAATAAACTTGATATAAAGAAAAGCCTGTTAATGTGCCTTTGGAGTGGGAATTAGGTCTGACCCAATTCCTTGTGGAATATCACAGAAAGTCAAGTGTTCGGTTGGGAGGGGATGTTAGTGATTAGTCCCACAAGGGACAGATCTGAGTTGAAGGTGTTATATATAAGTCCTTAGCCTAAGTAAAAACCACGTAGCAGAGAGAGCATAGCGGTATAACGGGTCCACCTAGGTAAACGGATCATCTTGGAGTAAAAACTTTTGGGTCTGCTTAGCTAAATGGTAAATAGATATAAGCGGATATCAGCTACGTTTACGGTGGAAGAGAATTATTTGTATCCGGATTCGGGTGTTTCCTTTATGTCAGTTAATTATCCGTATCTGGAATTATCTAGATCCATTTAATCTAAATTCAGTTTATTAACAGATACATAGTGAATACAAATCAGATAATCCGACTCTATTTACACCCCTAAATGTTTCCCTTGATTCCTTGAACGCTTGAGAGTCTGTCAATGACTCTTAAGGTTTAAGCGAGTGATTCAGATTTTATGTGATAAATCAGTGAGAATCAAAAGTGAGGTAGCTATATGAATGGCTGTATGGATGTTTAGTCCCCTCGCTTTATTCGAGATTTTATCGTTCAAGTAGGATGTATTTTCGTTCATGTTATGAGACAAAAATTGGATTTTGAAAATTGATTTTAAAGTCTAGTAAAGTCCTTAGGGAATATATTCAAAATGAGATGTTTTGAATATGCATGCAAATCTGGATGTAAAGTCGATGAGGGTCATTATTGGTACCGCGGTGTCAATTCATGATAGCCAGCGTACATGACTGTAGACAATCAAGGGAATATGTTTATAAAGGTTTAATACCTTCTAATTGATTTTTCGAATCGATGGTGCATTGGAAAGATATCCTACCAAATTCACTGGGTCCTTTTGGGGTATTTTGATTGGGAGATCAAAAGAGAAGATACAAGATAATGAAGGGATATTAAAATGCATCATTTTTGAAAAATATAAGAAATTGGTTTTTGGCTATAGGTATTAGGTATGGTAAATTGAATATAACCAAGGTGTACACAAAATATTGTGCTACATGGATTACATGAAAATGTAAATTAAAATGGGCCCACCCTGAGTAGTTGGCGACTCGCAGATTGTATAGTTAAAGATGACCAATGCCATGTGTGTTGTATGATTGCATATGTGGAATGAATGTAAAGCGGCCTAAAGTGCCCCATTAATTAAGTTGTTAATTATGGTTTAGGCAAGCATCAATGTTTAGTTGCTTTTACATGTCATTTAGGCTTGCGTGTCATATTAGGAATCAAGATTGTATTTATTTCTTTTAGAATAGGCTAAAAGAGAATATGAGAATTCTAGTTATTTGGTTGCATGGCTTGGACACTACATGATGAGATGCTTGCGACAATAACGATGAAGAATATCCCAAGGCTATGCAATTTTGCGCTCTTAATATTTTGTGAAAGAACTATGAAAAGTCATAGGATAGGTATGGGAGTATGTTGACATGACTACCTTTTGAGTAACATAAACATGCTTATCCCAAAAGCCAAAATATCAACTAAGAAATACCCTTCCTTATTTATTCGGGGTTAGTACCTAGCAATAGATGGTGTTTTGCCAAAGCAATTATGGTTTACTCCATAAATTAATCATTGGATGAAGATACCAAAGGAATAACTAAGGTTGTATTGACGAGTTTCACAAACATGGTTTGTGATGCGGGATGTAGTTTTGATTCAAGTATGATTATCTTGATCAAATCCGAGAGTTGGAAATAAAGTTTTCAATTGGCAGGTTAACCTACCCGAAAATAGCTGTCAAGAGACATGCACTTATGCATGCTTGACAGTGAACATAGGGATCTCGGCTCACTATATAGGGACAAACACTAGGTATGAAATACAGTGAGAGTTTTACTTAATTGTAAAACTAAATATGAACAAAAAAACACTGAACCTAATTATCTTTAAAATTGTTTATGGATGCTTGTAAATATGAAGTCCCAATTATGCTCTCTTCTTGAGAAGATTGAGTTAGTCTAAAGGCTCTAAACTAGTGTAGACAAGAGAAGAAAGACAATATTTTATTTTACTCCCTTGTTTAGTAGTCGGCATTTGATGCCACTCAGGTAGTTAGTAATGATTTGATTCTCCATGATCCATTCAACTTGAGTCATTACGTGTAGGGTATGTGGTACATGCTTAGCATACATGCCTTTTTCACATGGACTGAGGTGGGGGCATGTGTGGCATGCCATTTCAAATGGATTAAGGAGAAGAATACCCATGTCCATAGATGTTCATGGAAGATCATTTAAACTAGCTTCTATCCAACCATAGATGCACGAGATGCTTAAGACAATTGAGATTGACACGAGGAAAATTGCTACCCATGTTATGGCAATTGAATGAAAAAGGACATACTAATAAGGTCAAAGATGAGACAAAGAAAGACAAAAGAAAGAAAGACAAAAGAAAGAAAGGCAAAAGAAAGGCTACAAAGATACTAGTGCAAACTAGAGTGCTTCTAAAAGCAAATGTTGTCTCTCATGCTAAGAGTTGCTGGGATAAGGACAAAGGGCATTGGTAGAGAAATTATTGCAAGAGATTAGCTGTCTGAAGTAGGTGTTGCATCTTTAGATTTAAATATTGTTGAATTCCTTTTAGCTTATACTTTCTAGATTATATGCACGCATCGGTTGAATGTGTAAAAACTAAGAGATGAAGGAAAGCTGGAGAAGGGCAAGGTACAACTCACCATCGACAATAGTGCAATTATTGAAGGATGAGTAAATCTACTTTTGCCTAGTGAGTTAATAATGGAACTGAATAGTGTTTTTAGGTTCCTTCTATTGATAAGAATATCACATCTATTTTGTTGGACAAAGATAGATATATGTTTTCGTTAAGGAGCAAATATTGTTCAATAATAAGAAATGGTTTATTCTATGATTCTTGCGAAGTATTAGATTATACTTGCTTGATATAGATTTTCAGCATAGACAACAACAAGTGACTTAAGAAAAGTAATCGAATTACTTATTTGTGGAAATGTTGTTTAAACCATATAAATAAGAAGTGCATCAAGAAAAACACTTGTGCATAAGAATATTGGTCAATCTGATTGTAAAATCAATTGATATATGCGAATCTCATTTAAGTGGTAAAATGACTAAGGTCCATTTCTCCAAGATAGGAGAAAAATGCGAAGAACTTATTGAAAAAGATACATAGTAATGTATGTGGTCCGATAAGTACTCCACAAGAAATGGTTACTAGTACTTTGTAACATTTACTGATATTGCAGTAAATGTGATTATGTCCATGGATGAGAAATGAGTATGAATTTCTTGAAATATTCAAGGAATCCAAGAACGAAGTAGTAAATCGACTTGATATGAAAATCAAGGACTTGAGATTTGCTCAAGGTATTGAATACCTTAATCATGATTGGTAATTATCTCAAGGAGTGTGAAAATTGGTTCACAACTCAAAACCTCTTAGAATACCATACTATTCTAGTGTATTTAAGATAGGAGATCAAACATTGTTGGACATAGTTCGATTGATAATAAGCCAAACTATTTTGCCATTATTTTATGAGGATTTGCACTTAATGCTGCCACGTTTACTTTTAATCAAGTACCATCCAAATCGGTAAAAGAAAACACTATATGGGATGGATAGTTTCCATATGTTTTTTTGGGATTACGAGACTTATGAAAAACATCAGTTGACTATGACTCAAATCCAAAAAGATTGATAAGCATGATTTTGTAGAATATCTAAAGAATCAAAAGGGTACCACTTTAGCAATAAATTTGAGAACAAAATGATTGTTGCTTGAATAGACGCATTCTTAAAGGAATGCGGTTTTCTTAAGAATTAGTGGGAGTGATGTTAAGATCACATAACGTCTCATTTACATAATATCCTTCTTTCTTTATTTAGTAAAGGAGATCAAGGAGTATTACCATTATAGGAAGTCTGAGAACATAATGTTTTGTTGCTCGAGAGACTGTATTCTTGGAGAAATATTTTTTCTCATAAGAGGTAGTGGGAGTAATGTTCATCTTGAAGAAATTCTTAATGCGTCACAAGATGTCCAAAATGGAGACATAATCTTGGTTCCTAATATAGATATTAAAGCTAGTGGAAGCAAAGTTGAACTCGCTACAAATGAATTGTAGAGGTGGTTCTGGAACTTGTTCATAAAGAGATAACTCGTGAGATGAGTTAAACAAAATGATGTTCAACGAAGTCTTTCACCACAAGCAACTACACTACAAAATAAAGGGAAGGCTATGCACTGGTGAGATGCATTAGGATTTATGATTTGTATTGGACACAAAAGAACCCTTTTAGATCATGCAGAAGTGATGGATCGACCTGACTCTGATAACTAGTATAAATCCATGAAATATGAAATACAGTCCATATACGATAACCGTGTCAAGGACTTGGTTGACTATCCAAAAGCATGGAGCCTGTTGGGAATAAATGGTTTTTCTAGGAGAAAATCGAATGGACATAAATATGAATGTATACAAGACACGAATGATTAAGATGAAACCTTCTTCACTTCGTGGCCAAGTTTAAAATTAGTTAACCTTAGCAATTGCATTATTTCACATTGGTGAAATTATGGCAAAATGATAGAAGTCAACCTTGGGAAATGTCGTCTTAGAAATCCTACCTCTGTGTTCATGAAACCAAAGGATGCTAAGAAGGTTTACAAGCTTAGAAGGTTATTCTATAGCTTGAAACATGTATTCAGGGAAATATAATTTCCAATTTGATGGAAGAGTGAATTTTTATCAAATGAAATGAGGAACCTTGTGACATCAAAAGCAAGTAGGAGGATTGTCATTTTCTAGTACTATTTGCAGGTGACATATTGTTGAGAAAAATGTGCCTCACTTAAATGGTATAAAATCTCATTTTAGAGAATGATTCTCTAATTAAGATTTAGGCGAGGATGCTTGTGTAATAAGCATGAAAGTCTATAGAAAGAGATTTGAAAAACTCATGAGTACTTGAGTTTATGTATGAACATAGATGAGATATTGAAAAGTATTTTCAGTAGGGATGGATCCAAGAGAGGATCTATACCCATGGAAATGGGATATATCTAAGCAAGACTCGTTTGTCAAGGACAAGTGATGAGCTAAGAAAGATGTCCATAGAACCATATGATTTGGTCATAAGGTCTATCTCACTAGGTTATACACTCGCCACGACATATCGTATGCTTAGAGCATGACAAGTCGGTACCAAATAATACTAAACTTCGTAGCACTGGAAACAGTGTTGATTACTTGTCATGTAATACATATGTTTAGGGACTTTACATATTTATCACCTCAATTGTGAAATTGTGAGCTGGAGGTATTCCTAGCATGCACAATGGATAATTCACTAAGAAGAGGTATATATTGTGGTCTTTGAAAAAAATACAGCAAGAGGCTACTAGATCTATGAAATGATAGAACTTATGAGGTTCAAAGCATTGCCAGATGGATGGTTTTTGGTTGAAAAACTATCTTGATGACATAGCTCAAGCCACTGAACCAACAATCAATAGATTTTAAAATAATCTATAGTCGAAGTAGCGGATTCAGTCGTGGAGCGAGATAGTAATTAAGGTATTATGGTAATTATGAGTGTATATAAGTAGTAATTTAGAGTAGATCTAGAAATGTAGAGGGTGATTAACGATGACTAAAGTAGTTTTGGAGATTTCGTGAAAATAAATGAGTAGATCTAAGAATTAGAGTCACTTTATTTATTGTAAGTATTTTTATCAGTCAAATTGTTAGTAGACATTAAAACCATTAACTTAAAAAAAAATGAATCTAGTTTTAGAAAAAAAATGATTTCTCTAAAATTGTCTCCAAACAACAAAACTGATAAAAAAATAAAAACAAAATAAATCATAAACAACAAAGAAAATGAATTTGAACGAAAAGCAACCTTGTGGCTCTGATCTATTGGTTGATTTGAATCAATAAATTATAAAAGATAACATGATACGTACCTTGCAACGAAAGTCTCTTGGATCGAAGCTGTTGTTTTCACGTTTGTTGAATCTTCAAGCCCACTAACTTGAAACACCTCTCTCCTAGATCACTGGAGATATACTGCAGTTTCTTGAGCCTATTCCTCTATACTACAATCTAAATGTCAAACGTCTCAAGTTTCTCAATATATGAACATATATACAGACATGAAACTACGCATGAAACAGTTAGGACCATCATCCGACTCCCCATGTGCGCATGATTCCAACTGTGACCCGTTTTGCCCACGTTCTTAACCCTCTAGTGCCCAAACATGGGTCCGGTACGAATGATCCGGTACAATCCAGTGCTTCTGTCATTTTTATTTTAGTCTTATCTTTTTTGTATTAGGTCCAATTTGACCTGTTCTAGTAGCGTATCGATTCATTCTCTATGTAGAAGATTAAGATACATTTCATTATCGAAAAATCATTTTCACATATTTATTTAAATTTTATCTAACAAAAGTAAATTTCGAAATAAATAATTTTGATAAAATTTAAAAAAATCATAAAAGTGACACAACACCGTGCACTACCTTAAATATCCGTTCTTCTTTGGAGTTTTCTTCTTTCCTTTTCGTTGAATTGCGCTTTCTAGTGGGCGTTATTGCTTTTGGAATGAAATACAAGTAGCAATTGTTAAGAGATGGAATTTTTCTTTTTTCTTTTGGTTTCTATATATCGAGAGACAGATTCTTTGGCTAACCAAGATGAGGAGCGAAATGAGAAAGATATGGGAAAAGTAATCTTTAACTGAGATATGGGAGAGACAAATGAATAGAGCGCACTAGAGATTCGTAGATCAAGATACTATGCGCACCATAGATTCGTTGATCGTGATACTATGTAACATGAACTGAGTTATCGACTTATGTGCAATGATTCTGCACATAGTTGACAAAATAATTATTTGGTTCAATTCGGCGAGGTCAAAAATTCGTGATTTGAAAATAATTCAGATATAATTCGAGAATGATTCATAATTATTCGGATAAAAAATCAGTCCTGCAAGAGAGCAAAAAAAAAAAAAAAAAAGTTTTGGGAAAAATTCACGAATAGTTCGTAAAATTCGGAAAATTTGTAAAATTCACGAATTATTTAGGTTTAACTCAGTCAAAGTTCGGTCAACCAAATAATTTGACGTTCAGTTTGAAATCACAAAAAAAAAAATTATTCGAATTTAATTTGCGAATCTTGTGACTATGATTTCTACGTGATAATGGTATAATTGGAATGGAAATATTAGTAACTCGGCACACAGTAACTTCAACTGTATTGGACCTAGATGTATCCTTGAGGCCTACGGGTTTCTCATAAAAATAAAAAAGATGAATCCTTGAACGTGCTTCGACCGACATTTTTATTTTTATTCATTTTTAAAAATATTTTAATAAAAATAACCAAGATCTGATCAGAATTTTAAAAATACCCAAACCGTGAAAAAAATCCGCGGTTCTGATTTACAATTCAGAACTGCGGATTTATTCCACGGTTTTGAATTAAAAATTAGAACCGTGTATTTATTCCATGGTTTTGAATAAAAAAATCAGAACCGTGGCTTTATTCGACGGTTTTGAATTTTAAATCAGATCCGCAGCTGACATTGATATCCCAAGGCACAAAAAATCATATAATTATAGCATTGATGTCCCAAGGCACCTCAAATCTGTTCTTAGTGAGGCCAAAATAAATGAGCACTTAAATACCATTATTTATTTTTTGAAATGGATTCAATTTCCTTGGATAACCTCAAAATATTTCATAATTTCCATACCTCTGTATTCTAAGTTTCTACAATGAAACAAAATATCTGCCAAAATATTAATGTACAATAACAAGATGGCTTGATCTATCTACATACATGTATATTATTTTTCAAATTACAAATGGGTTTGCTAACCGAAAAAGACTATTATATTAATATAAAACATGCCAGGGGCCTATGTAGATACTAAAACATGCTCATTGATTTCTGGTAGATTTCATTTTCTATACAAAGGATGACATTAATTGAACATTCTAAACATCAATAATTTCTTACCAATCCAAATGAAATAATAGTTGATGAGGAGCATATTATACCGGTACCAGTTCAACCAATAAATGCAGTTCCTAAAGCCTAACCTCATCTCTGTTATAAACATGTTTATAAACAGGAGACATCACCAGTGTTTACTGGCTCCATCAAAATATGATTTTGTAAATATTTCAAAGTTCAGAAAATGATTAAACAGCACCAGTTAGGAAAAGAGAAAAGTTATATTATTGAAAATTAATTAATATTGGAATAGCATTATACATGAAACGATAAATCTTGCAATAACATTATGTTTTTGAGAAAATTCTGAACCATCCAAAAGTAATAATTTTGTATCTATTTAAAAAAAATGGTAAAACTTAAAAAAAAATATATAAAATTTGGTCTCTAAGCACATTCTAATAGGGAGATTATATTGAGCGGTTCAAATGACTGTTTGAGACAAGCATATGAGACATATTGGGGCAAAAAATAATGGGACATATTAATCATACTAAAAATATATTCATATTTAGCATGCAATCAGTAAGCAGTACATGTCTAACAGAAACAAATTAATTAGTTATTCCCTCAAAAGGAAGAGGAGGGTAGGGATTTTTGGCTCAGGCCCATGGAAAAATTCTGCGATTTTGAATTTAAATTCGAAAACGCGGACTTGTTAAGTTAGAGGTTTGTATGAATTTTATTTGTATGAACTTTAAATTTTCTTATTTTTGTTATTTTTAAAGCTTGCCGTATTGTTGTTCTTAATTTTATTCTGTTGTTTAACTTTGCGATTTTTGTGTTTTTGTTCTTAATTTTATTCTGGCCAAAACATGTGATTTTTTCATTTTTGTGATTTTTTTTTGTTTTAGTGTAGGATTTTTGTTGTTGTGTAAATACTATCATAGAACGATAAACTACACTAAACAAAAACTATAAAACTAAACTCAAACATAATAAAACATAACATAAATAAACTGAACTAAAACTATAAGAAAACTCTCTATCCATGGAAATCCTAAGGCAAATATCGGTCAGGTGGTCTACCCCTATTTTCCCTACTAAAATTCCGGACATGCCAGTCATTCCACTGTGGTTCTCCTTCCTGCGCTCTACGAGCTGGTGTAATCTCCTCCTCGGGCTGGGCCTCTATGCTCATCGTGAGTGCTGTACTCCATGGATCCTCGGCTTCGTGGGTAGCTGGCGGTGGCGGGGGGGGGGGGGGTATGGAATACGGAATTCACAAACTGGGACGCATAGTCAGGCTGAGTCCCGCTACCAGAGGCCTCCCAATCGTGAGCCCTCGCTGGATACAGCTGACGCGGGGATGTGTCTGTGGGCTCAAATGGATACACCGATGGATCAACGCTGATCTGGAAATTCAGAGACTCATGCATAGGCTGGGGGTCCGGAAACTCATGCTGCTCATGCGGCCCGTGTATGCCCTTACTTTTCGGCTGTAATATTGACCAAATGGTACAACCCCCTATTTTGCAGATACTGGTCCATCAACGGATAGTACTTCATAGCATAATGCCGACTCCTCACATCTAAAATGTCATCATTCTGCGTTGAAAAAAATAAACAACATAAATACATGAAGATACGAGAACTAGACAAAATTTAATCTTAAAAAAACAAAAGAAAAAAGTAATCAAGTACCTCAACAGATGCCAGTGAGACTCGGTGCTCATCGTGAGGCATCCATAATAAAGGACTGAAATGGTCCTTGCTGTTCTCGGAAATGGGCTCATCAACAGGGTCGGGTGGTGGTGGTCTCCTAGGTCGTCCCCTAGCCATCCTACGTTAGACATCGTTATGTATATAAATATGGGTTGCCATTTAATATGGGTCATTTCATTCCTAACTATTATTAAATAAAATGTTAAAGAGTTATTGTATTTGTTATGTAGATAGAATCAAGGTTCAACTAGATTTTTTTTATTCCACACAATACATATATTACATTATATTATATATATATATATACATATATTATATTATATTATATTATATTATATTATATTATATTATATTATATTATATTATATTATATAGAGGTTGGCTACTCTACTCTACTTTTAGACTGTGGTTATTCATAATAAAATATTTATTTTTTCGGATAAAAATAAAAATCACGGAATATTCATCTAGTATCCTTAATGACCAAATTCTTGTGTAAGACAGATATACCAATTATTATGAAATAACCCCTGTTCATAAAAATATTTTAATAAAAATAACTAGATTCAGAGCATAATTTTAAAAATACCCAAAACGTAAAAAAAATTCATGGTCCTAATTTTAATTTGAAAACGCGGAAAATCAAAAAGGGGTTGACCAATTCGATCGAATCGGGAAAATCAACAACCCGCACTCGATAATTAATCATTATATATTCTACGGTTTTCTCGAAATAAATCGATCGACATAAGTCGCATAAGCAATCATCAATTGATCGAGTCGGGAAAATCAACAACCCAACTCGATAACTAATCAATTCGATCAAATACAAAAAATTTGAGAGAGGGGTTTACCTTTACTCGAGATAGCTTGAACACTGCGGTTCGGCTGGTGGCTCGTCGCCTCAGAGATAGTAGAGATGAGAGGGGCAGGGGTGGGGTGGTGTGGGGCGGAAAAGAGAGAGGGGGCGGAGGTGGGTGGTGTGGGGCGGAAAAGAGAGAGGGGGCCGGAGTGGGGTGGTGTGGGGCTTCACCGAGAGGGAGGGGGACAGAGAGGGGGTGGGGTTTCACGGAGACAAGAGACAGAACCGTAAGAGAGGAAGAGAGACATATTTTGTTCCGCCAAAAAAAAAAGAAAAAGGTAGAACCGTGGATATTTTCCACGGTTATGAATAAAAAATCAGGACTGTGAAAAAAAATCCACGGTTTGGACATTTTTATAAATTTGACTGAACTATTGTTATTATTATTAAAAAAAATATTAATTGGGTATTAATAAAAATGTCGGTGCTTCGAAGACCGAGTCCAATAATTGGTCCACTAAAAAAAAGTTAAATAATTGGAAAACCTGCTATTCCTGTCCTTTTGTGCTAGTCAACTCCTCTGCAATACCTTTTATATTCTATCAAATTATTTATTATTATAACGTGTTAACTCAGAGAAAGTAACTTTCAATATAAGTTCTAAATTTGAGGTCGTTGGTAGAGGTGTTATTTTATCAGATTATTCGGATTCGATTTGAAATTAAACTGGATCTGAATTAGAACTGATTTGAATCCAATTAATTTGAATAAGGCATGATTTAAACAATATAATTAGTTAAATATATCATATCTAGATTAATGAGTAATTCCTTCATTTATTTTAAATCAAATATCACATCATGTGCACTCACATTTTACCTATTTATTTTTTGAACGAAATTTATTGTTCTCTTCGCTAATTAAAACAAATTAATATTGATATTCTATTTATGAATTTTTGTAACATGTTATATTGTATTATTTATAAACAAGAACAATAGTATAATTTTTTTAAGCAGATTTTAATTTATATTATAATGATATATTATGCAAGATGTTTACGAAATTATAATTATATTTCAACATAAAGGGTTTTTCAAATGCTTGTGAATTATGACATGTACCCGTTCTAGATCTGAACCTGCCTCAAATCAGAATTAGACCGTATAATCCACAAATAAGTTATGGGTGTTTATCTATCTGGAACTTAAAGACTGTATTCAAAATATCTACGGGTAGATAGGTATCCTGATTCGAGGCCGACCTGATTTGAATATAATAAATATATGGATCGAAATTCGGGTCCAAACACCTGAATACGAGTTCAAATATAATAGTATCCAAACCCTACTCGACCCAATAGCACCTCTAGTCGTGAGTGCAGACAACAATTAATTTTAAAAGGAGGAATTAAAAAAAAAAACAAATATTAATATGGGATATTAAACTTTTTATAGATAAGAAAAATGTTATTCTAAAACTATAAAAATGCTATATGAAGAGTTCTAGAAGGGTCCAACATCAATCTATCAGAGCATCAGACGGACAACTTATTTCATCGATGTCCTAAACTTTTGACAACTAATTTTAACTCTGTTCATTATAAGTAGGATTAAAATGCTTTATTATTTTCATGTTGCAATCATGCTTCACATTTATAACTTTATTTTGAAAGTTTAAATAGTCGATTCTAAATGCTCAATACAATTCCTATATTAAAATTTGCTTGCCGACTAAATTTTATAGTTTTTGAAAAAAAATACTATGTTTTTTAGATAAGAACAAAATCATTATTTTTGGATAGTCTAGAAACAATAATTTTTTACTTATTTAAACATTTTAATATTGAGATTTTGTTGAGCAGTTCAAATCAAATGTTTAAACTTTAAAATCATACATAATAATAGAAATGGAACATGAAAACAATAGGACATTTAACCCTACTCATTATAGGGATTGACTAACTATCCTCCAATTAATTTCCCTCATTCATCCCCCAGTCAATAACTACTTGTAGGGACTAATGGGTCAAAATCAGAGTTAATAATATTTATAACCCTAATTGTCCACTCTACTTATTAATTCGCAAGCACACAAATCAATTTGTATAGTATAGATCGGGGTGTTGATCCACATGGATGGTGTATTAATAGATCTAATCGCAAATCAAGTCTAGGTTATCGATACTTTTAGGTTGGTTTGGTTGTTTGTTGATTGATTGGTTGGTTGGTTGTTTAGTTGTAATGTTCAGTTACAACAGTGAAATAGTAGTTGATTAAGTGTTTAGAAGATAAGACTTCTAGGGATTCAGACATTGTATCATTCAATCTCGTTTAATCTAAGTTTGGGATAACTTAGCAATTGCATACGGTTCTGTCACTATCCGCATGCTACTGCATAGACATGTCAAGTACTCAATTGCATGAGGTTTTGTCACCATTCGTATGCTACTGCGTAAACTGTACATGGCTGGTTTCCACTCCAGTCAGAATTGCACACGGTTTGGCTAGAACCGCACATCTCCTATACTAGTATCAAATGCAATCTGAAGGTTACTAATCCTGTTATAATGTTAGTCACTGTTATGTTGTAACACCCTAATTGAGTAGGACTGGTAAGAGAATGATACCTTATCCTAAACTTAAATAATTGCATAAAGATCAATGATAAGTCTTAATTACTAAGATTAGAAATGGTCAAGTTCACTGTTACGTCATTCCTTATATACCTTTCATAATAATAACAATTAAGATTACTCCACTATCAGTTTATAGAGTGTGACATTCTTCTACTAATCTATACCCTAATATGTTTCTAACTGAAATTCGGATCACAAGAGATCAACAATTACGTCTATTCTACTTGGATCTAAGATAATTGAATCTTCTACCTACTGGTCAACCCTATACGCATACCATGGAGTGTACATATTTATGTGTGTCGAGGTTAGTATGCACTAAGTCAAGTAGTAATACAAAGAGTAAATCTAAAAAAGAATTTAGATCATAAGCAAATGACAAATATAAATAAACCTTATATTAAACTCATAAGAATTCAAGATTACATGTCTTCACCCTAAAAAAGAGTTACTTGGTCGCTCATGGCGAGTTCAACAACAAAAGAGACAAAAGACATGAAAAAAGAGAACAATAGAGAGAGATGGAAGGAGAACACCTATGCTGTCTCTTCTCTCATGCACACCATCTTAAGATCTTGTCTCTTCCTTCTCTTCTAATGAAGACTTCGCTATTTTACTATTCTATCCTTTGCATAGCCTCCATAAGAGAAATCCTAGTTTTAACTTAATATTCTATGCTCTTTGGTGTGGAATGATGAATAGTAGTCCAGAGATATGTTTTCCCTTCATCTAGATGCATATATATATAGGCCTTGGTTGGTAAGTTAAAGCTGTAACCGCTGTTCTGGCAGTTGTCTGTGCAAATGCCTTAGTCGTATGCGGTTCATAGGTAAACCGCACGGAGAGCATAAGTTCCTGCTCGGCAGCTCTCTGGGTCGTATGCGGATGAGGGCATCCGCATTCCTGAGACTAAGTGTCGGAATTGCTTCGTTTTATGCCTGTTTTAGCTTGAATATCATTGGAAATCTGCAATTCTCTAAAATCAAGTAAAATAACAAAAATGAATATGATTATATAGAAAATGAGTAATTGTAATTCGATAAATGACAATATTTTAGGTCAAGTGATAGGAAAAATCACAACTTATTTTAGCACTATCAAGGACCGCTCATTAATTGTGCATCATTAATTACTTGGGCGACCACCTAATATTTGATAGATTTTACAACTGATGCGTGCAAATATGGATACCTATGCGTGCAAGTATTCATACCTAAGATACCAAGTATTTCACAGAAAAATGGACATATCACACACCCATCTGTCTCTTCAACGCCTTTCTTTCACACCCGTACAATTTTTTTAGAGGTAGTTTTTTTTTTCTCCGTTCAATCTCGCAAATATTTATGACGATCTGTGAGAAAATTTGCAAATATAAAACCATGAACGTCTTCTACGCAATATTTTCTTTTAAATGAGATCCATGATGACGTACTTTTGGGTTATCCATCGTGCAAGTATTCATACCTCGTCATGAATACTTTGTCGTATGAGTATTCATATCTCGTCGAGCAAGTATTCATACCTCATAATGCAATTGTAAATAATTCATGTCTGAAGTGTTTGTACCTAACATATTTTATCAATTCTTTTTCCATATGACATTGGATAATGTCTGAAAATATTAATATTAAATATTACAAATATTTATACATCGTCATGCAAGTGTAAATATGTCATATGTCAAGTGTTAGTAACTAATATAATCTATGAAATTTTATTTTTATTTTCATATGGCACTAGATGATGTATGAATGTATTAATTTCAAGTGTTTCAAGTATTCATACCTCGTCATGCAAATGTTAATAGTTTATGTATCAAGCGTTTTATCTAAAAGATTTTATCAATAGTTTTTTTTCTTATAACATCAAATGACGTTTGAAAGTACTAATACTAAGTATGCAAGTATTCATACCTCATCATGTAAGTATAAATAATTTATGTATCAAATATAAGTATCTAACAAATTCTATTAATTTTTTTTCCCATATGGCACTGAATGATATATGAAAGTATTAATATAAAATTATTGTAAGTATTCATATATCGTCATGTAAGTGTAAATATTCATGTATCAAGTGTTTTTATCTAACAAATTATATATATTTTTTTTCATATGACACTTGATGATGTATGAAAGTATTAATATCAAGCATTGCAAGTATTCATACCTCGTAATGCAAGTGTGAATAGTTCGTGTATCAAGTTTTGTATCTAACATATTCTCTATCTTTTTTTTTTTCATTGTGGCACTAGATGACGTTTGAAAGTATTAATATCAAGTATTGTAAGTATTCATACTTATAACTGAAGTATGAATTGATCTTAATTTAATATTTTTTTTTTACAAATTACTATGTTTGATGCTTGATTGTATTAATAGTAATATAGAAAGTATTCACATCTATGCATTTATGTATTAATATTTACGTTGTAGACTATGTTGTATGAATACGGGTATGGATATCGTATCATATACGATATGGATACGACAATATGACAATTTTCAAAAATCTAGAATATAATACAACTATTATATATGAGGAGGATTCAAATGCACCCAAAAAATATAACGGTTCGGATTGACCAATGGTCTAGAAAATGTAAAATCAGTGATTTTCAAAGTGGCTTAATAAATAGTAAACAAATTTCAAAAAATGTAAAATTTGGTCTCCAAGCACATCTTAATATATAGATCGCATCTAACGGTTCGGATTGACTATTCAGACTTTGAAAACGGAGAAAAAAGATTTGAAATATAGGGTGCATTTGGGTGCACAAAAATTTGGGTGCATTTGAACCCTCCTCATTATATATATATATATATATATATATAGAGTCTGGCTAATTTGCTACCGGAAGCACTTCGATCGAGGTGCTTACGGGGCTATATTTTATTATGTAATGTTTAAACAACAAATCCAAACTATTAGATGTTTAATCTATATTAAAATATACTTGGAGACCAAATTTTATATTTTTTGGGTTTTTTTTTACTATTTATTAAGCTGGTTTGAAAACTGTTGTTTTCAATGCTGCAGAAATTTACTGAAAACAGCGGTTTTCAAACCAGCTTAATAAATAGTAAAAAAATTTAAAAAAATGTAAAATTTGGTCTCCAAGTAGATTTTAATATAGATTGAACATCTAACAGTTTGAATTTGTTGTTTGAACATCAAATATGCTAATATGACCCCGTAAGCACCTCGTCGAAGTGCTGCCAACCGCAAATTAGATAGTCCCTATATATATATATATATATATATATATATATATATATATATATATATTATTTTTTATTATTTTAATTATATTATTAATTCATGACAACGATACAAATAAAAATTAATAAAGTTTGATGATTTTGCTATGCTACTTGTCATGTTTTTTCTAAATCCCCAAATTTAACAGATTTAATTGATAATCAAGATATGGGTGGGGTCGTGGGGTTCGCCCGAAAACAAAAATAGAGAATAGAATGGTTTAATTTGGGGAATGGGGTCCATTGTAAGTGAGTAAGAAGATGATAGAGAACATAAATGAGAGTTTGAAGCTGGATTCGTGTAGCTTTTCGTGTGGCCACAGTGTTATTTTGTTTCTTCATTTTAACCTAATTGTTATGTAAATATTTTGAGATTCTAAATTGATTTTCATTTACTTAACGTTAAATAGAAGCATTCATTATAGACTAATTGTTAACCATTCATTTCATTAGATTCGAAAATTCGAATTATAATTACGTATGTGTTTTCTATTGACATGTTTTAATTTTAATTATTCAAATTTTTTGTACACCACTTTTTGTACGAAGTTGAAGTTTCTTGTTCTTCAAATTAAGTTTTTAATTTGCTAGATTTAAATTTTTCAATAATTCTTGTTTATTTATGATGCTTATAAGTTGGATTTACTTACCTTAGATAAATTTTAAAATTCTACTCATTCGTAAATTTACTTTGAGTTAATTATTTATAATTTAACTATTGTTTATCACAAATTAATAAATTTTAAAATATATGAAATTATGGGTTATCACATATAGATTCTTAATTTTGATAGTTAATGAGTTAGTTATAAAAAAATAGTTAGATGGGAAATAAATGAATGATAGAAGATGGGGGATAAAAATATTTATTCCTCATTATATGATTGATTTTCCACTTTTATATTTACAGAAACTGTTTGGATCTTTCTTGCTCCCTATTCCATGTAATTATCTAGCTAAGTTATTCCTCGGTTGATGATGCTTGATGGCAAAAGCGTGTTTGCTTGCAATGCAACAATAAATTTTAATGTGAATAATAGGGTTGGAAATTGTGAGAGAAAAATGAAGGATTTTCTCATTTGTTGATTTTAATTTGATCATTAAGACGTACGAATGTTAAATTTGAAGATGACTCTGCAATGCTAGAAGTTGGACTTTTTTTCATACTTCTTTTAATTAATAATAAAAAAAATGTTGGTTGGCATTTCGCAAACTGACAAAACTTATAATGATTATATTTAAATTTTTAATAAATTTCGTGATAGACAAGTGTGATAGATTTTAAAAAAAAATTACAACATGACATCTGCATTTACCATTTTCAAGTACAATTCAGACTAAGACGTGCAATTTTAATTTAATGTCAGGAATCTTACTTTGGTGAACTGTCGGCAATAAACAAACTAAGCTACCAATAATTAATTTTGATCTACTCCCGCCTCCCGCCCTCCCGGTCATCGGAGTACCGAACAAAGACATGTGCAATTTCAATTTACTTTGACCCTCCCAAATGCAACTTGGAATAGTTATGTAAACGGATAATATATTTTAATATATCTTCTCCGGCCATTTTTATTAATAACCCAAAAAAATAAGGTATTTACCAAAATAACCACAAAATCTGAGTTTTTTCAAATATAACCAAACCGCCAGGCATGCTGGCGGTCCACTTCTATAGCGGACCGCCAAGGACATGGGCGGTTTGATAGGGACCCGACCGCCAGAGTTCTGGGCGGTCCGCTTTTTTTATTTTTTTATTTTTAGAGATCTAATTTTTTGTTAATATTTTCATTTGTGAAGTTTTAGTTTTTTTTTGCTTAGGGTATTTGCCAAAAAATAAAACATTTGATGTAGCGTTTAAATAGCGTTTATCACGTCATAGCGTGCCGACTGAAAAAACAGCGCTATTCTCAAATAGCGCCGCTATAGCGATTTTGGCGATTTTGAAGCGATTTTAGGCGATTTTGAGGCGATTGCTACATGTATTCATTGTTATATTTCATTTTGATTTGATTTGTCAGTTTGATTTGATTTGCCAAAAATAACGGACCATTTCAATTTTGGATAATTTTGGGCGATTTTGAGGCGATTGCTACAGGTATAAGACCGTTTCGATGGAATTGCTTAGTTTTAACACTTGATTAGTTATAATTTGACGAAATAGACACATTGTAATTTCAGAAGACCGTTTCGATGTAAAGTAGAAAAAACATAAAAACCAACATGAAATATAAAATAAAACTGCAATCATAATAATGCTATAGTCCAAAATACATCATAAAAAAACTGCAATCATTTCAAAATACATCATAAAAAAGCTGCAATCATTTCTTATGCTTCTTCCCCGAGGGACTGAACCTAGCAGCTGCTTTGCCTTTGAGCTCCCTGTCCAGCTGCACACGCCTCGGTATCTGCTGGGAGTGAGGACTCACATCTCCTAAGTCCTCCTCTCCACCCTGACTCTCATCACCAGTGAGGCCAACCTCCCCCGGGCCCTGTGTATACATGTGCGGCGTACCTGTAGTGGCTCCCCAAGGATCAAATGGAATGGCTGACTCGGCATCGGCGGTCTGCTACGCATCTCCCATGGATCTTCGGCCCAGCTAGGTGCATACGTGGCAGGAGGCGGTGCGCCAAATAATGCAGATACAAATCCATCTGTGGTCTGAGATGCACTCCTACCAGCCTCATAGTCGTGCTGCATTGTATCTCTGTATCGTGGTCTACAAGAAGCAGTCAAAACCTTCCCGAAATCACCAAATCACGGTCAATGCGGTCGGTTTCGAGATCCTTCGCTTCGCCGAAATACACGACGAGTCAGCGGGTTGCGGTCGGTTTCGAGATCCGTCGCTTCGCCTCCAAACCTTCCCGAAATCACCAAATCACGGTCAATGCACCACAAAGACACCACAACGAGAGAGAGAGGTGCAAAAAGAGTGAAAAGGGCTTATAGAGAGAGAGGGAGAGAGAGGCAGAAAGAGAGAGAGAGGGAGAGAGAGAGGCAGAAGAGAGAGAGAGGGAGAGAGAGAGGCAGAAGAGAGAGAGAGAGAGGCACCTGGGCAGAGCCGGGTGGCGGGCAACGGCGGCGCTGGGCGGACCTGGCGCGCGTCGGTCGGTGTTTTTTTTGGGTTTGTGGTGCGGGCTAAACAGAGACAGAGAGGGGGGACGGACCGGGGGGAAGCATTAATCTATACTGGACCGCCAGGGATCCTGGCGGTCTGGTCCCTAGTGGACCGCCCAGGTTCCTGGCGGTCTGGTATGGAACTGGACCGCCAGTATTCCTGGCGGTTTGGTTATTTTTCGAAAATTTCTGATTTTGGGGTTATTTTGGTAAATACCTTTTTTTTGGGTTATTAATAAAAATGGTCGTATCTTCTCGTATTGGATTTCGTATTCGGATATCAGAGGAGGATCTAGTTACACCTTTTTTGGTGACACATAATTACACTTTTTATTTTTAAAGTTTTCAAATTTTAATTAGTTGATCTAAACTGTTCAACATTATGAATATATTAAAATGTGCTTGCACATTAAATTTTATATTTTTTTTGAATTTTTTTTACTATCAATTAAGCATTTTACAATATCATTGTTTTCAGACCATTGAATTTTTTACCCAACTTAATACATAGTAAAAAAATTCAAAAAAAATATAAAATTTCATATGTAATTACATTTTAACATATCAATCATATGTTGAATGGTTTGGATCGACTGTTTGGACTTTGAAAATATAAGATATAATCTGGTGTCACTAAAAAAATGGTGTAATTAATTGGATCCCTCCTCATATATGAATATACTTTTCAATATGGATTCATATTTAAAAAAAAAAAAAACTGAATATCCAGTTCAGAAGTCTGTAAGTATAACATTTAATTTGGATTTCGAAGTATAATATAAAAATATATTACAAATCCAATTAATTTAAGAAAAAATTACTCAACTATATCTACATCATGTTTCATCTTCTTTTAAGATTTATAATTTTTTCATACATTTTGACAAATAATATAATTGTAATATGTGGTTAATTTTTGTTGATATAAATATTTAATTAATAAATTTATATCAAAATATCATGTAGTTATTTTTTACGTATGCATCTATAATATGTATTTCTTTGTATGAAATATATGATAATTTTAATTTTAATATCGAACTGTATTCATATTTATATCCGTATTTGTTTAATAATTGATATGTATTGTATATGCTAAATATCTTATCAATATTCATATCCGAGACTATTACTCTATTAGCATCAATATTAATATTTAAAAATTAAAAATTAATACATATACAATTTAACTATCATAGATTAATATCTGATCCGTATACACACTTAACTTGAAATCCAATTGTTATTACGCGAAGAGAGAAGAGTGTATTTAATTATGAGGAGGGTTCAAATGCCTCTATGTTTTTGTGCCTCCATCATGCCTCCATCTCTCTCCATCATTTTCAAAGTTCAAACAGTCGATCCGAACCGCTCAATTTAACCTCCATACTAAAATATGTTTGAAGACCAAATTTTATATTTTTAGGAATTTTTTTACTATTTTTTTAGATAGGTACAAAAATACTGTTTTTAGATGATTCAGATTTACTGATTTTGTACTTATCTAAAAAAATAGTAAAAAAATTCCTAAAAATATAAAATTTGGTCTCCAAACATATTTTAGTATGGAGGTTAGGTTGAGCGGTTCGGATCGACTGTTTAAACTTTGAAAATGATGGAGAGAGATGGAGGCATGATGGAGGCACAAAAACATGGAGGCATTTGAACCCTCCTCTTTAATTATATGCTCGGATTGCTGGCAGCTGGGAAAGTACATGTAAACAATAGGTCCTTCGTAATATTAGAGAAAGATGCCCCATTTCTCAGTGATCCATGCATAATTTGTGCATATACAGTACAAAAAAGATGGAACTCAGAAGAAAGAAAATAAAAGCAGAGGATGGAAGTATGGAACTCATTAATAAAAAAACAGAGGATGGAAGTATGTAAGATAGTGATTGATAAACTGATCTGGAGGACCAAATATAAAATTGACACTTGCTAACAACCCCTACCTTGTAAATATTTATTCGTTCTTAGCACCAACTTTTAATGTGCGCACATAAATTTTAATACATTAATTCAGATTGGATGTGGGAAATGTTAAATGTTAGCTTCCCTCAGATTTTCCATGGACACTATGAAATTTATGACTTGAGTGAACTTAACATTTGAATAAAATAAAGTTTTCCACTTCTCATAATGGCGCCATTTTTTTCTGCTTCAAAAAAAGAAAAAAGAAAAAAGAAAAAAGAAAAAAGAAAAAAGAAAAAAGAAAAAAGAAAAAAGAAAAAAGAAAAAAGAAAAAAGAAAAAAGAAAAAAGAAAAAAGAAAAAAGAAAAAAGAAAAAAGAAAAAAGAAAAAAGAAAAAAGAAAAAAGAAAAAAAGAATCACACTATTTTAGTTTCAGGGGTGAAACTGTCAAAAGGGAAATGAATCATTGTTACTCAACTATTAAGAAATGAAAATTTGCATGTTTGCCCCCACAAACCCTCAAAATATGTTCACATCTCAGCCAAATTTTGTGTTCAAGAACACAATGAATTTTATGGTAGTTCGGCATAAGCCTCGGAATTTGTTTTTTCAGATGTGCATTTCTTGAAAGCCATTTTTGTGCGAGAACTTATCATCTCATAATAAGGTTGCCTCCCCAACATCTATTGTGACATTTGACACTCCATCAATCTGTCATGGCAGTAGGCCCTTCAGAGAACTTGAGAGAATTACATGCATGAAACAGGTAATATAAATGTACTAACTTTTAAATAGCGTTCAAGCTTTAATCATAGTTCTAAATTGTGCTGAACATGTTTGAGAAAATTCAAATTATACCCAGCTGTAAATTAAGTTGTAATGAAAAACTTTGTGTTTATCTTTTTTTTTGAGGAAATATAAGGGTCACGCCCAACTTTGTGTTTATCTAATATTGACAAATTTGCCCCTTTCCTGGTACATTTTGTGCTTAGCTCAGACTGAACTAATAAACCAATTAGTAAAATAAAGATTTGAATTAAATTACCCCCAAAATCACACTGGGGTCGTGACAAAAAGAAAGTCAAGGAGGAAAACAAGAAAGAATAGAACAGGAAAAGGAAAATGTCCTGGGTGGGAGAAGAGAAGCCACTGCGTAAGATTGCAGCGGCATTCGACCCGCTTGCTGATGTGGCAAACAGTGGAAGTGTGGTGATGGAGCTCAGGGCCTTCTCTCGTGCATGTGCACATGTGTCGGTTGTCTTTGGATCTCTTGGTATCGCCTTCAAATTCGCTGAGAAGGATTATGTATCTAAGGCATGGGCATTCTTTTTTCCTTTAGATCTATTGCTTTAGACCTTTTAGACCTTTTGTTTATTAGCTGTTTTAACGATTTTGGCATTTACCCACTTCAAAGATGGAAATTAATTGTGTGAATATTTTATGAGATGTTGCCTTATTGCCTAAGGGCTTCTTCAATTGCAAGTATCCATGCATGAACACCAAAGCAAGCTCAGCTAATAAATTTCTACACAGCTCCACGCATTTTAGGGCTTATTTGGGTTGAATATGCCACCAAATTGAAATAAACTCGGTCGATCTAGGCCTCGATTTGGTTATATGCTAGAACCACAAAATTGTACCAAGCTTCACGAGGCATAGATATCCCTATATATTAAAATAAGTCCATTAATTTTTAATAAAGAACTTAAATCTTAATATATCTTATCTGCCTTTTATTAACCTTAATTTATGCATCTAAGGCCCTGTCAAGTTAGCTAATACAATTAGGCATATAATGATTTTTGAATTGATTGAACTTGAATTAGAGTAGACAATCTGGTCCGGTACATTGATGGAGGCATCAAAATCTATCAAAATATTAAAGTATTAGATAACATCTTTCAATGCATTTTGTGATGCCAGAGTGGGAAAAAAAATTAGCAAAGGCTCAATTTTGTTATGATGATGATGCTACTGAAGTTTAACAGGAACCCTTTGTTAAAATGGGTTAATGTGGCTAACATTCAGCCAATATGGTTAGAAGCCTATACCATACAAATTCCACAACCTGCTTAAATTGAGATCCCGGTTCCATTCTGTCTGAAGAGAAGATTAATGCTTCAAATTCTACCTCAGCATTGATCAAATGTTTGAATTAGGCATTTAACAGAAACTGGGCTTTGATGGAGTGCTTAATTTGGTGTAGAATGGGGCTTATTGCCACAATAAGAAACCAATCGAATAGAATTCTTTGAAATTTAGAATGATGGACTTGGTGGCAGGTGGATGATTTGATAGAGGCATCAAAATCTATCTCGACTTTGGAAAATATGATAGAATTAGACATCCAACAAGACTGTGTGAGACAAGACGGGAGCCACACAATAAATCTACTCAGAGTACTACGTGGGCTCGACTTGATGAGAGTTCTTTATGAGGAGCTTATCAAGTCAGAGTAAGTTGCATGACCAGTGGATATGTAAATTCATGTGACATCTGTATTGTGCCAAACAACCTTTTCATGTGAATTGTATGTTCTTACATCTGACCAATAAATGAATGAATCATATTTGGTTTTAGTATTGTGTGATTTATGACTGTTATTGTGGTTTCTAAGCTGATATACTAGCATTTATCCTTGCTCAAATGCAATTGGTTAGTGAGGTTCCAGATAAATACCATTTAAGCCCTAATGCTCAACATTAAACCCCAAAGACACTTCCATCTTACCCCGTTTAATTCTTCATTTAGCCATGCTTGCAATAAGAGTCGGTGCTAATTTTTTTTCTTTTTCTTTGCAACATCCTTGTTAACAAAGTTTTTATACAGTGGCAATTCATTGAGAGATGCAGCATCAGTGGCCTACGAAAAAGTTTTTGCACATCATCACAGTTGGGCTGTTAGAAAAGCAGTTGCAGCCGGCATGCTTGCGCTTCCTTCCAAGTCTCAGCTCTTGAAAAGGCTGAATGAAGATGGTATGTTCTTTTACACAAATGTCTTGATTACTGTCTGGTTTTTTTAATATTCTTATGTGCTGGTTCTAACTTCTAAGATCCACTCAATGTCTCATTTGCTGAATTATTCCATTTGGATCTTAAATTGTGTTCTATGTATTACCAAGGATTAGAATGTATTAATTCATGGATATAATGCTTTGTTATGGTAAGGTATCGGTTATCAGACTATCAATCTTTCTACTTTTTTTCGGCCATTTTTATTAATACCCAAAAAACAAAACTTAATTTTAAAAATAACCATCAGTTCTGGTTTTTTTCAAAAATAACCAAACCGCCAGAACTACGGGCGGTTTCCTTGGGAACCAAACCGCCAGAACTACGGGCAGTCTCCCTGGGGACCAAACCGCCCCTCCCACGGGCGGTCTCCTTTTTTTTTTTTTATTTTATTTTATTTTTTTTATTTTTTATTTTTTTATTTTTTAAGAGAGACATCTGAGTATTTTGATTTAAATAATGTTGTGAAAAAAAAAAGTTTTCTTGTTTAGAGTGTATGTCAAAAAATTAAAACATTTAATAAATTTATGAAGTGATGTCGTTACTCTTTATAACTTTGACTTTATTTGTCAGTTAGATATCACAAATCTAAATATAACACTAATGAAGGACTTGGCCTCTATTCAAAAATTTCCAAGCTCTGACAGCTTGTTGATCTTTTGCCGGTTTTTATAATATATGTATAATATACACATATACACATATACACATATACACATATACACATATACACATATACACATATACACATATACACATATACATACATACATACATACATACATACATACATACATACATACATACATACATACATACATACATACATACATACATACATACATACATACATACATACATATATATATATACATATACATATACATATGCATATGCATATACACATATACATATACACATATACATATATACATATACAAATCGAATTAAAACATATCAGATTATAACTAAGCAAGTTTTAAAACAAAGCAATTCCATATACTAGCAAATTATAACTAATTAGTTACAACATAATTATAACAAATCGAAATAAGTTCACACTAGCAAAAAAATGAGTTTATAAAAAAAAAATTTGTATATATGTATATGTATATATGTATATGTGTATATGTATATGTGTATATGCATATGCATATGCATATGCATATGTATATGTGTATGTGTGTATGTGTGTATGTGTGTATGTGTGTATGTGTGTATGTGTATATTATACATATATTATAAAAACCGGAAAAAGATCAACAAGCTGTCAGAGCTTGAAAATTTTTGAATAAAGGCCAAGTCCTTCATTAGTGTTATATTTAGACTTGTGATATCTAACTGACAAATAAAGTCAAAGTTATAAAGAGTAACGACATCACTTTATAAATTTATTAAATGTCTTAATTTTTTGGCATACACTCTAAACAAGAAAACTTTTTTTCACAACATTATTTAAATCAAAATACTCATATGTCTCTCTAAAAAAAAAAAAAAGGAGACCGCCCGTGGGAGGGGCGGTTTGGTCCCCAGGGAGACCGCCCGTAGTTCTGGCGGTTTTGTTATTTTTGAAAAAAACCAGAACTGATGGTTATTTTTAAAATTAAGTTTTGTTTTTTGGATATTAATAAAAATGCCCGACTTTTTTTTGTGGCTTTTTTCATCATGAGGGACAAGGAGCATTGCTGGAAATACTTGGTCATATATTTATGATTATGTTTTTCGTCATTACCTCATCTATAATTAAGTCACAAACTTTTTAAACAAATTATCACAAAAATTGTTTGTGTAGTTAGCAGTATATGCATAATCATTGCCTTACAAAATGACTTAATTTAGTTGGTTTTTCGTATTTTGCACAGAGGGCTCAGCAAAAGTTGAGATGCAGAGTTTCGTCAGAACATCTGTGCCTGTTATCAAGTATGTTGAGGAATTGTTCAATTCAAGGCAGCTTGGTATTGATTGGTGAACCTTTTGCCAATGATACATATAATTTGCTGAAGTGGGGTCTCAACCAAACTTATCAATTCTCATATGTTTTTCTTCTGTTTTTTCTTTCAACACACAGATTTATGTAACTATACTACTTGTCTTTGATAGTGCCAATAATTTATTTATTGAAACTAGTAATTTAAGTTTGATTTTTCTCTAACTTCCTACAGAATTATAAATTGTTATCGTCACTCTGACTAGAGTTTCAAGTAGAAATATCCATCTTCGTTGTCAAGTAGCTAAATTGTGCATTTAAGTACTTAAATGTTTTTATACTTCAACTCCCTTGATTTTTCAATCGTAATTTTATTTACAGTATATGCAAGAAGTGGATCATGCATTTGAGGTGCTAATATGGCAATCAACTTATTTTTTAATATCAAGGGATTTTTAGTCAGAATTTTTTTTTTGTTCATTTTTGCTATTGTGCATGTGTGCTTACTATGAGGAATCAAAGTTTGTGTTTTTGTAGATTTTCAAGAAAGTAGAGGCGTTTGAATAAGGTCAAATTGTCTTTAGATGTACAGATTGTTTATGAGGGGCCGAGAAATGTACAAGTAAAGTGTACTAATCACTTCTTATGAATTGAAAATTTTCATTTTTATCCTTCAAAAATTCTAAATTATACAGAAATTAATGCTATTAGGCCCCTTCATAGAAAATGAAATGAGTGAGTCTATGGTACGACGCGCATTACCCTTCTGAAGATAATTCAAAATCCGGACCTTTGAATCTTCATCAATATTTGTTCTGTGAGATTCGCTGGATCAAACATTGACGGGGTGACTCTGTTAAACTATTGATCCTTGGCCTCCGTCTATTATTTCTCCTCTATTCATTGCGGATCCGTATTCTCCCAGGTACCTAACTCAACAAAATTGAAACGGACGGCCCAGATTTAATATCAGCCGGTGCCTGTTCGAGATGACAGAAGGGGTAGTATTATTTGTGCTTTGAGAGTCGTGCCAAGTTGAAAATTACAATCTTGGGCCGTCCAATTTAGTGGTACTCAGTTAGGTAACCTGAGGTGATGTGAATTAATCGCCCTATACCTCTATCCTTCATGTTTCTCCTCTCCAGCGATAAACCCTATCCCCTATCCCCTACCCCTCTCTCTCTCTCTCTCTCTCTCTCCCTCTCTCCGGAAAAACATCCTCCCAGGTACTGTAAAAGATTCTTCTCACTTCACGGTTTCAGATTAACTCTCAACCGCTTTGAGATTCGGGGTAGCCTAAGGGGCAGTATTACTGGGCTTTGAGAGTCGTGCCAAGTTAAAAAGATCGGTTTAGATCAACTAATTGTAAAATATTCCCTACTACGGAGGCATATGGGGGTTCATAATACGTGTTTGATATGTCTCAATTGTCCATCAGAGTTGGCTCTGCATTTGTTGTTTCTATGCCCCAATGCAGTGGAGATTTGGTTTGAGGTTGGCGGCGGTTTGGTTTTAGAGTTATGATACCAAGACTAACAATTGAGGAGATTATAGTAATGTCAAGGCAACAGGCAGAGATGGAAGGTGAAAGGTTCTGCAAAATATTCATGTGCACATGTTGGATGATATGGAAGCAAAGGAACAATAGGGTTTTCTCTGGAACCCTGACGTCTCCAGCTATTGTGGCCCGAGAAGAGACAAAAGAGATCACCAGTTGATCAGGGAAGTCCATTAGGCCCTCCTGATTTATTACTCGGCTACTGTCTAACTGCAGCCTGCACTTCTTTATATATGAACTCATCTTGAAGTGAAGTCAAATCCACCTCATGGTCCAAGTACATCAGAGTCAGGTCAAACTTGAGAAGTTCATTTTGTATCCCCTACCTCTCTCTCTCTCCAGAAAAGCATCCTCCCATACTGTAAAAGATTCTTCTCACTTTACGGTATCAGATTAACTCTCAACCGCTTTGAGATTCGGAATAGCCTAAGGGGCAGTATTACTGGGCTTTGAGATTCGGGCCAAGTTAAAAAGAACGGTTCAGATCAACTAATTGTAAAATATTCCTTATTACCAACAGGCAGAGATGTCAAGGTATGATACCAAGACTAAACCATTTTGGAATTTTCTAAAAAATTCTAAATTATTCGGACAATATTTTAAACCATTTAAAATTAACTAATTAATTATATTATAAATTAAAATAAAAAATAAAAATACCTGAATCGAAAAGCCGATTGATCAGACAGTCAGAGCTCCAAAAGGGATACGAAAAGGAAAGAGGTTCCTAAAAAAATTCTAAATCATTTTAGAATTTTCTAAATTATTCTAAATTATTTTAAAATTTTCTAATTGATTCTAAACCATTTTGGAATTTTCTAAGTGTCGGACAATATCTAAACTATTTTCTAAATTATTCTAAATTATTTTGAAAATTTCTAAATGATTCTAAACCATTTTGAAATTTTCTAAATTAATCAGACAATATCTAAACCATTTTCTAAATTATGATAAATTATTTTCTAAATTTCTAAATGATTCTATACTATTTTGGAATTTTCTAAATTAATCGGACAATATCTAAACCAATTCCTATATTATTCTAAACTATTTTGGAAAGTTCTAAATTATTCTAAACCATTTTGGAATTTTCTAAATTATTCTAAACCATTTTGGAATTTCTAAATTAACAGGGCAATATTTTAAACCATTTTGAAAATTTATAAATTATTCTAGACCATTTTCTAAACCATTTAAAATGAACTAATTAATTATATTATAAATTAACTTTAAATTAAAAAAATAAAAATACCTTAATCGTCTAGCCGATCGATTAGACAGTTAGAGCTCCGACAGCAGAGTACACCCTAAAAGAGTGAAAGTGAAAGAGAGAAAGAGATGTGTGGGGAGAGAGGGAGGAAGGGCAGCCGGGCTTATGTAGGCAGATAGCGAAACCGCACATTTTTTTTGCAGTATTGGGACTAAATACCGCAATTTTTTTTGCGGCTTTAGCTCCCATTTACCGCAAAAATATTTTGCGGAAATTGGTGTTAAAACCGCAAAAAAAATTTGTTGTTTGGGTACTTTTCGAAAAACAGTGACAAACTGGTTATTTTTAAAAAAAAAATTTTGGATATAAATAAAAAAAATCGGCATATATATTACAGTAGAAAACAGTTTACAGAGGAGCTGAAATCTTTATTTTATTCAAATGTCAAGTTCCCTCAAGTCATAAATTTAATGTGAAGTTGAAATCTTTATTTTATTCAAATGTCAAGTTCCCTCAAGTCATAAATTTAATAGCTAGTGTCCATGGAAATTCTAGGGGAAGCTAACATTCAACATTTCCACGACAAATATGTATTAATATATCATTAAAAGTTGGTTCTAACAACGAATACATAAATACAAGGTAGGGGGTTGTTAGCAAGTGTCCATTTTATATGTAGTCCATCCTCAACAGCTCAGTAGAGACCAATTTTATAGTAAGGTTGACAATCCGAACTTGTCCAGATCAGTTAAACAATCATTATCTTACTTAATTTTAATGAGTTCCATCCTCTGTTTTTATTTTTATTTTTATTTTATTTAAAACAAAAATTTGTCGAGTAATGGTCGAAAGGCAAGTCATTTAATTATAATTAATCTTCACAGTGAATATTGTATTTTGTCACAAAATTAAAGTTTGATTATGAGTGAGCATCTTTTTGTACTGTTTATGCTCAGTTATGTATGGATCACTGAGAAGTAGAACATCTCTCTCTAAGGGTCTGTTCAGCGTGCATATAGGAATAAAAATAGAAATGGGTGGAAAAGTTTTGAACTGATTTTTACTATTCACGTGAAAAAAAAAAATTTCAGTCAGCTGAATTTTTTTTTTCCACGTGAACAGTAAAGTTTGGAGATGTCGCCGAACAGGCCCTAATATTGCAAAGGACCTATTGTTTGCATTTCTTATATACAGATCGGATATTAATGCACAATAGTTAAATCGTACATATATTTACTTTTAATTGTTAAATATGAATATTGATACTAATAATCTCCGATATGGATAGTGATCAGATATTTAGTATATACAATACATATCAAATATGAAACAAATACAAATATAAGCATTCATAAATTGAACTATATAATATTTTGATAGCAAACTTATTAATTAAAATATTTATATTAAATAATACAAATCAACCACATATTACCATTTTATTATTTGTCAAAATATAAAAAAAATTATAAATCTTAAATCTTAATAGAAGATGACACATGACTAGATATAGTTGAGTAATTTAATCATAAATTAATTGCATTTGTAATATAATTTTGTATTATTCTTCGAACTTGAGGACTTCTGAACTGGATATTCAGTTTCTTTTTTTTCTTTTTCTTTTTTAAATTATATTGAAAATTATATTCAATAATCGGTATGCGCTGAAATATCCAAGAAATCCAATACGAAGAGATATATTAATATACGATCCGTTTACATGTCTATTCCCAGTTGCATTTGTGAGGATCAAATTAAATTTAAATGCGCGCCTTTGGCCGGAAGTAGATAAATTTGTTTATTACCGACAGTTCACCAAAGAAAGATTCCTGACAATTCAATTGCACGTCCTTGTCTGGAATTGTATTTTAAAATGGTAAATAGAGATGTCATATTCTAATTTTATATTTTTTTTAAATATAGCACACTTGTTTATCACGAAACTAAAAATAAAACATAATTATTATAAGTTTTGACTGTTGGCGAAATGCCAACTAGGGGTGTCAATGACATCATTTTGTCTTTTTATCCAATTCGTACCATATTCGATAACATGGATATGGATAAGACGGATATGGATAAGAATATATATTATAAGAATATATATTTTTTTAATTTACTGATATGGATAATTCTTTTTTATTATTTAAATGAGTAAGAATACATATAAAGTCTATTTTGTATCCCATTAGATAATTATAAAATAATAAAATTATATAGAGTTGGGCTAAAATGAGCTATGGAGTAAAACGAGTTTTTGCTCCATGGCACTATATTTTCATTTTGAAATTTCAAACAACCAATCCGAACCGTTCAACATAATCTCCATATTGAAATGTACTTGGAGACCAAATTTTACGGAGGTGATCCGAACGGCTCAACATGCCTCCCCTTGTTGGTCTCAAAGACACTTAGAAGGAGGTGAATAGAACATTTTTATAATTTTTATTCTAAGTTAAATTATCCAGCGTGTCTATAAGTTATTCTTGGCGGAAACTAGAATAACTTGAATCTAAACTAAGAAATAATAAAGTAAATAGTAGAGTTTAGAGACACTTGACACGAGAGTTGTTTACGGAGTTCGATACTAACATCTATGTCTCTAGGGCCTGCGACCTTCGAGATGGTGCGCCTTTCTTTATCCAATGAGAAAGGAGTACAAGATGGAACCGATAAGCCCTTACAATCTTATGAAAAGTCATATGGCCCGAGCATGCAAATGGTTCAAGGAACACTAAAGGCTTAAGATAACAAAGCGAGCAACAAATGCTCTAAGGATGAGCAACCGACTTTTACCATTATGGGATTATTTTATCCATTGTGGCATAGATTAATTGACCATTACAACGGTCAATGGATTGTTACAAGCAACACAATAATTATACGAGCATTGATATGATATGTATATATATGGAGTTTAATAAATCAATTTATGTTTAAGAACAAATAATACATTTGTTGTGATCTAAGTTGTAAACAGATTGGAAATTGATAAATAGTGATCAAACTATATCTTTATCCATTATAATTTTTCAGATACAAATAAAAATACAAATACAAATGGTCTCAAATATAGATATGAATCGAATAAAATAAATATTTTTTTGGATTTGGATCCGAATAAAATGGATAATATCCCAACTGTTTACATCCTTACACGAAGCCTTGGAAGACATTTTGAGGTTGAAGGTTCCAATACCTCATGTTTTTCATACCTCATCATACCTCATATTTTATATCTTCACTTTTATAGTCCAAATTGTCGATCTAAACCGCTCAATATGTTATCTATACTAAAATATATCTGAGTATGAAATTTTATAATTTCTCAAAATTTTTACCTATTTTTTAAGATAGGTACAAAATCACTGTTTCAGGACGTTTAAAAAGATATGATATTCTACCAATTTTAAAAAATAGGTAAAAAGTTTTCAAAAATTATAAAATTTTATTTCCAACTATATTTTAGTATAGATATTATGTTGAACAGTTCGAATCGATAATTTAAATTTTAAAAATAAAAATATAAAATATGAAATATGATGAGATATAAAAAGACATGAGGTATTAGAACCTCCGCTTTGAGGTTTATACCGGACAATCCTAAAATACATCTTATTCTTGAACGCAAATTCTGGCTGAGATCGATGTGACAATATTTTGAGGTTTTGTAGGGGGGGTACATGCAAAATTTTCATTGCCTAATAGTTAATAGTCATTAAAATTTGATTTTTTTTTTTTTTTTAAGCCCATCTTTTGAAATTTCGTTATACGTGCCCACGACTTAAATTTAAATCTTAATAGGAAGTTTCCGAGAACCTTCTCGGGTTAACACATTGTAATAAAAAATTGGTACAGATTGGAAAGTATCACAGAGGAACTTTTTTTTTTTTTTTTTCGAGAGAGAGAGCGGCCGTAGGCGAAGTATCAGAGGAGTTTATCGTTTTAAAGAGGACAAAACTTGAGTGCGTATCCTCTGAGATATCTCAATTTTTACGTGACCGACGTGTCCAATGCCTATTCGGGGGTGATGTAGGGGCAGTATTATGTGTGCTTTGAGATTCGTGTAGTACGTATTTAAACGGTTAGGATTTTCCATAACGTCACGCAAAGTTTGAGATATCTCAGAGGATACGAATTCACAAAACTGTCTTCGAAGTATCTTCACTAGGTCCAATACAGTTTATGTAACTGTGTGGCGAGTCTCCAATATTTTCAATTACCCTATAGGATCCGTCCTACAAACTTTCTACATAATTCGACAACTCAGTTGATGTTGCGTAGTATCTCGATCTACGAATCTCTGGTGCGCTCTATTCATTTGCCTTTCCCTTTATGTTTACGTTTCCCATCTCTCTATTTCTCATTGCTCTTCTCATCCCTGGTTAGTCAACGACTCTCTGTTTCTCGCTATCTTCCTTTCTCAATTCCATCTCTGATCCTCAACAATTGTTACTTGTTTTTCATTCCAAAAGCAATAAGGCTCAGGAAAAGGCGCAATTCAAGGGAAAAAGAAGAAGGAACTTCAACGAAGAACGAATTTTAAGGTAATGCACGGGTGTTAAGTGACACCCTTATTATTTTGAACTATTTAATCAAATTTAATTAATTGAATTTTTTTTTTTTTTCTTAAGTTTGTATGTAGTTTAGCTCCGTGGTCAAATAATAAATGAGTGTTTGTAGCATAGTAATTACAATTTCACTTTACACCTTGTTTGGATGGAGAGTAGAGGAAGGGAAGGGAGGTGAAAAATAGAATGGAATGAAATAAAATAGAAAAGAAGATTAACATATTTAACCTCTACATGTTTGGATGATTAATGTGAGAAATTACTTTTTATCTTATCTTTTTTGTTAATTAAAATTTAGAAAGTTGATAAGAAATTTGGTGGCTCTAGATTTGTGACAAAAAAACTAGGACGAGAATTATATAGGTAAGATATAAGTTTTGATATTTATGTCATTTTCTCTTAAAATATTTGCAACAAAATTTATTTTCATCAATTACAATTCAAATTAGGAGAGAAATTGATTTTATTAATTATAATAATGTAAGATTAAACGTTTCCTCTCTTGTATCTTTCACCTTCAACATAATTTTGTCAATCAAACATGATTCGAGAAAAAAAATTCTTTTCTTTCCATTCCCTCCCTTCGTCTTACTCTCCATTCAACCAAGGTGTTGTGGTTTTGGAAACTTGGGTACCAGAGGTGCAAACGGATCGAATATGGATTCTATAGTGGTAAAAACATATCTTTCTTACCTTTTATTATTCGAATACGGATACTGATCGGATATTAAACGAATACAGATTGGATATTAGACAGATACGAATCAGATATCTATTTTTCAATACTATTATTTATTAGTAAAAATATATAAATATTATTGAATAAGAGGTAGTCTACGGTGAGTTGCGAAGTAAAACGCGTTTCTACTTCACGCTGTATTTTTATTTTGAAAGTCCAAATTACCGATCCGAACCGTTAGATATTTAATCTATATTGAAATGTGCTTGGAGACCAAATTTTACATTTTTTGGAATTTTTTTACTATTTATTAAGCATTTTTAAAAATTGCTGTTTTGCTGTAAACAGTAAAAATAGTAAAATTTTCTGGACCATCAGATCAGCGACTTTCAAAATTGCTTAATAAATAGTAAAAAAATTCCAAAAAATGTAAAATTTGGTCTCCAAGCACATTTCAATATGAAGAACAAGATGAACGGTTCGGATCGACGTTTTGAACTTTAAAATCACAAAATATGAGCGTAAAGTATAATAGTCGCTTTACTTCGCAACTCACCGTAGCCTAGCTCTATTGAATAATACCAATGTGTATAATATATATCTAATTATAAAGGTGAATAACATAATTTTTTTTCAAAAAATATATTAAATTATATTATATAGAGGAGGGATCCAATTACACCCTTTTTTGGTGACACCGAATTACACTCTTGATTTTCAAAGTCTAAACAGTTGATCAAAACCGTTCAACATGATGAATATGTTAAAATATGCTTGCCGATCAAATTTTACATTTTTCTGAATTTTTTCACTATTTATTAAGATGGGTACAAAAATTCAATTGTCTGAATATAGTGATTTTGTTAAATACTTAATAAATAGTAAAAAAAAATGTAAAATTTGATCTGCAAGTACATTATAATATATCCATTATGTTGAACGGTTTGGATTGACTATTTGAACTTTGAAAACTTTGAAAATCAAGAGTGTAATTCGGTGTCACTAAAAATGTGTAATTGGATCCCTCCTCTATTATATATCTACTATCTAGATACAAATAATTAAAATTTAAAACCATATTTGTATTCGAATCGGCATGTATATCTAGATATCGGATATGCGAATCTAATATTCGGCCGAGATTTTTAAATATACCATAATAGAAAAAATAATAAACCATATAACTACAATTTTCTAAAAATTTGAAATATACCCTGGCCACATCTAGACGATGCAGACTCCTTTTCTGGGAACCACATCTAGGGGATACGGACCATTAATGGGGTCCGCATCCCGTAGATGTGGCCATTTTTTTTCTTCCTCTTTTCTTCCCAAATGGAAATATCGAGGTTCCTTTTCTCTTCGTTTTTTAGGAAACAGGATGTTATCTGAATCAAATCGTGCGCTGCTTCCGCCACCAAATAATGAATTAAAAGATAATACAAGATAGCAGGAACTGGAGATGTAATAATGCATGAAAAAAGAGAAAGAGCAAGAAGTTGCAGAGTAGGCGACTCTGATTGGGGAAAAAAAAAGAAAAAAAAGGGCTGCATCTAGAGGATGCGAACTCCATTAATAGTCCGCATCTCCCTAGATGCGATCTTCAGAAAAGGGGTATGCATCCCTCTAGATGCGGTCCCCAGAAAAGGGGTCCGCATCTAGCTAATGCGGTCAGGGTATATTTTAAATTTTCATAAAATCATGGTTATTTGATTTAATTTTTTTTATTATGGTAATTTTAAAAATTTCAGAATATTCAAATATGTATTTGGATCTAGACATATAATATCATATCCGTCTGCATCCCTATTAGATTTAAATTCCAATGACTACATATTATGCATTTACACATATAACACATTTTCACGTTTGAGCCCCTAATCTAAATTTTCTTGTTATGCCCTTGACTTCAAGATGGCTCTTTCAACCATAGCAAGTTGGGCAAGTTCTGCTGTTTTCGCCAACGCCGATTGGGCAGGGTCTTCTGTTGTTGAAAACCTCATCGGCATAGCTTATTCCTACTTGCATGACCATATGTTGCCGGCTGATAACGAAGCTGAGTTAACGAGACTACAGGCAGCTATTCCCCACATCACGTCTATCATGGGCATTGCCGAAGCTCTTAAGATGAAGCATCCGAGTGTCGTTTTATGGTTCAACCAATTTAGGCAGGCTGTTGAAGTATCTGAAGACGTGCTTGATGACTTGGAGTACATAAGACTTGAGGCGAGTGGATTAGCTTCTAGTTCAAACACGAGAAAATTAAGTGCTCTCCATGATAATATTTTGCAGAGCTTGAAGGAGGCAATAACAATGTTGGATCGTGCTGCTGCTAAGTCCAAGGATATCCTCCAACTTGCTGAGACATTAGGTATATGTGATATTTCTTACTCGTGGCAAGAGGCTGATAAAGTTTTAAGTCGTGAAACTACTTCTTTCTTAGCTGAAAGAGAGGTGTTTGGCCGTAATGTTGAGAAGGATAAGATAATTAGTTGGTTGAAGCGACCAACTCAAGTCCGCCTCTCTTCTTTCGGTATTGTTGGGGTGGGTGGATTGGGGAAGACTACCCTTGCACAATTTTCATATAAAGAGATGAGTGGGTCGAATGATTTTGATAAAACACTTTGGATTTGTATTTCTGCTAACTTCAGTGTTGAAGATATAACGAGAAAGATGCTCAATGAACTAGGTGAACATAGTTGTTTTGATAAACCATTAAATGCACTTCAAGAAACATTGAAGGAAAAGATACATTTAAAGAAAATTTTTCTCGTTCTAGATGATATATGGGATGATGAGAAAAGAAATGACTGGGAGAAATTGATTGCTCCTTTGGAATTTGTACAAGAAGGGAGTAAAATCTTATTTACAACTAGAATGAAATCAGCGGCAGACTTGCTTGCTAATGTGATAAGTAAAGAACATGAATCTCTAGCATTACAAAGCTTAGAAGAGCAAGATTTGCGATTGCTCTTTTATAGCTATGCTTTTCATGGTTTTAACCCTGACAATCATAGAGATTTGCAAATATTTGGAGATCAAATACTAAAAATGCTTCGAGGTAGTCCATTAGCAGCAAAGGTGATTGGGAGCTTAATGAATTCACACATAGACCACCACCATTGGAGAAGCATTTTGAATCACGGTTCTATATTTAACTTAGAGATGGCAAATAATGTCATGGAGGTTTTGAAGTTGAGCTACTACCATTTACCTGCAGATTTGCAGGTATGTTTCAAATTTTGTAGCATATTTCCTCGAGATCATAAGTTTGATAAAGATGAGTTGATCAAAATGTGGATGGCTGTGGGTATCATACGGCAACAACAATGTGAAGGTAAAGACCCAGAGGATATTGGGCAAGATTACTTCAATCATCTTTTGAGGAAGTCATTCTTTGAATATGTTGACTCATGGCAAGGTGGAAGGTACATTATGCATGATCTGACACATGAACTGGCCCAAAACGTTTCCTATGGAGAATGTTGTAGAATAGAGCCTAACGATAAATCTATTACCATCCCTACCAATGTACGACATGTTTCTGTACATGAAAGTGAAATTGAAAAGGTTTCCCATCTTGAAAATTTACGCAGCTTGATTATAACCACTTCAGAGGAAACTGGCAATGTTTCAAATTTATTTGTTCTTCCAAATAATTTAATTAAGAAAAGTTTACGTTTATTGAAAATATGTGGCAAATATTGTGAATTGCCAGAAGAGATAAGTTGTTTGGTACACCTTCGTTATCTATCCATTCAATCTCATGATGTCACACACTCATACAACTATTTGGTCCATGCCTCAGTTTACAAACTTTGCCATTTACAAGTAATAGAATTTCCAACAACTCGTTATAATTCACCTTATTCAGGAATTGAACAAACCAAAATGAAGAATCTACTTAAGTTACGTTACATGAGGCTTCCCAATGAGATAATGCAAACCATTCATGGAGTTCAAAGGCTGACGTCTCTGCGAGAGTTAACCTTTTTTGTTGGACAAGAGAGTGGTCATCGTATAAATGAACTTGGCACACTAAAGAACCTTCGACACTTGTTTATTGAAAATATTGAGAATGTAGGGGATATTGCTGAAGCTAGGAGTGCCAACCTATTAGGAATGTATAATCTTATATCGATATCCCTGAGATGGAACTCAAAGAGCAATCCTAATAACTCTGAGCAAATCATTGATTACCTCCAACCCCATCCAAATCTCTTTAAATTGAAAGTTGAGAATTATAAAGGTCAAAGATCTCCTAGTTGGATGGAGCAATCACCTTTTCTTAACTTGTCATCCCTCAAATTAGTTTCATGTCCTATGTGGAAAAATCAATTGTTTTCTTGGCAAATGCCACATCTACAAATTCTTGATATATGGGATTGTCTAAACCTGGACAAGTTACCTAATTTGCCCATTTCTCTAATTGAATTTCGACTTCATAATGTGGGTCTCACTTCTCTTCCAGATTTGTATCAAAGTTATGATTATAACACTTCTCAACCATTTTCACTAAAATCTTCACTAAGAATAGTGAAGATTAGCAAATGCCCCAACTTAATATCTTTGGATGGATTTCTGCAGCAAGGCAACCTAGATCTACAAGCTGTTATTGAATTAACCATCAGCGACTGTGAGGAACTGGTACTAGTACCAGTAGGCACATTTGGAAAATTATTTTCACTGAAACACTTGAGCATAGAAGATTGCGAAAACCTTACCATGTGTCCCAATCTACCACTTTCTCTTACTAAATTTTGCATAAATAACGTCGGAATGAGTGCTCTTCCGGAATATTATCAAAATTTTGACTCAAGGGTTAGCCCGTCAACACCATCCCTAAAATCATCACTTAGAGAAGTTGAGATAAAATGCTGCTCAAATTTAGCATCATTGAACGGTTTTTTTCAGCAAGACAACATAGATTTTCATGCTGCTATCATAATATACATCTACAGTTGCATGAATCTTGTACATCTACCTGTGAGTGCATTTGGGAGATTTGTGTCACTAACAGAATTAACTATAAGTAATTGCCCAATGCTGGTGGCATTTGATAACGAGATCAACCTTCTTCCTACAAAACTAAAATATCTAAAAATAGAAAACTGCGGTAGACTTGATGTGTCACTGCTGGAATCAGCATCAAGTCTCACTTCTCTTACTTGTCTTCAGATTGAAAATAGTGAAAACATTACTCGTATTCCCTCCACAGAAAATGCATTCATATCTCTTATTGATTTGAGTATCATTGGATGTGACAAGCTTGTTAAACATTCATTTAGGGAAAAAGCACATGGTGCCAACCAAGGCAGTAGCTTGGGCTCTTTAAAGATCAATATGCTTTGCGTTGATAACCTTTGTCTCCTTCTTATTGAACCACTGAGAAGCCTCAGATTTGTTAGTCACCTGGAAGTGGCTAATTGCTCAGGGATGGAGGACTTGCCGGAGAAATGGATGCTGCAAAACCAAAATACCCTCAAGGATTTGTTTATCTGGGATGCAAGCTCTATAAAGTCATTGCCTGCTACAATGGCGAGGCTCACTGCCCTTGAAAACCTATCTATCGACAATGCTAATTTGCTAGAGGAGCTTCCAGAGTTACCTGCTTCTATAAGGTCGTTGTTTATCAGTAATGCAAGATCTCTGAAGTCATTGTCTCCTACAATGACGAGACTCACTGCCCTTGAAAAGTTATCTATCTACGATGCTAATCTTCTGAAGGAACTCCCGGAGTTACCAGATTCTCTGAAAGTAAAGAAAATTGTAGACAACCGCGGGCGGTGGCTCTAAAACATAAGGATACTCTACTTTCCTATGAATCTGCAACTCATGTTGAAGAAACAAAACCAAATGTGTTCAGTGGGATAATGCTTCATTATTTGACAACTCTGTATTCATAAGGTACTTTCTTTTCAATTTCTGAAATCAATAAAAGGCTCTTGCAATGGATTAGAATTTGTTATTTATCAAATAATACCTCAGTTTCATCTCTCTTCATCTTAAACTTCGACTTATTTTAGTGTGTTTTTTCCTTGTCTTTTTACTTTTGATTTGTGCCAATAGAAAGAGTCCCCCCACAGAATAGTGCTGACTTAGATGTGATAATTGAGAAGAATAGAGGATTACAATACACACAAGCTTCCATGCAATTAATTTTGTTGAAAAGAAGAAACATTTTTATGCCATGTATGTACTACAAGTAATTACTACAGTGGTCTTCCATGCAGGTATATGCTTCTCCTTGTATCCAATTAATCTGTTCTACTTCTTTTATTTAAATTTGAGAGAAATTAATAGATTTAAAAAAAAAAATTAACTTCACCTATGTCTAAACATGCCAGTCCCAAGCCCAAATAAGAGGATGAGGGTTAAAAATATTTGAAAAGCAACAGTTATGATTTCAAAGGACATATACAAAATTCACAAAGCATCCAAAACTGCATTTCTAACAAGTTCCACTTTATCAGGGACTAGTTTTCCTAAATTCTTTGTTGAAGTGTCTGATGTTGTTAGCCATAGTTATTTTAGTTGTTCTTTTTGTTTTTTATTTTATAATGGTGGAGGTGGATGGTACCTTATTTGGTTTTCGTTCCGCTAGTGTATCTTTGACCTCTGATACCAGTTGAGGCAGCTTTTCGGGTTCTGTGAGTGATTTGTTGTCTGTACTTGAATAAGAAAGCATGTTTTCCTACTTCAGTCCTGAACTAAACTGCATCTGTAACCATACTGGGCTGGATGTCAACTCTCTCAACTGACGATTTTTTCACTGAAAATGGGGACCATACTAAACTGGAATTTCAAATATGTTTTGCTAATAATTATGGATGCAGGCATATAGATCGATTTTGCCTTTTCTTTTTTTCCGATAAAATCTGAACTGATTGCATTGACCTTTTTTCTAGGTGGTTGCCTTTTAATCCTGCCTTTTGACGTTGTAAAATTCCGACTGTCATTCCCAAGGTAAAGTGTGCTTCTAGGATTGACTCTTTTTCTGATTTTTTTTGCATTTCATTGCCTTATTTTCCCTTCTTTTGCATTGCTTTAGTTTTGTTGGAATAAGTGTTGATCCAGATAATCATTTGAAATTTAATGCTGTCCAATAAATACTCTCCAACTTAATGCATGGGAATAAGTGTTGATCCAGATAATCGTTTGAAATCAAATGCCGTCCAATAAACACACTCCAATTTAGTGTCGATCCAAATAATCGTTTGAAATCAAATGCTGTCCAATAAATACGCAACACTGCAATGCTAGATGGTGATAGGCCTTGTCTCTCTACGGAAAGGAATGAATGCTGCAGTTCACAGTGGCCCTAATTAAAAAAAAAATCATACACGCTGAATTACCTTTAGGTTATTATAAACTGTACAGTTGTCAAATATTTTATTTATTTTTGTTTTGGCTTTTTCAACCATTCGAACTCAGCCTTCTATAATTCATTTAAACCTCAATAAAAATCAACTTGTGTGGAACTAACCGGAAGGCAAGAGGTACAGTCATCACATAACAGCTTCATGTAATAAACACCGGACATGATTGTTCATATAATAACAACTGGACATGATTGTTATTTTTGCAAATTTCTTCAATCCCGACCTCATGTTATGTAATTTTGTATTGAAATCAGGGTTCACTGGTACAACCTTCTCTATTAATAGTTTATTTTTGTGGGAGTGATTCGTGTAAACTGCATCCCTATGGCCAGAGTCCACATGTGCCTCTGTCAGAGTACAACTGTACAAGGACAACATGCAACAAATCAGGGTAATTTATTTATTTTAAATTTATGTTTTCTTTTGTTGCAAATTTGTTTCTTAGTTTTAAGAGAGAGATCGATGTGCTGTTTTTGATTAGGTGTATGTTACCAGTCATTGGTTGCAGTATCTTGGTTATTGTACCATCCAGGGGCTGGTATAGGTATAATTAGTTGGAAACTAGGAATGCAACTGTGCTGGTTATTATTTCAATCATGTTTCGTGGTTTTTAGAATTTTAATTTTTAGCCCAAATCAAGACTTGACCGAATTTTCAAATTAGGAATTGTCTAATGTAAAATTAGAATAAATTCCAGCTTAATTGCACATCGAAACTTACAAACCTTATTTGGTATTAAACAAATGCTTGTTGAGTTATTTTATTTTTTTGATACATAATTAGCAACACCACAATATAAACACTATTTTTCCTCTTACCTCAATTTGCATGCTTTATGTGGATTGTACTAGTACAGCTAGTTCCTGCACATGCAGAGTTTATCTGATACAACAGGCATATTCCTTAGCTGCCCACCAATCAGTGAGAAAATGCTTGTCAAATCTGCAAGGTGATTTATAAAACTAACCTTTCACGCTTTCACCCTTTCAGTCTATTTCTTAATTTATTAATTACATATATGTTCAAAGCTATTTAATTGATTTTGTTCCCCTGAATTAGGACATATGAAGCATTAGATTATGCTCTAACACTTGACTAGAAGTGTGCAATGAACTGAACAATGTACGGACCCAAGCTTCATAGTTGTCGACTTGTTTAGTGCAAAACAGAAGAGCCGAGACTAGGCTGATACATGCTTTAATTATGTAAGCTTCCATACATTTGCAATACTGTATAAAAAAATAGACGGCTTGTTTGCATGTTGATAATTTTAAGTTTTACTGATGCAGAGATGGAATTCAATTCTCAACAGTGGCAAGTGAGATAGTGACGGCAGAGAGATTGAAGGAAATAAGTGCAGCGAAATGGGAACCTTCTATAGAGTATTTGGGTGATCATGACCCAACCGTTTTAAGATGTCACATATGTATCGCATCCAATCTTTCACGCAATAGTTATGGCTGCATTTGTTTGGATTATTTCGAGTGAATTGAAAGAAATAAAAAGGAAGTTTAAGAGATGAAAGACATTGCAGCAAACTCAATATTTTTCTCTGTGCCAAGAAACTGTGTCGGATAAGTTTTTCTACATGCAATTTGTACTATTTTGTGATAGATATTATTTATTTTGTGGAAAGAGGGTATATACTATGGGGAGGAATAAAAGTTTTTTTTAGTGTTTTTAGACTTATCAATTGATTACATGTTTTTTTGGGATCAGAAAATTAGCTTGCAATGACCCCAAACTCCAAAAGGGCTCCGAAAATAAAAAAAGAAAAGATTTATATGTATTAAAATTGCAAAATAGAAGGATCAATTATATCTGTGATACGTTGCTATTAAAATCTCTGATTGATATCCGTGAATGGTTGTATATATTAAAATCTGATTGATATCCGTGATTCAATCGTTCCTTTTTTTTTTTTTTTCATTTCACCGTTGGTCAAAGTTTCTTTATTTTGAAACTTCCAATATATTCTTCAACAATCAACACTATTGCTCACTAAATTATACGGAAGCATATATGCCAAGAAACAATCAACACTATTGTTCAACAATCAACGGTGGCATCCAACGTGATTCCAGATACCTAGAAAATTGATAGCGAGCACGGTAGCGATAGCGAGTGCGACAACGGCGCGACCTCTGTATTGGACTGCTCTGCCTCATTGCCTAGGTTTTATCGTTCTATTACTTTGTTTTATCTTTTAATTTAAAACAATGTTTCCTAGAAAATATGTATTAGGTAGCGAAAAAAGAAATAGAAAAAGCAAAGAGAAGAAAAACTAAAACCTCAAAAATGTTCTATTCAAAAACTTTGGAGAAAAATTATACCACAAAATGAGTCTTTAGAAAACCAAGTTGAAAGTGAGGTGCATGAAGAAACATGAAATGTATCTAAAAATCAAAATGAGATAAAGGAAGATGAGGTAAATCAAGAAACAACAAATGTGTATGAAAATGAAAATGAGGTAAATGAAGAAATAATAAATGTGCTTAAAAATGAGACTAGTGAAAATAGTGAAGAAATTAATTATGTATTTGAGTGCTTAGATTCTTCGTTATCTATAAATATATATGATCCTAGAGTGTGAGATAGTTTAGATTCAAAACTGAGAGATTTGCTTGTTGAGAATGGTCCTATTAGAGATTCTAATATTAATTTTCTTAAGGATAATTACAATAGGGGATTCTCTACGTATAATTTTGATCAAAAATTAAGAAATGAAGAACTTATTGATAGGAAATGGTTGGTTTACTCAAAAGATTTAAATAAAGTGTTTTGTTTTTGTTGTAAAGTTGTAAGACCTATTTGCTCCAAAAGTCAAATAGCAACTATAGGTGTTGATGATTGGAAACATTTAAGTGAAAAAATTAAACTACATAAAGATAGTAGTGAACATTTTACCAATCTTAGAGGTTGGACTGAACTAAGAGTTAGATTAGGAACAAATCAAACTATCGATAAAGAATTACAATAAAAAATCAAGAAAGATACAGAACATTGGAAACAAGTTATGACTAGAATAATTTCTGTTGTTAAGCGTCTTGCAATGAATAATTTGGCATTTTGTGAGACAAATGAAAAGATTAATGAGGACTCTAATGGAAATTTTTTAGGCTTTTTGGAATCTATTGCTTAGTTTGATCAAACAATGAAACATCATTTTCGACTCATTCAAAATAAAGAGATTCATTATCATTATCTTAGTCATAAAATACAAAATGAATTAATTGCCATGTTGGCATCAAGTGTCAGAAATGCAATAATAAATAAAATTAAAGAAGCTAAATACTTTTCTGTGATTCTTGATTGCACTCTTGATGCTAGTCACACAGAACAAATGACTTTGGTAATTAGATGTGTTAATGTTGCAAGCAGCCCAATAAAAATAGAAGAGTACTTTTTAGAGTTTTTAAATGTAGAAAACACATCTGGGTTAGGTCTTTTTGGTGAATTACAAGCTGCCCTTAATTCTCTTGATTTAGATATTAATGATGTAAGGGGACAAGGGTATGATAATGGTTCTAATATGAGAGGAAAACATCAAGGTGTCCAAAAAAGATTTCTCGACCTAAATCTTAGAAGTTTTTATATGCCATGTGGTTGTCATTCTCTTAATTTAGTACTTTCTGATATGGCAAATTATTGTTTGAAAGCAAAATATTTTTTTGGAGTATGTCATGCTTTGTATAATGTTTTTGCTAATTCAAGAAAATGATGGAACATTTTACTTCAATATGTGGATGATTTAACTTTGAAGTCTTTGTGTGTAACAAGATGGGAAAGTTGTATAGAAAGTGTAAAAGCAATAAAAAATTAAGCTCCCAATATAAAAAAAAGGCTTTAATAAAATTAGTTGAAGTTTCTGATGATCCAAAGATAAGTTGGGAATGCTGATAAATTAGTATCAAGTGAATTGTCAAGTTTTGAATTTATTTTGAGTTTGGTTATTTGGCATGGAATATTGTTCAAAATAAACTTGGTGAGCAAAAACTTACAATCTAAAGACATGCATCTTGATGTAGCTATTGTAAGTTTGAAAGGGTTAGTTTCTTTTTTTTTGAAAAATATAGAGACAATGGGTTTACTTCTACTATGATTGATGCTAAAGAGATTGCTAATAAAATGGGAATTGAACCAGTAATTCAGGTAAAACGTAGGGTTATAAGAAAGAAACATTTTGATAAAAATTCTGATACAGATAGAGAGCAACAATCTGCTCTAGAAAATTTTAGAACATATTATTTTCTTGTTTTAGTTGATATGGTAATTTCTCAATTGAAAATTAGATTTGAACAAATTGAACTTTTTGAATCTATATTTGGTTTCTTGTTTGATGCATCACAATTAAATTCATTAGATGATGAAGGAATGAAAAAATATTGTTTGAAACTTGAAAATGCTTTGACACATGGTGAGAACTGTGATATTGATGCACACTGTTTATTTTTATAATTACAAATATTGCAGGTAATGTTACCAGATGAAGCGTGTCAAAATGGAAATGCATGGAACTCCATTAAAGTTATGGAGTTTGTAAAAAAAATGGACATGTTTCCAAATGTTTTGATTGCTTATAGAGTTTTACTAATTGTACCTATTACTGTGGCATCTGCAGAAGGGAGTTTTTCAAAATTAAAGTTGATAAAATCTTATTTACGAACAACTATGACTCAAGATAGGTTGAATGGATTAACAATATTAAGTATTGAAAAGAATATGTTGAAAACTATTGATGTTGAACATATAATTGATGATTTTGCTTCTAAAAATGCGAGGGGTCATTTCATATAAGATGTGGTTTATACGTGCTTTTTATGCAGGTACAAAATACAAGGAAGGTTTTAGAATTGGTTTATCAATAAACAAGGAGCAAGAAGCAAAAAACAAGTAGCAAGAAGTATGATGTGGGTATGTTAATCATTGACTCGTTGTATGTATTTTATTTTGAAGGGTGGCTTTATGTCACTCATATTTTGTATGATCTATTGACATATCAATAAAAAAATTTATTTATATTAAGACTACAAATTTTTCTCTCGCCCCGGGTCTCGAAATCTTCAGGACCGGCCCTGCCGAAAATGCCCTTCAAGATGGAATTATTTTGGCTCACCAACCCGCAAGCTACAGTAATTATCCAAGATACTTGGAATGCTAGCTGTTTCGGTCACTCAGTATCAAGGAATGCAGAGGTTCATTAAATATTGTGAGTTAGTTCACAAGAGACTCAGGAATTGGCACGGTAGCAACCACTACAACAAATCCCACTTTCTGCGACCGGTTTTCCGGTCGCAGAAAGTATAGGCGCCGGTCGCAGAAAATCAAACCGGTCGCAGAAAGTGAAAAACGGTCGCTAATACCCCGGTCGCTGAATGCATTGTCGCAGATACCCTCCTGATGACGTCACCGGTCGCTGAATGACGTCATCCGGTCGCTGATAATTTTTTCTGCGACCAAATTTTTTGGTCGCAGTTGTTTTTTACTGACGTCATGAAAAGGTATCTGAGACCGATGAAACCGGTCTCTGATACCTAAATACCGGTCGCTGATACTTATATCAACATTTTTTTTTATATTTTGTTATTTACATTTCTCCATGACATTTCAACATACAACAAATGACATATAATTCCACATTCACATCGATCAAACAATAATATCAAATAATAGCTCAATTCGAATATAATATCAAATAATTATAACATACATAATAGCTTGATTTGAATTTAATATCAAATATCGTACAACAATTCAATATTGACATACAACATGATATCATATAACATAAATAAAAAATCATGACATACATATACACACATTGAGTCCTGCGCATGCTTCACGAAAAGGGGCGTAACTTTTGATCCGTCCGTCGGATCGGGCTGAAATTTTGACAGGAACTCCACAGCCCAAAACCGCATGCAAAACTGCTTGTTTTGCCATTTGCGGGCTCAGATTCGCGATCCGAGTCTTCCTTCATGGACTTTTGGACCTTTCTTTATAATTTGTGAGTTTTTAGGGTCTTTTATGTTTTTTTTATGTATTTTCTGATTTTAGGGTTTGTATTTAAACATACGTCATGTCTTTTGGCATGTTGTTCTATGTGCTGGTAAAGTTTCATAAATTTTAGGGCTTCCTAGCTATACCAAACAGTAGCCTAACTGGGAACAGTGCTGTCATTTTTGCTGTTTTTTCTCATTTCAAAGACTGAACTTCAAAAATTCATTAAAAATAGCAAAAAAATCCAAATTGATATATTTGAGCATATACAAATATTTTGAACATATATGAACACAATCGATAAATACATGCAGACTAACCTCATCGATAAAAATGACACTAGGCGAAATCTTGCTAGCTAGAGAAAAGAGGGCTTTTACATACTTCTCTCCTTCGCCAAACCACTGTACCAATCAGCATTTTTCAAATCAGCAAAACGTACGAATGGAGAACAATTATTATGATAAATAATAATTTAAAGAAATATTACCTTAGAGGTGATGCTAGACATGGATATGTTGATAAAACAATTATTACCAAATCAAATCAGGGTTTTCCCTTTGCTCCACTGAAATTAAAGAAACCCAAATCAAACTAAAATTGGTCCCAAAATTGAGAAATTTGAGAAGAATAACCTTGCACATAGAAGCAATCCATGTCGACATAAGCAATTACACGAGGCTCTTGATCGGGCAAAATTAAAGTACTGGTATGCAGTACTAGTATACTGTACCACTACAAAATTAGAGGGTACGTACCGAACTGGTGCAGTAACAGACCACCAACAACCTCATAATCAACATCAGGTAAAAGTAGACCCCTTGTGTTATGAGTTTCAACTATCAAAGGCTACTGGTCAATTCGTTCCACATTTGATTTTATTATTTTGCTTAATAAAATAGAACCAAAATTCACAATTTCATATACAAGCTAAATTTGATGATTTTGAAACATCGTCAGATCGAACTAGCATACATCAGAACTGTATTGATTCAAATCAGAAAATCAGAAATTACTCAAATCAGAAAATCTGTACTTAAAGAAATTCGGTACTAAAATTAGGTTTAAGAATTACATGTAGGCGCTGGGAGGAGAGAGACGACGGCAGACAGTGGAGAGGATCCGCTTGAGAGGCACCGGAGGAGGGAGAGGCGCCGGAGGAGGGAGAGGCGCCGGAGGAGACAGAGGCATTCGGATTAGGGTTTTGGGCTTTTGGCGGAGAAGAAGGGTTTTGGCGGAGAGACGACGCATTGGCGCCTTTTCTTCTCAGCGAAAATTTCAGCGATTTCAAAAAAAAAAAAAAAAAATGACTATCAGCGACCGGCGATGACGCCGGTCGCTGATACGGTCGCTGAAAGTGCTGGTCGCCATAGATTTTTCTTTTTTCTATTTTTTTGAGAAAAAATTGAGCATCAGCGACCGCGTCAGCCCCGGTCGCTGATACCGGTCGCTGATAAACCATTCTGCTGTAGTGAACTTCGATGAAATTGAGCAGCAGCTCCAATTTTGTAAGAAATCCTTTTCTTTGACCAAATTGAAGAGAGAAGACACTTACTTGATCATGAAAGACGGTTTAGAATCATGGTCGTGAGCGAGCCTACAACTTATCATGTATAATTGAGGCTCGATGGAAGCATAAATCACATTGCAAATGGTTAAAGTTGGGGGATAGGAATACCCGATATTTTCATGCGGTGGCTTCGGCAAGGCATTGCAGAAACAAAATCACCTTTCTAAACCATGGTAATCAGCAGTTAATAGAAGATGAACACATCTGTGATGCTTTCCGAGAACATATGCAAAATCTATTGGGTAAGGAGAATACGGTTTTGGGCTTCAGACCCGAATCTTTATATCCAGAAAATCCAAACTTAGATTATCTTCAAGATGCATTCACTGTTGCTGAAATCGAAACTGCAATACGGCAGTTGGCGAAGAATAAATCATCGGGGCCTCACGGGATCCCTAATGAATTTCTTCAAGTTCACCAGTTAACCATTAAAGATGAAGTATGTTCTTTGGTACAAGCCTTTTATGATCACTCTTTGGAACTATCATGTATTTTTTTTTTTTTTTGATCACAGCCCTTAGGCACTCACACACCCCATATCTCAATCCTGCCTCACTGCAGGGATTGAGCCCTTGCTCTTCCATGGGAGAGCTATGCCTTAAACAGCTGTACTAGACAGCGTTGGAGATTTTAGACAGCTGTACTATCATGTATTAACCAAGCTAACATAATCATGATTCCAAAAAAAAGAAAATTCGGTTCAGGTTGGAGATTTTAGACATATTAGTGTGATGAATGCAATACCGAAACTTATTTCTAAGCTTTTAGCTAATAGGCTGCAGGGCCTACTTCCTACCTTAATTTCATCAAACCAAACAGCCTTTGTTCAAGGCCGATAAATCACAGAAAATTTCAATTCCACAAGGGGATGTTGTTTCACATTTCAAATAGTGGTCGACCTGCTTGTTTCATCAAAATTGATTTTTCGAAAGCGTTCGATTCGGTGAATTGGAAATACCTCACAAGTGTCATGAAGGCAAGAGGCTTTTCTCTGAAATGGATCTGATGGATTCTGAATTTGTTATCTACGGCTTTGTCAAGAGTTAGAGTTAATGGCCGTCAATCTGAATTTTTTAATTACAAGAGAGGTTTACGACAAGGCGATCCACTATCCCCCATGTTGTTCGATATAGCGGTGGATGTACTAAGCAAGATGATTGATGTGCTTAATCGGTCGACACATGCTCAGCTATCACGCAAAATTAAAAAAGTGGTAGTCATCCATCAATATGCAGATGATACCGTATTCATAGCTAATGCAGAGCCAACTACAATAATCACTTTGAAAATTCTGTTGCGATTATTTACGGCTATTTCAGGTCTTGAGATTAATTTTGAGAAAAGCACTTGGATACCTCTTAATATTAATCATAACCAAATCCCTATTATTTTGGCAGTGCTAGGGTGCTCACTGTCAAATTTCCCCATCATCTACTTGGGTTGGAAAGGTCGACTCATTTCTAGAGGGGGTCGGCTGCAGCTGATGAATTCGGTAACCGATATATTTCATGTCTTCTTTTCTAATACCAATGTGGGTGATACATAGGATTGATAAAATACAAAGAGATTTTATTTGGGGGAAATCTGAAAATAGAAGAGGGATATCCCTAATTAATTGGGAGATAATTCATACGGTTAAATTTGTCTTATATTTTTAATTAATTTCTCCATCAAAATATACATATATCTTATTTCCACATCTTAATTTGATGTATTTTCATATTTCTACTGTTCTTAGTTAACTGAAATAGTCATATCTAATTAATCAGTAATTAGTAGTTAATATATTAAAGTAACCGTTTTAGCCTTCTCAATGTTGGATAGTACAAAATTTATCTTTGCTCTTTTTAAAAATTTGGAATACATTTCCATCTCAGATATCTCCAGTAAAAATGAAAAACAAGAAAATAATTGCTACGCTAGGCATATTAATTTGCTCCTACTAATCATTGTCATCGGAACGGAGATAAAATATATCTAGCTACTTGATTACTTGCATGCTTTGCATATATAGATACTATAATCCTCCAACTTTGGCGCGCTTATTAATTATGCGCGCGGTCCGTTTCACGAGGTTCTCTCGTGAAAAGATTGTCTACCAGCATCCTACAGTCAGAGAAGAAAATGCATAAGATTGTGTTCAGGCCACAAGCATTATGAATTCTCTGCCATATTGTATATACTTAATTTGATGGATGCATCTAATTGTCCACAGCTTTGACTTGCGCGAATACTGTAAAATTACTTCTACATACTGTATAATTATACAATATATCACATAAAATATATCAGTTAATTACAAAACATTCAGCAACTATTTGAAGTGGTCCCATGATAGTTAGAAAAAGATTGCAACAAGAAAAAAAATGTACTTTCAAACTGTACTTTCGGAAATTATTGGAGCGGCTATTAGCGGTTATTGGTAGTTAGAGTTAGTTATTAGCGTCTGCACTGGGTTGAATCTTGTATACTGTAAAATTGAATCTTGTATACTGTAAAATTGAATCTTCTATACAGTAAAATTTTCGATTGAATCTTGTATACTGTAAAATTGAATCTTGTATACAGTAAAATTTTCGATTGAATCTTGTATATTGTAAAATTTTCAAATAATACTGTAAATTTTCAATTGAATCTTGTATACTGTAAAATGTCTAAATCTAAACCATAAAATAATACCATGTATACTGTAAGATAAAATATAAAAAATGCTACATTTCAGCTTAAACTACCACCTGCAAAGAATCATGTATACTGTAAAATTTCAAAATATAAACCATAAAATAATACCATGTATACTATAAAATTTCTAAATCTATACATACATCCATCATCTGTTCAACAAAAATCTGTTCACCACACAAAAAATCTGTTCACCACACACAAAATCTATTCACCACAATGTTTGACTCTGTTGATTCTTCAATTCCTACATCTCCCACAATATCAGGTTCGGCATTTAAATCGATTTCTACAACACTATTCACGCTTGAATTTTCACTTGCCAAATCTTCATTCAAATCAAAAGCCATTGGGGCAAAACTGTAAAAATCAATACTAAAGAATGTTAGACACAACAAAAATATAATGATGTAAATCAAAATGTATTCATAATACTGTATTTGTATATCTTATATACTGTAAATTACTTAATATAAAATGTAACATACACATATCATAACAAATAATACAAAGTGCATATCAAAACATTACTTATATACTGTAAAATTTGTCACCTATACCGTAAACCAAACCCATTTATAACATCAAATGATATATATAACATTTAAAAAATAACAATATATATCATGTAAAACTGACTTGTGCCAATCCTGTAAAATTCATAATTCAAAACTGTAACTTATGTAAAATAATATAATAACAATTTTCAAACACAAGGAAAAAGTGTTATTTCACTTGCACCAATCCTGTAAAATTCATCATTCAATGTTGTAACTTAAATAACAAATCTTATAAAAAATGTCATTCAAATTTTCAAACATCCAGAAACTTTCAATATGCACCAATACTGTAAAATTCATTATTCAATGCTGTCACTTAAATAACAAATCCTACAAAAAATGTACTTCACATTTTTAAAATATCAAAATCGCAAATCTAAACTAGAAAATCACAAAATCGTAACATTTCAGAAAGAAAATTATAAGAATAAGTGTAACCTTGAGTATTTTTCTTCATTTTTGTTCAAAAGGATTCGTAATCACTCTCAGTTGATCCATCGATTCAGCAATGACACGGTTGCCTGATCAAACAATGGCACCGGTTCAGCGATGACATGGTTCAGCAATCTCTAGTTTCTCTTGTTCAATTAGATCTAGAATTCTAGATCCCATGAGAAAGGGAGATGCCTTGCAATTACAATCAGAAAGGATACAGACTGAACGGCTCGTTTGATTTGTTTTCGATATGTGAACAGCCCGACAGGTACGCTTCTGCCGTTCTCGGAGCACCGCTGCAACCAGCTCTGAGACCTCAAATCCGTCTTGAAATCTCGTGTGATCTCTCTGACAAGCCTACGAAATGGCAGCGATCAGAAGCTCGGTGCTATCTCTCTCGAGATCAATCTCCGATCGGATTCAAAGAGAAGAGAAGAGAGAGGGACAAAGAGAGAGAGAGAGAGAGGGGATACAGACAAGTTGGTTGGAAGGGAACGACGCTAGACTGGAAGAGCGTTAATTCGCCTAGTAGAAAGGTAAACAAAGAAGAGATAGTACACGTGGAAATTAGTTTGGGGGATTGTACATCTGTTTGGTAAGCTCTTTTATGCAGTGGACAGATGGTGGACAAAACCCAGTGAACAGAAACCTTTTCTCTAATTTGATATCCAACCTTCTCTGGACAATGTCCGAACACTAATTAGCAGATCGAAAAGATCACCAGTTCAGGTCTTGATCCATTGCGAGATTCAAAGAATCAATTAAAAGGTTTTGTAATTAATTTCCTTCGTTTTAATTAGCACACATCTAATATTAATTACTTGTGTGCGCGGAAACCTGTGTTTGACATTTTATAAATACAAATTGGTACTAATTAATATGACTTTAAATTTCATGGAGAGAATTATTTGATTGTTCTGAATTACATGTAGGTAATCGACCGATATATAACATGACTGCTCCCTTAACTTGATTGTAATTGATTTCCTCCATATCAAGCTTTTTGGCACCGTTATCGGAGATGGTGTAAAAATTCTCATTAAAGTGTCTAAGTTAACAAATTGAATCTAGGTCTTTTTGTTCTTTTAGTTTCCTTTCTTAATCTCTTTTCTCAATCTTCCTTAATATCTTATTTTCTTCTTGTAGGTGCATACACTGGCTGGATACATGAGATCAATTCTAGCTCTCAACTCAAACAAAAAGTTAACTCCTCCTCTATCAACTTCAGTCAAAAGGAAGTATGTAAGGAACCAAGACCCCTCCAAGGGAATTATGTTCAAACCTTCCGAGATGTCTTCCAATGATGGAGTTCTACCGGACCCGCGACTACAACACAATCAAAAAGCTCCACCCAACCGAGTGGAAGCTAATGAAGAAGAGACTAGGCCTATTAAGGACTATTCATGCCAACTGGGGAGCACAACCGGAGCAGCATCCCTATACCTGCCGGCAATGCTCAAATCGTACTCAAGACTTCATACATCCATGAAGTTCAAAGGAACCGATTTGAAGGCCCGCCGGGAAACAACCCCCACATCCACATCTCTGACTTTCTCACCATCAGTGATTCCATCCAACAAGAAGGAGTAGAGCAAGAACACATGCGCCTCCGCCTATTCCCCTTTTCACTTGGACCAAGGCCGAAAGCATGGCTAGACTCCCTAGATCCCGAGTCAGTAACAACCTGGGATGAGCTCGCCACCGCCTTCCTTGCCAAGTACTTTCCACCAAAGATGACCGCTGACTATCGATCGAAAATCAACAGTTTTCAACAATAAGATGGAGAATCTCTGAGTGATGCATGAGAGCGCCATAAGGACCTCTTACGAGAGTGTCCCCACCATGGACTTGGCAAATGGCTAGTTCTTCAGTCCTTCTATGATGGTCTTTTCCCTCATCTGAAGCAAATACTAGACTCATCCGCTGGAGGAGCGTTCATAAGTCAAAGTGTTAAGGATGCCAACCAAATCATAAATGACTTGTGCCAAGCCAAAACTACTCAACCTCGGTCCATTCTCCGAGTAGGGCCGCCACTCCGGGCAAGCACAATGTCAATGACTTCACCTTTCTCTCCGCCAAAGTGGATGCATTAATCAATGTTGTATCTAAGCTGACAACCAAAAATGTGACTGTGGCAAATATCATAACCTGCGGGGACTGTGGAGAGCCTCACAACCCTAAGGATCCTTGTCCTCTCATGACCGAGGCCGAACAAATTGCTATGGTAGGGAACCCTCAATCTAACAATTAAAACTCTAACTATAACAATGCAGGAACGAGGAACAATCAAAACCCTACCTACAACAACACGCCAATCGAACTATCAAAATCGACCCACACAACAACAACCATATCTGCAGCGACAACTCGATGCTCAACCACCACGCAAGCCTTATTTGGAATGGAGGATGGATGAATTCATTAGATCTCAGAAGAAGGTAAGCGATGACATGGTTGCAAGCGTGGCTGCACTAACTAACCGAACAAAGAATGTCAAAAATCAAGTCGCTCATCTAGCAAATGATTTCGCCAATTTCTCAAGAGGTAGATCCAACCTACCGGGTCTGCCAGAGGTGAATCCTGAGGCGAGTTGCAAGTGCGTCAACCACCAAAAAGAATGCGGATATGAAGGACCTTCAACTAGAGAAGGAGGATCCTTCTTGCCACCACCCAACCACTAAAAAAGATACAGCAAGGTCGAGCTTTAGACCATAAACAAGCGGTGCTTGGGAGGCATCCCAAGAACCTACTCTACTTTTTCAGCTTTTGCTTTTTATATTTTCCGTAGCATTTTAATTTTTTTTGTCATAGTTGGAACTTGCACACTTAAGAGGAATAACTTAACACCTAAGGCTAAAATAGGGAATTACAACTAATGGGTACAATACTACTTAATCAGACTGCTTCTGTTAGAATTCTGAACAATCACAATTGTCTGGATTCTCTCTCTCGCCCATCTGTATGTTTCAACCTTAAACCGTGTGCAACTGAGAAAGTGCCAAAATCCATATCTCCCTACCATAAACAGCAGTCTCAGTAGCATACGGTTCAGGCTAGAACCGCACACGGATGACTCTCTAATAGAAGCGACTATGATTAAGAAAAAATTCAATATTTCGCGACCGTGCGGATCACCTGAGAACCACACGCGACCGAAACACTTCATCAGTTGTCCCAATGGAAGGAAACCTAAGTATCAAAACGCGCATGTTTTTTCCTTCATATCAAATGCTAGCTCTTAATAAGGTAAAACCAGTCGCACACGGATCACTGCTGGCCCTGAACAAGGTAATTCCAGCAAGCACACGGTTTAGTAGCAAACTGCATGCAATTCTGATACTTGTGCATATTGAAGGAAAATTCAAGAAAATTTTCTGAGTTCTAAATTTTCTGGTAGTTATAACTCATATACTAACTGCATTTTAATCACAGGAACTTAGAAGAATTTGGAGACAGGATCAAATAAGATAATAACCATAATCTGGCAGTTAGTACTTAGCAAATTTCTAGCAGTTATAACTCATATACTCTAATCTCTTGATTACTACTTTTCCTATAAATCCTGACTTAATTCTCTGTTATTTTCTCCCACAAGTACTTAGCAAATTTTTTGTCACACATCCCAGGAGCACACGGTTCAGCACTAAACTACACGGATCAATCACAAACCGCATGGTGTCCCTGGAAGATGGCCGACAACTCTGATTCAAGCAGGAACCTTCCACCATGGGAAGCACCAACCAAAATGTGACTCAACTTCACATCTGACATTTGCCATTCGCGATACCAAGCCCTGAAGGAGCGCCAAGTGGTGAATACCAAGGCTATGTGTTACAACTCCATAAGAGACATGAACATCTTTGGAGAAGTAAGAACCTTGTTGTCAAACATCCATGTTTGGAGACTAGCCAGCAAATTGAGGACAGAAAAGTCATACATTCACCCCACCTTAGAGCTTCTATCAACCATCCATGTAGATGGAGGAGTCACATCTTTCGCGATCTACAATATGGGGTATCATATGTTGGATCATGAGATAAATGAGGCATTGGGGACCCCCAAATCTGGCCATATCGACCTAGGGCCTTGCATGGTGATGCAAAGCTTTTGGAAAAAAGTCTCAATGGAACTGGAGAAAGCACACCCTAAGGAAGCGCATCATATCTTGGAGGCACCCTTGCGATACGCCTAAATCATACTTGTCAATGCCATATTTGTCACGGGAGAAGTCATGATGAGGTGATCGAACGTGACATCTTCTTCCTTCAACAAATGAAGAATGACTCATGGACATGGCAACCAAACATTGGATACTTCATCCGCGAACATCTATGTGCTGTGGCCACCGATTTGCGCATAGATAGGGTTATTACCGTAGGAGGGATCATCACCTTACTATCCAAATACCTTAACATCCATGTGAGTCACGAACAAGAAGCCACGGATGGCCTTTGATCAAAATACAGGCAACCTTCTCTACTACCTTTTCTTAGCCAACAAATACTCCACCCTCATCCATACCGACCATTATACCCCCACGAACCGTAACCCTCGCAACCAAGCCAATGAAGAAGGAGAGGATAAACTCGCACCCATGACTATCCCCTCTCAAAGCCTAGGAAGGACAGAAGACGCATTCTCCCATAAATCAGGCTGCAGCTGCAGCAGAACTGCACTCTCTCCACCGCCCCTCAATTGCACACGGATCAATCGAACCACATGCCCAATAGCACACGGATGTACCACAACCATGCGTAGAACAGCACGGTTCGCTCCTACATCATTGTGAGAGATTCTGATGAGCCCGTATCCCCTACAGTAGTCATAAGATCATATTTGAAAAGGGAGAGGGTGGACTTTGACGAAATACTTAAGAGGCTCAACCACTTGGAGACTTTAAACAAACTCATGAGTGAGGCCTTTGCGGAGTTCCAACGATATTGCGCACGAGAAGGAGTCACCTTCGCTGGTGCGCGCCATCCCTTCTAAAGTCTGTAAGTTCACTGGTTCTGACCCTTCTTCTTTGAGTTTCTGAATTGACTAACATCCCTAATGATGTAAAGATTCAAGCTTGGGGGAGAAGGTGTAGGAACCATGTATCTTTGCATTGCATGTTTACTTTTTGTACTTGTGAAAACTAGGGTTTTACCTAACCATGAATATGATCTCTTGTTAGACTTGTTAGGATATTTACCTAGTCTTTGTTGTGCATGTTTGATTTCAAGCAAATTGCATTTAGGTTTAGGGAGTCTATACTTGTTGAATTATGAAAAAAAAGATTTGGATGATAATGCTCAGTCAAACTTGAACATCTATATCCTCCAAGACACTTGATTGATCTTTTTAGAATAAGAAAGACTAAGGCTAACAACATATTTTAGATTGAAAAGACAATTTTAGAAATAGACTTCTTTAGAATTGTTACATGTGAGAATTCTTATAAAGTTGAAAATATTCAAATTACGCTCTTTTTAAGTTTTGACCCCGATAATTCGGTGAAGTCTAAGGATAATTTCTAAGATACACGTATTTAGAAATTGTGTGTATTCATAGTAAACATGACCCAAACTTTGCATTTGTACATATTTATTTACTTTTCCAAAAATGCAAGAGAAACACAAAAAAATCAGAAAAACAAAAAAAATACAAAAATATGAATAAAGGGTGGAGATAGAAAAATGAGTACAGACACCTATGCAAGAATGGTTGTCAATAGGCTCGCAAGATCTCCCATCCACTCGGCTTGATCTAGGGCCCGATGAAATCCTTAGGTGCATTCGGAATGCATAACCTCTCGTTTGTATCTATGCGTTAAAAAGGTAAAACCGTATCAAGTGAGAAGGTGGATTTTACTTATTATTACTTTTAATTTCTGCATTTTTTATTTTTACCAACTTTTAATTTTTCAGAATTTTTTGCATTTCCATAAGTCATGCTTTACTAACACTCCAATATGGCAAAATAATTGGATATTTACCACCCTAATACAACACTCCAATTGAAGGTGTTTGGAGCACTCTAGTAGTGTCTCCATATGACAAGATAATAAGACATTTACAACCCTAATAAAACACTTGAATTGAAGGTTTATGGAGCACTCTAGTAGTGCCTCCATATGACAAGATAATGGGGCATTTACAACCATAATACAACACTCTAATTGAAGGTGTTTGGAGCACCCTAATAGTGACTCTATATGGCAAGATAATAGGGCATTTACAACTCTAATACAACACTCCAATTGATGGGGTTTGGAGCACTCTAGGAGGGTCACCAGTTGGCAAGATAATCGGGTATTTACAACCCTAATAGAATCCAATTGAAAGTTTTTGGAGCACTCTAATAGTTTCTCCAGATGACAACATAATACAGCATTTATAAACCTTATACAACACTTCAATTGATGGTGTTTGTAGCACTGTAGTAGTATCTCTAGATGGCAAGATAATAGGGCATTTACAATCCAAAAACAACACTCCAATTGCAGATCTTTGGAGCACTCTAGTAGTGCCTCTATATGGCAAGATAATAGAGCATTTATAACACTAATACAACACTCCAATTGAAAGTGTTTGGGGCACTCTAGTAGTGTCTCTATATATCAAGATAATAAGGCATTTACAAATTGACTACAACACTCCAATTGAAGGTGTTTGGAGCACTCTAGTAGTGTCTCCATATGACAAGATAATAACGCATTTGCAGCCCCAATACAACACTCCAATTGTTGGTTTTTGGAGTACTCTAGTAGTGTATCCAGATGACAAGATTACAACCCTAAATCAAAACACCAATTGAAGGTATTTGGAGAACTCTAGTAGTGCCTCCATATGATAAGATAATTGGGCATTTACTACCCAAATACAACACTCCAATTGAAGGTCTTCGGAGCACTCTAGTAGTGTATCTACAAGGCAAGATAATAGGGCATTTACAACACTAATACAACACTCTTATTGAAGGTGTATGGAGCACTCTCATAGTGTCTCCATATGACAAGATAATAGGGCATTTGCAACCCTAATACAATATTCCTATTGAGTGTGTTTGGAGCACTCTAGTAGTGTTTGAAGATGGTAAGATAATAGGGCCTTTACAACCCTAATACAACACTCCAAATGAAGGTGTATGGAGCACTCTAGTAGTGTCTCCATTTGACAAGATAATATGTCATTTACAACCCTAATACAATTGAAGGAGTTTGGAGCACTCGAGTAGTCTCTCTCTACATGGCAAGCTAATAGGGCATTTACAACCCTTATAAACCACTCCAATTGAAGGTATTTGGAGCACTCTAGTAGGACATTGGATGGCAAGATAATGGCGCATTTACAACCAAAATACGACACTCCAATTGAAGGTGTTTGGAGCACTCTAGTAGTGACTCTATATGGTAAGATAAATGGGCATTTGTAACCCTAACAAACACTCCAATTGAAGGTATTTGGAGCACTCTAGTAGTTTCTCCAGATGACAAGATAATATAGCATTTATAACCCTTATACAACACTTCAATTTAAAGTGTTTCGAGCACTTTATTAGTGACACCAGATGGCAAGATAATGGAGCCTTTACAACCATAATAAACCACTCCAATTGAAATTATTTGGAGCAGTCTAGTAGTATCTCTATTTGGCAGGATAATTGGGTATTTACCACCCTAATACAACATTCCAATTGAAGGTGTTTGGAACACTCTAGTAGTGACACTATATGCTAAGATAATAGGGCATTTAGAACCCTAAAACAACACACCAATTGAAGGTGTATCGAGCACTCTATTAGTGTCACCATATGATAAGATAACATGGCATTTACAACCCAAAAACAACACTCCAATTAAAGGTGTTTGGAGCACTCAAATAGTGACTCTATATAGCAAGATAATTGGGCATTTACAACGCTAATACAACACTCCAATTGATGGTGTATCAAGCACTCTAGTAGTGTCTCCCGATGACAAGATAATAGAGCATTTCTAATCCTTATACAACACTTCCATTAACGGTGTTTGGAGCACTCTATTAGTGACTCCAGATGGCACTCTAGACCGCATTTACAACCCTTATAAACCACTCCAATTGAAGGTATTTGGATCACTCTACTAGGACGTTAGATGACAAGATAATAGTACATTTACAACCCAAATACGACACTCCAATTGAAGGTGTTTGGAGCACTCTAATAGTCACACTATATGGTAAGATAAATGGGCATTTGCAACCCTAATAAACACTCCAATTGAAGGTATTTGGAGCACTCTAGTAGTTTCTCCAGATGGCAAGATAATATAGCATTTATAACCCATATATAACACTTCAATTGAAGGTGTTTAGAGCACTTTATTAGTGACTCCAGATGGCAATATAATAGCGCCTTTACAACCATAATAAACCACTCCAATTGAAATTATTTGGAGCACTCTAGTAGTATCTCTATTTGGCAGGATAATTGGGTATTTACCACCCATATACAACACTCCAATTGAAGGTGCTTGGAACACTCTAGTAGTGACTCTATATGCTAAGATAATAGGGCATTTACAACCTTAATACAACACTCCAATTAAATGTGTATAGAGCACTCTATTAGTGTCTCCATATGACAAGATAATATGACATTTACAACCCTAAAACAACACTCCAATTGAAGTTGTTTCGAGCACCCTAGTAGTGACTCTATATACTAAAATAATAGGGCATTGACAACCCTAATACAACACACCAATTGAAGGTGTATCGAGCACTCTAGTAGTGTCTCCAGATGACAAGATAATAGAGAATTTCTAACCCTTATACAACACTTCCATTGACGGTACTTGGAGCACTTTATTAGTGACTCCAGATGGCAAGATAATAGCGCATTTACAACCATAATAAACCACTCCAATTGATGGTATTTGGAGCACTTTAGTATTGTCTCTATATGGCAACATAATTGGGTATTTACCACCCTAATACAACACTCCAATTGAAGGTGTTTGGAGCACTCTAGTAGTGACTCTATAAGCTAAGATAATAGGGCATTTACAATCCTAATACAACACTCCAATTGAAGGTGTATCGAGCACTCTATTAGTGTCTCCATATGACAAGATAATGTGGCATTTACAACCCTAAAATAACACTCCAATTGAAGTTGCTTCGAGCACTCTAGTAGTGACTCTATATACTAAAATAATAGGGCATTTACAGCCCTAGTACAACACACCAATTGAAGGTGTATCGAGCACTCTAGTAGTGTCTCCAGATGACAAGATAATATGGCATTTACAACCCTAAAACAACACTCCAATTGAAGTTGTTTCGAGCAATCCAGTTGTGACTCTATATACTAAAATAATAGGACATTTACAGCCGTAATACAACACACCAATTGAAGGTGTATTGAGCACTCTAGTAGTGTCTCCAGATGACAAGATAATAGAGCATTTCTAACCCTTATACAACACTTCAAATGAAGGTGTTTCGAGCACTTTATTAGTGACTCCAGATGACAAGACAATAGCGCATTTACAACCATAATAAACCACTCCAATTGATGGTATTTGGAGCACTTTAGTATTGTTTCTATATGGCAACATAATTGGGTATTTACCACCCTAATACAACACTCCTTTTGAAGGTGTTTGGAGCACTCTAGTAGTGATAAGCTAAGATAATAGGGCATTTACAACCTTAATACAACACTCCAATTGAAGGTGTATCGAGCACTCTAGTAGTGTCTTGATATGACAAGATAATAGGGCATTTACAACCCTAATACAACACTCCAATTGAAGGTATTTGGAGCACTTAAATAGTGACTCCATATGGCAAGATAATAGGGCATTTACAACCCTAATACAACACTCCAATTGAAGGAGTATCGAGCACTCTAGTAGTGTCTCCATATGACAAGATAATAGGGCATTTACAACCCTAATACAACACTCCAATTGAAGGTGTTTGGAGCACTCAAATAGTGACTCCAGATGACAAGATAGAGCACTTTAATTGACGGTGTTTGGAGCACTTTATTAGTGACTCCATATGGCAAGATAATAGCGCATTTACAACCATAATAGACCACTCCAATTGAAGGTACTTGGAGCACTCTAGTAGTGTCTCTATATGGCAAGATAATTGGGCATTTGCAACCCTAATAAACACTCCAACTGAAGGTATTTGTAGCACTCTAGTAGTTTCTCCAGATGATAAACTAATAGAGGATTTATAACTGTTATACAACACTTCAATTGAAGGTCTTTTGGTCGCTTTATTAGTGAATCCAGAAGGCAAGATAATAGCGCACTTAGAACCCAAATAAACCACCCTAATACAACACTCCAATTGAACTGGTTTCGAGTACTCTAGTAGTGACTCTATATACTAAAATAATAGGGCATTTATAGCCCTAATACAAGACTCCAATTGAAGGTGTATCAAGGAGTACTCTAGTAGTGACTCCATTCGGAGTGTTGTATTAAGGAGTTTGTAAATGCCATATTATCTTGTCATATGGAGACACTAATAGAGTGTTCCAAACACCTTCAATTGGAATGTTGTATTAGGGTGGTAAATACCCAATTATGCTGACAAATAGAGATACTACTAGAGTGCTCCAAATAACTTCAATTGGAGTGGTTTATTATGGTTGTAAAGGCGCTATTATCTTGCCATCTGGAGTCACTAATAAAGTGCTCGAAACACCTTCATTTGAAGTGTTGTATAAGGGTTATAAAAGCTATATTATCTTGTCATCTGGAGAAACTACTAGAGTGCTCCAAATACCTTCAATTGGAGTGTTTGTTAGGGTTGCAAATGCCCATTTATCTTACCATATAGAGTGACTATTAGAGTGCTCCAAACACATTCAATTGGAGTGTCGTATTTGGGTTGTAAATGTACTATTATCTTGCCATCTGACGTCCTAGTAGAGTGCTCCAAATACCTTCAATTCGAGTGGTTTATATGGGTTGTAAATGCAGTCTAGAGTGCCATCTGGAGTCACCAATAGAGTGCTCCAAACACCTTCAATTAGAGTGTTGTATTAGGGTTGTAAATGCTCTATTATCTTGCCATTTGGAGATACTAATGCAGTGCTGCAAACACCTTCAATTGGAGTGTTGTATGAGGGTGGTAAATACCCAATTCTGTTGTCATATAGAGACACTACTAGAGTGCTTCAAATACCATCAATTGAGGTGGTTCATTATGGTTGTAAATGCGCTATTATCTTGCCATCTGGAATCATAATAGAGTTCTCCAAACACCGTCAATGGAAGTGTTGTATAAGGATTAGAAATGCTCTATTATCTTGTCATCGGGAGACACTACTAGAGTGCTCGATACACCTTCAATTGGAGTGTTGTATTAGCATTGTAAATGCGCAATTATCTTGCTATATAGAGTCACTATTTGAGTGCCCCAAACACCTTCAATTGGAGTGTTGTTTTTGGGTTGTGAATGCCATATTATCTTGTCATATGGAGAGACTAATAGAGTGCTCGATACACCTTCAATTGGTGTGTTGTATTAGGGTTGTCAATGCCCTATAATCTTAGCATATAGTGTCTCTACTAGAGTGTTCCAAACACCTTCAATTGGAATGTTGTATTAGGGTGGTAAATACACAATTATCCTGCCAAATAGAGATACTACTAGAGTGCTCCAAATAACTTCAATTGGAGTGGTTTATTATGGTTGTAAAGGCGCTATGATCATGCCATCTGGAGTAACTAATATATTGCTCGAAACACCTTCAATTGAAGTGTTGTATAAGGGTTATAAATGCTATATTATCTTGTCATCTGGAGAAACTACTAGAGTGCTCCAAATACCTTCAATTGGAGTGTTTGTTCGGGTTGCAAATGCCCATTTATCTTACCATATAGAGTGACTATTAGAGTGCTCAAAACACCTTCAATTGGAGTGTCGTATTTGGGTTGTAAATGTACTATTATCTTGCCATCTAACGTCCTACTAGAGTGCTCCAAATACCTTCAATTCGAGTGGTTTATAAGGGTTGTAAATGCGGTCTAGAGTGCCATCTGGAGTCACTACTAGAGTGCTCCAAACACCTTCAATTAGAGTGTTGTATTTGGGTTGTAATTGCTCTATTATCTTGCCATTTGGAGATACTAATGCAGTGCTCCAAACACCTTCAATTCGAGTGTTGTATGAGGGTGGTAAATACCCAATTATGTTGCCATATAGAGACACTACTAGAGTGCTCCAAATTCCATCAATTGGAGTGGTTCATTATGGTTGTAAATCCGCTATTATCTTGTCATATGGAATCCTAATAGAGTGCTCCAAACACCGTCAATGGAAGTGTTGTATAAGGATTAGAAATGCTCTATTATTTTGTCATCGGGAGACACTACTAGGTGCTCGATACACCTTCAATTGGAGTGTTGTATTAGCGTTGTAAATGCCCAATTATCTTGCTATATAGAGTCACTATTTGAGTGCTCCAAACACCTTCAATTAGAGTGTTGTTTTTGGGTTGTAAATGCCGTATTATCTTGTCATATGGAGACACTAATAGAGTGCTCGATACACCTTCAATTCGAGTATTGTATTAGGTTTGTAAATGCCCTATTATCTTAGCATATATAGTAACTACGAGAGTGTTCCAAACACCTTCAATTGGTGTGTTGTATTAGGGTGGTAAATACCCAATTATGTTGCCATATAGAGACACTACTAGAGTGCTCCAAATACGTTCAATTGGAGTGGTTTATTATGGTTGTAATTGCGTTATTATCTTGTCGTCTTGAGTCACTAATAAATGTTCCAAACACCGTAAATGGAAGTGTTGTATAAGGGTTATAAATGCTCTATTATCTTGTCATCTGGAGACACTACTAGAATGCTCGATACACCTTCAATTGGAGTGTTGTTTTATGGTTGTAAATGCCCTATTATCTTAGCATATAGAATCACTAATAGAGTGCTCGATACACCTTCAATTGGATTGTTGTATTTGGGTTGTAAAGGCCCTATTATCTTGCCATATGGAGTCACTATTTGAGTGCTTCAAACACCTTCAATTGGAGTGTTGTATTGGGGTTGTAAATGCCCTATTATCATATCATATGGAGACACTACTAGAGTGCTCGATACACCTTCAATTGGAGTGTTGTATTAGGGTTGTAAATGCCCTATTATCTTAGCTTATTCACTACTAGAGTGCTCCAAACACCTTCAATTGGAGTGTTGTATTAGGCTGGTAAATACCCAATTATGTTGCCATATAAAGACAATACTAGAGTGCTTCAAATACCATCAATTGGAGTGGTTTATTATGGTTGTAAATGCGCTATTATCTTGACATCTGGAGTCACTAATAAAGTGCTCCGAGTACCGTCAATGGAAGTGTTGTATAAGGGTTAGAAATGCTCTATTATCTTGTCATCTGGAGACACTACTAGAGTACTCGATACACCTTCAATTGGTGTGTTGTATTTCGGCTGTAAATTCCCTATTATTTTAGTATATAGAGTCACTACTAGAGTGCTCGAAACAACTTCAATTGGAGTGTTGTTTTAGGGTTGTAAATGCCATATTATCTTGTCATATGGAGACACTAATAGAGTGCTCGATACACCTTCAATTGGAGTGTTGCATTAGGGTGGTAAATAGCCAATTATGTTGCCATATAGAAACACTACTAGAGTGCTCCAAATACCATCAATTGGAGTGGTTTATTATGGTTGTAAATGCGCTATTATCTTGCCATCTGGAGTCACTAATAAAGTGCTCCAAGTACCGTCAATGGAAGTGTTGTATAAGGGTTAGAAATGCTCTATTATCTTGTCATCTGGAGACACTACTAGAGTGCTCGATACAACTTCAATTGGTGTGTTGTATTAGAGCTGTAAATGCCCTATTATCTTGTCATATGGAGACACTAAAAGAGTGCTCTATATACCTTCAATTGGAGTGTTGTATTAAGGTTGTAAATGCCCTATTATCTTAGCATATAGAGTCACTACTAGAGTGTTCCAAACACCTTCAATTGGAGTGTTGTATTTGGGTGGTAAATACCCAATTATCCTGCCAAATAGAGATATACTAGAGTGCTCCAAATAACTTCAATTGGAGTGGTTTATTATGGTTATAAAGGCGCTATTATCTTGCCAGTCGGAGTCACTAATAAAGTGCTCGAAACACCTTCAATTGAAGTGTTGTATATGGGTTATAAATGCTATATTGTCTTGTCATCTGGAGAAACTACTAGAGTGCTACAAACACCTTTAATTGAAGTGTTGTATATGGGTTATAAATGCTATATTATCTTGTCATCTGGAGAAACTACTAGAGTGCTCCAAATACCTTCAATTGGAGTGTTTCTTAGGGTTGCAAATGCCCATTTATCTTACCATATAGAGTGACTATTAGAGTGCTCCAAACACCTTCAATTGGAGTGTCGTATTTGGTTTGTAAATGTACTATTATCTTGTCATCTAACGTCCTACTAGAGTGCTCCAAACACCATCAATGGAAGTGTTGTATAAGAATTAGAAATGCTCTATTATCTTGCCATCGGGAGACACTAATGCAGTGCTCCAAACACCTTCAATTAGGGTGGTAAATACCTTATTATGCTACTAGAGTGTTCTAAATAGTAAATACCATCAATTGGAGTGGTTCATTATGGTTGTAAATGCGCTATTATCTTGAAATCTGGAATCATAATAGAGTGCTCCAAACACCGTCAATGGAAGTGTTGTATAAGGATTAGAAATGCTCTATTATCTTGTCATCTGGAGACACTACTAGAGTGCTCGATACACCTTCAATTGGAGTGTTGTATTAGCGTTGTAAATGCCCTATTATCTTGCTATATAGAGTCACCATTTGAGTGCTCCAATTGAAGGTGTATGAAGGACTTTAGTAGTGTCTCCATATGACAAGCTATTAGGGCATTTGCAACCCTAATACAACGGTCCAATTGAAGGTGTTTGGAACACTCTAGCAGTGTCTCCGGATGGCAAGATAATAGGGCATTTACAACATAATACAATACACCAATTGAAGGTGTGTGGAGCACTTTAGTAGTGTCTCCATATGACACGATAATAGGGCGTTTACAACCCTAATACGACACTCCAATTGAAGGTGTTTAGAGCCCTCTAGTAGTGACTCTATATGACAAGATAATAGTGCATTTATAAGCCTAATACAACACTCCAATCGAATGTGTTTGGAGCACTCTGGTAATGTCTACAGATGAAAATATAATAGGGCATTTATAACCCTAATACAGCACTCCAATTGAAGGTGTTTGGAGCACTCTAGTATTCTCTCTAAATGGAAAGATAATGTGGCATTTGCAAGCCTCATACAACACTCTAGTTGTAGGTGTTTGGAGCACTCTAGTAATGTCTCCAGATGGAAAAATAATTAGGCATTTACAACCCTAATGCAATACTCTAATTGAAGGTGTTTGGAGCATTCTACTATGTGGAAAGATAATAGGGCATTTACAACCCCAATAAAACACTCCAGTTGAAGGTGTTTGGAGCACTCTTGTTATGTCTCCAAATGGCAAGATAATAGGGCATTTACAACGTTAATAAAACACTCCAATTGAAGGTGTTTTTGGACAATCTAGTAGTGTCTCCAGATGGCAAGAAAATATTGCATTTGCAACCCTAATACAACACTCCAATTGAAGGTGTTTGGAGCACTCTAGTAGTGTCTCTATATGGCAAGATAGTAGGGCATTTATTGTTAGTTTGTAATAATCTAGAAGTCAATAATACGATAAATTATCATAAAGCTTTGTTCATGAATTGGATGTTTAATTATATATTATTTTGTTGCCTTGAGTATTATTGCATTTATGAATAATTCTGAGTTCATTACTGGAATTGTGAAACTTCATAATACATATGATATGCTCTTAAAAGTCTCTGACCGAGGTAATTAGCAGGAACACTAATTACCGCTACAAAGTTAGTGTGTGGATTAAAAGATGGTCATGTTTTACAGATCACTAACAAGAGATGTCATTTTAATCACACAAATATATGTTCTAGGAACATGATATTTAACAGACCCCGAATGAAACATTAAATAGAATTATGTTCGTGTCATTAATGTTTTCATTCAGTGTTAAGTTCTAAAGTATGAGGTATTCATCTATCCTACTAAGAGATGTGTATGTGTGATTGTTATCTAACGTTGTCGGTAAAACGCAGTCATAACGGTAGCTCTTCGGTATACATAGCTTAGCTGAGGTAGTGATGGTTTACCAAAAGTACTATTGTCCCTCGTATATATATACGAGCTATAGCATCACTGGACCCCTTGGTAGAGCAAGCTTATCTGCTAGCGGTATAATTACAAGAGTAATTATATTTGATAATCTGCTCAAGATCAAGAAAAAATTAAGTTTGCAAGGATGACACACACCTACCTTGAAACTGATCTAATAGCTATGAGACGATAGAATTGACATGAGTAAAATAGTTTACTGGATCGTGGTATTGTACAGTATAGCATCATCTGTGTAATTGGATGGTCATAGTGCAGATGTCAGATGCCTCCTATGATTATAGAAGTTAAAATAGTTTTAATTCTATTTACCAACATAATACAGATCCTATTGGGTCACACCATATAGGAGCTACTCGGAGAATCTTATTGATTAATTATAAATTGATTATGATTAATAATAAGATGGATATAATTAATTATACGTGATATAATTAAATTATAAATGTTATATAAGATGACAAGCAAAAACAACGGTTAATTTATAAACGTGCACGACACGTATAAAAGTTACCGAAACAACAACCGCAAGAAATATAATTGTTTAGAATAATTATATGGATATTAATTGGATTTGGGCTGAGTGCATTTTGGTCTTTTCACATGTCATCCTTATCCACATGACATGTCATCATCCTTATCCACCGAGGGTATTTTAGTTTTTCACTTTGAAACCTCCTTACTATTAACACCTCGTTACTATTCATGGGGTATTTCGGTCATTTGGCAACCGCCATATAACCCTATAAATAAGGGTGGAGGGGTAGAGAGAAAAACTACTAATTCACTAGTATCATTTCGTGTCGAATCGAATCAGTATTTTCTCTCTTTCTCGGTTTCTCTCCCAAATAGTGTTTTGGGTTAGAAAAGGATGTCATACGTAATCCACGTATAATCTTGCAGGTTGTTGAGAAGTATATTTGCGGGATCGGTGAATAGTATTTTCTCAAATTTTGCGGTATTTCAGTTTTGCTTAATAGTGAACTGAAAATTCATGAATAGAGTTACTATGCCTTTTTTGGTGAATAGTATTTTTGCAGAATCCAGCGGTTCATAGTATTTCTGGCAAAAGAAATAAACCACTCTCCGGTTAATCTTGGTGGATAACCGATAGAGGTATCAGACGTCTGATACTCCGAGACGAGTCATTCTCAGATGTCGCTCTTCTGGCTTAGCTGCATTCCAATTAGAATTTAGAGACAAGTTATAATATGTTATATTAATCTATTTAATTGGTAAGTAGATTAAAGTTTTAGAGATCAATAATGGAGTAGATCTGTAAAAGGATTAAATTGGGTTTTGATGCCAAAGGAATACTGAAGGTGAACCGCCTTGGAAAGTTTCCTGACATACCCCGTTTAATCCTTGGCTTAAGTTAGAAGTAAAATTTTTGTTTTATGTTATTTTCGCATCTTAAGCAAATAAATGGGTTTGAACAGTCAAAACCCCAACATACTTAATCAATGGGTTTGAACAATCAAAACCCCAACATTTATAACCCTAATACAACACTCTAATTGATGGTGTTTGGAGCATTCTAGTAGTGTCTCTTGATGGCAAAATAATAGGGCATTTACAACCCTAATACAATACACCAATTGAAGGTGTTTGGAGCACTCTAGTACTGTCTCTAGATGGCAAGATAATATGGTATTTACAACCCTAACAACACTCCAATTGAAGGTGTTTGGAGCACTCTAGTAGTGTCTCCAAATGGCAAGATAACAGGACATTTGCAATCGTAATACAACACTTCAATTGAAGGTGTTTGGAGCATTCTAGTAGTGTCTCTAGATGGCAATATAATTGATGCAGCCAATTAATGAGAGAAACAAAAGGGAATTTAGTGCTGCCAATTAACAGCTCATTAAAAACATAATATCATGGCTCATTAAAGAGAAAATCATGCTGCTTTAAAATTATATATTGCAAGATTTTGTAACAACTCATTTTTATTTCCTTTTTATTATAAATAAGCTCATAGGTTAGAGGAGAGGAGATTAGATTAGAGTTATTTTATTTTTGTCTTAGTGTGATGCTAAGCTTAGGGTGAGTGAGTCCCCTCGGGTCTCCTTTGGGTGAGTGAGTCCCCATTGGATCCCTGTTGGGTGAGCAAATCCCTTAAGGGTTGAGTGAGTCCTCTTTTGGTTGATTAGCCCCAACAAATATCTTGTATCGTTACTATTTTATCAGTATAATTTGTGTTTGCATTTTTTTCCGCTATCAATAATAGGGCATTTACAACCCTAATACAATACTCTAATTGAAGGTGTTTGGAGCACTCTAGTAGTGACTCTAGATGGCAAGATAATAGAGTTTTTACAATCGTAATACAATACTCCAATTGAAGGTGTTTGGAGCACTCTAGTAGTGTCTGTATGACAAGATAATAAAGCATTTAAAGCCCTAAGACAACACTCCAATTTAAGATGTTTGGAGCACTCTAGTAGTGTCTCTTTATGGCAAGATATTAGGGCATTTACAATCCTAGGCACCCCTCCTGACACCATGACAATCATAGCCATATAAGTGGCCGGTGCTACCGTGGCCAGAGATAGTCAGAGTCATTCTTGTCAGATAGAAACCCTTAGCCTATCGGGTCTGCCTGACATTTGATCAAATGACCCGTATTCAAATCAAAACCAACGGTTCCTCACTTGTGGATCCCACTCGTTAGTCGACTGAATTAATCTAAATGATTTAGTGCGAATCTCAAAGCCCAAATACTTAATATCCATGCCCTGCACACTGGTTAATGATCCAATGAACCCATTAAGGCCGAATAGCCCAATCTTAAAGCCCCCTTGAACAGATCATAACCCACACTAATCTCAAAGCCCATATGATGAGATCCAGTGCCTTTGCACATTGATTAAAAGCCTAACACATATCTTGATGCATTAAACCCTAATCTCAGAAGCCTAGCACCAATCTCAAAGCCCAAAAATGATTAAAAGATGTCCTTTTTACATATAAATCCATATGTTTCTTGAAAATTTACAGAAAAGCCCTTAGAAATTTTCAATCAAGTCCCTGGCAGCATAAAACCTCTCCAAATAGGCCCTTGGAAGCCCAAATTGCACTCCAAACCCTATCAAATGATCAAATTACAGCCTCAGGTCCCTGGAAGTACAAAAACTTCACAGAAAAGCCCTTTCCAGTCCTTTTTCACCATAACTTCTTCGTTTTAAGTCCAAATCGACTCAAACCAATTTCAATTGAACCCAAAATAAATTATTTACAATTTCAAGTAGTAATTGAAGATATCCAAGCTTGAGCTAAAACCTAAAATGACCAAAATACCCCTCTCTTGACATATCTTTATAAATAAAAATATAAAAATAATGTTTAAATATATTTGCTTAAGTGCAAATCATATAGCTGACGAGAGTAATTAACGGCGGGGGCTTACGCCCGTCGGGAGTTAAATATCGCCACAATCAAATAATAAAACCCCATATGCTGATTATGAATTGTAGTCCCGTCACAAGAGTGAACCGGAAGGAATTACCGAGAGATATCCCGGAACTCTATTCCACATTGCACTAAATGGATCAACATAACATATTTCCCCTTCTCTTTCTTAGTGCAACTCTCAGAGCCCTACAACTGTATCGGGCAATGGTCTAAAGATGTGTTGGGGATACGCTTCTGAGTTAAGTTCAGCAAAGATTGATTCCATTCTTCCGACATGAGAAATCTGTCTGATCTCGCCATATGTGGGATTTCTCGTTCGTTGCTCCATGTGAACCTTCCTCCATGCATTGTCATGTTTAGCAAACCTAGCTCAGATACTAGGTTGGCAAAGATCAATGTTTGTCGCCATTCACTATGGTTGTTTGTTCTATCTTTTGGTTCTATTATTACATTGAAATCTCCGCACAAAATCTAGGGATTTCCGTCTGTTGGTTTTATTTGTCTCAATTCATCATAGAAATGGCTTCTCCCTTGCCTTTCCGACGGGCCATAAATTTCGATAAAGTAAAATTAGGAGTCATCTAGATTGTTTCTGAGGAGTATAGTGGTTGTATGATTAGTTATTTGAGATTGTACTTGAGTGAATCTGCTTGAGGACCAAGCTATTAATACTCCACCTCTCATGCCCGTAGCTGGGATTTCGAAGTGACCATCAAGAGATCGACTGACTGTTTGAGTTTTGCTTCATCAAAGTATTGTAATTTCGTCTCTTGTAGACATACAATTTGAGGCCTCTCAATTAATAGAATCTTTCTAATTACCAGTCTTTTTGGTCGTTTATTCAAACCTCTTATATTCCAAGATATAAAATTAAAATTGAGTCTACGATTTGTATTCATTGATAGCCAAAAAATCCTTCTAATTCCTTTGACTTAAAACAATATGTGAAGATACATGGAACCGAATTTCAAAAACTAAATACCACCCTTCTGCTAACCCAATTAATTATGTCTCTACTTCCTTCAAACAACAAACTCGAGTGAACCCAATCAAGTACTTCTAAATTTAAAATTGCTAAAACCAATAACATTAAAAACCTTGCCAACTTCCCAAAGACAAAGTATGACGATATCTGTTTAACCATTAATCGGAATCAAGAACTCTGATAGTGCAAATGTCTGGTTGATGCGCTCCTGGAGCTACTGGTCAACTATAAGTCCTGCCATTGATGCCACTATACTGGCCTATGCATGTGATAAAGGGTCAAGAGTTTGCAAGTATGACAAGTTGGGTGTCACCAACGGTTTCTTTCATTTTTGCTTTGCCTTGACCGAAGTTTCCTCGACCTGAATGTACCCTTGTGTGACCTTTGCTCAATCAACAGCTGATAGGTATACTCCCCCTGCTTCACCTACAATCTGTTGTTCTGGTGTCACACGGCCTGGTGTTTCCTCAAAACCCAGCGGCGGTCCCTCTAGCAAGGGAGAATCATCCCTACGATACTCCTGCTCATGTACTTGGATTAGACTCCCTTCTTCATTCTCTTGTTCTTCTGTTTCATTTTCTATCTGTGAAACAATGGCTGCAAGACCCTTATAATCCCCTTCCAGTTGTACAGGCTTAAATTTAGAAGGTGCATAAGGCCCAGGTTAGAGGGATTGAACTCCATTGTTGCATATTGGGTCATGGTAGAAAATAGATGCTGGTAAGAGACTCCTCTGGTGCAGTTTGGGTCTTAGCTCTGATAGGCCGATAATTAATTATCGAAGTTGCAGCCCTCTTAAATTTTTAGAGCCTAAAAACAAGGCCTACGTGCTACTTTATCCTTATTTTAGATAGCAGCTCCTTGAATTAATATTTCTTTTCTTATGCCCGAAGTGAACCAGGCCAGCATCTCTACAGTAGGATTGTAAGCTGTCAATTTGATTTTGAAGCTAAAAAGTGCACCAGTCCCTTTAATGCACATCAACTCTACATTAAACCCTTCACTCAGACTGTACCTATTCTCCATACGCGTGACCCCTACTAAACTCAGATAATTAACATTAGTTGGTAGCATTGTGCCTTCTTTTCTTATGTCAGAACCTAGGTTGTCCGATTTTGCCTTTTCATTATTTTGAAATTAAACTAGAGTAGGCATGATTTGTGTAAGAATTGCTCCATTTGCCTCAATCACAGTCTCTTTTGCCCTCTTTTTAATCATTTCATGTATCCCTCCATTTTAGCTGCTCACTTGAGGATTGAACCATGTGTTTCTGCCCATCCAGTTGTGAGAACTTACTTCTCCATTGTCACCCCCACGTTCCGATTCTGACTAAAGTCATCTCTCCGGCGATAGTCGTTATTACCAAAATCTTCTCGTCTCTGCCTTCTTTGTCTCCTTTCTCTTTGAAAGTCTTGCTTTGAACCAAGTTCCTCTATGTTTGTCTCTCTAACCCTCCAAAGGGCTGGTGGTGGTTGAGGGTTGTCCGATGGCGGTGAAGTTAGTTCATTTTGTATGTTGACAAAACCTTCTAATTGAATTCTGACCAACTTTATGTGTGGATCAGCAGTCGTGAGAAGTTCTTAAGGAATATTCTTTGGGTCATGGCAAGCAATCAAAACCCTTAGAGATTCAAACCGTCCATTCACATGAACCGATGTCATGACATGTACATATCCTATGCCCGAAATGAGATGGTTTATTTCCTGTTCATTTATGTAATATATTGGTACACCGTAGAGCTTGACCCGTGCTCTATACAGCATCCGATTTGGCACCATACCCAACGTCGGTGACCATTGTTTGAGTTGCACCTCAGTTCCATTTGCTAACTGAAAACAACTTCTCTTATCGTCGTTTGGCACGTATCAGCATCAGCAAACTCAACTAGCATGTCCCCTATGGTTGAGTCTGGTGCTGTGACTTTAAAATCTCTGGGGTGTAGGTCAAAGTGGTTAGCCAAGGCCGTGGCAATGTGCTGGCTCAAATACGGATCAGCATGGTGTGGGCCGTCTAACATTACTACAGAGTAGTCTAACACGCTATATGAGGCACTGGACCTCGGCGACAGGTAGACCCTGACGGTGCCTAGTCTTCCTTCCACCAGTGATGGTGGGAGAAGATCCATCTCCTCCCAATCAGAGTTGTTAACTTGTGACATAGAGGTTTGCTCTTAAAAAAAAAATTTGTTGTGGTTGTGTGCTTCTCTGTGACTATAATAGGCCCTTTTATATGAGGTTTGCCATTACTGAGCTTGCACCTACCTGCTGTATGACCGTGTTGTCTACATTTAAGGCATCTGATAACGTCCCTGCAGTCCGAGCTCTTGTGTCCTTTAGAGAGACACTTAAAACACATGTTTTGTGCCATTAATACTATCATCTGCTTTAGTAGTTCAGGATGTAGCTTTCTGACTAGCTGTTGAGTAGGTTTGGTCTTGCGTTTCCTACTGACTAATGTCTAGTCATTCTCCATAAGAGTATGGTCTTGCTGCTTGATCAGAGTATGGTCTCTCCATAAGAGAGGCCTTTGTGTAGTGAGCATCGGCTGTCCTTCCCTCCCAGTTTGGTAGCAGCTATAGCGTCTACTGTTGCCTTGCGCCATGCTAGTCGCCCCTCCATCTCCCAGTGTCCATCTTTTAACTCCCAAGAGAGTCAAATTCCAATTATATCAAAATTACTTGTCAAATTTCAAAAACTTTAATTTGTTGGATCATTAATTCAATGTTGAACTAATTAATATGTAATGTATTATGTATTGATATTGTCAATTTTATGTCAATTAAAAATGATTGTTTGCCGTTTATAATCAAACAGTGATGTATCATATAAGGTGGGACCTTTAATGTGTAGAATTTATGGGTAATATTCATTTTTAGTGATTGATTAAATTAAAAAATTATCAAAATTAGACAATTATATATATTGATTTGGTCCCCAAAAAAATACTGGACAATTGTATAATAATCGACTGAACTAAATAGAATAAATTAATTTCTTATTATCTCATTAAACAAGAATGTCATAGGTTTTAGATAAGATGGAACAAAAGAGGCTCTAAGATGTATGGCACTCTCATGCTTTCTTGAGAAGAAGTTGGTTCAGATATTCCGCACTACAGTTTTGTATTAAATACATATGTCCCATGAAAGTAATGATGTTTTTTCGCCAAAGCCAACATGGTTACGTTAATTGTTATTTTTCTTTCCAGTGGAAACAACATTAATTGTTATTTTTCTTTGATAATAATTTAGCAAATTTTTAATCTATTTTTCAATGATTGACAAATTAGATGAAGTTCAATTCCACTAGCTAGCTAGCCGCCAGTTAGCCTCCATAAATATTTTTGATCTTTTGGCATTTCTTTGACGTCTCGTGTATAAAATCTTGTATTTCTTCCTTTATTCCAGTCTCAATACTCAACAAACAAAATTGATTTCACATGAGATTAAAAAAGGGAAGAGAATTGGTGATGTTTGACCAGCCAACACAATTGACTTCAACAGAAAGTGATGTTTGACTAGTCAAACGCACCCCAACTTGATAGACTACGAAAGTATAGTAACAGATGGCATATCAAAGGACAAAGGTTGTGTCAAGGAAACATATAAGGTCCACACTAACCGTACACATTAAAGGTCCTTTAATGCATGTATGCTATCATTCTATCAATATATATACAAATATCTGAATACGAAACACCTTAAACTACTTTTTATATATATAAATGTGTGAGGTCTGACTTACCAAAATTAAATTTTAATTGGTCATAAAAAATTCATGTCCGAATTTTCAATCCATGACTTTCATATTAATATATACAATACAAGGAGAAGTGTTAATACCTATTATAGAACTTAAGCTTTAGTACCATATTTATCGAATTTGACATATTTTGAACTAAACCTACATTCCAAATTAAGCCGCCTCTTTTTCAAAAAGTCTTCCCCTAAATAGTCGCATATTCGCCAAAAACAGTACAATCGAATGGTTTGTTTGAGCAATCGAACTTAATTGGATATGTATTATTCCACTGATGGTGAGTCAAACCGAACTATCATTGTGTTTTTTGAGATATATTAATTCTAAAAACATCAGCGTTCACAAAGTACAAGTCAAAAAATTATGGAGTATAATTGTTTTTGTTTTTTTTTCCGGGTCGAAAGCAGTCCTCCACTTCACCTCACCCTTAATCTAGGTGCGGCTCATGTAGACCACTCCATTGTCATTTTTTTGGCTCATGTGCACTATGTCCTTCCAAAAGAAGAGAGGGTTTCTCTGACTTAATCAGTCCACTCCTAAATTATAGAAATTACTCACTCGTGGGATCCACTGGGATGATAAGCTTCTATTGGTTGTGAGAGCCACCCTCTTTTGACCTCAACAACACAGTTTAAGTGTATCGACGACTTGCTAGTTTTGACCGAATGTAAAATCATCATTGTGCATGTGAAACAATCAAGCTAACGAGCAACGTCTAAATCACTCAAGCTAACTAATAAAGGAATAATATGATCATCCCAAAAATTCAAGATATCATAATAATAAGAAATTAAGAGACATTCTGCTTCACTGTATATGAACAGGGCCTTTTCAAAAACTACGTCAAAATTGCTAATGTTTAGAAAATATATTCTGTACTTTTCTTCACTGTATAACAAATTAGGTCAAACATTTACTGTCATTGATATTTTTTTGGATTAACAGAATAAATCTAATATTAAATATGTTTTGCTAATGTTTAGAAAATATATTCTGTACTTTTCTTTTTAAATCAAAACTTTGTATGTAATTACGCTTTTCAATTTTAATACTATATGTTATCTAGCTATCCTATTAGATATTATATAATCAATTAGAGAAACCGAAATAGAATTCTATTTCTTTGAAAGAAAGAACGGAATGCTGACCTAGCTGCAGCTCCATAGCAATTCTAGTTTCAAAGATTTCTTGCTATAAAAGCAGTCCCATATATTGATTCTTACATAACAAATTCAGAGATCCAAAACTTAGAGAGTAAAATGCTTCCTTTAGCCTTTATCTGTTTCTTTATCTCAGTCATAATGATAATTTTTATAGAGACAGAGATGAGAGTTTTTTTTTCTGATTTTTCTTATTATATATCTAAAGCATATACAGTGAGTATATATATCTCCCTTTCTATTTTACCGTTGACATTCCAACGGTTCATTTCTAACTATTCTAAATTACAATTTTACCCTTCTCTTTATTTTACAATTTTACCCTTCTCTTTATTTTACAATTTAACCCTTCTAGTTTATTTTATTCTTCAACACTCCCCCTCAAGCTAGGATTATAAATGTCGATTAATCCTAGCTTGCTCGTTATTTCTTCAAACATTCTCGGAATTAGTCCCTTGGTGAAGATATCGGCTAATTGGTCTTGACTCTTCACATAAGGGGTTTCAATCTCTTTTGCTTGTACTTTCTCTCTTATGAAATGACAATCAATTTCAATATGCTTTGTTCTTTCATGAAATATGGCATTTGAAGCAATGTGTCTTGCCGCATTGTTATCACAAAACATCTTCATTGGCTTGTCAATTTTGAAGTTCAACTCTTCAAGCAATTGTTTAATCCACGTGAGTTCACTTGCGGTGGATGCCATGGCACGATATTCTGCTTCCGCGCTTGATCGTGCCACAACATTTTGCTTCTTGCTTTTCCATGTGACTAAGTTTCCGCCTACAAATGTGCAATAGCCGGTTGTTGATTTTCTATCAAAGCTCCCGGCCCAATCTGCATCGGAATAGCCACATACATCATTAGATTTATTATTTTTCATCAATACACCCTTTCCGGGCGATTTCTTTAAATATCTTAAAATCCTATCAATTGCATCCAAATGAGGTTTTCTTGGTGCGTGCATGAATTTGCTAATTTGGCTTACCGCAAATGATATATCTGGTCTTGTTACCGTTAGATAAATTAGCTTACCTACAAGCCGTTGGAATTGGTTGATATCTTCCAACGGTTTCCCTTCTTCAAGATTTAACTTACAATTGCTATCAATTGGTGTTGAGACCGGTTTGGATCCTAATTTTCCCGTTTCTTTTAGAAGGTCAATGGTATATTTTCTTTGCGAAATAAATAATCCTTTGATAGAATGAGCTATTTCAATTCCTAAAAAATATTTAAGTCTACCAAGATCTTTAATTTCGAATTTTTCTTTTAAGTGTTTTTTAACATTGTTAATTTTTTCACAATTGTTTCCGGTTATAATTATGTCATCAACGTAAACAAGGACAATTGTGGTATCATTATTTTCATGCTTTGAAAATAGTGAGGTATCCGATTGGCTTACTTTAAAACAAAGAAAAATTAAAAATTGAGAAAGTTTTCCATACCATGCCCTTGGAGATTGTTTAAGTCCATAAATTGATTTTTTTAACCTACAAACAAGGTTAGTATTTTTTTCTTTTACATGACCCGGTGGTAGGGTCATATAAACCTCTTCCTCAAGTGTTCCTTGAAGAAATGTGTTTTTAACATCCATTTGATATAAACTCCACCCATTATTTACCGCTATGGAAAGTAATATCCTTATGGTGTTCATCTTTGCTACCGGAGCGAAGGTCTGTTGGTAATCAATACCATATGTTTGGGTATACCCTTTGGCAACTAGCCGGGCTTTATACCATTCTATAGATCCATCGCTTTGGTATTTTATTTTATAGACCCATTTGCATCCAACCGATTTTTTATTTTTTGGTAATGGTACAATGGTCCATGTGTCATTTTTTTCTAAGGCTTGAAGTTCTTCTTCCATAGCCTTATACCACACCGGTTGGTTAATGGCTTCCTCAAAATTTCTTGGCTCCTCTATTTTAGAAAGTGAACTAATAAATGCACGGTGGGATTTTGAAATATTTTTATATGAAATAAAATTTTCAATAGGATATTGAACCTTATAGGTTTCGAAATCTCGTAACCTTGTTGATGGTTGTCGATGACGAGTTGACCTCCTCCTAGGTTCCTCTTCATTATTTCCACCTTCTTCAATATTTTCTTCTTCAACGTTTTCTTCTTCTTCTTCTTCTTCTTCTTCTTCTTCCTCCGCTCCATTTTGAGAGGTGTTATCACTTTCTTCCCTTTCTTCTTCTTCATCATTTCCTACAATTCTTTGCTCAATAATTTGATTAGTAGACATAGGAATGACAAAGTCATTTGTACTAATTTGATTATCAATCTTATCTTTGTTTTTAAAATATGGCTCGTTTTCAAAAAATGTTACATCTCTAGAAATATAAAGTTTTTTATTTATAGGGTCATAGCATTTATAACCTTTCTTTTGAGATGAATATCCTAGAAAAATAGCCTTTATAGAAGTATGGTCTAATTTATCTCTTTTATTTTGGTGTACATAACATGTACATCCAAAAATTCTTAGGTGATTAAAAATTATTTTTCTTTGGTAAATAATTTCTAATGGACTTTTATTTTTTAAAACGACACTTGGCAATCTATTTATCAAATAAGTTGCGGTAAGAACGGCATCCGACCAATAGATTTTTGGAACATTGGTTTGAAACATAAGTGCTCTTGTCATTTCAAGTAGATGACGGTTTTTTCTTTCGGAAATTCCATTTTGTTGTGGAGTATAAACACAAGTTGTTTGATGTATGATTCCCTTTTGTTTCAAGAAGTTTGAAAAACTTTGATTTACAAATTCCGTTCCATTATCGGTTCTAAGAATTTTAATTTTAACATTGTATTGATTTTCAATTAAATTTGAAAATTCTTGAAAGTAAGAAAAAACCTCACTTTTATTTTTTAATAAATATAAGTATGTTAGTCGTGAAAAATCATCTATGAATGTAACAAAATACTTAAAATCATTGTAAGAGTTTATGGGAGCGGGTCCCCAAACATCGGAATGAACAAGTTCAAAAATATGATTACTCTTTGAATTTGAGCTTACAAAAGGAAGTCTCGTATACTTAGCTAGTTTGCATACTTCACAATTGCTACAATCCAAATTAGAAAAATCAAAAATATATTTTAAAGTTCTATCGGAAGGATGCCCAATTCTTCTATGCCATAAGTGTCCCATGTCTTGCACTTAGGTGTTGAAATTGTATTTTCGGCTATACAAAAAATATAATCCATTTTTGAAAACACCTTCACCAATCATCCTCTTGGATATTAAATCCTGAAAAAATACATTTTGAGGTGAAAAAATAATTTCACAATTTAATTCTTTTGAAAGTTTTCCCATAGATAATAGATTGGCGGTGCAATTTTTTACATGCAAAACATTTTCAATTTCTTTTGAAAAAACAATAAGTGAGCCATAACCACAAATTTTCATTTTTTTCACCATTTGCAACATAGACAAATTCTTGACCATTCCCTTTTTTATAATTTTGTAAAAACTTTTTATTTCCGGTCATGTGGTCAGTTGCACCAGAATCTAAAATCCAATCTAAGTTATTTTTTGGGTATTCACTATTTAAATTTCCTAAATTTGTGCATTTTATTTGCTTTGTTTCAGATTTATTTGGGCTTATACCATTTCGTTTGTTTGGTATAATATACAAATTTTGGTTTGGGCTACTAGTTTTAATTAATTTTTGAGATTTAAAAGAACCTGGATTGGGCCCTCTATTTAACAGCCCACTTAGTTGTGAGAGAATAGCTCCCAATTCAGATCGGGTTGGAGCAGATCCAACTGGAGCAGCGCATGTAGCAGCCATCAAGGCAGTAGAGGCGGGCATGTGTGTTTGAGAGGCGGACCCGTTAAGGAGAGGAGCAGACACGGTTGGAATTAATGCAGAGGAAGCGGACCCATTAATAACAGGAGCGGACCTGTTATTGAAAGGGGCGGACCCGTTTAGAAAATCCACAGAAGAAGCGGACCCAACACAGAAGGTCTCGTTTCTTTCTTCTTCGAATCGCGCCGCCCCAACAGACATCTTCTCCCCCTTAGGGTTTCTCCCTCTGTCACTTTTACCATTGTTGCCCCACCATTTCGGTCTCAATTCGGGATAGAGAAACCAACATTTATTCTTCTCGTGTCCCTCTTTCTTACAATGTTCGCATTTCTCGGTGATTCCTCCTTTTTTTCCGAAATTTGGTTTTTTGGCAGTGGCAAAGGCGTGAGTCTCTCTTCCCTCTTCAACTGTGACTTGTGCACTACCCATGGCTTCTCTTTTGCTTTCTTCCTGTTGGATCATATTTTTTATTTGAGAATAGGAAGGAAGAGGGATTGTATTCATGATCTGAGCTCGCACAGACTCATAGCTCGGGTTTAATCCCGCAAGGAGCTCGAATATGTCATCTTCTTCCTCACGTTTTCTGATTACGGCCAAATCAGCAGTTTGCGGCCGGTACAAGCGAAGTTCGTCTTTTTTCTTTTGAAGAGCACCAAGGTACTCTACATATTTTCTCTCGCCTTGTTTTTCTTGCTGAATTTCTTGCTTGAGTTGGTAAATGAGAGAATAATTGTTTTCTTGACCGTACATGGCTTTGACAGCTTCCCATAGCTCAAAAGCCGTGTCGGGAAGGAGAAATAGTTCTGAAATGGACGGCTCCATAGAATTTGTGAGCCACGTTATGATTTTGTCGTTCTGAGTTCTCCATTTTCTCATTGCCTTTTTTTCTGCTTCAGTCAGTAACAGCGGATTTGCGACTTCGGGCACTTTATTTTCTCCTGTGATGTATTCTAGCATTTCTCGACCGCTAAGCGCTCTTGCCGCAGCCTTTGCCCATGTAAGATAGTTTCTGCCGTTGAGCAAAGTATTGGTGAGCTTGGAAACATTAGTGGAACCCTCGTTGTGTCCCTCGTGAGCCATTCTTGCTCTTTTCTATTTTTTTCTATTATGGGTTTTTGTGTGTATTTTTCTGATCTCAAGAGCTTAGTGCTCTGATACCATGATAATTTTTATAGAGACAGAGATGAGAGTTTTTTTTTCTGATTTTTCTTATTATATATCTAAAGCATATACAGTGAGTATATATATCTCCCTTTCTATTTTACCGTTGACATTCCAACGGTTCATTTCTAACTATTCTAAATTACAATTTTACCCTTCTCTTTATTTTACAATTTAACCCTTCTAGTTTATTTTATTCTTCAACACATAATAATTATAATAATAATAGGACAAAAATCCCAAAATTCAAATTTACCTCCATCTCCACCTAGGCTTCCTTTGATAGGCAACTTACACCAAGTTGGTCTTCTTACCCAACAATCTCTCCATATTCTCTCAAGGAAACATGGAGACCTCATGCTCTTGCACCTCGGGTGTGTCCAGACGCTCGTAGTCTCATCTCCTGAAGGGGCTGAAGAGATACTAAAAAAACAAGATGATGTTTTTGCATCTAGGCCCTCGACTAAGGCATGGAATTTGCTTCTTTATGGGAGCAGGAATGTCGGCTTTGCACCGTATGGGAAGTATTGGAAACAAGCAAAAAAACTCTACGTCACTCATTTGTTAGGTTATGGAAAGAAAACTCATTACATGCTAACTTGGATTCTAAATTTTAAAAAAAAAAAATCGACAAAAGTTTTATTTGAGGTTTAAATCTATGATATCTCTGTTAGCTCCTGCAAAAGTGAAGTCATTTGATCGAGCTAGAGAGGAAGAAGTATCAAAAGCGATTGAAAAGATCCAGCTCGCCCACGAACTTTCAAATCCAATTGATTTGTGTGAGGTGTTCAGCTCCTTCACTCTAGACGTAATTTGCAGGTTAAAAGATGCATGATTCTTCTACTTTGCTAAATTATTTTTACTGCCATTGGATATGTCACCAAATATTCTCAAAGAGAAATTAAAAGGTAGAATTTAGACTAGCAGGATAACAATTGGGAAAAATACTTCTTCCTTTCTAAGTTAAGTCCATAATAAACAACCTGCTAGACAAATACTACATAAATAAGTAATTAAGAGTCTATCAAGCCTATGTATATATTATTTAAAAAGGCCTAAACCTGTTTCATTAGAATAAAATCTGATAGTTACATATTAATTAGAGTTTCCTGTTATGTCTATATATATTGTTTAAGTAATTATTCTACATATTGTTTCAGAATTGTATCTAAAAGTTTCTCCAAAAGGCATTTGCTTCGAGAGCTTATAGAGGATGGCACCACTATGTTCAGTGAGTTCAATTTTGAAGACTACTTCCCGACCTTACGTTGCCTTGATATGTTAACTGGTTTTAACTCAAAGGCAATTAAAATCTTCAAACAATGGGACGAGTTGCTAGACGAAGTGATCAAAGAGCACATGAATAGACACCTCAATGGCGAGAAAGATGAAGACTTGCTAGATGTGTTGTTGACTCTTGAAGCGACCAACAAAGATGATTTTGAGCTCACAAAAGATCATCTCAAGGCAATTCTAATAGTAATGTTCCATTCTACTCTTATATACTTTTTTTTTGTAAATAGTTGTCGACCGATCATCTTGACAGATATTTATCTTGAACAGGAAATGTTCGCCGGAGGAAGCCATACTACCTTCATTACCATAGAATGGGCCATGGCGGAGCTAGTACAGAACTGCAAGGTCATGAAAAAATTACAACAAGAATTTCGAAAAATAAGCAATGTGAATCAAATTCTCACAATCAAGGACATCAAAGAAATAACATATCTCACATGTGTTATAAAAGAAACTTTGCGGTTACACCCTCCTGCCCCTCTTTTAGTACCAAGGGAATCGATGCAAGATAGCAATGTAAAAGGATATAGGATTCCTAAAGGAACAAAAGTGGTGATAAATGCATGGACTATTAACAGAGACCCAAATTACTGGGAAAATCCAGACGAGTTCTATCCGGAGAGATTTATGGAGAATACAGTAGATTTCAGGGGGAATAATTTGGAATATATACCATTTGGTGCAGGAAAAAGAATTTGTCCCGGGATTAACTTTGCCCAATCTAACATTGAGATTATTCTTGCAAACATCTTGTACCATTTTGATTGGGAATTGCCACATGGTGAGGAGTTGGATATGAGCGAGGCTGCTGGACTTTCAGCACGCAGGGCCGAAAATCTTCGTCTCATACCGCGAAAGATAGATATATATAGATAGATTGATTATGCATTGGGGGAAAAACTGTTTAGATTTTTTTTGTTTTTTGTTTTTTGTTTAATTAGTGGCAGGGTAACATGCCTTTATAAAGAATTCATGCAAACAGACCAAATTTCTGAAAAGGAAATTTTTAGTATTCCATGCTCCTTCCTAATTAATCATCCATGTCTTTGCTATCAAAATGAAGTATTTTTCTTGCCATTAAATTCGAGATCAGCCCAAATAAACTGGAGATGATCCTCCAAAGCTAATGGCTGTCACCTTTAATACAGGCCCAAAATGGTCAAACAGAGGGAAATGCATACAACACCCTATAGTTAGCTAAAGCTCAGAAAAGACATGTCCTTTTCCTCAGGGTCAACCGGTCAAATATGTAGAAATCCAGTTTCTCTGTTTTTACTTTGACTTTGTAAATGTGTATCTTAAGGCAACTTGAGAAAGTTTACAATTATGGGAATTAGTTGACATGTGCGTAACAGCTGTAATATTTTTTTTTTTTTTGATGGTAAGGAGGCAACTGCCATCCCTACTGTTTTGCATTGATAAAAATTATTTACAAAAGTTGATGTTGATTGAAAATTTAAATGAAATACTACATAATTACAACGCCTCTAGAAAAGTAAATACCACCGGCACCGTAATTTTAATTACATATGCACTCCATCGTCCCTCAAAGAATTTAACAGTATTGAAGCCATCTTGTTATTTCCTGCACTATGTCAGCCACCAAGATCCTGACCGATTTTCTTTTGTCAGAGAAAATTCTGTTGTTACGTTCACGCCACAATGCCCATAATCCCGCAGCCCAGGCTGTCTTCCAAATTTTCCTCGAATTACTATTCGCCGAAGCTTGTATTGCACTCCAAAGTTGGATGTGGTTAGTCACCCCCACAGTATTAACATCAAGATTAGATATGGTGATCAAGGATACCCAAACCTGTTGCGAAACTAAGCATTCCCAAAACAGGTGCTTGCTTGTTTCGAGCATATTGCTCCCACATAGGGCACATCCATCAGGTACCCGACATCCCCTTCTCCGAAGCATTGCTCTAGTCAAAAATTTATTCTTAATGAGAACCCATATGAACACCCGGACCTTCGGCGGTGCTTTAGTTGACCACAGTCGACTCTGGAAAGGACAAGAGATATTAAATCTGACTTCAACCCAGTTCAAATCAATTTCACTTGTAAGCAGGGCAGCAACCAAGTTAGTTCATTTGATAAGTTTGAGAGGTGCCACATGAACATTAGTTCTTTTATGGGGGGTGCCTGACCCCCGCTTCACTACAACATAACTTACTTTCAGCGACCGGAATTCCGGTCGCTGAAAGTTGTCACGCCGGTCGCTGATAATAATTCCGGTCTCAGAAAGTCATAACCGGTCGCTGACGGCCCGGTCGCTGAAAGCATCGTCGCAGATACCCTTCCGATGACGTCGCCGGTCGCTGAATGACGTCATCCGGTCGCTGAAACTTTTTCTGCGACCAAAGGTTTTTGCTCGCTGTTGATTTTTGCTGACGTCATGTAACGTTATCAGAGACCGGAAATAACGGTCTCTGATAGTATATTCCGGTCGCTGATACTTATTTAATCAGGTTTTTAGGTTTTATGTTATTATTTACATTTGCACCATTTAATAATTGGTATCACACGTACCAACATACAACATACAAGCAAAAATAAATATCGATACACACTCAACATACAACACAAGCATACGAACAAATATAAACATAAAGATCTGAAAATAGTATAGCATCTCATCAAACATAAACAGTAAGTATAAATGCCAAACTGCACCATCAACACCATAAACATAAATATCGAGTACATAACTGTGCCAGTAACATAAACAATATCATCTGACAAGGCATAAATATATAAAAAGACCTAAGCAGTACCATCACCGCCAACATCCGACCAATGCTCCTCGTCATCAGCGTCGTCGTCATCCTCGTCATCCTGAGGAACGGGCGGCAAGGCCTGGTGTGAGCCCGAACCTCCTGGCTGTGAGCCTGAACCTCCGGCCTATGAGGTTGTAAGAAAGTAGTTTACATAATTAGGATTAGTTTACGGTTCACAATTAAAACATACTTATCGAATTTTATACCTGAGTAGCTCTCAACCGAGCCTCCAACCGAGCATCCACCCGAGCCTCGATCTGAGCCTCCATCTGACGAAGTATCCGAGAAGATATCCTGTCGACATCTTCTTCTGAGAGACGCTGACCTGGCGGCATAGAGGAATATGACTGTGAAGAATGTGACTGAGAACCGCTAGACCCTCCGGAGCGAAACATGCCTCTCGTCTTGCCTGGAACATTAAAAGTAAGACAATTAGTACAAAATGACAAAACTAAAATAAATTTCAAATTTCAAAGAATGTTTATTTTACCTAAAGCACCGAGACCATAGTTGTCACCGTGGACATTCTGATCATCAATTCCCGTAGAGTACCAGAGGTCGGCGTCGTATGCGGGCCATGTGCCTCTATCCGCTCCATACTTCTCCATCATAGCTTTCTCATATTTTAGCTGCAAATTTTTTAAAATATAACAATAATGTTATGTACAACTGGAACCAATTGGTGTAATCTAAAGATTCAAAAATATTATTACCTGTGCGTTTTTAGCCTTGACATTAATGTATTCCCCCGTTTCCTTTCTCGTATGAGTAGGCTGAAATAACTCATCCGACCATCTGGGTTCACGTCCTTGTGTTTGCTCCTATTAAGAATTTGAAAAATCATTTCATTTAAAAAAAGATTATCAAGGTTAGATCGATTAGATTCAATTCGAATAAAAATAAATTAATTTAATAAAAAAACAACTTACGAAGCGCTGTTTGTGAACAAGCATGTTCACAGAGCCCGTCGTGGCACCTGAACCTTCGGCATTGGCCCTATTTTCTGCATTCCGCTTGCTCCTACTGGTAAAATCGTCGCTGCACCAATGATCAACGAGTCCGGGCCAGTATGCCGGCGTGATCCATTCGCAGTAGGGGCGAGGAGCAGCCCCACGCTCCTTCCACTCAACCATTGAATCTCCATACTGCTTGGTTGCTGCACCCTTGCACTTATTCAGCATATCCTTCAGCCGTGCATTAGCTATCTTTTTAAATGTAGACCATGCCTCACGATCATCTACATCAGGTGCAAACTGGTAGTGCTTCTGCAATGCATAGTAGATAATTAATATCATCTGTTAGCTTTGAAAAAAAAAGAAATAAGTAATTATTAGAGGTTTTGTTTCAGAAAATTTTAGTTACCAAAAACTCCGCCTCGATAATATCCTTAGTATTCTGGGGGAAATCATTGTATCTGTAGTACGGGCCAGGATAATTATTTTGTACTTCCTGCGAAATAATTTTTGCAACATCCTTCGTCTTCTCCGAGTGCCCTGCATCAAAAGTCCTGCAAATAAAAATAATTATTACAATCACTACAATTAAAGCATAATTACAACATACAAAAAAAATTGAATATTACTTGAAACCCGCCAACCGAAGCACTGGTCGCAAACTCAGATCTGAAGGCGGCGCTTTGTATGCATTTCGACCGCGAATATTTTTCGAACTTGACTCTCCTTCGTTTTTATCAGGTGTTTCCCGATAGTTTCTTTATCCAACCATCGGGTACACCCACACTTGGCACATGGACACCTAATGCGATCACCACTAGTAATATTTTCTTGAATACTAAATGCATATTCAAAAAAACCCTCAACACCCTTAACAAATGTGGGATTCATTCGCTTATTCAAGTAACGAGGACCGTACATCCAACTACGATCACCATCCATTTCTCCTAATCATGACATACACATTTATAATTAAGACATTGTATATATACTTTAAGACTCAAACAAAAAAAGAAGTCCAGATCTATACTTTAGACCCTCCAGATATCATCAATTGATAACGGACCCTCTAAAGCAAGTCATGGAAGAAATCACAATCAATTGTTGCATCATCCATGCAACAGGACTTGTATACAGCCATACAAGCGGCTTCTACACTACATAAACTATGAATTTAAACATACATACCAGATAGAGAGAGAGGACACTTCGCTTGCCTTGCCTTGACTTGACTTGCCTTAATTAGGTCTACATAAAATTAAATGCACACGAGGTCAAAACTGAGCTTAAAGTTATGATTTCCTTATATTCTGACACTTCAATGAAATAATGACATTAAATATAAACAGATCCAAAGTTGTTAGTCTTTTGGGGCTTACGAAGGGCCGGTGTACAATCCTATCCCACTCTTTGAATGCTATGTCTCAATAATGAAGAACTGTTTGTGGATTTAGTATTTAAGAAAAATTCGGCAGCATTTCCCCTTAGTTCCCCGAGTACGCGTTAGAAACACATCATTTTGGACATGTTTCAATACGTACTCGTAGGAACAACAAGGGAAAATGATACCGAATCTTTCTTAAATACTAGATCCACAAACAGTTCTTCACATCCTAAATGAGACAAAGCATTCAAAGAGCAGTCCCAAAACGGGGACTATTCAAAATTAATCCCTATTGGATTAATTTTGAACGGGCATGAACTTAAAAGGCATACTAAATGTTCCGGTTTTGTTGGACACTACAACAATCTAGATACTTTTTGCGAGAGAAAAAGCAAATTTATGACGGTACTCCCTCGCGAAAAGTATCGTCGCAAAAAGAAAAAGCTGAAGAATGAGAGTAGTCCGTCGCAAAAAGTCATTTTTTTATCCTCGCGAAAGGTGTCTCATTCTTGTTGTGGGATCATAAAACAGTACTATACTAATAACTAACGAATTGTACTACACAATTAATAATATAATTAAATGTCATTTCATTAAGAGAGAGAAAACTTGCCTGACTACAAGCAATTATTCTGCTTCTTCCCCGTACCTATCTTTGAGCCTTTTTTCTTTGGCACCTTTTAATTCAAACTAAAGATTGATTAGAATGCAACTATGTAACATATGCATAACAATACTCACACAATAATAATATCTACATAAGGTTAACAATGTTCAACTTATTAGCTAAGTCATTCTTATAACAATAGATTGATTATATAAATTATAATTAATACTCATAGCTAAAACATAAAATAGTCGAGGAGAGGCGCAGATTAATACCTCAATCTAGTAGTCGAGATCGGGAAGGGAAGGGCGCGGCGATCCTTCTTCTTCCAACTCCACCTTCTTTTCCTATGAGATAGCAACAAACAAAAAGACTAAGCAAAAGGCGCTACTGTAATTTAAGCAATTGATTAACTACTTAGAAATACTTTGAAATAATAGATCAAGCAAGCCTATCTTCTTCCTCTCAAGCACAAAAGGTGTTCGAAGAGTTCTCCCATTAATTAAGAAGATTTTTATCAACATATATAAAAGACAAAAGGTACAGATAACCAATTTCCTCAAAATTCTTCCATTGAATATTCAGATTTGTTAATTTCCATTTTAAATGGTTTGATTATGTTTGTCTTCATTTATGATGCGTAAAATAAACTGGGGTACGTACATTCAGATTTTACACCTTTTAATGAAAATGTTTAATTTTTTTTCTTTACCAGAAGTAGTCGCTTTCATGACTTTCAATTAATATAAGTGATTTTCAATACAAGGGAATCTACTAATTAATCCAAGAAATGAAGAAATGAATAAGGCTATTCATTGATGAAATTAGGTCATTCATTAAGAATTGCTTACAATAAGGGCTAATAAAATTTGTGGGTTGAATAAACAGATTACTAACTAAAGCAATAATAAAAGATAATAATTATATGATCCAAATAATAATCAGAAAAGATACAGATCAGTTCTGATTTTGCCCGCTCGTATTCATCTGTTTTACTGTTCTGAACTCAGCAAGCACGTGACATTTGGATATAATTTAAAAATATTAGTTTAGTTTAAACCAATAGATAAACCTCGTCAAGTGAATTATTAAGGTGCCTTACTGCTTAATTGAAATGAACACTATTCCCATGAAAGGGCTATTCGCATGCATCCAATTACCCAAAGGTCTATATCACAAATAATGCGTATCCTCTGCATTAACTCAAAAGTGAATCTTTAACATAGCAGTTTTTGTTTCATGCATCAAATTAAGCACTTCATTCAATGAAATTCAGCCAAAAAAATAATAATACCTGCATTCAACCTAAACTAACGAATAATCAACCTAAAGTCAGCCATTAATGGCTATTTTACCACAAATCAAACTAAACTAACGAATAAAAAAAATTAATGATACCCGTATCAAGATAATCGTGCCTTCGATCCGACTGGCCACCTCTGATCAGAGCCTTCGATCCGACCGGCCGCCTCTGATGGTTCACCGGCCGCCTCTGCGGGTCCGAATTGAAAAAAAAAAACGAATTCAATAGAAAATCGCAGAAAATTTGAATAAAAAACGAATTGAGCAGAGATTAGAACAAGAGTTTGAGATTCTAACCTGAACAGCAAGATTTGAGCAGAAAATCGCGGGCTACTGTCAATGGCGGAGAAGAATAGGGTTTTTTTTCGCTGGGTACTGTCAATGGCGGGGTGCTGCCCGTGAATAGGGTTTTTTTTTCGCTGCCGCCTTAATTCTTCGCGGCGAACGCAAAAAAAAAAAAAAAAAAAAAACTTTCAGCGACTGGCGAAGGCGCCGGTCGCTGATATTGTCGCTGAAAGTCGTGGTCTCAGTTGATTTTCAATTTCTTTTTTTTTGGGGGGTAAAATCAACTATCTGCGACCGGCGTATCCCCCGGTCGCTGATACCGGTTGCTGTAAAACCATTTTGTTGTAGTGCTTTCTCGTTTCCTCTGTTGCCAATGATCTAAACTCTCACATTGCCAAATCCAATGTTTACATATTTTAGAAAAAAAAACATGTTGAATTTGTTGGAATTAATTTCAATTAATTACAATATATGTGGGCTTATATGTAATATAAATATATATTGAATAATAGACTGTCAAAATTAGACCCGTTATGAAGTGATCAAATTAAGTATTATTTATCGGGTTCAACATGTGTCATGAGAAGTGGGGCCTTTAATGTGTAGAATGCGTATTAATAACTTTATGATTTAGTGATGGTCTAAATTATATAAAATTTGGTAATAATACAATTATGCTATTGGTCCCTGGGGAACACAATCAAATATGGCAATGTTCCGTAAATAAGAAAATACCCAATAAGGCAAGTTCTGAATTCAGACCCGCTAAGGATCCAATAAAAATAGGCTACAGATCCAATAAGAAAAATAAAATTGATTAATTATTTATTTAATTAATTAATTAAACAAAGGGCGCCTCTTTTATATGATAATCAGAGAGGATGCAGACCATTCATGATTAATTGAAATTGAATAGGCGCCTATTCTTTTGCCTAATGATATATGGGTCTGTAAGCACCTATTGATTATTTTTATTCAGAATACATACGGCTCTATCTCTCTCTCTCTAGTCTCTCTCTACAGAAGAACAAAAATAAAGATTGATCTAGAGTGATTGAGAAGGGAACTTTCGGTAAAGAACTTGCAATTCGGGTATCTCTCCTTGTGCAGAACAGAGCGTTGCCGCTGCCGCCTCTCTCGCTCTCTCCATCGGACTTGAGAGGGATTGCTTGGAAATCTAAAGGCTTCCGGTGATCAACGGTGATTGTGCATCCCTGGAAGACCATGGCTACGGATCAAGGTAATCTAGAATTTCAGATTAGGGTTTACTAGAGGATCATGGCAATTTAGGGTTTATATATGCAATACGGTTATGTGCATAGAAATAAATCCAACAGAATTGACCATGGAAAATGTTAAATTAATGTTCAACCAAATTAATGGCCCCACACTAGTAATATACATGTTCCCGCATTTTTTCAGAGTGGTTTCAAGAAATTTCTCAAACATAAATTTGCTTCGAGAGCTTATAGCTAGAGGAGAGTACTGCTCTACATGGGTTCCACTTCAAAGACTATACCATTTTTACGTATCTTGGGCATCTTCTTAAAATTTAATTCAACAATAAACAAGGTCTCGAGGAAATAGGATGACTCGTTGGAGCAAGTAATCACAGAGCACTTAAACAGAGATGAGAAAAATGGAGACTTCCTTGAAATCTTGTTGTCTCTCGAGTTAAACAAGCAAACCGACTTCGAGCTCACCAAAGAGCACACTAAAGCATTTTTACTGGTAGGTAATTGTTATTCCATTAATTAAGCTTCCAATTTAGTCATTTTTCTGCTCTATAGGCTGAGTGAACAGATGCAATTTAATTTATGTTCTTAAACTTCTATTAGTAATATTTTTTTTAAAAAAAATCAATTAATAGTTTTTTTTATTTTCTAATACCACTTTGATCTCAAAGAAATATATTTCTTTCATATGAATGATTTATGATCCTTCCAACAGGATATGTTCCAAAAGGTGTCCGCTAATAAACAAATCGTCACTGAAGAAGATTTGAAAAAGATGACATGGCTCAAAGCTGTCATAAAAGAAACGGTTCTTCTAGACGTTTCACGCGAATCAATGCAAGAAAGCAATGTAAACGGCTATCAAATAACAAAAGGAACAAAAATCTTGATAAATGCATGGATTATCAATAGAGATCCAAAATATTGGCCAAACCCTAATAAACTTTTTCCTGAAAGATTTATGGAAAATACTGGTGTTGATTTCAGGGGAATAGCTTCCAACTGATTCCGTTTGGCGCTGGAAGGAGAATTTGCCCCGGGATAAATTTTTGCGATATCTAATATTGAACTGATGATTGCAACTGTGTCTGTTGCTTTAATTTCAATTGGGAATTGCCATTTGGTATGACAAGAGATGAGTTTGATATGAGTCATGCTCTGGGCCTTTCGGTGCGCAGGAACAAGAAACTCTGTCTTGTTCCAAGAGAAGTGCATCCTACTCTCTAAACCGATTATTAATTAGTCGATCTTCAGTTCATAAACATACTTCAAATTGTACTTATAATAATGAGGTGGGAAAAAGTGCTTGTATATATTCATGTAAATATGTGTATAAATGAGTCCATGATATTTATTAAATACTTCGTTACATATTTCTTTTCTTTGCTTGGCTTTTAAACGCATCAGCCATGCTGTTTATTCCCGGCAACTGTATATAGAGGCATTAAATCGTTAGTTGAAGTACATGTTAAGTAGAAAGTACAAAATTAATGTACTGCATATTAACAGAAAGGATCAGTCATATTAAGGAAAAATTGGAATCGGAATCGGAATCAGTCGACTGTGGAATCTGTCAGAATCGGCATAATCAGATCGGAAACTCGGATTTTTTGCCAAAAGCTTATTTTGTACTAAAAAAATAGAAAAAGTTAATAAAACATTAATTTGTCAAAAATTGAAGTTCTGGAAAACAAATTAATGGGTGTAATATTCATCCCTTAAAAAAAAGGAAAAAGAAAATTAAGACAAACAAATCAGAAATAAAGAAAAAGGAGGTGTCCAGTGTAAATATAAATGGAGAAGGGAAAAACAAGAAGAAAAAAATTTAAAAAGAAATGAAAAACGAAGGGACCCTCTCCCTCAACTGGACTCGGCCAATATTTTACAAAATGGAGAGCGAGAAAAACGTTAACGAAGGGACCTTCTCCCTCAACCCGTTGCGAACAAAAAAAAATGAAAAATGTCTCCCTCAATCCGTCGCGATTCTCTCTGCTGGCCACACCAAGCTGCTGGGAATCGGCTAATAAAGGAAGAATCGGTGATGAACGGTGAAGAATTGCTTGATCGGCCAAGTCAACACTGTTCAGCGTAAATCGGTCAAAAATTGGCTCGGTCTGATTCGATTTCGGTTCAACTCGGCTTGAGTTTGCCTTCTATGGGAAAAACCTTATATTTGACAACTAGTACAATTTTATCAAATCACAAAATTTATTACAACAATGAGTGAACAAAGGTACATAGTATCAACATAGATCATGCTTGATTGTGAAATAAGTGGTCAGTTAATCGAGAGTAAGTTATTTTTTTCTTTTTAGACAAATTAACTTATTTCACATATTTTCTGCTTGTAGAATTCACAGTCATAGACAGAGATTAAGATTTGAATATCTGCTCCTTTAACTGAATTAATTTCAGTCATAACTTAATTAATCTTGAATTTAAATAGGAACTAAACATGACCATAGGTAATGATGTCCTTGCTATCAACATGAAATAATTTTGTTTGCATTGAATTTGAGATCAGCCCAAATTAACTGAAGATGATCCTTCCAAACTAATTAATGGATGTCAACTTTGATACAGGCCCAACAGAGAGAGTAAAATGCATACAGCTCCACCTATAGGCTATAGCCAAGTCAAGCTCAGAAAAGACATAATTTCCTTTTCCTCAGGAACAAATTGGTTCCACAAGAAGCCTTGACTGGCGTTAGCCAAACCTGACTTCAAGCCAGTATCAATTTAATTTAACATTTAATCCAATTCTTTACTCTTTTGTCAATGATGTAAACTGACATGCATGACTAAATCAAATGTTCTGATATTTTAGATACGTAGTCAAAGCAATTAACCATCGCCACGCAATCATAATATGAATGACTTACACTATATGTATTAAGGGAAGCAACAGTTTCAAAGTAAAAGATCTCTAGACTCGGAGACTTTTGAAGATTTCAAAAGTTAGATTATCTCATTACCGGCAAAATGCTTCATGAAAATCAAAGAACTAGCTACCTCGTTGTATTATATATACCAATTGAACAAGATTCAATTAATAAATAGAACGCTTCCATATTAATGAAGGGAGACCTTTAAAGGGATTACCAATTTGTACTACAATTAGTTATTCCGCTTTTAGGACAGCACAACATAGAGATTTCCATACCATATTCACAATCAAAATTCCACAACGGCAACATAACAAAAGAATGCTTTTTCCATTAGCATTTCTAACCCTGTTCTTTGTCCTAGTACTGCTACTGACAAAGAAATTAGTGTGTAATGAAAAACACCTGAAATTACTACCTCCATCTCCACCCAAACTACCCTTCGTAGGCAACCTACATCAATTAGGTTCTATCTCTCAAGAGTCTCTACATGCTCTTTCTATGAAATATGGGCCCCTCATGCTCTTACACCTTGGCCAAATTCCAGCACTCATAGTCTCGTCACCAGAAATGGCACAGGAAATCATGAAAAATCAAGATGATGTTTTTGCATCTAGGCCATCGACAAAGGCATCTAATTTGCTACTTTACGGAGGAAAGACTGTCGGTATTGCGCCATATGGAGAGTACTGGAAACATGCAAAAAAGCTCTACATAGTTCATATGTTAGGTATCATAAATAATTAATTCCAAGGATTATATTATCATTTTTCAAATCTCAATTGAACTCAATCTCTGTCAAATATACATACAATAAAAAATACGTATTAATTTACTCATAAGTATTTATCTGTACATAATTTCAGGAGCCTCAAAAGTTAAATCATTTAAGCTAGTTAGACAGGAGGAAGTATGCTTGGCGCTTGAGAAGATACGACATGCTCAGCGTCTGTCAAATAGTATTGATTTGAGCGAGGTGTTTAGTTCCTTTACTCTCGACATTCTTTGCAGGTTAGGGTTGCTCTATGAGAAAAAAAAAATAGATACTTTTTCTTTGACAATTTTATATTTTATGAGATTTACTTCAACAAATGCAGAAATTAAAGAGCTAAATAAAACAAGGCATGTATAACAATTGTACTTTGCATTTTTTTTTTTTCTTCAGAGTGGTAGTCTCCAGAAATTTCTCAAACAGAAATTTGCTTCGAGAGCTTATAGAGGAGGGTACTGCTCTACTTGGGGAGTTCAACTTCGAAGACTATATACCGTGTTTATGTATCTTGGACATCTTCTTAAAATTTGATTCAAAAATAAAGGTGGTCTCGAGGAAATGGGATGACTTGTTGGAGCAAGTAATCACAGAACACTTAAACAGAGATGAGAAAAATGGAGACTTCCTTGATATCTTGTTGTCTCTTGAGTTAAACAAGCAAACCGAATTTGAGCTCACCAAAGAGCACACCAAAGCATTTTTACTGGTAGGTAGTTATTTTATTATTTAAGCTTCTAATTTAGTTGTTGTGCTGTTATATAGGTTGCACGGACAAATACAATTTTGTGATCTAAAACTTCTTTTAATGAATAAATTTGTTTTCAAAATTCAATTTATAGTGATTTTAACTTTTTATTTTGTAATAGCACTTGATCTCAAATAAATATTTTTTCTTCCATATGAATGATTTCTGATTTCGTTTTAACAGGATATGTTCGGGGCAGGAACTCACACAACCTTTGTTACTCTAGAATGGGTTATGGCTGAGCTTGTAAAAGACCAGAAAACAATGCAAAAGCTACAACAACAAATCCGAAAGGTGTCCGGTAATAAACAAATCATCACTGAAGAGGATTTGAAAAATATTACATGGCTGAAAGCTGTCATAAAAGAAACGCTTCGTATACATCCTCCTGCCCCGCTTTTAGTTCCACGTGAATCATTGCAAGAAAGCCAGGTAAAAGGCTATCACATACCAAAAGGAACAAAAATTTTGATTAATGCATGGACTATCAATAGAGATCCAAAATTTTGGCCAAACCCTGAGGAATTCTTTCCTGAAAGATTCATGGAAGATACTGGTGTGGATTTCAGGGGGAATAACTTCCAGCTGATTCTGTTTGGCGCTGGAAAGAGAATTTGCCCCGGGATAAATTTTGCAATATCTAATATTGAACTGATGATTGCAAATATGTTGTTGCATTTCAATTGGGAATTGCCAAGTGGTATGACAAGAGATGAGTTTGATATGGGTCATGCTCCTGGCCTTTCGGTGCGCAGGAATGAGAAACTCTGTCTTGTTCCAAGATAAATGTATTATACTCTCTAAACCGAATATTATTAACAATTCATTAAATATACTACAAATTGTACTTTAAAATAATTTAGATAGGATTAGAGTTTTTCCCGTCGATAGTATGAATCAGCTATTTTTATTGTGCATAGGTAATATTCGGAAAAAAAGATGGATGTGATAAAGTGCTTGTTATATTCATGTAAATGAGTATATAAATGTGATGAATGTGTATATTAATTAGTTCATTACATTCATGTAAGTAGATGATCATAGAAAATCTCTTACTCCCTTCAAGAAGAGCAATAATTCTGTTCCCACTTCCCACGCTGATTTAACTGCAAAGCAACATTAATTGTTTGATTGAGTTAGATTTTCTTGCAGGATGAGAGCAGCAAATTTATTTAAGGATTAATCTATAAAGTACTGACTAACGAAGCATAAATTAAGACCAACAGTTCATTATGTGGCATCACTGGATAACAACATGGCTAAATTGCATGTTCGAAGCTTTAACTAGTCTTGGGCTGGCTTGATCAGTAGATTGCAAAGCCTAGTAATTAAATGCATTTGATTCTAAAGCAAGACTGTTGATCAAACGAATCACAGGCTCTTAGCCCATGGGCCTTTATTTAAATACGTGTGTTCTACAAATCTCACAATTAGTACCTTTGGGGCTTTTTCTCCGGACAGATCACTCTTTGCCAAAGATATTTGTTTAAAAAATTATTTTATCCATGTCACTGTCTGCAATAAGAAAAAAAACAGATTAAAGCAGCGGCTCCTACAGTCCTACATGGAAATGGAGAGGAGAGGTAGGAAAACAATGGCAACGTCTATCTCCAAGCAAACAAAAGCATCAAGCGGTTCCTAATAGCTCTAAACTGCGTCTTAATTAGTAGGGCTCGGCGACACTGGGGGCCCACTAACGTCACGCCTCTATTTTCAAATCCATAATATGAAAATAAATGATTTTTAACTTGTTGTGTATGTGTGGTGTGAACGAGAACTACCCGAAATACATCTCCAGCTTTGATTGATTTTACATAAAATTATTCGGTTTTCTTGCAAATTTTCTAGATACTGGTCATGAACTTGTAGTATTGTTTTGCTTGAGGACAAATAATGATTTAAACTTGAGGGCGTACTGTGATAAGTGATAATTTTACATATTATTTGATACACGATTAACCTAAAACCAGTCTCAAGTTTCATGTTTCGTTGCATTTGATTTATTTTTATTTACTTTTATTTGCTTTTGGTCAAGACTCAAGACTCAAGAGATATGCGCAATTAATTCCTTTAATTGTTGCAGATTTAAAGTGCAATTAAAATGATAAGAAGTCATGCGCACAAAAAGTCTTGTAGGAATTAATGCGAGGAAAGAAAAAGAGGATGACACGTCAAAATCTCCCTCCGATTTATTAAATCACGTACCCACACTGGCACTTAGGGGTGGCAATGACACCCGTTTACCCGTTTACCCTATCCGTATCATATTCGATAAGACGGGTATGGGTAAAGTTTTTTTTTCGTTAGTTTATTGGGTATGGGTATGGGTAAAGATTTTTTTTCGTTAGATAAACGGGTATGGATACGGGTAAAGGTTATTTCGTACCCGTTGGGTAATGGGTAATTATATGAAATATATTATATATAAATATATCAATATATTATATCCAATTTTTTTTTTTTTTTTCATATTGTTGTATGCCTGTATCAACACTAGAGACATATATATCAACGAATTCATTTCCTTGTTTTCTTCCTTATTCATCGTTATTGCTTTTTTCTCAATTCTACAAATGAAAATATTTCATGTTTCAAAGAAAATATATCCTCACCTTATTTTCTGGCAATAATGTATTGTTTGGTCCAAATAAGTAACCCATTAATGTCAGTTCAGGTGTCAGCGTCTGAATTTTGCATCACATGTCAGTTTTCTCAAGGTTATACTATGAATATATATATTTAATAATTGAATGAGATGGAATGAAATGTTAGAAGAAATAATGTAACAAGTGACAAAATTGACCTTATGCTGTCTGAATCATTATATTAGTATTTTCGTTATTCGCCCACTACTGTTTCGTTACCCGTTAATCATAACGAGTATGGGTAGGGTAGGGTAAGACAAATTCTTAACGGGTATGGGTAGGATATGAGTAAGGTCAATTCTTAGTGGGTATGGGTATGAAAATGGTTCCACCCTCCCCGTATCGTATCCATTGACACCCCTACTGGCACTGCTTTCTTGACTAGATTGCAGTCTAGCTCCCTCTTTTTCTTACGTGTGAAAAGCAAATCACTGAAGAAAGATGCAGATCCTGTGCCTGATTTTATGTCATTTTTAAATGAAATAATGTGACAACGGTAGCATGACTAAGATAAAATAGGTAAATTGCACCCTCTAATTAAATAGAGAGCAAGTAAACATTGAAGAAGATATGGCGCCTTCTCCTCCTAAGATCATAGAATCCTGCCAAGTCTCTCCACCTGCCGGATCAGTGCCAGAGACCTCTATCCCATTAACCTTCTTCGACGTGAGGTGGCTCAACTTTGCGCCGGTGGAGCGCCTCTTCTTCTACTCTTTCCAGCATTCCACCTCACATTTCACATCCTCATGTCTTCCTGCCCTCAAATCCTCTCTGTCCCTTGCTCTCCAATCCTTTTTCCCTTTAGCCGGCAACATCCGATTGGCACCTGAAACAACCAACAAGTATGAGATCCACTATGTTGATTGTGATTATGTTTTGTTTACCGTGGTCAAATCTGATCAATATGATGAGCTTTTTGGTGACCATCCAAGGGAGATATCGAAGCTCAAGGAATTGGTTCCTCGTTTGAGCAAGAATGAATCCGATGAGCGACAGCCTGTCCTTGCAATACAGGTGACCTTGTTTCCCTATCATGGGCTGGTAATTGGGACTTCAGTGCACCACTCGGCATGTGACGGGAGTGGCTTTGTAAATTTCATGTGCACGTGGGCCACGATTTGTTGCACGAGCAATTCCAAGGTGATACTGGCACCAACTCCTGTCAGGGTTGAGTTTGATCGGTCAATTATTCATGTCCCCGATTCAATATATGCAACTGCGTTCCATGGTACTCCAACGAATTTCAATTTGAATAATTCACAACCCAACCATCAAATGTTTATTGCCTCCTATAAACTAAACCGAGAGCGCATACAGTTGCTTCGACAGGTACTACTGCATGAAGCAGAGAAGAGAAATGTGACTGTGCGCTGTTCAACAGTGGTCGTCACCTATGCCTTTGTATGGGTTGGGTATGTAAAAGTCAAATCAATTATATCTGAAAATGAAGATGCATATTGTTTGTTTGCAATTGATCATCGCCAATGGTTTCAACCACCGGTTCCAGAGAGCTACTTTGGAAATTGCATTGGACCGGGCATTGTACGGGCCAAAGTTAAAGATCTTGTTGGTCCGAACGGGTTTTTTCAAGCATGCCAGGCTATTGGTAAGGTCTTCGATGAAGCGAAGAGCGTCGGGATACAAAATGCGAAAGATTGGAGGAAGGCTGTTTTGGAGATTGTAAGTAAGAAGCCATTTGGATCTTCGGGCTCACACAGGTTGAAGGTTTACAATATCGATTTTGGGTGGGGGAAGCCGTTAAAGGTTGATATTGTATCGATTTCATACTCAGGTGCTATGGCTGTAGCACAAAGCAGAGAAGAAGAAGGTGGCGTTGAGATTGGATTGTACTTCACACAACGTGAGACAGATATGTTTACAAATTATTTTGAGGAAGGCCTTCGTTATATGTCTACATTAAGTAATTGATTACATTACTGATTTTAATTAGTTGAGCTTCATACAATTTATAGGATTTAACATCTTGAATATATTATTGTTTCTTCTATTAAGACCTTGTATCAGTTGAGTTTTGGTAGCATGAGTAAATAAGGAATAATTTTTTATACCCTTGACAATTATATGCAACTTTTTATTTTATTTTTCCTACAGATTTAAATTTAAAGAGTTTGTCTATGCTACTATGCATATTACGATTTGTTAACGTGCTACAGCTCTATATTCGAGTTTTCAAATCCTAACGGTCGATCCAAACCATTCATCTTGTTCTCCATATTAATATGTGTTTGGAGACCAAATTTTATATTTTTTGAAATATTTTTACTATTTTTTTGGATTTATTGAAAATCCCTGTTTTTGGATGGTCCAGAATTTTCAGATCAAGTGATTTTCTAAATATCTAAAAAAATAGTAAAAAATTTTCAAAAAATATAAAATTTGGTCTCCAAACACATATTAATATGGAGAACAAGATGAACGGTTCGGATCGACCGTTAGGATTTGAAAACTCGAATATAGAGCCGTAGCACGGTAACAACCCGTGATATTTATAGTACCATAGACTCACTCTTTAAATTTTGTTGTATTCACCTCTCAACTCTTACAACCTTTATCCCTCATGTAATTATTTTTATGTTAATTCTACTTAAATTATTAAAAAATCTTAGTTTATCTCCAATTAAGAAGTATATAGTCAAACTATCAAAATTATCCTTGACGCTTAACAAAATATTATGATTATGGATTCCTTCTCAATTGAAAATGGGACATGCACCTGTTAACCCCTAAATTGATCACATAAAATCCCAGATGCAAATTTGATAATGTGATATTAATATTAATGAAAATAATTTAGAGTAGATTTTTTCATGATTAATTATGTACTTTCAAGACTAAAAGAAAAAAGAAAATAAAGAAAAATTAAGAGTCGGTTTTTCATATAATAAACAATCCGGCTGTTATTTTATGTTATCATGTACTAAAAAGTCGGTTTCATTGTTTTTTGTCGTGTTGGAACTTGTAACTTATCAGTTTCATTTTAATGAAACGGGGGCAAACTTGCATTTTATTGTAAAAAATAAAATAAAATACAGCATGTATTATAAGCGGATGCGGATCACAGTCTCTTAGCCCATGGGCCTTTATTAAAATAACTTGTCTTCGAATCTCAATCGGTACCTTTCAGGCTTTTTTCTCCGGGACCCTGTGGACTTATTTTCACAATTGAGGGTAATGATTTTAACAGAGAACTTTCTACTTCATGCAGCGCACAAACTATAGAATACTGAATATTATACTCCAGAATCAAAACAGCACTGCTGGGGTTCGTACACTGTATGAAGCCAAATCTGCTTTGTTAAAAAATTTATCTCATGTCAGGCTTAAATGTTAATAAACAATTAATGCACAAATAAATCGTATTGGTTACAAGCACCAAGTTGTCTCAGATCACTCTTTGGCACTTTGCCCCAGATATTTATTTTAATAAATATTTCATCCATGTCACTCTCTGCAATAAGATTAAAATCAGATTAAATAAAAAAAATAAAAAAATAAAAAAAAACAACTCCAACATGGAAACGGAGAGCCAGGCAAACAATGGCAACGGCCATATCCAAGCAAAGAAAAGCATCAAGCGCTTCCTCATAGCTCTAAACTGTGTCTTACTAGGGCTCGGCGACACCGGAGGCCCACTAACATCCCGTCTCTATTTTCATCATGGAGGCCATCGAAATTGGCTCTCCAGTTTCCTTGAAACAGCAGGCTTTCCCATTCTTTTGCTTCCTTTGTGCATCAATTACCTCTACCGCCGGCACCGCTCTCATTCGGCACCTATATTTTTCATTACTCCATGCCTCTTCTTGGCGTGTATCGGGCTTGGACTTTTAACGGGTGTCGATGACTATTTATATGCATATGGGCTCTCGTTTCTGCCAGTTTCCACCTCCGCCATATTGCTCTCCACGCATCTTTCTTTCACCGCCTTCTTCGCGTTTCTCATCGTCAAACAACGGTTCACTGTCTTCACCATAAACTCCATTGCTTTGCTAACTACTGGTACTATAATTAACCAACAATTGATCCTCTTATATATGCCATATATACATGTATGCTTCATTTTCATCCCTGAATGAATATCAAATAATATTTACAACAACCAAATACCTTGATGAAAATTATCATTTAAATTTGAAAAATTACAGGAGCTGTGATCCTGGGTCTCCACGGCAGCTCAGACCGGCCAAAGGGGGTTACTGACAAGCAGTACTACATGGGGTTCTTTCTCATGGTTGCTACGGCCGCATTATACGGGCTAGTGTTGCCGCTTATAGAGCTCACTTACAGGAAGTCGAGCCGTGAGGTCACTTATACACTTGTCATGGAGATGCAATTTGTCATGGCTGCATCAGCCACTGTGTTTTGTGTAGTCGGCATGGCTATCAACAAGGATTTTCAGGTAAAGATTGACACATTAATTGGGGTGTTTCATTTGATTTAAATATGAGCATATTTCTATCTTAACCCCTTCTTTTTGTCCATCGGATATTTAATTAAGATGATAATCTATTAACAAATAGAAAATATCCACTTGCCTTTTGTGATTAATGCCTATTAGAAAAGCTAGTTATATATACGCCATGCATACTTGGATAAGGCCGAAAGAGCAACTTTTATTGACAAAAACAAGTCAAAGTGGCCCGTAATTGTTCCTGTTATAGTCTTGGCTTTTTCTTTTGTACTTTTTCCAATTTCATGCTATAGAGAATATTATCTTTGACTATATCACTACTGAAAGTGAAAAACTTGTTTTATATGCTTGTCCTTGTTACATATATTTCCATGCATTTTCCAATTGAGGGTGACTTTTCTGCTAGAAACCCACCAAAAATGTTGAGAAATCAGAAAAAAAAATTAAAAAAAAATTAACTAACAAGATATGGTATGAGCTTCAGACATACAATAAAAGAAGGGTTAAGTTCCAAACTCCAATCAAACAAATTCATTTCAACAATATTACATCATATATACATTAAATAATGCTACATGCAAAAATAATTTATCTACTTCAGGCAATACCAAAAGAAGCAAAGAACTTTGGTCTAGGAGAGGCGCTCTACTACACGGTGCTGACGTGGAACGCCATCTTCTGGCAACTGTTTTTCTTGGGCACAGTGGGTGTGATCTTCTGTGTCAACACCCTTCTGGCCGCGATAATCGTGGCCGTGTTCATCCCTGTGATCGAAATTCTCGGAGTAATTTTTCTTCATGAGAGATTCAGTAGCGAAAAAGGCGTCGCTCTCGTGCTCGCATTATGGGGCCTTGCCTCTTACTTGTATGGAGAACACAAGCAAGTTAAGAAGAAGAGATCTTCAATTGATCAGCCTTGAAATTTATTTCTTTAAATAGCCAGTGAATAATTACTAGACTGCATTAAACTATACCTCCTGTATATGCCTATTACATATTGTTTGGATGGAGAGCAGAGAAAAGGAGAGAATGGAATGAAAATAAAATTTTTCATCGAATCGTGTTTGGTTAAGAAAATTATGTTGGAGGTGAAAGGTTTAATCTTGTATCAAGGTAATAAATAGAAAATTTTGTGTTACAAATAGAACTGATTTCTCTCTCAATTTAGAGTGTAATATTGATAGAAAAAAAAAATTGTTACAAATATTTTTAGAAAAAATAACACAAATGTCAAATTTTATATCTTACCTATTGAATTATCATACAAATTTTTTATCACAAACTTACAACACGCCATCAAATTATTCATTAACCTTTTTTAAATTTCAATCAATCAAATAAAAAATAGGACGGAAAAAAAATTAAATTTATTTTCTCTTATGAATCATCCAAATACAAAAAATTAAATATATTAATATTCTTTTCTATACTTCATTCCATTACATTCTATTCTTCACATCTCTTCCTTCTCTGCTCTCCATCCAAACAGGGTGTTAGGCTATTTTTTTTCTCTCTGTGGGTCCCTATAGATAACAGTGTGTGAGAAGCCCATTTATTACATTAGGCTTATTTCTGTTTCACACGGGTGTTAAGAGATGTTCGATTACCAGCGAGCACATGCATTAGGATGCTGGTTCTCACTGCTAAGCATTTAAAAGCGCACATGGTTAGACAAGGACAAGGACAATATAGTCAATAGATCGATCTTCGTTATTTTTCTGTGACGCCTCTTCGTTATTTTTTTGTTTGTGTCCCGACATTTTTATTTATGAATAATTATATTGCTCTCCTCACGTTCATCTCCGTATTTTTTCCGCACTCTCTCTCTTCCTTAACTGTCATATATCCCCTCACTTATTTCGCTAAAAATTTCATTTATCACCGCATTAAATTAGACTGTCATTTAATACCAATCCCTGCATTAATTATGCTTTCCTCTAATAACAATTTCCGCATTAATTATTCCTTTAAAAACAATCCCCGCATTAATTATACTGTTATCTAATAACAATCCCCGTTAATAAATGTTTATTTGTTATTTCTGAGAAGTATTTATCCATGTAACATAAATTATTTATCATTATGTCTGAGAGTATTTATCATTGATGTTTTACTGTAAGTTGCAATGGAGTTTGAGAAGTATTTATCTATGTAACATAAAATATTTATTCATGTAACATAAAGTATTTATCAATATGCATGAGAGTATTTATCATTGATGTTTTACTGTAAGTGCAATTATGTTTGAGAAATATTTATCTATGTAACATAAAATATTTATCCTTGTAACATAGAGTATTTATCAATGTAACATAGAATATTTATCATTATGTCTTAAAGTATTTACCATTGATGTTTTACTGAAAATTGCAATTATGTCTGAGAAGTATTTATCTATGTAACATAAAGTATTTATCCATGTAACATAAAGTATTTATCATTGATGTTTTATTGAAAGTTGCAATTATGCCTGAAAAATATTTATCCATGTAACATAAAATATTTATCATTATGTCTAAGAAGTATTTATCATTGGGGTGAGGGGATTGTTTATTTAATGGTCCCCAGTTGTGCGGGGACAATCCAAAAAAAAAGGAAATTTTGTGCGGGGATAACTGACAAGTATTTATGAGGGGATTGTTTATTTAATGGTCCCCAGTTGTGTGGAGACAATTCAAAAAAAAGGAAATTTTGTGCGGGGACAATTAATGGATTGATTTATTCAGTCATAAATAGAGATCATTGCATACGGATTAATACTTTGCAAATCCATGATAAATACTTTGATGCTTCAAGTTAAATACTAACAGTTTCTGCGGAGTATTAATGATTTGAGCGGTCCCCCCATGACTTTTTTGGCAGTTTGTGCGGGGTTGAGACTGCAGGAATTGTTATCAGGATCCTTTATTTATATTCATTTTTTAATATATTTTATCATAAATAATCAAGATTTTAATTTTTTTTTAAAAATACTCAAACCACAAGAAATTCTTGCAGTTTGAAATTTATTATTATTTTTTTGCAATATAAAAACCCCGCTGCAATATATCTCTTTCAATTTTGCAAAAAAAAATTATCGTATAAAAGACATATTGAAAAATCATAGATAATTTTAATGATCTTTAAATAATAAATAAAACTATAATCCATTAAAAAAATAAACAAACACACACAATAAATAGTAAATGCATTTTAAAATAATTGTATGGGTTATTCTTGAATAATCTCTTAGGCTTTTGAAAAACACTAATACTAGTTATGGCCAATCTGTATGGATGCGTCATCGATGTTTTGACGTCAGCAATGTTTCAGCAATAATAAAGTTATGGCCGTTTAGAGAGCATGGGCGCGTCATCGATGTTTTGGCAATAAAACATAGATGCACTTCTGTCGTCGTTAAGCCGGGCATAAAGCATCGATGCGTTATCGGTGAAACATCTTTTTTTTTAAAAAAAAATTTTAAACAGCCATAACTTTGGATAGGAAAGTCGAATTTGCACGTATGACCCCAATTCGGAAAGGGGAGACAAGACGGATCCGAATTTTGCGTCGGGGATCATCCCTGGACATCTGACGGAATCATAATTGCAAAAAAATGTCGTTTAGTATTTCAAAAATTCAGTTCAAGTTTTCTATCAACGGTAGACATACAATGACCGAGTTTAGTTTTTTTTTCAAAAGCCTAGGAGATTAAAGATTATTCAAGAATTATCCATATAATTATTTTAAAATACATTTGCTATTTATTGTGTGTGTTTGTTTATTTTTTAATGGATCATTACGGTTTCATTTATTATTCAAAGATCATTAAAATTATCTATAATTATTTAATATATGTCATTTACACGATAATTTTTTTTCAAAATGCAAAGAGATATGTAACGGGGTTTTTATGGTGCAAAAAAAAAAAAATATCCCAAACCACAAGAAATTCTTGCGGTTTGGGTATCTTTTAAAAAAGTTTAAAACCTTGATTATTTATGATAAAATATATTAAAAAATAGATATAAATAAAAATGTCGGTTTTGTCTCTTCGTTTTCTAAAAAATTCGGGATCGAGTTCAGCTGACACTTTACAAAAAAAAGTTAGAAACCTCCCCTTCCTGCTTCTTATTCTTCTTGAAGTTTTAGTGTTTGCTTACACATCTTGTTTATCATAATATGAGCATATCTATGTATAGTGCACGAGTGCTTAACTACCTTTATAATTTCAAAAATTATAATCATGTATATTGAAATTTAATTGTATTTTTTAAAGTATTTGTATAATTGCCCTCCTCCTAAAATATCATGTGTGATAGCTAACTGGTTAGAATTATAATTTATTATCATAAATACATGAATTCAAGTCTTGCTCATGCATATTAAATTTTAACTCCTATCTAGTTTTTCTAATTTTTCCCTCAAGTCATAACAAAAAGATGTCTTTTAATTTTTTAACAAATAAAAGCTCAAAATTTGATATGTTACAGACTTAACTTGCAGCTAGTCTTTTGGGAAAAATTGATAGCTAGGTATGTTATTGGATGTGTCATAGTCCAGTGGTCCGATTTCATACAATTTAAGTGTTGAAGAAGTGTTAATTTTGAATCGTTGGAATTCAGTCGATTAATTGTTTATAAATATTTGGTTTTGAATCCTAAAATCTTCTTTCTGTTGTCATTTATAACATCATGTGAATTGGGCTAATGCAATCATGTTGGCATCTTTTTTAATTTATTTAGCACAAGTCGTCTTCAAATTGCACACAAGTACTTATCTCGTGCCGAAATTTTTATTCATAACATTAAAATAATACAAATTAAAAAAATAAATAAACGTAACATGATATTGGTAGAATTTCAAAATATGTCAATTTTACTGAATAATCCAGCAAAATATATGGTTGATTATTCAGGAGATCTGCAATCCAACTTCGCTAGATTATTGGAATAATTAAATTTTTTTTCAAATTTTATAATAAAATATTACAAATATCATATACAACATTCAGATTAAAACTCAAACAGTACATTACTTTAGAGAGCTGGACTTCCACAAATTAGAGATCGTGAGTCCGTCCGATCATAATCCTTACAAATATTAAAAATATTTTGTGAATTTTAACTTGAGCTAAATCGACTCGGATTGTGATCAGACAGTCCGAATTCAAACTCAAATTTTAAATCCTGACCCGCTAAAGTTGAGGCAAATTTGGGGTCGGGGTTGTTTCATTTGTAGGTACTGACTTTTCAGGAATATTCTTCTTTACTTTAAAAATAAATAAATGGTTCTTCGGTCAAAGGAGGAAGCCTCCGGTTTGGAACTTCCGGAATAAAAATGCTTCGGTCAAGGATAAAGCATTAAAGCATCTGGTTTGGAAGTTGCGGAATAATATCAGCTTTTTCTTTTTTTAAAAGAAAGGACCTGCTTTTTTTCATTTAATCGTTGATTTTTGTTGAAATTACCGTATTTGAAATGTTGGATGAGAAGAGGCAAGTTTCTACTTTAAAAACAAAAAAAACAAATAGCACATTGAAAGGAAGCTCAGGTGTGACTTTGTCACCCCATAAATACAAATTAGTGATTTGACCTTTATATTTTATATTTATTAAACAATATGCAATTTGACCTTTATATTTTATATTTTTATTAAAAGTGTTTAGAAGGTGCGGTTTCTTATATTTGTGTCTTACATTCTTATTTTAATTTTAAAAGTCCTAAGTCCAAACAATTAATTCAAATCAGTCAACATTATCTCTATGTGGATGATCAAATTATATATATTTTGAAAACTCTTTACTGTTTTTTAGAATACAAAACCATTCTATGTGGATGATCAAGAATCTCCTCCTAAACAAAGATTTTATACCTTTCTACAAAAATAAAAATAAAAAACTTTTACAAAAGAAATTAAAATTTGATCTCCAAACACATTTTAATATGGACATCATATTGAGTAGTTCGGATAGATTGTTTGGACTTTAAAAACAATGATAAAAACGTGAGGCACAAATAAAGCATGAAAGATATAAGACATTTGAACCCTACTCTTTAATTAAAATCAAGATAAAATCTTCAATTTTAAACTTTTATATTGACTAACAAATTGTAAACTTGCAGGTAAAACTAACTGATATATATAAGTTCTAGGCAAAACAGACAAACTGGTATCTTTACACCATGTTTGGATGGAGAGTACAGGAAGGAATAGGAGGTTAAGAATAAAAGGGAATGGAATGGAATAGAAAGGAAGATTAACATATTTAACCTATTCGTGTTTGGATGATTAATGAGAGAAAATAAATGTAACTTTCCTTTCCGTCTTATTTTTTGTTTGGTTGACTAAAATTTAGGAGGTTAACGAGAAATTCGGTGACTGTTGTAGGTTTGAGGAAAAAATCTTGTATGAGAATTATCTATGTAAAATATAGGGTTAGGCATTTGTGTTATTTTTTCTAAAAATATTTGTAACAAAATTTCTTTCCATCCGTTACACCCCAATTTGGAAGGGAAACCGATTCTATTAATTATAATGATACAAGGTTAAACCTTTCACCTCCTATACCCTTCACCTCCGACATAATTTTAACAACCAAACACAATTCAACGGAAAGTTTTTGTTTCTTTCCATTCCCTCCCTTCCTCTACTCTCCATCCAAACAAGGTGTTAAGAAAGCAAAAGTAAATATTAACCAAAGAGAAGAGATCTCTACACCAGCAGTTGCATCAGAAAAGCACCCCTTGTAATATTCTAAAAATGAGAAGTTGCATCAGAAAAGAATCCCCTGAAACAGGTGAACGAGAACCCCTAATAAAAATGAAATTGAAAACAATGATGATCAACTTAATTTTCCACATGTCTCGCTTTCTTTGATAAAGGTGACTCCATGTCCCTAACAAAAAAAAATTGACAAGTGCTTCCATCGATATTGAGACCCGCATTGAATTAAAAATTAAATGAAAAATATCTCTGTATTTTGCCGGCGAGGCAGTGTGTATTTGAAAGGGTCAAAAAATTCAAAAGACGAGTTGTCACATCTAGATTCATTGAATCTTATCCATGCAATCGGCCTATAATTGAAAAGGTATAAAGAAGAATCTTTATCCATAACAAGTTTATGTAAATAGAACAGTCACAGAACAGTATTGTACAATGCTCATCAAACCAGGCGCCTCTAACATTTAAATAACTGGTTTAAGTGTTTGATTAAAAGATCCACCAGGTGGCACATATTCAAATAGTATTATACTTCAAAATTCATTGCAATAAACTAAACAGAGCCTGCCTATTATTATATTATATCGACCGACAAATAAAAAAAAATGAAAGAAGGATGCCTTGAAAATCATTATTGTTGTAACTTGGATGTGCATTTATCTAATTTTCTATCAAAACGAGTTGATCTTATTTGCAGCTTAACTTGTACATCTGCTAATCATTGTCATTAGAAAAGGACTAACAAATAATAATTTTCACACAGCAAATATCTCACTCACTTTTCCCAATAAATCTTATTTCACAAGATATTGTAACCTTTTGCTTAAAAGTAGAAACCAAAACCTCATAAGATGATAACAATCATTTTCATCTTTTACGTCCTGTACATTTGCCTCTTCCCTCCCAAAAGGGCTGCATTCCTTCTACTAAGCCACGCTTTTGTTCTGAAATACCAGATCACCTGAAAAGCACTTAGAGAAGTTAATCAGACATCACTTAAAAAATAGCAAAGGAAAAGGAAAAAGAAGAAAAGAAGATTGCCCCTCATTTCACATTGACTCTCTCTCTCTCTCTCTCTTTGAAAAAAGTAGCCAAACTACCATTTTTATTAAAGAAGCTACCAGTCTTATTTTTATTAAAGAAGCTACCAGTCTTAAAATTACAAAACCAAATGCATTAACAGTTTCTATTTTCCTATTACAGTGAATTGAATTTGATACCTGCATGTACAAGCTTAAAATGGTTTGTACCAGTGGCCTAACCCATGGATCCTAATAAGTGTTTATTTATCACCATTTGAGTGCTCAAGGGAGGTTATCACACAGAAATGACTGGGATTACCTGACAAATGCAAGAACACAAACTTGTATCCTACCTTACAGATTCACTCATCTCAGTAAGATTGAAATCTGGATATTAACACCTAATACATACCTTGGTGTAGATGTGTCACACAAATTGCTCTGAAATCCCGTGAAAACATTTGAATAAGACTTCGTCAAGTATGTGAAATTAGAGACAGCTGGCAATGCAGGGACCTGCTCTCCTTGTGTCACCATTGCAGAGAGGTTGATCCTCTCCAGTGCCAGTACTGCCTTAGATTCCCTCCACACAAAAGCAAGCAACCCATTACACAAAGAAAACAATGAACCGGGTTTAGAACCTGGGTATCGAAACCCGTAACCACTTGAAATCCCCTCCCCTGAGAAGCTGCAACTAACCCTCATCTCCATTTCCCAAGGGAAGGTGTCAGTAGAAGGCTCCTCCATGTTAGCAATAAACATAGACGATCCATTTGGGTGTAATACATAGTGAGTTCCTTCTAAAATCTTTGTACCAACTAAAACCAAACCCGTGTCACTTTCTTCATAGGAGAGGAGTAACAGAAACAGGGCTTTACCGGGTTTGTCTTGACCCAGCAAGGCAGGGGGCCAGCCGAAAGAACCACCCCATAGACCCGAGAATTCCTTACTGGATTCAGGTCCATTTAGAGGCAGCTTGTACAGTGCAAAACGGTTCTCATGCATGTTAGGCCATGACCGGTACGATGTAACACGTGTATGAATAGCTCTGAGACTTAGCCCTATAGAATCCCCACTGCCCATTTTTAAAAATTCATTCAGTGGCAAATGCTTGTTTTCTCCATTAGTGTTACTCCGTGAGGGAATGCTTCTTCCGATGAGTTGTTTGATCCCATCTTTGACATATGAAGAGATTGTTTTTTTCTTTCCATCCCCATCAAAAGATCTATTGCGACTCAGACTTGAAGAACAAGGAGATGATTCAACAATGGTACAATCTATCATGCCGCCTTTTATTGCCTTATGCATCAAGATTAGTGTTTCTCTCCTTCTGGATAGAATGTTGAAGTCATCATCAGATCGAGGGAAAACCGGGGCAGATTCTAGGTCGGAAGGGAGTTTCATTGCTGATTTTGAAGACAAAAAATCAAGCAACCTCCTCCTATCACCGAATGCCAGTTTCCCAAATAAGCTTGATTTTAGGCCTGTTTTATGTAAAATTTAAAGTCTAAATGATGGAGAACTACTCTATAAATCTTCTAATGGGGAAATCAGGCATGTAACAAACCATACTAAATATAAAATTACTGGAATTATAAACAACATACGGAAATTAGAAACAAAGGCTTACTGGAATTAGAGGAGAAATCAGCTTCGAGTAAGAGAACAGTAGGATCAGAAGGAATGACAGAGAAAACCGATCCAGCGTGAATCAAACCAGATTCTCCATGTAAAAAGAACAGAGAAGGCGCGCCATCTCCATCACAGTGAATCTCCATCACTGGAGAGAAAGCCAGATTCTTCGAAACCTCCTGTGGTATGATCCTTACGAAAACAAGAGATACAAAGCCCCAAATTGGGAAGACAAGATTGCCTAACTCGGGGTTCTGGTGGGCCCAGAGCGAGAGAAGGCGAGAGGCGGTGAAAACAAAGCGACAGAGGGAGGGGTAGGAGAGTGACGAAAGGGAGTGCCATGAGTGGAGGTGCGAAGGAGAGATGGAACCTGGGCTTGAAGAGGTGAGGGAGAGCCACGTGTTAGGGGACGAGAGGAGGGGGTGGTAGAGGCGACGCGAGGAGAGAGAGAGGGCCAGGAGGTGGCGCGGGTGGCCCAGGTGCGCCGCGATGAGAGCGAGAGCGTCGTCTGGTAGAGAGAGAAAGAGATCCGCTCCATCCGCCATGGCCGTCTCTCTCTCTCTGTGTGTGCGTGTGTGCAACACACAGAACGAAGATGTGTCTGTGTGTGTTGCTTCTGCGAGAAGATGATGGCACTATGCTACATTTGGAAGGAGAGAGCGTTTGGTATGGGTACGGATTCCCTAAAGTCATCCAAATTTTATGTTAGGATCTGCACCGTTCGATCTTAATTTCGGCCAATCCGGCCCGAGTTGGAATGCACGGTCCCCTGTATTATTTGTTTCTGGGCAGATCGGACGGTTCGGATCCAAAATCAAATTTTGCTTTAATACAGAGGATCTGAACTAGTTTGATATACCAGTTTGGCAAGATGCATTGACTCGGTGACCTCATGTGGGGCCCACTTTTTGGTGAACATCAGGTTCCTTTCTCGCCTCAGATCCGTAATTTCCGTGGCATTACAAGTTCTGTGTTTAACATATGTGGCGAGTCATAATCTGATGGTAAAACGTAAAAGTGTAATTGATAACCTGCTACATATTCTGATATGGAAAATATTGATTCAGATGACATGAGATCTCCGAGATATTAACTCATTCTAGAAGAGGCTGCAGAGCAGATCGCAGTTTTTCTCTCTCATTAAATTCGGATTTACTACGACGCCAAGTAGTGTAATTCTCATATCACATTAGGCTGACAGGCTCGTTCGAGATTTTATGTGGCAGTTATTAGTCAACATTTTCCTATATCATTACTACGAAACTTCTACACGACTACACATGTTACAAAAGAGTATCGTTCAAGTTCATATATGTTACAAAAATTCATATCAAAAGTCACTCAATAAAATCGAACTGGTTGAAGAAATCAAAGCGCAAATTCCACATGTAGAAAAATTGTACATGCTGGAAAATAATATACAGTAACTAAAGAATTATGAAGGCATTTTATAGGGTTTTAGCGATTGAGTAGACAATTGGTGTAATTATTATTTTTTTTTTTACGAGTTATCTTCCAAATTAGCAAACAAAGGCAGTAATATGAGAACGATAAATAGATAGAGAAAAAAATAGGCGTAAACATGATATGAAAAAAAAGTAAAACAAAGCTATTAGAAAAATAAAAGAAAGAAATTACAAATCCAAAATCTAAAAAAAGAAGAAGTTAAATATGAAATAACATACTTTTTGAAATGAGTAATGGAATCAAGTCACCCAAGACCTTTGTTTCAATTTTTGTAACAAAAGATTTTTCGATCTAAGTTTCAAACTCATAAATAACATACTTGATAATTGATAACCATCTTCTACGTTACAAAGGTAAAAAGATAAAAACTTACAAAAACAGTGAAATCAATCATAAAAAGAATATATAAATGCACAATTTTATATTGCCACGACAGTTACCGTCCAAAAGCAGGAGCAAAGAGGCTTCAGTGTCTGATTTGTATCAAAATTCGTACACCTATTTGAACCGTTCATAATTTTTATTGTACATTGGATGCATGGTTGTGATATATTATCATATTTTAACCTGTATTTATTTATTTATTTTTTGGCGAAAGTGGCCCGTAGGCAATGACCTGTAATTTTACCATGTAGTTGAATACTATTACAACATGTTCAGTTCAGATCTGCTACGCCAGTATTTCAAATGTTAGGTTCTCATGTGCAATCACAGTATCCTTAGAATCAGAATAGACCTACCACAGTATCCTTAGAATCAGAATAGACCATGTGCAATCTGGTTTAGAATCCTGTACCCTTCCAACACTGCCTTGGCTTCTGCCCGAGCTCGGTTTATCACTTTATTGCATGAATCGATTTAGATTTCCAGGCCACAACTTTACCCTTGTGCTGCACATAGACCTTGACTGTCCCATGCCCCATCCACATAGCACTGATCTTGATGGAAATCTCTTGGTTGCTCCCAGTTTGGATTAGGTTGTGTTCAAGGAATCATGCCTCCCGTCAGCCTCTTTATAATCTGACATGCCTCAGCTTCTCTTTTGAAAAAGGCTTTGCAAGTCTCAACTGAGTGATATTGATAGCCCCATATATGACTAATGACTTGATTGAGTTAAAGGCCTAAAAATTATTCATAGCGCTAACATTGCACAACTTATTAAAATTTCTGTGTGTTTGTGTGTGTGTCCCAAAATTTCAAAATTTTCATTTCTTTTCTTTGTTTGGGCTCACTTTTGCAGCCCAACAAAAATTCAGATGCACCTAGGCTTTAAATGAGGTCCCTGCCTCCATTTAAACGGATCTGTTATAAGAAGTTTCCGTGGAAAATCGGTATTTCGATTAATAACGAGAGGAATCTAATTTATCATTTTTGACTTTCCAACAAACTTGAATTTCATTTTTGTATTTGTTCATCATACATATCATACATATCATACATATCATCTACAAAACTGGAATTGACTTTTGAACAAAATCCGAAAGTAGACATTTACAAGTTTCCGAATTGTCGTTTTGGAGCCGCGTTAATTAATTGGAAATGTAAGAAAATACTTTCTTTTGGATAATAAAGGCAAAAGTAAACAAATAGAAGATATATATGCATCAATGCACGGTCCTTTCCGACCAATAGAAATTGATTTCCTTAGTTGGATCTGTTTGGAATCATAAATATCAAATAATTATGGCTTATCTAGAGATCAAATAATTACATCTCATCTAGAGTCAAACACTTACACTCTGGATAAAAAGAAACAATCATCACCTTAATCTAAGGACCGTCATATGCCAAAGAGACTCAAAACATAATTTTTAGTATGGAATACAATACCTGATTCCATACTGTTTGCCATGGAATCTCCAAAGCCGATGGTGGAGCAGCAACCGTCTCTGTGAGCGTCCTGAGTGCGTCCGCACTGGGATCCAGTGCGTCCGCATTAGGCTCGGACTTTTCTGCATTTCTGCACTGAACTTCAGAAAATCGTCTAAGTCCTGAGTGCGTCTGCACTGGAGTCCAGTGCGTCCGCACTAGACTCGGATTTTTTCCTGTGTTGTTCTGAAGTTCTCTAAAAAATTGGCTAAGTACTGAGTGCGTCCACACTCACGGTCAAAATAGCAGCTTTCTTAATTGCAAATCTCAGAATCAGTCCATCAATAATTTGATCTTTGTCTAAATTGTTCTACACATTTATGGACCACATCCTATTGAATAAATAGATTGTATAATATCTTAATTCCATATTAAATCACTTTAATTGTGACAATCTTATATGACAGTAAACAATTCATAATTATATTACATATATGGCAATTCATAATTATATTACATATACGCTCAAATGCAACAGCTTGAATTCAACCTAAAATAAAATAAAAAATGAACAGACTTGTCAAATCTTGAAAAGAAAGCTAATGATTCAAAACATATTTATTGGTATTTGATGTAAAGATTTAATTTGGCTTAGACAGAGTCCAACTGCAATTAATACAAGAAAGTTGAATAACAGAGGATATATTCCACTGCAATTAAAGCTGTCTGACGAGTGTCACGAGTTATTCAGATTTTTTTTAAGACCGAAAATAGATGCATGTTATGTGTGGCTGCTTAATATTGATCCGTTCAATAAGGTCTAACATTTAAGTAACCTCTTCTTTACCACACTAGTAGTAATAAAATTTAGATGCATGATTGTGATATTAATTATTAATTACTTGGTCACACCAACCCAGAAATGGTATCTTCCCAGTTCTCACGTGAGATGGTTTCTTTACATGAATATTTCTTATAAAATTTACATGATGTAAATTAAATCTTTATGCACTACAATTATTCAAATATAAAAAAAAAAAATAAGATCCTCGATGAGATGGTTTGCTCAAAACCCAATAAAACTTTGAGCTTTTATATATTACACACATTAATTTCTTTTGAATATGACGTAATATATAAATCATAAAAATTGACACACTCGTGATATCATCAATAAATCTTATTTTGTTTTGTGTTAGCAACTTTCCAATAACAAGTGGGATTCAAACTACTAGATTGGCATGTGAATAATATTACCATTAATTATACACGAAACAAAGCCGAAAAATATCTAACACAAGCTCTACTTAATTTGACCTCGCCCATTTTAAATGTTTAATAAAATTAAAATGTACCTTCAGCCACTTGACCTTCATTATTTCAAACCACCAAAAAATCTTTGACTTTTTCCAGAGAAATAGGTGGCGTAATAAATCATAAACACAGTTATTATAAAAAAATTTTGAGCTATTATAAATTACACACGGTTATTTTGAATATGAAGTAATAAATTATAAAGAAGGATGCCACTGGTGATATCATTCATAAATCCTGCTTTTGTGTTAGCAACTTAATTTCCAAGAACAAATGGGATTTATTTCTTTCTATATATACTTGAATGGCAAGTTAATGTTTTTACCTTTATACAATAAATTAATATTGAACAAGCCGAAGAATCTCTCCCGCAAATTAACTCTTTTTAATTTGACCTCGCCCATTGTTTAATAAAAGTAAAATACTATAATTTATCTAGAACCACTTGGCCTTTGTCATTATCTCAAAACACCCAAAATCATTGATTTTTTCTACTCCAGAGGAATAGATGGCTGAGTCGTCCTAGCTAGGTAAAACCTTTATTTTTTTTTATTTGTGTTTCTCTTCTGAAATTCCTCATATATTTTTCAAACTAGAGATATGGGGTGTAATTCTTAATTAGTCAATGCACCGCGTATGAAAGAAGCGTACGTAATAGAATAGGTAAGAGAACGGCTGCATGCATTAATTACCCCTGCATGGCCTCTCTTATAAATACCTTAGCATATGTGATCTTCAATTTATCCAAAAATTAAATCAAATCTCTAGAGCTACTTCAGAAAAGAGAAGAAGAAAAAAAAAAAATCAAATCAAATTTGTACATAGCAAGTACATACTGACGTTAAAGAAATCAGTTTTGCGTTGCTGTACTTGTTGTCATTTGATCTAGCTCCGATCCTCTATATATATACTGGTGTCATTAATTTTCGCTTCATTTTTCTCCGAGGGTAATTACCGAGTGAAATAAGATGGAATTAGGCAGTGCTAATTATCAGCTGCTCAAATTCATGTATGCTATTATGCTATTCGGTGTCTTTGCTCCTCCTGCCTTGGCAAAGATCCATCACCACACTTTCATTGTAAGTACCATATCTTTACGCAATATGTATTTGGAAACATATCAAAGGGATACAAGCTGGCATATTGTAGCTAGGTAGTAACAGTATATGGATGCATGAAATGTATAATGAATAATTGAATACATAGGCACAGCTTGAGTAAAACATTCCATGCAAGATTTGATGCATATAATTAGTCTTATGTTGAAAAGTCAACGCACCTTGAAAGAAGCAAACTTCCAACTATGCTCGTCTCATCTTCATAACTCTGCATGACAATGATTTGTGTGAACTGAAATATATATAGCTCATTACCAGTACTTCAACCAGTTGATGACTAATTAAATTATAAGCAACCACTCATAATTAAATACTAGCTAATTTGTAATTAATTTGCAGATACAAGAAACTCCATGCACCAGGCTCTGCAGCACCAAGAACATCCTTACCGTCAATGGCCAGTACCCAGGCCCCACCATCTATGCACGCAAAGGCGACACTGTTATTGTCAAGGTCATCAACCAAGGAAACAAGAACATCACAATTCACTGGTATATATATAAATTGATCAAACCTAATTATATCTGATGGACAATATATTAAAGAAAAAATCAACTAAGTTCCACGTACATTAATTTTTGTTTCAGGCATGGTGTTGACCAGCCAAGGAACCCTTGGTCAGATGGACCAGAGTACATCACGCAATGCCCGATCAAACCAGGAGCCAACTTCACACAACGGATTCAGTTCACAGAAGAAGAAGGCACACTCTGGTGGCATGCACACTCTGATTTTGATCGTGCCACTGTTCACGGAGCAATGGTCATTCACCCGAGGAAAGGAAGCACCTTCCCCTACCCCAAGCCCGATAAGGAGGTCACACTCATTTTGGGGGAGTGGTGGAATGCTGACGTAAATGAAGTGCTACAAAAGGCACTAGCGACTGGCGGCGACGTTGATCCTTCTGATGCCAACACGATCAATGGCCAACCCGGCGATTTTCTTCCATGCTCACAGAATGGTATGTTGGTTTTCTAGGTCTAATTAATTAAAGATATTTTAATTGCACTACGAAGAAAGTTGAGTAAATACTGGATAGAGTAGGACCCAATGATTTAAAATTCAAAGCTAACACAAAATCTCAATTTGTTGCAGACACTTTCAAGGTTCAAGTGCAGCAAGGCAACACCTACCTACTCCGTGTGATCAACGCAGCGTTGAGCAACGAATATTTCTTCGCCATTGCCAATCACAAACTCACTGTTGTTGGGACCGATGGTAGTTACACCAAGCCGTACGCAACTGACTATATTATGATCACCCCAGGTCAAACAATGGACCTTCTTCTAAAGGCTGATCAGCTAAAGGACTCCTCTTCGCCTTCTCGGTATTACATGGAAACCCGTCCTTACAATGGTAACACAAATGTTACATTCGATCAAAATATTTCCACTGCCATTCTAGAATACAAATTGAACCAAAACACTTTCGCAACATTTCCGCTTTTACCCTCTTTACCAGAAATCAATGACACAAATGCAGCAACCGCATTTACTGACGGGATACGCTCTCTGGCAAGCTGGGACCACCCAGTTGATGTTCCAAAAACAATTGATGAACACATGTATATCTCAATAGCGGTGAATGTTGTCCCTTGCTCCGGAAGCTCTAACTGCACCGGTCCAATGGGCAACAGGCTTGCTGCAAGCCTAAACAATGCTAGTTTCCAAAACCCGCCAATTGATGTGCTAGATGCATACTATTACTCTATTCCTGATGTCTACACACCGGACTTTCCTAACAAACCGCCGGTTTTCTTTAACTTTACCGGGGACACCATTCCACAGGAGCTTTACCTAACACAAAAGTCCACAAAAGTGAAGGTTTTAGAGTACAATACAACCGTGGAGATTGTGTTTCAGGGGACTAATATTCTCGGTGGCGAGAATCATCCCATGCATTTGCACGGCCACAGCTTTTATGTTGTTGGCAAAGGATTTGGTATTTTTGACAAGGAAAAAGATCCTTTGTCTTACAACTTGATCGATCCGCCTTATGAGAATACAATTGGCGTGCCAAAGAATGGTTGGGCCGCTATACGTTTTAGGGCCGCGAATCCCGGTGTCTGGTTCATGCACTGCCACTTCGAACGCCACACAGTTTGGGGAATGGATATGGTCTTCATAACCAAGAACGGTAACAGTAACGATGCTAAAATGTTACCTAGGCCTCACAACATGCCACACTGCTGAAGTATATTTCAATTTTTTTTTTTTTTTTTTTTTTTTTTTTTGTAGCTTCAAGTTCAATTTGTTAATAGATGATAATTGTAGTCATGATAGGAAATTTGATTCATTTTTTGTTCTTTCAAGGAAATTCAATTGTGAATAAATTAATGCTGCATGCAGTTCATATATTTTCTTCAATTTTAAGACTCCACCTTTTAATTATCTCATATGCAATGAGATATATAGTAAAATTATATTTATGCGAAGAATTGGAATTGTATTTTACAAAAGATAAATATTTCGATGAAAACCGACAAAATCAAATTTATCATTTTGAATTTCAACAAACTTGACTTGGATTTCTTTATTTGATCATCATATATATATACATGTCATCTATATATATAACTGGAATTACTTGACTCTCAACAAAATCCGAAACTAGACACGTACATGTTTCCAAATTAATTCTCGTTTTGAGCCGCGTTAATTGTAATTGGAAATGTAAGAGAAAACTTTTTGTTCTGGATAATATAAGGCAAAACTAAATAAACAGAAAATATATATGTATCAATGCATGGTGCTTAATTTCCACCAATAAAAAATTATTTTCTCTCTAATTACAGTTGGATCATGGATGCATGCAGATTATTTGAAAAACAAAATTTGTGAAATCTTGAAAAGAAATAAGCTAATGATTCAAAACATATTTGTTGACATTTAATGTAAAGATTTAATTTAGCTTAGACAGATTCCAACTGCAATAATTAATACCAGAAAGTAGAATAACAGTGAAAAAAATACCACGTACTGCGCGCAATTGAAGCTGCCTGACGAGTCATTCAGAATTTTCTGTGGCCTAAAAGATATTTATATTATGTGTCTGCTTAATATTGTCCCGTTCAATTAAGCTCCAAGAAATTTCGGAACATAATAAGGTGTAATAATTAAGTAACCTCCTCTTCTAAACAGTACGTAGTAACAAAATTTTAATGATTGGCATTAATTGTGTGATAAATAATGGATTACTTGGTCACACCAAAAACCAGAAACGGTCTCTTCACACTTCTCCCGTGATATTATTGTTGTGCCCTTAATTTGATAAAGTCAACCTATGACTTATTATTTTAATTTGTCCCCACTGTCTTAATCAACATATATAGATTTTGACAGTATTAACCTGTCTATATAATTAAACTTCAACTACACAACATTAAAGAAAATTATATTGTTCTCTTAACTGCTACCTGAACTTCCCTAAAATTATATTGTTCTCTTCACATGAATAATTCTTTTCAAATTTAGATGATTTTTTTTTTTTTTTTGGAAAAACTGATAGTAGCTATCAGCTAAAATTTAGATGATGTAAATTAATAGATGCACTAGAATTATTCATGTAAAAATATGAAAAAAATAAAATAAAAGTTCCATGAGGTGGTTAGCTATACACCTAAAAAAAATTTAGCTATTATACATTACACACAGTTATTTTGAATATGACGTAATAAATCATGAGGAGGGTTCAAATGCCTCCATCATGCCTCCATTTTAAAAACTTAAATAATTCAAAGTTTAAAACTTAAACGTCAAAATAAAACCACTAAATGTGATCTATGTTATTTTCTCTATGTGACCATAAAAAATTATCACATTTTGATTTTGCTTTTATATGAATTAATAAGTTGAAAAATCAACGTCTAGAAATTATCCACATTAGTATACATTTTTACAAGCTCAAGATGACAATCAAACAAAGTTGAAATGCTATAATTTTTTACACGTGCATAGATAAAATGATGTAGTTCATATCCAACAGTTTTATTTTGAATTTTAAGATTTAAATTTTGAGTTATTAAAGTTTTTAAAAATAAAGACACGATGAAAGCACAAAAAATAAAGATATTTGAACCGTCCTCATAAATCACAAGGAAGGACGCCACTATTGATATCATTCATAAATCTTGCTTTTGTGTTAGCAACTTTCCAAGAACAATCTTGACAGCCACTGTCAAGCCCCTTTCAAAAAAAAAAAAAAAAACTTTCCAAGAACAAATGGGATTTATTTTCATATATACTTGAATGGCAAGTTAATATTTTTACCTTTATACAATAGATAATGAGCAAGCCAAAGAATCTCTCACGCAAACTCTTTTTTGACCTCGCCCATTGTTTAATAAAAGTAAAATACTATAATGTACCTACCACTTGACCTTTGTCATTGTCACACCCCAAATCCCGCGGGTCTGAGAGCCTGCCGCGTGTATAAATCACGCGTCACATATACACGCAAGGCAGTGGATCTTTTATATGCATTACCAATATCCTCACTCGCTGCATCCGTAAAATAAACCTGAAAATAATCGGGAGGGTGGGGGTGAGAATAAATCCTCAGTGCGAAATTTGCCACAGTTTAGATTATTGGACTTGCAATCAAACTCTATATTCAAAAATGAAACCCAAACAATAACAATACAAACAGATATATATATAATCATAAATAACAGAATGCCAATGCTCGACAACAATTTATCAACCTGAAACACAGTTTACGGAATTTCCAAGATGGTTTTCAAAACACAACATATATTTTGGCTTAACTCATTTCATTATGACTGGTAGCAACCACAGATGTTCTTTCGAGCTGAACCGTTATCAAACCCACATCTGTAGGGTTACAGACGCCTACAGATGGCCAACCAAGCTGGACCCTTTATCAGACACCCATCTGCAATTGCTGTTTGGCTTAACCATTTCCTAAGGTCCGGTTACAAGTCACCAATACAGGTCAACTTGACAAATGCAATCACATAGAATCAAAGTTACCTATACAGGTCAACTTTGCTAAATCTCAAGCAAATATATCAAAGTCACACATATAGGTCAGCCTCGCAAAATCATCACAGGTCAACGCATAAGTCAGCAGCGTCACCTCATCCAGCCCCCTAAACAGGTCGGTCTAGCAAATTCTAACAGGTCAACGCATAAGTCAGCAGCGTCACCTTATCCAGCCACCTAAACAGGTCGGTCTGGCAAATTCTAACAGGTCAACGCATAAGTCAGCAGCGTCACCTTATCCAGCCACCTAAACAGGTCGGTCTGGCAAATTCTAACAGGTCAACGCATAAGTCAGCAGCGTCACCTTATCCAGCCACCTAAACAGGTCGGCCTGGCAAATTCGTAAACACAGGTCAACGGATAGGTCACCGTCACCTTATCCAGCCACCTAAACAGGTCGGTCTGGCAGATTCATTCACATCAAGAACAATTAATAGAACTAAACAAATAATAACCATACCAACATGCCAATTAATCTTAACCTAACAATTCAATCATTCTCATTTATGCAAGAATCAATATGCAGCATGAATTCCAAAATATGCAACAATTAATCATTCCACATGACAAACGAATAAACAGTTTAATTCCTGAAAATAAAGTATCAAACAAGTCCAAGAATCCCGCACCTTATTATGACGAGCGTACCGCTTAATTTATGGTTCAGGCGTCTCGAAATGCCTCGCAACGTCTTGCTCGACCGAGCCTACACCTATATTACACGTATACTTAATTTAAATCATTGTTCGACAATTTATCTGCGTACTTGAGTGATATTATTTTCTTTATACTTTCCTTATCATAATCTTATTTCAAAAGCCAAATCAAATTTCAGTTTCTTTTACATTCTAGCATTGGACCCAAGTATGCACATATATATATGCACATATATATATATATATATATATATATCATGTCGTTAATCAAACCAATTCAAAGGCCAAGTTATTTAAACTATTTCATTTTAATTCAAGTATAGCCCAACAGCAAAGTCACGGCCATCATTCCATATAAATTCACATCTTTTTCATATTGGTCCTCAATTAATATAATTCCACACATTGGTGTCTACTTTGCAATTCAACCCTTTTTATTCCTCTTTATTACTTAACATTTATCCAATCTCACATAAATACATACATGTGGTCATAACGAGCTATTCCAAAGCCTATACCAACCTTTCAATTTAAGGCCTCTTTACAATTATTTAAATTCACATATGGCCGACCATGTATATAAATTTCACCAATTTACTCTTTGTCTCATTTGACGTATCAATTATTTTATTCCAATTTAATTTAATTAAGGACCCATAATTTAGTAAAGGTTTAAGCCTCCTATTTAAAATTTACAATTCATTTTAGGTTCATTTATAACATTTCTAATGCATAGGTCGGCCATTAATTCAAAACCTCACATTTTCACATAAGAGCCTACAATTTACCAATTCATACCCCTAATAATTTTATTTGCAGTTTTGGTCCATGTCAAGTGTCTGGTAAATCAATTCAGAGCCATACTGGTATCTACACTGGACTGGTACACTGGTACCAGCACCACGCAAGTCATCACAGAAATCAAACGCCCAGTCACAATAACAGCCAATACCATTATGTTACACAAACAAAGATCGACAAGCACCAGACAGGGGAGATAGCAAGCTCAAGGCAAAACAGCCAATTCAAAGGGCATGGCAACACAGCCAACAAAACCCGAACCAGTAAGTCAGCAAACAGGACAGACAGACCAGAACAAAGGCATGCCAAACAACAAGAAAGGCATCAAGTCAGAGACAAACAGAACCAGAATAGAGCAGAGAACGCAGCCAAAGCACAGGTCAGATCAGGAAGCACGGCAACAGCCAAGTCACAGAACCGAAACCCTAACTTCTAGGGTTTCATGAGAGAGGAGGGGAGGCAGAAAAGGGAGAGAGGGGGCGGGCGGGTCTGGCGGGTCGAACCGAGAAGGAAAGAGAGGAGGGCGTAGGGCGGCGGCGGCGCTGCTGGCCGTGGCAGCGGCGGAAGGGGAGGGGGCGGAGACCCCCCTTGGCTTGGCGTAGAAGAGAAAACAGAGAGGGGGGGGGGCTGTCTCACGGGTAGAGAGGGAGAGGAGAGAAAGAGAGAAGGGAGAGGGTGGGATATTAAATGGGTTGCTTTAAGATTCGTGCTGGGTGGGATGGGTGGTTAATAAAATTCCAACACTTAATTTACAACATTTAAGATCCGTGTTGAAATAAATCTAAGGGTTCACAAAATTCTGAAATTCAAGTATAGTCTCATTTAATTGATTTATGGTCCGTTTCTTTTATAAATTCGAGTCGAAGTTTCATAATATTTTTTTGTAACTATATTTGTACATATAATTCGTATATTTATCTCTCAATTTAAGATTCGAATAATTCGATCTCTTTTTATATAATTATATATATTCCATTAGTTCTCTAAAAATTCTAAATGAACGAGAATTATAATTTATATAATTTATTTGTACGAATAATTTCGTATAATTATATTTTTATTTGGAATTCAATTACTTATTTATTCACACGAATCTAATTAAATTAATTTCTTCTTTCCTAAAAATTCAAAGGAATTGTAACGGATTTTCTAAGTTTCTAATTTACCGAATAATTATAATTTTATTCCTAGTGCTATATTTTATTTTATTTCTAAATCTCTAAATTTTATTATACGTAATTTCATACAATATTTATATCTCGAAATTTTAGTTTCGTTTTTGTCACACCCTAGATTTTTACCATCCAGAGCGTGATTATATAAGCATCTTCACACTTTTCCTTGGCCCGTCAACCTACGTCGCCAACAAAAAGGAAAACAAAATAACAAAACGGAGTTAGCTACAAAGCTCAGTAACCGGTTATTTAATGACGCGCTTCTCTACAATTAGCTTAATTTAACAACCATTCAAATAGGCCAGATTAATCCACACAAATTCACATCAAATTATGCACGCATATTTCATCGGCGATAGCACGTCGGTCTAGGTTATCCGTAAAACAAGTCACATCATTTTCAACCATCGAACCCGACTGTGACTAGCAATCCCCGCACATCGGTCCCGACCACGACTAGCAACCCCCGTGTATCGGACAAATCAAATTTCAACCTCAGACCCGCTATCCCGTTAAATATGCCATCATAATCCAATATGCAATACCAATACCCAAATCAACCATACAAAACGAAAACACATATTATAGAGAAGTCCGGTTACCTGTTAGTGAGATATTCAGAACTTCAAATCGGATTGCAATAACAACTCAGAATCAATGCGACGTAGTTGGAATTCGAATCGACCATAAAATAAGGTTCTTCTCGAAAGGGTGTGCAAGAAAAAGAAGAGATATAACTTGTTTGGATTCGGCAGAAAATTGATACGGAGAGATTGAAATTAGGGCGAGGCGCCAGCAAATAAACAAATGGAAACGGTTTCAAATAAAAATGTAGATGGTTATAATTTATAGAAGGGCGGAATTGTATCAGGAGTTGCCTTTTTATCTTATTGCAATTAATTCTTGGCGGTTACTATTAAAAAAAAGAAATGCTATGTATCTGTGGCAGTTATCAAATTAAAACATATATATAATATGTATATTATTGTTCATATTAAATTACTAATAAGACAAAATAAAATATATATCTTCATTTATCATACTTAAAATATGAGACATCAATTTTTATAAATTAACTGTTAAATTAGTCAATAATCAAAATCGTTTTACATAGATGTATAAAATATATTCAATATTACATATAAAAATGTATATTCCAAAATAATATTAACTCAATTTTTCGGGATGTTACATTCTTCCCTTCTTCAAAAAGAATTTTGTCCGCAAAATTCAAATGGATGGCAATTGAATCGAACAAAACAAAATAGACATTAATCAAATTGAATTTATCAGATGCAGATTAATCGGAGAAACGGAAAATCAACTTGAACCAAATCATTATATATTTAAATCGAGTTATGTCTAAATTAATAATTATATAAAATCAAATCAGTTAAATAAATAGAGTAAAAAGGAAATATGTATAACTAATCATATAAAAAAAAATTTAGGATAGTTCTTTATTGTATGAAATTCGAAATTCATATAATCACACATATCTATAACTTTCGAAATCATTTTTTTTTTAGAAAGTCAGATTTAAACAAAATAAATCCAGAGATCTATTTAGGTTTATTCGAATAAGCGAATGCGGTTGATCAAATTAATTATAAACAAATCAGATTTCAGATAGGACATTAATTGATAATTAACAAACGAAACAAGGGACCCAAATACAGTCCGAGGAACGAATGCTCTGATACCATATGTCACACCCTAGATTTTTACCATCCAGAGCGTGATTATATAAGCATCTTCACACTTTTCCTTGGCCCGTCAACCTACGTCGCCAACAAAAAGGAAAACAAAATAACAAAACGGAGTTAGCTACAAAGCTCAGTAACCGGTTATTTAACGACGCGCTTCTCTACAATTAGCTTAAACCATTCAAATAGGCCAGATTAATCCACACAAATTCACATCAAATTATGCACGCATATTTCATCGGCGATAGCACGTCGGTCTAGGTTATCCGTAAAACAAGTCAAATCATTTTCAACCATCGAACCCGACTGCGACTAGCAATCCCCGCACATCGGTCCCGACCACGACTAGCAACCCCCGTGTATCGGACAAATCAAATTTCAACCTCAGACCCGCTATCCCGTTAAATATGCCATCATAATCCAATATGCAATACCAATACCCAAATCAACCATACAAAACGAAAACACATATTATAGAGAAGTCCGGTTACCTGTTAGTGAGATATTCAGAACTTCAAATCGGATTGCAATAACAACTCAGAATCAATGCGACGTAGTTGGAATTCGAATCGACCATAAAATAAGGTTCTTCTCGAAAGGGTGTGCAAGAAAAAGAAGAGATATAACTTGTTTGGATTCGGCAGAAAATTGATACGGAGAGATTGAAATTAGGGCGAGGCGCCAGCAAATAAACAAATGGAAACGGTTTCAAATAAAAATATAGATGGTTATAATTTATAGAAGGGCGGAATTGTATCAGGAGTTGCCTTTTTATCTTATTGCAATTAATTCTTGGCGGTTACTATTAAAAAAAAGAAATGCTGTATCTGTGGCAGTTATCAAATTAAAACATATATATAATATGTATATTATTGTTCATATTAAATTACTAATAAGACAAAATAAAATATATATCTTCATTTATCATACTTAAAAAAGGAGACATCAATTTTTATAAATTAACTGTTAAATTAGTCAATAATCAAAATCGTTTTACATAGATGTATAAAATATATTCAATATTACATATAAAAATGTATATTCCAAAATAATATTAACTCAATTTTTCGGGATGTTACAGTTTTAGTTGGTCAGAAAATTTCCGAACGATCGTTAAGTTAATTAAACTTTTTATTTAAGCCAAATGATCAATTTAGAAATTTTAATCAAGTTTTAAAACTTCGAAATGTAACAGTCATTATCTCAAAACACCCAAAATCTTTGATTTTTTTTTCCCAGAGGAATACGTGGCTGAGTCGTCGTCCTAGGTAAAATCTTTAAATTTTTTCTCTTTTGAAATTCCTCGTATACTTTTCAAACTAGAGATATGGCATGTAATTCGTAGCATAGTTCGCAAAATCGGAATCAGGATAGGACTTGGTCACTTGACTGTAAAATTAGACTCAAATGAATCAGAGAAGTAACTCATATTTTTTTGTGACAGAAACATGATTTGTACTAAAAATATAGAAAACACCCCAAAATCTTTGACTCTTTCATATTTTTTTTGTGACAGAACCATTTGACCTTTGTCATTATCTCAAAACACCCAAAATCTTTGACTCTTTCCAAACACCCCAAGTAAAACCTTTGTCATTATTTCAAAATACCCTAAGGAAAATACTATAATTTATTTTCTTTCTCTTCTGAAATTCCTCATATACTTTTCAAACTAGAGATACTTAGCAAACCACCTCATCAAGAGGATCTTTTTTTCTTTTTCTTTTTTCATATTTTTCTTAAATATTACAGTAAGTATTACCTATGAAAAAAAAAATAATAAATGCGAGGGGAAACGGAGCAGGGGAAAATTATTAGTGACATACACAGTAAATAAAATAAAAATATAATCTTTTTCAATTTATCTTCAAATCAATATTCTTTTTAAATTAATATTTGTAATCACTAATTGAAATCATTTTTTACAATTTTGTTCTATTGAAATGAATTAAACTCTTAAACTATAATTCCCATCATACCCAAAGTACATCAAATATATATTGTTAGATGAGGAGGGTTCCAATACCTCGTGCATTTCATACCTCATCAATACTAATATTTCATATTTTCATTTTTTAAATTCAAACCGCCTATCCAAACCTCTCAATATGATATCTATATTAAAATATGCTTGGAGATAAAATTTTATAATTTTATAAAATTTTTACTATTATTTAAGATGGGTAGAAAATCATTGTTTTTGAACAGTTTAGAAACAGCGATTTTGTACCTATCTTAAAAAATAGTAAAAATAATTCAAAAATTATTAAATTTCATCTCCAAGAATATTTTAGTATGGATATCATGTTGAATGGTTCGGATCAACAGTTTGGACTTTGAAAATAAAGATATAAAATATAAAGTATGATAAAGTATGAAAAACATGAGGTATTGGAACCCTCTTCTTACGGCCATTTTTATTAATAACCCAAAATAAAAAGTGAATTTTAAAAATAACCCCGCATCCTATTTTTTTTTCAAAAATGACCAAACCGCCCGGCACACGGGCGGTCTCCTAGGGACCAAACCGCCCACACCCCCCCCCCCCACGGGCGGTCTCCTTTTTTTTTTTTTTTTTTTTTTTTTTAAGAGATCTGAGTATTTTGATTTAAATAATTTTGTGAAGAAAAAGTTTTATTGTTTAGAGTGTATATGCCAAAAAAAATTGTATATATGTATATGTGCATATGTATATGTGTATATGTGTATGTGTATATGTGGATATGTATATATGTATATGTGTATGTGTATATGTGTATATGTATATATGTATATGTGTATGTGTATATGTGTATATGTGTATATGTGTATATGTGTATATGTGTATATGTGTATATGTGTATATGTATGTGTATATGTGCATATGTATATGTGTATATGTGTATGTGTATGTATATGTGTATATGTGTATATGTGTATGTGTATATGTATATGACGACTATTTTTATTAATATCCCAAAATAAAAAGTTAATTTTAAAAATAATGTGGATACATTTTAATATATGACGGCATTTCATTGTTGTTTTGGTTGTAATAATATTATATAATTAATATCCTTTTATTAATAATTATTATATTATTATATTATGTTGTTAATATGTTAATATTGTGTAATTAGTATCTTATTAACGATATATAACTATATAATTAATATGTTATATTATTAATATATTAAATAATTATTATAATAATATTATAATATTTTATAGTTATTATTAATATATTAATATTATATAATTAGTATCTTATTATTAATAATTATTATTAATATATAATTATATAATTAATACCCTATATTGTTAATATATTAAATAATAATTATAATAATATTATAACATATTAATATTGTATAATTAATATTTTCTTATTCATAATTATTATTAATATGTTATATTGTTAATATATTAAATAATTATTATAATAATATTACAATATATTATAGTTGTTATTAATATATTAATATTATATAATTAGTATCTTATTATTAATAATTATAAAATTAATAATTAATATTCTTAATATAGTAAATTATTATTATAATAATATTATAATATATTATAGTTGTTATTGATATATTGCTTCCGATGGAATTTATGTTACGTTATGAAATTTTTACAATTAAATTCGAATGATTTAAAAGAAAGAATCGATAAATCATGTTAATAAAATGGAAGTTTAAACCTTAATTAAGGTTCCCCTAAATAAGTAAGTTAATTGTGAATTGAAACCGCGTCGAAATTTCGAGATTTCGGAACGTTATGGGCTCAGTGCGGATTAGATTGACCGCAGTGCGGATCAACCTCATCCGCAGTGGCTCAGGATTTTTCTGGAATTTTGACAAAAATATGACTAAGTAGTGAGTGCGGGTGAGGGATCCGCAGTGCGGATTAGTTTAGCCGCACTCATGAATTTCTGTATTGCACTGAATTTTCCTGAAATCGACTAAGTAGTGAGTGCGGGTGAGGGATCCGCAGTGCGGATTAGTTTAGCCGCACTCATGAATTTCTATATTGCACTGAATTTTCCTGAAATCGGCTAAGTAGTGAGTGCGGATGAGGTTGAACCGCAGTGCGGATCAGGTTCATCCGCAGTAGGCTCGGACTTTTCCTGGATTCGGCTGACAACCGACTAAGTCTCGAGTGCGGATTAGGTAACCCGCAGTGCGGATTGGCTAATCCGCATTCAGGGTAATTTTAACCCTAAAACCCAAATTAAACCTTCTCTCTCTCTCTCTCTTCCACCATTCCCCATTTCTAAGTGAAATTCGTCCAAGAGAGAAGGAAAAGATCCCGTGAGTTTCCGTTTTGTTCAGACTCCCGATTGTTGCGAGAAATCGAGTTTGGAACCGAGAAAGCAGCCGAGGATCTCTCAGAACCCTTCTAATTGGTATTTCTTTCTCTCCTTGTTACTTTCGAAACCTCGAATTTTCTCGATTTCTCGGATTCTCGTTTTAAACCCGAGATTTTTGTTCGAATTGCTCAAGGACTAGTTCCTCTACACTTCTTACTAGTTTGTTTGTCAATCTTTTTCCCGATTTCTCCCGATTTATGAAATCTGATTTCTAGGGTTTCGTGCCAAAATTGAAAGTTGGCATAATCGTGATTTGATTTGTTTAACCCGACCAATTAGACTTGTAATCGGTAGGGTTGCCTCCTGATCGTGAATTTTTAGAACATTTAACGGCTGATTTGAGGTTTTGACCAAATTAGGGTTGACCAAACGGTGAATCGAATTGATCCGAGAACCAAAGTAGTGAAACGGTGATTGATGGTTACCAAAGTGAAATAGTATAAGGCTAGAGGGCCTAGATGGAATTGTGTACCGTTATGTGAGATTTTGGTAAGAAAGAAAGAACCGAAAAGAATCGATACCAAAACATAAGAATTGATTTAGGACTGTACAAACCCTAAGTAAACGTATGGACCACTGAATCCAAATTAAACCAAGTATACGTATAATATAGGTGTAGGCTCGGTCGAGCAAGAACTTGCGAGACAATACGAGACGTCCGATCCTTAAATTAAGCGGTACGCTCGTCATACTAAGGTGCGGGATTCTTGGACTTGTTTGATACTTTATTTTCAGGAATTAAACTGTGTATTCGTTTGTCATGTTGAATATCATTGATTGCATCTGAATTGTGTAGAGCATTTGCATAGCCCAATCAAATTAAACTCGAATTGATCTGAATTCAATGATTTGCATGCTGGTATGGTTATAGGTTATGTTGATCTATTGTGATCTGATTTTGATTGAAAGTCACCACGAACTAAATGATTTGATGTGTATGTGAATGGATTTACGAAGTTAAGCACTTGGATCCAATGAATTTGCCAAGTCGGGCTGTATGCTGACTTGGATTCCCAGGATCCTAAATGGCCTTAGGTGAACGGCCCTCGATATTCCCAGTACCGGTTGGGACGAGGGAGGGTGATTATGTTATGAGATGTGTGATTGGAAATCGTGGTTGACTTGTGTAACGTCTATGGCTCGGTAGCATTTTCCTACGTGTTAATGCATTTGAACGGTCGATTGAATATGACGAATATTGGAAACGATTCTAAAGTGGATTTTCTTTACATGATTTGAACCAGACCTTAATAAACTGTTAAGCCAAGCGGTTGCAGATGGGTGTCAGATAAAGGGTCCAGCGGTTGGCCATCTGTAGGTGTCAGTAACCCTACAGATGTGGGTATGATAAAGGTTCAGCTCGAAAGAACATCTGTAATTGCTACAAGCCCTACTGAACTGAGTTAGGAATCGAGTTAAGCCAAAATATATGTTGTGTTTGAGATTCATCTTGGAAATTCCGTAAACTGTGTTTCAGGTTGATTAACTGTTGTCGAGTAGTGGCATTCTGTTATTTATGTTTTCTTATATAACTGTTTGCATTGTTGTTGTTTGGGTTTCATTATTGAATATAGAGTTTGATTGCAAGTCCCATAATTCAAATGTGGTAAATTCGCACTGAGAATTTATTCTCACCCCCACCTTCCCCGTTATTTTACAGGTATTGGTGCGACTGATTCCGGAGAGGCACGAGAGTAGTAGGCCTTAGTAGCTTACCAGTATATGACCCTAGATATATTTTGTTGTATAGATTTAGGGTAGGCCTCGTGGTTGGTATCCGGATGAGATACTTTTGTTGTATTATATGCTGACCAGACTGTGTACTCTGATATATATATTAGAAACTTGTTTGAATTGCTTGTTGTTTGGTTTGAAATGTGAGTAGCCTTGTAAGCATACACGGCGTTGTATGCTTACGGCGGGGGACTGTTACGACCCGTGGCCGCGGGGTGTGACAGCTCTCTTCGGTGGTATCAGAGCTCAAGGTTTAAACCCTAACCAGACTGATAGGATACGTGAGTGGGGTACGTTATACTTCGGGTCGTCACGGCTAACGACTTGTTCGTTCTATGAGATAAGTATATGCAAATCTAATGACTATTTTCTTCTTATTTAAGAATTATTGAAGGACGTCGAGGTAGGGGACGACCTAGAACCAGGAACCCACTGAACGAACCGATCATTCATGCGAGCGAGGCCGGATCTGCAGGGCCTGAGGTCCAGAGAGTTGATCTTGGACCTGGAGGTGCGCAGAACCGGGACCGAGATCTAGACGATAGGTTGATCGCGGCTTACGAGAGAGGTCGCCAAGCAGAAAGACGTGAGGTGGCACCGGAGGCTCCCCGAGGAGGTCCGGAAGATTTTAGGAGGTTATACGACTCCTTTATGCGCCTTAATCCACCTCGGTTTAATGGCACTGGTGAGTATGCCGCTGCTGAAGAATGGCTCGCGAGCGTTAGTGCGAAGCTAGTTCTATGTAGAGCACCAGAACAAGATATGGTGGAGCTGGCAGAGCAGCAGTTAGAGGAGGGTGCGAGGTTCTGGTGGGATGGAGCCCGACGTAGTTATGTCGGGGAGGAGGCCAAGATTCCGTGGGAGTGGTTTGAACTGCAGTTCACTCGACGGTTTTTGAGTAACATCCAGCGAGAGGCGCTGCGGAGGAAGTTCCTAGACTTAAAGCAGAGTGGGCGAGCAGTGGCGGAGTATAACAATGAGTTCCTTGCCTTGTCCAGGTACGCGATTGATGTGCAGACTGATGTGGTGAGATACCATAGGCAGTACCTGGATGGACTGGATGGAGGGATATCGATGATTGTGGATACCCCTATGGCTACTGAGTTGCAGGCCATGATGGATCACGCTGAGCAAGTGGAGTTGCACAGCAAGAGAAGGAGGTCGGAGATGACAGAGAGGAATGTCAAGCAGAGGGAGGACCAAAACCGACGGTTTAGGTCAAGGGGAGGACCGTCGACAGCTAGACCACCCCCGAGACAGTTTATGGCACCTAGACCCCCTCCGAGGCAGATAGCAGCACCGGTACTCCGGCCGGGCTTCGTTTCTGTGTGGTGCCGTTCATGCAACCAAGCACACTCTGAGATCGATTGCAGACGCCGCAACCAAGCGTGTTACACCTGCGGCAGCATGGAGCATTGGGCAAGAGAGTGCCCGAATGCGGCACTAGGGTTCCAGAGGAACGGCGGTGGCAGAGGGCCCATGGGACGTGGATCTGGTAGACCACCATTCCGTGGTCGAGGTGCATCACAGACCAGCGGAGGCAGGATTGGAGGTCGAGTGGCTGCCCACGCACTCGGCATAGCAGATGTTGCATATGACGCAACGAGGGCTCTGGAGGAAGGTGAAGGCTCGCAACCATCTGATTCTCGAGCTGATGTGATGACAGGTATACTTTCTATCTCGGATGAGAGTGCCTATTGTTTGATAGATACTGGGTGCAGCCATTCCATTGTATCGAAGGCTTGGGTAGAAAAGTATAACTGGTCAACTGAAACCAATAACCAAGCCCTGAGTGTCCAAACCCCTTTCGGTTCGACTGACCGAAAAATAACCATATGCCGAAACTGAAAAGTCAGAGTTGATGGAAGGGATCTCGAGATAGACCTGTTGGTTATGGAGATCACGGGTTACGACGTTCTATTGGGGATGGATTGGTTAACAAGACATGCCGCAACGATCGACTGTCCGCACCGCAGGATTTGTTTTGTGACCGCAAAAGGTGGTATGTCGTGCATGCTGAACTGTAGGAAGGTTGGAGGGTTGATACCGTGCATCTCGGCTGTGGAAGTTAGGCACCTGATCGATTCAGGGTGCACTGCATATCTGGCAGCAATAGTGTACACTGATACGGAAGTTCCTGAGATGAATACGATTCCAGTGGTGTCGGAGTTCGTGGATGTGTTTCCGGAAGAAATAGTCGGATTACCACCGGAACGAGAAGTGGAGTTTGGCATAGAAGTGGTACCAGGTACGACACCAATTTCAAAGAGTCCGTATCGTATGGCTCCTGCAGAATTGAAGGAACTCAAGGCCCAATTAGAAGAGATGCTGGAAAGCGGGTTTATTAGACCGAGCACATCTCCATGGGGTGCTCCGGTGCTGTTTGTGAAGAAGAAGGATGGTACCTTGCGGTTATGTATCGACTACCGTGAATTGAACAAGGTGACCGTCAAGAATAGATACCCGTTACCCCGAATCGATGACTTGTTTGATCAGCTGCAAGGATCTTCGATCTACTCCAAGATAGACTTGAGAACGGGGTACCACCAGCTGAGAATACGTCCGACTGATGTGGAAAAGACAGCCTTCCGAACGCGCTATGGGCATTACGAATATATGGTGATGCCGTTCGGGCTAACGAACGCTCCGGCTGCATTTATGGACATGATGCAGCGAGTGTTTCACGACCTATTGGATTCAACTGTGGTGGTGTTCATCGATGACATCCTGATATATTCAAGGTCACGTGAGGAGCATGAGGTACATCTGCGGATAGTGTTACAGAGATTAAGGGATCATCAACTATTCGCAAAGTTTTCGAAGTGTGAGTTCTGGCTTGAGAAAGTGGCCTTCCTTGGGCACGTGATATCAGGTGAAGGGTTGGCCGTGGATTCAGAAAAGATTCGGGCGGTGATCGATTGGAAGAGGCCAGAAACAGTTACGGAGATTCGCAGTTTTCTGGGGCTAGCCGGATATTATAGAAGGTTCGTACTTGGATTCTCACAGTTAGCTGCTCCCCTTACGAAGCTTTTGAATAAAGGTGTGAAGTTCGAGTGGGGTGCCACTCAAGATCAAAGTTTTGAGGAGTTGAAGAGTCGGTTGGTAACTGCACCGGTTCTTGCCATGCCCATCACCGACGAGGAGTATACCGTCTACACCGACGCATCCGGATCTGGTTTGGGATGTGTATTGATGCAGAAGGACCATGTTATAGCATATGCTTCTCGGCAGTTACGATCACACGAACAGAATTATCGGACCCATGATCTGGAGCTAGCTGCAGTGATCTTCGCTTTAAAGATTTGGCGGCATTACCTGTATGGAGTGAAGTGCCGTATCTTCACGGATCACCAAAGCTTGAAGTATATCTTCACTCAAAGGGAGTTGAATTTGAGGCAGAGGAGATGGTTGGAGCTGATGAAGGACTACGATCTGGATATCCAGTATCATGCCGGAAAGGCAAACGTGGTAGCAGATGCGCTAAGCAGGAAGAGTCAGATCAATCTGGCATCGATTATCACCAGCGAGACACACCTCCTCGAAGAAATGAGAAGAATGAATCTGCACGTGGGTGCATCCCGTGAGTTTGCATTGGAAACCTCATCTCGATTGATTGGAGCGAGCAATAGTGCAGGTACAGCTACAGTTGCCTCGATTATCTTGGCTGCGGTCGAGGTTCGACCAGAGTTACACGAGCAGATTCGAGCAGCACAACAAGAGGACCCAAAGTGCCAGAAATTCCGACAACATTTCGAGTCAAAGGCAGACTCGCCATTTCAACTCCACGAAGATGGTATTCTGCGGTTCCATGACCGCATATGCGTTCCGAATGTCTCAGAACTGAAGAATCTGATTCTGTCAGAAGCACATGACTCGGGGTATACCATTCACCCTGGTGAAGTCAAGATGTATCAAGATCTAAAGCGATATTTCTGGTGGCCAAAGATGAAAAGGAACGTGCAAAACTATGTGGAGAAATGTCAGGTCTGTCAGCAAGTTAAGGCAGATAGACGGAAGAGGGCGGGCTTACTAAGACCTTTGGAGATACCCATGCGGAAATTCGAGTCTATCACTATGGATTTCGTGACTGGATTTCCGAGAACCGTTGGACGATATGATGCCATATGGGTGATAGTGGATCGGTTGACGAAGATTGCACACTTCATTCCACTCCGGATCGAGACATCCGGAAGAGAGCTAGCCGATTTGTTCCTGCAATACCAGTTTAAATACCACGGATGTTCGCGACACATTGTCTCCGACCGAGACACTCGATTTACATCTCACTTTTGGGGAAGCTTTCAAGAAGCCATGGGCACGAAACTGAGATTCAGTACAGCCCATCATCCGCAAACCGACGGTCAATCCGAACGAACAATCCAAACATTGGAGGACATGCTTCGATCCTGTGCTTTAAGTTTCCGAGAATCTTGGATCAACCACTTGTACTTGGTAGAGTTTGCGTACAACAATAGCTACCATTCAAGTATCGGAATGTCACCACAAGAGGCACTTACAGGACAGCAGTGTCGCACACCGCTATGGTGGGGACCCGCAGGTACGTATTCACCTACCGGACCTCAGATGTTAGAAGAGATTGCCGAAAAGACGAAAGTCGTTTTGAGTCGGCTTAAGTCGGCCCAAGATCGACAAAAGAAATATGCGGATGTGCATAGAAGACCGTTGGAGTTTCAAGAAGGGGATCATGTGTGGCTTCGAGTTTCACCCGTCAGGGGTGTACACCGATTTGGCGTATCAGGCAAGTTAAGTCCTAGATATATTGGACCGTTTCAGATTTTGAGGCGAATGGGACCGGTGGCATATGAGCTTGCATTGCCACCAGCATTGGACCGGGTTCACCCGGTGTTTCATGTGTCACAATTGCGCCGATACGTACGAGATCCGTCTCATTGCATTGATCACTCGGACCTGCATGTCCAAGGTGACTTGTTCTATCAAGAAGAGCCAATGCAGATATTGGACCGAAAAGAACAGCAACTTCGGAGCAAAACGATTAAGCTTGTCCTGGTCAAATGGGGACGCCATTCGACTAAGGAAGCAACGTGGGAACATGAGAAAACCATTCGTGAGAAGTACCCAGAACTATTCAACGACCAAGGTACGCAATTTAGTTCAGAGGACTGAACTCTATTTTAAGGGGGGGAGAAATGTTACGTTATGAAATTTTTACAATTAAATTCGAATGATTTAAAAGAAAGAATCGATAAATCATGTTAATAAAATGGAAGTTTAAACCTTAATTAAGGTTCCCCTAAATAAGTAAGTTAATTGTGAATTGAAACCGCGTCGAAATTTCGAGATTTCGGAACGTTATGGGCTCAGTGCGGATTAGATTGACCGCAGTGCGGATCAACCTCATCCGCAGTGGCTCAGGATTTTTCTGGAATTTTGACAAAAATATGACTAAGTAGTGAGTGCGGGTGAGGGATCCGCAGTGCGGATTAGTTTAGCCGCACTCATGAATTTCTGTATTGCACTGAATTTTCCTGAAATCGACTAAGTAGTGAGTGCGGGTGAGGGATCCGCAGTGCGGATTAGTTTAGCCGCACTCATGAATTTCTATATTGCACTGAATTTTCCTGAAATCGGCTAAGTAGTGAGTGCGGATGAGGTTGAACCGCAGTGCGGATCAGGTTCATCCGCAGTAGGCTCGGACTTTTCCTGGATTCGGCTGACAACCGACTAAGTCTCGAGTGCGGATTAGGTAACCCGCAGTGCGGATTGGCTAATCCGCATTCAGGGTAATTTTAACCCTAAAACCCAAATTAAACCTTCTCTCTCTCTCTCTCTTCCACCATTCCCCATTTCTAAGTGAAATTCGTCCAAGAGAGAAGGAAAAGATCCCGTGAGTTTCCGTTTTGTTCAGACTCCCGATTGTTGCGAGAAATCGAGTTTGGAACCGAGAAAGCAGCCGAGGATCTCTCAGAACCCTTCTAATTGGTATTTCTTTCTCTCCTTGTTACTTTCGAAACCTCGAATTTTCTCGATTTCTCGGATTCTCGTTTTAAACCCGAGATTTTTGTTCGAATTGCTCAAGGACTAGTTCCTCTACACTTCTTACTAGTTTGTTTGTCAATCTTTTTCCCGATTTCTCCCGATTTATGAAATCTGATTTCTAGGGTTTCGTGCCAAAATTGAAAGTTGGCATAATCGTGATTTGATTTGTTTAACCCGACCAATTAGACTTGTAATCGGTAGGGTTGCCTCCTGATCGTGAATTTTTAGAACATTTAACGGCTGATTTGAGGTTTTGACCAAATTAGGGTTGACCAAACGGTGAATCGAATTGATCCGAGAACCAAAGTAGTGAAACGGTGATTGATGGTTACCAAAGTGAAATAGTATAAGGCTAGAGGGCCTAGATGGAATTGTGTACCGTTATGTGAGATTTTGGTAAGAAAGAAAGAACCGAAAAGAATCGATACCAAAACATAAGAATTGATTTAGGACTGTACAAACCCTAAGTAAACGTATGGACCACTGAATCCAAATTAAACCAAGTATACGTATAATATAGGTGTAGGCTCGGTCGAGCAAGAACTTGCGAGACAATACGAGACGTCCGATCCTTAAATTAAGCGGTACGCTCGTCATACTAAGGTGCGGGATTCTTGGACTTGTTTGATACTTTATTTTCAGGAATTAAACTGTGTATTCGTTTGTCATGTTGAATATCATTGATTGCATCTGAATTGTGTAGAGCATTTGCATAGCCCAATCAAATTAAACTCGAATTGATCTGAATTCAATGATTTGCATGCTGGTATGGTTATAGGTTATGTTGATCTATTGTGATCTGATTTTGATTGAAAGTCACCACGAACTAAATGATTTGATGTGTATGTGAATGGATTTACGAAGTTAAGCACTTGGATCCAATGAATTTGCCAAGTCGGGCTGTATGCTGACTTGGATTCCCAGGATCCTAAATGGCCTTAGGTGAACGGCCCTCGATATTCCCAGTACCGGTTGGGACGAGGGAGGGTGATTATGTTATGAGATGTGTGATTGGAAATCGTGGTTGACTTGTGTAACGTCTATGGCTCGGTAGCATTTTCCTACGTGTTAATGCATTTGAACGGTCGATTGAATATGACGAATATTGGAAACGATTCTAAAGTGGATTTTCTTTACATGATTTGAACCAGACCTTAATAAACTGTTAAGCCAAGCGGTTGCAGATGGGTGTCAGATAAAGGGTCCAGCGGTTGGCCATCTGTAGGTGTCAGTAACCCTACAGATGTGGGTATGATAAAGGTTCAGCTCGAAAGAACATCTGTAATTGCTACAAGCCCTACTGAACTGAGTTAGGAATCGAGTTAAGCCAAAATATATGTTGTGTTTGAGATTCATCTTGGAAATTCCGTAAACTGTGTTTCAGGTTGATTAACTGTTGTCGAGTAGTGGCATTCTGTTATTTATGTTTTCTTATATAACTGTTTGCATTGTTGTTGTTTGGGTTTCATTATTGAATATAGAGTTTGATTGCAAGTCCCATAATTCAAATGTGGTAAATTCGCACTGAGAATTTATTCTCACCCCCACCTTCCCCGTTATTTTACAGGTATTGGTGCGACTGATTCCGGAGAGGCACGAGAGTAGTAGGCCTTAGTAGCTTACCAGTATATGACCCTAGATATATTTTGTTGTATAGATTTAGGGTAGGCCTCGTGGTTGGTATCCGGATGAGATACTTTTGTTGTATTATATGCTGACCAGACTGTGTACTCTGATATATATATTAGAAACTTGTTTGAATTGCTTGTTGTTTGGTTTGAAATGTGAGTAGCCTTGTAAGCATACACGGCGTTGTATGCTTACGGCGGGGGACTGTTACGACCCGTGGCCGCGGGGTGTGACAATTTACTTGCAAAAAAAAGTATGCATATTTTTTTTCTAAAATATTGATATACATTTTAATTTTGTTTTTATGTGAATCAAGTTAAAAAATCAACGTCTAGAAACTATCCACCGATTTTTTTATTTATTCCGGATTTAGGAACCAATTTCCGGAAAAAAAATTTTCGGAAATTGGTATTGAAACCGGAAATTTTTTTTCCGGTTTGGGTAGTTTTGGAAATAATCAAGAGGCGTGGTTAGTTTTTTAAATTTATATTTTTTTTTGGATATAAATAAAAAAATCAACGTCTAGAAATTATCCACATTAGTACATTTTTTATAAGCTCTTGATGACAACCAAAACAACATTGAAATGCCGTCATATACATATACACATATACACATGCATATACATACACATACACATATACATATATACATATAGACATATACACATACACATATACACATATACATATGCACATACACATACACATATACATATATACAATTTTTTTTGGCATATACACTCTAAACAAGAAAACTTTTTCTTCACAAAATTATTTAAATCAAAATACTCAGATCTCTAAAAAAAAAAAAAAAAAAAGGAGACCGCCCGTGGGGGGGCGGTTTGGTCCCTAGGAGACCGCCCGTGTGCCGGGCGGTTTGGTCATTTTTGAAAAAAAATAGGATGCGGGGTTATTTTTAAAATTCACTTTTTATTTTGGGTTATTAATAAAAATGGCCGCTCTTCTTATTAGATATCATATTAATTTGAAGATTCTCAACTTAAAGATACAAACTGTGATCGCTATAATACACAATCGATATAAAAACAGTACTTACAAAGACATGTTAATACTTTATGAAGTTTACAAAGATGAATTATAATACTGACAAAATCTATGATGATCATTAAGAGGGGACAAATTCATATACTAAGTCATAGATTGATTTTTTTTTTTTTTCCTAAAAAAAGGAAGTCGTTTTTTGAGTGAAAAGTTGATAGATAAAGAAGATTTTTTTTTTTAAATAGAATTCGTGATAATTCCTTTAACCAAACAAGCCTTGCGCGGGCTAAAATTAGAAAAGTAGCCTCCACCGATCCTAGGGATCGGTGGAGCAAAAAAAACAAGTTCCACACCGGTCCCTAGGACCGGTGGAGTATGCCACTGCCTAATAACCATGCCACACGATCGGCTACAAAAATGCTACCTCTACACCGGTCCCTAGGACCCGTGTAGCTCATTTCTGCAAAACAAACTCTCTACACCGGTCCTAGGGACCGGTGGAGGTAAATTATGCACCGCCACCTGTACATTAGTGTTGTATTTAAACTCTACACCGTTCCTAGGGACCGGTGGAGCTCATTTCTGCACCGTTTCCATGCATCGGTGTAGGATTTATGTTTTATTCACACCGAACCTTTCTCTTCTGTCTTCTCTCTTCTTCACTTCCCAGACGCCATTGTTTTTTTTTTTTTTTTTCTTTATTTCGTTTTTTTCAAATTCAATTGAGAAGTGCTCATATGAACAGATCACCACCATCATTGTACTCAGTATCATCTTCTGATTAGTGTTGTGAGTTTTTTTTTACTCATATGTTTATATTTAGTGTTGTAAAATTGAAAAAAAATATATTTGAAGTTAATTTAGTGTTTGATTTTTGTAGTGGTCATATGAACAGATCGCCACCACCATTGTACTCAGTATCATCTTCTGATTATTATTGTGAGTTTTTTTTTACTCATATATTTATATTTAGTGTTGTAAAATTGAAAAAAAATATTTGAAGTTAATTTAGTGTTTGATTTTTTTTACAGCAAAATGTCATTGCTATTGATCAATGTGTATTATGGTGGAAATCTCCAAAACACTTCAACAGGTATTGGTTATGACATAGGGGCTGCATTTACCTTTACCGTATCTGATTCTACCAGTTTTGCTATTATAAGACGGCAAATATACGTTGGACTTGAATTGCTTCCGAGTCGAGTCAAATTGACAATCAGGGTACGTATGAACACAGCACCGCCCGGATCGTACCATTTCTCACTATTTCGGATAGAAAATGAGGAAACTTGGGATGTCATTAAACAAACTGCAGCTCAAGTGGCTGGATTTAAGGTTATAGAATTGGTAGCTGAGGCGCACCAGGCTAGAAACCAAACCAGTTATGATCCGTGTCCAGATAGTTTGCCTGGAGGTAGTAACACACCGTCGGTTCAAACCGGCTTTGATCCTAACTCGGGCAGTGTACCTGTACCCACCTACACACCTCCGGTTCAGGCCGGTGATGACCTTTGTGAGCAATCAGATCAAGACACAGAATCTGATAGAAGTTCTTTTGATGATGATGATTCGGATGAAGAATGGAACGCAGATATGGACGAAGCGGAGGCTGAAATGAACGACCGAGAAATATTGAAGGATTGGCACAAGTCGATCCCATTTCTCAACCGAGGACCTAAGCATCCATGTTCTTCATTCAACGATGAATTGCCAATGCCATACGCGGATCGTGCATTTTTTGCGAACCCCCCCAGGTTAGATGAAAAATTTGCTGAAGGTCAAATGTTTGAATCCAAAGCCAAACTAATATCAGAACTTGCTGATTTTCACCTACCAAGAAACACAGAGTTAGATGTGCTAAACAGCAACAGAACTAAGTATAGAGTTAAATGTAAATCTTCTAAATGCAAATGGAAATTGTATGCAATTGAAGTACCAACAGGTGCATGGACAATTTCGACCAACCCGTTTATTCACACATGTTTTGGAAGTGCTGAAAGGTTGGATAGTCATCAAATGACTGCTAGAGTAATTGCTGATATTATTAAACCGGCTTTGAAAGATGATTTGGAGTTAAGCATTAAAATGGTCAAGCATCTGGTTAAAGTTAAATTTGGGACAGTAGTGCCCTCGTATAACAAGTTGTGGAGAGGTAGGGAACTTGCAATTGCAGACTTGTTTGGGAGTTGGGAGAAGTCTTACGAGGTGCTGCCATCATTTTTGGGTGCCATCAAAGCGTCTAATCCAGGTACACAGTACCTAATAGAGCATGAACCATCAACCAAGTTTGATATCAATATTTTCAACCGGGTTGCCTGGGCATTTGGGCCATGCATTGAAGCATGGCCTCATCTTCGACCCGTTATTAGTGTTGATGCCGGGTTCTTATCCGGAAGATACATGGGTAAACTTTTTATGGCTTGTGCTTACGATGCAGAGCAGCAACTCTTGCCACTTGCATTTGCAATTTGTGAAAAAGAGTCTATAGAAAATTGGGGTTGGTTTATGAATTGGTTGCGTACCAATGTTGTTGGGCCAGGAAAAATATGTGTTATTTCGGACCAGCACCTTGGTATACGAGGGGTGTTTGAGGCTCCTAATCTGGGATGGTGTGAGGAAAAAGGTGAAGCTGTCCACCGATTGTGCTCACAGCATATTTGTGAAAATATTTGGAAAAGATACCCTAAAAAGTGGATCAAAACGGCATTCAAGAAATATGTTGCGAAGAAAAAAATCTGGAGATTTGAAGAGGGGATGGATAGGATTTTGCAAAGAGATGCAGCCGTACATGACTATATTATGAAATTTGGTAAACGGCTCCGCAACTCTGATGCAGAGCCTTTGGCTCTGCATAAGTGGGCACAAGTGCATGACGGATTCCTCAACCGATGGGGTATAATGACAAGTAATGGCTCTGAGGTACTAAACAGTGTATTTAGGATTGCCAGACAACTACCTGTGTGTGCAATTGTTGACAAGACATTTTACAAGTGCGTCGACTGGTTTGTAAATAGGCGGGAGGCCACAATTGGGTGGGAGGCAAATGGATTAGATTTTTCGTTGAACATTACACTGCTTTTACATCGTCGTAATGAGAAAGCAAGGAAACATAATGTAAGACCGATGTATTATGGCCATAACAACTATGAAGTTATTGATACAAATGGACTTCTCGAGACAGTAAGTCAAAAATTTGATAAATCTAAATATTTATTTTCATGTAATGCATTTGATGTAAAATTTTATTTTTAAATTGAAGGGTATTCGGGGCGAAGTGAAGTATGATGTTACCTTCCCTCCAGAAGGTATGCCTACATGTGTGTGTCGGAGACCTCAATTAACAGGAATCCCATGTAACCATGTTCTTGCAGTTTGTTTCGTGAGGAGGCTAAATCCAAACGACTATGTTAGCCCATATTACAGCTTACAAAATTATATAAAAACTTGGTCTGGTCATTTCAATGGATTTGGAAATAAACGAGATTGGCCAATGTGGAATGGGCCTATTATAAGGCCAGATCCAGATAAAGTAAATAAGGGTAGGAGAAAACACAAGCGAAGAATAATGACTATGGACAAAATGGAGACCCCTGCCACGAGACGAAATGCTTGACAACATAATCAAGGGTCAAATACAGCAAGACATTCAGGTATAACAATTTAAAAATTCAAAGACAATTCGTATGCATTAATTACCATTTTATTTGAACTAAGTTGTACTCATCTTGTAACAGGTGCATCGACTCGATAAACTCGTTTTATTGTATTGGAACTAAGTTGTACTCATTTTATTGGAACTAAGTTGTACTCATTTTATTGTATCTTATTTAGACATTTTTATTGTATCAAGTTATGACATGCATTAATGTATCTTATTTAGACATTTTTATTGTATCAAGTTATGACATGCATTAATGTATCTTATTTAGACATTTTTATTGTATCAAGTTATGACATGCATTAATGTATCTTATTTAGACATTTTTATTGTATCAAGTTATGACATGCATTAATGTATCTTATTTAGACATTTTTATTGTATGAAGTTATGACATGCATTAATGTATCTTATTAAGTTGTATCACATTTTTATTACTTGTATCTGCTGGTATTGAGGCAGCAGCATCTTTCTGCACACCTGAACTTTATGCATGTATTTCCGCCAATTGGCTACACCAAATTTTGTGTTCTTTATATGAAAATTTCCCTTAATTCATGATCTATATGCATGTAAAACAGTTTTGTAAAACTCGGTCCAAAGCTATGTGAAATATGTGTTTTTGTACAGGAGAATCTGCTGGTATTGAGGCAGCAGCATTTTTCTGCACACCTGAACTTTAAAGATTAATTCCCGCCAATTGGCTACACCAAATTTTGTGTTCTTTATATGAAAATTTCCCTTAATTCATGATCTATATGCATGTAAAACATTTTTGTAAAACTCGGTCCAGAGCTATGTGAAATATGTGTTTTTGTACAGGAGAATCTGCTGGTATTGAGGCAGCAGCATTTTTCTGCACACCTGAACTTTAAAGATTAATTCCCGCCAATTGGCTACACCAAATTTTGTGTTCTTTATATGAAAATTTCCCTTAATTCATGATCTATATGCATGTAAAACATTTTTGTAAAACTCGGTCCAGAGCTATGTGAAATATGTGTTTTTGTACAGGAGAATCTGCTGGTATTGAGGCAGCAGCAACAAACAAGCATAATTTGAGCAACATATTTAGTCATGCTACAAACATTCAAATAAGCATAATTTAAAGGATAATTAAAGTAAGTCTAATTAAAGTTACAATAGTCCATTAAACATAAATTTAAAGCCAATCTAACATTAACCTTACATTAATGGATCCAATCTAATTACTCTTCTGGTACCTCTGCAAAAAAAATTTAAAATGTATCATGCATTATGCAATAAATGATGGATCCAATCCAAAAATTAAAATGTATCATGTTTAATAGAGATACTTACTCAGTCAAAACATGTTAATTCCTTCATCTGCGCACACGCGGTGGTCCAAGGGCACCAGTCCCGGGAGTGTACGGGTCAGTAGGCTGCCTTGTACGGTCTCCAACAGGTGGATCCCAGTAGGATGGAGCATAATCTGCTGTAAGATTTCCTGGATCTGCAGTGGAAGGAGCATAATTTGAAGTGGATGGAGCATAACCTGAAGTGGATGGAGCATAACCTGAAGTGGATGGTCCCATCATACTAAAGCCTCCCGCTAGTTCATCAATCATGAACTGAGAAATCTGTCCATGCTGTGTGCCGCTCATGAAGTTGTCCCACGTCGGGGAAGGCTCTGTAGCTGAAGGGATATGGTAATGCTGATCAGGGATATCATCATTCAAATTGATCATGTCCAGGTCCGTAGGGATCCCAACACTTTCGAGTATGCCTCAGAATATGTGAATCTGATCAATGTCCTCCATAATGGCACGGGCATGCTCGAGCATCAGCTTGCCATATGCCATTTGTCCCGGGATCTTCACCATATCTATTGCCTGCATAGTGAATTGTATCTCTCGAGAAATCTGCATAACACATTTTGAACTGTGACATATTGCACATTATTATTGAAAAATCTAATTTGATTGAAAAAATAAATAATGTACGAACCACACGAGAATGCCTATGACCATGAGGAACGTACGCCATTGTTGCAACATCTTCTGTTCGCGGGGGAGGCTGACGTCGTAGAGCTTCCGGATTGTTATCTGATAGATACACCGATCTCATACCACGCGCGTTGAACCAATGCATGTACATATGATGCCTCCCCATGTCATATGGTCTCCGCTCTCTAATTATTATTGCAGGCTTCTCGATGAACTCACTATGAGTAATCTTCCAACAACCATCCCTTGCTGCGTTGCCATCGTGATGCCACGCCTCTCTTAAATAACTGATCTCATCAAATGGTAGAGGAGGAGGAGGCGGGATCTCTTGGTACCTACCAAACTGGCGCATGACCCTATCCGCATGCTGATACTCTACCATCCAGAAATGGATCACGTAACCGCAGCTCATCCAATACCTCTTTTGTCCTCGAACATGTCTAGGTAACTGATCATAGTAATCAACGTATGGTCGCCAGTTAACTGTCTCATCAGCTAGTCTGTCGAAGCTATCTCTATATGTGGCTGTACCACCTGTCAAAAAAAATATAAATTTAAAAAAACAATTATAAATCTATCGGATTCATCTCGAATTATAAATCTTTATACCTAAGTGAGGGTTGCGTTTCCACAAATGTCGAGTGGTCCACTTCACATCGAAAGCATTTCTCGTATCCTCATCTGCACCACCGAAGGGAGGTGGCTCGTCCCGGGGATTAGGCCGACCAATAGTAAATCGAGTACATGACCAAATCTGCAACAACAACATCGGACCCGCTATCGTGTCTACTCCTGCAAGGCAAGCACGCGACAACTCTCGATAGAGATGTGCGAGTACGGCACCTCCCCAATTGTATTCTCGTGGAGTCTCTAGATCATTAATGAATTGCAAGTACATCGCAGGGACTCCATCCGTACTAGAATCCGGAAACATAACTGACCCGAATAAATCCATACAAAAACCTCGGGTGTATTGTGCAACTCTCTCATGACTGTGCCACTCTTGTAAGGGTTCACTAAATTTGGCCCGCACCCATTTCAGTCTAATCGAATAAGCAGAGACGGACAATCGTTCTTTCGATGTGTTAGGATTATAAATCCTATATTTATATGGCATTGTCTCAATGAGGTTATCGTAAAAAAGAGCCGGATCAGCCCCTAGATCATACTCTAAATATGGGTTCCAATCAGTATCACTGGTGCCAGTAATCGGGTCACCTACAAATTAAAAAAATTATATAATCAACAATTCACCTTAAAAAAATAGTTATTTAAATTAACCGATAAACAACTTTAATTAGTTAATTACCCTTAATCGGTAAGCCCCATAGACATGCAACATCTTCCAACGTCACTGTCATCTCACCGACAGGTAGATGAAATGTATTGGTCTCCGGCCTCCACCTCTCAACCAAAGAACTAATCAAATGCGGATCAATCTTGCAATCATTAAGACGAGCAATTTGATACAACCCTAATCTCTTCAGAGCATCATCCATCAGACTGTTGTAAGCAATATTAGTCTGATGTGAATTTACCTGGTTCAATGAAGAGGAAGGCTACCAAAAAGAAATAAAACATTATAAACCCTTCAAATACTTCATATAATATTTATTTGCAACAAATAATTAATAGATATAATCAAAATTACCATATCACGAACTTTCCATGCTCTGTGGTTCTGTGGTGCTAATTTCAACAGCTCCGGATAATTCACATTATCCATTGACTCTGTTAGAAAATTTGATAAACAATATTTTTGCAACTAATGAGAGTCATCACACATAATTATATAAACAAACATTTTTTCAAGCATATGGCTACAATAATCAAAATTTATGTAAACAACATATCATCTAATTTTGATTTTAATAATAAACTTCATGAATATTACTAATTTTACACATTTATAATTTTATCTAATTTTAAACTTCATGATGACTCACACATTTATCTAATTTTACACAAATTATAATACATATTACTAAAAAGTTACATTATACTACATGAACACTTAATTACACAAATTTATAATACATACACTAAATTACACTAAATTAACATCAAATAAACTCTAAATTAACACTATATTACCACTACATTACCACTACATTACACTAAATTATCAACAAATCAACTTTAAATTAACTCTACATTACCAACAAATTACTAAATATACTCCAAATCAACACTAAATTACATCAAATATACTACATTTCACAAAAGATAAACTTAATTAAATTCAATTAGTTATTCATTAAATTTGGCTAAAATAAGGCTAAATATACTAAACACTACAATTTAACATGACATTTCACAAAAACAATCTAAATATAATAAACAAACTAAATTAATTTAGTTATTTATTTAAATTCGGCTAAAATAAAAAATTAAAAAAAGAGCAATATTTACCTTATCAAAATTGTAGATCTGAAGAGTTTTCCAATCTCTTAAACAATTTCAAAATTTTGAAACAATTGGATTGAGAAATAGTGGAATATATTGAGAGGATAAAAAAAAAAGAAAAAAAGAAATAGTTCTAATGGTTGCTGGAAGGAAGAAGAGGAAGGGAGAAGAGGAAGGAAGATGGGTTGCGTCAGGGCGAAAATAGCAGAAAAGGTCTCCACTGGTCCCCAGGATCCGTGCAGCCCTATTTTGGATCTTCTGTGGCGTTGGCTCTACCGGGTGTTTACGAGTGCAAAACAGAGTAAACAAATGCTCCACCGGTCCCTAGGACCGGTGTGGGATGGAAATTTTTAGCTACACCGATCCTAGGGATCGGTGGAGGCTACTTTACGAAAATTTTGTTTCGCTGGGCTGGTTCTGTTTAATTATTTGATACAAATTCTATTTAAAAAAAAAAATCGATAAAGAAGATGTACTATATAACATTCAAAAGTTGATAGATAATTAAAAAAAGTCAAATTGAACAATCTTTTTTATCAATCTATCTAAATAAGGTAAAGAAGATGTATAACATCTTTATTTTATTTATATATTTTTTAGATATTAATATCTGTAATGAGTAATGACACTCTGTCAAAGAATCCGGCCGGTATCACTATATAACCGCTATCCTCAAAAGCAAAAAAAATGAAACACAAACCACGAAGAAAATGAAATACATAAATTTTTATTAGAGAAAAGGTTTCTATTCACAATATCTTGTCCACATTTTATCCACAGACTATCCATTCCTTGTTTAACTAATTTTAATGACCACCGATCCGGCCATTTTTATTAATAACCCACAAAAAAAAGTTTTTTACAAAAATAACCTCAAAATCTAATTTTTTTCAAATATAACCAAACCGCCAGGGTTGCTGGCGGTCCACTTCTATAGCGGACCGCCACTATTCCTGGCGGTCCACTTTTTTTTTTTTTTTTTTTTTTTTTTTAGAGATCTGATTTTTTTTCTTAATATTTTTATTTGTGAAGTTTTAGTTTTTTTTTGTTTAGGGTATTTGTCAAAAAATTAAGGACTTGGCATTTATTAAAATTTTAAATTTCAAGTTCTGACAGCTTGGGCAGTCCACTAGGGACCAGACCGCCAGTATCCCTGTTACATTCCGAAATTTTAAAACTTGATTAAATGGATAAATCGATCATTTGACTTAAATAAAAGGTTTAATTAATTTAACGATCGTTCAGAAATTTTCTGACCGACTAAAACGAAACTAAAATTTCGTAATATAAATAATGTATGAAATTATGCATAACAAAATTTAGAGATTAGAAATAAAATAAAATATAGCACTAGGAATAAAATTATAATTATTCGGTAAATTAGAAACTCAGAAAATCCGTGACAAATTTCTTTAAGTTGTTAGAAAAAGAAGAAATTTATTTAATTAGATTCGTGTAAATAAATAAATAAATTGAATTCAAAATAAGAGCATAATTATACGAAATTATTCGTACAATTGGATTATAGAATTTATAAAGCTCGTTCATTTAGAACTTTTAGATAATTAATGGAATATATAAAAATTATATAAAAGGAAATTAAATTATTCGAATCTTAAATTGAGAAAAATTATACGAAATTATTCGTACAAATATAGTTACAAAAATATTATGAACTTTCGATTCGAATTAGAGTTGAAACAGATTTCTTAAACCAATTAAATGACCTTATTGAAATTCTGGATTTGTTTGGACCTTTGGATTTAATCTAACACGGATCTTAAATATTGTAACTTAATTTTGGAATTATCACAAACACTCATCTCAGCCAGCACGAATCTTAAAGCACCCCTTTAAACCCCTCCCCCTCTCTTTCTCTCCTCTCCCTCCCTACCCGTGAGACAGCCCCCCCTCTCTGTTTTCTCTTCTACGCCAAACCAAGAGGGGCTCCGCCCCCTCTTCCCTCCTCCGTCGCCGGTGAGCCGCCACCCCTACTCTCTCCTCTTTCTCTCACCGTGAGCCCCACAGCACCGCCCCCCCTCTCTCTCTTTTCCCGCCTCTCTTCCCCACCCATCACAACCCTAACCCGCACTGACCCGCTGACCCGCGGCCCCACCAGAAAACCCTTCCTTTCTTCTCTCTCTAAACCATGGACCTCCTCTCTCGATTGATTCCTCTCTATTTTTCACCTTTTGCCGCTGATTTGGTAAGGATCCGAAAACCTAGAATTTGGGGGTTTTTCGTTGTTGCTTGCGGGTGCTAATCGGGTGTCTCTTGGTGCTAATGTGGTGTTTGGAGATGCTAAATCTGTGGTAGTTGATTCAATTGTGGTGGCCACAAGGCACAGCGAAACCCTCGGAACATGCCACTTTCTTTCGACATTTCCTCTTGCGGTTAATTTCTAAAATTCGTGAATTGTGTGTATTGATGAATTGATTAATGTCGTAGGATGTGAATTTGTTAAGTTTCGAGTACGGGTTGTTGATTTTCCCGACTCGATCGAATTGCTCGAATAAATTAAGTATAAGGGGTTATATTGCAAAAATGATTTTTATTAATGGTCGGAATGATAATATATGACCATAGTGATTGTATGAATTAAAGGGAATTGTAGTTAGGATTTTGTAAAGGGAATTATAGTTAATTACACCTTTGCTCGGGTTATTGATTTTCCCGGTAAATGGTGCTGATTTTGTGTGTGTACCAGTCCTTGACTTGACAGGGACCAAAAATGTAAATAAATTAAATTGAGGGTTGTTTTGTGCAAAATACAAGCCTTGGGAATTTTTATAAAAATAAAAGGGTTGAATTGCAAAGTAGACACCAATGTGTGAAATTAGATTAATTGAGGACCAATATGAAAAAGATGTGAATTTATATGAATGATAGCCGTGACTTTGCGGTTGGGATATACTTGAATCGAATTGAAATGAAAATGACATGATGTGTATATGTAAATTTGGAATTGGACTTGAATTAAAATGATTATAAATGAGCCGAAAGGTATAAAAGAATTGACGAATTGAAAGACGGCTTCTGGAAATTAAGTTTTGAGAATGTAACCGAACTAAACCAAGTAATCGTATAATATAGGTGTAGGCTCAGTCGAGCCAGATTTAGCAAGGCAATACGAGACGTCCGATCCTTAAATTAAGCGGTACGCTCGTCATACTAAGGTGCGGGATTCTTGGACTTGTTTGATACTTTATTTTCAGGAATTAAACTGTGTATTCGTTTGTCATGTTGAATATCATTGATTGCATCATTGAATTGTGTAGAGCATTTGCATAGCCCAATCAAATTAAACTCGAATTGATGTGACTTGAGTGATTTGCATGCTGGTATGGTTGTAGGTTGTGTCGATCTATTATGATCTGATTTGATTGAAAGTCACCACGATTTGATTTGATTTGATATGTATGTGAATGGATTTACGAAGTTAAGCACTTGGATCCAATGAATTTGCCAAGTCGGGCTGTATGCTGACTTGGATTCCCAGGATCCTAAATGGCCTTAGGTGAACGGCCCTCGATATTCCCAGTACCGGTTGGGACGAGGGAGGGTGATTATGTTATGAGATGTGATTGGAAATCGTGGGTGACATGTGTAACGTCTATGGCTCGGTGGCATTCTCCTACGTGTTAATGCATTTGAACGGTCGATTGAATATGACGAATATTGGAAACGATTCTGAAAAGGATTTTCTTTATGTGATTCGAACCAGACCTTAATAAACGGTTAAGCCAAGCGATTGCAGATGGGTGTCAGATAAAGGGTCCAGCGGTTGGCCATCTGTAGGTGTCAGTAACCCTACAGATGTGGGTTTGATAATGGTTCAGCTCGAAAGAACATCTGTAATTGCTACAAGCCCTAATGAACTGAGTTATGAATTGAGTTAAGCCAAAATATATATGTTGTGTTTGAAATTCATCTTGGAAATTCCGTAAACTGTGTTGCAGGTTGATTAAATTGTTGTCGTGCATTGGCATTCTGTTATTTATGATTATATGTATCTGTTTGCATTGTTTATTGTTTGGGTTTCATTTTTGAATATAGAGTTTGATTGCAAGTCCAATAGTCTGAACTGTGCAAAATTCGCACTGAGAATTTATTCTCACCCCCACCCTCCCGATTATTTTTAGGTTTATTACACGGACGCAGCAAATGAGGATATTGGTAATGCATATAAAAGATCCACTGCCTCGCGTGTATATGTGACGCTTGATATATACACGCGGCAGGCTGTCAGACCCCGGTGGATTTGGGGTGTGACAATCCCTGGCGGTCCGCTAGCTGTCTTATAAGCACGCTTTCTCTCTCTCTCCAGCACACAGTCTCATTTGTTAAACCACAGAGAAGAAAGAGAGAGCGATTTTGGCGATTTTGAAGCGATTTTAGGCGATTTAGAGGCGATTGCTACAGGTATTTTATTTTTTATTTAATTATTTTTTGTTTAATTTGTAATTAATAATTATTATACCCGCAGTATGTAAATACTATAAATTAGTCTTTAATTAATATTATAATTAACTTTTAAATTGCAAAAAATAATGAATCTATTATACTGTAATTCTTATGAATTTTTTTTTTTAAATGTAGTTTGTTAAGGAAAAAATGCTGGTTGCACTGTACGTGGGCGGTAAGCTAACTAAGGGTGTAGAGGGCGTGTATTACTCGAAAGATGCCTCATTCGGCTTGCAGGTTAATGAAAGAACCACATTTATTGAACTTAAGCAACTAATATACGAAAAGACTGGTGTAAACCCCAACCGGTATGACTTAGAATTGGCTACCCGAATTGACACACAACGGGCTGGGGCGGGTAAACCTTACTTTGTGAGTTTTCCTATAACAGATGAGGAGTTGTGGAAGGCTGTGTACCAACAATTTGAGTCTAGGGGGGTCGCGATGATAGATTTATATTCCAGGAGGGTTCCCCAGGCCGGGGCTAGACCTTTTAGTGCGGCTGGGGCTGGACCTTCTAGGGCTCCCCCTGTTGGACCTTCAGGTTATGACAATTCGGCTTATGACAGCCAGGGGTACCACCACTCCCCTCATGACAGCCAGGGGTACCACCACTCCCCTCATGACAACCAGGGGTACCACAGTTCCTATTATGACAACCCGGGGTACCAAAACTCCTGTGAGTTTACTGAAGTTGTACCACCACCACCACCACCCAGACAGGCACCCATAATCCCTACATTTCCAGCTATACCAGAGTCAGTACCGATACAGTTATCCGTTAATCGAAATGATACTAATATTGATGTTGATGCTATTGATGCCATACCGGAAAGAGAAATGGAAACTGGAGATGAATACCAAGGAATTTGGGAATCTGATGAATTATCAGATGGTGATGCAAATGTACCAGGTTTGTCCAGGGAAGAAAAATTCCCAATCAGGGGTCGAGGGAATAGGCATCCTGTCGCCACATTCAACGATACCACAGCTTTTGAAGAGGCTGACATTAGTTTCTTTGGTCCTCGTGTTGTATACAATCGTGAACTTGCCCCAGGGCAACTTTATACCAACATAGATGAACTTGTAAAGAAAATCCATGAGACTCATGTTCACGGCAACTGGGAATGTATATTACAAAAAAGGGAATCAAAAAGATTGGTTGTGATATGCAAAAATGCCCCTCGTTGCGAGTTTCGCCTTTATGCAACCCCTGCGGGTTCGGGGGAAGCATGGATAATTAAAAAGTGTGAATCACCTCATACATGCAAGTCTGCGTCCACAAGGACAGACCATTCAAATCTGACAGCATCACTAATTGCCGATGCAATTGAGGCAGACATTAAGTTGGACCCATCGATGATCATCAAGGCGGTGGCTATTGCCGTCAGACACAAATACATACATGTAATTCCAAAATATAACAGGTTGTGGAGAGGTCGTGAACTTGCGATTTGCAGAATATTCGGTAGTTGGAAGGATTCATACAACTATCTGGCACCATTGCTCCAGGCCATGGCAAGTACAAATGTTGGCACTGTATTTCAGCGGTGGCATGGCCCCATTTATGACAGTAATGGAGTACTAATAGAGGGAGTTCAACAATTCAAGGGCATAGCATGGGCTTTTGGTCCTTGTATCCAAGCTGTGCCATTCATCAGACCCGTTATCAGCATTGATGCATGCTTCATGTCTGGCCGTTACGAGGGGAGGCTACTGATAGCATGTGCATATGATGCTGAGAACCAGCTGTTGCCTTTGGCGTTTGCAATTGTTCAGAAAGAGGATGGTGAGAACTGGGGATTCTTTATGCAGTTTTTAAGAAGACTGGTGATTGGGCCAACAAAGTTTTTCTCTGTAATATCAGACCAGCACAAAGGAATAAAATATGTTTTTGATCGGGAAGAATACGGTTGGTCAACACATACTGGCGAGTGTGTGCACAGGTTGTGTATGCAACACGTTGCGGGGAACCTTAGCAAGGCAACCGGACACGATACATGGGTCCTAGAAACATTTAGACGTAATTGCAAAAAGAAGAAGCCGAGAAGGGTGGAAGAGATGAGTAGAGAATTTGCAAAGGTATGTGTTTGTTAATTGTTTACATGTCTTATTGTACTTCGTGGACATATTTTTATTTTTATTGTTTACTTATATTATTTTATTTTCTTATTTATATGTAGTATATGCCGAAAGCAAATCTCTACTTAATGAAGGTGGGCAAAAATAATCCCAGAGATGTCCAAGAGCCACCAGCATACGAGAAAATATATCAAGCACGTGATGGAGGTTACCGTTGGGGAATTATGACCACCAACGGTTCTGAATCGCTGAATGCAGTCTTCAAGGAGAGCCGGACGTTGCCTGTGGCTGCAGTTGTAGAAGACACTTTCTACAAGTTAAATACCTGGTTTCAGGAACGGTGTGCTAAGGCCGCAGAATTAATAAGGATGAACCAGTCATTTTCAACAAGGGTGGAGGAGAAACTAAGAAAACACAGGAACAAAGGTGCAACTATGACCGTGATCCCGATGGGTAATGATGGTACAGAATTCGAAGTGCACAATCCAAATGAGTACGTTCCTTCTAGCCGTAGACCAGATGGCACTATGGAGTTTGTGAAGAGGGCTTTCAAGTACGTAGTGCAATTCCGAGAGGCAAGAGAGGTGACCTGTACATGCCAAGGACCCCAACTAACACAAATACCTTGTAGTCACGTGATGGCGGTATGCCGAGTGAGAAACTTCTGCGAGGATCACTATGTCGCTGACATGTATCGTACCGATTACCTTGCTTCTACTTGGGGTGGATCTTTCCATTCTTATCCTAACCAGCATGAGTGGCCTGCGTATGTCGGTGATAGAATACTCCCTTCAGAAGGATGGATAAGGAAGGGGAGGAGGAGACACAAACGTGCTATAATGACCATGGACGAGATGGGTGGTAGGAGGCCATCGGGAAATCAGGCTCGCCGTTCCGTTTCTGACAGGGGCAGGGCAGGTATGTAGCATTTTTCGGAATTAATTTATGATTTTATTATATTAATAACTGAATTCTGTTGTTATGTTCAGATGCCATAAACGAACACAATGAAAGAGAAAATGCGAGAGTTGTTGCTGAAGCAACTGGTAGAACACAACCACCTCTTGCGACCCAATCATCTAGTAGCCAAGGGTCTACAAGTACTGCTGCTCCTGCAGCTGACACCAGAAAATCTTCTCGTCTATTGGGTCTATTCCGACATCGTGAAAGATGAACTTATTATTTTGCTTAGGTGAACTAAGTTATGAATATTTGTGAACTTCAGTTGTATCGTTGAACTTTAATTGTATTTGTGAACTTATTATTCTGACGTCGTGAAAGATACGTTGTAATTTCAGAAGACCATTTCGATGTAAAGCAGAAAAAACATAAAAACCAACATGAAATATAAAATAAAACTGCAATCATAATAAAGAGCTACAGTCCAAAATACATCATAAAAAAACTGCAATCATAATAAATACATCATAAAAAAACTGTATATGTATATATGTATGTGTATGTGTATATGTATGTATGTATATATGTATGTATGTATGTATGTATATATGTATATATTATACATATATTACAAAAACCAAAAAAAAAAAAGACCAACAAGCTGTCAGAACTTGAAATTTAAAATTTTAATAAATGCCAAGTCTTTAATTTTTTGACAAATACCCCAAATACCCTAAACAAAAAAAAACTAAAACTTCACAAATGAAAAAAAAAAAAAAAAAAAAAGTGGACCGCCAGGAATAGTGGCGGTCCGCTATAGAAGTGGACCGCCAGCAACCCTGGCGGTTTGGTTATATTTGAAAAAAATTAGATTTTGAGGTTAGTTTTGTAAAAAACTTTTTTTTTTGGGTTATTAATAAAAATGGCCGGCACCGATCTCACCTTCTAACTGACTACTTACCATGTCTATTTAACCTTCCTTTCGTGCCTCTATTTTTTTTTTAATCTCATTTTCAAAACTTTTCTTCTCCGATCAACTTGTTTTCTTTCTGAGGCAATTTGTTTCCGATATTTTTTTCTTGCTTTACAGAGACAAAAATTTCTGGATCTAAACGATCGAACTCTAAAAATTTATTTTTCAGCGGTGACGAAGGAATCGAATCCGCTGTCTTGATTTAAGACGCGAGTCTCCTCGAGTCTTGATTTAAGACGCAGAAATTTGTTTTCCTTCGCAGTGTCTTGATTCATCAAAAATATGGGTTGGTATTTGTTCTCTTTTGATTGCTTTATGTGGCTTAATTTAAATTCACAATCTCTTTTGGCGTTTCCTTAATACATATCTAGCAATTTCTTCTGAGATTCATCAAAATGAGACTCGCGTTGATTTTGGAAAAAAAAACTCTAAATCGACGGGTTCTTGATCATGCAGATCTGAACGGCCTCCTCTCTTACAGTTCATTTTTCAACGGCAACACCAGTACTCGTCGCTCGCCGACGCCACTACTCGTCGACGCTTTCTTCTCTCCGACGAACTTCTCCGACATCTCTCTTAGATTCTAATGGAGAGAGACAATCTAGAGGAGTGATCTGGTGGAGAGAGATGAGAGCGAGGCAATCTGGAGAAGAGAGATAAGAGCGAGGCAATCTGGAGCATAATCAGATTATTTTTACAGTATTCACTTTGCAGTTTTAAAATATGCATCTTATGGTTTTACAGTATTCAAAACAACTTGTTTATTTACTAATCTATTTAAGTTTCGTTCCTTCTATTAATTTGAATTGATAATCATGATTTCTTTGCTTCTATTGAAGTTTCACTTGAATTGATGTAGTCTCAGGCATGTATGCATTATATGAACATTGATTTGAATTTTAATTGTATCATTTACTGTTCAATAACAGATCTCACATTATCTGATGGTCTGATTTGAAATGCATTGTTTGTTTCTTTATGTCGTTGTTTTGAATTATCTGATGTACGAAATTACATGATTCTATATTTTGTTTTACAGTATTCGATTTCACCCTCGAAAGAAGAACACGACGGGATTTTGTCGTCTCTAAAGTAGTCAATTAACATATACCACTTCAGATCTAGTGAAATATGTATAGTATTTTTACATGATATAGTTCACATTTTTACATGATATATGCACTATTTTATAGTATCTATTATTATTGATGTTTACAGGTTTACAGTATATAGTTCACAATTTTACATAATATAGTTTACTGTTTTACATGATACATAGAGTGTTTTATAAGATATAGTTCACAGTTTTACAATACCTACATGTAATAAATCCAATTTGTTACATTGTTTGTTTTATTTGTATGCAGAATGATATCTCGAAATAACGTATGGTTCTTGTGATGAGGCTTGTTACTCATCCCAACAATGAATACATGAGGTTTTTAATGTAGAAGTTTTATCTTTCCATAGTTTTTTTTTTATGATATTCTGGATGTTAAATGATATAATTAGGTTTCCAATAGTTTTCAACGTTGGATTAAGATCCAACAGGATGATGAATGCAACTGCTTGAATTCAACCTAAAATAAAATAAAAAATGAACAGACTTGTCAAATCTTGAAAAGAAAGCTAATGATTCAAAACATATTTATTGGTATTTGATGTAAAGATTTAATTTAGCTTAGACAGAGTCCAACTGCAATTAATACAAGAAAGTTGAATAACAGAGGATATATTCCACTGCAATTCGAGTGTCACGAGTTATTCAGATTTTTTTTAAGACCGAAAATAGATGCATGTTATGTGTGGCTGCTTAATATTGATCCGTTCAATAAGGTCTAACATTTAAGTAACCTCTTCTTTACCACACTAGTAGTAATAAAATTTAGATGCATGATTGTGATATTAATTATTAATTACTTGGTCACACCAACCCAGAAATGGTATCTTCCCAGTTCTCACGTGAGATGGTTTCTTTACATGAATATTTCTTATAAAATTTACATGATGTAAATTAAATCTTTATGCACTACAATTATTCAAATATGAAAAAAAAATAAGATCCTCGATGAGATGGTTTGCTCAAAACCCAATAAAACTTTGAGCTTTTATATATTACACACATTAATTTCTTTTGAATATGACGTAATAAATCATAAAAATTGACACACTCGTGATATCATCAATAAATCTTATTTTGTTTTGTGTTAGCAACTTTCCAATAACAAGTGGGATTCAAACTACTAGATTGGCATGTGAATAATATTACCATTATACACGAAATAAAGCTGAAAATTATCTAACACAAGCTCTACTTAATTTGACCTCGCCCATTTTAAATGTTTAATAAAATTAAAATGTACCTTCAGCCACTTGACCTTCATTATTTCAAACCACCAAAAAATCTTTGACTTTTTCCAGAGAAATAGGTGGCGTAATAAATCATAAACACAGTTATTATAAAAAAATTTTGAGCTATTATAAATTACACACGGTTATTTTGAATATGAAGTAATAAATTATAAAGAAGGATGCCACTGGTGATATCATTCATAAATCCTGCTTTTGTGTTAGCAACTTAATTTCCAAGAACAATCTTGACAGCCACTGTCAAGGTCCTTTCAAAAAAAAAACTTTCCAAGAACAAATGGGATTTATTTCTTTCTATATATACTTGAATGGCAAGTTAATATTTTTACCTTTATACAATAAATTAATATTGAACAAGCCGAAGAATCTCTCACGCAAATTAACTCTTTTTAATTTCGCCTCGCCCATTGTTTAATAAAAGTAAAATACTATAATTTATCTGGAACCACTTGGCCTTTATCATTATCTCAAAACACCCAAAATCATTGATTTTTTCTACTCGAGAGGAATAGGTGGCTGAGTCGTCCTAGCTAGGTAAAATCTTTATTTATTTTTTTATTTGTGTTTCTCTTCTGAAATTCCTCATATATTTTTCAAACTAGAGATATGGGGTGTAATTCTTAATTAGTCAATGCACCGCGTATGAAAGAAGCGTACGTAATAGAATAGGTAAGAGAACGGCTGCATGCATTAATTACCCCTGCATGGCCTCTCTTATAAATACCTTAGCATATGTGATCTTCAATTTATCCAAAAATTAAATCAAATCTCTAGAGCTACTTCAGAAAAGAGAAGAAGAAAAAAAAAATCAAATCAAATTTGTACATAGCAAGTACATACTGACGTTAAAGAAATCAGTTTTGCGTTGCTGTACTTGTTGTCATTTGATCTAGCTCCGATCCTCTATATATATACTGGTGTCATTAATTTTCGCTTCATTTTTCTCCGAGGGTAATTACCGAGTGAAATAAGATGGAATTAGGCAGTGCTAATTATCAGCTGCTCAAATTCATGTATGCTATTATGCTATTCGGTGTCTTTGCTCCTCCTGCCTTGGCAAAGATCCATCACCACACTTTCATTGTAAGTACCATATCTTTACGCAATATGTATTTGGAAACATATCAAAGGGATACAAGCTGGCATATTGTAGCTAGGTAGTAACAGTATATGGATGCATGAAATGTATAATGAATAATTGAATACATAGGCACAGCTTGAGTAAAACATTCCATGCAAGATTTGATGCATATAATTAGTCTTATGTTGAAAAGTCAACGCACCTTGAAAGAAGCAAACTTCCAACTATGCTCGTCTCATCTTCATAACTCTGCATGACAATGATTTGTGTGAACTGAAATATATATAGCTCATTACCAGTACTTCAACCAGTTGATGACTAATTAAATTATAAGCAACCACTCATAATTAAATACTAGCTAATTTGTAATTAATTTGCAGATACAAGAAACTCCATGCACCAGGCTCTGCAGCACCAAGAACATCCTTACCGTCAATGGCCAGTACCCAGGCCCCACCATCTATGCACGCAAAGGCGACACTGTTATTGTCAAGGTCATCAACCAAGGAAACAAGAACATCACAATTCACTGGTATATATATAAATTGATCAAACCTAATTATATCTGATGGACAATATATTAAAGAAAAAATCAACTAAGTTCCACGTACATTAATTTTTGTTTCAGGCATGGTGTTGACCAGCCAAGGAACCCTTGGTCAGATGGACCAGAGTACATCACGCAATGCCCGATCAAACCAGGAGCCAACTTCACACAACGGATTCAGTTCACAGAAGAAGAAGGCACACTCTGGTGGCATGCACACTCTGATTTTGATCGTGCCACTGTTCACGGAGCAATGGTCATTCACCCGAGGAAAGGAAGCACCTTCCCCTACCCCAAGCCCGATAAGGAGGTCACACTCATTTTGGGGGAGTGGTGGAATGCTGACGTAAATGAAGTGCTACAAAAGGCACTAGCGACTGGCGGCGAAGTTGATCCTTCTGATGCCAACACCATCAATGGCCAACCTGGCGATTTCCTTCCATGCTCACAGAATGGTATGTTGGTTTTCTAGGTCTAATTAAAGATATTTTAATTGCACTACGAAGAAAGTTGACTAAATACTGGATAGAGTAGGACCCAATGATTTAGATTTCAAATTCAAAGCTAACACAAAATCTCAATTTGTTGCAGACACTTTCAAGGTTCAAGTGCAGCAAGGCAACACCTACCTACTCCGTGTGATCAATGCAGCGTTGAGCAACGAATATTTCTTCGCCATTGCCAATCACAAACTCACTGTTGTTGGGACCGATGGTAGTTACACCAAGCCGTACTCAACCGACTATATTATGATCACCCCAGGTCAAACAATGGACCTTCTTCTAAAGGCTGATCAGCTAAAGGACTCCTCTTCGCCTTCTCGGTATTACATGGAAACCCGTCCTTACAATGGTAACACAAATGTTACATTCGATCAAAATATTTCCACTGCCATTCTAGAATACAAATTGAACCAAAACACTTTCGCAACATTTCCGCTTTTACCCTCTTTACCAGAAATCAATGACACAAATGCAGCAACCGCATTTACTGACGGGATACGCTCTCTGGCAAGCTGGGACCACCCAGTTGATGTTCCAAAAACAATTGATGAACACATGTATATCTCAATAGCGGTGAATGTTGTCCCTTGCTCCGGAAGCTCTAACTGCACCGGTCCAATGGGCAATAGGCTTGCTGCAAGCCTAAACAATGCTAGTTTCCAAAACCCGCCAATTGATGTGCTAGATGCATACTATTACTCTATTCCTGATGTCTACACACCGGACTTTCCTAACAAACCGCCGGTTTTCTTTAACTTTACCGGGGACACCATTCCACAGGAGCTTTACCTAACACAAAAGTCCACAAAAGTGAAGGTTTTAGAGTACAATACAACCGTGGAGATTGTGTTTCAGGGGACTAATATTCTCGGTGGCGAGAATCATCCCATGCATTTGCACGGCCACAGCTTTTATGTTGTTGGCAAAGGATTTGGTATTTTTGACAAGGAAAAAGATCCTTTGTCTTACAACTTGATCGATCCGCCTTATGAGAATACAATTGGCGTGCCAAAGAATGGTTGGGCCGCTATACGTTTTAGGGCCGCGAATCCCGGTGTCTGGTTCATGCACTGCCACTTCGAACGCCACACAGTTTGGGGAATGGATATGGTCTTCATAACCAAGAACGGTAACAGTAACGATGCTAAAATGTTACCTAGGCCTCACAACATGCCACACTGCTGAAGTATATTTCAATTTTTTTTTTTTTTTTTTTTTTTTGTAGCTTCAAGTTCAATTTGTTAATAGATGATAATTGTAGTCATGATAGGAAATTTGATTCATTTTTTGTTCTTTCAAGGAAATTCAATTGTGAATAAATTAATGCTGCATGCAGTTGATATATTTTCTTCAATTTTAAGACTCTACCTTTTAATTATCTCATATGCAATGAGATATATAGTAAAATTATATTTATGCGAAGAATGGGAATTGTATTTTACAAAAGATAAATATTTCGATGAAAACCGACAAAATCAAATTTATCATTTTGAATTTCAACAAACTTGACTTGGATTTCTTTATTTGATCATCATATATATATACATGTCATCTATATATATAACTGGAATTACTTGACTCTCAACAAAATCCGAAACTAGACACGTACATGTTTCCAAATTAATTCTCGTTTTGAGCCGCGTTAATTGTAATTGGAAATGTAAGAGAAAACTTTTTGTTCTGGACAATATAAGGCAAAACTAAATAAACAGAAAATATATATGTATCAATGCATGGTGCTTAATTTCCACCAATAAAAAATTATTTTCTCTCTAATTACAGTTGGATCATGGATGCATGCAGATTATTTGAAAAACAAAATTTGTGAAATCTTGAAAAGAAATAAGCTAATGATTCAAAACATATTTGTTGACATTTAATGTAAAGATTTAATTTAGCTTAGACAGATTCCAACTGCAATAATTAATACCAGAAAGTAGAATAACAGTGAAAAAAATACCACGTACTGCGCGCAATTGAAGCTGCCTGACGAGTCATTCAGAATTTTCTGTGGCCTAAAAGATATTTATATTATGTGTCTGCTTAATATTGTCCCGTTCAATTAAGCTCCAAGAAATTTCGGAACATAATAAGGTGTAATAATTAAGTAACCTCCTCTTCTAAACAGTACGTAGTAACAAAATTTTAATGATTGGCATTAATTGTGTGATAAATAATGGATTACTTGGTCACACCAAAAACCAGAAACGGTCTCTTCACACTTCTCCCGTGATATTATTGTTGTGCCCTTAATTTGATAAAGTCAACCTATGACTTATTATTTTAATTTGTCCCCACTGTCTTAATCAACATATATAGATTTTGACAGTATTAACCTGTCTATATAATTAAACTTCAACTACACAACATTAAAGAAAATTATATTGTTCTCTTAACTGCTACCTGAACTTCCCTAAAATTATATTGTTCTCTTCACATGAATAATTCTTTTCAAATTTAGATGATTTTTTTTTTTTTTTTGGAAAAACTGATAGTAGCTATCAGCTAAAATTTAGATGATGTAAATTAATAGATGCACTAGAATTATTCATGTAAAAATATGAAAAAAATAAAATAAAAGTTCCATGAGGTGGTTAGCTATACACCTAAAAAAAATTTAGCTATTATACATTACACAGTTATTTTGAATATGACGTAATAAATCATGAGGAGGGTTCAAATGCCTCCATCATGCCTCCATTTTAAAAACTTAAATAATTCAAAGTTTAAAACTTAAACGTCAAAATAAAACCACTAAATGTGATCTATGTTATTTTCTCTATGTGACCATAAAAAATTATCACATTTTGATTTTGCTTTTATATGAATTAATAAGTTGAAAAATCAACATCTAGAAATTATCCACATTAGTATACATTTTTACAAGCTCAAGATGACAATCAAACAAAGTTGAAATGCTATAATTTTTTACACGTGCATAGATAAAATGATGTAGTTCATATCCAAAAGTTTTATTTTGAATTTTAAGATTTAAATTTTGAGTTATTAAAGTTTTTAAAAATAAAGACACGATGAAAGCACAAAAAATAAAGATATTTGAACCGTCCTCATAAATCACAAGGAAGGACGCCACTATTGATATCATTCATAAATCCTGCTTTTGTGTTAGCAACTTTCCAAGAACAATCTTGACAGCCACTGTCAAGCCCCTTTCAAAAAAAAAAAAAAAAACTTTCCAAGAACAAATGGGATTTATTTTTATATATACTTGAATGGCAAGTTAATATTTTTACCTTTATACAATAGATAATGAGCAAGCCAAAGAATCTCTCACGCAAACTCTTTTTTGACCTCGCCCATTGTTTAATAAAAGTAAAATACTATAATGTACCTACCACTTGACCTTTGTCATTATCTCAAAACACCCAAAATCTTTGATTTTTTTTTCCCAGAGGAATACGTGGCTGAGTCGTCGTCCTAGGTAAAATCTTTAAATTTTTTTCTCTTTTGAAATTCCTCGTATACTTTTCAAACTAGAGATATGGCATGTAATTCGTAGCATAGTTCGCAAAATCGGAATCAGGATAGGACTTGGTCACTTGACTGTAAAATTAGACTGAAATGAATCAGAGAAGTAACTCATATTTTTTTGTGACAGAAACATGATTTGTACTAAAAATATAGAAAACACCCCAAAATCTTTGACTCTTTCATATTTTTTTTGTGACAGAATCATTTGACCTTTGTCATTATCTCAAAACACCCAAAATCTTTGACTCTTTCCAAACACCCCAAGTAAAACCTTTGTCATTATTTCAAAATACCCTAAGGAAAATACTATAATTTATTTTCTTTCTCTTCTGAAATTCCTAATATACTTTTCAAACTAGAGATACTTAGCAAACCACCTCATCAAGAGGATCTTTTTTTCTTTTTCTTTTTTCATATTTTTCTTAAATATTACAGTAAGTATTACCTATGAAAAAAATAAAATAAAATAAATGCGAGGGGAAACGGAGCAGGGGAAAATTATTAGTGACATACACAGTAAATAAAATAAAAATATAATCTTTTTCAATTTATCTTCAAATCAATATTCTTTTTAAATTAATATTTGTAATCACTAATTGAAATCATTTTTTACAACTTTGTTCTATTGAAATGAATTAAACTCTTAAACTATAATTCCTATCATACCCAAAGTACATCAAATATATATTGTTAGATGAGGAGGGTTCCAATACCTCGTGCATTTCATACCTCATCAATACTAATATCTTCAAATCAATACTAATAAAAATTAATTCTCGTTTTGAGCCGCGTTAATTGTAATTGGAAATGTAAGAGAAAACTTTTTGTTCTGGATAATATAAGGCAAAACTAAATAAACAGAAAATATATATGTATCAATGCATGGTGCTTAATTTCCACCAATAAAAAATTATTTTCTCTCTAATTACAGTTGGATCATGGATGCATGCAGATTATTTGAAAAACAAAATTTGTGAAATCTTGAAAAGAAATAAGCTAATGATTCAAAACATATTTGTTGACATTTAATGTAAAGATTTAATTTAGCTTAGACAGATTCCAACTGCAATAATTAATACCATAAAGTAGAATAACAGTGAAAAAAATACCACGTACTGCGCGCAATTGAAGCTGCCTGACGAGTCATTCAGAATTTTCTGTGGCCTAAAAGATATTTATATTATGTGTCTGCTTAATATTGTCCCGTTCAATTAATTAAGCTCGAAGAAATTTGGGAAAATAATAAGGTGTAATAATCAAGGTTCTAAATAGCGTTTATCGCGTCATAGCGGGAAGCCGAAAAAAAAAACTATAGCGAATAGCGTCGCTATAGCGAAATCTATGTCACATAGCGTTTTTTTATTTTTATAAAAATTATATCATATATTTGTACTAAATATCAACATTATCTAAGTCTCATAGAATAATAAATAACATCAAATTGATTAAAAAATTATAGTATTCATATTGAAACTATCTAAGTCCAAATTGCGACTCAAAATATCCATAGTATTACTAATATCATAAACTATCGATCTTTTTCTATTCAAAATATATTCATCATCATGACATAATCTATCTTTTTTCTATTTAAATTTCAAAATAACCTAGACATCATGACATAATTAATTATCCTAATATATTCAAAATATTCAAACTACCATATAGTAAGTATCATTTTATTATTTCAAGAAATATCTTAATATATTTAATCTGAGCCTTTATTTAAAGCCCATATAAATTAAAAAAAGAAAAAAAAACAGCTCATGTTGCATAGCGCGCTGTAGCTTCCATTACCGCTATAGCGTCTGTAGCTCAAATAGCGTGTTTTAATTGTATATCTTAGCGTTTAGGGTCCAAAAACACTATAGCGCGCTATTTAGAACACTGGTAATAATTAAGTAACCTCCTCTTCTAAACAGTACGTAGTAACAAAATTTTAATGATTGGCATTAATTGTGTGATAAATAATGGATTACTTGGTCACACCAAAAACCAGAAACGGTCTCTTCACACTTCTCCCGTGATATTGTTGTGCCCTTAATTTGATAAAGTCAACCTATGACTTATTATTTTAATTTGTCCCCACTGTCTTAATCAACATATATAGATTTTGACAGTATTAACCTGTCTATATAATTAAACTTCAACTACACAACATTAAAGAAAATTATATTGTTCTCTTAACTGCTACCTGAACTTCCCTAAAATTATATTGTTCTCTTCACATGAATAATTCTTTTCAAATTTAGATGATTTTTTTTTTTTTTTGAAAAACTGATAGTGGCTATCAGCTAAAATTTAGATGATGTAAATTAATAGATGCACTAGAATTATTCATGTAAAAATATGAAAAAAATAAAATAAAAGTTCCATGAGGTGGTTAGCTATACACCTAAAACAATTTTAGCTATTATACATTACACACAGTTATTTTGAATATGACGTAATAAATCATGAAGAGGGTTCAAATGTCTCCATCATGCCTCCATTTTTTAAAACTTAAATAATTCAAAGTTTAAAACTTAAACGTTAAAATAAAACCACTAAATGTGATCTATGTTATTTTCTCTATGTGACCATAAAAAATTATCACATTTTGATTTTGCTTTTATATGAATCAATAAGTTGAAAAATCAACGTCTATAAATTATTCACATTAGTATACATTTTTACAAGCTCAAGATGACAATCAAACAAAGTTGAAATGCTATTATTTTTTACACGTGCATAGATAAAATGATGTAGTTCATATCCAATGGTTTTATTTTGAATTTTAAGATTTAAATTTTGAGTTATTAAAGTTTTTAAAAATAAAGACACGATGAAAGCACAAAAAATAAAGATATTTGAACCGTCCTCATAAATCATAAAGAAGGACGCCACTAGTGATATCATTCATAAATCCTGCTTTTGTGTTTGCAACTTTCCAAGAACAATCTTGACAGCCACTGTCAAGCCCGTTTCTCAAAAAAAAAAAAAAAAAAACTTTCCAAGAACAAATGGGATTTCTTTTTATATATACTTGAATGGCAAGTTAATATTTTTACCTTTATACAATAGATAATGAGCAAGCCAAAGAATCTCTCACGCAAACTCTTTTTTGACCTCGCCCATTGTTTAATAAAAGTAAAATACTATAACGTACCTACCACTTGACCTTTGTCATTATCTCAAAACACCCAAAATCTTTGATTTTTTTCCCAGAGGAATACGTGGCTGAGTCGTCGTCCTAGGTAAAATCTTTAAATTTTTTCTCTTCTGAAATTCCTCGTATACTTTTCAAACTAGAGATATGACATGTAATTCGTAGCATAGTTCGCAAAATCAGAATTGGAATAGGACTTGGTTACTTGACTGTAAAATTAGACTCAAATGAATCAGATCAGTAGCTCATATTTTTTTGTGACAAAAACATGATTTGTACTAAAAATATAGAAAACAAATTAGTAAATTGTTACGTTACAAAATTTTTACAATTAAATTCAAATGAATTAAAAGCAAGAATCAAGTTAATTGTGCTAACAAAATGGAAGTTAAAACCTTAATTTAGGTTCCTCTAATTAAGTAAGTTAAGTGTGAATCGAAACCGCGTCGAAATTTTGAGAATTTGAGACTTTACAAGCTCACTGCGTTTGCACTGGTGGTGACTGCGGGTGACTGACCCGCACTGACTTCTGTTTTCCTTAAATTGCCTTCGAAATTTCTGTGAGTGCGGGTGAGGCCACCCGCACTGCGGGTGGGTGCGGCCACACTCATGAAGTTTCTGTGTTGAACTGAAATTGGCTAAGTACTGAGTGCGGTTGAGGCCACCCGCACTGCGTGTCAGTGCGTCCGCATTACGCTCGGACTTTTTCTGAAATTCTGTCAAAAATCTACTAAGTTCTGAGTGCGGGTGAAGTGACCCGCACTGCGGGTGAAGCCACCCGCATTGCGGGTGATTTCTGTGTTAAAATTCATTTCTGAAAACTGGCTAAGTGCTGAGTGCGGGTGTTATGTTACGAAATTTTTACAATTAAATTCAAATGATTTAAAAGAAAGAATCGATAAATCATGTTAACCAAATAGAAGTTTAAACCTTAATTAAGGTTCCCCTAAATAAGTAAGTTAAGTGTGAATCGAAACCGCGTCGAAATTTCAAGATTTTGAAACTTTATAGGCTGAGTGCGGATGGGATTGACCCGCAGTGCGGGTGGGTGCATCCGCACTCATGCAATTCTGTGTTGGTCTGAATTTTCTAAGGACTGAGTGCGGATGGATGGACCCGCACTGCGGGTGGAAGGCATCCGCATTTGGCTCAGACTTTTTCTGGAATTCTGTCTAAAATTGACTAAGCGTTGAGTGCGGGTGAGGGATCCGCATTGCGGATGGGTGCAGCCGCACTCATGAATTTCTGTGTTAAATTTCCTGAAATCGGCTAAGTACTGGGTGCGGATGAGGTTGACCCGCAGTGCGGGTGGAGTTCATCCGCACTACGCTCGGATTTTTCCTGAATTTCTATTGAAAATTTCCAAGTTTCGAGTGCGGGTCAGCCACCCGCAGTGCGGATGGGTGCATTCGCATTCAGGGTAATTTAACCCTAAAACTCAAATCCGATTTCTCTCTCTCTCCCACTTCATATTTTCACCATTTTTCAAGTGATTTCGTCCAAGAGAGAAGAAAAAGAGCGCGTGAGTTTCCGTTTCTTTCAGACTTCCGGTTGTTGCGAGAAATCGAGTTTGGAACCGAGAAAGCAGCCGAGGATCTCTCCGAACCCTCCTATTTGGTATTTCTTTCTCTCCTTCTTTCTTTCGAAACCTCGAATTTTCTCGATTTCTCAGATTCTCGTTTTAAACCCGAGATTTGTGTTCGAATTGCTCGAGGACTAGTTCCTCTACACTCCTTACTAGTTTGTTTGTCAATCTTTTTCTCGATTTCTTCCGATTTGTGAAATCTGATTTCTAGGGTTTCGTGCCAAAATTGAAAGTTGGCATAATCGTGATTTGATTTGCTTAACCCAACCACTTAGACTTGTAATCGGTAGGGTTGCCTCCTGATCGTGAATTTTTAGAACATTTAACGGCTGATTTGAGGTTTTGACCAAAATAGGGTTAACCAAACGGTAAATTGAAATGAACCGAGAACCAAAGTAGTGAAACTGTGATTGAATGGTTACCTAATTATAATTGTGTAGGGTTTGAAGGAACCCGAGGTAAATGGTGTGATTTGAAAGGTTGTAAGTAAGAAATCAGGAATTGAACGGATTGGTACCAAAGGATAGGAAATTGATTAAGGTGTAAGCCTGATGTAACTCGAGTAAATGTTTCCAATAGTGAACCAATGTTAAACCAAGTATACGTATAATATAGGTGTAGGCTCGGTCGAGCAAGAACTTGCGAGACAATACGAGACGTCCGATCCTTAAATTAAGCGGTACGCTCGTCATACTAAGGTGCGGGATTCTTGGACTTGTTTGATACTTTATTTTCAGGAATTAAACTGTGTATTCGTTTGTCATGTTGAATATCATTGATTGCATCATTGAATTGTGTATAGCATTTTCATAGCCCAATCAAATTAAACTCGAATTGATGTGACTTGAGTGATTTGCATGCTGGTATGGTTGTAGGTTGTGTCGATCTATTATGATCTGATTTGATTGAAAGTCACCACGATTTGATTTGATATGTATGTGAATGGATTTACGAAGTTAAGCACTTGGATCCAATGAATTTGCCAAGTCGGGCTGTATGCTGACTTGGATTCCCAGGATCCTAAATGGCCTTAGGTGAACGGCCCTCGATATTCCCAGTACCGGTTGGGACGAGGGAGGGTGATTATGTTATGAGATGTGATTGGAAATCGTGGGTGACATGTGTAACGTCTATGGCTCTGTGACATTCTCCTACGTGTTAATGCATTTGAACGGTCAATTGAATATTACGACTATTGGAAATGATTCCAAAGAGGATTTTCTTTATATGACTTGAACCAGACCTTAATAAACTGTTAAGCCGAGCGATTGCAGATGGGTGTCAGATAAAGGATCCAGCAGTTGGCCATCTGTAGGTGTCAGTAACCCTACAGATGTGGGTTTGATAAAGGGTTCAGCTCGAAAGAACATCTGCAATTGCTACAAGCCCTAATTGATCGAGTTAAGCCAAATATATATTGTGTTTGAAATTCATCTTGGAAATTCCGTGAACTGTGTTTCAGGTTGATAAATTGTTGTCGAGCATTGGCATTCTGTTATTTATGATTATATATATATCTGTTGGAACTGTTTTGGTTTGGGTTTCATTTTTTAATATAGAGTTTGATTGCAAGTCCAATAATTCAAATGTGGCAAATTCACACTGAGTACTCTGCATATACTTTTGTTGTATTATATTCTGACCAGACTGTGTACTCTGATTATCTATTGGAAACTTGTTTTATATTTAATTGTTTGGATTGAGTTGTTAATTGCCTTGTAAGCATACACGGCATTGTATGCTTACGGCGGGAGACTGTTACGACCCGTGGCCGCGGGGTGTGACAGCTCTCTTGGGTGGTATCAGAGCTCAAGGTTTAAACCCTAACCAGACTGATAGGATACGTGAGTGGGGTACGTTATACTTGGGGTCGTCACGGCTAACGACTTGTTCGTTTATGAGATAAGTATATGCAATCTAATGATTATTTTCCTCTTATTTAAGAATTATGGAAGGACGTCGAGGTAGGGGACGACCTAGAATCAGGAATCGTGATCCTATTCAGGATCCACAGAACGAGCCGATCGTTCATGCGAGTGAGGCCGGATCTGCTGGGCCTGAGGTCCAAAGAGTTGATCTTGGACCTAGAGGTGGGCAGGACCGGGATCGAGACCTAGATGATAGGTTGATTGCGGCTTACGAGAGGGGCCGCCAGGCAGAGTGACGTGAGGTGGTACCGGAGGTTCACTGAGGTGCTCCCGAGGAGTTCAGAAGGTTGTATGATTCCTTCATGCGCCTTAATCCACCTCGTTTCGACGGCACTGGTGAGTATGCCGCTGCTGAGGAATGGCTCGCGAGTATGAATGCGAAGCTGGTTCTGTGCCGAGCGCCAGAACAAGATATGGTTGAGCTGGCGGAGCAGCAGTTAGAGAGTGGCGTGAGGTTCTGGTGGGATGGGGCCCGACGCAGTTATGTCGGGGAGGAGGTGAGGATTCCGTGGGAGTGGTTCGAATTACAGTTCACTCGACGGTTTCTGAGTAACATACAGCGAGAAGCGCTGCGGAGGAAATTTCTGGATCTGAGGCAGGATGGGCGAGCGGTGACAGATTATAGCAACGAGTTTCTCGCCCTATCCAGGTATGCGACTGATGTGCAAACTGATGTGGTGAGATACCATAGGCAGTACCTGGATGGACTTGATGGGGGGATCTCTATGATTGTGGATACCTCGATGGCTACTGAGCTGCAGGCCATGATGGATCATGCTGAGAAAGTAGAGCTGCACGGAAAGAGGAGGAGGTTGCAGATGACCGAGAGGAGTGTGAAACAGAGGGAGGATCAAAACCGACAGTTTAGGTCAAGGGGAGGACCGTCGACAGCTAGGCCACCCCTGAGACAGTTTGTGGCACCTAGACCCCCTCCGAGACAGATAGCAGCACCGGTACTCCGGCCGGGTTTTGTTTCAGTGTGGTGCCGTTCATGCAACCAGGCACACTCTGAGATCGACTGCAGACGCCGCAACCAAGCGTGTTACACCTGCGGCAGCATGGAGCATTGGGCAAGAGAGTGCCCGAATGCGGCACTAAGGTTCCAGAGAGACAGCGGTGGCAGAGGGCCCATGGGACGTGGATCTGGTAGACCACCATTCCGTGGTCGAGGTGCTTCTCAGACCAGCGGAGGCAGGATTAGAGGTCGAGTGGCTGCCCACGCACTCGGTATAGCAGAGGTTGCATATGACGCAACGAGGACTCTGGAGGAAGGTGAAGGCTTGCAACCGTCTGATTCTCGAGCTGATGTGATGACAGGTATACTTTCTATCTCGGATGAGAGTGCCTATTGTTTGATAGATACTGGGTGTAGTCATTCCATTGTATCGAAGGCTTGGGTAGAAAAGTATAACTGATCAACTGAGACCAATAACCAAGTCCTGAGTGTCCAAACCCCTTTCGGTTCGACTGACCGAAAATTAACCATATGCCAAAACTGAAAAGTCAGAGTTGATGGAAGGGATCTCGAGATAGACCTATTGGTTATGGAGATCACGGGTTATGACGTTCTATTGGGGATGGATTGGTTAACAAGACATGCCGCCACGATCGACTGTCCGCACTGCAGGATTTGTTTTGTGACCGCAAAAGGTGGTATGTCGTGCATGCTGAACTGTAGAAAAGTTAGAGGGTTGATACCATGCATCTCGGCTGTGGAAGTTAGGCATCTGATCGATTCAGGATGCACTGCATATCTGGCAGCAATAGTGTATACTAATACGGAAGTTCCTGAGATGAATACGATTCCAGTGGTGTCGGAGTTCGTGAATGTGTTTCCGGAGGAAATAGTCAGATTACCACCGGAACGAGAAGTGGAGTTTGGCATAGAAGTGGTACCGAGTACGACACCAATTTCAAAGAGTCCGTATCGTATGGCTCCTGCAGAACTGAAGGAACTCAAGGCCCAATTAGAAGAGATGCTGGAAAGCGGGTTTATTAGACCGAGCACATCTCCATGGGGTGCTCCGGTGTTGTTTGTGAAGAAGAAGGATGGTACCTTACGGTTATGTATCGACTACCGCGAACTGAACAAGGTGACCGTCAAGAATAGATACCCGTTACCCCGAATTGACGACTTGTTTGATCAGCTGCAAGGATCTTCGATCTACTCCAAGATAGACTTGAGAACGGGGTACCACCAGCTGAGAATACGTCCGACTGATGTGGAAAAGACAGCCTTCCGAACGCGCTATGGGCATTACGAATATCTGGTGATGCCGTTCGGGCTAACGAACGCTCCGGCTGCGTTTATGGATATGATGCAGCGAGTGTTTCATGACCTGTTGGATTCAACTGTGGTGGTGTTCATCGATGACATCCTGGTATATTCAAGGTCACGTGAGGAGCATGAGGTACATCTGCGGATAGTGTTGCAGAGATTGAGAGATCATCAACTATTCGCAAAGTTTTCGAAGTGTGAGTTCTGGCTTGAGAAAGTGGCCTTCCTTGGTCACGTGATATCAGGTGAAGGGTTGGAAGTGGATTCAGAAAAGATTCGGGCGGTGACCGATTGGAAGAGGCCAGAAACAGTTACGGAGATTCGCAGTTTTCTGGGGCTAGCAGGTTATTATAGAAGGTTCGTACTTGGATTCTCACAGTTAGCTGCTCCCCTTACGAAGCTTTTGCATAAAGGTGTGAAGTTCGAGTGGGGTGCCACTCAAGATCAAAGCTTTGAGGAGTTGAAGAATCGGTTGGTAACTGCACCGGTTCTTGCCATGCCCATCACCGACGAGGAGTATACCGTCTACACCGACGCATCCGGATCTGGTTTGGGATGTGTACTGATGCAGAAGGACCATGTTATAGCATATGCTTCTCGGCAGTTACGATCACACGAACAGAATTATCCGACCCATGATCTGGAGCTAGCTGCAGTGATCTTCGCTTTAAAGATTTGGCGGCATTACCTGTATGGAGTAAGGTGCCGTATCTTTACGGATTACCAAAGTTTGAAGTAAATTTTTTCACTCAACGGGAGTTGAATTTGAGGCAGAGGAGGTGGTTGGAGCTGATGAAAGACTATGATCTAGATATCTAGTATCACGCGGGAAAGGCGAATGTGGTAGCAGATGCGCTAAGCTAGAAGAGTCAGATCAATCTGGCATCGATTATCACCAGCGAGACACACCTTCTCGAGGAAATGAGAAGAATGAATCTGCACGTAGGTGCATCCCGTGAGTTTGCATTGGAAACCTCATCTCGATTGATTGGAGATAGCAATAATGCAGGTACAGCTACAGTTGCCTCGATTATCTTGGCCGCGGTCGAGGTTTGACAAGAGTTACACGAGCAGATTCGAGCAGCACAACAAGAGGACCCAAAGTGCCAGCAGTTCTGACAACATTTCGAGTCAAATGCAGACTCGCCATTCCAACTCCACGAAGACGGTATTCTGCGGTTTCATGACCGCATATGCGTTCCGAATGACTCCGGACTGAAAAATCTGATTCTGTCAGAAGCACATGACTCGGGGTATACCATTCACCCTGGTGAAGTCAAGATGTATCAAGATTTAAAGAGATATTTCTGGTGGCCAAAGATGAAAAGGAACGTGCAAAACTATGTGGAGAAATGTCAGGTCTGTCAGCAAGTCAAAGCAGATAGACGGAAGAGGGCGGAATTACTAAGACCTTTGGAGATACCCATGCGGAAATTTGAGTCGATCACTATGGGCTTCGTGACTAGATTTCCGAGAACCGTTGGACGATATGATGCCATATGGGTGATAGTGGATCGGCTGACGAAGATTGCACACTTCATTCCACTCCGGATCGAGACATCCGGAAGAGAGCTAGCCGATCTGTTCTTGCAATACCAGTTTAAATACCACGGATGTTCGAGGCACATCGTCTCCGACCGAGACCCTCGATTTACATCTCACTTTTGGGAAAGCTTTCAAGAGGCATGGGCACAAAATTGAGATTCAGTACAGCCCATCATCCGCAAACCGATGGTCAATCCGAATGAACAATACAAACATTGGAGGACATGCTTCGATCTGTGCTTTAAGTTTCCGAGAATCCTGGATCAATCATTTGTACTTGGTAGAGTTTGCGTACAACAATAGCTACCATTCGAGTATCGGAATGTCACCACAAGAGGCAGGACAGCAGTGTCGCACACCGCTGTGGTGGGGACCCGCAGGTACGTATTCACCTACCGGGCCTCAGATGTTAGAAGAGGTTGCCGAAAAGACGAAAGTCGTTTTGAGTCGGCTTAAGTCGGCCCAAGAGCGACAAAAGAAATATGCAGATGTGCATAGAAGACCGTTGAAGTTTTCAAGAAAGGGATCACGTGTGGCTTCGAGTTTCACCTGTCAGGGGTGTACACCGATTTGGCGTATCAGGCAAGTTGAGTCCTAGATACATTGGACCGTTTCAGATTTTGAGACGAATGGGACCGGTGGCATATGAGCTTGCATTGCCACCAGCATTGGACCGGGTTCATCCGGTGTTTCATGTGTCACAATTGCGCCGATACGTACGAGATCCATCCCACTGCATTGATCACTCCGACTTGCATGTCCAAGGTGACTTGTCCTATCAAGAAGAGCCAATGCAGATATTGGACCGAAAAGAACAACAACTTCGGAGCAAGACGATTAAGCTTGTCTTGGTCAAATGGGGACGCCATTCGACTAAGGAAGCAACGTGGGAACATGAGAAAACCATTCGTGAGAAGTACCCAGAACTATTCAACGACTAAGGTACGCAATTTAGTTCAGAGAACTGAACTCTATTTTAATGGGGGGAGAAATGTTACTTTACGAAATTTTTACAATTAAATTCAAATGATTTAAAAGAAAGAATCGATAAATCATGTTAACAAAATAGAAGTTTAAATCTTAATTAAGGTTTCCCTAAATAAGTAAGTTAAGTGTGAATTGAAACCGCGTCGAAATTTCGAGATTTTGAAACTTTATAGGCTGAGTGCGGATGGGATTGACCCGCAGTGCGGGTGGGTGCATCCGCACTCATGCAATTCTGTGTTGGTCTAAATTTTCTAAGGACTGAGCGCGGATGGATGGACCCGCACTGTGGGTGGAAGGCATCCGCATTTGGCTCAGAATTTTCTGGAATTCTGTCTAAAATTGACTAAGTGTTGAGTGCGGGTGAGGGATCCGCAGTGCGGATGGGTGCAGCCGCACTCATGAATTTCTGTGTTAAATTTCCTGAAATCGGCTAAGTACTGGGTGCGGATGAGGTTGACCCGCAGTGCGGGTGGAGTTCATCCGCACTACGCTCGGATTTTTCCTGAATTTCTATTGAAAATTTCCAAGTCTCGAGTGCGGGTCAAGCCACCCGCAGTGCGGATGGGTGCATCCGCATTCAGGGTAATTTAACCCTAAAACTCAAATCCGATTTCTCTCTCTCCCACTTCATATTTTCACCATTTTTCAAGTGATTTCGTCCAAGAGAGAAGAAAAAGAGCGCGTGAGTTTCCGTTTCTTTCAGACTTCCGGTTGTTGCGAAAAATCGAGTTTGGAACCGAGAAAGCAGCCGAGGATCTCTCCGAACCCTTCTATTTGGTATTTCTTTCTCTCATTTCTTTCGAAACCTCGAATTTTCTCGATTTCTCAGATTCTCGTTTTAAACCCGAGATTTGTGTTCGAATTGCTCGAGGACTAGTTCCTCTACACTCCTTACTAGTTTGTTTGTCAATCTTTTTCCTGATTTCTTCCGATTTGTGAAATCTGATTTCTATGGTTTCGTGCCAAAATTGAAAGTTGGCATAATCGTGATTTGATTTGCTTAACCCAACCACTTAGACTTGTAATCGGTAGGGTTGCCTCCTGATCGTGAATTTTTAGAACATTTAACGGCTGATTTGAGGTTTTGACCAAAATAGGGTTAACCAAACGGTAAATTGAAATGAACCGAGAACCAAAGTAGTGAAACTGTGACTGAATGGTTACCTAATTATAATTGTGTAGGGTTTGAAGGAACCCGAGGTAAATGGTGTGATTTGAAAGGTTGTAAGTAAGAAATCAGGAATTGAACGGATTGGTACCAAAGGATAGGAAATTGATTAAGGTGTAAGCCTGATGTAACTCGAGTAAATGTTTCCAATAGTGAACCAATGTTAAACCAAGTATACGTATAATATAGGTGTAGGATCGGACGAGCAAGAACTTGCGAGACAATACGAGACGTCCGATCCTTAAATTAAGCGGTACGCTCGTCATACTAAGGTGCGGGATTCTTGGACTTGTTTGATACTTTATTTTCAGGAATTAAACTGTGTATTCGTTTGTCATGTTGAATATCATTGATTGCATCATTGAATTGTGTATAGCATTTGCATAGCCCAATCAAATTAAACTCGAATTGATGTGACTTGAGTGATTTGCATGCTGGTATGGTTGTAGGTTGTGTCGATCTATTATGATCTGATTTGATTGAAAGTCACCACGATTTGATTTGATATGTATGTGAATGGATTTACGAAGTTAAGCACTTGGATCCAATGAATTTGCCAAGTCGGGCTGTATGCTGACTTGGATTCCCAGGATCCTAAATGGCCTTAGGTGAACGGCCCTCGATATTCCCAGTACCGGTTGGGACGAGGGAGGGTGATTATGTTATGAGATGTGATTGGAAATCGTGGGTGACATGTGTAACGTCTATGGCTCTGTGACATTCTCCTACGTGTTAATGCATTTGAACGGTCAATTGAATATTACGACTATTGGAAATGATTCCAAAGAGGATTTTCTTTATATGACTTGAACCAGACCTTAATAAACTGTTAAGCCGAGCGATTGCAGATGGGTGTCAGATAAAGGATCCAGCAGTTGGCCATCTGTAGGTGTCAGTAACCCTACAGATGTGGGTTTGATAAAGGGTTCAGCTCGAAAGAACATCTGCAATTGCTACAAGCCCTAATTGATCGAGTTAAGCCAAATATATATTGTGTTTGAAATTCATCTTGGAAATTCCGTGAACTGTGTTTCAGGTTGATAAATTGTTGTCGAGCATTGGCATTCTGTTATTTATGATTATATATATATCTGTTGGAACTGTTTTGGTTTGGGTTTCATTTTTTAATATAGAGTTTGATTGCAAGTCCAATAATCTAAACTGTGGCAAATTTCGCACTGGGAATTTATTCTCACCCCCACCCTTCGGGTTATATTACAGGTACTGGTGCGACTGATTCTGGAGAGGCACGCGAGTAGTAGGCCCTAGTAGCTTACCATTACATGACCCTAGATTCGTTTTGTTGTATAGATTTAGGGTAGACCTCATGGTTAGTATCCGGATGAGATACTTTGTTGTATTATTTACTGTCCAGACTGTGTACTATGATTTTATACTATAAACTTGGTTTTATATTCAATTGTTTGGATTGAATTGTTAATTGACTTGTAAGCATACACGGTGTTGTATGCTTACGGCGGGGGACTGTTACGACCCGTGGCCGCAGGGTGTGACATAAATACAATACTTTTGATTAAAAAAAAAGAACTAGGGTGTTTGGAAAGAGAATAGAACTTGGGTTCTTAAGTTCACCAAGTTCCTTGGTGAACTCAAGCTAAAATCCGTCAAATTGGCTTCAAATGATGAATCTGAACTGTTAAAATCCGCCTACCTTAGAAGTTATGCATCTACATGTGAAAATTTTAAACATTCGAATTAATTTAGTATAAAGTCAAGTGGTCAAAATTAGAAGGTTAATAAATTAATTTTAATGCATTCATTTTTTAAAAGTTTTTTGACCGCTTGACTTTATACTAAATTAATTCGAATGTTTAAAATTTTTACAAGTAAACACATCACTCGTAAGATAGACGGGTTTCAACGGTTTGGATTCGCCATTTGAAGATGATTTGATGGATTTTAGAGTTGAATTCACCAAAGAGCATGGTGAAGTTAAGAACACCCTAGTTTAACTCATATATATATATATATATATATATATATATATAGAGAGAGAGGGGGGGGGGCTACTCTACTTCCATAAGCATATGCTTATAAGTTATTTTTGTGTTTTCAATGTCCAAATGGTTGATCTGAAGCGCTCAACATATTCTCCATATTAATATGTGTTTGGAGACCAAATTTTACATTTTTTGGGAATTTTTTTTACTAATTTTCAGAATTTTTTAATACATGATTTTTCATTTTTTTTAAAAATATTTTTATTACTGTTTTGAAAAATTCTGAAAAAATAATAAAAAAATTCCAAAAAATATAAATTTTGATCTCCAAGCACATTCTAGTATGGAGAACATTTTTAGTGCTTTAGATCGACCATTTGGACATTAAAAAACTAAAAATGACTTATAAATATATACATTCATATGCTTATGGAAGTAGAGTAGCCAACCTCATATATATATATATAAGACTTGGCTACGGTGTTATGGGTTGCATAGAGGCCTCTCGTGCTACGGCTCAATATTCGATTTTTAAAAATTCTAATGGTCAATCCGAACCATTCATCTTGTTCTCCATATTAATATGCGTTTGGAGACCAAATTTTATATTTTTTGGAAATTTTTTACTATTTTTTTAGATTTATTGAAAATCGTTGTTTTTCAGACAAATCTAGTGTTGGGGTTTCACGCGGTGCTAACCGGAAACCTGTTTTAGGCTTAAGGTGCGGAATGACCGTAGAACAAAAATTTCTACAGCCAACTTAAGCTCAGGATTAAACGGGGTATGTCAGGAAACTTTCCAAGGCGGTCCACCTTCAGTATTCTTTTGGCATCAAAACCCAATTTAATCCTTTTACAGATCTACTCCATGATTGATTTCTAAAACTTTAATCTACTTACAAATTAAATAGATTAATATAACATATTTATACCTTGTTTCCAAATCACAGTTGGAATGCAGACCGAGCGAGTAGAGCCTCACCAGGGAAGGAATCGACTCGGAGCATCACACGTGTGATATCTCTATCGGTTATCCACCAGGACTAACCGGAGAGCGGTTTGTTTCTTCTTCCAGAAATACCGTAAACCGCGGAATTCTGCAAAAACACTATTCACGAGGAAAAAGACGAAAACCCGTAAACACGAATTTTCGGTTGCTCAGTTTCATCAATATACAAAACTGACATACCGCTAAATTCAGTAAAACACTATTCATCGATCCCGTAAATATACTTCACAACAACCCGCAAGATTATACGTCAACTACGTATAACTTTCTTTTCTCAACCGAAACACTATTTGGGAGAGAAACCGAGAAAGAGAGAAAATACCGATCTGTTTCGACACGAAACCGGTACGAATGAATTAGTTAATTTCTCTCTACCCCTCCACCCCTATTTATAGGGTTTAGGGTCGGTTGCCAAAAGACTAAAATGCCCTCCAAGTTCGGCCTATTTACAAGGTATGCCATTGACACCTCATCCTTTTATATGTGAAATGACCAAAATACCCCTTCCACACCCTTCCACACTCTTCTCCATGTTTCTACACATGCAAGGTGGCATAGGTGTGAAATGACCATTTTGCCCTTGTGGATAGGATTGATGACATGTCATCTGGATAGGATCAATGACATGTGATGCGGATAAGGACGAATCTGAAAAGACCCGAATGCCCTCGGCCCGAACACAAATAATATTCGTATAATTATTCTGAACAATTATATATATATTTTTCTTGCGGTTTGTTGTTTCGGTAATTTATACAACGTGTCATGCACATTTATAAATTAACCGGTTAACTTTTATACAACGTGTCACACACGTTTATAAATTAACCAATGTTTTTGCTTGTTATTTTTACATAACATTTATAATTTAATTATAACACGTATAATTAATTATAACCATCTTACTATTGATCATAACCAATTTATAATCAATCACAATAAGATTCTCCGATTAACTCCTATATGGTGTGACCCAATAGGATCTGTGTTATGTTGGTAAATAGAGTTAAAACTGTTTTAACTTCTATAATCATGGGTGGCATCTGGCAACACATCATGACCATCCAATTACACAGATGATGCTGTACTGTACAATATCACGATCCAGTAAACAATTTACTTGTGTCTGTTCTTCTGTCTCATAGCTATCAGATCAGTTTCAAGGTAGATGTGTGTCATCCTTGCTAACTGAATCTTTTCTTGATCTTGAGCAGATTATCAAATATAATTACTCTTGTAATTATACCGCTAGCAGATAATCTAACTCTACCAAGGGGCCCAGTGATGCTATAACTCGTATAGAGATACGAGGGACAAATAGTATTCTTGGTAAACTATCACTTCCTCAGTTAAGCTATACATATGGAAAAGCTACCGTTATGACTGCTTTTTACGGACAGCGGTGGATAACAATCACACATACATATTTCTCAGTGGGAACGATAAATACCTCATACTGTAGAACGTGACACTGAATGAAAACATAAATGACACGAACACAATTCTATTTAATGTTTCATTCGGGGTCTGTCAAATACCATGTTCCTAGAACATGTATCTATGTGATTAAAATGACATCTCGTGTCAGGTGGTTTGTAAAACTTAATCATCTTTTAATCCACATACTAACCTTATCGCGGTAATTAGTGTTGCTGCTAATTACCTTGGTCAGTGACTTTTTAAGAGTATATATCATCTATATTATGGAGTTTCACAATTTCAGTCATGAACTCGAAATGATCCATAAATTCAATAATACTCAAGGCAACAAAATGATATATAAATCATCCAATTCATGAACAAAGCTTTATGATAATTTATCGTATTATTGACTTCTAGATTATTACAAACTAACATCTAGACCATAAAAAACAGCGATATTCAATCAATCTAAAAAAATAGTAAAAAATTTCCAAAAAATGTAAAATTTGGTCTCCAAACACATATTAATATGGAGAACAAGATGAACGGTTCAGATTGACCGTTAGAATTTTGAAAACTCGAATATTGAACCGTAGCACGGGAGGCCTCTATGCAACCCATAGCACCGTAGCCAAGTCCTATATTAGCCAAATCATATATATATATATAGGAGGGATCAAGTTACAACAATTTTTGAGTTACAACAAGTTACAACAAGCATTTCCTACATTTTCAAAGTCCAAATCGTCGATCCAAATCGTTAGATGTAATCTCTATAATAAAATGTGCTTGGAGACCAAATTTTACATTTTTTGGAATTTTTTTACTATTTATTAAGACGGGTACAAAATTCAATGGTTTGAATTTGACTAGTTTTTGTACTCATCTTAATAAATAGTAAAAAAAATTTCAAAAAATGTAAAATTTGGTCTCCAAGCACATTTTATTATAGAGATCACATCTAACGGTTTGGATCGACGATTTGGACTTTGAAAATGTAGGAAATGCTTGTTGTAACTTGTTGTAACTAAAAAATTGTTGTAACTTGATCCCTCCTCATATATATATATATATATATGAGAAGGGTTCAAATGCACCCAAATTTTTATGCACCCAAATGCACTCTATCTTTCAAATCTTTTTTCTCCTTTTTCAAAGTCCAAATAGTCAATCCGAACCGTTAGATGCGATCTATATATTAAGATGTGCTTGGAGACCAAATTTTACATTTTTTGAATTTTTTTACTATTTATTATACCACTTTGAAAATCGCTGATCCAATGGTCCAGAAAATGTAAACTCAACGATTTTCAAAGTGGCTTAATAAATAGTAAAAAAATTCCAAAAAATGTAAAATTTGGTCTCCAAGCACATTTTAATATATAGATCGCATCTAACGGTTCGAATTGACTATTCGGACTTTAGAAACGGAGAAAACTGATTTGAAAGATATGATGCATTTGGGTGCACAAAAATTTGGGTGCATTTGAACCCTCCTCTCTCTATATATATATATATATATAGAGAGAGAGAGAGAGAGAGAGAGATGGGCTATGGTGCATTGCAATGCATGGAGGGGTTTGTGCATTGGACCATAAATCTAAAATTCAAAATCCAAATGGCCGATCCAAACCGTTCATCTTGTTCTCCATATTAATATGTGCTTGGAGACCAAATTTTACATTTTTCTGAATTTTTTTACTATTTATTAAGTATTTTACAAAATTGTTGATCCAACGATGGCTTAGCAAAACAGTAAAATCAGCAGCCACCGTTGCATCAACAATTTTGTAAAATACTTAATAAATAGTAAAAAAATTCAGAAAAATGTAAAATTTGGTCTCCAAGCACATATTAATATGGAGAACAAGATGAACGGTTTGGATCGGTCATTTGGATTTTGAATTTTAGATTTATGGTCCAATGCACAAACCCCTCCATGCATTGCAATGCACCATAGCCCATATATATATATGAGGAGGGTTCAAATGCCTCCATGTTTTTGTGCCTCCATCACGCCTCCATCTCTCTCCATCATTTTCAAAGTTCAAACAGTCCATCCGAACCGCTCAACCTAACCTCCATACTAAAATATGTTTGGAGACCAAATTTTATATTTTTAGGAATTTTTTTACTATTTTTTTAGATAGGTACAAAATCAGTAAATCTGAACCATCTAAAAACAGTATTTTTGTACCTATCTAAAAAAATAGTAAAAAAATTCCTAAAAATATAAAATTTGGTTTCCAAACATATTTTAGTATGGAGGTTAGGTTGAGCGGTTCGGATCGACTGTTTGAACTTTGAAAATGATGGAGAAAGATGGAGACATGATGGAGGCACAAAAATATGGAGGCATTTGAACCCTCCTCTATATATATATATATATAGGTAGGCTAATAAACAATTGATTGTTCCTAGCCTCCCGTGCAACTAAGTCATTTTTCGATTTGTAAAGTCCAAATGATCGATCCAAACCGTTAGATGTGATCTCCATATTAAAATGTGCTAGGATATCAAATTTTACATTTTTTGGAATTTTTTTACTATTTATAAAGCCACTTTGAAAATCGTTGATCCAATGGTGGCTTAACCAAACAGTAAAATCAGAAGCTACCGTTGGATCAGCGATTTTCAAAGTGGTTTAATAAATAGTAAAAAAATTCCAAAAAATGTAAAATTTGGTCTCCTAGCACCTTTTAATATGAAGATCACATCTAACGGTTTGGATCGATCATTTGGACTTTAGAAATTCAAAAACGACTTGGTTGCACAAGAGGCTAGGAACAATCGATTGTTTATTATATATATATATAGAGAGAGAGAGAGAGAGAGAGAGAGAGAGACAGAGAGAGAGAGAGAGATGGGCTATGGTGCATTGTAATGCATGAACCCCCTTATGCATTGCACTATAATGATGGATTTAAAGTCCAAACGACCGATCCGAACCGTTAGATGTTTAATCCATATTGAAATGTGCTTGGAGACCAAATTTTACATTTTTTGGAATTTTTTTACTATTTATTAAGCATTTTTGAAAATTGCTGTTTTGCTGTAAACAGTAAAAAAACAGTAAAATTTTCTGGACCATTAGATCAGCGACTTTCAAAATTTCTTAATAAATAGTAAAAAAATTCCAAAAAATGTAAAATTTGGTCCCCAAGCACATATTAATATGAAGAACAAGATGAACGGTTCAGATTGGTCGTTTGGACTTTAAATCCATGATTTATAGTGCAATACATAAAAGGGTTCATGCATTGCAATGCACCATAGCCCATCTCTCTCTCTCTCTCTCTCTCTCTCTCTATATATATATATATATATAACGGGTATGAAATATGTTTTATCTGTATCTTTACCCCTTTAGATAACAAAAAGTCTTTATCTACATCCGTACTCGATAAGTTCACGAAAAAAAATCTTATCCATATCTATATATGGTATGGATCGGATAAATGAATAAAATGGTTTCATTGTTAATTAAAAGTAAAATACTATAATGTACCTACCTAGAACCATTTGACCTTTGTCATTATCTCAAAACACCCAAAATCTTTGACTCTTTCCAAACACCCCAAGTAAAACCTTTGTCATTATTTCAAAACACCCTAAGTAAAATACTGTAATTTATTTTCTTTCTCTTCTGAAATTCCTCATATACTTTTCAAACTAACTAGAGATACTTAGCAAACCACCTCATCAAGAGGATCTTTTTTTTCTTTTTCTTTTTTCATATTTTTCTTAAATATTACAGTAAGTATTACCTATGAATAAAATAAAATAAAATAAATGCGAGGGGAAACGGGACAGGGGAAAATTATTAGTGACATACATAGTAAATAAAATAAAAATATAATCTTTTTCAATTTATCTTCAAATCAATATTGTTTTTAAATTAATATTTGTAATCACTAATTGAAATCATTTTTTACAACTTTGTTCTATTGAAATGAATTAAACTCTTAAACTCTTAAACTCTTAAACTATAATTCCTATCATACCCAATGTACATCGAATATATATTGTTAGATGAGGAGGGTTCCAATAGCTCGTGCATTTCATACCTCATCAATACTCATATTTCATATTTTCATTTTTTAAATTCAAACCGCCTATCCAAACCTCTCAATATGATATCTATATTAAAATATGCTTGGAGATGAAATTTTATAATTTTATAAATTTTTTACTATTATTTAAGATGGGTAGAAAATCATTGATTTTGAACGGTTTAGAAACAACGATTTTGTACCTATCTTAAAAATAGTAAAAATAATTCAAAAATTATTAAATTTCATCTCCAAGCATATTTTAGTATGGATATCATGTTGAATGGTTCGGATCAACAGTTTGGACCTTGAAAATAAAGATATGAAATATAAAGTATGATAAAGTATGAAAAACATGAGGTATTGGAACCCTCTTCTTATTAGATATCATATTAATTTGAAGATTCTCAACTTATAGATGCAAACTGTGATCGCTATAATACACAATCGATATAAAACAGTACTTACAAAGACAGGTTAATACTTTATGAAGTTTACAAAGATGAATTATAATACTGACAAAATCTATGATGATCATTAAGAGGGGACAAATTCATATATATACTAAGTCATAGATTGATTTTTTTTTTTCCTAAAAAAAGGAAGTCGTTGATTGACTTGATCAAGTTAAGGGTCACGTGAAAACTGAGATGTTACTTAATTAGAAGAGATCGACCATTTTCTGGTTTTTGGTTTGACCAGAGAATCCATACTTAATATCACCATCCTAATCATCGAAAGTTTATTACTAATGTTTAGAAGAATAAGGGGGGATTTCATGTATAGTACTCCTCAAAATATTACGTATTCATCTCTCTAAAATTCATAACATCATATTACCCTTCTAAATTTTAAAAACTCACGTATTTATCCAATATAATAGTTTTTTTTATTAAAACTCATTTTAAATTTATAAAATATCTATTTACACTTGTTTAAAAAAAATAAAAATGCAGCATGTTTACGAGAAATATTCAGTTTTTTAATTGATCGGTTGTTAGATCAAATGATTCATTTTCTTGCTTGTGTATGTATAAATATCACTTTATGCTTCACAAGTAGAGAAATTAAACCATTTGTTCTCGAAATCCAACCATTTAGAAGACATGACATTTTCTTACAATGATTATTTTTTTTAATAAAAGGTAAAATAGGTACTTTATAAATTTAAAATGAGTTTTAATAGAAAAAAAAATAATAAATTGGATAAATTTGTGACTTTTTAAAATTTAGAATGGTAAATATGATATTATGAATTTTAGAAAAGGAAATATGTAATTGTAATTTCGAGGTTTTAAAGATGTACTATATAACATTCAAAAGTTGATAGATAATTAAAAAAAGTCAAATTGAACAATCTTTTTTATCAATCTATCTAAATAAGGTAAAGAAGATGTATAAGATCTTTATTTTATTTATATATTTTTTAGATATTAATATCTGTAATGAGTAATGACACTTTGTCAAAGAATCCGGCCGGTATCACTATATAACCTCTATCCTCAAAAGCAAAAAAAATGAAACACAAAACAAGAAGAAAATGAAATACATAAATTTTTATTAGAGAAAAGGTTTCTATCCACAATATCTTGTTCACATTTTATCCACATACTATCCATTCCTTGTTTAACTAATTTTAACGACCACCGATCTCACCTTCTAACTGACTACTTACCCTGTCTATTTAACCTTCCTTTCGTGCCTCTATTTTTTTTTTTAATCTCATTTTCAAAACTTTTCTTCTCCGATCAACTTGTTTTCTTTCTGAGGCAATTTGTTTCCGATATTTTTTTCTTGCTTTACAGAGACAAAAATTTCTGGATCTAAACGATCGAACTCTAAAAATTTATTTTTCAGCAGTGACGAAGGAATCAAATCCGCTGTCTTGATTTAAGACGCGAGTCTCCGCGAGTCTTGATTTAAGACGCAGAAATTTATTTTCCTTCGCAGTGTCTTGATTCATCAAAAATATGGGTTGGTATTTGTTCTCTTTTGATTGCTTTATGTGGCTTAATTTAAATTCACAATCTCTTTTGGCGTTTCCTTAATACATATCTAGCAATTTCTTCTGAGATTCATCAAAATGAGACTCGCGTTGATTTTGAAAAAAAAAACTCTAAATCGACGGGTTCTTGATCATGCAGATCTGAACGGCCTCCTCTCTTACAATTCATTTTTCAACGGCAACACCACTACTCGTCGCTCACCGACGCCACTACTCGTCGACGCTTTCTTCTCTCCGACGAACTTCTCCAACATCTCTCTTAGATTCTAATGGAGAGAGACAATCTAGAGGAGTGATCTGGTGGAGAGAGATGAGAGCGAGGCAATCTGGAGAAGAGAGATAAGAGCGAGGCAATCTGGAGCATAATCGGATTATTTTTACAGTATTCACTTTGCAGTTTTAAAATATGCATCTTATGGTTTTACAGTATTCAAAACAACTTGTTTATTTACTAATCTATTTAAGTTTTGTTCCTTCTATTAATTTGAATTGATAATCATGATTTCCTTGCTTCTATTGAAGTTTCACTTGAATTGATGTAGTCTCAGGCATGTATGCATTATATGAACATTGATTTGAATTTTAATTGTATCATTTACTGTTCAATAACATATCTCACATTATCTGAAGGTCTGATTTGAAATGCATTGTTTGTTTCTTTATGTCGTTGTTTTGAATTATCTGATGTACGAAATTACATGATTCTATATTTTGTTTCACAGTATTCGATTTCACTCTCGAAAGAAGAACACGACGGGATTTTGTCGTCTCTAAAGTAGTCAATTAACATATACCACTTCAGATCTAGTGAAATATGTATCGTATTTTTACATGATATAGTTCACATTTTTACATGATATATGCACTATTTTATAGTATATATTATTATTGATGTTTACAGGTTTACAATATATAATTCACAATTTTACATAATATAGTTTACTGTTTTACATGATACATAGAGTGTTTTATAGGATATAGTTCACAGTTTTACAATACCTACATATAATAAATCCAATTTGTTACATTGTTTGTTTTATTTGTATGCAGAATGATATCTCGAAATAACGTATGGTTCTTGTGATGAGGCTTCTTACTCATCCCAATAATGAATACATGAGGTTTTTAATGTAGAAGTTTTATCTTTCCATAGTTTTTTTTTATGATATTCTGGATGTTAAATGATATAATTAGGTTTCCAATAGTTTTCAACGTTGGATTAAGATCCAAAAGGATGATGAATGCAACTGCTTGAATTCAACCTAAAATAAAATAAAAAATGAACTGACTTGTCAAATCTTGAAAAGAAAGCTAATGATTCAAAACATATTTATTGGTATTTGATGTAAAGAATTAATTTAGCTTAGACAGAGTCCAACTGCAATTAATACAAGAAAGTTGAATAACAGAGGATATATTCCACTGCAATTAAAGCTGTTTGACGAGTGTCACGAGTTATTCAGATTTTTTTTAAGACCGAAAATAGATGCATGTTATGTGTGGCTGCTTAATATTGATCCGTTCAATAAGGTCTAACATTTAAGTAACCTCTTCTTTACCACACTAGTAGTAATAAAATTTAGATGCATGATTGTGATATTAATTATTAATTACTTGGTCACACCAACCCAGAAATGGTATCTTCCCAGTTCTCACGTGAGATGGTTTCTTTACATGAATATTTCTTATAAAATTTACATGATGTAAATTAAATCTTTATGCACTACAATTATTCAAATATGAAAAAAAAATAAGATCCTCGATGAGATGGTTTGCTCAAAACCCAATAAAACTTTGAGCTTTTATATATTACACACATTAATTTCTTTTGAATATGACGTAATAAATCATAAAAATTGACACACTCGTGATATCATCAATAAATCTTATTTTGTTTTGTGTTAGCAACTTTCCAATAACAAGTGGGATTCAAACTACTAGATTGGCATGTGAATAATATTACCATTATACACGAAATAAAGCTGAAAATTATCTAACACAAGCTCTACTTAATTTGACCTCGCCCATTTTAAATGTTTAATAAAATTAAAATGTACCTTCAGCCACTTGACCTTCATTATTTCAAACCACCAAAAAATCTTTGACTTTTTCCAGAGAAATAGGTGGCGTAATAAATCATAAACACAGTTATTATAAAAAATTTTTGAGCTATTATAAATTACACACGGTTATTTTGAATATGAAGTAAAAAATTATAAAGAAGGATGCCACTGGTGATATCATTCATAAATCCTGCTTTTGTGTTAGCAACTTAATTTTCAAGAACAATCTTGACAGCCACTGTCAAGGCCCTTTAAAAAAAAAAACTTTTCAAGAACAAATGGGATTTATTTCTTTCTATATATACTTGAATGGCAAGTTAATATTTTTACCTTTATACAATAAATTAATATTGAACAAGCCGAAGAATCTCTCACGCAAATTAACTCTTTTTAATTTCACCTCGCCCATTGTTTAATAAAAGTAAAATACTATAATTTATCTGGAACCACTTGGCCTTTATCATTATCTCAAAACACCCAAAATCATTGATTTTTTCTACTCCAGAGGAATAGGTGGCTGAGTCGTCCTAGCTAGGTAAAACCTTTATTTATTTTTTTATTTGTGTTTCTCTTCTGAAATTCCTCATATATTTTTCAAACTAGAGATATGGGGTGTAATTCTTAATTAGTCAATGCACCGCGTATGAAAGAAGCGTACGTAATAGAATAGGTAAGAGAACGGCTGCATGCATTAATTACCCCTGCATGGCCTCTCTTATAAATACCTTAGCATATGTGATCTTCAATTTATCCAAAACTTAAATCAAATCTCTAGAGCTACTTCAGAAAAGAGAAGAAGAAAAAAAAAATCAAATCAAATTTGTACATAGCAAGTACATACTGACGTTAAAGAAATCAGTTTTGCGTTGCTGTACTTGTTGTCATTTGATCTAGCTCCGATCCTCTATATATATACTGGTGTCATTAATTTTCGCTTCATTTTTCTCCGAGGGTAATTACCGAGTGAAATAAGATGGAATTAGGCAGTGCTAATTATCAGCTGCTCAAATTCATGTATGCTATTATGCTATTCGGTGTCTTTGCTCCTCCTGCCTTGGCAAAGATCCATCACCACACTTTCATTGTAAGTACCATATCTTTACGCAATATGTATTTGGAAACATATCAAAGGGATACAAGCTGGCATATTGTAGCTAGGTAGTAACAGTATATGGATGCATGAAATGTATAATGAATAATTGAATACATAGGCACAGCTTCAGTAAAACATTCCATGCAAGATTTGATGCATATAATTAGTCTTATGTTGAAAAGTCAACGCACCTTGAAAGAAGCAAACTTCCAACTATGCTCGTCTCATCTTCATAACTCTGCATGACAATCATTTGTGTGAACTGAAATATATATAGCTCATTACCAGTACTTCAACCAGTTGATGACTAATTAAATTATAAGCAACCACTCATAATTAAATACTAGCTAATTTGTAATTAATTTGCAGATACAAGAAACTCCATGCACCAGGCTCTGCAGCACCAAGAACATCCTTACCGTCAATGGCCAGTACCCAGGCCCCACCATCTATGCACGCAAAGGCGACACTGTTATTGTCAAGGTCATCAACCAAGGAAACAAGAACATCACAATTCACTGGTATATATATAAATTGATCAAACCTAATTATATCTGATGGACAATATATTAAAGAAAAAATCAACTAAGTTCCACGTACATTAATTTTTGTTTCAGGCATGGTGTTGACCAGCCAAGGAACCCTTGGTCAGATGGACCAGAGTACATCACGCAATGCCCGATCAAACCAGGAGCCAACTTCACACAACGGATTCAGTTCACAGAAGAAGAAGGCACACTCTGGTGGCATGCACACTCTGATTTTGATCGTGCCACTGTTCACGGAGCAATGGTCATTCACCCGAGGAAAGGAAGCACCTTCCCCTACCCCAAGCCCGATAAGGAGGTCACACTCATTTTGGGGGAGTGGTGGAATGCTGACGTAAATGAAGTGCTACAAAAGGCACTAGCGACTGGCGGCGAAGTTGATCCTTCTGATGCCAACACCATCAATGGCCAACCTGGCGATTTCCTTCCATGCTCACAGAATGGTATGTTGGTTTTCTAGGTCTAATTAAAGATATTTTAATTGCACTACGAAGAAAGTTGACTAAATACTGGATAGAGTAGGACCCAATGATTTAGATTTCAAATTCAAAGCTAACACAAAATCTCAATTTGTTGCAGACACTTTCAAGGTTCAAGTGCAGCAAGGCAACACCTACCTACTCCGTGTGATCAATGCAGCGTTGAGCAACGAATATTTCTTCGCCATTGCCAATCACAAACTCACTGTTGTTGGGACCGATGGTAGTTACACCAAGCCGTACTCAACCGACTATATTATGATCACCCCAGGTCAAACAATGGACCTTCTTCTAAAGGCTGATCAGCTAAAGGACTCCTCTTCGCCTTCTCGGTATTACATGGAAACCCGTCCTTACAATGGTAACACAAATGTTACATTCGATCAAAATATTTCCACTGCCATTCTAGAATACAAATTGAACCAAAACACTTTCGCAACATTTCCGCTTTTACCCTCTTTACCAGAAATCAATGACACAAATGCAGCAACCGCATTTACTGACGGGATACGCTCTCTGGCAAGCTGGGACCACCCAGTTGATGTTCCAAAAACAATTGATGAACACATGTATATCTCAATAGCGGTGAATGTTGTCCCTTGCTCCGGAAGCTCTAACTGCACCGGTCCAATGGGCAATAGGCTTGCTGCAAGCCTAAACAATGCTAGTTTCCAAAACCCGCCAATTGATGTGCTAGATGCATACTATTACTCTATTCCTGATGTCTACACACCGGACTTTCCTAACAAACCGCCGGTTTTCTTTAACTTTACCGGGGACACCATTCCACAGGAGCTTTACCTAACACAAAAGTCCACAAAAGTGAAGGTTTTAGAGTACAATACAACCGTGGAGATTGTGTTTCAGGGGACTAATATTCTCGGTGGCGAGAATCATCCCATGCATTTGCACGGCCACAGCTTTTATGTTGTTGGCAAAGGATTTGGTATTTTTGACAAGGAAAAAGATCCTTTGTCTTACAACTTGATCGATCCGCCTTATGAGAATACAATTGGCGTGCCAAAGAATGGTTGGGCCGCTATACGTTTTAGGGCCGCGAATCCCGGTGTCTGGTTCATGCACTGCCACTTCGAACGCCACACAGTTTGGGGAATGGATATGGTCTTCATAACCAAGAACGGTAACAGTAACGATGCTAAAATGTTACCTAGGCCTCACAACATGCCACACTGCTGAAGTATATTTCAATTTTTTTTTTTTTTTTTTTTTTTTTGTAGCTTCAAGTTCAATTTGTTAATAGATGATAATTGTAGTCATGATAGGAAATTTGATTCATTTTTTGTTCTTTCAAGGAAATTCAATTGTGAATAAATTAATGCTGCATGCAGTTGATATATTTTCTTCAATTTTAAGACTCTACCTTTTAATTATCTCATATGCAATGAGATATATAGTAAAATTATATTTATGCGAAGAATGGGAATTGTATTTTACAAAAGATAAATATTTCGATGAAAACCGACAAAATCAAATTTATCATTTTGAATTTCAACAAACTTGACTTGGATTTCTTTATTTGATCATCATATATATATACATGTCATCTATATATATAACTGGAATTACTTGACTCTCAACAAAATCCGAAACTAGACACGTACATGTTTCCAAATTAATTCTCGTTTTGAGCCGCGTTAATTGTAATTGGAAATGTAAGAGAAAACTTTTTGTTCTGGATAATATAAGGCAAAACTAAATAAACAGAAAATATATATGTATCAATGCATGGTGCTTAATTTCCACCAATAAAAAATTATTTTCTCTCTAATTACAGTTGGATCATGGATGCATGCAGATTATTTGAAAAACAAAATTTGTGAAATCTTGAAAAGAAATAAGCTAATGATTCAAAACATATTTGTTGACATTTAATGTAAAGATTTAATTTAGCTTAGACAGATTCCAACTGCAATAATTAATACCAGAAAGTAGAATAACAGTGAAAAAAATACCACGTACTGCGCGCAATTGAAGCTGCCTGACGAGTCATTCAGAATTTTCTGTGGCCTAAAAGATATTTATATTATGTGTCTGCTTAATATTGTCCCGTTCAATTAAGCTCCAAGAAATTTCGGAACATAATAAGGTGTAATAATTAAGTAACCTTGTCACACCCCGCGGCCACGGGTCGTAACAGTCCCCCGCCGTAAGCATACAACGCCGTGTATGCTTACAAGGCTACTCGCATTTCAAACCAAACAACAAGCAATTCAAACAAGTTTCTAATATATATATCAGAGTACACAGTCTGGTCAGCATATAATACAACAAAAGTATCTCATCCGGATACCAACCACGAGGCCTACCCTAAATCTATACAACAAAAGATATCTAGGGTCATATACTGGTAAGCTACTAAGGTCTACTACTCTCGTGCCTCTCCGGAATCAGTCGCACCAATACCTGTAAAATAACGGGGAAGGTGGGGGTGAGAATAAATTCTCAGTGCGAATTTGCCACATTTGAATTATTGGACTTGCAATCAAACTCTATATTCAATAATGAAACCCAAACAATCAACAATGCAAACAGTTATATAAGACAACATAAATAACAGAATGCCACTACTCGACAACAGTTAACCAACCTGAAACACAGTTTACGGAATTTCCAAGATGAATCTCAAACACAACATATATTTTGGCTTAACTTGATTCCTAACTCAGTTCAGTAGGGCTTGTAGCAATTACAGATGTTCTTTCGAGCTGAACCTTTATCAAACCCACATCTGTAGGGTTACTGACACCTACAGATGGCCAACCGCTGGACCCTTTATCTGACACCCATCTGCAACCGCTTGGCTTAACAGTTTATTAAGGTCTGGTTCAAATCATGTAAAGAAAATCCACTTTAGAATCGTTTCCAATATTCGTCATATTCAATCGACCGTTCAAATGCATTAACACGTAGGAAAATGCTACCGAGCCATAGACGTTACACAAGTCAACCACGATTTCCAATCACACATCTCATAACATAATCACCCTCCCTCGTCCCAACCGGTACTGGGAATATCGAGGGCCGTTCACCTAAGGCCATTTAGGATCCTGGGAATCCAAGTCAGCATACAGCCCGACTTGGCAAATTAATTGGATCCAAGTGCTTAACTTCGTAAATCCATTCACACACACACATATCAATTTCACTCGTGGTGACTTTAAATCAAAATCAGATCACAATAGATCGACATAACCTATAACCATACCAGTATGCAAATCATTCAATTCAGATCAATTCGAGTTTAATTTGATTGGGCTATGCAAATGCTCTACGCAATTCAGTGATGCAATCAATGATATTCAACATGACAAACGAAAACACAGTTTAATTCCTGAAAATAAAGTATCAAACAAGTCCAAGAATCCCGCACCTGTTTGACGAGCGTACCGCTTAAGCTAAGGATCGGACGTCTCGTATGGTCTCGCAAGTTCTTGCTCAACCGAGCCTACACCTATATTATACGTATACTAGGTTTAACATTGGTTCAGGGTCGAGAGGTTTACTCGAGTTACTTCTAGGGCTTATACCTTCCCTAATCAATTTCTATGTTTTTGGTATCAATTCGTTCGGTTCATTATTTCTTACCAAAATCCTCTAAAACCACACAAAATTCATCTAGGTCCTCGGGACCATACAAACTCCATTTGGTGACCATCAATCACCGTTTCACTACTTTGGTTCTCGGTTCAATTCAATCCACCGTTTTGGTAAACCCTAATTTGGTCAAAACCTCAAATCAGCCGTTAAGTGTTCTAAAAATTCACGATCGGGAGGCAACCCTACCGATTACAAGTCTAATTGGTCGGGTTAAGCAAATCAAATCACGATTATGCCAACTTTCAATTTTGGCACGAAACCCTAGAAATCAGATTTCATAAATCGGAAGAAATCGGGAAAAAGATTGACAAACAAACTAGTAAGAAGTGTAGAGGAACTAGTCCTCGAGCAATTCGTACACAAATCTCGGGTTTAAAACGAGAATCCGAGAAATCGAGAAAATTCGAGGTTTCGAAAGAAATAAGGAGAGAAAGAAATACCAAATAGAAGGGTTCTGAGAGATCCTCGGCTGCTTTCTCGGTTCCAAACTCGATTTCTCGCAACAATCGGGAGTCTGAACGAAACGGAAACTCACGAGATCTTTTCCTTCTCTCTTGGACGAATTTCACTTAGAAATGGGGAATGGTGGAAGAGAGAGAGAGAGAGAAGGTTTAATTTGGGTTTTAGGGTTAAAATTTCCCTGAATGCGGATTAGCCAATCCGCACTGCGGGTGGCCTAATCCGCACTCGAGACTTAGTCGGTTGCCAGCCGAATCCAGGAAAAGTCCGAGCCTACTGCGGATGAACCTGATCCGCACTGCGGTTCAACCTCATCCGCACTCACTACTTAGCCGATTTCAGAAAAATTCAGTGCAATACAGAAATTCATGAGTGCGGCTAACCCTATCCGCACTGCGGATCCCTCACCCGCACTCACTACTTAGTCATTTTTTTGTCAAAATTCCAGAAAAAGCCTGAGCCACTGCGGATGGCTTCCACCCGCACTGCGGTCAACCTAATCCGCACTGGGGCTATAAAATTCTGAAATCTCGAAATTTCGACGCGGTTTCAATTCACAATTAACTTACTTATTTAGGGGAATCTTAATTAAGGTTTAAACTTCCATTTTATTAACATGATTTATCGATTCTTTCTTTTAAATCATTCGAATTTAATTGTAAAAATTTCATAACGTAACATTTCTCCCCCCCTTAAAATAGAGTTCAGTCCTCTGAACTAAATTGCGTACCTTGGTCGTTGAATAGTTCCGGGTACTTCTCACGAATGGTTTCCTCATGTTCCCACGTTGCTTCCTTAGTCGAATGGCGTCCCCATTTGACCAGGACAAGCTTAATCGTTTTGCTCCGAAGTTGCTGTTCTTTTCGGTCCAATATCTGCATTGGCTCTTCTTGATAGGACAAGTCACCTTGGACATGCAGGTCCGAGTGATCAATGCAATGAGATGGATCTCGTACGTATCGGCGCAATTGTGACACATGAAATACCGGATGAACCCGGTCCAATGTTGGTGGCAATGCAAGCTCATATGCCACCGGTCCCATTCGCCTCAAAATCTGAAACGGTCCAATGTATCTAGGACTTAACTTGCCTGATACGCCAAATCGGTGTACACCCCTGACGGGTGAAACTCGAAGCCACACATGGTCCCCTTCTTGAAACTCCAACGGTCTTCTATGCACATCCGCATATTTCTTTTGTCGCTCCTGGGCCGACTTAAGCCGACTCAAAACGACTTTCGTCGTTTCAGCAATCTCTTCTAACATCTGAGGTCCGGTAGGTGAATACGTACCTGCGGGTCCCCACCACAGCGGTGTGCGACACTGCTGTCCTGTAAGTGCCTCTTGTGGTGACATTCCGATACTTGAATGGTAGCTATTGTTGTACGCAAACTCTACCAAGTACAAGTGGTTGATCCAAGATTCTCGGAAACTTAAAGCACAGGATCGAAGCATGTCCTCCAATGTTTGGATTGTTCGTTCGGATTGACCGTCGGTTTGCGGATGATGGGCTGTACTGAATCTCAGTTTCGTGCCCATGGCTTCTTGAAAGCTTCCCCAAAAGTGAGATGTAAATCGAGTGTCTCGGTCAGAGACAATGTGCCGTGAACATCCATGGTATTTAAATTGGTATTGCAAGAACAGGTCAGCCAACTCTCTTCCGGATGTCTCGATCCGAAGTGGAATGAAGTGTGCAATCTTCGTCAGCCGATCCACTATCACCCATATGGCATCATATCGTCCAACGGTTCTCGAAAATCCAGTCACGAAGTCCATAGTGATCGACTCGAATTTCCGCATGGGTATCTCCAAAGGTCTGAGCAGTCCCGCCCTCTTTCGTCTATCCGCTTTGACTTGCTGACAGATCTGACACTTCTCAACATAGCCTTGTACGTTCCTTTTCATCTTTGGCCACCAGAAATATCGCTTTAGATCTTGATACATCTTGACTTCACCAGGGTGAATGGTATACCCCGAGTCATGTGCTTCTGACAGAATCAGATTCTTCAGTTCTGAGTCATTCGGAACGCATATGCGGTCATGGAACGGCAGAATACCATCCTCGTGGAGTTGAAATGGCGAGTCTGCATTTGACTCGAAATGTTGTCGGAATTTCTGGCACTTTGGGTCCTCTTGTTGTGCTGCTCGAATCTGCTCATGTAACTCAGGTCGAACCTCGACCGCAGCCAAGATAATCGAGGCAACTGTAGCTGTACCTGCACTATTGCTCACTCCAATCAATCGAGATGAGGTTTCCAATGCAAACTCACGGGATGCACCCACATGCAGATTCATTCTTCTCATTTCTTCGAGAAGGTGTGTCTCGCTGGTGATAATCGATGCCAGATTGATCTGACTCTTCCTGCTTAGCGCATCTGCTACCACGTTTGCCTTTCCGGCATGATACTGGATATCCAGATCGTAGTCCTTCATCAGCTCCAACCATCTCCTCTGCCTCAAATTCAACTCCCTTTGAGTGAAGATATACTTCAAGCTTTGGTGATCCGTGAAGATACGGCACTTCACTCCATACAGGTAATGCCGCCAAATCTTTAAAGCGAAGATCACTGCAGCTAGCTCCAGATCATGGGTCGGATAATTCTGTTTGTGCGATCGTAACTGCCGAGAAGCATATGCTATAACATGGTCCTTCTGCATTAGTACACATCCCAACCCAGATCCGGATGCGTCGGTGTAAACGGTATACTCCTCGTCGGTGATGGGCATGGCAAGAACCGGTGCAGTTACCAACCGATTCTTCAACTCCTCAAAGCTTTGATCTTGAGGGGCACCCCACTCGAACTTCACACCTTTATGCAAAAGCTTCGTAAGGGGAGCAGCTAACTGTGAGAATCCAAGTACGAACCTTCTATAATATCCGGCTAGCCCCAGAAAACTGTGAATCTCCGTAACTGTTTCTGGCCTCTTCCAATCGGTCACCGCCCGAATCTTTTCTGAATCTACGGCCAACCCTTCACCTGATATCACGTGCCCAAGGAAGGCCACTTTCTCAAGCCAGAACTCACACTTCGAAAACTTTGCGAATAGTTGATGATCTCTCAATCTCTGCAGCACTATCCGCAGATGTACCTTATGCTCCTCACGTGACCTTGAATATATCAGGATGTCATCGATGAACACCACCACAGTTGAATCCAAGAGGTCGTGAAACACTCGCTGCATCATATCCATAAATGCAGCCGGAGCGTTCGTTAGCCCGAACGGCATCACCATATATTCGTAATGCCCATAACGCGTTCGGAAGGCTGTCTTTTCCACATCAGTCGGACGTATTCTCAGCTGGTGGTACCCCGTTCTCAAGTCTATCTTGGAGTAGATCGAAGATCCTTGCAGCTGATCAAACAAGTCATCGATTCGGGGTAACGGGTATCTATTCTTGACGGTCACCTTGTTCAATTCACGGTAGTCGATACATAACCGCAAGGTACCATCCTTCTTCTTCACAAACAGCACCGGAGCACCCCATGGAGATGTGCTCGGTCTAATAAACCCGCTTTCCAGCATCTCTTCTAATTGGGCCTTGAGTTCCTTCAATTCTGCAGGAGCCATACGATACGGACTCTTTGAAATTGGTGTCGTACCTGGTACCACTTCTATGCCAAACTCCACTTCTCGTTGCGGTGGTAATCTAACTATTTCTTCCGGAAACACATCCATGAACTCCGACACCACCGGAATCGTATTCATCTCAGGAACTTCCGTATCAGTGTACACTATTGCTGCCAGGTATGCAGTGCACCCTGAATCGATCAGGTGCCTAACTTCCACAGCCGAGATGCACGGTATCAACCCTCCAACCTTCCTACAATTCAGCATGCACGACATACCACCTTTTGCGGTCACAAAACAAATCCTGCGATGCGGACAGTCGATCGTTGCGGCATGTCTTGTCAACCAATCCATCCCCAATAGAACGTCGTAACCCGTGATCTCCATAACCAACAGGTCTATCTCGAGATCCCTTCCATCAACTCTGACTTTTCGGTTTCGGCATATGGTTATTTCTCGGTCAGTCGAACCGAAAGGGGTTTGGACACTCAGGACTTGGTTATTGGTTTCGGTTGACCAGTTATACCTTTCTACCCAAGCCTTCGATATAATGGAATGGCTACACCTAGTATCTATCAAACAATAGGCACTCTCATCCGAGATAGAAAGTATACCTGTCATCACATCAGCTCGAGGATCAGACGGTTGCGAGCCTTCTCCTTCCTCCCTAGTCCTCGTTGCGTCATATGCAACCTCTGCTATACCGAGTGCGTGGGCAGCCACTCGACCTCCAATCCTGCCTCCGCTGGTCTGTGAAGCACCTCGACCACGGAATGGTGGTCTACCAGATCCACGTCCCATGGGCCCTCTGCCACCGCTGTTCCTCTGGAACCCTAGTGCCGCATTCGGGCACTCTCTTGCCCAATGCTCCATGCTGCCGCAGGTGTAACACGCTTGGTTGCGGCGTCTGCAATCGATCTCCGAGTGTGCCTGGTTGCATGAACGGCACCACACAGAGACAAAACCCGGCCGGAGTACCGGTGCTGCTATCTGCCTCGGAGGGGGTCTAGATGCCATGAACTGTCTCGGGGGTGGTCTAGCTGTCGACGGTCCTCCCCTTGACCTGAATTGTCGGTTTTGGTCCTCCCTCTGCTTGACATTCCTCTCTGTCATCTCCGACCTCCTTCTCTTGCTGTGCAACTCCACTTGCTCAGCGTGATCCATCATGGCCTGCAACTCAGTAGCCATAGGGGTATCCACAATCATCGATATCCCCCCATCCAGTCCATCCAGGTACTGCCTATGGTACCTCACCACATCAGTCTGTATATCAATCGCGTACCTGGACAAGGCAAGGAACTCGTTGTTATACTCCGCCACTGCTCGCCCACTCTGCTTTAAGTCTAGGAACTTCCTCCGCAGCGCCTCTCGCTGGATGTTACTCAGAAACCGTCGAGTGAACTGCAATTCAAACCACTCCCACGGAATCTTGGCCTCCTCCCCGACATAACTACGTCGGGCTCCATCCCACCAGAACCTTGCACCTTCTTCTAACTGCTGCTCTGCCAGCTCTACCATATCTTGTTCTGGTGCTCTACACAGAACTAGCTTTGCACTCACGCTCGCGAGCCACTCTTCAGCCACAGCATACTCGCCCGTGCCATTAAACCGAGGTGGATTAAGGCGCATGAAGGAGTCGTACAACCTCCTAAAATCTTCCGGACCTCCTCGGGGAGCCTCCGGTGCCACCTCACGTCTCTCTGCTTGGCGACCTCTCTCGTAAGCCGCGATCAACCTCTCGTCTAAATCTCGATCCCGGTTCTGCGCACCTCCAGGTCCAAGATCAACTCTTTGGACCTCAGGCCCTGCAGATCCGGCCTCGCTCGCATGAACGATCGGTTCGTTCAGTGGGTTCCTAGTTCTAGGTCATCCCCTACCTCGGCGTCCTTCCATAATTCTTAAATAAGAAGAAAATAATCATTAGATTGCATATACTTGTTTTATCAACGAACAAGTCGTTAGTCGTGACGACCCCAAGTATAACGTACCCCACTCACGTATCCTATCAGTCTGGTTAGGGTTTAAACCTTGAGCTCTGATACCACCGAAGAGAGCTGTCACACCCCGCGGCCACGGGTCGTAACAGTCCCCCGCCGTAAGCATACAACGCCGTGTATGCTTACAAGGCTACTCGCATTTCAAACCAAACAACAAGCAATTCAAACAAGTTTCTAATATATATATCAGAGTACACAGTCTGGTCAGCATATAATACAACAAAAGTATCTCATCCGGATACCAACCACGAGGCCTACCCTAAATCTATACAACAAAAGATATCTAGGGTCATATACTGGTAAGCTACTAAGGCCTACTACTCTCGTGCCTCTCTGGAATCAGTCGCACCAATACCTGTAAAATAACGGGGAAGGTGGGGGTGAGAATAAATTCTCAGTGCGAATTTGCCACATTTGAATTATTGGACTTGCAATCAAACTCTATATTCAATAATGAAACCCAAACAATCAACAATGCAAACAGTTATATAAGAAAACATAAATAACAGAATGCCACTACTCGACAACAGTTAACCAACCTGAAACACAGTTTACGGAATTTCCAAGATGAATCTCAAACACAACATATATTTTGGCTTAACTTGATTCCTAACTCAGTTCAGTAGGGCTTGTAGCAATTACAGATGTTCTTTCGAGCTGAACCTTTATCAAACCCACATCTGTAGGGTTACTGACACCTACAGATGGCCAACCGCTGGACCCTTTATCTGACACCCATCTGCAACCGCTTGGCTTAACAGTTTATTAAGGTCTGGTTCAAATCATGTAAAGAAAATCCACTTTAGAATCGTTTCCAATATTCGTCATATTCAATCGACCGTTCAAATGCATTAACACGTAGGAAAATGCTACCGAGCCATAGACGTTACACAAGTCAACCACGATTTCCAATCACACATCTCATAACATAATCACCCTCCCTCGTCCCAACCGGTACTGGGAATATCGAGGGCCGTTCACCTAAGGCCATTTAGGATCCTGGGAATCCAAGTCAGCATACAGCCCGACTTGGCAAATTAATTGGATCCAAGTGCTTAACTTCGTAAATCCATTCACACACACACATATCAATTCCACTCGTGGTGACTTTAAATCAAAATCAGATCACAATAGATCGACATAACCTATAACCATACCAGTATGCAAATCATTCAATTCAGATCAATTCGAGTTTAATTTGATTGGGCTATGCAAATGCTCTACGCAATTCAGTGATGCAATCAATGATATTCAACATGACAAACGAAAACACAGTTTAATTCCTGAAAATAAAGTATCAAACAAGTCCAAGAATCCCGCACCTGTTTGACGAGCGTACCGCTTAAGCTAAGGATCGGACGTCTCGTATGGTCTCGCAAGTTCTTGCTCAACCGAGCCTACACCTATATTATACGTATACTAGGTTTAACATTAGTTCAGGGTCGAGAGGTTTACTCGAGTTACTTCTAGGGCTTATACCTTCCCTAATCAATTTCTATGTTTTTGGTATCAATTCGTTCGGTTCATTATTTCTTACCAAAATCCTCTAAAACCACACAAAATTCATCTAGGTCCTCGGGACCATACAAACTCCATTTGGTGACCATCAATCACCGTTTCACTACTTTGGTTCTCGGTTCAATTCAATCCACCGTTTTGGTAAACCCTAATTTGGTCAAAACCTCAAATCAGCCGTTAAGTGTTCTAAAAATTCACGATCGGGAGGCAACCCTACCGATTACAAGTCTAATTGGTCGGGTTAAGCAAATCAAATCACGATTATGCCAACTTTCAATTTTGGCACGAAACCCTAGAAATCAGATTTCATAAATCGGAAGAAATCGGGAAAAAGATTGACAAACAAACTAGTAAGAAGTGTAGAGGAACTAGTCCTCGAGCAATTCGTACACAAATCTCGGGTTTAAAACGAGAATCCGAGAAATCGAGAAAATTCGAGGTTTCGAAAGAAATAAGGAGAGAAAGAAATACCAAATAGAAGGGTTCTGAGAGATCCTCGGCTGCTTTCTCGGTTCCAAACTCGATTTCTCGCAACAATCGGGAGTCTGAACGAAACGGAAACTCACGAGATCTTTTCCTTCTCTCTTGGACGAATTTCACTTAGAAATGGGGAATGGTGGAAGAGAGAGAGAGAGAGAAGGTTTAATTTGGGTTTTAGGGTTAAAATTTCCCTGAATGCGGATTAGCCAATCCGCACTGTGGGTGGCCTAATCCGCACTCGAGACTTAGTCGGTTGCCAGCCGAATCCAGGAAAAGTCCGAGCCTACTGCGGATGAACCTGATCCGCACTGCGGTTCAACCTCATCCGCACTCACTACTTAGCCGATTTCAGAAAAATTCAGTGCAATACAGAAATTCATGAGTGCAGCTAACCCCATCCGCACTGCGGATCCCTCACCCACACTCACTACTTAGTCATTTTTTTGTCAAAATTCCAGAAAAAGCCTGAGCCACTGCGGATGGCTTCCACCCGCACTGCGGTCAACCTAATCCGCACTGGGGCTATAAAATTCCGAAATCTCGAAATTTCGACGCGGTTTCAATTCACAATTAACTTACTTATTTAGGGGAACCTTAATTAAGGTTTAAACTTCCATTTTATTAACATGATTTATCGATTCTTTCTTTTAAATCATTCGAATTTAATTGTAAAAATTTCATAACGTAACAAACCTCCTCTTCTAAACAGTACGTAGTAACAAAATTTTAATGATTGGCATTAATTGTGTGATAAATAATGGATTACTTGGTCACACCAAAAACCAGAAACGGTCTCTTCACACTTCTCCCGTGATATTATTGTTGTGCCCTTAATTTGATAAAGTCAACCTATGACTTATTATTTTAATTTGTCCCCACTGTCTTAATCAACATATATAGATTTTGACAGTATTAACCTGTCTGTATAATTAAACTTCAACTACACAACATTAAAGAAAATTATATTGTTCTCTTCACATGAATAATTCTTTTCAAATTTAGATGATGTTTTTTTTTTTTGAAAAACTGATAGTGGCTATCAGCTAAAATTTAGATGATGTAAATTAATTGATGCACTCGAATTATTCATGTAAAAATATGAAAAAAATAAAATAAAAGTTCCATGAGGTGGTTAGCTATACACCTAAAATTATTTTAGCTATTATACATTACACACAGTTATTTTGAATATGACGTAATAAATCATGAGGAGGGTTCAAATGCCTCCATCATACCTCCATTTTTAAAAAACTTAAATAATTCAAAGTTTAAAACTTAAACGTCAAAATAAAACAACTAAATGTCATCTATGTTATTTTCTCTATGTAACCATAAAAAATTATCACATTTTGATTTTTCTTTTATATGAATCAATAAGTTGAAAAATCAACGTCTAGAAATTATCCACATTAGTATACATTTTTACAAGCTCAAGATGACAATCAAACAAAGTTGAAATGCTATAATTTTTTACACGTGCATAGATAAAATGATGTAGTTCATATCTAACTATTTTATTTTTAATTTTAATGCATTTATTTTTTAAAAGTTTTTTGACCGCTTGACTTTATACTAAATTAATTCGAATGTTTAAAATTTTTACAAGTAAACGCATCACTCGTAAGATAGACGGGTTTCAACGGTTTGGATTCGTCATTTGAAGATGATTTGATAGATTTTAGAGTTGAGTTAAACATCAAAATAAAACCGGTAGATGTGATCTATGTCATTTTCTCTATGTGACCATAAAAAATTATCACATTTTAATTTTGCTTTTATATGAATCAATAAGTTAAAAAATTAACGTCTAGAAATTATCCACATTGGTATATATTTTTACAAGTTCAATATGGCAACCAAACAAAGTTGAAATGCCATAATTTTTTACACATGCATAGATAAAATGATGTAGTTCATATCCAACGGTTTTATTTTGAATTTTAAGATTTAAATTTTGAGTTATTAAAGTTTTTAAAAATAGAGACATGATGAAGATACAAAAAATAAAGGCATTTGAACCGTCATCATAAATCATAAAGAAGGACGCCACTGGTGATTTCATTCATAAATCCTACTTTTGTGTTAGCAACTTAATTTCCAAGAACAATCTTGACAGCCAGTGTCAAGCCCCTTTCAAAAAAAAAAAAACTTTCCAAGAACAAATGGGATTTCTTTTTATATATACTTGAATGGCAGGTTAATATTTTTACCTTTATACAATAGATATTGAACAAGCCAAAGAATCTCTCACGCAAACTCTTTTTTGACCTCGCCCATTGTTTAATAAAAGTAAAATACTATAATGTACCTACCACTTGACCTTTGTCATTATCTCAAAACACCCAAAATCTTTGATTTTTTTCCCCAGAGGAATACGTGGCTGAGTCGTCGTCCTAGGTAAAATCTTTAAATTTTTTCTCTTCTGAAATTCCTCGTATACTTTTCAAACTAGAGATATGGCATGTAAATATGTAATTCGTAGCATAGTTCGCAAAATCGGAATCGGAATAGGACTTAGTTACTTGACTGTAAAATTAGACTCAGATGAATTAGATCAGTAACTCGGATTTTTTTTGTGACAGAAACATGATTTGTACTAAAAATATTGAAAAAAAACTAATAAATACAATACTTTTGATTAAAAAAAAAGAACTAGGGTGTTTGGAAAGAGAATAGAACTTGGGTTCTTAAGTTCACCAAGCTCCTTGGTGAACTCAAGTTAAAATCCGTTAAATCAGCTTCAAATGATGAATCTGAACTGTTAAAATCCGCCTACCTTAGAAGTTATACATCTACATGTGAAAATTTTAAACATTCAAATTAATTTAGTATAAAGTCAAGCGGTCAAAATTAGAAGGTTAATAAATTAATTTTAATGCATTCATTTTTTGAAAGTTTTTTGACCGCTTGACTTTATACTAAATTAATTTGAATGTTTAAAATTTTCACATGTAGATGCATAACTTCTAAGGTAGGCGGGTTTTAACTGTTCAGATTCATCATTTGAAGTTGATTTGATGGGTTTTAGACTTGAATTCACCAAAGAGCATGGTGAACTTAAGAACACCCTAGTTTAACTCATATATATATATATATAGAGAGAGAGAGAGAGAGAGAGGAGGGATCAAGTTACAACAATTTTTGAGTTACAACAAGTTACAACAACCATTTTTTACATTTTTAAAGTCTAAATCGTCGATCCAAACTGTTAGATGTGATCTCCACAATAAAATGTGCTTGGAGACCAAATTTTACATTTTTTGGAATTTTTTTACTATTTATTAAGATGGGTACAAAATTTAATGGTCTGAATTTGACTAGTTTTTGTACCCATCTTAATAAATAGTAAAAAAATTCCAAAAAATGTAAAATTTGGTCTCCAAGCACATTTTATTGTGGAGATCACATCTAACGGTTTGGATCGACGATTTAGACTTTAAAAATGTAGAAAATGATTGTTGTAACTTGATCCCTCCTCATATATATATATATAGAGAGAGAGAGAGAGAGAGAGAGAGAGAGAGGGGGGGGGGTTGGTTACTCTACTTCCATAAGCATATGCTTATAAGTCATTTTTGTGTTTTCAATGTCCAAATGGTTGATCTAAAGCGCTCCATATATTCTCCATATTAATATGTGTTTAGAAACCTAATTTTACATTTTTTTTGAAATTTTTTTACTAATTGTAAGAATTTTTTAAAACAGGATTTTTTATTTTTTTTTAAATACTTTTATTACTGTTTTGAAAAATTCTGAAAAAATAATAAAAAAAATTCCAAAAAATATAAATTTTGGTCTCCAAGCACATTCTAGTATGGAGAACATTTTGAGTGCTTCAGATCGACCATTTGGACATTAAAAAATCAAAAATGACTTATAAGTATATACCTTCATATGCTTATGGAAGTAGAGTAGCCAACCTCATATATATATATAGGGTCCGGTTAATTTGTTGCCGGTAGCATTTTAGCCGGAGGTGCTGCCGCCCTTTTTTATTTTTGTGATGTCCAAACAACAAATCCAAACCGTTAGATGTTTAATATATATTATAATCTACTTAGAGACCAAATTTTATATTTTTTGGAATTTTTTTACTATTTATTAAGCTGGTTTGAAAACTGCTGATTTCAGTAAATTTCTGCAGCATTGAAATCAGCGGTTTTCAAACCAGCTTAATAAATAGTAAAAAAATTCCAAAAAATGTAAAATTTGGTCTCCAAGTAGATTATAGTATAGATTAAACATCTAACTATTTGGATTTGTTGTTTGGATATCACAAAATAAAAAAAAGGCGGCAGCACCGCCGGCAGAAATGCTGCCGGCAACAAATTAGCCACAGCCTATATATATAGGGTCTGTCTAAATTGCTGCTGGCAGCATTTCAGCAGAGGTGCTGCCGGGGCTATATTTAGCCGTGTGATGTCCAAACAACAAATCCAAACCGTTAGATGTTTAATCTATATTATAATCTACTTAGAGACCAAATTTTACATTTTTTGAAATTTATTTACTATATATTAAGCTGGTTTGAAAACCGCTGATTTCAGTAAATTTCTGCAGCATTGAAATCAGCGGTTTTCAAACCACCTTAATATATAGTAAAAAAATTCCAAAAAATGTAAAATTTGGTCTCCAAGTAGATTATAATATAGATTAAACATCTAACGGTTTGGATTTATTGTTTGGACATCACAAAATAAAAAAACGGCGACAACACTGCCGGCAGAAATGCTGTCGGCGGCAAATTAGCCACAGCCTATATATATATATATAACATGTATGAAATATGTTTTATCCATATCTTTATCCCTTTAGATAACAAAAAGTCTTTATTTGCATTCGTACTCGATAAGTTCACGAAAAAAAAATTATCCATATCTATCTTACTGAATATGATATATGGATCGGATAAATGAATAAAACAGTTTCATTGTTTAATAAAAGTAAAATACTATAATGTACCTACCTAGAACCATTTGACCTTTGTCATTATCTCAAAACGCCCAAAATCTTTGACTCTTTCCAAACACCCCAAGTAAAACCTTTGTCATTATTTCAAAAGTAAAATACTATAATTTATTTTCTCTCTCTTCTGAAATTCCTCATGTACTTTTCAAACTAGAGATACTTAGCAAACCACCTCATCGAGAGGATCTTTTTTTCTTTTTCTTCTTTCATATTTTTCTTAAATATTACAGTAAGTATTACCTATGAAAAAATAAAATAAAATAAATGCGAGGGGAAACGGGGCAGGGGAAAATTATTAGTGACATACACAGTAAATAAAATAAAAATATAATCTTTTTCAATTTATCTTCAAATCAATATTCTTTTTAAATTAATCTTTCTAATCACTAATTGAAATCATTTTTTACAACTTTGTTCTATTGAAATGAATTAAACTCTTAAACTGTAATTCCTATCATACCCAAAGTACATCTAATATATATTGTTAGATGAGGAGGGTTCTAATACCTCATGCATTTCATACCTCATCAATACTCATATTTCATATTTTCATTTTTTAAATTCAAATTGCCTATCCAAACCTCTCAATATGATATCTATATTAAAATATGCTTGGAGATGAAATTTTATAATTTTATAAATTTTTTACTATTATTTAAGATGGGTAGAAATCATTGTTTTTGAACGGTTTAGAAACAGCAATTTTGTACCTATTTTAAAAAATAGTAAAAATAATTCAAAAATTATTAAATTTCATCTCCAAGCATATTTTAGTATGGATATCACGTTGAACGGTTCGGATCAACAGATTTGACTTTGAAAATAAAGATATGAAATATAAAGTATGATAAAGTATGATAAAGTATGAAAAACATGAGGTATTGAAACCCTCTTCTTGTTAGATATCATATTAATTTGAAGATTCTCAACTTATAGATGCAAACTGTGATCGCTATAATAGTTTTATATCGATTGTGTATTATTATAATACACAATCGATATAAAACCGTACTTATAATAGTTTTACAAAGACAGGTTAATACTTTATGAAGTTTACAAAGATGAATTATAATACTGACAAAATCTATGATGATCATTAAGAGGGGACAAATTCATATATATATGAAGTCATAGATTGATTTTTTTTTCCTCAAAAAAGGAAGTCGTTGATTGACTTGATCAAGTTAAGGGTCACGTGAAAACTGAGATGTTACTTAATTAGAAGAGATCGACCATTGTCTGATTTTTTGTGTGACCAGAGAATCCATAATTAATATAACCATCCTAATCATCGAAAGTTTGTTACTAGTGTTTAGAATAATAAGGGGGGATTTCATGTATAGTACTCCTCAAAATATTACGTATTCATCTCTCTAAAGTTCATAACATCATATTACCCTTCTAAATTTCAAAAACTCACGTATTTATCCAATATAATGGCTTTTTTATTAAAAACTCATTTTAAATGTATAAAATATCTATTTACACTTGTTTAAAAAAATATAAAAATGCAGTATGTTTACGAGAAATATTCAGTTTTTTAATTGATCGGTTGTTAGATCAAATAATTCATTTTCTTGCTTGTGTAGACATTTTTTTACACTGATTATATATTTTTTTAATAAAAGGTAAAATAGGTACTTTATAAATTTAAAATGAGTTTTAATAGAAAAAACAATAAATTGGATAAATTTGTGACTTTTTAAAATTTAGAATGGTAAATATGATATTATGAATTTTAGAGAAGGAAATATGTAACTGTAATTTCGAGGTTTTTTTAGGTTATACATGTTGTGAGGTTTTAAAGATGTACTATATAACATTCAAAAGTTGATAGATAATTAAAAAAAGTCAAATTGAACAATCTTTTTTATCAATCTATCTAAATAAGGTAAAGAAGATGTATACGATCTTTATTTTATTTATATATTTTTTAGATATTAATATCTGTAATGAGTAATGACACTTTGTCAAAGAATGCGGCCGGTATCATAATATAACCTCTATCCCCAAAAGCAAAAAAAATGAAACACAAAACAAGAAGAAAATGAAATACATACATTTTTATTATAAGATAAATTTTCCGTGGTAAATCGGTATTTGGATGAAAAACGAAAAAATCAAAGCTATCATTTGTCAATCAATCAATATTGGTTATATTTCAATCAATCAATATTGGTTCATTTGTCAACAAATCCTAGCACGTGCAAGCCAGAAAAGATCTAAGTTGTTACTTTTCAGTTCTATCATAATTACTTTTTAATTATACTTTTATCTTGCTAATAGGATTTGAGCAGCGATCCTTTAGCACAACAAATAGTCCTGTGCTTGGATTCACCTGCTACATACTTCAGCCATCTCTTCTATAACCAATCCTGCCTCCTCGAAGAAATGCCTCAAGCGGAGGTCTGACAAACGGTGATGTTGATCGGGAGGGGCGAAGCGGAGCCAGGCGAGGTCAAAGCCATTGAAGAGAACTTGTCTTGGAAGAGAACTCTTTGGCAACCGATAACATCCATTTTTTGTCTACCTCCGACGGGTTACCCTTGAAAGCCTCACCACTGATGCATCTACCTGATTTTAGAAAATAATTGTTAATAGTATAATCAATATGTACAAATTTCTATGGAAAGAGGAATTGTTGAGAGAAGTACGGACCACTGCATACTTGATATCTCGTTGAGGCATTTTCACAAACACCTGATATATGTGTGGTGCTTTTATAAGTGTGTTTTTGTCCCTCATTTGAAATTTGAAACACACCTTCAGTTGACAAAGAAGAAGAAGAAATAGCAATAAGATCATCCACCAAAGAGAAATACAATGAGATCACATCACCAGACGACTCGAACAACAATGAGTCAGACGAATCTCACTGTATCACCACTTATCAGCAATGAGTCGGACGAACAACAATGACAAAAAGTGAGAATTAGTTGATCAAATACAATGAAAACCGGAAAACATAATTCAAGGTGGAGAAAAGAAAGGTGATCCACTGATGCTTCAACCGAATCTGATACTCCCTCAGCTGCTCAGACAAGTTCGATCACGTTCATCACGCGCCTTAGAGTGTTGGTCCTGCTGGTATGAGGCAGCGTCCTCCATTGGGAAGGGTTTCCAGAGAAGAACGGAGAGGAGAGGAGAGGAGAGAGAGAGAGAGAGGAGGGGTAAGGAGATGTGGTTTAGGCCTCTAGAGGGGTTATACTCTCACCGGCGAGGCCGTCGGAGGTTTGGTGACTTGTCGGAGCGGTGGCCGTTGGATGGGAGGTCGGGTTGAATCTTGGTGGTCAGAATTTTGAGGAGAGAGCAAGAGAATCGGTGGTTAGAAATTTTGAGGAGAGAGCAAGAGAACGGGAAAAAAATCAGAGAGATCGGGTTTTAAATAAGGAAGGTCGGGTAGTTAGAGTTGGACAGTTTGAAACGCGTGAAAATGGTGGGCGGGGATTTTTAGGGGACTGAACGACGGGGGATGATACCTTTTCTCTTAATTAATTGTATATGCAGAAGATAACTTTTTTTTTTTATAATAAAGACAAAACTTAATATAAGATAGATAAGCATCATTGCATGATCCATATTCCCACCCAATAGAACGGGATAAACTTGAATGCAGTGCACACAGCTGCTTGAATTGAAACTAAAACTAAATCCACGGAATTGTCAAATCTTTAATACGTTTGGATGACACGGGAATAGCTCCAACCCAGGAATAGCAGCTATTCCTAGCGAGCTATTCTTTGTTTTTCACGTTTGGATGAAAAAAAAGCTATTCTCAACACAAGGAATAGCTCGGGTTAGCTGCTATTCCGCTATTCCTTAGAAATGTTGGGTTAGTAGCTATTCTGAAATATCGGGTTAGCAGCTATTCCAAGCTATTATTTGTTTCATCCAAACGCACCGAAAGCTAATGATTCAAAAAATATTTGTTGGCATAAAGATTTAATTCAACGTATAGACAGTCTAACAGCAATGAGTAGAACTAGGGTGTTCTTAAGCTCACCAAAGTGTTTGGTGAGCTTGACTCCAAAATTCGTCAAATCGGTTTCAAATGACAAATCCGAACCGTTGGAACCCGCCTATTTTACGTGTGATGCGTCTACATGTGAAATTTTTAAACTTTCGAATTAGTTTAGTATAAAGTCAAGTGGTCAAAACATGTTCAAAAAATGAATGCACTAAAATTAATTAATTAACCTTCTAATTTTGACCAATTGACTTTATACTAAACTAATTCGAAAGTTAAAAAATTTCACATGTAGACGCATCACACGTAAAATAGACGGGTTCCAACGGTTCGGATTCGTCATTTGAAACCGATTTGACGGGTTTTGGAGTCAAGCTCACCAAACACTTTGGTGAGCTTAAGAACACCCTAGTTCTACTCAACAGCAATTAATACAAGAAACTTCAATAACAGATGAGAAATACGGAAATACAATTAAAGCTGGTGCCTGACGAGTTATTCACAATTTTCTGTGGCCCACGTTGTGTAGCCGTATAATATTGACCCGTTCAATTGAGCTTCAAGTGATTTTTTTTATCATAAGATCGAATATTGATGGGGGCATTTCAAGTATACCCATCAAAAACTTCGAATTTACGTATTTTTCACATCTTAAATTTATGTATACTTAATGCAAGCAAAGTTAAATTATTATTTTTTATGAATTAGTGGCTTTTAAGTAACATCTAATAATTTTATTGATAAAAAAATTAACTTATAACGAGTCAAATGACTCTAATTCTAAATCTATTTTTTTTATTCTTATAAAATTCTTCAAACTACTCTAAATAATTTTAATTTTTTTTTATATACACTCATAATTACTCTATTACCTTTTTTATCACTCTTTACGACCGAATTTGTTTTTTCGACTCCGATGTTACTATATTCTCAGCTCCGATCAGCTATGATCCCTCCCCTCATTCTTCTCTCTTCTTAAGGTAGAGACGGGATCGAGAGAGAGGATGTATTTTGTTGGAAAAGTAGAGAGAGATAGACTAAAAGTAGAGATGTATTAGAGAAGGAGAGGAGGGTTGACTATGAGTTTGATATCGCCTATGGGGCGCTTTTTTTCGCTCTTTGTTTTCAGCTATTGTTTTTCTACAAATTACATTAATATTGACAAACAACGAGGTGCATGCCTAACGGGTGAGCACCAACATTTTTATTATAAATCAATAAGTGTTTGGACTTTAAAGGCTAGATTAAGTGAGATATTCTTCTTAATTCACCTCTCCGTCTTATATAAAGAGCTAAGGGGGTTGTTTTATAAGAAAAAATTTGTTGTATGCAAATGCTAGTCTAATTTTTCATTCTTAAAAAAAAACCCATCAGTTTTTCGGATCATAATCATTTTAGTAATATTCTAAATAGCGTGTTATAGTGACATTATTATAACACCGATGCTAAAGTATTTTCGAACTATAAAAGCTATGGCACAATCAGTATTATAGCGCACTATAGCAACATAATATGAACATAGCATTGTTTTTTTATTTATCCCGCTATGACAATATAAACACTATTCAAAACACTGAGTACTACGTTACATATGAGATTTAAATATGAAGACTGAAAATCGAAGAAAAAAATATGAACTGCATGCAGTATATTAATTTATTCACAATTTATTTAATTTCTTGAAAGAATAAAAAAATCAATCAAATTTCCTATATATCATAACAACAATTGTCATCTATGAACAAATTGAATTTTTAATTACATAATAAAATTTGAAAAATGAAGCCAATTAATTGGTACTTCAGCAGCGTGGCATGTCGTGAGGCCGAGGTAACATTTTAGCATTGGTACTGTTACCGTTCTTGGTTATGAACACCATATCCATTCCCCAAACTGTGTGGCGTTCGAAGTGGCAGTGCATGAACCAGACACCGGGATTTGCCACCCTAAAACGAATTGCTGCCCAACCATTCTTTGGCACACCAATTGTGTTCTCATAAGGCGGATCAACCAAGTTGTAAGACAAAGGATCTTTTTCCTTGTCAAAAATACCAAATCCTTTGCCAACAACATAAAAGCTGTGGCCGTGCAAATGCATGGGATGATTCTCGCCACCGAGAATATTAGTCCCCTGAAACACAATCTCCACTGTTGTATTGTACTCTAAAACCTTCACTTTTGTGGACTTTTGTGTTAGGTAAAGCTCCTGTGGAATGGTGTCCCCGGTAAAGTTAAAGAAAACCGGCGGTTTGTTAGGAAAGTCCGGTGTGTAGACATCAGGAATAGAGTAATAGTATGCATCTAGAACATCAATTGGCGGGTTCTGGAAACTAGCATTGTTTAGGCTAGCAGCAAGCTTGTCGCCCAATGGACCGGTGCAGTTAGAGTTTCCGGAGCAAGGAACAACATTCACAGCTATTGAGATATACATGTGCTCATCAATTGTTTTTGGCACATCAACTGGGTGGTCCCAGCTAGCTAGAGAGCGTATCCCGTCAGTAAATGCGGTTGCCGCATTTGTGTCATTGATTTCTGGTAAAGAGGCTAAAAGGGGAACTGTTGCGAAAGTATTTTCGTTAGTTTTGTATTCTAGAATGGCAGTGGCGACAGTTTGGTCGAATCTGACAGCTGTGTTACCATTGTAAGGACGGGTTGCTATGTAATACCGAGAAGGTGAAGAGGAGTCCTTTAGCTGGTCAGCCTTTAAAAGAAGGTCCATTGTTTGTCCTGGGGTAATCATAATATAGTCGGTTGCGTACGGCTTGGTGTAACTACCATCGGTCCCAACAACAGTGAGTTTGTGATTAGCAATGGCGAAGAAATATTCATTGCTCAAGGCTGCATTGATCACACGGAGTAAGTAGGTGTTGCCCTGCTTCACTTCAACCTTAAAAGTATCTGCAATAAATTGAGATTGATTCTGTTAGCTTTGAAGTTTCAATTTCCAAAACAGTCAGTTTGAAATCAAAATCGTTGAATCCTTGTCTATTTACTCAACTTTCTTTGAACTGCAATTAAAATATCTTTAGTTAGACATAGAAAACCAACATACCATTATGTGAGCATGGAAGGAAGTCGCCGGGCTGGCCATTGATGGTGTTGGCATCCGAAGGATCAACGTCGCCTCCAGTTGCTAATGCCTTTTGTAGCACTTCATTTACATCAGCATTCCACCACTCTCCCAAAATGAGGGTGACCTCCTTGTCAGGCTTGGGGAAGGGGAAGGTGCTTCCTTTCATCGGGTGAATGACCATTGCGCCATGAACAGTGGCACGATCAAAATCGGAGTGTGCATGCCACCAGAGCGTGCCTTCTTCTTCTGTGAACTGAATCCGTTGTGTGAAGTTGGCTCCTGGTTTGATCGGGCATTGCGTGATGTACTCTGGCCCGTCTGACCATGGGTTTTGTGGTTGGTCAACACCATGCCTGACACAAATTTTTTTATAAAACTCAGTCGATTTTCCTTATTTTTCATTAATTGCGGATATAATTAGGTTTGATCAATTTATATATATACCAGTGAATTGTGATGTTCTTGTTTCCTTGGTTGATGACCTTGACAATAACAGTGTCGCCTTTGCGTGCATAGATGGTGGGGCCTGGGTACTGGCCATTGACGGTAAGGATGTTCTTGGTGCTGCAGAGCCTGGTGCATGGAGTTTCTTGTATCTGCAAAATAAATAATTAAAAAATAGTGTTTAATTACGAGTGGTTACTTATAGTTGAATTAGTCCTCAACTGGTTGAAGTATTGGTAATCAGAAATATACCAGTTCACTGAATTGATCGTCAAGCAAAGATATGAATATATATGATACATGCATGAATGAATGAGACGAGCATATATATATATATATATATAGTTGAAATTTTCCTTTCTTTAAAGGTGCGTACGTTGACTTTTATCAAATCTCGGAATTTTTTACTCAAGCTGTGCCTACGTTCCTATGTATTCATTATACATTTCATGCATACTAGAATATGCCACGCTTGTGTCATTTTAATATGCTTCCATAAACCGTAATTACCAAATGCATATTTAATATATATAATACGGGCACTTACAATGAAAGTGTGGTGATGGATCTTGGCAAAGGCGGGAACAGCAAAAACAACGCATAGCATAAGAAAATGCATTAACTTGAGCAGGTAAACACTGCCTGATCCCATCTTATTTCGGTAATTACACTAGAAGAAAAATGAAGCGAAAATGACACCAGTAAATATAGCAAGCAAGGATCGATCTATATATATCAGATGACAAGAAGCACAGCAATGCAAACCTAATTTCTTGAACTGATGATCAGTTTGTATTTGCTATGTACAGATTGGATCTTTTTTTTTTCTTCTCTGAAGTAGCTGTGGAGATTTGATTTAATTAATTTGGATAGATCGAAGAGCACATGTGTTAAGGTATTTATAAGAGAGGCCATGCAGGTGCAGGGGCAAAGCATACAGCCTTTTTCTTTACCTATTCTATTACGCGCGTCTTTCATACGCGGTGCATAGACTAAGAATTATATGCGATATCTATAGTTTGAAAAGTATACGAGGAATTTCAGAAGAGAAAATAAAATATCTGGGACTCGGCCACCTATCCTCTTGAAAATGTCAACAAGTTTGGATGTATTGAGATAATGACGTCAAAGCTAGATCAAGTGGTTCCAGGTACATTTTAATTATATTAAACAATTGATGGGCGAGGTCAAACCGTCAAAGTAGAGCTTGCGTCAGACATTTTTCGGCTTTGTTTCGTTCAATTTTCGTGTATAATTAAAGCCAATCTAGTAGTAAATTATATTTTGAATCCCATTTGTGCTCGGAAAGTTGCTAACACATGCGCGCAAAAGCAGGATTTATGAATGATATCACCAGCACTAGTGGCGTCCTTCTTTATATTTTATTACGTCGTATAAATAAGGCAATACGGAACATGCCTATGTTATGACTTGGTCACATAACATAACGTGACATGATTAATTTAATTTTTATGTGACGTCACGTAACGTGAACAAAGTGATAGCAGATTGTCACGTCACGTGTGGTCACGCCATGACTACACGTGACGTGACATAACGTAAATTAGTTACGTCAAATTTTTATTTTATATTTTAATTTAAATTATTAAATATTCAAAAATAGATATCAAAAAGTATGAAAATTACTAAAATAAATAAATAATGTTGTAAATTATTTATTTAAGAAAAGTGGTTGGACAATTGAAATTACTTTAAAAATACAAATTATAAATATTTACTGGACTAAACTAGAGAAAATAAAAATCAGTACTACATGAGTACCAGCATTACTGAACCTACACTAAAAGAGTAACCTAAATATTTCATGCGTACCAAAAAAAGCTGAAAATTAACTAGAAAAAACTGAATACTCTATGCGTACAAAAAAGCTAGATACTCTATGTTTTATACCGTGATATGATGTGACGTATAATTTTCACTCGAATGTGATCACATCACGCAACACGAATCACATCATGTGATCGACACAGTACCTAATGTGACGTAACTGATCATGACGTGACTAATTTCCTTCACTAACGTCCTATTCAAAATATAACTGTCATATATATATATGATAGCTCAAAATTTTGTTAGGTTTTGAGCAAACCACCTCATCGAGGATCTTTTTTTCATGTTTTTCATGAATAATTCTAGTGCATGTAGATTTTAATTTACATCATCTAATTAAATTTCAAAAGATTTATTCATGTGAAGAGAACAATATAATTTTAGGACAGTTTAGGTAGCAGTTAAAAGAACAATTAATATAATTGTATTTAATGCTGTGTAATTGAAGTTCAATTATACAGAAAGGTTAATACTGTCAAAATCTATGATGATTAAGACAGAGGGGTCAGATTAAATTAATAAGTCATAGGTTAAGTTTGACTTTATCTAATTAAGGGCACAATCATATATATCACTTAATGCGAACTGTGAAGAGGCCACTTCCGATTTCCGGTGTGACCAATTAATTTATAATTAATATCATAATTAATGTCAATCATCTAAATTTTGTTACTACTCATTAGAAGAAGATATTAATATCACAATTAATGCCACACATAACGTGCATCTCTTTACGGCCACAGAAAATCCTGAATAACTATTCAGGCAGCTTTAATTGGAGTGGAATATTTCCTCTTTAGAAATCGAAGAAGAAGAAAAAAGATTTTACCTGGGACTCAGCCACCTATTAATTCCTCTGGAAATAGTCAACGATTTTTGGTGTTTTGAAAATATTAAAAAAGGTTAAAGGTTAATATTATGAGACAATGGATCGGACGAGGTCAAATAGTTTGCGTTACAGATTTTTCGGCTCTGTTTCGTTTACGAAGGTAAAATTATTATCATGCCAGTCAAGTAGCTTGAATATCCCATTTCTTCTTAAAAATTTGCTACCACAAAATCATGATTTATGAATGGTATCACCGGTGGGCGGTGGCGTCTTCCTTTATTATTTATTACGTAATATTAAAAAAATTCCGAAATTTGTATTTATACCATTTTTTCAAAAAATAAATAAATAAACCAAAAAACTCATATTTTTGGAACTTCCATTTCTACCACGGCCATATTTTGCAGATGCGGCCCCAGATATGGGTAAGCGCTGGTATAGTGCGATCCCATGATTTTTTTTTTTTTGTCTAAAGAAATTTATGTTAATTTTTTTTGGGAATCACATTCACATAGTGTGGCCTCCAGTTTATGGGGCCGCATCCGTATAGTGCGGCTATGGTAGAAATAGAATTTCTCATAAATAAGAGTTTTTTGAAAAATGGTATATTTAAAAATTTCGGAAAAAAATTAATGTAAAATGAAACGGCTCAAAATTTTGTTAGATTTTGGAGCAATCCAGCTCGTAGAGAATCTTATATGAATAACTCTAGTGAATTTAGATTTTAATTTTGCATCATGTATTAATAAAGCATAATTTAGGGCAGTTAATTTAATTAGGTAGTAGTTAAAAGAACAATACTATAATTTTATTTAATGTTGTGTAATTGAAGTTTAATTATATAGACAGGTTAATACTGTCAAAATCTACGATGATTAATTAAGACAGGGGGGGCAATATAATAAGTCATAGGTTGACATTATCAAATTATGGGCATGCACAATAATATCACGTGAGAACTGTGAAGGACCATTTCTTGTTATTGGTGTGACCATGCAATACATAATTAATATCACAATTCACAGTTAATATATATATGCCAATCATCTAAATTTTGTTACTAGGTTTTACTAGAAGAGCTTTTTTTTTTAAGTTTTACAAGAAGAGATTAATTAATTAGCTAGACCTTTGATCCAAAATTTTCTTGGAGTCAATTGAACGGGTCAATATTAAGCAGCCACACATGGTGTGCATCTCTTTTCGGCCACAGCAAAATTTTGAATAATTCTTTAGGCAGCTTTTTTTTTTTTTTTTACCAGATCAAAAAACACGCAGTTTAATTTGGCAGCTCCAAATTAACGAGAGTTGAATTTTTCCTCTGTCATTAAACTTTCTCGTATTAATTGTAGTTGGACTCTGTCTAACCTAATTAAATTGAATCTAGTCATAAAAAGTAATATTTATGGGTGTGAAAGATTGAAATCCGATTGAAAAATTATTTTTAAATAATAGAATATTGGATGGCTTGATCCAACCCTCTTGTAAAAAAATCACTAGCTGGCTTTCATTTCAAAGATTTGACAAGTTTGTAAATATTTTATTTTTTAAAGTAGTTTCAATAAAAGTAGCTGCATTTATGGTCCAACTAAGGAAATCAATTTTTATTGGCTGAAAAGTACATCGGATTGATGCATATATATATTCTATTTATTAGTTTTTCCTTTATTATCCAAACCAGATAAAGGTCAATTTTTGTCTCTTACATATATTTACAATTAATTACTAACGCGGCTCCAAAACGAGAATTGGAATTTTGTACATCTCTACTTTCATCTTTTGTTGAAAGTCAAGTAATTTTAATTATGTAGATGAGATATATAATGATCAAATAAAGAAATGAAAGTCAAGGTTGTTGAAAGTCAAAATGATTAATTTGATTTACTCTTTTCATATAACAGATCCGTTTAAAGGGAGGCAGGAGCCTCATTTAGAGCCTCAATGTGTCTTCATTATTATTGGGCCACAAAAGTGAGCCCAAAAAAACAAAAGGAAAGAAAATTTGAAATTTTTAATTCTAAAACGCTGTATACTATTATAAGTTGTACAATGTTAGCTATGCATATTTTATTCCTGCTTTTTAAGCACCAAAAAATGTTCTTTCTGTCAGTTTTCTTCAAGTTTATTCTCGGTTGACAAATTTGATATCATTTAAGTGGGAGACTTCTTTTAAGTTTTGTAAAGGTAGATATGATTAAAAAAAAATTGGAGAGAAAAAATATATAATTTTCATATAAAAGGGAGAAAATATAAAATATTGGAGTTTTGGAATGACATGTAAAAATTCTGCTTTTATGAAAGGCATAAAACATAAATCACTATTTTTTTAATTTTCCAAATTGCATATTAATTGGCCGATCAAATCAGAACTTCAATCTGCCAATTACTTGCTCTCTTTTTTGCAACTATTAATAACAGATGTAAAAAGTAAAAACTATTAAGAACAGATGTGACATGACACAACACAACTAAGAAGTTTTGAAACTAAAATTACTTAGTAGAGATTATGAAATTTTAAGAGTATTATTTTTTTTTAACTATTCAATGAATCATTTATTTATATTTAGTTTTTTTTGTGCTCGGTTGGTATTTTTTTAATTATATATTTTTATAATTGTTTTTTTCTGAAGTATAGCAATGCAGTATAGACTAGTGTCGTAAAAAATGGCATTAACGGCCGTTTAATCGCTAACGGCGGTCAAACCGTTACGAATACACTTAACGGATGATTTTTTGTGGATTTTTCCGATTAATCGGCCGTTTACTGTTGAATCATCTGTTTATTCCCGTTTATTTCTTTTTATTCCAATTTATTTCAGTAAATATTTTTTTCACATTGACTTTTTTTTATGTGATAGTGTATGAGTGTGTGATAATAAGTTTTATAAATCATGTATTGCAGTTTTGTTTATGCTTTGACATACATTTAATATTTTTATATATGTTTTTTCTTCTTACTTATTTTAAAATTAATTAATTATTCTTCTATTTATTTATCATATATTTTTCTTACTAATTACTGATGTAATTTTTTCAATTAGTACGATATATTCATTTATGAAACTAAGTTGTTATTATAAACTAAATTTAGTGATTTTATGTTAAAATGTTTCATTTCTTTCGCATAATATGTTATTAGTATTTGAAAAAAGTTTTAACTCTTGAATTTATTTTTTTATTAAATAAATGTGTTACTGACACATGTAAAGTTCTTATGCGTTAAGAAAAAATAATTGTAATGTCATGTTATAATAATGAAATTAAGTTAAATTAAGTTTATTTGATAAGTTTAATGAGTTAAATAAATTATTTTTAATTAATTATGATATATACATAAATTTAATAAAAACGTTAAATTGTCCGCATAATTCATATTAATTGGCCACATACAGATTAATCGCTTGGTTGTATCCCGTCCATCCGACGACTGTTATTTACAACACTGCTGGTATCAACTAATGAAAAGTAGGGAAAGTGTATCCCTTGTAGGGGTGTTCATCGGTTCGGTTTGGTTGAAGCAAACCAAAGTTATAATTCGGTTTTAAAAATAGAACCGAACCAAACCGAATTAGCATTGCAACCGAACCGAACCGAAGTTTTATTCCGGTTTGTTCGGTTCAAACCGAAATATATTAATTTTTTTTATTTAAAACAATTGATTTATAATAAACCGAAGTATATTAAGAATTAAACCGGAGTATTAAGAAATAAACTAAGATATTTAGAAATAAACCAAGTATTTAAAGCAATTGAATAAAAAATAAATCGGAGTATTAAGAAATAAACCGGGGCAGTTCGGATCAAATTCATATTATAAAAAAGTTCGGTCAGTTCGGTTATTTCTGTTTTGAAATTTTTCAAACCGAACCAAACCGAAATTATAATTTGGTTTTAAAAAGCAAACCAAACCATTAAACTAAACAAACCGAACCATTAAACTAAACAAACCGAATCGTTTGAACCGAACTAATTCGGTTCGATTCAAAATCGAATAAACCGGACCCAATGAACACCCCTAATCCCTTGTAATTCCATCTTCCAATCCTCGCCTTTCTTGCCAAGTCATCATGCCATCTCGTCGTGGCGTCTGTCAATGTAGGTACACCTGAAAGCCAGAATCTGCTTGAGCTGGTACCATATATCCAGAATCTCTGGGTATACCCTCCCAGTGTTACCCCTTGATTTCATTTTTTTTTTGTTTTTTTAATCTGTATTACTACTTAATAGTGCTCCCACTCTGATATAATATTTGCCCAACTCTATGACGGACTTGACCAATTACACAATAACAGTCCATAAAAGAATTAATTATAGATCTATATTATATTTTCCGATAAAAGTAATAATTTGGAATTTAATGGTTCAACAGAAATTTTGTTTGTTTCTTTCTTTCCAATTACCTCGTCTTATTATATCGTGATTACAAAAAAAAATAAAAAAAATGATAAATAAAGAGGAATGCCCCCTTCAATGCCGTCGACTTCAAAAATTTAGTATTACTACTATTTTATTTTGTAGTAAGTATGTATAGTTTTTTGTTATATGGAAAATACCGCTTATTAGAACTTTTTATATTTTTATATTTGTTGAATTTTTCTGCTCACTTCTAATTGAAATTCTGGTTACGCCACTGTATCCTTCAATCAGAATCCAGTGGAGGTTGTTGTTCATACCTTCTTTACATGTGCATTTGCGAAGACCATTTCTTGTATTTGGGGTGATCAGTGAATCCATAATTAATATCACAAATTCACAATTACTGTCAATCATCTAATTTTTGTTACTAGGCTTTACAAGAAGAGGTTAATTAATTAGCTAGGCGCCTAGATCTTTGATCCAAAAATTCTCTTTGAGCTCAATTGAACGGGTCAATATTAAGCAGCCACACATAGCGTGCCCATTTTTTTTATTTATATCCAAAAAAATATATAAATTTAAAAAACTAACCAAACCGCTTATTTTTTTTCGAAAACTACCCAAACCGGAAAAAAAATTTCCGGTTTCAATACCAATTTCCGGAAATTGGATCCTAAATCCGGAATATTTTTTTCCGGATTTAGGATTTCTTTTTTTTTTTCCTAAATCTGGAATAATTTTTTTCGGATTTAGTATTTTTTTTTTTAGGAAATTTTTTTTTCCCGAAATTTTTTTTCTCAGTTTTCAGTTTTTATTTATAATTAATTTATTTTTTGTATTGAAGTATTTCAAATATTTAATATATATTTTTTTAAAAATAGATGGAATACTATATAATTTGATTTATTCGAAAGACTGCTACAAATAATCCGGATCAACATTTTTCATGCTGGATTTTTTACAGCCGTAAAAAAAATAATATAATATAATATATGTATATGTATATGTATATGTATATATAATATAATATATGTATATGTATATGTAATATAATATATGTATATGTATATGTATATGTATATATAATATATGTATATGTATATGTATATGTATATATAATATATGTATATGTATATGTATATGTATATATAATATAATATATGTATATGTATATGTATATATAATATAATATATGTATATGCATATATAATATAATATATGTATATATATGTATACATAATATAATATATATGTTAAAAAATTTATTCAAACCGAACCGTTCAACAAAAAATTTTATTCGATCCGAACTATTCAAAAAACAGTGATTTTCTACCCATCTTAAAAAATAGTAAATTTTTTTCAAAAATTATAAAATTTCATCCCTAACCATATTTTAATATGGATATCATGTTGAACGGTTCAGATCGACAATTTAGACTTTGAATATGAAGAAAATGAAGATATAAAATATGAGGTATGATGAGGTATAAAAAAAAATGAGGCATTGGAACCCTCGTTTAGTGCCTCAAAAATTTAGTTTAAGTTTTTGTTCAACGGTAGGCATTCAACGATCGGTATTTTTAAAGTTTTCAAAGTCCAAACAGTCGATCCAAACCGTTCAACATGATGGATATTTTAAAATGTGCTTGCAGATCAAATTTTATATTTTTCTAAATTTTTTTACTATTTATTAAGATGGGTACAAAAATTCAATGGTCTGAATATAGCGATTTTGTTAAGTACTTAATAAATAGTAAAAAAATTCAAAAAAATATAAAATTTGATATGCAAGCACATTTTAACATATATATTATATATACCTATACATATACATATACATATATTATATTATATATACCTATACATACACATATACATATACATATATTATATTATATTAATTTTTCTTACGGCCATAAAACATCCGGCATGAAAAATGTTGATCCGGATTATTTGTAGCAGTCTTTCGAATAAATCAAATTATATAGTATTCCATCTATTTTTTAAAAAATATATTAAATATTTGTAATACTTCAATACAAAAAATAAATAAAAACTGAAAAATGAAAAAAAAATTCCTAAAAAAAAAAATTTTCGGAAAAAAAAATCCTAAAAAAAAAAAAATCCTAAATCCGGAAAAAATTATTCCGGATTTAGAAAAAAAAAATCCTAAATCCAGAAAAAATTATTCCGGATTTAGGATCCAATTTCCGGAAATTGGTATTGAAACCGGAAAAAAAATTTCCGGTTTGGGTAGTTTTCGAAGAAAACAAGCGGTTCGGTTAGTTTTTTAAATTTATATATTTTTTGGATATAAATAAAAAAATCGGCATAGCGTGCATCTCCCAATTTTTTTTATTAATATCCAAAAAATAAATAAAATTTTAAAAAATATCCAAATCCCAACTGAATTTTGAAAACTACCCAAACCGGTTATCAAATAACCGGATTTGGGACAAATTTCCGGTTAATGGTGTTACGTTACGAAATTTTAGTAATTAAAGTCAAAGGATTTAAAAGCAAGAATTTAAAAATTTTGCTAATAAAATGAAAGTTTAAACCTTAATTAAGGTTCCCCTAAATAAGTAAATTAAGTATGAATCAAAACCGCGTTGAAATTTTGAGATTTTGAGATTTTATAGGCTGAGTGCGGATGGGTTGACCCGCACTGCGGGTGGGTGCATCCGCACTCATTCAAACATGTGTTGATTTGAAATTCTGAAAAATTAGCTAAGTACTGAGTGCGGGTGAGTGACCCGCACTGCGGATGGGTTCAGCCGCACTCATGAATTCTTGTATTGAACTGAATTTCCTAAAATCGGCTAAGTACTGAGTGCGGATGAGGTTGACCCGCACTGCGGGTGGGGTTCATCCGCACTACGCTCGGACTTTTCCTGACCTCTTGCCTAAGTCCCGAGTGCGGGTGAGTGACCCGCACTGCGGGTGAAGCCACACGCACTGCGGGTGAAGCCACACGCACTGCGGGTGGTTTCTGTGTTAAAATTCATTCCAAAAATCTACTAAGTTCTGACTGCGGGTGAAGCCACCCGCACTGCGGGTGATTTCTGTGTTAAAATTAATGCTGAAAACCGACTAAGTGCTGAGTGCGGGTCAAGCCACCCGCAGTGCGGATGGGTGCATCCGCATTCAGAGTAATTTTAACCCTAAAACTCAAATCGAACCTTCTCTCTCTCTCCCACTTCATATTTTTCTCATTTTTCAAGTGATTTCGTCCAAGGAGAAGGAAAAGAGTTTGAGAACTTTCCGTTTCTTTCTGACTCTCGGTTGTTGCGAGAAATCAAGTTTGGAACCGAGACAGCAGCCGAGGATCTCTCCTAACCCTCTTATTTGGTATTTCTTTCTCTCTCTATTTCTTTCGAAACCTCGAATTTTCTCGATTTCTCGGATTTTCGTTTTAAACTCGAGATTTGTGTTCGAATTGCTCGAGGACTAGTTTCTCTACACTCCTTACTAGTTTGTTTGTCAATCTTTTTCCCAATTTCTTCCGATTTGTGAAATCTGATTTCTAGGGTTTCGTGCCAAAATTGAAAGTTGGCATAATCGTGATTTGATTTGCTTAACCCAACCAATTAGACTTGTAATCGGTAGGGTTGCCTCCTGATCGTGAATTTTTAGAACATTTAACGGCTGATTTGAGGTTTTGACCAAATTAGGGTTAACCAAACGGTAAATTAAAATGAACCGAGAACCAAAGTAGTGAAACTGTGACTGAATGGTTACCTAATTATAATTGTGTAGGGTTTGAAGGAACCCGAGGTAAATGGTGTGATTTGAAAGGTTGTAAGTAAGAAATCAGGAATTGAACGGATTGGTACCAAAGGATAGGAAATTGATTAAGGTGTAAGCCTGATGTAACTCGAGTAAATGTTTCCAATAGTGAACCAATGTTAAACCAAGTATACGTATAATATAGGTGTAGGCTCGGTCGAGCAAAACTTAGCGAGGCAATTCGAGACGCCCGATCCGTAACTAAGCGGTACGCTCGACATAATAAGGTGCGGGATTCTTGGACTTGTTTGATACTTTATTTTCAGGAATTAAACTGTGTATTTGTTTGTCATGTTGAATATCATTGATTGCATCATTGAATTGTGTAAAGCATTTGCATAGCCCAATCAAATTAAACTCGAATTGATGTGACTTGAGTGATTTGCATGCTGGTATGGTTGTAGGTTGTGTCGATCTATTATGATCTGATTTGATTGAAAGTCACCACGATATGATTTGATTTGATTTGATTTGATATGTATGTGAATGGATTTACGAAGTTAAGCACTTGGATCCAATGAATTTGTCAAGTCGGGCTGTATGCTGACTTGGATTCCCAGGATCCTAATGGCCTTAGGTGAACGGCCCTCGATATTCCTAGTACCGGTTGGGACGAGGGAGGGTGATTATGTTATGAGATGTGATTGGAAATCGTGGGTGACATGTGTAACGTCTATGGCTCGGTGGCATTCTCCTACGTGTTAATGCATTTGAAAGGTCAATTGAATATTACGACTATTGGAATGATTCCAGAGAGGATTTTCTTTATATGATTCAAACCAGACCTTAATAAACTGTTAAGCCAAGCGATTGCAGATGGGTGTCAGATAAAGGGTCCAGCTTGGTTGGCCATCTGTAGGCGTCTGTAACCCTACAGATGTGGGTTTGATAATGGTTCAGCTCGAAAGAACATCTGTAATTGCTACAAGCCCTATTGAATTGAGTTATTGAATTGAGTTAAGCCAAAATATATGTTGTGTTTGAAATTCATCTTGGAAATTCCGTGAACTGTGTTTCAGGTTGATAAATTGTTGTCGAGCACTGGCATTCTGTTATTTATGTTTATATATATATCTGTTTGCATTGTTATTGTTTGGGTTTCATTTTTGAATATAGAGTTTGATTGCAAGTCCAATAATCTAAACTGTGGCAAATTTCGCACTGAGAATTTATTCTCAGCCCCACCCTCCCGGTTATTTTACAGGTACTGGTGCGACTGATTCCGGAGAGACACGAGAGTAGTAGGCCTTAGTAGCTTACCAGTATATGACCCTAGATATGTTTTGTTGTATAGATTTAGGGTAGGCCTCGTGGTTGGTATCCGGATGAGATACTTTGTTTGTATGATATTCTGACCAGACTGTGTACTCTGATTATATACTAGAAACTTATTTTATATTGCTTGTTATGTTGTATGAATTGTTAATTGCCTTGTAATCATACACGGCGTTGTATGCTTACGGCGGGGGACTGTTACGACCCGTGGCCGCGGGGTGTGACAAATGGATTCCCGGACTCAAAACAATATATCCGGTTAACCATTAACCGGAAAGTTATATTTTTTTTATAAAAAAAATAACATATCTGGTTAATGGTTAACCGGAAACTTGTATTTTTTTTTTTAAAAAACAGAAAATTTAAAAAAAAAAAAAATTTTGTATTGAAATATTAGAAATGTTGAATATATTTCTTTAAAAATAGATGAAATATAATATAATTTGATTTATTAGAAAGATTGCAACAAATAACCCAGATCAATATTTTTCAGGCCGAATTTTTCGCGGCTGTAAGAAAAATTAATATATTTCTTTATGTGTTATTTGAAAAAAAAATAAAAATGCTTAGATTCTGAGTTATTGATCCCGGTTCAAAAGTCACTTCTATGTAATCCAGAAAATATTGTGATCCTTCTAGGACATTTAATTTATAAAAAAATGTATCTATTTTAATAATTATTTTTTAATAACAATAATTAAATAACTTAAAGTTTTTGTTTTTTTTCAAAATAAAAAAGGGGGAATTTCATGTCTCTCAAAAGTTTCAACATTACATATTTATTCCTCCAAAATATTTATTCTGGAAAATATTTGTCCAATCTAACTTATAACATATCAAATATCCCTTAAAATAATTAAATTATATTTTTAAAAGTTTAATATTAATTTTACAATATTAATTAAGAATGTGTTAACCATTATGTCCTTTGTTTATATCTCTTTATTCTGCCTGAGTTCTCTTCTCTTTAAAGCACCAAACTTTCTACCTCTCTCTACAAACATGTCAAATCACATATTTCTCTCCGTTTTCCCTCGTCACCTCCCCTCTCATAAATTTATGTTGTCCTTTGCTGCTTTAATTTTTTCATCTTTGTTTGGAGAGAGGCATGAGGTTTGGCATCTTAGAGAGAAAAGAACTCTAGCAGATCATAATGGTCAATATATTATTAATTAATATTATAAAATTAATTTTAAAGTTTTAAAAAATATTATTTAATTATTTTTGGAGGAATTTGATATGTTATAGAGTTAGATTACAAATATGTGAGTTACTACAATTTTTAAGAATAAATACGTAATTACTGGTTTTGGAGGGATAAATATGTAATATTCAAACTTTTAAGGGATATACATGAAATTCCCCCTTAATATAGTTTCAATTAAAGCAGCTGCATTATGGTGCAATTGCTATAGAGGAAGTCAGTTTCTATTGGTTGAAAAGTATATCGGATTGATGCATATATGTACTCTATTTATTTAGTTTTGTCTTTCTTATCCAAAAAAAGGAAAGGTCAATTTTGTCTCTTACATATATTTACAATTAAATAACGCGGCTCCAAAACGAGAATTGGAAACACGTAAATCTAGCTCTACTTTCGGATTTTGTTGAAAGTCAAGTCTTTCCAGTTATTTAGAGATATACATGATGATCAAATAAAGAAATGAAGGTCAAAATGATAGATTTGATTTTCTCGGTTTTCACCGAAATACCGATTTACCACGGAAACTCTTTTCTTATAACAGATCCGTTTAAATGGAGGCAAGAGCCTCGGTGCGTCTTCATTATTATTGGGCCACAAAAGTGAGCCCAATTAAAAAACAAAACGAAATAATTGTTTTATTTTTTAATTTCTGACACGCTGTATAACACAATCAGAAATTTAGACTTGTTCAATGTTAGCCATGCATATTTTATTCCTGTCAGTTTTCTTCAAGTTTAACCTTGGTTGACAAATTTGATATCATTCAAAAGTAGTGAGACTTCTTTAAGTTTTCTAGATGTAGCTATGATAGAAAAATATAATTAGAGAGAAAAATATATAATTTTCATACGAAGGGGAAAAAATAAAAAATATTGAAGTTTTGCAAGGACATTTGTAAAAATTCTGCTTTTATGAGAGGTATAAATCACTATTTTATTTTCCAAATTGCATATTTGCTGATCATATCAAAACTTCAATCATCTGCCAATTACTCGCTCTCTTTTGACAACTATTATACGTCCATAAAGTGTATATTTTTCTTTTTCTTCTTGTTTTGTGTTTCATTTTTTATTTTGAGTGTAAAGGTGATATAATTATAGTGGAGTAGAACTAGGGTGTTCTTAAGTTTACCGAGTTTCTTGGTGAACTCAAATCTAAAACCCGTCAAATCGGCTTTAAATAACAAATCTAAACCGTTGAAACCTGTCTACCTTACGGATGATGTGTCTACATGTGAAAATTTGAAACATTCGAATTAATTTAGTATAAAGTCAAGCAGTTAAAAAACATTCAAAAAAAATGCATTAAAATTAATTTATTAAACTTCTAATTTTGACTGATTGACTTTATACTAAATTAATTCAAATGTTTAAAAATTTCACATGTAGACGCATCACTCATAAGGTATGCGAATTTTAACGATTTGGATTTGTCATTTAAAACTGATTTGATAGATTTTAGACTTGAGTTCATCAAGAGGCTTAGTGAACTTGAGAACACCCTAGTTCTACTCATTATAGTGATATCCGGATTCTTTGACAAGTGTCCATTACTGATGTTAAATCCAAAAAAAAATTACGAAATAAAAATTCAATAATGAGTTGTTGTACCTTTTTATTTTCTTATTAGATGTATCCATTTGTGTGTCGCTTAGTTTTTAATGTATAGTTTGAATTTCATGACTTCATTGAAGATCTAAGTACTATTTAAAGTAGGGTTACTATGCAGCATCAGAATTACCTAAGCTGCTATGAACTTTACCTATTGGATTAGAGAAGAATATTTAAATATATGGCTAGCACTGTTTGTTAGTGCTGAGATTAAAGCATGCAATCCTGTAAGTAGTTATGAAATGGTGTTTTATTGTAGTAAGGCCATTTTGTTTTGGTTAGAAATCATGTTCAGGTTTTTGCAAATGAAACAAAATGTTTTCTCATACTTGTTGATAGCACTGGCATATTTGTATCTGTTGCTTTTTCACCATCAAAGTTTTAGATGTTTGCTTATCGAAATTTTACTTCTGTCAAATATGTGATAATTCTTCCCTAACTTTTCTGCTTTTCTGAAGACATTGGAACTAAAAGGGTATGGTTTTGGCTATTGGGTTTGAATTTGTATGAAGTGGGTAATAAGAGAATTATGTGAGTCATTTTTTAAAAGTTAAGTGTTGTCACATTTTTACAGTTGGGAACAGTTAACCAAAGGGTGTTTAATTAACAGAAGTACCAATTACTAGAATTGTTGTCAGTACAATTATATGTATTAGGTGTAGCTTGAAAAAGAAAATGCAGTGTAAGCTTTGCTTCAGCTACTCATGTGGTATTGCTCTTTAGTTCATAAAAGTTGGGTTTATATCATTTCATGGTTTTTGTTTACGATCAATTACTTCTTCTTGTTTTCTCTACCCTCTTAAATAAAAAATTAAAAGAATGAGGACGAAGCTGCGAGAAAAGCCGAGGAGCGAAAACGTGCAGAAGATATAGCCACAGGAGCAGTGCAAATGAATGGTCGTGAGCTATTTCTTCACGAGCCTTGGGTCTTTGAGACAGATATTCAAGTAATAGTGATAGTAATAATACTAATACTAATATTAACTATATTCTGCACCAAATTAGAATATTATATACATTTTTCTGGACCTTCTATGCATGTTCAGCCTCAAATAAGCATATTATACATTTATCCTGGTATCTTCTATGAATTCTACCATGATGTCCTAATTGTTTAATGTTATCACTGTATGATTTATTTATTTTCTTTTTTTATTTGTTCTAATTTTTTTCACATAACACTATTGAGAGCTGGTACATTACAGATCTCAAGAGAAGCATTTAGAAGATGAATTTGGTCAAGTTGGTCCTATCAGAAGGTAACTAAAAAAAAATAGTAATTTTTTTTTCAAATTTGGTCAATTTGGTACTTTTTTATTTAACTGCAGACTAAATTGTTTAAATTGTTGTGTTACTTTTTCAATGAGCAGAGACGCAGAGTTCATCTTATGCACAATTTATGGTTGGATTGTATTAGTCCAAACAGTAAGGTTAGTAGCATGTTATTTTTGAAATATGTGCTAGGTTTGATATTTTTATGAAAATGATAGTGTAGTGCTACGGGAATTGGTGTTTAGGTTTGATATTTTTGTGAAAATGAAATATGTGATATTTAAGAATTTGTACTGGAGTAAAAAGCAAACTGGTACCCTTATATTTTGGAAAGTTAGACTGGTTTTATATTTTGGAATTATAAACTGGTACTGTTGTACATTGCAAAAAAAACTGGTGTTGACTGGTACCATTATTTAATTAGTGGCTAAATCTATGGCACTGTTTTATTTTTTACTATTGGAATTCATGAGATTTTCTATTGATGAAATAGAAGAAAAAGGATGCAATTTGTAACCGGCCAGATTGCCACACCGATGATAAAAAAACCTGATAAAAAACTTGTTCAATCATTCTCAGTTTTTATTAAATGTAATAACAGATGTATCCTTCTTTATATTTTTTGTTTTGTATGTATTGTATTTTTATTTTATGGTCAGGCTGAAATTTAGAAAGTTAAGAAAATGAGAGAATAGATGGGTATAATCAAATAAAAGGTACCTCCTTTTGTAGATTTTTATTTATTTTCTTCACGATTCTTATGATATTACCTTTTCTTATATGAAATATTTCGCATTTGTTGTGTCTGGATTGAAATAAATTTCAGTTTGGTGTTAATCTTGCTTCATCTAACTCAGGTGCGACATGTGTAGGAAAAGCCGCTGCACATGCTTTAGCAATTATCAGCAAGTTTAACCGGTTCCTGTTCTTTTCAATAAGCCAATAAATTGCACTTATAACTATTTTGCTGTGAAAAACAAGACTAATTACAAGATAATTTCAGAGGATATTCAATTCCAGCAACTCTAATCGAGAAATGATAAATGAGACTGACAAGAGCACACCATTGATGCCCACACGAGCGTATACAAAAAATATAGTTTACCAGAGAGATCTTGCGCGAGAAATAAAATATGAACCATATTAATTTAATATTTTTAATTTTATTATTATGTTTTCTTGGAGCAATTATAATCTATTCTTTGGTATTTTGTTTGTTCATTTTCAGAAATATTGGACTACATCGAAGAGTATCACACTGGCAGTGATACTTCAAGAATTTTTTTCATTTGTTGTTTTCTTTTATTGTTATTTATTATTTGCCTCTTCGTTTTTTCTTCATTTGTATATTTTTTTTTCTTAATTCAATGTGAATGTCAAACAAAAAAGGTCTCTTCGTATTCCATTCAATCTTATAATGTCTCCGTTGCAACGCACGGGCACAATACTAGTATATATATATAGGGTCCGGCTAATTTGCTGCCGGCAGCATTTTAGCCGGAGGTGCTGCCGCCCTTTTTTATTTTTGTGATGTCCAAACAACAAATTCAAACTGTTAGATGTTTAATCTATACTATAATCTACTTAGAGACCAAATTTTACATTTTTTGGAATTTTTTTACTATTTATTAAGCTGGTTTGAAAAGTGTTGATTTCAGTAAATTTCTGCAGCATTGAAATCAGCGGTTTTCAAACCAGCTTAATATATAGTAAAAAAATTCCAAAAAATGTAAAATTTGGTCTCCAAGTAGATTATAATATAGATTAAACATCTAATAGTTTGGATTTATTGTTTGGACATCACAAAATAAAAAAAAACAGCGGCAGCAAATTAGCCATAGCCTATATATATATATATATATAACAGGTATGAAATATGTTTTATCCATATCTTTACCCCTTTAGATAACAAAAAGTCTTTATCTGCATCCGTACTCGATAAGTTCACGAAAAGAAATTTTATCCATATCTATCTTACTGAATATGATATGGATCGGATAAATGAATAAAATAGTTTCATTGTTTAATAAAAGTAAAATACTATAATGTACCTACCTAGAACCATTTGACCTTTGTCATTATCTCAAAACACCCAAAATCTTTGACTCTTTCCAAACACCCCAAGTAAAACCTTTGTCATTATTTCAAAACACCCTAAGTAAAATACTATAATTTATTTTCTCTCTCTTCTGAAATTCCTCATGTACTTTTCAAACTAGAGATACTTAGCAAACCACCTCATCGAGAGGATCTTTTTTTCTTTTTCTTCTTTCATATTTTTCTTAAATATTACAGTAAGTATTACCTATGAAAAAATAAAATAAAATAAATGCGAGGGGAAACGGGGCAGGGGAAAATTATTAGTGACATACACATAAATAAAATAAAAATATAATATTTTTCAATTTATCTTCAAATCAATATTCTTTTTAAATTAATCTTTGTAATCACTAATTGAAATCATTTTTTACAACTTTGTTCTATTGAAATGAATTAAACTCTTAAACTGTAATTCCTATCATACCCAAAGTACATCTAATATGTATTGTTAGATGACGAGGGTTCTAATACCTCATGCATTTCATACCTCATCACTACTCATATTTCATATTTTCATTTTTAAAATTCAAACTGCCTATCCAAACCTCTCAATATGATATCTATATTAAAATATGCTTGGAGATGAAATTTTATAATTTTATAAATTTTTTACTATTATTTAAGATGGGTAGAAATCAAGGTTCTAAATAGCGTTTATCGCGTCATAGCGGGAAGCCGAAAAAAAAATCTATAGCGAATAGCGTCGCTATAGCGAAAGCTATGCCACATAGCGTTTTTTTATTTTTATAAAAATTATATCATATATTTGTACTAAATATCAACATTATCTAAGTCTCATAGAATAATAAATAACATCAAATTGATTAGAAAAATATAGTATTCATATTGAACCAATACAAAGTCCAAATTGCGACTCAAAATATCCATAGTATTACTAATATCATAAACTATCGATCTTTTTCTATTCAAAATATATTCAGCATCATGACATAATCTATCTTTTTTCTATTTAAATTTCAAAATAACCTAGACATCATGGCATAATTAATTATCTTAATCTATTCAAAATATTCAAATTACCATATAGTAAGTATCATTTTGTTACTTCAAGAAATATCTTAATATATTTAATCTGAGCCTTTATTTAAAGCCCATATAAATTAAAAAAAAAACAGCTCATGTTGCATAGCGCGCTGTAGCTTCCTTATTTGATCTCATTTAATAATTAATAATTTTTTTATGAAAATAATAATTAATAATTTAATATAAAGCTTAGTACGTCAATTATAAAAAAAATCACGGTTAAAATCCAATCTGAGCCTTTATTTAAAGCCCATATAAATTGAAAAGAAAAAAAAAACAGCATGTTGCATAGCGGACGCTATTTGCGCTACACGCTATGCGCTATAGCGTACCGCGATTACCGCTATAGCGTCTGTAGCTCAAATAGCGTGTTTTAATTGCATAGCTTAGCGTTTAGGGTCCAAAAACGCTATAGCGCGCTATTTAGAACACTGGTAGAAATCATTGTTTTTGAACGGTTTAGAAACAGCAATTTTGTACCTATTTTAAAAAATAGTAAAAATAATTGAAAAATTATTAAATTTCATCTCCAAGCATATTTTAGTATGGATATCACGTTGAACGGTTCGGATCAACAGATTTGACTTTGAAAATAAAGATATGAAATATAAAGTATGATAAAGTATGAAAAACATGAGGTATTGAATACCTCTTCTTGTTATATATCATATTAATTTGAAGATTCTCAACTTATAGATGCAAACTGTGATCGCTATAATAGTTTTATATCGATTGTGTATTATTATAATACACAATCGATATAAAACCGTACTTATAATAGTTTTACAAAGACAGGTTAATACTTTATGAAGTTTACAAAGATGAATTATAATACTGACAAAATCTATGATGATCATTAAGAGGGGATAAATTCATATATATATTAAGTCATAGATTGATTTTTTTTTCCTCAAAAAAGGAAGTCGTTGATTGACTTGATCAAGTTAAGGGTCACGTGAAAACTGAGATGTTACTTAATTAGAAGAGATCGACCATTGTCTGGTTTTTGGTGTGACCAGAGAATCCATAATTAATATAACCATCCTAATCATCGAAAGTTTGTTACTAGTGTTTAGAATAATAAGGGGGGATTTCATGTATAGTACTCCTCAAAATATTACGTATTCATCTCTCTAAAGTTCATAACATCATATTACCCTTCTAAATTTTAAAAACTCACGTATTTATCCAATATAATGACTTTTTTATTAAAAACTCATTTTAAATTTATAAAATATCTATTGACACTTGTTTAAAAAATATAAAAATGCAGTATGTTTACGAGAAATATTCAGTTTTTTAATTGATCGGTTGTTAGATCAAATAATTCATTTTCTTGCTTGTGTATGTATAAATGTCACTTTATGCTTCACAAGTAGAGAAATTAAACCATTTGTTCTCGAAATCCAACCATTTAGAAGACAAGACATTTTCTTACACTGATTATATATTTTTTTAATAAAAGGTAAAATAGGTACTTTATAAATTTAAAATGAGTTTTAATAGAAAAAACAATAAATTGGATAAATTTGTGACTTTTTAAAATTTAGAATGGTAAAATTGATATTATGAATTTTAGAGAAGGAAATATGTAACTGTAATTTCGAGGTTTTTTTAGGTTATACATGTTGTGAGGTTTTAAAGATGTACTATATAACATTCAAAAGTTGATAGATAATTAAAAAAGTCAAATTGAACAATCTTTTTTATCAATCTATCTAAATAAGGTAAAGAAGATGTATAAGATCTTTATTTTATTTATATATTTTTTAGATATTAATATCTGTAATGAGTAATGACACTTTGTCAAAGAATGTGGCCGGTATCATAATATAACCTCTATCCCCAAAAACAAAAAAATGAAACACAAAACAAGAAGAAAATGAAATACATACATTTTTATTATAAGATAAATTTTCCGTGGTAAATCGGTATTTGGATGAAAAGCGAAAAAATCAAAGCTATCATTTGTCAATCAATCAATTCTATAACCTATCAGTTTTTCGAATCATAATCATTTTAGTAATAATCTAAATAGCGTGTTATAGTGACATTATAACACCGATGCTAAAGTATTTTCGAACTATAAAAGCTATGGCACAATCAGTATTATAGCGCACTATAGCAACATAATATGAACATAGCATTGTTTTTTTATCTATCCCGCTATGACAATATAAACACTATTCAAAACACTGAGTACTACGTTACATATGAGATTTAAATATGAAGAATGAAAATCGAAGAAAAAAATATGAACTGCATGCAGTATATTAATTTATTCACAATTTATTTAATTTCTTGAAAGAATAAAAAAATCAATCAAATTTCCTATATATCATAACAACAATTGTCATCTATGAACAAATTGAATTTTTAATTACATAATAAAATTTGAAAAATGAAGCCAATTAATTGGTACTTCAGCAGCGTGGCATGTCGTGAGGCCGAGGTAACATTTTAGCATTGGTACTGTTACCGTTCTTGGTTATGAACACCATATCCATTCCCCAAACTGTGTGGCGTTCGAAGTGGCAGTGCATGAACCAGACACCGGGATTTGCCGCCCTAAAACGAATTGCTGCCCAACCATTCTTTGGCACACCAATTGTGTTCTCATAAGGCGGATCAACCAAGTTGTAAGACAAAGGATCTTTTTCCTTGTCAAAAATACCAAATCCTTTGCCAACAACATAAAAGCTGTGGCCGTGCAAATGCATGGGATGATTCTCGCCACCGAGAATATTAGTCCCCTGAAACACAATCTCCACTGTTGTATTGTACTCTAAAACCTTCACTTTTGTGGACTTTTGTGTTAGGTAAAGCTCCTGTGGAATGGTGTCCCCGGTAAAGTTAAAGAAAACCGGCGGTTTGTTAGGAAAGTCCGGTGTGTAGACATCAGGAATAGAGTAATAGTATGCATCTAGAACATCAATTGGCGGGTTCTGGAAACTAGCATTGTTTAGGCTAGCAGCAAGCTTGTCGCCCAATGGACCGGTGCAGTTAGAGTTTCCGGAGCAAGGAACAACATTCACAGCTATTGAGATATACATGTGCTCATCAATTGTTTTTGGCACATCAACTGGGTGGTCCCAGCTAGCTAGAGAGCGTATCCCGTCAGTAAATGCGGTTGCCGCATTTGTGTCATTGATTTCTGGTAAAGAGGCTAAAAGGGGAACTGTTGCGAAAGTATTTTCGTTAGTTTTGTATTCTAGAATGGCAGTGGCGACAGTTTGGTCGAATCTGACAGCTGTGTTACCATTGTAAGGACGGGTTGCTATGTAATACCGAGAAGGTGAAGAGGAGTCCTTTAGCTGGTCAGCCTTTAAAAGAAGGTCCATTGTTTGTCCTGGGGTAATCATAATATAGTCGGTTGCGTACGGCTTGGTGTAACTACCATCGGTCCCAACAACAGTGAGTTTGTGATTAGCAATGGCGAAGAAATATTCATTGCTCAAGGCTGCATTGATCACACGGAGTAAGTAGGTGTTGCCCTGCTTCACTTCAACCTTAAAAGTATCTGCAATAAATTGAGATTGATTCTGTTAGCTTTGAAGTTTCAATTTCCAAAACAGTCAGTTTGAAATCAAAATCGTTGAATCCTTGTCTATTTACTCAACTTTCTTTGAACTGCAATTAAAATATCTTTAGTTAGACATAGAAAACCAACATACCATTATGTGAGCATGGAAGGAAGTCGCCGGGCTGGCCATTGATGGTGTTGGCATCCGAAGGATCAACGTCGCCTCCAGTTGCTAATGCCTTTTGTAGCACTTCATTTACATCAGCATTCCACCACTCTCCCAAAATGAGGGTGACCTCCTTGTCAGGCTTGGGGAAGGGGAAGGTGCTTCCTTTCATCGGGTGAATGACCATTGCGCCATGAACAGTGGCACGATCAAAATCGGAGTGTGCATGCCACCAGAGCGTGCCTTCTTCTTCTGTGAACTGAATCCGTTGTGTGAAGTTGGCTCCTGGTTTGATCGGGCATTGCGTGATGTACTCTGGCCCGTCTGACCATGGGTTTTGTGGTTGGTCAACACCATGCCTGACACAAATTTTTTTATAAAACTCAGTCGATTTTCCTTATTTTTCATTAATTGCGGATATAATTAGGTTTGATCAATTTATATATATACCAGTGAATTGTGATGTTCTTGTTTCCTTGGTTGATGACCTTGACAATAACAGTGTCGCCTTTGCGTGCATAGATGGTGGGGCCTGGGTACTGGCCATTGACGGTAAGGATGTTCTTGGTGCTGCAGAGCCTGGTGCATGGAGTTTCTTGTATCTGCAAAATAAATAATTAAAAAATAGTGTTTAATTACGAGTGGTTACTTATAGTTGAATTAGTCCTCAACTGGTTGAAGTATTGGTAATCAGAAATATACCAGTTCACTGAATTGATCGTCAAGCAAAGATATGAATATATATGATACATGCATGAATGAATGAGACGAGCATATATATATATATATATATAGTTGAAATTTTCCTTTCTTTAAAGGTGCGTACGTTGACTTTTATCAAATCTCGGAATTTTTTACTCAAGCTGTGCCTACGTTCCTATGTATTCATTATACATTTCATGCATACTAGAATATGCCACGCTTGTGTCATTTTAATATGCTTCCATAAACCGTAATTACCAAATGCATATTTAATATATATAATACGGGCACTTACAATGAAAGTGTGGTGATGGATCTTGGCAAAGGCGGGAACAGCAAAAACAACGCATAGCATAAGAAAATGCATTAACTTGAGCAGGTAAACACTGCCTGATCCCATCTTATTTCGGTAATTACACTAGAAGAAAAATGAAGCGAAAATGACACCAGTAAATATAGCAAGCAAGGATCGATCTATATATATCAGATGACAAGAAGCACAGCAATGCAAACCTAATTTCTTGAACTGATGATCAGTTTGTATTTGCTATGTACAGATTGGATCTTTTTTTTTTCTTCTCTGAAGTAGCTGTGGAGATTTGATTTAATTAATTTGGATAGATCGAAGAGCACATGTGTTAAGGTATTTATAAGAGAGGCCATGCAGGTGCAGGGGCAAAGCATACAGCCTTTTTCTTTACCTATTCTATTACGCGCGTCTTTCATACGCGGTGCATAGACTAAGAATTATATGCGATATCTATAGTTTGAAAAGTATACGAGGAATTTCAGAAGAGAAAATAAAATATCTGGGACTCGGCCACCTATCCTCTTGAAAATGTCAACAAGTTTGGATGTATTGAGATAATGACGTCAAAGCTAGATCAAGTGGTTCCAGGTACATTTTAATTATATTAAACAATTGATGGGCGAGGTCAAACCGTCAAAGTAGAGCTTGCGTCAGACATTTTTCGGCTTTGTTTCGTTCAATTTTCGTGTATAATTAAAGCCAATCTAGTAGTAAATTATATTTTGAATCCCATTTGTGCTCGGAAAGTTGCTAACACATGCGCGCAAAAGCAGGATTTATGAATGATACCACCAGCACTAGTGGCGTCCTTCTTTATATTTTATTACGTCATATGAATAAGGCAATACGGAACATGCCTAGACGTGATGTGATAAATATGCTGTGACTTGGTCATATAACATAACGTGACATGATTAATTTAATTTTTATGTGACGTCACGTAACGTGAACAAAATGATAGCAGATTGTCATGGCACGTGTGGTCACGCCGTGACGACACGTGACGTGACATAACGTAAATTAGTTATGTCAAACTTTTATTTTCTATTTTAATTTAAATTATTGAATATTCAAAAATAGATATCAAAAAAGTATGAAAATTTCTAAAATAAATAAATAATGTTGTAAAGTTTTTTTTTTAAGAAAAGTGGTTGGGCAGTTGAAATTACTTTAAAAATTCAAATTACAAATATTTACTAGACTAAACTAGAAAAAATAAAAACCAATACTACATTAAGACACAATATAATAATTTAGGGCAGTTAATTTAATTAGGTAGTAGTTAAAAGAAGAATACTATAATTTTATTTAATGTTGTGTAATTGAAGTTTAATTATATAGACAGGTTAATACTGTCAAAATCTACGATGATTAATTAAGACAGGGGGGGCAATATAATAAGTCATAGGTTGACTTTATCAAATTGTGGGCATGCACAATAATATCACGTGAGAACTGTGAAGGACCATTTCTTGTTATTGGTGTGACCATGCAATACATAATTAATATCACAATTCACAGTTAATATATATATGCCAATCATCTAAATTTTGTTACTAGGTTTTACTAGAAGAGCTTTTTTTTTTAAGTTTTACAAGAAGAGATTAATTAATTAGCTAGACCTTTGATCCAAAATTATCTTGGAGCTCAATTGAACGGGTCAATATTAAGCAGCCACACATGGTGTGCATCTCTTTTCGGCCACAGCAAAATTTTGAATAATTCTTTAGGCAGCTTTTTTTTTTTTTTTTACCAGATCAAAAAACACGCAGTTTAATTTGGCAGCTCCAAATTAACGAGAGTTGAATTTTTCCTCTGTCATTAAACTTTCTCGTATTAATTGTAGTTGGACTCTGTCTAGCCTAATTAAATTGAATCTAGTCATAAAAAGTAATATTATGGGTGTGAAAGATTGAAATCCTATTGAAAAATTATTTTTAAATAATAGAATATTGGATGGCTTGATCCAACCCTCTTGTAAAAAAATCACTAGCTGGCTTTCATTTCAAAGATTTGACAAGTTTGTAAATATTTTATTTTTTAAAGTAGTTTCAATAAAAGTAGCTGCATTTATGGTCCAACTAAGGAAATCAATTTCTATTGGCTGAAAAGTACATCGGATTGATGCATATATATATTCTATTTATTAGTTTTTCCTTTATTATCCAAACCAAATAAAGGTCAATTTTGTCTCTTACATATATTTACAATTAATTACTAACGCGGCTCCAAAACGAGAATTGGAATTTTGTACATCTCTACTTTCGGCTTTTGTTGAAAGTCAAGTAATTTTAATTATGTAGATGAGATATATAATGATCAAATAAAGAAATGAAAGTCAAGCTTGTTGAAAGTCAAAATGATTAATTTGATTTACTCTTTTCGTATAACAGATCCATTTAAAGGGAGGCAGGAGCCTCATTTAGAGCCTCAATGTGTCTTCATTATTATTGGGCCACAAAAGTGAGCCCAAAAAAACAAAATGAAAGAAAATTTGAAATTTTTAATTCTAAAACGCTGTATACTATTATAAATTGTACAATGTTAGCTATGCATATTTTATTCCTGCTTTTTAAGCACCAAAAAATGTTCTTTCTGTCAGTTTTCTTCAAGTTTATTCTCGGTTGACAAATTTGATATCATTTAAGTGGGAGACTTCTTTTAAGTTTTGTAAGGGTAGATATGATTAAAAAAAAATTGGAGAGAAAAAAATATATAATTTTCATATAAAAGGGAGAAAATATAAAATATTGGAGTTTTGGAATGACATGTAAAAATTCTGCTTTTATGAAAGGCATAAAACATAAATCACTATTTTTTTAATTTTCCAAATTGCATATTAATTGGCTGATCAAATCAGAACTTCAATCTGCCAATTACTTGCTCTCTCTATTTTGCAACTATTAATAACAGATGTAAAAAGTAAAAAACTATTAAGAACAGATGTGACATGACACAACACAACTAAGAAGTTTTGAAACTAAAATTACTTAGTAGAGATTATGAAAGTTTAAGAGTATTATTTTTTTAACTATTCAATGAATCATTTATTTATATTTAGTTTTTTTTTTGTGCTTGGTTGGTATTTTTTTAATTATATATTTTTATAATTGTTTTTTTTTTCTGAAGTATAGCAATGCAGTATAGACTAGTGTTGTAAAAAAAGGCATTAACGGCCGTTTAATCGTTAACGGCGGCCAAACCGTTACGAATACACTTAACATATGACTTTTTGCGGATTTTTTCGTTTAATCGGCCGTTTCTTGTTTAATCGTTCATTTATTCCCATTTATTCCCGTTTATTTCTGTTTATTCCAATTTATTTCAGTAAATATTTTTTTCACATTGACTTTTTTTTATGTGATAGTGTGTGATAATAGGTTTTATAAATCATGTATTGCAATTTTGTTTGTGCTTTGACATACATTTAATATTTTTTTACATATATTTTTTCTTCTTACTTATTTGAAAATTGATTAATTCTGTCACACCCCAAATCCACCGGGTCTGACAGCCTGCCGCGTGTATAAATCAGGCGTCACATATACACGCAAGGCAGTGGATCTTTTATATGCATTACCAATATCCTCACTCGCTGCGTCCGCATAAAATAACCTGAAAATAATCGGGAGGGTGGGGGTGAGAATAAATTCTCAGTGCGAATTTGCCACAGTTTAGACTATTGGACTTGCAATCAAACTCTATATTCAATAATGAAACCCAAACAATAACAATGCAAACAGATATACATATAATCATAAATAACAGAATGCCAGTGCTCGACAACAGTTAAATCAACCTGAAACACAGTTCACGGAATTTCCAAGATGAATCTCAAACACAACATATCTTTTGGCTTAACTCGATTCCTAACTCAGTTCAGTAGGGCTTGTAGCAATTACAGATGTTCTTTCGAGCTGAACCTTTATCAAACCCACATCTGTAGGGTTACTGACACCTACAGATGGCCAACCGCTGGACCCTTTATCTGACACCCATCTGCAATCGCTTGGCTTAACAGTTTATTAAGGTCTGGTTTGAATCATATAAAGAAAATCCTCTCTGGAATCATTCCAATAGTCGTAATATTCAATTGACCTTTCAAATGCATTAACACGTAGGAGAATGCCACCGAGCCATAGACGTTACACATGTCACCCACGATTTCCAATCACATCTCATAACATAATCACCCTCCCTCGTCCCAACCGGTACTGGGAATATCGAGGGCCGTTCACCTAAGGCCATTTAGGATCCTGGGAATCCAAGTCAGCATACAGCCCGACTTGGCAAATTCATTGGATCCAAGTGCTTAACTTCGTAAATCCATTCACATACACATCAAATCATTTAGTTCGTGGTGACTTTCAATCAAAATCAGATCACAATAGATCAACATAACCTATAACCATACCAGCATGCAAATCATTCAATTCAGATCAATTCGAGTTTAATTTGATTGGGCTATGCAAATGCTCTACACAATTCAGATGCAATCAATGATATTCAACATGACAAACGAATACACAGTTTAATTCCTGAAAATAAAGTATCAAACAAGTCCAAGAATCCCGCACCTTATTATGACGAGCGTACCGCTTAATTACGGATCGGGCGTCTCGAATTACCTCGCGATATCTGGCTCGACTGAGCCTACACCGAAGGAGAAAAATGTCGGAAGAAATTGATCGGGTCCGAGGGTTTCGTCTCGCCTTGCGGCCATCTCACTCGAGCACAAGCAAGCACCAAGGCAGCACCAAGCCGAACCAGCACGGCATCCCGCGAGCACCGGGTCAGTACCGAGCCAACCCCTCAACCCTAATTTCTAGGATTTCATGAGAGAGGGGGGGCAGAAACCGAGAGAGAGAGGGGGCGGCTATGGCTCTCATGGGCAGAGAGGAAGAGTGGAGAGATCAGCGGCGGGTTCGGTGGGGTTCGCCGGCGACGGGAGGGGGCGGAGCCCCTGTCCCTTTTCTTCCTTTGGCGCAACAGAGAGGAAAGGGGGGTGTGTCACGGACAGGAAGGGAGAGGAGAGAAAGAGAGAAAGGTTTTATTATTTGGACTGCTTTAAGATTCGTGTTGAACATATCTAAATGGCTTGAGATTTTCCAAAAAAAAGTCACGCAAATATGAGATAAGTCAGATGGTGTGAAAATTATGGACCCGAATTCTTTATTCAATGGGTTTAATTCCCTTCACTCATCAATTCAAATCCATGGATAGGATGCCTTTAGGATTCGTGCTAGATTTAATCCAAAGGTTCAACCAATTTCATAATTTCAATATGAACTCATTTAATTCAAATTCAAAGGTTGAGATAACTTCAATGTCTGTGCTATGATAACATCCAATGGTTAAAACAAATTCAGAATATAATATAGTTCATGAATTTGAATTTTAAAGGTTATGATGATCTAAATATTTGTGTTAGATCGAATCGAACAGTTCAGACAAATTCTGATTTTTAATATATGGTCTCAATTGGTTATTTTAAGACGTTCTATGTTACAAAAATTAGAATCAAGTCTCGTAAAATTTATCATATATTCGTTATAATATTTCAGGTGTTAAATTCTAAATTTCAGATTCGAATAATTCGATCTCCTTTTATATAATTATATATATTCAATTAGTTCTCTAAAAATTCAAAGGAATTGTAACGGATTTTCTAAGTTTCTAATTTACCGAATGATTATAATTTTATTCCTAGGGATATATTCTATTTTATTTCTAAATCTCTAAATTTTATTATACTTAATTTCATACATTATTTATATTACGAAATTTTAGTTTCGTTTTAGTCGGTCGGAAAATTTCTGAACGATCGTTAAGTTAATTAAACTTTTTATTTAAGCCAATTGATCGATTTAATAATTTAATCATGTTTTCAAATTTCGGATTGTAACATTCTTCCCCCCTTAAAATAGATTTCGTCCTCGAAATTAAAAACTCAAAATAGAAAATAATATCTTTCTTCATCTAAAATAGTGAGACCAAAAATTTAGATGTATAATTTAACCAATTTAATTAATTGTATAAATTCACCACGCTTCCGCTGCGCTACTCTGATTGTAATATTTTGTACGAAAATTTCATGAAGTACATTCAAAATAATTACTATTAATTGCCATTCGACAAGAATTATGATTTCATTCAAAAATTATTTAGCTGGTACCACAACATTAAGAGTATTCTAAAATAATTATTTGTGAATTTATTGTTACAAGTTTATCACAATTATAAAACAATATAATATTTTGCGTACACACGATAACAAATTCATATCACTCTCATAATTGTTTGGTGCCACTTTACTTTTGTCGTTAAACATTTATACGTAACTATATTAGAAAACGATATATTTTTCTAACAAAGTTTACCATATATGTTCGTACCAAATATCACTAAATAATCTAGTTAGATATTCTTAATAGATGTTTACTTAAAATGGTTCACAGTCCAAACGTCTTGGTACTATAACTATCATGGAAATTTATATGTTAGAGTTTGGATTATATTTTCAAAGTGTTACCATTGCATCTTAAACTCTTATTTTATATCTATATATGAGTGTATTAAAAATATAATACCCTATTCGACTTCCATTAAGATATGTCGTTAATAAACAAGGGAATTTTCGTAAACGATAATAATGACTCGATTGAATCTCAGTGATCTTTATACTGGTCTTTACATAAGTAATTATAAACCATAAGTATATATTAGTGTACATATGCAATACTCTTAACCAATAAGGCACATATATGCAACGACTCCATAAACCAAGAAAGCCCTAAAATAAATCATATTTAACCAACAAAACTATTGATGCATATGCAATAATCTTATAAAGATTACCTACTAATTATTTCCAATGAATTAAAAACAATTTTCTAATAATATGTAAATCTATAAAGTTTGAAGTAAATCAATTCAATTCATTTTTACTGTCCAAAACAATATCTGTTATGTCCTCGAGTGAATTCCTTTTACTATTAGTTTTGTAACAATTAACATTGTGCTAATGCCATAATAATATCAAAACTATCAATATTCTTTTCTCTATGATTATTAATATTTATTGGAAAGAAACTATCATTACTTTTAATATAATATGTCCCATACATATAAACCTATCTAGCGGGTTTTATCTTATTTATTTTTACAAGTCTTATAATTAAAACTTTTCAGTTTGATTGTCCTAACAAGATCTACTCACAGCACTCTACAGAAATACACTTCATCAGATTTTAGGTTTCACTGTTTGATCAGATCATATTTCAAATCACATCTGGAGAACAAGAAGAAAACAAATGTTAACTCATCTCAGTATCAATGAACGGTGCAACAATTTTGAACAGATTTCACAATCACGAAAGGAAACTAATGGATTCAAGGAATCAAAATTTTGAGTCACATAATTAAATTATTTTCGATTCATGCTTAATCATTAAAGATTCAATTTCAATATATTTATATATTTTCTTGTATTTATACTTTGACAATCTCTTCTTTTATATACATATTCACCAGAACGTTACTATTTACATTTAGATCAACCATTATAATACGGTCTAGTCTATAATATATTTTCATAGAAATATACCTATGTCATCGATAGTTATACGTAATCGTCAAAACTAAATTTTGTTTACATTCATTCTCAATATATGTAACAATTTACTTTAACAATTCATAAGCATACTTATAGCTTTAGTACGTATTGACAACTCTATTTTCAATTAACTGATAGTCACTACTGTCCAATACCAATGCCAATACGAACTCAATTCCACTCACTCAATCAATTACTTGCATAAACATAAACATAAACAAAAATTTTCCTTAATTAACACTTCAAGAGTCACTATTATATTTTCATAAGAATCGATCATGCTCAAGTGAACAGAGAAGATATTGTTATCAATATGTTCTACATTTAATTTCTGCCCATGTATCTATCACCTTATTTCTGTTTGCTTTCAACAAAATGAAACATTTAAAATAATATTAGGCTTATGTTGTATTCAAAGAAAATTAACTACATATTATAGCATCATTTAAAACTGAACCCCCATTTCTTCCTTTATCATTTGCTTAACGGTTATTTCATTTCTATAACAGTTATCATCATAAAATATTAAGTATTAACCAATCCATTACCCATATCTACTTTTAAATTTCCAGTTTTCCGTTCCACATCAATTAGGATATATCATTAATAGAGTTGACAATAATTTCATAAACAATACTAATATTTCGATCCGATCTCACTAACGTTCCCTCAACAGCAAATGAGTTATTGGCACTGCATATTCATGCTCTGATACCATCTTAACTGTCACACCCCAAATCCACCGGGTCTGACAGCCTGCCGCGTGTATAAATCAGGCGTCACATATACACGCAAGGCAGTGGATCTTTTATATGCATTACCAATATCCTCACTCGCTGCGTCCGCATAAAATAACCTGAAAATAATCGGGAGGGTGGGGGTGAGAATAAATTCTCAGTGCGAATTTGCCACAGTTTAGACTATTGGACTTGCAATCAAACTCTATATTCAATAATGAAACCCAAACAATAACAATGCAAACAGATATACATATAATCATAAATAACAGAATGCCAGTGCTCGACAACAGTTAAATCAACCTGAAACACAGTTCACGGAATTTCCAAGATGAATCTCAAACACAACATATCTTTTGGCTTAACTCGATTCCTAACTCAGTTCAGTAGGGCTTGTAGCAATTACAGATGTTCTTTCGAGCTGAACCTTTATCAAACCCACATCTGTAGGGTTACTGACACCTACAGATGGCCAACCGCTGGACCCTTTATCTGACACCCATCTGCAATCGCTTGGCTTAACAGTTTATTAAGGTCTGGTTTGAATCATATAAAGAAAATCCTCTCTGGAATCATTCCAATAGTCGTAATATTCAATTGACCTTTCAAATGCATTAACACGTAGGAGAATGCCACCGAGCCATAGACGTTACACATGTCACCCACGATTTCCAATCACATCTCATAACATAATCACCCTCCCTCGTCCCAACCGGTACTGGGAATATCGAGGGCCGTTCACCTAAGGCCATTTAGGATCCTGGGAATCCAAGTCAGCATACAGCCCGACTTGGCAAATTCATTGGATCCAAGTGCTTAACTTCGTAAATCCATTCACATACACATCAAATCATTTAGTTCGTGGTGACTTTCAATCAAAATCAGATCACAATAGATCAACATAACCTATAACCATACCAGCATGCAAATCATTCAATTCAGATCAATTCGAGTTTAATTTGATTGGGCTATGCAAATGCTCTACACAATTCAGATGCAATCAATGATATTCAACATGACAAACGAATACACAGTTTAATTCCTGAAAATAAAGTATCAAACAAGTCCAAGAATCCCGCACCTTATTATGACGAGCGTACCGCTTAATTACGGATCGGGCGTCTCGAATTACCTCGCGATATCTGGCTCGACTGAGCCTACACCGAAGGAGAAAAATGTCGGAAGAAATTGATCGGGTCCGAGGGTTTCGTCTCGCCTTGCGGCCATCTCACTCGAGCACAAGCAAGCACCAAGGCAGCACCAAGCCGAACCAGCACGGCATCCCGCGAGCACCGGGTCAGTACCGAGCCAACCCCTCAACCCTAATTTCTAGGATTTCATGAGAGAGGGGGGGCAGAAACCGAGAGAGAGAGGGGGCGGCTATGGCTCTCATGGGCAGAGAGGAAGAGTGGAGAGATCAGCGGCGGGTTCGGTGGGGTTCGCCGGCGACGGGAGGGGGCGGAGCCCCTGTCCCTTTTCTTCCTTTGGCGCAACAGAGAGGAAAGGGGGGTGTGTCACGGACAGGAAGGGAGAGGAGAGAAAGAGAGAAAGGTTTTATTATTTGGACTGCTTTAAGATTCGTGTTGAACATATCTAAATGGCTTGAGATTTTCCAAAAAAAAGTCACGCAAATATGAGATAAGTCAGATGGTGTGAAAATTATGGACCCGAATTCTTTATTCAATGGGTTTAATTCCCTTCACTCATCAATTCAAATCCATGGATAGGATGCCTTTAGGATTCGTGCTAGATTTAATCCAAAGGTTCAACCAATTTCATAATTTCAATATGAACTCATTTAATTCAAATTCAAAGGTTGAGATAACTTCAATGTCTGTGCTATGATAACATCCAATGGTTAAAACAAATTCAGAATATAATATAGTTCATGAATTTGAATTTTAAAGGTTATGATGATCTAAATATTTGTGTTAGATCGAATCGAACAGTTCAGACAAATTCTGATTTTTAATATATGGTCTCAATTGGTTATTTTAAGACGTTCTATGTTACAAAAATTAGAATCAAGTCTCGTAAAATTTATCATATATTCGTTATAATATTTCAGGTGTTAAATTCTAAATTTCAGATTCGAATAATTCGATCTCCTTTTATATAATTATATATATTCAATTAGTTCTCTAAAAATTCAAAGGAATTGTAACGGATTTTCTAAGTTTCTAATTTACCGAATGATTATAATTTTATTCCTAGGGATATATTCTATTTTATTTCTAAATCTCTAAATTTTATTATACTTAATTTCATACATTATTTATATTACGAAATTTTAGTTTCGTTTTAGTCGGTCGGAAAATTTCTGAACGATTGTTAAGTTAATTAAACTTTTTATTTAAGCCAATTGATCGATTTAATAATTTAATCATGTTTTCAAATTTCGGATTGTAACAAATTCTTCTTCTATTTATTTATCATATATTTTTCTTACTAATTACTGATGTAATTTTTTCAATTAGTACGATATATTCATTTATGAAACTAAATTGCTATTATAAACTAAATTTAGTGATTTTATGTTAAAATGTTTGATTTCTTTCGCATAATATGTTATTAGTATTTAAAAAAAGTTTAACTCTTGAATTAATTTTTTTATTAAATCATTTAAAGTGCTTATGCATTAAGAAAAAATAAGTGTAGTGTCATGTTATAATAATGAAATTAAGTTAAATTAAGTTTATTTTATAAGTTTAATGAGTTAAATAAATTATTTTTAATAAATCATGATATATATATATATATATATATACATAAATTTAATAAAAAAAAACGTTAAATTGTCCGCATAATTCCAATTAATCGGCTGCATACTGATTAATCGCTTGGCGGTACTCCGTCCGTCCGACGACCGCACACCATTATTTACAACACTGCTGGTATCAACTAAGGAAAAGTAGGGAAAGTGCCCATTCCTGAATTTAATTTTTTTTTTTTTGTTAATCCCTATTACTACTTAATAGTGGCCCATTCTGATATAATATTTGCCCAACTCTGTGACGGACTTGACCCAATTACACAATAACAGCCCATAAAAGGATTAATTATGAATCTATATTATATTCTCCGATAAATGTATTAATTTTTTTTTTTGGTTTAAAGCCCGTAGGCGATTTCATTGATCCAATGATTTACAAAGTAGCTATTACATAGGGTCATGTTTGGTTGTGGAGTAAAGTTAAACCGGATTAAATTTCTTACTCCAAGCTAAATCGGAGTAAGTTAATCATGTTTGGTGGAGTAAGCTAAACCACCTCTTTAGGTGGTGTAAGTTACTCCGGTTTAGCTCAAATCTTACTCCATCTTAAACCGCCTATGTTACTCCTCGTTTGGCTCCTTAAGCGTGGAGTAAGGGATTTACTCCACCTCTTACTCCACAACCAAACATGGCCTAGGTTTCTTTTGTTAAAATTAAGAAGCATTAAAACCTATATATTTTGCTACTTGTACAATCATCTAATTTGCTATGTCAGAAAATAAAAGATAATTGAAGTCAGAGAATGCGAATTGATCTATTCGCGCCCGAATAACAAGTAGGTGGGCCTTCCGATTTTCTTCTCTGAGAATGTAGACACAGCAGTAAGTTCTTTGAGTTGCATATCCCGCGGACTATGCCGCATCGAACCCTTTTTGATGACAAAACATCATCTTCTTTTTGAATTCGACACCGCCCAGAGGAGTTTACAGCCAAGAGGCACTAAATCAAACTAGATCGGGACAGTCACCACTCAAGAGGAGGAAAGAAGAGGGCATTGAATCAAACCGAATCAGGACAGTCACCACCCAACCGAAATGGCACTGATTAAAACCGGAACCGGGAACTGAATCAACCGGACCAGGACAGTCACCATTGAGAAAGGGGGAAGAAGAAGAAAGAGAGAAGAAAGAAGACAACTCGTTGCGTTCTCGTCATCGTCAACAACCAAAATACATACCTTATTCATATATATATATATAGTAGATGCTACGAGCAGAATGAATTCACAAACCCTCAGTCGAACCCGGAAACTCGAGACGAACGGAAAATACAACAAGCGGCGAAATTCTTGAACGAGTCCATTCGCTCAGTTGAAACGCAGCAAGTTGAACCGGGCAGACGAAGAGGGGTGGATAGAGGGGCAGGGTTGAGAGGTGCGAAGGAGCCGGTCGACTCTCAAACCTGCAGCCTGTCTTCGTTTTCTCTCTCTGCGGAGCTCCCTAGGAGGCAGCGGAGCTTAATTCCTATGTCGAAAAAAAAATTAAATGTATTAATTTGGAATTGAATGGTTCAACAGAAATTTTGTTTCTTTCTTCGCTCCAATTACCTCGTCTTATTATATCTGTGATTACAAAAAAAAAAAAAAAAAAAAAAAATTGATAAATACAGAGAAATGCCCCCTTCAATGCCATCGACTTCAAAAATTTAGTATTACTACTGTTTGATTTTGTAGTATGTAGGGCTGGCAAAAAAATTCGAGGTTCGTGATTCGATTCGGTTTTTATTCGGGTTTGATTTAAGTTTAATTCGATTCAAAATGGGTTCGAATTGAAACGAACCAAACCAGGTTCGGTTTGGAATTAATTCAAACGAAACCCAAACCTAGCCTAGTTCGATCGAAATGAGTTTTATCATTTTTATGGTTCGAATCTCATAATAACACCGGCCGTCCATTTACCTGATGAAATTAAAATCCAAGATAGAGAATCATAATTTAACTTAGCTGACACTCCATCGCTCTTAAATCTCAATAACCTAGTTCTCTCTCCACCTCTCCCTAACTCACTCTCCCTCTAGCTCTAAAATCTAGCCAACGCTCTCGGCGACTGGCTGTCTCTCCGGCTGTCACTCCTCTCTCTGGCCTAGATGACTGTCTCTCCTCTCTCTTCGGTCGTTTCTCATAGTTCATACCAGGAAAGCCGTCTCTGATGTATTTTTTCATGAACAATTTTTCAACTAAAAAGCACTCATTTCATAGTTCATACCGGTAAAAGGAAGCCATGTGAATTGTCCCGCAAGAAAAAAATAATGTATAAACTACCGATATAACTAGGACTGCTAAAAAATAATTTAGTTCGTGATTCGATTCGGGTTCGATTCGAAAAATATGTAGTTCGCAATTAATTCGATTCGAAATAGGTTCGGTTCAAAACGAATCAAACCAGGTTCGGTTCGAAATTAATTCAAACCAAACTCAAACCTAAGGTAAGTTCGGTTCGGTTCAGTTCGTTGCCACCCCTAGTAGTATGTATAGTTTTTTGTTATATGGAAAATACCGCTTATTAGAACTTTTTATATTTTTATATTTGTTGAATCTTTCTGCTTACTCCTGATTGAAATTCTTGTTACGCCACTGTACCCTTCAATCAGAATCCAGTGGAGGTTGTTGTTCATACCTTCTTTACATGTGCATTTGCGAAGACCATTTCTTGTATTTGGGGTGATCAGTGAATCCATATTTAATATCACAAATTCACAATTAGTGCCAATCATCTAATTTTTGTTACTAGGCTTTACAAGAAGAGGTTAATTAATTAGCTAGGCGCCTAGATCTTTGATCCAAAAAATCTCTTTGAGCTCAATTGAACGGGTCAATATTAAGCAGCCACACATAGCGTGCATCTCCCGATTTTTTTATTAATATCCAAAAAATAAATAAAATTTTAAAAAATATCCAAATCCCGACTGAATTTCGAAAACTACCCAAACCGGTTATCAAATAACCGGATTTGGGACAAATTTCCGGTTAATGGATTCCCGGACTCAAAACAATATATCCGGTTAACCATTAACCGGAAAGTTATATTTTTTTTATAAAAAAAATAACATATCCGGTTAATGGTTAACCGGAAACTTGTATTTTTTTTTTTAAAAAACAGAAAATTTAAAAAAAAAATTATTTTTTGTATTGAAATATTAGAAATGTTGAATATATTTCTTTAAAAATAGATGAAATATAATATAATTTGATTTATCAGAAAGATTGAAACAAATAACCCGGATCAATATTTTTCAGGCCGGATTTTTCGCGGCAGTAAGAAAAATTAATATATTTCTTTATGTGTTATTGGAAAAAAATAAAAATGCTTAGATTCTGAGTTATTGATCCCGGTTCAAAAGTCACTTCTATGTAATCCAGAAAATATTGTGATCCTTCTAAGACATTTAATTTATAAAAAGTTGTATTTATTTTAATAATTATTTTTTAATAACAATAATTAAATAACTTAAAGTTTTTGTTTTTTTTCAAAATAAAAAAGGGGGAATTTCATGTCTCTCAAAAGTTTCAACATTACATATTTATTCCTCCAAAATATTTATTCTGAAAAATTGTACAAAGTCACATATTTGTCCAATCTAACTTATAACATATCAAATATCTCCTAAAATAATTAAATTATATTTTTAAAAGTTTAAAATTTATTTTACAATATTAATTAAGAATGCGTTAACCATTATGTCATTCGTTTATATCTCTTTAGTCTGCCTGAGTTCTCTTCTCTTTAAAGCACCAAACTTTCTACCTCTCTCTCCAAACATGTCAAATCACATATTTCTCTCCGTTTTCCCTCGTCACCTCCCCTCTCATAAATTTGTGTTGCCTTTTGCTGCTTTAATTTTTTTCATCTTTGTTTGGAGAGAGGCATGAGGTTTGACATCTTAGAGAGAAAAGAACTCTAGCAGATCATAATGGTCAATATATTATTAATTAATATTATAAAATTAATTTGAAAGTTTTAAAAAATATTATTTAATTATTTTTGGAGGTATGTTATAGAGTTAGATTACAAATATGTGAGTTATAACAATTTTTAAGGATAAATATGTAATGACTGATTTTGAAGGAATAAATATGTAATATTTGAACTTTTGAGGGATATACATGAAATTCCCCCTTAATATAGTTTCAATTAAAGCAGCTGCATTATGGTGCAATTGCTTTAGAGGAAGTCAGTTTCTATTGGTAAAGTATATCGGATTGATGTATATATGTATTCTATTTGTTTAGTTTTGTCTTTATTATCCAAAAAACAGAAAGGTCAATTTTGTCTCTTACATATATTTACAATTAAATAAGTAAATAACGCGGCTCCAAAACGAGAATTGGAAACACGTAAATCTAGCTCTACTTTCGGATTTTGTTGAAAGTCAAGTCTTTCCAGTTATTTAGATGATATACATGATGATCAAATAAAGAAATGAAGGTCAAAATGATAGATGTGAATTTTCTCGGTTTTCACCGAAATACCGATTTACCACGGAAACTCTTTTCTTATAACAAATCCGTTTAAATGGAGGCAGGAGCCTCGGTGCGTCTTCATTATTATTGGGCCACAAAAGTGAGCCCAAAAGAAACAAAACGAAAGAATTTTTTTTTTAAAATTTAATTTCTGACAAGCTGCATAACACAATCAGAAATTTAGACAAGTTGTTCTGACACGCTGTATAACACAATCAGAAATTTAGACAAGTTGTTCTGACATGCTGTATAACACAATGAGAAATTTAGACAAGTTGTTCAATGTTAGCCATGCATATTTTATTCCTGCTTTTAAGCACCAAAATATGTTCTTTCTGTCAGTTTTCTTCAAGTTTAACCTTGGTTGACAAATTTGATATCATTTAAAAGTAGTAAGACTTCTTTAAGTTTTTTTTTTTTTAGAGAAAAATGAAGGTCACGCCTTCATTAAACTGGCACTAGAGATGTCGTTTTTTACAAGATTTTTGAAATTAAAATACAGTTGTAAATTTAAAACAATTAAGGAAAGCACAGTAATTGAAATTACTGTTTTGAAATGTAAATGCAGAAACAGTAAAATTTATGAACCAAAGCCAATCTTCGAGTGGCTTTGCAGCGAGCCCCTGTCTCTCTCTGATGTTCTGTGAATGACCTCCGAGACTTCTTTAAGTTTTCTAGATGTAGCTATCATAGAAAAATATAATTAGAGAGAAAAATATATAATTTTCATACGAAGGGGAAAAAATAAAAAATATTGAAGTTTTGCAAGGACATTTGTAAAAATTCTGCTTTTATGAGAGGTATAAATCACTATTTTATTTTCCAAATTGCATATTTGCTGATCAAATCAAAACTTCAATCTGCCAATTACTCGCTCTCTTTTGACAACTATTATACGTCCATAAAGTGTATATTTTTCTTTTTCTTCTTGTTTTGTGTTTCATTTTTTATTTTGAGTGTAAAGGTGATATAATTATAGTGGAGTAGAACTAGGGTGTTCTTAAGTTCACTGAGTTTCTTGGTGAACTCAAATCTAAAACCCGTCAAATCGGCTTTAAATAACAAATCTAAACCGTTGAAACCCGTCTACCTTACGGATGATGTGTCTACATGTGAAAATTTGAAACATTCGAATTAATTTAGTATAAAGTCAAGCAGTTAAAAAACATTCAAAAAAAAAATGCATTAAAATTAATTTATTAAACTTCTAATTTTGACTGATTGACTTTATACTAAATTAATTCAAATGTTTAAAAATTTCACATGTAGACGCATCACTCATAAGGTATGCGAATTTTAACGATTTGGATTTGTCATTTAAAACTGATTTGATAGATTTTAGACTTGAGTTCATCAAGAGGCTTAAAATTTCACATGTAGACGCATCACTCATAAGGTATGCGAATTTTAACGATTTGGATTTGTCATTTAAAACTGATTTGATAGATTTTAGACTTGAGTTCATCAAGAGGCTTAGTGAACTTGAGAACACCCTAGTTCTACTCATTATAGTGATATCCGGATTCTTTGACAAGTGTCCATTACGGATGTTAAATCCAAAAAAAAATTACGAAATAAAAATTCAATAATGAGTTGTTGTACCTTTTTATTTTCTTATTAGATGTATCCATTTGTGTGTCGCTTAGTTTTTAATGTATAGTTTGAATTTCATGACTTCATTGAAGATCTAAGTACTATTTAAAGTAGGGTTACTATGCAGCATCAGAATTACCTAAGCTGCTATGAACTTTACCTATTGGATTAGAGAAGAATATTTAAATATATGGCTAGCACTGTTTGTGAGTGCTGAGATTAAAGCATGCAATCCTGTAAGTAGTTATGAAATGGTGTTTTATTGTAGTAAGGCCATTTTGTTTTGGTTAGAAATCATGTTCAGGTTTTTGCAAATGAAACAAAATGTTTTCTCATACTTGTTGATAGCACTGGCATATCTGTATCTGTTGCTTTTTCACCATCAAAGTTTTAGATGTTTGCTTATCGAAATTTTACTTCTGTCAAATATGTGATAATTCTTCCCTAACTTTTCTGCTTTTCTGAAGACATTGGAACTAAAAGGGTATGGTTTTGGCTATTGGGTTTGAATTTGTATGAAGTGGGTAATAAGAGAATTATGTGAGTCATTTTTTAAAAGTTAAGTGTTGTCACATTTTTATAGTTGGGAACAGTTAACCAAAGGGTGTTTAATTAACAGAAGTACCAATTACTAGAATTGTTGTCAGTACAATTATATGTATTAGGTGTAGCTTGGAAAAGAAAATGCAGTGTAAGCTTTGCTTCAGCTACTCATGTTGTATTGCTCTTTAGTTAAAAAAAGTTGGGTTTATATCATTTCATGGTTTTTGTTTACGATCAATTACTTCTTCTTGTTTTCTCTACCCTCTTAAATAAAAAATTAAAAGAATGAGGACGAAGCTGCGAGAAAAGCCGAGGAGCGAAAACGTGCAGAAGATATAGCCACAGGAGCAGTGCAAATGAATGGTCGTGAGCTATTTCTTCACGAGCCTTGGGTCTTTGAGACAGATATTCAAGTAATAGTGATAGTAATAATACTAATACTAATATTAACTATATTCTGCACCAAATTAGAATATTATATACATTTTTCTGGACCTTCTATGCATGTTCAGCCTCAAATAAGCATATTATACATTTATCCTGGTATCTTCTATGAATTCTACCATGATGTCCTAATTGTTTAATGTTATCACTGTATGATTTATTTATTTTCTTTTTTTATTTGTTCTAATTTTTTTCACATAACACTATTGAGAGCTGGTACATTACAGATCTCAAGAGAAGCATTTAGAAGATGAATTTGGTCAAGTTGGTCCTATCAGAAGGTAACTAAAAAAAAATAGTAATTTTTTTTTCACATTTGGTCAATTTGGTACTTTTTTATTTAACTGCAGACTAAATTGTTTAAATTGTTGTGGTACTTTTTCAATGAGCAGAGACGCAGAGTTCATCTTATGCACAATTTATGGTTGGATTGTATTAGTCCAAACAGTAAGGTTAGTAGCATGTTGTCACACCCCGCGGCCACGGGTAGTAACAGTCCCCCGCCGTAAGCATACAACGCCGTGTATGCTTACAAGGCTAATCACAATTTAAACCAAACAACACGCAATTCAAAACAAGTTTCTAATATAAAATCAGAGTACACAGTCTGGATAGTAATAATACAACGAAAGTATCGCATCCGGATACCAACCATGAGGCCTACCCTATATCTATACAACCAACATATCTAGGGTCCTGAGATGGTCAGCTACTATGGCCCACTACTCGCGTGCCTCTCCGGAATCAATCGTACCTGTACCTGTAAAATAACCGGGAGGGTGGGGGTGAGAATAAAATTCTCAGTGCGAATTTGCCACATATGAATTATTGGACTTGCAATCAAACTCTATATTCAAAGATGAAACCCAAACAATGAACAATGCAACAGTTATATAAGAAAACATAAATAACAGAATGCCACTACTCGACAACAGTTAATCAACCTGAAACACAGTTTACGGAATTTCAATATGGATTTCAACACACAACATGTACTTTGGCTTAACTCGATTCCTAACGCAGTTCATTAGGGCTTGTAGCAATTACAGATGTTCTCTCGAGCTGAACCGTTATCAAACCCACATCTGTAGGGTTACAAGCGCCTACAGATGGCCAACCAAGCTGGACCCTTTATCGGACACCCATCTGTAATTGCTGTTTGGCTTAACCATTTCCTAAGGTCCGGTTACAAGTCACCAATACAGGTCAACTTGACACATATGCAAACACACGGACTCAAAGTTACCTATACAGGTCAACTTTGCTAAATCTCAAGCAAATATATCTCAAGCCACACATATAGGTCAGTCTCGCAAATTCTCCCGATCGACGCATAAGTCAGCAGCGTCACCTGAATCCAGCCACCTAAACAGGTCGGTCTGGCAAATTCTACAGATCGACGCATAAGTCAGCAGCGTCACCTGAATCCAGCCACCTAAACAGGTCGGTCTGGCAAATTCTACAGATCGACGCATAAGTCAGCAGCGTCACCTGAATCCAGCCACCTAAACAGGTCGGTCTGGCAAATTCTACAGATCGACGCATAAGTCAGCAGCGTCACCTGAATCCAGCCACCTTAACAGGTCGGCCTGGCAAATTCGTAAACACAGGTCAACGGATAGGTCACCGTTACCTTATCCAGCCACCTAAACAGGTCGGCCTGGCAGATTCATTCACAACAAGCACAATTCATAGAACTAAACAATTAATAACCATACCAACATGCCAATCAACCTTAACTAAAACAATTCAATCATTCTCATTTATGCAATAATCAATATACAGCATGAATTCCAAAATATGCAACAATTAATCATTCAACATGACAAACGAATAAACAGTTTAATTCCTGAAAACAAAGTATCAAACAAGTCCAAGAATCCCGCACCTTATTATGACGAGCGTACCGCTTAAGCTAAGGATCGGACGTCTCGTATGGTCTCGCAAGTTCTTGCTCGACCGAGCCTACACCTATATTATACGTATACTAGGTTTAACATTGGTTCAGGATCGAGGAGTTTAATCGAGTGGTGCTAGGGCTTATACCTTCCCTATTCAATTTCTATGTTTTTGGTATCAATTCGTTCGGTTCATTATTTCTTACCAAAATCCTCTAGGTCCTCGGGACCATACAACTCTCCATTTGGTGACCATCAATCACCGGTTCACTACCTTGGTTCTCGGTTCATTTCAATTTACCGTTTGGTTAACCCTAATTTGGTCAAAACCTCAAATCGGCTGTTAAATGTTCTAAAAATTCACGATCAGGAGGCAACCCTACCGATTACAAGTCTAATTGGTCGGGTTAAGCAAATCAAATCACGATTAGGCCAACTTTCAATTTTGGCACGAAACCCTAGAAATCAGATTTCATAAATCGGAAGAAATCGGGAAAAAGAATGACAAACAAACTAGTAAGAAGTGTAGAGGAACTAGTCCTCGAGCAATTCGAGCACAAATCTCGGGTTTAAAACGAGAATCCGAGAAATCGAGAAAATTCGAGGTTTCGAAAGTAAAAAGGAGAGAAAGAAATACCAAATAGAAGGGTTCGGAGAGATCCTCGGCTGCTTTCTCGGTTCCAAACTTGATTTCTCGCAACAATCGGGAGTCTGAACGAAACAGAAACTCACGGGATCTTTTCCTTCTCTCTTAACCGAAATTCACTTAAAAATGGGGATAATGGTGAAGTGAGAGAGAGAGAAGGTTTAATTTGGGTTTTAGGGTTAAAATTACCCTGAATGCGGATTAGCCAATCCGCACTGCGGGTTACCTAATCCGCACTCGAGACTTAGTCGGTTGTCAGCCGAATCCAGGAAAAGTCCGAGCCTACTGCGGATGAACCTGATCCGCACTGCGGTTCAACCTCATCCGCACTCACTACTTAGCCGATTTCAAGAAAATTCAGTGCAATACAGAAATTCATGAGTGCGGCTAAACTAATCCGCACTGCGGATCCCTCACCCGCACTCACTACTTAGTCATATTTTTGTCAAAATTCCAGAAAAATCCTGAGCCACTGCGGATGAGGTTGATCCGCACTGCGGTCAATCTAATCCGCACTGAGCCCATAAGGTTCCGAAATCTCGAAATTTCGACGCGGTTTCAATTCACAATTAACTTACTTATTTAGGGAAACCTTAATTAAGGTTTAAACTTCCATTTTATTAACACAATTTATCGGTTCTTCCTTTTAAATCATTTCAATTTAATTGTAAAAATTTCGTAACGTAACATTTCTCCCCCCCTTAGAATAAAGTTCAGTCCTCTGAACTAAATTGCGTACCTGATTCGTTGAATAGTTCCGGGTACTTCTCACGAATGGTTTCCTCATGTTCCCATGTTGCTTCTTTAGTCGAATGGCGTCCCCATTTAACCAGGACAAGTTTAATCGTCTTGCTCCGAAGTTGCTGTTCTTTTCGATCCAATATCTGCATTGGCTCTTCTTGATAGGACAAGTCACCTTGGACATGCAGGTCCGAGTGATCAATGCAATGAGACGGATCTCGTACGTATCGGCGCAATTGTGACACATGAAACACCGGATGAACCCGGTCCAATGCTGGTGGCAATGCAAGCTCATATGCCACCGGTCCCATTCGCCTCAAAATCTGAAACGGTCCAATATATCTAGGACTTAACTTGCCTGATACGCCAAATCGGTGTACACCTCTGACGGGTGAAACTCGAAGCCACACGTGATCCCCTTCTTGAAACTCCAACGGTCTTCTATGCACATCCGCATATTTCTTTTGTCGCTCTTGGGCCGACTTAAGCCGACTCAAAACGACTTTCGTCGTTTCAGCAATCTCTTCTAACATCTGAGGCCCGGTAGGTGAATACGTACCTGCGGGTCCCCACCACAGCGGTGTGCGACACTGTTGTCCTGTAAGTGCCTCTTGTGGTGACATTCCGATACTCGAATGTTAGCTATTGTTGTACGCAAACTCTACCAAGTACAAGTGGTTGATCCAAGATTCTCGGAAACTTAAAGCACAGGATCGAAGCATGTCCTCCAATGTTTGGATTGTTCGTTCGGATTGACCGTCGGTTTGCGGATGATGGGCTGTACTGAATCTCAGTTTCGTGCCCATGGCTTCTTGAAAGCTCCCCCAAAAGTGAGATGTAAATCGAGTGTCTCGGTCGGAGACAATGTGCCTCGAACATCCGTGGTACTTAAACTGGTATTGCAAGAACAAATCGGCTAGCTCTCTTCCAATCGGTCACCGCCCGAATCTTTTCTGAATCCACGGCCAACCCTTCACCTGATATCACGTGCCCAAGGAAGGCCACTTTCTCAAGCCAAAACTCACACTTCGAAAACTTTGTGAATAGTTGATGATCTCTCAATCTCTGCAACACTATCCGCAGATGTACCTCATGCTCCTCACGTGACCTTGAATATATCAGGATGTCATCGATGAACACCACCACAGTTGAATCCAATAGGTCGTGAAACACTCGCTGCATCATGTCCATAAATGCAGCCGGAGCGTTCGTTAGCCCGAACGGCATCACCATATATTCGTAATGCCCATAGCGCGTTCGGAAGGCTGTCTTTTCCACGTCAGTCGGACATATTCTAAGCTGGTGGTACCCCGTCCTCAAGTCTATCTTGGAGTAGATCGAAGATCCTTGTAGCTGATCAAACAAGTCATCGATTCGGGGCAACGGGTATCTATTCTTGACGGTTACCTTGTTCAATTCACGGTAATCTATGCATAACCGCAAGGTACCATCTTTCTTCTTCACAAACAACACCGGAGCACCCCATGGAGATGTGCTCGGTCTAATAAACCCGCTTTCCAGCATCTCTTCTAATTGGGCCTTGAGTTCTTTCAATTCTGCAGGAGCCATACGATACGGACTCTTTGAAATTGGTGTCGTACCCGGTACCACTTCTATGCCAAACTCCACTTCTCGTTCCGGTGGTAATCCGACTATTTCTTCCGGAAACACATCTACGAACTCCGACACCACTGGAATCGTATTCATCTCAGGAACTTTCGTATCAGTGTATACTATTGCTGCCAGATATGCAGTGCACCCTGAATCGATCAGGTGCCTAACTTCCACAGCCGAGATGCACGGTATCAACCCTCCAACCTTCCTACAGTTCAGCATGCACGACATACCACCTTTCGCGGTCACAAAACAAATCCTGCGGTGCGGACAGTCGATCGTTGCGGCATGTCTTGTTAGCCAATCCATCCCCAATAGAACGTCGTAACCCGTGATCTCCATAACCAACAGGTCTATCTCGAGATCCCTTCCATCAACTCTGACTTTTCGGTTTCGGCATATGGTTATTTTTCGGTCAGTCGAACCGAAAGGGGTTTGGACACTCAGGACTTGGTTATTGGTTTCGGTTGGCCAGTTATACCTTTCTACCCAAGCCTTTGATACAATGGAATGGCTACACCCAGTATCTATCAAACAATAGGCACTCTCATCCGAGATAGAAAGTATACCTGTCATCACATCAGCTCGAGAATCAGACGGTTGCGAGCCTTCTCCTTCCTCCAGAGTCCTCGTTGCGTCATATGCAACCTCTGCTATACCGAGTGCATGGGCAGCCACTCGACCTCCAATCCTGCCTCCGCTGGTTTGGGAAGCACCTCGACCACGGAATGGTGGTCTACCAGTTCCACGTCCCATGGGCCCTCTGCCACCGCTGTTCCTCTGGAACCCTAGTGCTGCATTCGGGCACTCTCTTGCCCAATGCTCCATACTGCCGCAGGTGTAACAGGCTTGGTTGCGGCGTCTGCACTCGATCTCCGAGTGTTCCTGGTCGCATGAACGGCACCACACTGAAACAAAACCCGGCCGGAGTACCGGTGCTGCCATCTGCCTCGGAGGGGGTCTAGGTGCCACAAACTGTCTCAAGGGTGGTCTAGCTGTCGATGGTCTTCCCCTCGACCTCAATTGCCTGTTCTGGTCCTCCCTCTGCTTCACACTCCTCTCCGTCATTTGCAGCCTTCTCCTCTTGCCGTGCAACTCCACTTGCTCAGCATGATCCATCATGGCCTGCAGCTCAGTAGCCATCGGGGTATCCACAATCATAGAGATCCCCCCGTCAAGTCCATCCAGGTACTGCCTATGGTATCTCACCATATCAGTTTGCACATCAATTGCATACCTGGATAGGGCGAGGAACTCGTTGTTATAATCTGCCACCGTTCGCCCATCCTGCTTCAAATCCAGGAATTTCCTCCGCAGCGCCTCTCGCTGTATGTTACTCAGAAATCGTCGAGTGAATTGTTGTTCAAACCATTCCCACGGAATCTTGGCCTCCTCCCCGACATAACTACGTCGGGCTCCATCCCACCAGAACCTCGCACCCTCCTCTAACTGCTGCTCGGCCAGCTCCACCATATCCTGTTCTGGCGCTCTACACAGAACTAGCTTGGCACTCATGCTCGCGAGCCATTCTTCCGCAGCGGCATACTCGCCAGTGCCATTAAACCGAGGTGGATTAAGGCGCATGAAGGAGTCGTACAACCTCCTAAAATCTTCCGGACCTCCTCGGGGAGCCTCCGGTGCCACCTCATGTCTCTCTGCTTGGCGGCCTCTCTCGTAAGCCGCAATCAATCTATCGTCTAGATCTCGGTCCCGGTTCTGCGCACCTACAGGTCCAAGATCAACTCTCTGGACCTCCGGCCCTGCAGATCCGGCCTCGCTCGCATGAACGATCGGTTCGTTCAGTGGGTTCCTAGTTCTAGGTCGTCCCCTACCTCGGCGTCCTTCCATAGCTCTTAAATAAGAAGAAAATAGTCATTAGATTTGCATATACCTATCTCATAGAACGAACAAGTCGTTAGCCGTGACGACCCCAAGTATAACGTACCCCACTCACGTATCCTATCAGTCTGGTTAGGGTTTAAACCTTGAGCTCTGATACCACCGAAGAGAGCTGTCACACCCCGCGGCCACGGGTAGTAACAGTCCCCCGCCGTAAGCATACAACGCCGTGTATGCTTACAAGGCTAATCACAATTTAAACCAAACAACACGCAATTCAAAACAAGTTTCTAATATAAAATCAGAGTACACAGTCTGGATAGTAATAATACAACGAAAGTATCGCATCCGGATACCAACCATGAGGCCTACCCTATATCTATACAACCAACATATCTAGGGTCCTGAGATGGTCAGCTACTATGGCCCACTACTCGCGTGCCTCTCCGGAATCAATCGTACCTATACCTGTAAAATAACCGGGAGGGTGGGGGTGAGAATAAAATTCTCAGTGCGAATTTGCCACATATGAATTATTGGACTTGCAATCAAACTCTATATTCAAAGATGAAACCCAAACAATGAACAATGCAACAGTTATATAAGAAAACATAAATAACAGAATGCCACTACTCGACAACAGTTAATCAACCTGAAACACAGTTTACGGAATTTCAATATGGATTTCAACACACAACATGTACTTTGGCTTAACTCGATTCCTAACGCAGTTCATTAGGGCTTGTAGCAATTACAGATGTTCTCTCGAGCTGAACCGTTATCAAACCCACATCTGTAGGGTTACAAGCGCCTACAGATGGCCAACCAAGCTGGACCCTTTATCGGACACCCATCTGTAATTGCTGTTTGGCTTAACCATTTCCTAAGGTCCGGTTACAAGTCACCAATACAGGTCAACTTGACACATATGCAAACACACGGACTCAAAGTTACCTATACAGGTCAACTTTGCTAAATCTCAAGCAAATATATCTCAAGCCACACATATAGGTCAGTCTCGCAAATTCTCCCGATCGACGCATAAGTCAGCAGCGTCACCTGAATCCAGCCACCTAAACAGGTCGGTCTGGCAAATTCTACAGATCGACGCATAAGTCAGCAGCGTCACCTGAATCCAGCCACCTAAACAGGTCGGTCTGGCAAATTCTACAGATCGACGCATAAGTCAGCAGCGTCACCTGAATCCAGCCACCTAAACAGGTCGGTCTGGCAAATTCTACAGATCGACGCATAAGTCAGCAGCGTCACCTGAATCCAGCCACCTTAACAGGTCGGCCTGGCAAATTCGTAAACACAGGTCAACGGATAGGTCACCGTTACCTTATCCAGCCACCTAAACAGGTCGGCCTGGCAGATTCATTCACAACAAGCACAATTCATAGAACTAAACAATTAATAACCATACCAACATGCCAATCAACCTTAACTAAAACAATTCAATCATTCTCATTTATGCAATAATCAATATACAGCATGAATTCCAAAATATGCAACAATTAATCATTCAACATGACAAACGAATAAACAGTTTAATTCCTGAAAACAAAGTATCAAACAAGTCCAAGAATCCCGCACCTTATTATGACGAGCGTACCGCTTAAGCTAAGGATCGGACGTCTCGTATGGTCTCGCAAGTTCTTGCTCGACCGAGCCTACACCTATATTATACGTATACTAGGTTTAACATTGGTTCAGGATCGAGGAGTTTAATCGAGTGGTGCTAGGGCTTATACCTTCCCTATTCAATTTCTATGTTTTTGGTATCAATTCGTTCGGTTCATTATTTCTTACCAAAATCCTCTAGGTCCTCGGGACCATACAACTCTCCATTTGGTGACCATCAATCACCGGTTCACTACCTTGGTTCTCGGTTCATTTCAATTTACCGTTTGGTTAACCCTAATTTGGTCAAAACCTCAAATCGGCTGTTAAATGTTCTAAAAATTCACGATCAGGAGGCAACCCTACCGATTACATGTCTAATTGGTCGGGTTAAGCAAATCAAATCACGATTAGGCCAACTTTCAATTTTGGCACGAAACCCTAGAAATCAGATTTCATAAATCGGAAGAAATCGGGAAAAAGAATGACAAACAAACTAGTAAGAAGTGTAGAGGAACTAGTCCTCGAGCAATTCGAGCACAAATCTCGGGTTTAAAACGAGAATCCGAGAAATCGAGAAAATTCGAGGTTTCGAAAGTAAAAAGGAGAGAAAGAAATACCAAATAGAAGGGTTCGGAGAGATTCTCGGCTGCTTTCTCGGTTCCAAACTTGATTTCTCGCAACAATCGGGAGTCTGAACGAAACGGAAACTCACGGGATCTTTTCCTTCTCTCTTAACCGAAATTCACTTAAAAATGGGGATAATGGTGAAGTGAGAGAGAGAGAAGGTTTAATTTGGGTTTTAGGGTTAAAATTACCCTGAATGCGGATTAGCCAATCCGCACTGCGGGTTACCTAATCCGCACTCGAGACTTAGTCGGTTGTCAGCCGAATCCAGGAAAAGTCCGAGCCTACTGCGGATGAACCTGATCCGCACTGCGGTTCAACCTCATCCGCACTCACTACTTAGCCGATTTCAAGAAAATTCAGTGCAATACAGAAATTCATGAGTGCGGCTAAACTAATCCGCACTGCGGATCCCTCACCCGCACTCACTACTTAGTCATATTTTTGTCAAAATTCCAGAAAAATCCTGAGCCACTGCGGATGAGGTTGATCCGCACTGCGGTCAATCTAATCCGCACTGAGCCCATAAGGTTCCGAAATCTCGAAATTTCGACGCGGTTTCAATTCACAATTAACTTACTTATTTAGGGAAACCTTAATTAAGGTTTAAACTTCCATTTTATTAACACAATTTATCGGTTCTTCCTTTTAAATCATTTCAATTTAATTGTAAAAATTTCGTAACGTAATACATGTTATTTTTGAAATATGTGCTAGGTTTGATATTTTTATGAAAATGATAGTGTAGTGCTACGGGAATTGGTGTTTAGGTTTGATATTTTTGTGAAAATGAAATATGTGATATTTAAGAATTTGTACTGGAGTAAAAAGCAAACTGGTACCCTTATATTTTGGAAAGTTAGACTGGTTTTATATTTTGGAATTATAAACTGGTACTGTTGTACATTGCAAAAAAAACTGGTGTTGACTGGTACCATTATTTAATTAGTGGCTAAATCTATGGCACTGTTTTATTTTTTACTATTGGAATTCATGAGATTTTCTATTGATGAAATAGAAGAAAAAGGATGCAATTTGTAACCGGCCAGATTGCCACACCGATGATAAAAAAACCTGATAAAAAACTTGTTCAATCATTCTCAGTTTTTATTAAATGTAATAACAGATGTATCCTTCTTTATATTTTTTGTTTTGTATGTATTGTATTTTTATTTTATGGTCAGGCTGAAATTTAGAAAGTTAAGAAAATGAGAGAATAGATGGGTATAATCAAATAAAAGGTACCTCCTTTTGTAGATTTTTATTTATTTTCTTCACGATTCTTATGATATTACCTTTTCTTATATGAAATATTTCGCATTTGTTGTGTCTGGATTGAAATAAATTTCAGTTTGGTGTTAATCTTGCTTCATCTAACTCAGGTGCGACATGTGTAGGAAAAGCCGCTGCACATGCTTTAGCAATTATCAGCAAGTTTAACCGGTTCCTGTTCTTTTCAATAAGCCAATAAATTGCACTTATAACTATTTTGCTGTGAAAAACAAGACTAATTACAAGATAATTTCAGAGGATATTCAATTCCAGCAACTCTAATCGAGAAATGATAAATGAGACCGACAAGAGCACACCATTGATGCCCACACGAGCGTATACAAAAAATATAGTTTACCAGAGAGATCTTGCGCGAGAAATAAAATATGAACCATATTAATTTAATATTTTTAATTTTATTATTATGTTTTCTTGGAGCAATTATAATCTATTCTTTGGTATTTTGTTTGTTCATTTTCAGAAATATTGGACTACATCGAAGAGTATCACACTGGCAGTGATACTTCAAGAATTTTTTTCATTTGTTGTTTTCTTTTATTGTTATTTATTATTTGCCTCTTCGTTTTTTCTTCATTTGTATTTTTTTTTCTTAATTCAATGTGAATGTCAAACAAAAAAGGTCTCTTCGTATTCCATTCAATCTTATAATGTCTCCGTTGCAACGCACGGGCACAATACTAGTATATATATATAGGGTCCGGCTAATTTGCTGCCGGCAGCATTTTAGCCGGAGGTGCTGCCGCCCTTTTTTATTTTTGTGATGTCCAAACAATAAATCCAAACCGTTAGATGTTTAATCTATACTATAATCTACTTAGAGACCAAATTTTATATTTTTTGGAATTTTTTTACTATTTATTAAGCTGGTTTGAAAAGTGTTGATTTCAGTAAATTTCTGCAGCATTGAAATCAGCGGTTTTCAATCCAGCTTAATATATAGTAAAAAAATTCCAAAAAATGTAAAATTTGGTCTCCAAGTAGATTATAATATAGATTAAACATCTAACGGTTTGGATTTATTGTTTGGACATCACAAAATAAAAAAAACAGCGGCAGCAAATTAGCCATAGCCTGTATATATATATATATATATATAACAGGTATGAAATATGTTTTATCCATATCTTTACCCCTTTAGATAACAAAAAGTCTTTATCTGCATCCGTACTCGATAAGTTCACGAAAAGAAATTTTATCCATATCTATCTTACTGAATATGATATGGATCGGATAAATGAATAAAATAGTTTCATTGTTTAATAAAAGTAAAATACTATAATGTACCTACCTAGAACCATTTGACCTTTGTCATTATCTCAAAACACCCAAAATCTTTGACTCTTTCCAAACACCCCAAGTAAAACCTTTGTCATTATTTCAAAACACCCTAAGTAAAATACTATAATTTATTTTCTCTCTCTTCTGAAATTCCTCATGTACTTTTCAAACTAGAGATACTTAGCAAACCACCTCATCGAGAGGATCTTTTTTTCTTTTTCTTCTTTCATATTTTTCTTAAATATTACAGTAAGTATTACCTATGAAAAAATAAAATAAAATAAATGCGAGGGGAAACGGGGCAGGGGAAAATTATTAGTGACATACACATAAATAAAATAAAAATATAATATTTTTCAATTTATCTTCAAATCAATATTCTTTTTAAATTAATCTTTGTAATCACTAATTGAAATCATTTTTTACAACTTTGTTCTATTGAAATGAATTAAACTCTTAAACTGTAATTTCTATCATACCCAAAGTACATCTAATATGTATTGTTAGATGACGAGGGTTCTAATACCTCATGCATTTCATACCTCATCACTACTCATATTTCATATTTTCATTTTTAAAATTCAAACTGCCTATCCAAACCTCTCAATATGATATCTATATTAAAATATGCTTGGAGATGAAATTTTATAATTTTATAATTTTTTTACTATTATTTAAGATGGGTAGAAATCAAGGTTCTAAATAGCGTTTATCGCGTCATAGCGGGAAGCCGAAAAAAAAATCTATAGCGAATAGCGTCGCTATAGCGAAAGCTATGCCACATAGCGTTTTTTTTATTTTTATAAAAATTATATCATATATTTGTACTAAATATCAACATTATCTAAGTCTCATAGAATAATAAATAACATCAAATTGATTAAAAAATTATAGTATTCATATTGAACCAATACAAAGTCCAAATTGCGACTCAAAATATCCATAGTATTACTAATATCATAAACTATCGATCTTTTTCTATTCAAAATATATTCAGCATCATGACATAATCTATCTTTTTTCTATTTAAATTTCAAAATAACCTAGACATCATGGCATAATTAATTATCTTAATCTATTCAAAATATTCAAATTACCATATAGTAAGTATCATTTTGTTACTTCAAGAAATATCTTAATATATTTAATCTGAGCCTTTATTTAAAGCCCATATAAATAAATAAAAAAACAGCTCATGTTGCATAGCGCGCTGTAGCTTCCTTATTTGATCTCATTTAATAATTAATAATTTTTTTATGAAAATAATAATTAATAATTTAGTATAAAGCTTAGTACGTCAATTATAAAAAAAATCACGGTTAAAATCCAATCTGAGCCTTTATTTAAAGCCCATATAAATTGAAAAGAAAAAAAAAACAGCATGTTGCATAGCGGACGCTATTTGCGCTACACGCTATGCGCTATAGCGGACCGCTATTACCGCTATAGCGTCTGTAGCTCAAATAGCGTGTTTTAATTGCATAGCTTAGCGTTTAGGGTCCAAAAACGCTATAGCGCGCTATTTAGAACACTGGTAGAAATCATTGTTTTTGAACGGTTTAGAAACAGCAATTTTGTACCTATTTTAAAAAATAGTAAAAATAATTGAAAAATTATTAAATTTCATCTCCAAGCATATTTTAGTATGGATATCACGTTGAACGGTTCGGATCAACATATTTGACTTTGAAAATAAAGATATGAAATATAAAGTATGATAAAGTATGAAAAACATGAGGTATTGAATACCTCTTCTTGTTAGATATCATATTAATTTGAAGATTCTCAACTTATAGATGCAAACTGTGATCGCTATAATAGTTTTATATCGATTGTGTATTATTATAATACACAATCGATATAAAACCGTACTTATAATAGTTTTACAAAGACAGGTTAATACTTTATGAAGTTTACAAAGATGAATTATAATACTGACAAAATCTATGATGATCATTAAGAGGGGATAAATTCATATATATATTAAGTCATAGATTGATTTTTTTTTCCTCAAAAAAGGAAGTCGTTGATTGACTTGATCAAGTTAAGGGTCACGTGAAAACTGAGATGTTACTTAATTAGAAGAGATCGACCATTGTCTGGTTTTTGGTGTGACCAGAGAATCCATAATTAATATAACCATCCTAATCATCGAAAGTTTGTTACTAGTGTTTAGAATAATAAGGGGGGATTTCATGTATAGTACTCCTCAAAATATTACGTATTCATCTCTCTAAAGTTCATAACATCATATTACCCTTCTAAATTTTAAAAACTCACGTATTTATCCAATATAATGACTTTTTTATTAAAAACTCATTTTAAATTTATAAAATATCTATTTACACTTGTTTAAAAAATATAAAAATGCAGTATGTTTACGAGAAATATTCAGTTTTTTAATTGATCGGTTGTTAGATCAAATAATTCATTTTCTTGCTTGTGTATGTATAAATGTCACTTTATGCTTCACAAGTAGAGAAATTAAACCATTTGTTCTCGAAATCCAACCATTTAGAAGACAAGACATTTTCTTACACTGATTATATATTTTTTTAATAAAAGGTAAAATAGGTACTTTATAAATTTAAAATGAGTTTTAATAGAAAAAACAATAAATTGGATAAATTTGTGACTTTTTAAAATTTAGAATGGTAAAATTGATATTATGAATTTTAGAGAAGGAAATATGTAACTGTAATTTCGAGGTTTTTTTAGGTTATACATGTTGTGAGGTTTTAAAGATGTACTATATAACATTCAAAAGTTGATAGATAATTAAAAAAGTCAAATTGAACAATCTTTTTTATCAATCTATCTAAATAAGGTAAAGAAGATGTATAAGATCTTTATTTTATTTATATATTTTTTAGATATTAATATCTGTAATGAGTAATGACACTTTGTCAAAGAATGCGGCCGGTATCATAATATAACCTCTATCCCCAAAAACAAAAAAAATGAAACACAAAACAAGAAGAAAATGAAATACATACATTTTTATTATAAGATAAATTTTCCGTGGTAAATCGGTATTTGGATGAAAAGCGAAAAAATCAAAGCTATCATTTGTCAATCAATCAATTCTATAACCTATCAGTTTTTCGAATCATAATCATTTTAGTAATAATCTAAATAGCGTGTTATAGTGACATTATAACACCGATGCTAAAGTATTTTCGAACTATAAAAGCTATGGCACAATCAGTATTATAGCGCACTATAGCAACATAATATGAACATAGCATTGTTTTTTTATCTATCCCGCTATGACAATATAAACACTATTCAAAACACTGAGTACTACGTTACATATGAGATTTAAATATGAAGAATGAAAATCGAAGAAAAAAATATGAACTGCATGCAGTATATTAATTTATTCACAATTTATTTAATTTCTTGAAAGAATAAAAAAATCAATCAAATTTCCTATATATCATAACAACAATTGTCATCTATGAACAAATTGAATTTTTAATTACATAATAAAATTTGAAAAATGAAGCCAATTAATTGGTACTTCAGCAGCGTGGCATGTCGTGAGGCCGAGGTAACATTTTAGCATTGGTACTGTTACCGTTCTTGGTTATGAACACCATATCCATTCCCCAAACTGTGTGGCGTTCGAAGTGGCAGTGCATGAACCAGACACCGGGATTTGCCGCCCTAAAACGAATTGCTGCCCAACCATTCTTTGGCACACCAATTGTGTTCTCATAAGGCGGATCAACCAAGTTGTAAGACAAAGGATCTTTTTCCTTGTCAAAAATACCAAATCCTTTGCCAACAACATAAAAGCTGTGGCCGTGCAAATGCATGGGATGATTCTCGCCACCGAGAATATTAGTCCCCTGAAACACAATCTCCACTGTTGTATTGTACTCTAAAACCTTCACTTTTGTGGACTTTTGTGTTAGGTAAAGCTCCTGTGGAATGGTGTCCCCGGTAAAGTTAAAGAAAACCGGCGGTTTGTTAGGAAAGTCCGGTGTGTAGACATCAGGAATAGAGTAATAGTATGCATCTAGAACATCAATTGGCGGGTTCTGGAAACTAGCATTGTTTAGGCTAGCAGCAAGCTTGTCGCCCAATGGACCGGTGCAGTTAGAGTTTCCGGAGCAAGGAACAACATTCACAGCTATTGAGATATACATGTGCTCATCAATTGTTTTTGGCACATCAACTGGGTGGTCCCAGCTAGCTAGAGAGCGTATCCCGTCAGTAAATGCGGTTGCCGCATTTGTGTCATTGATTTCTGGTAAAGAGGCTAAAAGGGGAACTGTTGCGAAAGTATTTTCGTTAGTTTTGTATTCTAGAATGGCAGTGGCGACAGTTTTTTTGAGTAAGAAATAGGAGTCAAGCTCCTATTTTATTAACCGCAATTGGTTACAATCATTTAAAGGGTTTTGAGAAGGAACCCTAGTGTGGATTTACAGATGGATGAAAAAAACAAAAATAGAGAAAACAAACAAGAAAAAAGAAAAAAAGAGTAAAGAAAGCGAAAAATAACAAAGTACAACAAATGAAAAGGTTAATTTCTTCTTGCATATAATTCTTCAATCTTCAATCTTCATTCTTCATTATTCAGAAAGTGCCACTGAGATCTAACTTCTTCAACTAAATCGTTGACTGTTTTATATTGCTCTCTAAACAATCGAGCACACCGTTCTCTCCAAAGGACGAATTGCGAGATGAGAATCAATGCTCTGCCTTCTTTCGGTATTGACCTGTTTACCAATTTTGCTATGATATCATTTCCAGAAGTCAAGAAGCCGTGGTGATTTGGCAACAACCTGGTCTCCACCAATTGATAAACTTCCCTTGAAACCATGCACTCGTTAAAGATGTGAGTTGTTGTTTCAATATTCGCACGACACAAGTAACATATACTCACCAAACTAAAACCTCTTTTGTTTAGATTTTCAGTCGTCAAGATCCTATTTAATAGAACCAACCATCCAAAGATTCTGAAACGAGGTGGGGCTTTGAGCTTCCAAATTAGTGGAAGAACCGATTTGATCCTAGGACCATTTTTCAGTGCAAAGTAGGCTGATTTCACAGAGAAAATACCCACTGATTGAGCTGTCCATATTGCATCAACCCGATCATCATTTCTTAACATCCGTCTTACGCCTTGGACTACCCCGCACATATCCGATAGTTGTTGCCGTGCAGTCCTTGATAAAACTGGTCTGAATAGATCAGACAGATCGTGCTGCAGCAAAATTTCTTCCAAAGTGACATCCTTTGACCATACAAACGTGTACAGCTCAGAATATTTTTGCTTCATTACGCCACAACCCCAATTCTCATGCCAAAAATCAATTTCTTTTCCATTACCCACAACTCTGTGTATAAATGCTTGAGAAAAAGGTAGTAGTGTTTTCAATTGATTATTGAATAAGTATGAGTGGTTGATATTGCCCCCCGGCCTTGTGTACAGCTCTTGAAAAATTGATTTCCATAGTTTCTGATGCTTTGAATCCCATTGCCAGATCCATTTGACTAATAATGCCAAGTTTAACATTTTGAGATCGAGTACGCCTAAACCTCCAAGTTCCTTAGGTGTACAAACTAAATCCCAATTGACTAGATGAATTTTCTTCTGACCTTCTTGAACACCATGCCAAAGGAACCGCTTCCTGATTTTGTCGATTTCAAAGATAACCCATGAAGGCAGTTTGAATACCGACATAAAATAAATCGGTATAGAGGACAAAACCGTATTTGTAAGTAGAACCCTGCCGACTATCGAGAGAAATTTAGCAGCCCAACCTGACAATCTGTTTGCAATCTTTTGGATCAAAGGTAAGAAAGCCGTCTTTGGCAGCCGGCCATTTGTCAGTGGTAGACCCAAATAACAGAAGGGAAATGTGCCTCTTTTGCAACCCATGATTGTAGTTAATGTTTGAGATAGCTGTTCTGTTACTCCCGATATCAATATCTCAGATTTCATCATGTTAACATGCAGACCCGAGATTGAGGCAAATGTTAGAAGCACAACTTTTAGTAATTGGATTTGTTGAACTTCAGGTTTCACAAAAAATAACACATCATCCGCATAAAGCAAACACGGATGCATCCGTCGTATAGGTAATCTTATTGCATCTAGAACCTGAAGCCTCGATAGCCACCTTGGAAGGAAATCAATCGCCATGATAAACAAAAAAGGTGAGAGAGGATCTCCTTGACGGACACCTCTCTTGAGAATGATCTTTTTTCCGAGTAATCCATTTACTAAGACTTGAGATGATCCCTTTAGAACCAATTGCCGTATCCATCGTTGCCAAATTTCTGAGAAGCCTAAACCCGCCAATATTTTTTCAAGAAAATTCCAATTCAGCATATCAAAGGCTTTGTGAACATCTGCCTTAAACATTGCTAATGGCACATCGTTCCCTTTTGCAAAATGAAGCATCTCTTGCGCATATAAAAATCCTTCTGTAATTTGTCTCCCCTTCAAAAATCCAGTTTGTGACGCACTTAACAATTCTTGTATGCCTTCTTGTATTCTGTTAGCCAAGATTTTTGAAAATATTTTCTGGATACCGTGCACTAAGCTGATCGGACGAAAGTCTTGAGGTGCTGAGCAGTTTTCCTTTTTCGGAACCAGTGTGATGTATGAAGAGTTTAAAGGTGTGAGATCATAGAATTCAGTTGTCACCTTACTGAAAACCAACATAATGTCAGGAAGAAGCATATGTGAAAATGTCTTGTAGAACTCACCCGTCAGACCCTCAGGTCCCGGACTCTTATTATTTGGCCATTTGGCGATGACCTGCAACACCTCCTCTTGTTCTATGGGTCTTGACATTATCTCTAAATTTGCTGGTTGCGGATATAAGAATCTCCAATCCACATTGATAATGTCCTGCTGCTCTTTACCCATTAGATTGACATAGAAGTCAAAAAATGCATCGGCTTTCATTTTTTGAGTTGCGCATAATGTGCCATTATGCTGAATTGGACCAATGAAATTGTTTCTTCTCCTGGCCGAAGCGTATGCATGATAAAATTTGGTATTCTTGTCTCCCTCTAGCTCCCATTTTACTTTTGCTCTCTGTTTCCACATTTGCTCTTCGAGAACTGCCAACTCAGTATATCTATTTTTAATTAATGCCTTCACAAATTTTTCCAAATCTGAAATCTGTCTAAGCTCTTGAACCATGTCTATCCAGCCTATGAAATCCCTACAAACTTTGATCTGGCTTTTAATACTTCCTATTCTTTCCTTTGTCCAAGTCGTAATGCCCTTTTGAAGTGAACAAAATTTATTATGGAGCTCCAAAGGTGTGCTTGCTGTTGGCAATTTGGACCATTCTTCTTGAACAAAGCTTTTAAAATGATCAGAATTTAACCAGAAATTCTCAAGGCGAAAAATATTCGACCTTTTGAAGTTTGTGGTGGCCTCGTATCGAATCGGACAGTGATCCGAGGAAGAGTTCGGAAGGGTCTGCTGCACTGAATTTGGGAACAACAAGCCCCAAGTAGCTGAAATCAGAAATCGATCTAACTTAGCCATAGAAGGCGTCTCTCTTGCATTGCTCCATGTATAATTTCTTCCACGCATCGGTAAGTTAGATAGCTCTAGTTCAATCAAGAGATTATGGAATTCAAGAGGTCCCCTCCAATCCGAATTGGGTAAATTTCTGTCCTGTGATTGCAAGGTGACATTGAAATCACCACACACAATCCAAGGACAATCATCTATTGGTTTTGCTTGATGAAGTTCATTAAAGAAATGATCTCTTTGAGCTGATCGTGAGGGACCATATACGGCTGTACAAACAATCTCAGTCCCTGTCATTGTATCCTCGAGTCTGACAGATACACAATAAGTTAGCACTTCGTGATGAATATATCTGTATCTGCTCTCTCTCCATGAAATCAAAACTCCTCCTCTTGTTTGCATGGCATCTAATGATACCCTTCCTCCCAATCTTCTACCACATATTTCTTTTGCCATTTGATCAGAAATACTGCTTAGCTTGGTCTCTTGGAGACAAATTATGTCTGGTTTTTCTAGAAAAAAGATTTGACGCACAGCCAAGCGTTTATCTCTTTCATTCAGACCCCTTACGTTCCATGTTATTAATCTAATCTTTGTCCTGTAATCCATGTATAACTATTATATAATATCTCCTATCAATCCACCACATCCATTCCTAAATCATATTGCTAGAACTCCTTTCACCTTTGCTGCCATTGTGTCACTCATCTCAACTCCAGCAGCAAATACCACAACCTCAGCTTGTGAGTGAGTCAAAGGTCCAACTGATTTCATGTAATCCAATTGCACTGGAGTCTTTTTAATTTTCTTCTTCCTAATTGGACTCGCTGCACTGACTGTGTCTGGCTTAGTAACCATCCTTGCCCTTTCCTGCGGACTTATATATACTCCATTATTTTTCGCAGACAACCTTGGGCTTCTTCTAATTGGTGCAAATGTGTACCTTGGAGGACCCAGAAATCCAGGAGGCGGCCCAGGTTCTGAGTCAGTAATCATAGCCTTATTTGGATCGGCTTGAGTCAGCCCTTGAGGAGTTACATTCAGTATCCCATGTCCTTCACCTTCGAAGTCAGGTGTCTCTATCATTTCAACACCAACATTGCTTGGCGTGTTTTTCATTTTAGCACCTTCTTCTGGGTTTTGATATCCTCCACTTTCCTCAAGAGAAAGGCATGAGTTACTATCAGTAACTTGCTTGAATATAGGTGGGCCCGGATAGCCTGGTGGCAATCCATCTTCGTTGATCATTTCTTCAATTGTATCAGATCCAGCTATAACCTTTTTGGTTTCACGAATCAGGATTTTTCCTTTTTTTTGAGGGTAAGATGGCAACTTGCCATCGTACGATTTTCATTGATACGAAACTTATTTACAATGCCCAAGTAGGCAAATGCTGAGTAAAAGATAAATTACACACTAAATTTTTTATTGAAAGTTGGCTCCCTTAGTCCCCTTTATTTACCCTAGTAGTGGTCGATCCACTGTCTAATCTCTCTTCTCGTTTCATTAACCAGGATATGCAATGGCTTCGTCCTTTGATTGAATATCCTGTTATTCCTCTCCCGCCAAATAGCCCACAACCCAGCCGCCCATACCGTATCCCAAATTTTCTTTCGAGTAGCATCGAAACCTCGGGAAACTACTATCCATAGATGCACGTGCGAAATAGCACCCGCCACCAGCCGTTCACCATTGAATGAATGTAGAAGAGCCCGCCAGTATAGTGCCGTATATGCACACTCCCAGAACATATGAACATCCGTTTCGAGGACCGTACCGCCACACAAGACGCAACCCTGAGTTGTCTGACAACCTCTGTGCATCAGTATCCCCCTAGTTAGGAGTTTATTTTGCAACAGAACCCACAGAAAAACCTTCACCTTTGACGGGGAATTGATTGCCCACAACCTCTTATGGAATCCCCATACTACTCCCGTGTGATGTAATCCCCTGTAGGCGGTTTTCGTGGAGAAGGCACCCGCGATCTCCCACCTCCATTTTAATTCGCTAGTGATCGGGTCAACTTTCACCGATACCTTGTAAAAAGGCATTAGTTTCTGCAGGTCCTTAATGAAAAAGGAGATGTTAAGTGGGTCTGAGATGTTTGTGAAATCCTGAATACCATACAAGCGAGACAGCGTGACCGCCCAGCTGCTCTGTCTATCTGAGTGGCATGTCCAAACCCACTTTGTTAGTAGCGCATCATTCTGTGTCTGGAAGTTAATTAATCCCAATCCCCCAGGATTTTTTCATTTGGGCTGAAAATAATTTCGTTTTGGGCTACTGAAATGTTATCTTGGACCGCCCAAAAATTGTTCTGACTTTGAAAAAATTCAAACAACCTCTTCATAAATGCATCCTGCATGAAAACTGTAGCTTGGAGACCCTTGGAACGTGCTATTTCAATGCAGTTTCCAAGAGCCGCAATATTGCCTTCAATAAGGATTTTATTGGGGAAGCTTCCAAGATGAATTTTTTGGATTGGTTGGACCATCCCATTTGCTACATTTCCCCTTGCATGCAACAACACGTTTCCCTGAGGCAATAAAACCTGAATTAATTCATCTGCTTTGGGAACCAGACCCATTGAACCGTTGTGCATGCTTTTGCTTCCTTCAATGTGCATCCCTCCAGTAGTAACTAAAATGGATCCCTCCTTTTGAGCAGGTTTGTGTGTCCAGCTTTGGATCGGACAGTCTCTATTGATCTCCCCGGCCTGTCCACCTTGCTGATTCAGAGCCTCTGGAATGTGTACCGGTGCCGGTGCAACCGACAAATGACCTCTAATCTGCTGTTGCTGCTGTTCATTGAGGTTGTTGCTGTTGTTCAATGGCCCTTGATTACCATTATTCAGATCAGCCCTGAAGTTTGGTTGCCCCCTGGGTGCCGCAATATGACCCCATGCTCCACTATTCTTGGCCGGCAAAGGCTTGAAACAATGCTTTGCAATATGATCCGTAGCTTGGCATCTAAAGCATCTTCTTAATGCTTTGCATTGATACCTTTTATGACCTTTTTCTAAACACTTAAAACATCTACCATTGTAAGGACGGGTTGCTATGTAATACCGAGAAGGTGAAGAGGAGTCCTTTAGCTGGTCAGCCTTTAAAAGAAGGTCCATTGTTTGTCCTGGGGTAATCATAATATAGTCGGTTGCGTACGGCTTGGTGTAACTACCATCGGTCCCAACAACAGTGAGTTTGTGATTAGCAATGGCGAAGAAATATTCATTGCTCAAGGCTGCATTGATCACACGGAGTAAGTAGGTGTTGCCCTGCTTCACTTCAACCTTAAAAGTATCTGCAATAAATTGAGATTGATTCTGTTAGCTTTGAAGTTTCAATTTCCAAAACAGTCAGTTTGAAATCAAAATCGTTGAATCCTTGTCTATTTACTCAACTTTCTTTGAACTGCAATTAAAATATCTTTAGTTAGACATAGAAAACCAACATACCATTATGTGAGCATGGAATTAAGGAAGTCGCCGGGCTGGCCATTGATGGTGTTGGCATCCGAAGGATCAACGTCGCCTCCAGTTGCTAATGCCTTTTGTAGCACTTCATTTACATCAGCATTCCACCACTCTCCCAAAATGAGGGTGACCTCCTTGTCAGGCTTGGGGAAGGGGAAGGTGCTTCCTTTCATCGGGTGAATGACCATTGCGCCATGAACAGTGGCACGATCAAAATCGGAGTGTGCATGCCACCAGAGCGTGCCTTCTTCTTCTGTGAACTGAATCCGTTGTGTGAAGTTGGCTCCTGGTTTGATCGGGCATTGCGTGATGTACTCTGGCCCGTCTGACCATGGGTTTTGTGGTTGGTCAACACCATGCCTGACACAAATTTTTTTATAAAACTCAGTCGATTTTCCTTATTTTTCATTAATTGCGGATATAATTAGGTTTGATCAATTTATATATATACCAGTGAATTGTGATGTTCTTGTTTCCTTGGTTGATGACCTTGACAATAACAGTGTCGCCTTTGCGTGCATAGATGGTGGGGCCTGGGTACTGGCCATTGACGGTAAGGATGTTCTTGGTGCTGCAGAGCCTGGTGCATGGAGTTTCTTGTATCTGCAAAATAAATAATTAAAAAATAGTGTTTAATTACGAGTGGTTACTTATAGTTGAATTAGTCCTCAACTGGTTGAAGTATTGGTAATCAGAAATATACCAGTTCACTGAATTGATCGTCAAGCAAAGATATGAATATATATGATACATGCATGAATGAATGAGACGAGCATATATATATATATATATATAGTTGAAATTTTCCTTTCTTTAAAGGTGCGTACGTTGACTTTTATCAAATCTCGGAATTTTTTACTCAAGCTGTGCCTACGTTCCTATGTATTCATTATACATTTCATGCATACTAGAATATGCCACGCTTGTGTCATTTTAATATGCTTCCATAAACCGTAATTACCAAATGCATATTTAATATATATAATACGGGCACTTACAATGAAAGTGTGGTGATGGATCTTGGCAAAGGCGGGAACAGCAAAAACAACGCATAGCATAAGAAAATGCATTAACTTGAGCAGGTAAACACTGCCTGATCCCATCTTATTTCGGTAATTACACTAGAAGAAAAATGAAGCGAAAATGACACCAGTAAATATAGCAAGCAAGGATCGATCTATATATATCAGATGACAAGAAGCACAGCAATGCAAACCTAATTTCTTGAACTGATGATCAGTTTGTATTTGCTATGTACAGATTGGATCTTTTTTTTTTCTTCTCTGAAGTAGCTGTGGAGATTTGATTTAATTAATTTGGATAGATCGAAGAGCACATGTGTTAAGGTATTTATAAGAGAGGCCATGCAGGTGCAGGGGCAAAGCATACAGCCTTTTTCTTTACCTATTCTATTACGCGCGTCTTTCATACGCGGTGCATAGACTAAGAATTATATGCGATATCTATAGTTTGAAAAGTATACGAGGAATTTCAGAAGAGAAAATAAAATATCTGGGACTCGGCCACCTATCCTCTTGAAAATGTCAACAAGTTTGGATGTATTGAGATAATGACGTCAAAGCTAGATCAAGTGGTTCCAGGTACATTTTAATTATATTAAACAATTGATGGGCGAGGTCAAACCGTCAAAGTAGAGCTTGCGTCAGACATTTTTCGGCTTTGTTTCGTTCAATTTTCGTGTATAATTAAAGCCAATCTAGTAGTAAATTATATTTTGAATCCCATTTGTGCTCGGAAAGTTGCTAACACATGCGCGCAAAAGCAGGATTTATGAATGATACCACCAGCACTAGTGGCGTCCTTCTTTATATTTTATTACGTCATATGAATAAGGCAATACGGAACATGCCTAGACGTGATGTGATAAATATGCTGTGACTTGGTCATATAACATAACGTGACATGATTAATTTAATTTTTATGTGACGTCACGTAACGTGAACAAAATGATAGCAGATTGTCATGGCACGTGTGGTCACGCCGTGACGACACGTGACGTGACATAACGTAAATTAGTTATGTCAAACTTTTATTTTCTATTTTAATTTAAATTATTGAATATTCAAAAATAGATATCAAAAAAGTATGAAAATTTCTAAAATAAATAAATAATGTTGTAAAGTTTTTTTTTTAAGAAAAGTGGTTGGGCAGTTGAAATTACTTTAAAAATTCAAATTACAAATATTTACTAGACTAAACTAGAAAAAATAAAAACCAATACTACATTAAGACACAATATAATAATTTAGGGCAGTTAATTTAATTAGGTAGTAGTTAAAAGAAGAATACTATAATTTTATTTAATGTTGTGTAATTGAAGTTTAATTATATAGACAGGTTAATACTGTCAAAATCTACGATGATTAATTAAGACAGGGGGGGCAATATAATAAGTCATAGGTTGACTTTATCAAATTGTGGGCATGCACAATAATATCACGTGAGAACTGTGAAGGACCATTTCTTGTTATTGGTGTGACCATGCAATACATAATTAATATCACAATTCACAGTTAATATATATATGCCAATCATCTAAATTTTGTTACTAGGTTTTACTAGAAGAGCTTTTTTTTTTAAGTTTTACAAGAAGAGATTAATTAATTAGCTAGACCTTTGATCCAAAATTATCTTGGAGCTCAATTGAACGGGTCAATATTAAGCAGCCACACATGGTGTGCATCTCTTTTCGGCCACAGCAAAATTTTGAATAATTCTTTAGGCAGCTTTTTTTTTTTTTTTTACCAGATCAAAAAACACGCAGTTTAATTTGGCAGCTCCAAATTAACGAGAGTTGAATTTTTCCTCTGTCATTAAACTTTCTCGTATTAATTGTAGTTGGACTCTGTCTAGCCTAATTAAATTGAATCTAGTCATAAAAAGTAATATTATGGGTGTGAAAGATTGAAATCCTATTGAAAAATTATTTTTAAATAATAGAATATTGGATGGCTTGATCCAACCCTCTTGTAAAAAAATCACTAGCTGGCTTTCATTTCAAAGATTTGACAAGTTTGTAAATATTTTATTTTTTAAAGTAGTTTCAATAAAAGTAGCTGCATTTATGGTCCAACTAAGGAAATCAATTTCTATTGGCTGAAAAGTACATCGGATTGATGCATATATATATTCTATTTATTAGTTTTTCCTTTATTATCCAAACCAAATAAAGGTCAATTTTGTCTCTTACATATATTTACAATTAATTACTAACGCGGCTCCAAAACGAGAATTGGAATTTTGTACATCTCTACTTTCGGCTTTTGTTGAAAGTCAAGTAATTTTAATTATGTAGATGAGATATATAATGATCAAATAAAGAAATGAAAGTCAAGCTTGTTGAAAGTCAAAATGATTAATTTGATTTACTCTTTTCGTATAACAGATCCATTTAAAGGGAGGCAGGAGCCTCATTTAGAGCCTCAATGTGTCTTCATTATTATTGGGCCACAAAAGTGAGCCCAAAAAAACAAAATGAAAGAAAATTTGAAATTTTTAATTCTAAAACGCTGTATACTATTATAAATTGTACAATGTTAGCTATGCATATTTTATTCCTGCTTTTTAAGCACCAAAAAATGTTCTTTCTGTCAGTTTTCTTCAAGTTTATTCTCGGTTGACAAATTTGATATCATTTAAGTGGGAGACTTCTTTTAAGTTTTGTAAGGGTAGATATGATTAAAAAAAAATTGGAGAGAAAAAAATATATAATTTTCATATAAAAGGGAGAAAATATAAAATATTGGAGTTTTGGAATGACATGTAAAAATTCTGCTTTTATGAAAGGCATAAAACATAAATCACTATTTTTTTAATTTTCCAAATTGCATATTAATTGGCTGATCAAATCAGAACTTCAATCTGCCAATTACTTGCTCTCTCTATTTTGCAACTATTAATAACAGATGTAAAAAGTAAAAAACTATTAAGAACAGATGTGACATGACACAACACAACTAAGAAGTTTTGAAACTAAAATTACTTAGTAGAGATTATGAAAGTTTAAGAGTATTATTTTTTTAACTATTCAATGAATCATTTATTTATATTTAGTTTTTTTTTTGTGCTTGGTTGGTATTTTTTTAATTATATATTTTTATAATTGTTTTTTTTTTCTGAAGTATAGCAATGCAGTATAGACTAGTGTTGTAAAAAAAGGCATTAACGGCCGTTTAATCGTTAACGGCGGCCAAACCGTTACGAATACACTTAACATATGACTTTTTGCGGATTTTTTCGTTTAATCGGCCGTTTCTTGTTTAATCGTTCATTTATTCCCATTTATTCTCGTTTATTTCTGTTTATTCCAATTTATTTCAGTAAATATTTTTTTCACATTGACTTTTTTTTATGTGATAGTGTGTGATAATAGGTTTTATAAATCATGTATTGCAATTTTGTTTGTGCTTTGACATACATTTAATATTTTTTTTATATATATTTTTTCTTCTTACTTATTTGAAAATTGATTAATTCTTCTTCTATTTATTTATCATATATTTTTCTTACTAATTACTGATGTAATTTTTTCAATTAGTACGATATATTCATTTATGAAACTAAATTGCTATTATAAACTAAATTTAGTGATTTTATGTTAAAATGTTTCATTTCTTTCGCATAATATGTTATTAGTATTTAAAAAAAGTTTAACTCTTGAATTAATTTTTTTATTAAATCATTTAAAGTGCTTATGCATTAAGAAAAAATAAGTGTAGTGTCATGTTATAATAATGAAATTAAGTTAAATTAAGTTTATTTTATAAGTTTAATGAGTTAAATAAATTATTTTTAATAAATCATGATATATATATATATATATATATATATATATACATAAATTTAATAAAAAAAAACGTTAAATTGTCCGCATAATTCCAATTAATCGGCTGCATACTGATTAATCGCTTGGCGGTACTCCGTCCGTCCGACGACCGCACACCATTATTTACAACACTGCTGGTATCAACTAAGGAAAAGTAGGGAAAGTGCCCATTCCTGAATTTAATTTTTTTTTTTTTGTTAATCCCTATTACTACTTAATAGTGCCCCATTCTGATATAATATTTGCCCAACTCTGTGACGGACTTGACCCAATTACACAATAACAGCCCATAAAAGGATTAATTATGAATCTATATTATATTCTCCGATAAATGTATTAATTTTTTTTTTTGGTTTAAAGCCCGTAGGCGATTTCATTGATCCAATGATTTACAAAGTAGCTATTACATAGGGTTTCTTTTGTTAAAATTAAGAAGCATTAAAACCTATATATTTTGCTACTTGTACAATCATCTAATTTGCTATGTCAGAAAATAAAAGATAATTGAAGTCAGAGAATGCGAATTGATCTATTCGCGCCCGAATAACAAGTAGGTGGGCCTTCCGATTTTCTTCTCTGAGAATGTAGACACAGCAGTAAGTTCTTTGAGTTGCATATCCCGCGGACTATGCCGCATCGAACCCTTTTTGATGACAAAACATCATCTTCTTTTTGAATTCGACACTGCCCAGAGGAGTTTACAGCCAAGAGGCACTGAATCAAACTAGATCGGGACAGTCACCACTCAAGAGGAGGAAAGAAGAGGGCATTGAATCAAACCGAATCAGGACAGTCACCACCCAACCGAAATGGCACTGATTAAAACCGGAACCGGGAACTGAATCAACCGGACCAGGACAGTCACCATTGAGAGAGGGGGAAGAAGAAGAAAGAGAGAAGAAAGAAGACAACTCGTTGCGTTCTCGTCATCGTCAACAACCAAAATACATACCTTATTCATATATATATATATATAGTAGATGCTACGAGCAGAATGAATTCACAAACCCTCAGTCGAACCCGGAAACTCGAGACGAACGGAAAATACAACAAGCGGCGAAATTCTTGAACGAGTCCATTCGCTCAGTTGAAGCGCAGCAAGTTGAACCGGGCAGACGAAGAGGGGTGGATAGAGGGGCAGGGTTGAGAGGTGCGAAGGAGCCGGTCGACTCTCAAACCTGTAGCCTGTCTTCGTTTTCTCTCTCTGCGGAGCTCCCTAGGAGGCAGTGGAGCTTAATTCCTATGTCGAAAAAAAAATTAAATGTATTAATTTGGAATTGAATGGTTCAACAGAAATTTTGTTTCTTTCTTCGCTCCAATTACCTCGTCTTATTATATCTGTGATTACAAAAAAAAAAAAAAAAAAAAAAAAAAAAAAAAAAAAATGATAAATACAGAGAAATGCCCCCTTCAATGCCATCGACTTCAAAAATTTAGTATTACTACTGTTTGATTTTGTAGTATGTAGGGCTGGCAAAAAAATTCGAGGTTCGTGATTCGATTCGGTTTTGATTCGGGTTTGATTTAAGTTTAATTCGATTCAAAATGGGTTCGAATTGAAACGAACCAAACCAAGTTCGGTTTGGAATTAATTCAAACGAAACCCAAACCTAGCCTAGTTCGATCGAAATGGGTTTGATCATTTTTATGGTTCGAATCTCATAATAACACCGGCCGTCCATTTACCTGATGAAATTAAAATCCAAGATAGAGAATCATAATTTAACTTAGCTGACACTCCATCGCTCTTAAATCTCAATAACCTAGTTCTCTCTCCACCTCTCCCTAACTCACTCTCCCTCTAGCTCTAAAATCTAGCCGACGCTCTCGGCGACTGGCTGTCTCTCCGGCTGTCACTCCTCTCTCTGGCCTAGATGACTGTCTCTCCTCTCTCTTCGGTCGTTTCTCATAGTTCATACCAGGAAAGCCGTCTCTGATGTATTTTTTCATGAACAATTTTTCAACTAAAAAGCACTCATTTCATAGTTCATACCGGTAAAAGGAAGCCATGTGAATTGTCCCGCAAGAAAAAAATAATGTATAAACTACCGATATAACTAGGACTGCTAAAAAATAATTTAGTTCGTGATTCGATTCGGGTTCGATTCGAAAAATATGTAGTTCGCAATTAATTCGATTCGAAATAGGTTCGGTTCAAAACGAATCAAACCAGGTTCGGTTCGAAATTAATTCAAACCAAACTCAAATCTAAGGTAAGTTCGGTTCGGTTCGGTTCGTTGCCACCCCTAGTAGTATGTATAGTTTTTTGTTATATGGAAAATACCGCTTATTAGAACTTTTTATATTTTTATATTTGTTGAATCTTTCTGCTTACTCCTGATTGAAATTCTTGTTACGCCACTGTACCCTTCAATCAGAATCCAGTGGAGGTTGTTGTTCATACCTTCTTTACATGTGCATTTGCGAAGACCATTTCTTGTATTTGGGGTGATCAGTGAATCCATATTTAATATCACAAATTCACAATTAGTGCCAATCATCTAATTTTTGTTACTAGGCTTTACAAGAAGAGGTTAATTAATTAGCTAGGCGCCTAGATCTTTGATCCAAAAAATCTCTTTGAGCTCAATTGAACGGGTCAATATTAAGCAGCCACACATAGCGTGCATCTCCCGATTTTTTTATTAATATCCAAAAAATAAATAAAATTTTAAAAAATATCCAAATCCCGACTGAATTTCGAAAACTACCCAAACCGGTTATCAAATAACCGGATTTGGGACAAATTTCCGGTTAATGGATTCCCGGACTCAAAACAATATATCCGGTTAACCATTAACCGGAAAGTTATATTTTTTTATAAAAAAAATAACATATCCGGTTAATGGTTAACCGGAAACTTGTATTTTTTTTTTTTAAAAATAGAAAATTTAAAAAAAAAATTATTTTTTGTATTGAAATATTAGAAATGTTGAATATATTTCTTTAAAAATAGATGAAATATAATATAATTTGATTTATCAGAAAGATTGAAACAAATAACCCGGATCAATATTTTTCAGGCCGGATTTTTCGCGGCAGTAAGAAAAATTAATATATTTCTTTATGTGTTATTGGAAAAAAATAAAAATGCTTAGATTCTGAGTTATTGATCCCGGTTCAAAAGTCACTTCTATGTAATCCAGAAAATATTGTGATCCTTCTAAGACATTTAATTTATAAAAAGTTGTATTTATTTTAATAATTATTTTTTAATAACAATAATTAAATAACTTAAAGTTTTTGTTTTTTTTCAAAATAAAAAAGGGGGAATTTCATGTCTCTCAAAAGTTTCAACATTACATATTTATTCCTCCAAAATATTTATTCTGAAAAATTGTACAAAGTCACATATTTGTCCAATCTAACTTATAACATATCAAATATCTCCTAAAATAATTAAATTATATTTTTAAAAGTTTAAAATTTATTTTACAATATTAATTAAGAATGCGTTAACCATTATGTCATTCGTTTATATCTCTTTAGTCTGCCTGAGTTCTCTTCTCTTTAAAGCACCAAACTTTCTACCTCTCTCTCCAAACATGTCAAATCACATATTTCTCTCCGTTTTCCCTCGTCACCTCCCCTCTCATAAATTTGTGTTGCCTTTTGCTGCTTTAATTTTTTTCATCTTTGTTTGGAGAGAGGCATGAGGTTTGACATCTTAGAGAGAAAAGAACTCTAGCAGATCATAATGGTCAATATATTATTAATTAATATTATAAAATTAATTTGAAAGTTTTAAAAAATATTATTTAATTATTTTTGGAGGTATGTTATAGAGTTAGATTACAAATATGTGAGTTATAACAATTTTTAAGGATAAATATGTAATGACTGATTTTGAAGGAATAAATATGTAATATTTGAACTTTTGAGGGATATACATGAAATTCCCCCTTAATATAGTTTCAATTAAAGCAGCTGCATTATGGTCCAATTGCTTTAGAGGAAGTCAGTTTCTATTGGTAAAGTATATCGGATTGATGTATATATGTATTCTATTTGTTTAGTTTTGTCTTTATTATCCAAAAAACAGAAAGGTCAATTTTGTCTCTTACATATATTTACAATTAAATAAGTAAATAACGCGGCTCCAAAACGAGAATTGGAAACACGTAAATCTAGCTCTACTTTCGGATTTTGTTGAAAGTCAAGTCTTTCCAGTTATTTAGATGATATACATGATGATCAAATAAAGAAATGAAGGTCAAAATGATAGATGTGAATTTTCTCGGTTTTCACCGAAATACCGATTTACCACGGAAACTCTTTTCTTATAACAAATCCGTTTAAATGGAGGCAGGAGCCTCGGTGCGTCTTCATTATTATTGGGCCACAAAAGTGAGCCCAAAAGAAACAAAACGAAAGAATTTTTTTTTTAAAATTTAATTTCTGACAAGCTGTATAACACAATCAGAAATTTAGACAAGTTGTTCTGACACGCTGTATAACACAATCAGAAATTTAGACAAGTTGTTCTGACATGCTGTATAACACAATGAGAAATTTAGACAAGTTGTTCAATGTTAGCCATGCATATTTTATTCCTGCTTTTAAGCACCAAAATATGTTCTTTCTGGCAGTTTTCTTCAAGTTTAACCTTGGTTGACAAATTTGATATCATTTAAAAGTAGTAAGACTTCTTTAAGTTTTTTTTTTTTTAGAGAAAAATGAAGGTCACGCCTTCATTAAACTGGCACTAGAGATGTCGTTTTTTACAAGATTTTTGAAATTAAAATACAGTTGTAAATTTAAAACAATTAAGGAAAGCACAGTAATTGAAATTACTGTTTTGAAATGTAAATGCAGAAACAGTAAAATTTATGAACCAAAGCTAATCTTCGAGTGGCTTTGCAGCGAGCCCCTGTCTCTCTCTGATGTTCTGTGAATGACCTCCGAGACTTCTTTAAGTTTTCTAGATGTAGCTATCATAGAAAAATATAATTAGAGAGAAAAATATATAATTTTCATACGAAGGGGAAAAAATAAAAAATATTGAAGTTTTGCAAGGACATTTGTAAAAATTCTGCTTTTATGAGAGGTATAAATCACTATTTTATTTTCCAAATTGCATATTTGCTGATCAAATCAAAACTTCAATCTGCCAATTACTCGCTCTCTTTTGACAACTATTATACGTCCATAAAGTGTATATTTTTCTTTTTCTTCTTGTTTTGTGTTTCATTTTTTATTTTGAGTGTAAAGGTGATATAATTATAGTGGAGTAGAACTAGGGTGTTCTTAAGTTCACTGAGTTTCTTGGTGAACTCAAATCTAAAACCCGTCAAATCGGCTTTAAATAACAAATCTAAACCGTTGAAACCCGTCTACCTTACGGATGATGTGTCTACATGTGAAAATTTGAAACATTCGAATTAATTTAGTATAAAGTCAAGCAGTTAAAAAACATTCAAAAAAAAAATGCATTAAAATTAATTTATTAAACTTCTAATTTTGACTGATTGACTTTATACTAAATTAATTCAAATGTTTAAAAATTTCACATGTAGACGCATCACTCATAAGGTATGCGAATTTTAACGATTTGGATTTGTCATTTAAAACTGATTTGATAGATTTTAGACTTGAGTTCATCAAGAGGCTTAGTGAACTTGAGAACACCCTAGTTCTACTCATTATAGTGATATCCGGATTCTTTGACAAGTGTCCATTACGGATGTTAAATCCAAAAAAAAATTACGAAATAAAAATTCAATAATGAGTTGTTGTACCTTTTTATTTTCTTATTAGATGTATCCATTTGTGTGTCGCTTAGTTTTTAATGTATAGTTTGAATTTCATGACTTCATTGAAGATCTAAGTACTATTTAAAGTAGGGTTACTATGCAGCATCAGAATTACCTAAGCTGCTATGAACTTTACCTATTGGATTAGAGAAGAATATTTAAATATATGGCTAGCACTGTTTGTTAGTGCTGAGATTAAAGCATGCAATCCTGTAAGTAGTTATGAAATGGTGTTTTATTGTAGTAAGGCCATTTTGTTTTGGTTAGAAATCATGTTCAGGTTTTTGCAAATGAAACAAAATGTTTTCTCATACTTGTTGATAGCACTGGCATATTTGTATCTGTTGCTTTTTCACCATCAAAGTTTTAGATGTTTGCTTATCGAAATTTTACTTCTGTCAAATATGTGATAATTCTTCCCTAACTTTTCTGCTTTTCTGAAGACATTGGAACTAAAAGGGTATGGTTTTGGCTATTGGGTTTGAATTTGTATGAAGTGGGTAATAAGAGAATTATGTGAGTCATTTTTTAAAAGTTAAGTGTTGTCACATTTTTACAGTTGGGAACAGTTAACCAAAGGGTGTTTAATTAACAGAAGTACCAATTACTAGAATTGTTGTCAGTACAATTATATGTATTAGGTGTAGCTTGAAAAAGAAAATGCAGTGTAAGCTTTGCTTCAGCTACTCATGTTGTATTGCTCTTTAGTTCAAAAAAGTTGGGTTTATATCATTTCATGGTTTTTGTTTACGATCAATTACTTCTTCTTGTTTTCTCTACCCTCTTAAATAAAAAATTAAAAGAATGAGGACGAAGCTGCGAGAAAAGCCGAGGAGCGAAAACGTGCAGAAGATATAGCCACAGGAGCAGTGCAAATGAATGGTCGTGAGCTATTTCTTCACGAGCCTTGGGTCTTTGAGACAGATATTCAAGTAATAGTGATAGTAATAATACTAATACTAATATTAACTATATTCTGCACCAAATTAGAATATTATATACATTTTTCTGGACCTTCTATGCATGTTCAGCCTCAAATAAGCATATTATACATTTATCCTGGTATCTTCTATGAATTCTACCATGATGTCCTAATTGTTTAATGTTATCACTGTATGATTTATTTATTTTCTTTTTTTATTTGTTCTAATTTTTTTCACATAACACTATTGAGAGCTGGTACATTACAGATCTCAAGAGAAGCATTTAGAAGATGAATTTGGTCAAGTTGGTCCTATCAGAAGGTAACTAAAAAAAAATAGTAATTTTTTTTTCACATTTGGTCAATTTGGTACTTTTTTATTTAACTGCAGACTAAATTGTTTAAATTGTTGTGGTACTTTTTCAATGAGCAGAGACGCAGAGTTCATCTTATGCACAATTTATGGTTGGATTGTATTAGTCCAAACAGTAAGGTTAGTAGCATGTTATTTTTGAAATATGTGCTAGGTTTGATATTTTTATGAAAATGATAGTGTAGTGCTACGGGAATTGGTGTTTAGGTTTGATATTTTTGTGAAAATGAAATATGTGATATTTAAGAATTTGTACTGGAGTAAAAAGCAAACTGGTACCCTTATATTTTGGAAAGTTAGACTGGTTTTATATTTTGGAATTATAAACTGGTACTGTTGTACATTGCAAAAAAAACTGGTGTTGACTGGTACCATTATTTAATTAGTGGCTAAATCTATGGCATTGTTTTATTTTTTACTATTGGAATTCATGAGATTTTCTATTGATGAAATAGAAGAAAAAGGATGCAATTTGTAACCGGCCAGATTGCCACACCGATGATAAAAAAACCTGATAAAAAACTTGTTCAATCATTCTCAGTTTTTATTAAATGTAATAACAGATGTATCCTTCTTTATATTTTTTGTTTTGTATGTATTGTATTTTTATTTTATGGTCAGGCTGAAATTTAGAAAGTTAAGAAAATGAGAGAATAGATGGGTATAATCAAATAAAAGGTACCTCCTTTTGTAGATTTTTATTTATTTTCTTCACGATTCTTATGATATTACCTTTTCTTATATGAAATATTTCGCATTTGTTGTGTCTGGATTGAAATAAATTTCAGTTTGGTGTTAATCTTGCTTCATCTAGCTCAGGTGCGACATGTGTAGGAAAAGCCGCTGCACATGCTTTAGCAATTATCAGCAAGTTTAACCGGTTCCTGTTCTTTTCAATAAGCCAATAAATTGCACTTATAACTATTTTGCTGTGAAAAACAAGACTAATTACAAGATAATTTCAGAGGATATTCAATTCCAGCAACTCTAATCGAGAAATGATAAATGAGACCGACAAGAGCACACCATTGATGCCCACACGAGCGTATACAAAAAATATAGTTTACCAGAGAGATCTTGCGCGAGAAATAAAATATGAACCATATTAATTTAATATTTTTAATTTTATTATTATGTTTTCTTGGAGCAATTATAATCTATTCTTTGGTATTTTGTTTGTTCATTTTCAGAAATATTGGACTACATCGAAGAGTATCACACTGGCAGTGATACTTCAAGAATTTTTTTTCATTTGTTGTTTTCTTTTATTGTTATTTATTATTTGCCTCTTCGTTTTTTCTTCATTTGTATATTTTTTTTTCTTAATTCAATGTGAATGTCAAACAAAAAAGGTCTCTTCGTATTCCATTCAATCTTATAATGTCTCCGTTGCAACGCACGGGCACAATACTAGTATATATATATAGGGTCCGGCTAATTTGCTGCCGGCAGCATTTTAGCCGGAGGTGCTGCCGCCCTTTTTTATTTTTGTGATGTCCAAACAATAAATCCAAACCGTTAGATGTTTAATCTATACTATAATCTACTTAGAGACCAAATTTTATATTTTTTGGAATTTTTTTACTATTTATTAAGCTGGTTTGAAAAGTGTTGATTTCAGTAAATTTCTGCAGCATTGAAATCAGCGGTTTTCAATCCAGCTTAATATATAGTAAAAAAATTCCAAAAAATGTAAAATTTGGTCTCCAAGTAGATTATAATATAGATTAAACATCTAACGGTTTGGATTTATTGTTTGGACATCACAAAATAAAAAAAACAGCAGCAGCAAATTAGCCATAGCCTATATATATATATATATATATATATATATATATATAACAGGTATGAAATATGTTTTATCCATATCTTTACCCCTTTAGATAACAAAAAGTCTTTATCTGCATCCGTACTCGATAAGTTCACGAAAAGAAATTTTATCCATATCTATCTTACTGAATATGATATGGATCGGATAAATGAATAAAATAGTTTCATTGTTTAATAAAAGTAAAATACTATAATGTACCTACCTAGAACCATTTGACCTTTGTCATTATCTCAAAACACCCAAAATCTTTGACTCTTTCCAAACACCCCAAGTAAAACCTTTGTCATTATTTCAAAACACCCTAAGTAAAATACTATAATTTATTTTCTCTCTCTTCTGAAATTCCTCATGTACTTTTCAAACTAGAGATACTTAGCAAACCACCTCATCGAGAGGATCTTTTTTTCTTTTTCTTCTTTCATATTTTTCTTAAATATTACAGTAAGTATTACCTATGAAAAAATAAAATAAAATAAATGCGAGGGGAAACGGGGCAGGGGAAAATTATTAGTGACATACACATAAATAAAATAAAAATATAATATTTTTCAATTTATCTTCAAATCAATATTCTTTTTAAATTAATCTTTGTAATCACTAATTGAAATCATTTTTTACAACTTTGTTCTATTGAAATGAATTAAACTCTTAAACTGTAATTTCTATCATACCCAAAGTACATCTAATATGTATTGTTAGATGACGAGGGTTCTAATACCTCATGCATTTCATACCTCATCACTACTCATATTTCATATTTTCATTTTTAAAATTCAAACTGCCTATCCAAACCTCTCAATATGATATCTATATTAAAATATGCTTGGAGATGAAATTTTATAATTTTATAATTTTTTTACTATTATTTAAGATGGGTAGAAATCAAGGTTCTAAATAGCGTTTATCGCGTCATAGCGGGAAGCCGAAAAAAAAATCTATAGCGAATAGCGTCGCTATAGCGAAAGCTATGCCACATAGCGTTTTTTTTATTTTTATAAAAATTATATCATATATTTGTACTAAATATCAACATTATCTAAGTCTCATAGAATAATAAATAACATCAAATTGATTAAAAAATTATAGTATTCATATTGAACCAATACAAAGTCCAAATTGCGACTCAAAATATCCATAGTATTACTAATATCATAAACTATCGATCTTTTTCTATTCAAAATATATTCAGCATCATGACATAATCTATCTTTTTTCTATTTAAATTTCAAAATAACCTAGACATCATGGCATAATTAATTATCTTAATCTATTCAAAATATTCAAATTACCATATAGTAAGTATCATTTTGTTACTTCAAGAAATATCTTAATATATTTAATCTGAGCCTTTATTTAAAGCCCATATAAATAAAAAAAAAACAGCTCATGTTGCATAGCGCGCTGTAGCTTCCTTATTTGATCTCATTTAATAATTAATAATTTTTTTATGAAAATAATAATTAATAATTTAATATAAAGCTTAGTACGTCAATTATAAAAAAAATCACGGTTAAAATCCAATCTGAGCCTTTATTTAAAGCCCATATAAATTGAAAAGAAAAAAAAACAGCATGTTGCATAGCGGACGCTATTTGCGCTACACGCTATGCGCTATAGCGGACCGCTATTATCGCTATAGCGTCTGTAGCTCAAATAGCGTGTTTTAATTGCATAGCTTAGCGTTTAGGGTCCAAAAACGCTATAGCGCGCTATTTAGAACACTGGTAGAAATCATTGTTTTTGAACGGTTTAGAAACAGCAATTTTGTACCTATTTTAAAAAATAGTAAAAATAATTGAAAAATTATTAAATTTCATCTCCAAGCATATTTTAGTATGGATATCACGTTGAACGGTTCGGATCAACATATTTGACTTTGAAAATAAAGATATGAAATATAAAGTATGATAAAGTATGAAAAACATGAGGTATTGAATACCTCTTCTTGTTAGATATCATATTAATTTGAAGATTCTCAACTTATAGATGCAAACTGTGATCGCTATAATAGTTTTATATCGATTGTGTATTATTATAATACACAATCGATATAAAACCGTACTTATAATAGTTTTACAAAGACAGGTTAATACTTTATGAAGTTTACAAAGATGAATTATAATACTGACAAAATCTATGATGATCATTAAGAGGGGATAAATTCATATATATATTAAGTCATAGATTGATTTTTTTTTCCTCAAAAAAGGAAGTCGTTGATTGACTTGATCAAGTTAAGGGTCACGTGAAAACTGAGATGTTACTTAATTAGAAGAGATCGACCATTGTCTGGTTTTTGGTGTGACCAGAGAATCCATAATTAATATAACCATCCTAATCATCGAAAGTTTGTTACTAGTGTTTAGAATAATAAGGGGGGATTTCATGTATAGTACTCCTCAAAATATTACGTATTCATCTCTCTAAAGTTCATAACATCATATTACCCTTCTAAATTTTAAAAACTCACGTATTTATCCAATATAATGACTTTTTTATTAAAAACTCATTTTAAATTTATAAAATATCTATTTACACTTGTTTAAAAAATATAAAAATGCAGTATGTTTACGAGAAATATTCAGTTTTTTAATTGATCGGTTGTTAGATCAAATAATTCATTTTCTTGCTTGTGTATGTATAAATGTCACTTTATGCTTCACAAGTAGAGAAATTAAACCATTTGTTCTCGAAATCCAACCATTTAGAAGACAAGACATTTTCTTACACTGATTATATATTTTTTTAATAAAAGGTAAAATAGGTACTTTATAAATTTAAAATGAGTTTTAATAGAAAAAACAATAAATTGGATAAATTTGTGACTTTTTAAAATTTAGAATGGTAAATATGATATTATGAATTTTAGAGAAGGAAATATGTAACTGTAATTTCGAGGTTTTTTTAGGTTATACATGTTGTGAGGTTTTAAAGATGTACTATATAACATTCAAAAGTTGATAGATAATTAAAAAAGTCAAATTGAACAATCTTTTTTATCAATCTATCTAAATAAGGTAAAGAAGATGTATAAGATCTTTATTTTATTTATATATTTTTTAGATATTAATATCTGTAATGAGTAATGACACTTTGTCAAAGAATGCGGCCGGTATCATAATATAACCTCTATCCCCAAAAACAAAAAAAATGAAACACAAAACAAGAAGAAAATGAAATACATACATTTTTATTATAAGATAAATTTTCCGTGGTAAATCGGTATTTGGATGAAAAGCGAAAAAATCAAAGCTATCATTTGTCAATCAATCAATTCTATAACCTATCAGTTTTTCGGATCATAATCATTTTAGTAATAATCTAAATAGCGTGTTATAGTGACATTATAACACCGATGCTAAAGTATTTTCGAACTATAAAAGCTATGGCACAATCAGTATTATAGCGCACTATAGCAACATAATATGAACATAGCATTGTTTTTTTATCTATCCCGCTATGACAATATAAACACTATTCAAAACACTGAGTACTACGTTACATATGAGATTTAAATATGAAGAATGAAAATCGAAGAAAAAAATATGAACTGCATGCAGTATATTAATTTATTCACAATTTATTTAATTTCTTGAAAGAATAAAAAAATCAATCAAATTTCCTATATATCATAACAACAATTGTCATCTATGAACAAATTGAATTTTTAATTACATAATAAAATTTGAAAAATGAAGCCAATTAATTGGTACTTCAGCAGCGTGGCATGTCGTGAGGCCGAGGTAACATTTTAGCATTGGTACTGTTACCGTTCTTGGTTATGAACACCATATCCATTCCCCAAACTGTGTGGCGTTCGAAGTGGCAGTGCATGAACCAGACACCGGGATTTGCCGCCCTAAAACGAATTGCTGCCCAACCATTCTTTGGCACACCAATTGTGTTCTCATAAGGCGGATCAACCAAGTTGTAAGACAAAGGATCTTTTTCCTTGTCAAAAATACCAAATCCTTTGCCAACAACATAAAAGCTGTGGCCGTGCAAATGCATGGGATGATTCTCGCCACCGAGAATATTAGTCCCCTGAAACACAATCTCCACTGTTGTATTGTACTCTAAAACCTTCACTTTTGTGGACTTTTGTGTTAGGTAAAGCTCCTGTGGAATGGTGTCCCCGGTAAAGTTAAAGAAAACCGGCGGTTTGTTAGGAAAGTCCGGTGTGTAGACATCAGGAATAGAGTAATAGTATGCATCTAGAACATCAATTGGCGGGTTCTGGAAACTAGCATTGTTTAGGCTAGCAGCAAGCTTGTCGCCCAATGGACCGGTGCAGTTAGAGTTTCCGGAGCAAGGAACAACATTCACAGCTATTGAGATATACATGTGCTCATCAATTGTTTTTGGCACATCAACTGGGTGGTCCCAGCTAGCTAGAGAGCGTATCCCGTCAGTAAATGCGGTTGCCGCATTTGTGTCATTGATTTCTGGTAAAGAGGCTAAAAGGGGAACTGTTGCGAAAGTATTTTCGTTAGTTTTGTATTCTAGAATGGCAGTGGCGACAGTTTGGTCGAATCTGACAGCTGTGTTACCATTGTAAGGACGGGTTGCTATGTAATACCGAGAAGGTGAAGAGGAGTCCTTTAGCTGGTCAGCCTTTAAAAGAAGGTCCATTGTTTGTCCTGGGGTAATCATAATATAGTCGGTTGCGTACGGCTTGGTGTAACTACCATCGGTCCCAACAACAGTGAGTTTGTGATTAGCAATGGCGAAGAAATATTCATTGCTCAAGGCTGCATTGATCACACGGAGTAAGTAGGTGTTGCCCTGCTTCACTTCAACCTTAAAAGTATCTGCAATAAATTGAGATTGATTCTGTTAGCTTTGAAGTTTCAATTTCCAAAACAGTCAGTTTGAAATCAAAATCGTTGAATCCTTGTCTATTTACTCAACTTTCTTTGAACTGCAATTAAAATATCTTTAGTTAGACATAGAAAACCAACATACCATTATGTGAGCATGGAAGGAAGTCGCCGGGCTGGCCATTGATGGTGTTGGCATCCGAAGGATCAACGTCGCCTCCAGTTGCTAATGCCTTTTGTAGCACTTCATTTACATCAGCATTCCACCACTCTCCCAAAATGAGGGTGACCTCCTTGTCAGGCTTGGGGAAGGGGAAGGTGCTTCCTTTCATCGGGTGAATGACCATTGCGCCATGAACAGTGGCACGATCAAAATCGGAGTGTGCATGCCACCAGAGCGTGCCTTCTTCTTCTGTGAACTGAATCCGTTGTGTGAAGTTGGCTCCTGGTTTGATCGGGCATTGCGTGATGTACTCTGGCCCGTCTGACCATGGGTTTTGTGGTTGGTCAACACCATGCCTGACACAAAATTTTTTATAAAACTCAGTCGATTTTCCTTATTTTTCATTAATTGCGGATATAATTAGGTTTGATCAATTTATATATATACCAGTGAATTGTGATGTTCTTGTTTCCTTGGTTGATGACCTTGACAATAACAGTGTCGCCTTTGCGTGCATAGATGGTGGGGCCTGGGTACTGGCCATTGACGGTAAGGATGTTCTTGGTGCTGCAGAGCCTGGTGCATGGAGTTTCTTGTATCTGCAAAATAAATAATTAAAAAATAGTGTTTAATTACGAGTGGTTACTTATAGTTGAATTAGTCCTCAACTGGTTGAAGTATTGGTAATCAGAAATATACCAGTTCACTGAATTGATCGTCAAGCAAAGATATGAATATATATGATACATGCATGAATGAATGAGACGAGCATATATATATATATATATATAGTTGAAATTTTCCTTTCTTTAAAGGTGCGTACGTTGACTTTTATCAAATCTCGGAATTTTTTACTCAAGCTGTGCCTACGTTCCTATGTATTCATTATACATTTCATGCATACTAGAATATGCCACGCTTGTGTCATTTTAATATGCTTCCATAAACCGTAATTACCAAATGCATATTTAATATATATAATACGGGCACTTACAATGAAAGTGTGGTGATGGATCTTGGCAAAGGCGGGAACAGCAAAAACAACGCATAGCATAAGAAAATGCATTAACTTGAGCAGGTAAACACTGCCTGATCCCATCTTATTTCGGTAATTACACTAGAAGAAAAATGAAGCGAAAATGACACCAGTAAATATAGCAAGCAAGGATCGATCTATATATATCAGATGACAAGAAGCACAGCAATGCAAACCTAATTTCTTGAACTGATGATCAGTTTGTATTTGCTATGTACAGATTGGATCTTTTTTTTTTCTTCTCTGAAGTAGCTGTGGAGATTTGATTTAATTAATTTGGATAGATCGAAGAGCACATGTGTTAAGGTATTTATAAGAGAGGCCATGCAGGTGCAGGGGCAAAGCATACAGCCTTTTTCTTTACCTATTCTATTACGCGCGTCTTTCATACGCGGTGCATAGACTAAGAATTATATGCGATATCTATAGTTTGAAAAGTATACGAGGAATTTCAGAAGAGAAAATAAAATATCTGGGACTCGGCCACCTATCCTCTTGAAAATGTCAACAAGTTTGGATGTATTGAGATAATGACGTCAAAGCTAGATCAAGTGGTTCCAGGTACATTTTAATTATATTAAACAATTGATGGGCGAGGTCAAACCGTCAAAGTAGAGCTTGCGTCAGACATTTTTCGGCTTTGTTTCGTTCAATTTTCGTGTATAATTAAAGCCAATCTAGTAGTAAATTATATTTTGAATCCCATTTGTGCTCGGAAAGTTGCTAACACATGCGCGCAAAAGCAGGATTTATGAATGATACCACCAGCACTAGTGGCGTCCTTCTTTATATTTTATTACGTCATATGAATAAGGCAATACGGAACATGCCTAGACGTGATGTGATAAATATGTTGTGACTTGGTCACATAACATAACATAACGTGACATGCACTACAACAAAGTAGACACTTTTTGCGAGGGAAAAAACGCTTTTATGACGGTCGTCCGTCGCAAAAGATACCGTCGCAAAAAGAAAAAGCTGAACAATGAGAGTAGTCCGTCGCAAAAAGTTATTTTTTTATCCTCGCGAAAAGTGTCTCATTCTTGTTGTGATGATTAATTTAATTTTCATGTGACGTTACGTAACGTGAACAAAATGATAGCAGATTGTCATGGCACGTGTGGTCACGCCGTGACGACACGTCACGTGACATAACGTAAATTAGTTATGTCAAACTTTTCTTTTCTATTTTAATTTAAATTATTGCATATTCAAAAATAGATATCAAAAAGTATGAAAATTTCTAAAATAAATAAATAATGTTGTAAAGTTTTTTTTTTTAAGAAAAGTGGTTGGGCAGTTGAAATTACTTTAAAAATTCAAATTACAAATATTCACTAGACTAAACTAGAAAAAATAAAAACCAATACTACACAAGTACCAGCATTACTGAACCTACACTAAAAGAGTAACCTGAATATTTCATGCGTACCAAAAAAAGCTGAAAATTAACTAGAAAAAACTGAATACTCTATGCGTACAAAAAAGCTAGATACTCTATGTTTCATACCGTGATATGATGTGACGTATAATTTTCACTCGAATGTGATCACATCACGCAACACGAATCACATCATGTGATCGACACAGTACCTAACGTGACGTAACTGATCATGACGTGACTAATTTCCTTCACTAACGTCCTATTCAAAATATAACTGTCATATATATGATAGCTCAAAATTTTGTTAGGTTTTGAGCAAACCACCTCATTGAGGATCTTTTTTTCATGTTTTTCATGAATAATTCTAGTGCATGTAGATTTTAATTTACATGATCTAATTAAATTTCAAAAGATTTATTCATGTGAAGAGAACAATATAATTTTAGGACAGTTTAGGTAGCAGTTAAAAGAACAATTATACAGAAAGATTAATACTGTCAAAATCTATAATGATTAAGACAGAGGGGACAGATTAAATTAATAAGTCATAGGTTAAGTTTGACTTTATCTAATTAAGGGCACAATCATATATATCACTTAATGGGAACTGTGAAGAGGCCACTTCTGATTTTCGGTGTGACCCATTAATTTATAATTAATATCATAATTAATGTCAATCATCTAAATTTTGTTACTACTCATTAGAAGAAGATATTAATATCACAATTAATGTCATACATAACGTGCATCTCTTTACGGCCACAGAAAATCCTGAATAACTATTCAGGCAGCTTTAATTGGAGTGGAATATTTCCTCTTTAGAAATCGAAGAAGAAGAAAAAAGATTTTACCTGGGACTCAGCCACCTATTAATTCCTCTGGAAATAGTCAACGATTTTTGGTGTTTTGAAAATATTAAAAAAGGTTAAAGGTTAATATTATGAGACAATGGATCGGACGAGGTCAAATAGTTTGCGTTACAGATTTTTCGGCTCTGTTTCGTTCAATTTTTCGTTTACGAAGGTAAAATTATTATCATGCCAGTCAAGTAGCTTGAATATCCCATTTCTTCTTAAAAATTTGCTAACATAAAATCATGATTTATGAATGGTATCACCGGTGGGCGGTGGCGTCGTCCTTTATTATTTATTACGTAATATTAAAAAAATTCCGAAAATTGTATTTATACCATTTTTTGAAAAAATAAATAAATAAACCAAAAAACCCATATTTTTGGAACTTCCATTTCTACCACGGTCATATTTTGCAGATGCGGCCCCAGATATGGGTAAGCGCTGGTATAGTGCGATCCCATCATTTTTTTTTTTGTCTAAAGAAATTTATGTTAAATTTTTTTGGGAATCACATTCACATAGTGCGGTCTCCAGTTTATGGAGCCGCATCCGTATAGTGCGGCTATGATAGAAATATAATTTCTCATAAATAAGAGTTTTTTGAAAAATGGTAGATTTAAAAATTTTGGAAAAAAATTAATGTAAAATAAAACGGCTCAAAATTTTGTAAGGTTTTGGAGCAATCCAGCTCGTAGAGAATCTTATATGAATAACTCTAGTGCATTTAGATTTTAATTTTGCATCATGTATTAATAAAGCATAATTTAGGGCAGTTAATTTAATTAGGTAGTAGTTAAAAGAACAATACTATAATTTTATTTAATGTTGTGTAATTGAAGTTTAATTATGTAGACAGGTTAATACTGTCAAAATCTATGATGATTAATTAAGACAGGGGGGGCAATATAATAAGTCATAGGTTGACATTATCAAATTATGGGCATGCACAATAATATCACGTGAGAACTGTGAAGGACCATTTCTTGTTATTGGTGTGACCAGGCAATACATAATTAATATCACAATTCACAGTTAATATATGCCAATCATCTAAATTTTGTTACTAGGTTTTACTAGAAGAGCTTTTTTTTTTTAAGTTTTACAAGAAGAGATTAATTAATTAGCTAGACCTTTGATCCAAAATTCTCTTGGAGCTCAATTGAACGGGTCAATATTACGCAGCCACACATGGTGTGCATCTCATTTCGGCCACAGCAAAATTTTGAATAAGTCTTTAGGCAGCTTTTTATTTTTTTATACTTTTTACCAGATGAAAAAACAGCCAGTTTAATTTGGTAGTTCCAAATTAACGAGAGTTGAATTTTTCCTCTGTGATTAAACTTTCTCGTATTAATTGTAGTTGGACTCGGTCTAACCTAATTAAATTGAATCTAGTCATAAAAAGTAATATTATGGGTGTGAAAGATTGAAATCCGATTGAAAAATTATTTTTAAATAATAGAATATTGGATGGCTTGATCCAACCCTCTTGTAAAAAAATCACTAGCTGGCTTTCATTTCAAAGATTTGACAAGTTTGTAAATATATTTTTTTTAAAAGTAGTTTCAATAAAAGCAGCTGCATTTATGGTCCAACTAAGGAAATCAATTTCTATTGGCTGAAAAGTACCTCGGATTGATGCATATATATATTCTACTTATTAGTTTTGTCTTTATTATCCAAACCAGATAAAGGTCAATTTTTGTCTCTTACATATATTTACAATTAATTACTAACGCGGCTCCAAAACGAGAATTGGAATTTTGTACATCTCTACTTTCATCTTTTGTTGAAAGTCAAGTAATTTTAATTATGTAGATGAGATATATAATGATCAAATAAAGAAATGAAAGTCAAGGTTGTTGAAAGTCAAAATGATTAATTTGATTTACTCTTTTCATATAACAGATCCGTTTAAAGGGAGGCAGGAGCCTCATTTAGAGCCTCAATGTGTCTTCATTATTATTGGGCCACAAAAGTGAGCCCAAAAAAACAAAAGGAAAGAAAATTTGAAATTTTTAATTCTAAAACGCTGTATACTATTATAAGTTGTACAATGTTAGCTATGCATATTTTATTCCTGCTTTTTAAGCACCAAAAAATGTTCTTTCTGTCAGTTTTCTTCAAGTTTATTCTCGGTTGACAAATTTGATATCATTTAAGTGGGAGACTTCTTTTAAGTTTTGTAAGGGTAGATATGATTAAAAAAAAATTGGACAGAAAAAAATATATAATTTTCATATAAAAGGGAGAAAATATAAAATATTGGAGTTTTGGAAGGACATGTAAAAATTCTGCTTTTATGAAAGGCATAAAACATAAATCACTATTTTTTTATTTTCCAAATTGCATATTATTTGGCTGATCAAATCAGAACTTCAATCTGCCAATTACTTGCTCTCTTTTTTGCAACTATTAATAACAGATGTAAAAAGTAAAAACTATTAAGAACAGATGTGACATGACACAACACAACTAAGAAGTTTTGAAACTAAAATTACTTAGTAGAGATTATGAAAGTTTAAGAGTATTATTTTTTTTAACTATTCAATGAATCATTTATTTATATTTAGTTTTTTTTTTTTTTGTGCTTGGTTGGTATTTTTTTAATTATATATTTTTATAATTTTTTTTTCTGAAGTATAGCAATGCAGTATAGACTAGTGTTGTAAAAAAAGGCATTAACGGCCGTTTAATCGTTAACGGCGGCCAAACCGTTACGAATACACTTAACATATGACTTTTTGCGGATTTTTTCGATTAATCGGCCGTTTACTGTTTAATCGTCCATTTATTCCCATTTATTCCCGTTTATTTCTGTTACATTCCGAAATTTTAAAACATAATTAAATTTCTAAATCGATCATTTGGCTTAAATAAAAAGTTTTAATTAACTTAACGATCGTTCAGAAATTTTCTGACCGACTAAAACGAAACTAAAATTTCGTAATATAAATAATGTATGAAATTATGTATAATAAAATTTAGAGATTTAGAAATAAAATAAAATATATAGCACTAGGAATAAAATTATAATTATTCGGTAAATTAGAAACTCTGAAAATCCGTTACAATTCCTTTGAATTTTTCGGAAAGAAGAAATTGATTTAATTGGATTCGTGTGAATAAATAAGTAATTGAATTCCAAATAAGAGTATAATTATACGAAATTATTCGTACGAGATAAATTATATAAAAGTTACCAATTTCGTTTATTTGAGAATTTTAAGGATTTGATTTGATATTTATATATATAGACATAGATACTATCCGATATCGATTTATTCGAAATCTAAAAATTGAATATATACAATTATATAAAAGGAAAATCAAATTATTCGAATCTTAAATTGAGAAATAAATATATGAATTATATGTACAAATATAGTTACAAAAATATTATGAAACTTCGACTCGAATTCATAAAAGAAACGGACCATAAATCAATTAAATGAGACTATACTTGAATTTCAGAATTTTTGAACCCTTAGATTTATTTCAGCACGGATCTTAAATATTGTAATTTAAATGTTGGAATTATATCAACCTCTCATCTCATCCAGCACGAATCTTAAAACAGCCCATTTAACACCCCCACTCCTCTCCTTCTCTTTCTCTCCTTTCCCTCTCTACCCGTGAGACCCCCCCCACAGCCCCGCCCCCCCTTTCCTCTCCTCTCCACCAAATCAGAGAGGGCTCCGCCCTCCCCTCTTCCGTCGCCGGCGAACCCCACCGGACCCGCCTCTGATCTCTCATCTCTTCCTCTCTGCCCGTGAGAGCCACAGCCGCCCCCCTCTCTCTCTCGGTTTCTGCCCCCCCTCCCCTCCCATGAAACCCTAGTTTCTAGGGTTGAGGATGTGTGCTGCCTCGGTGCTCGATTGGTGCTATCTTGGGGTGCTATGGTGATTGCTAATGCTCGAGTGAGATGGCCGCGAGGCGAGGCGAAACCCTCGGAATCGGCCGCTTCTTTTGATATTTTCTATTTCGGGTAATTTCCAAAATAACTTCTAAACTTCTGGATTTGTGTCATGATGGATTGATTAATGTTGTAGGATGTGAATTTGTTAGTTTGCGAGTACGGGTTGTTGATTTTCCCGACTCGATCGATTTGCTCGAATAAATTAAGTATAAGGGGTTATATTGCAAAATGATTTTTATTAATGGTCGGAATTGTAAAATATATGACCATTGTGATTTGTATTAATTAAAGGGAATTGTAGTTAATTTCACCTTTGCTCGGGTTGTTGATTTTCCTGACAAATGGTGCTGACTTGAGGCTTGAGCCGTGTTGTTGATTTCTGGTGTGTCTATTCTGATCTGATCTGTGACTTGTTCTGTTTTGCTGGTTCTGTGTTGATGTTGTACTGGTAAATTTCGACTAGTACATCCATGTTGTTGTTGTGTATGTGCTGCTGGTACCAGTCGGTACTGGCCCAGTGATACCACTGGTATTGTGCTGAATTTTTGTGTGTATACCAGCCTTTGAACTGGCAGGGACCATATCGCAAACTAATTATATTTAGGGGTTTGAATTGTAAAATATAAGGCCTTATGTAGAGTAAAATAAATTAATAGCCTAATTGTGAAAATGTGAGGTTTTGAATAAATGGCCGGCCTATGCATTAGAAATGTTATAAATGGACTTGGAATAAATTGTGAATTGTTAATTAGAGGCGTAAACCTTTGCTAAATTATGGGCCTTTAATTAAATTGAATTGGAATAAAATAATTGATACGTAAATGGGCCAAAGTGAAATAATTGAGTAAATTGGGCCTTTGAATGTTTAATTGGATAAATAAGGTGAATTGGGCTTGTAATTTCATAAGCCTTGTAATATTGAAATGAATATGACATGATGTGTATATGTAAATTTGGAATTGGACTTGAATTAAATGATTATAAATGAGCCGAACGGTATAAAAGAATTGACGAATTAAAAGACGGCTTTTGGAATTTAAGTTTTGATAATGTAACCGAACTAAACCAAGTAAACGTATAATATAGGTGTAGGCTCAGTCGAGCAAGATTTCGCGAGGCAATTCGAGACGCCTGATCTTTAAATTAAGCGGTACGCTCATCATACTAAGGTGCGGGATTCTTGGACTTGTTTGATACTTTATTTTCAAGAATTAAACTGTTTATTCGTTTGTCATGTTGAATGATTAATTGTTGCATATTTTGGAATTCATGCTGTAGATTGATTCTTGCATAACTGAGAATGATTTGAATTGTTCGGTTAAGATTATTTGGCATGTTGGTATGGTTATTATTTGATTAGTTCTATTAATTGTTCTTGATGTGAATGAATCTACCCGGCCGACCTGTTTAGGTGGCTGGATAAGGTAACGGTGACCTATCCGTTGACCTGTGTTTATGAATTTTCCAGGCCGACCTGTTTAGGTGGTTGGATAAGGTGACGCTGCTGACTTATGCGTTGACCTGTTCGAATTTGCCAGACCGACCTATTTAGGTGGCTGGATAAGGTGACGCTGCTGATTTATGCGTTGACCTGTTATGAATTTGCCTGACCGACCTGTTTAGGTGGCTGGATAAGGTGACGGTGACCTATCCGTTGACCTGTTTAATGAATTGTGCAAGGCTGATGGTTGTTTGTGATTCTATTTGAATGAAATTGCAAAGTTGAGCGGTATGGCTGACTTTGATTCCGTGTGTTTGCATTTGTGTCAAGTTGACCTGTATAGGTGACTTGTAACCATACCTTAGGATATGGTTAAGCCAAACAGCTACAGATGGGTGTCAGATAAAGGGTCCAGTTTGGTTGGCCATCTGTAGGCGTCTGTAACCCTACAGATGTGGGTTTGATAACGGTCCAGCTCGAAAGAACATCTGTAGTTGCTACAAGCCCTAATAAATCAAGTTAAGCCAAATATATGTTGTGTTTTGAAACTCATCTTGGAAATTCCGTGAACTGTGTTTCAGGTTGATTAATTGTTGTCGGGCATATGCATTCCTTTTTATTTATGATTATGTATACCTGTTTGCATTGGTATTGTTTGGGTTTCATTTTTTAATATAGAGTTTGATTGCAAGTCCAATAATCTAAACTGTGGCAAATTTCGCACTGAGAATTTATTCTGACCCCCACCCTCCCGATTATTTTCAGGTTTATATTGCGGACGCAGCAAATGAGGATATTGGTAATGCATATAAAAGATCCACTGCCTCGCGTGTATATGTGACGCTTGATAGATACACGCGGCAGGCTGTCAGACCCCGGGGATTTGGGGTGTGACAATTTCTATTTATTCCAATTTATTTCATTAGATATTTTTTTCACATTGAATTTTTTTTATGTGATAGTTTGTGATAATAAGTTTTATAAATCATGTATTGCAATTTTGTTTGTGTTTTGACATACATTTAATATTTTTTTATATATGTTTTTTCTTCTTACTTATTTGAAAATTGATTAATTCTTCTTCTATTTATTTATCATATATTTTTCTTACTAATTACTGATGTAATTTTTTCAATTAGTACGATATATTCATTTATGAAACTAAGTTGTTATTATAAACTAAATTTAGTGATTTTATGTTAAAATGTTTCATTTCTTTCGCATAATATGTTATTAGTATTTGAAAAAAGTTTAACTCTTGAATTTATTTTTCATTAAATAAATGTGTTAGTAACACATGTAAAGTGCTTATGCGTTAAGAAAAAATAAGTGTAGTGTCATGTTATAATAATAAAATTAAGTTAAATTAAGTTTATTTTATAAGTTTAATGAGTTAAATAAATTATGATATATATACATAAATTTAATAAAAACATTAAATTGTCCGCATAATTTCAATTAATCGGCCGCATACTAATTAATCACTTGACGATACCCCGTTCGTCCGATGACCGCATACCGTTATTTACAACACTGCTGGTATCAACTAAGGAAAAGTAGGGAAAGTGCCCATTCCTGAATTTAATTTTTTTTTTTTTGTTAATCCCTATTACTACTTAATAGTGCCCCATTCTGATATAATATTTGCCCAACTCTGTGACGGACTTGACCCAATTACACAATAACAGCCCATAAAAGGATTAATTATGAATCTATATTATATTCTCCGATAAATGTATTAATTTGGAATTGAATGGTTCAACATAAATTTTGTTTCTTTCTTCGCTCCAATTACCTCGTCTTATTATATCGTGATTACAAAAAAAAAAAAAAAAAAAAAAAAATGATAAATATAGAGGAATGCCCCCTTCAATGCCATCGACTTCAAAATGTTAGTATTACTACTATTTTATTTTGTAGTAAGTATGTATAGTTTTTTGTTATATGGAAAATACCGCTTATTAGAACTTTTTATATTTTTATATTTGTTGAATTTTTCTGCTCACTTCTAATTGAAATTCTGATTACGCCACTGTATCCTTCAATCAGAATCCAGTGGAGGTTGTTGTTCATACCTTCTTTACATGTGCATTTGCGAAGACCGTTTCTTGTATTTGGGGTGATCAGTGAATCCATAATTAATATCACAAATTCACAATTAGTGCCAATCATCTAATTTTTGTTACTAGGCTTTACAAGAAGAGGTTAATTAATTAGCTAGGCGCCTGGATCTTTGATCCAAAAATTCTCTTTGAGCTCAATTGAACGGGTCAATATTAAGCAGCCACACATAGCGTGCCCATTTTTTTTATTTATATCCAAAAAAAATATATAAATTTAAAAAACTAACCAAACCGCTTGTTTTTTTTCGAAAACTACCCAAACCGGAAAAAAAATTTCCGGTTTCAATACCAATTTCCGGAAATTGGATCCTAAATCCGGAATAATTTTTTCCGGATTTAGGATTTCTTTTTTTTTTCCTAAATCCGGAATAATTTTTTCCGGATTTAGTATTTTTTTTTTTTAGGAAATTTTTTTTTCCCGAATTTTTTTTTCTCAGTTTTCAGTTTTTATTTATAATTAATTTATTTTTTGTATTGAAGTATTTCAAATATTTAATATATATTTTTTTTAAAATAGATGGAATACTATATAATTTGATTTATTCGAAAGACTGCTACAAATAATCCGGATCAACATTTTTCATGCTGGATTTTTTACAGCCGTAAAAAAAATAATATAATATAATATATGTATATGTATATGTATATGTATATATAATATATGTATATGTATATGTAATATAATATATGTTAGTTTGTAATAATCTAGAAGTCAATAATACGATAATTTATCATAAAGCTTTGTTCATGAATTGAATGTTTATTTATATAGCATTTTGTTGCCTTGAGTATTATTGAATTTATGGATCATTTCGAGTTCATGACTGAAATTGTGAAACTCCATAATATAGATGATATATACTCTTAAAAGGTCACTGACCAAGGTAATTAGCAGGAACACTAATTACCGCGATAAGGTTAGTATGTGGATTAAAAGATGGTTAAGTTTTACAAACCACCTGACACGAGATGTCATTTTAATCACATAGATACATGTTTTAGAAACATGGTATTTGACAGACCCCGAATGAAACATTAAATAGAATTGTGTTCGTGTCATTTATGTTTTCATTCAGTGTCACGTTCTACAGTATGAGGTATTTATCGTTCCCACTGAGAAATATGTATGTGTGATTGTTATCCACCGCTGTCCGTAAAAAGCAGTCATAACGGTAGCTTTTCCATATGTATAGCTTAGCTCAGGAAGTGATAGTTTACCAAGAATACTATTTGTCCCTCGTATCTCTATACGAGCTATAGCATCACTGGGCCCCTTGATAGAGTAAGATTATCTGCTAGCGGTATAATTACAAGAGTAATTATATTTGATAATCTGCTCAAGATCAAGAAAAGATTAAGTTAGCAAGGATGACACACATCTACCTTGAAACTAATCTGATAGCTATGAGACAGAAGAACAGACACAAGTAAATTGTTTACTGGATCGTGATATTGTACAGTACAGCATCATCTGTGTAATTGGATGGTCATGATGTGTTGCCAGATGCCACCCATGACTAACAGAAGTTAAAACAGTTTTAACTCTGTTTACCAACATAACACAGATCCTATTGGGTCACACCATATAGGAGCTACTCGGAGAATCTTACTGATTAATTATAAATTGATTATAATTAATATTAAGATGGTTATAATTAATTATACGTGTTATAATTAAATTATAAATGTTATGTAAAAATAACAAGCAAAAACATTGGTTAATTTATAAACGTGTATGACACGTTGTATAAAAGTTAACCGGTTAATTTATAAATGTGCAGGACACATTGTATAAATTATCGAAACAACAAATAACCGCAAGAAAAATATATATAATTATTCAGAATAATTATACAAATATTATTTGTGTTCGGGCCGAGGGCATTCGAGTCTTTTCAGATTCGTCCTTATCCGCATGACACGTCATCGATCCTATCCAGATGACACGTCATCGATACCGAAACAAATAACCGAAAGAAAAATATATATATAATTGTTCAGAATAATTATACGAATATTATTTGTGTTCGGGCCGAGGGCATTCGGGTCTTTTCAGATTCGTGCTCATCCGCATGACACGTCATTGATCCTATCCAGATGACATGTCATCAATCCTATCCACAAGGGCAAAATGGTCATTTCACACCTATGCCACCTTGCATGTGTAGAAGCATGGAGAAGAATGTGGAAGGGTGTGGAAGGGGTATTTTGGTCATTTCACATATAAAAGGATGAGGTGTCAATGGCATATCTTGTAAATAGGCCGAACTTGGAGGGCATTTTGGTCTTTTGCAACCGAATCTAAACACTATAAATAGGGGTGGAGGGGTAGAGAGAGAAAGAGATATTCACATATATACATATGCACATTCACATGTATCTTTTCGTGCAGAAACGAATCGGTATTTTCTCTCTTTCTCGGTTTCTCTCCCAAATAGTATTTCGGTTGAGAAAAGAAAGTTATACGTACTTGACGTATAATCTTGCGGGTTGTTGTGGAGTATATTTACGGGATCGATGAATAGTGTTTTACCGAATTTAGCGGTATGTCAGTTTTGCATATTGATGAAACTGAGCAACCGAAAATTCGTGTTTACGGGTTTTCGTCTTTTCCCCGTGAATAGTGTTTTTGCAGAATTCCGCGGTTTACGGTATTTCTGGCAGAAGAAATAAACCGCTCTCCGGTTAGTCCTGGTGGATAACCGATAGAGGCATCAGACGTCTGATGCTCCGTTCCGAGTCGATTCCTTCCCTGGTGAGGCTCTACTCGCTCGGTCTGCATTCCAACTGTGATTTGGAAACAAGGTATAAATATGTTATATTAATCTATTTAATTTGTAAGTAGATTAAAGTTTTAGAAATCAATCATGGAGTAGATCTGTAAAATGATTAAATTGGGTTTTGATGCCAAAGGAATACTGAAGGTGGACCGCCTTGGAAAGTTTCCTGACATACCCCTTTTAATCCTGAGCTTAAGTTGGCCGTAGAAATTTTTGTTCTACGGTCATTCCGCAACTTAAGCCTAAACGGGTTTCCGGTAAGCACCGCGTGGAAACCCCAACAGTGGTATCAGAGCACAAGGCTCTCCCGCTGATTGATTTTCTAAAAGTTATAACTTATGCAAATTAGGTGCATATACCGCATATCAGTTTAATTCTTACATTTGCAGCTTAAGTCCAAAACCGATTAGAAATGAGATTTTCTTGGATCGGTTCTACCGACTAAGAAAGTTAAATTAGATTTAAGCTTTCTTTATGCTTTCTTATGAAATGTAAACTTTTACATTTCTTGGATCGGTTTTCCGACCGAGAAAGATAAAATAGGATTTTATGCTTTCTTTATGTTTTCGTTTTCAAAACTTTCAACTGCGTTTGAGTATATCTAAGAATGTGATGAAGCAATAAAGTACCCAAGTAAGAACTGCTAATCTCCACCCGTAAAAGACAAGGTTAATGACAAGAAAAGTCTCGGCTTTTCGTCTAACCCTCTTTTACGTGTCCTGATAGCTGGCCCAAAGGGGACTTTGTCACGTTACCAAATTGCTTTAACGCTTTTGAAATGGCAAAATTTAGTGTAAGTTTTTCGCCTTTTCGAAAACCTTCGGATAAGTAAAGTTCATCGAAGAATGTGATGAAGCAATAAAGTACCTGAGTAAGAGCTGTCATTTCCACACAAGAAAGAGATGGTTCTGTCTAGGAAAGATTGAGTCTAAGCGGTCCTCGTGACCCCAATCTTTCCTGGGAGCCCCTTTCACGTGTCCTAATGGCTGGCCCAAAAGGAACTTTGTCACGTTACCAAATTGCTTTATGGACCGAAAAGAATATCTGATTTTAAAACATATAAATTGTTTATGTGCTTTAAATGGTATAAATAAGAACTGAGCATAGCTGCAAAATAAAGAATTGGTAACTGATAGATTATATACCCGACTTGGTCCTGTATATAAGTAAATTAGATTTACAGCTTATAGTAAATTAGATTTACTGCTTTAAAATGAAAAATGGGTAAAACTAGATTTACCGTCTTTCCAAGGAACCGTGAAAGAAAATTTTCTTTGAAGAAAAATACGAATGTGGGATCACATTTGGCATTGTTTTCTTTCTGACTTCCTTTCCACGACTGCTTGCTGAAGCATATGAAAGAGGTCTTTTAGGAAAATGGAAATGCGATCATATTCACTATTCTTTCTGTCTGATTTCCTTTCCACGACTGCTTACTGAAGCATATGAAAGAGGTCTTTGAGGAGATGGGAATTGGATCACAATCGGTATTTTTCTGACAAGCAACTTTCACGTGTCCGTAACGCTGACCAAGGTCAACATTACGAACTGAAAGAAATATATATGACTCGGTCACATATATAGGTAAATCAGATTTACTTCTATCATATAAAAATGTATAGATTAGATTTACCATTTTTATAAGAAACCATATAAACTACCTCTACAAGATAGACGGTAGCTAAAGTCAGTGACAAGAACTGACTGCTTAACAAAGCTAAGCGTATCAAAGAGGTACTGATAAGAACATAAACTAATGGATATCACATTTCGTATTCAAGACTTCCTTTCCACGACTGCTTAATGAAGCATATGAAAGAGGTCGTTATAAAGATACGAATAGAATCACATTTAGTCATTCTTACATATGCTAAGAAAAGAAAGTAATGGGGATCACATTCGATATTTTAGACTTCCTTTCCACGACTGCTTAATGAAGCATATGAAAGAGGTCGCTATAAAGATACGAATAGAATCACATTAATCGTTCTTTCTAACATAAGATAAGAAAAGAAATGGAGATCACATTCAGTATTCAAGACTTTCTTTCCATAATTGCTTAATGAAGAATATGAAAGAAGTCGCTATAAAGATACGAATAGAATCACATTAGTCGTTCTTTCTCACATACCCCTTTGGAGATTGCTGACACTATTAAGCATAAACACCAACCCATTAAATATTAAGTAGTATGCCATTCCCACTCTATCCTCCTCAAACCATTGTTCATTGGTTGATGGGTAAACTACTCAGTAGACATCGCCTTTTACCTTTGGTGGTCGAGGGTTATGTCCGACATATCAAACCAAATAGAGTGAGGTTACTTACCGATGATTTCCAAAACAGTTTTGGGCTCGGGGCAAAGTCTTCGTTAAATACACGTGATGTTTTAACGAAACCAAGAATCACAAAGAGATGTGATTAGCAAGTTTGCTTACCTAAGATAACTAATATCCATGATATGCATACACTGCCTTGGTTATTAGTGAAAACATGGATCTTGGTCCTACTGCAAACGGGAATAGAACAAATTTGCAGTAGGAGTTTTATTATTGAATAAAACATTACATGAACAAAGCTAAAATCTTTACTATAAACGTTGTAGAAATATGGCTAAAGAAACGTCTTTCTCTTTACGCTACCTACTCGAAAAGGTAGACATACATGAGAAAAGGGAATATATCCTAAATACACCGGTCCCTGCTGAGATAGTAGAGAGCAGCTCTGTCAGTACTCACACGCTTCGTATGACAAGCGATGATGAGAAACTGGAGAAGCTTAACTGTCCGTGGAGCCACGAGTTGGCCACGGAAGTTATCCTGAACTCATTTCCTCCCAGTTATTCGGAGTTCATTGTGAACTCCCATAAGCAAGAGTTGGATAAGAGCTTGCAGGAGCCCCAAGGGATGCTGAGGATCACTGATAAAGACATCGAGAATAGCTCTCATGTCCTCATGATCCAAGAAGGTGGGAGGAAGATCAAGAAAGCAAAAGGGAAAAACGGCGATTAAGTACAAAGGCAAAGGGAAGTTGGTTCCAGGAACGAACTCTCCCAAGATAAATGTTTCTGCTAACTCTGACTGCTATTTTAGCAATAGCAAAGGTCACTGGAAGAGAAACTGCCCGGAGTATCTTGGAGATATGAAGTTTGAGAATGTCTCAAAAGTCTCAGTCTCAAGTATTTATGTTATTGAAATTAATATTGCGACCTCTCTTAATGATTGGGTACTGGATACCGGATCATGTGCTCATATTTGCACGAATATGCACGCACTAAGAGGAAGTTACGCAATAAGGAAGTACAACTCCGAGTTGGAAACGGAGCACACGTTGCAGCCGTTACAATCGGTAGGATAAAATTGTACTTGCCTAGTGGGTTTATTCTGGAACTAGAAAATGTTTATTTTGTTCCTACCATTTCTAGAAATATCATATCAATCTCGTGTTTAGAGATGAATGGTTTCTCGTTTGTTATAAAGGACAATAGATGTTCTATTTATAAAAATGAGACATATTATGGATCATCTTACTTGTTAAATGATCTTTATATGCTAGAAATGGAAAACCACGTGTTTAACATCAATAACAAAAGACTCAAAACGTTTCATGAAAGTATTGACTTACATGAGACATAAGTCTGAATCCTTTGACAAGTTCGAGGAATTTAAGACTAAAGTAGAAAATCAACTGAACAAAAGTATTAAGGCATTACGGTAGGACCGTGGAGGCGAATACTTGAGTTATGGTTTTCAAAACGTACTTAAAGGAATGTGAGATAATCTCACAACTCACACCTCTAGGGACACCGCAATGTTACGGTGTTGCCAAGAAAATGAAACAAACCATGTTGGACATGATTCGTTCCATGATGAGTGACGCCACCCTTCCAAAATCATTTTGGGGACACGCACTAGATACTGCCGCACTAACGATAAATATGGTTCCATCCAAGTCAGTTGAAAAGACTCCATACGAGTTATGGTTTGGGAAATCCCAAATATGTCTTATCTTAAAAATAGGGTTGCGAAGTATTTGTCAAACGCCTGACGTCTGACAAACTTGGTCCCAAATCTGACAAGTGCTTTTTCGTAGGGTATCCTAAGGAAACGAAAGGATATTACTTCATTTACCAGTCCGAGAACAAATTAGTTGTTGCTCGTCATGGTATACTTTTGGAGAACGAGTTTCTTGCAAAAGGAAGTAGTGGGAGTAATGTAATACTTGAAGAAATTCAAGATACATCACACAATATAATATCTGAAACAGATCAGATAATCCCACCACTTGATACTTCGGCTGATAAGCATCTGGAAGAACCAAATCCACAAGTAGCTGTGGAAGAGGTTCTAGTCCCGAGCTCAAGTGCTTCAACGCAAGTTGAAGAACAACTAAATCCGCACACTGTTGTGGATGAAGTTCGACAGCCAGAAGAACAAGTGCTACGTAGGTCAGCAAGGATAGTCCATGCACCCGAGAGGTACATGGGACTGCACGAGATCTCAGTTTTTGACACTGAAGATCCTCTGACCTATGCGGAAGCAATGGATAGGCCTGACTCTGATAAATGGCTGGAGGCCATGAGATCCGAAATACAGTCCATGTATGACAACACGGTCTGGAACCTAGTTGTACCACTTGATGGGGTGAAACCCATAGCTAACAAGTGGGTTTTCAAAAGGAAAACAGACATGGATGACAATATGACTATTTACAAAGCACGGCTAGTAGCGAAAAGGTTTCAAACAAATTCTGGGAATTGATGAAACTTTTTCACCCGTGGCTATGTTTAAGTCAATTCGGATACTCCTAGCAATTGCCGCATTTCATGATGATGAAATATGGCAAATGGATGTCAAAACCGCCTTCTTAAATGAAAATTTAAGAAGAGGATGTGTACATGACACAGCCTACGGGTTTTGAAGATCCAGAGAATGCTGGGAAGGTATGCAAGCTTCTTGAATCCATTTATGGATTGAAGCATGCATCACGGAGTTGGAATCTTCGATTTGGCAAAGAAGTCAAAAAGCTTGACTTCGTCACATGCGAAGAAGAATCTTATGTGTACAGAAAAACTAGTGGGAGTGCCATCGCTTTTCTTAATCTTATATATAGATGACATACTATTAATAGGAAACGATATTACTCTATTGGAATTAGCCAAGTCTTCATTAAAGAAAAGTTTTCTCGATTAAGGACTTGGGCGAGGATGTCTATATACTAGGCATAAAGATCTACCGAGGTAGATCAAACAGACTTATAGAATTAAGTCAAAGCACGTACATTGACAAAGTGCTGAATCGGTTCAGCATGCAGGATTCTAAGAGAGGATTCCTGCCAATGAATCATGGTACACAGCTTAGCAAGACTCAGTGTCTTTCGACAACTGATGAGCAAAGCACTATGAGTAGAGTACCACACGCTTCGGCTATTGGCTCTATCATAAACGCCATGTTGTGCACTCGCCCAGATGTCTCGTATGCTTTGAGTATAACGAGTAGATATCAGGCTAATCCAGGCATAAAGCACTGGAATGCTGTAAATAATATCCTTAAGTTCTTGAGGAGAACTAAGGATATGTTTCTCGTCTACAACGTTATCACCTAATACGAGAGATCGTAAACATCATAAGATGCTTATAATTAATTATAAAAGATATAATTAATATAAAGGTGATGTAAAGATAAGTAGAGTTGACACAGTCAGCAACACAGCTGATCCACTCACAAAATCTCTTCCTCAAGCCAAGCACGAGATGCTTAATGCTTCTATGGGTCTGGAACACATAGAAGATTGGCTGTGAGATTTTCTCAGGATCTACGAGATCTTAGAGAATAAATAGTTTTGTATATAAGTAGGGTCTACGATGATTGACTCCTAGCTTAAGTGGGAGATTGTTAGTTTGTAATAATCTAGAAGTCAATAATACGATAATTTATCATAAAGCTTTGTTCATGAATTGAATGTTTATTTATATAGCATTTTGTTGCCTTGAGTATTATTGAATTTATGGATCATTTCGAGTTCATGACTGAAATTGTGAAACTCCATAATATAGATGATATATACTCTTAAAAGGTCACTGACCAAGGTAATTAGCAGGAACACTAATTACCGCGATAAGGTTAGTATGTGGATTAAAAGATGGTTAAGTTTTACAAACCACCTGACACGAGATGTCATTTTAATCACATAGATACATGTTTTAGAAACATGGTATTTGACAGACCCCGAATGAAACATTAAATAGAATTGTGTTCGTGTCATTTATGTTTTCATTCAGTGTCACGTTCTACAGTATGAGGTATTTATCGTTCCCACTGAGAAATATGTATGTGTGATTGTTATCCACCGCTGTCCGTAAAAAGCAGTCATAACGGTAGCTTTTCCATATGTATAGCTTAGCTCAGGAAGTGATAGTTTACCAAGAATACTATTTGTCCCTCGTATCTCTATACGAGCTATAGCATCACTGGGCCCCTTGATAGAGTAAGATTATCTGCTAGCGGTATAATTACAAGAGTAATTATATTTGATAATCTGCTCAAGATCAAGAAAAGATTAAGTTAGCAAGGATGACACACATCTACCTTGAAACTAATCTGATAGCTATGAGACAGAAGAACAGACACAAGTAAATTGTTTACTGGATCGTGATATTGTACAGTACAGCATCATCTGTGTAATTGGATGGTCATGATGTGTTGCCAGATGCCACCCATGACTAACAGAAGTTAAAACAGTTTTAACTCTGTTTACCAACATAACACAGATCCTATTGGGTCACACCATATAGGAGCTACTCGGAGAATCTTACTGATTAATTATAAATTGATTATAATTAATATTAAGATGGTTATAATTAATTATACGTGTTATAATTAAATTATAAATGTTATGTAAAAATAACAAGCAAAAACATTGGTTAATTTATAAACGTGTATGACACGTTGTATAAAAGTTAACCGGTTAATTTATAAATGTGCAGGACACATTGTATAAATTATCGAAACAACAAATAACCGCAAGAAAAATATATATAATTATTCAGAATAATTATACAAATATTATTTGTGTTCGGGCCGAGGGCATTCGAGTCTTTTCAGATTCGTCCTTATCCGCATGACACGTCATCGATCCTATCCAGATGACACGTCATCGATACCGAAACAAATAACCGAAAGAAAAATATATATATAATTGTTCAGAATAATTATACGAATATTATTTGTGTTCGGGCCGAGGGCATTCGGGTCTTTTCAGATTCGTGCTCATCCGCATGACACGTCATTGATCCTATCCAGATGACATGTCATCAATCCTATCCACAAGGGCAAAATGGTCATTTCACACCTATGCCACCTTGCATGTGTAGAAGCATGGAGAAGAATGTGGAAGGGTGTGGAAGGGGTATTTTGGTCATTTCACATATAAAAGGATGAGGTGTCAATGGCATATCTTGTAAATAGGCCGAACTTGGAGGGCATTTTGGTCTTTTGCAACCGAATCTAAACACTATAAATAGGGGTGGAGGGGTAGAGAGAGAAAGAGATATTCACATATATACATATGCACATTCACATGTATCTTTTCGTGCAGAAACGAATCGGTATTTTCTCTCTTTCTCGGTTTCTCTCCCAAATAGTATTTCGGTTGAGAAAAGAAAGTTATACGTACTTGACGTATAATCTTGCGGGTTGTTGTGGAGTATATTTACGGGATCGATGAATAGTGTTTTACCGAATTTAGCGGTATGTCAGTTTTGCATATTGATGAAACTGAGTAACCGAAAATTCGTGTTTACGGGTTTTCGTCTTTTCCCCGTGAATAGTGTTTTTGCATAATTCCGCGGTTTACGGTATTTCTGGCAGAAGAAATAAACCGCTCTCCGGTTAGTCCTGGTGGATAACCGATAGAGGCATCAGACGTCTGATGCTCCGTTCCGAGTCGATTCCTTCCCTGGTGAGGCTCTACTCGCTCGGTCTGCATTCCAACTGTGATTTGGAAACAAGGTATAAATATGTTATATTAATCTATTTAATTTGTAAGTAGATTAAAGTTTTAGAAATCAATCATGGAGTAGATCTGTAAAAGGATTAAATTGGGTTTTGATGCCAAAGGAATACTGAAGGTGGACCGCCTTGGAAAGTTTCCTGACATACCCCGTTTAATCCTGAGCTTAAGTTGGCCGTAGAAATTTTTGTTCTACGGTCATTCCGCAACTTAAGCCTAAACGGGTTTCCGGTAAGCACCGCGTGGAAACCCCAACAATATATGTATATGTATATGTATATATAATATATGTATATGTATATGTATATGTATGAGTTAGGCTAATATGACACTAGTGTTATATCAAACTAAATAACACATCTTAAACCCTTAGATCTGCTTTAAGATTCGTACTATCCGCTTTTACTGTTCAAGCACTTCATTTTGTACGAATCTTAAAGCAGATCTAAGGGTTTAAGATGTGGTGTTATTTAGTTTGATATAACACTAGTGTCATATTAGCCTAATTCGTATATGTATATGTATATATAATATATGTATATGTATATGTATATATAATATAATATATGTATATGTATATGTATATATAATATAATGGCTGTGGCTAATTTGCTGCCGGCAGCATTTCTGCCGGCGGTGCTGCCACTGTTTTTTCTATTTTTTTATGTTCAAACGACAAATCTAAACCGTTAGATGTTTAATCTATATTATAATCTACTTGGAGACCAAATTTTACATTTTTTGGAATTTTTTTACTATATATTAAGCTAGTTTGAAAACCGCTGATTTCAATGCTGCAGAAATTTACTGAAATCAGCTGTTTTCAAACCAGCTTAATATATAGTAAAAAAATTCCAAAAAATGTAAAATTTGGTCTCCAAGTAGATTATAATATAGATTAAACATCTAACGGTTTGGATTTGTTGTTTGGACATCACACGACTAAATATAGCCCCGGCAGCACCTCTGCCGAAATGCTGCCAGCAGCAATTTAGACAGACCCTAATATAATATATGTATATGCATATATAATATAATATATGTATATATATGTATACATAATATAATATATATGTTAAAAATTTTATTCGAACCGAACCGTTCAACAAAAAATTTTATTCGATCCGAACTATTCAAAAAACAGTGATTTTCTACCCATCTTAAAAAATAGTAAAAAATTTTCAAAAATTATAAAATTTCATCCCTAACCATATTTTAATATGGATATCATGTTGAACGGTTCAGATCGACAATTTAGACTTTGAATATGAAGAAAATGAAGATATAAAATATGAGGTATAAAAAAAATGAGGCATTGGAACCCTCGTTTAGTGCCTCAAAAATATAGTTTAAGTTTTCGTTCAACGGTAGGCATTCAACGATCGGTATTTTCAAAGTTTTCAAAGTCCAAACAGTCGATCCAAACTGTTCAACATGATGGATATTTTAAAATGTGCTTGCAGATCAAATTTTATATTTTTCTAAATTTTTTTACTATTTATTAAGATGGGTACAAAAATTCAATGGTCTGAATATAGCGATTTTGTTAAATACTTAATAAATAGTAAAAAAATTCAAAAAAATATAAAATTTGATATGCAAGCACATTTTAACATATATATTATATTATATATACCTATACATATACATATACATATATTATATTATATATACCTATACATACACATATACATATACATATATTATATTATATTAATTTTTCTTACGGCCATAAAACATCCGGCATGAAAAATGTTGATCCGGATTATTTGTAGCAGTCTTTCGAATAAATCAAATTATATAGTATTCCATCTATTTTTTTAAAAATATATTAAATATTTGTAATACTTCAATACAAAAAATAAATAAAAAATGAAAAATGAAAAAAAAAATTCCTAAAAAAAAAAAAATTTTCGGAAAAAAAAATCCTCAAAAAAAATCGTAAATCCGGAAAAAATTATTCCGGATTTAGGAAAAAAAAAATCGTAAATCCGGAAAAAATTATTCCGGATTTAGGAAAAAAAAAATCTTAAATCCGGAAAAAATTATTCCGGATTTAGGATCCAATTTCCGGAAAAAAGTTTTCCGGAAATTGGTATTGAAACCGGAAAAAAAATTTCCGGTTTGGGTAGTTTTCGAAAGAAACAAGCGGTTTGGTTTGTTTTTTAAATTTATATATTTTTTGGATATAAATAAAAAAATCGGCATAGCGTGCATCTCCCGATTTTTTTATTAATATCCAAAAAATAAATAAAATTTTAAAAAATATCCAAATCCCGACTGAATTTTGAAAACTACCCAAACCGGTTATCAAATAACCGGATTTGGGACAAATTTCCGGTTAATGGATTCCCGGACTCAAAACAATATATCCGGTTAACCATTAACCGGAAAGTTATATTTTTTTATAAAAAAAATAACATATCCGGTTAATGGTTAACCGGAAACTTGTATTTTTTTTTTTAAAAAACAGAAAATTTAAAAAAAAAATTATTTTTTGTATTGAAATATTAGAAATGTTGAATATATTTCTTTAAAAATAGATGAAATATAATATAATTTGATTTATTAGAAAGAATGCAACAAATAACCCGGATCAATATTTTTCAGGCCGGATTTTTCACGGCTGTAAGAAAAATTAATATATTTCTGTGTTATTTGAAAAAAAATAAAAATGCTTAGATTCTGAGTTATTAATCCCGGTTCAAAAGTCACTTCTATGTAATCCAGAAAATATTGTGATCCTTCTAGGATATTTAATTTATAAAAAATTGTATCTATTTTAATAATTATTTTTTAATAACAATAATTAAATAACTTAAAGTTTTTGTTTTTTTTCAAAATAAAAAAGGGGGAATTTCATGTCTCTCAAAAGTTTCAACATTACATATTTATTCCTCCAAAATATTTATTCTGGAAAATTGTACAAAGTCACATATTTGTCCAATCTAACTTATAACATATCAAATATCCCCTAAAATAATTAAATTATATTTTTAAAAGTTTAATATTAATTTTACAATATTAATTAAGAATGTGTTAACCATTATGTCCTTCGTTTATATCTCTTTAGTCTGCCTGAGTTCTCTTCTCTTTAAAGCACCAAACTTTCTACCTCTCTCTCCAAACATGTCAAATCACATATTTCTCTCCGTTTTCCCTCGTCACCTCCCCTCTCATAAATTTGTGTTGCCCTTTGCTGCTTTAATTTTTTCATCTTTGTTTGGAGAGAGGCATGAGGTTTGACATCTTAGAGAGAAAAGAACTCTAGCAGATCATAATGGTCAATAAATTATTAATTAATATTATAAAATTAATTTTAAAGTTTTAAAAAATATTATTTAATTATTTTTGGAGGTATGTTATAGAGTTGGATTACAAATATGTGAGTTACTACAATTTTTAAGAATAAATACGTAATTACTGATTTTGGAGGGATAAATATGTAATATTCAAACTTTTAAGGGATATACATGAAATTCCCCCTTAATATAGTTTCAATTAAAGCAGCTGCATTATGGTCCAATTGCTATAGAGGAAGTCAGTTTCTATTGGTTGAAAAGTATATGGGATTGATGCATATATGTATTCTATTTATTTAGTTTTGTCTTTATTATCCAAAAAAAGAAAGGTCAATTTTGTCTCTTACATATATTTACAATTAAATAACGCGGCTCCAAAACGAGAATTGGAAACACGTAAATCTAGCTCTACTTTCGGATTTTGTTGAAAGTCAAGTCTTTCCAGTTATTTAGAGATATACATGATGATCAAATAAAGAAATGAAGGTCAAAATGATAGATTTGATTTTCTCGGTTTTCACTGAAATACCGATTTACCACGGAAACTCTTTTCTTATAACAGATCCGTTTAAATGGAGGCAAGAGCCTCGGTGCGTCTTCATTATTATTGGGCCACAAAAGTGAGCCCAAAAAAAAAACAAAACGAAAGATTTTTTTTTTTTTTTTGTGTAAATTTCTGACACGCTGTATAACACAATCAGAAATTTAGACTTGTTCAATGTTAGCCATGCATATTTTATTCCTGCTTTTAAGCACCAAAATATGTTATTTCTGTCAGTTTTCTTCAAGTTTAACCTTGGTTGACAAATTTGATATCATTCAAAAGTAGTGAGACTTCTTTAAGTTTTCTAGATGTAGCTATGATAGAAAAATATAATTAGAGAGAAAAATATATAATTTTCATACGAAGGGGAAAAAATAAAAAAATATTGAAGTTTTGCAAGGACATTTGTAAAAATTCTGCTTTTATGAGAGGTATAAATCACTATTTTATTTTCCAAATTGCATATTTGCTGATCAAATCAAAACTTCAATCTGCCAAATACTCGCTCTCTTTTGACAACTATTATACGTCCATAAAGTGTATATTTTTCTTTTTCTTCTTGTTTTGTGTTTCATTTTTTATTTTGAGTGTAAAGGTGATATAATTATAGTGGAGTAGAACTAGGGTGTTCTTAAGTTCACTGAGTTTCTTGGTGAACTCAAATCTAAAATCCGTCAAATCGGCTTTAAATAACAAATCCGAACCGTTGAAACCCGTCTACCTTACGGATGATGTGTCTACGTGTGAAAATTTGAAACATTCGAATTAATTTAGTATAAAGTCAAGCGGTTAAAAAACGTTCAAAAAATGAATGCATTAAAATTAATTTATTAAACTTCTAATTTTGACCGATTGACTTTATACTAAATTAATTTGAATGTTTAAAAATTTTCACATGTAGACACATCGATATCACTCATAAGGTAGGCGGATTTCAACGATTCGGATTTGTCATTTGAAGCCAATTTGATAAATTTTAAACTTGAGTTCATCAAGAGGCTTAGTGAACTTAAGAACACCCTAGTTCTACTCATTATAGTGATATCCAGATTCTTTGACAATTGTCCATTACTGATGTTAAATCCTAAAAAAAATTACGAAATAAAAATTCTTTATCTACATGTTTTTAACCTATATAGATATGTTATAAAAAAAATTGTTAAATTTGTAAATTGTTTAACACCCTAGTTCTACTCATTGGTAAATAATTTTTATTTAACACTTTCATCACAGATGTGGGGATAATAGACATCCAACTTCGTAACAGGTCTTTTACCTGGACCAACAAGAGGCCGCGCCCCTCTTTTTGGAAGCTGGATAGGGTGTTTACATCAGTTGATTGGTCAGTGGCTTACCCTATAATCACCCTAGAAGCATTGGAGGTCCTGGTATCAGATCATACACCTTTGCTTTTAACATGTAAGGGGCTGCACCAGAGGCCGAGGAAAATGAGAATGGAGTTGTTTTGGTTCAACTATCAGACACCTAAGGCCATGATTCAGAGACTCTGGGAGGACACAGCTGATAGTCAACTCGGGTCTATCGCCTTCTTTGATAAGAAGATTGCGCTCGCGCAGAGGGCTTTCAAGCTCTGGCAAGATGAGGCCTTTGGTCAGATGGAAAAGCATTTAGATTTTTGCAAGAGATCGATTCGATTTTTTGACCAGATTGAGGAGAAGCGCAATCTAAGGGCTCATGAGTTCCGACTGCGTTTGAGAATCAAGGAAAGGGCGTTTGAGTTGGCTAACAACATTGAATCGAAATGGAAGCACCGATCTCGTTGTAATTGGTTGGCCAATGGGGACAAAAACACAAAGTTCTTTCATGCGTTCGCATCTTCGCGCAAAAGAAGGAATTTAATCACGGAAATCCAAGTTGGTGGTCAAGTTATTTCGGATACTGGTCAAATCTTGCAGGCCTTCACTTCTGATATGAGGAATCTACTGGGCACCAAACACTCGCTGTTATCATTCAGGGCAGAGGCCTTATACCCATCTAACCCGAGTTTGGACCAGTTAGGATCTACCTTTTCTTACAATGAGATTGATGTGAGTGTCAAACAGCTTGCGAATAACAAGGCTTCGGGTCCCGATGGGATCCCGAATAAATTTCTAAAGGTTTATTGGGATGAGGTTAAGCATGAAATTTATCAAATCATGCTTAATTTCTACAACAACACACTCGATCTGCGACAATATAATCGGGCCAACATAATTCTCATTCCGAAGCTTGAGGTCCCACAGAATACTTCGGACTATCGCCCTATCAGTATCATCAACCTAATACCCAAATTGATCTCCAAAATTTTGTCCAATAGGCTACGATTGGTTTTGCCGGATCTGATCTCCCCCTATCAGACAGCCTTCGTACATGGTCGACAAATTGCGGAGAACTTTGTCTCTACAAGAGAATTGCTCAACCATATTTCACAATCGCCCAATCGAGCCATTTTTGCGAAGATTGATTTCAAAAAGGCTTTTGACTCACTAGATTGGGACTTCCTGACCCGAATTATGAGAGCTCGTGGTTTTCCGGAACGCTGGATAGGTTGGATGCATGCTCTCTGGAGTACTTCCTCTTCGACGGTGTGCATTAATGGTGATGAAGCTAGGCCGTTCTTCCATAAAAGGGGGCTCCGCCAAGGAGACCCCCTTTCACCCATGCTCTTCAATGTGGCTGTTGATGTCTTCCAGCGCATGATAAGTGTCATCAACGAGACATTACAATCACCGCTGTCCAATAGGATCGGCGATTCAATCGTCGCCCTCCAATACGCCGACGACACGGCGATCATTGCTAAAGGAGATATCGACACCCTAATCTCCTTTAAACTGATCTTAAGGTTATTCACATCGGTCTCCGGATTGGAGGTCAATTATGCTAAGAGTACCTTCGTCCCGTTAAACATCCCCGAGGCTGACATGGGTTGGATTCGTGCGGTTATGGGATGCTCCCAAACAGATTTCCCGGTAACCTATCTGGGAATGCCTTTGACCTTAAAGAGACCATCTAAGCAGCAATTTCTACCACTGATTGAGAAAATCGAAAAGAGACTCGCGAGTTGGCAGACAAGGTTACTCTCAAGGGGGGGCAGATTGGTGCTGGTTAAGTCTGTGCTAGACACAATTCCCATTTACCATATGATTTGCTTCAAGTTTCCAAAATGGGTCATCTCTAGGATTGATAGTGCTAGAAGGAATTTCCTGTGGGGCAAATCGTGCAATGGAGGTCGAGGCATATCACTATGCAATTGGGAATTGGCTTGTTTACCTAGACAGTGGGGGGGGCCTGGGTTTGTCAGATCTTGTACTTCGTAACACCGCTCTTCTACTGAGATGGTGGTGGAAAGGTTATGAAGAGCCCAATTCGATGTGAACCATGTTGATTTCAAGAATTAGATGGCAAGGAAACTATGCAGTGGGTCCGAAACTGTGGTCCAGACATGGCTCCTATTTTTGGTATGATCTAATCTCTATCAAGCATGTATTCAGTTGGTCGATTACCTGGGAGGTTGGCGATGGCACCAATATCTCCTTTTGGTATGACGAATGGGGATGCCTAACTTTAGCTACAACTGGGACCCGATGCTCCAATCATGCTTGGTCGCTGTATACGGCCTCTCAGCACATACAGTTACCTATACAGCTTACGGAGGGACAGCCGGACAAGCTGACCTGGAGATGGAACTCGATTCAAGTCTACAGTGCCAAATCGATTTACAACGCATTGGTGACTGGGGGACGCATCAAGTGGGAATTCGTAGGAATTTGGAGATTCTCAGTCCCGAATTCGGTGAAGTTCTTCCTCTTCTTGCTGCTAAGGGACAAATTGTTGACGAGGGAATCAATGCTCCATCGCCAATTCCACTGCATTGACACCTCGTGTCCGATGTGCTCATCTGACACTCTTGAATCTGCTCTCCATCTCTTCTTCCAGTGCAATTATAGTCTGGAGATTTGGCACAAGGTCTCCCTTTTGGTCAATTGCACGATACTCTGTCCTGCTAATTCAATTAAAGAAACTTGGCGCCTGTCCGCAAGGTTGTGCAGTGGGAGCAGGGCAAGGTGGAAGAAATGGCAGGTGATATTCGCATCAGTATGCTGGATGATTTGGAGGCAGCGTAACAGCAAAATTTTTGAAGGGAAGTGTGTTCCAACGGATCTGGTGGTTGAATGGATTGTAAGGCGGGCGACCCTTTGGGAGAGGTTCTGTCGCAATGGCAGTAGGAAATGACTTCTTTTGGGAAGGAAAAGGGAAGGGCTTAGCGGGTTGTGGGTTACAGGGCTTTCATTTATTTCGATATTTGGTGAATTGGGTGAATTTTGTTTTCTGATTTGCTGGTTAGGTGCGGAGACGTTCACAGGTTTCTCATGTACCCTGTAACATTTTTTACTTTTTTCGTTGCAATATATACAACCGGCAGCCACTGCCAGGTTTTTGTCAAAAAAAAAATTCTACTTACCAATTATAATTGAAGAAATTTATTTTGATTTTAACATTAAATTTAACTCAAATTACAAATCAAACATTTAGAGGGAGACAAAAAAAATCTCAGAGAGAAATAAAGTCAATCGAAACTGATAAATCATTACTAAAACTCAAAATTCGGGGAGAGGGCTTGAGCCGCTTAGTGACTAAAAAAAGATCGGTTAAGCATATGCATGCGCAGGTTGAAATTATTTGTAACAGTTGCTGAGCTTACGAACCAATTTTAACAAAGATCGGTTATACTTATAATATATATTTGCATCACGGTAGAGCAAAAAAAAATTATAATGGAACAAAAAATTTAGAATAAAATATAATTGTACAGTTATTTTAAACGGAAATATATTTTTGTAATTTTTTCCTTATAAAAATATGACAAAATAAATATATTCTCAAATTTGTTTTGCCTACCTAACCTTTCTAGCTCCGAATTATCCACAAAATTGACTGTGTACCCGTTATTCAACAAAAAAAAAAATATCCAGTAATTGAAATTACCAGATCAAAATAAACAAATTAATAAGCACAATCAATTTTTGAGAAACTGAGTTTAACCCTATATTTGCCTAAATTTCTAAGGTTGCAGCTTGATAGCTTCCTAGTAAATAGGCATGTGGTCACAACTGAGCCAATCCGACCCGACCCAACCCGACCGACAGTTGCCATAGAATCTTATCAATAGACCTTGCAACAGCAACAGCAACAGCAACACCAATCATTTTGAGATTGAATTGAGAGTGGAACGCCGAAAATGTGAGAAGACGGTCAGACAGGACAACTATAAATTGAAATTTTTCAGTTGTCTTTTAAATTTTTAAAATTTTACAAATATTATATTATTAATTCTTCTCGTAAAATAAAATTATATAACACTTATTTATCTATTTTCTCATATTTCAATGACAAACTAAAAAAAGGGGGGGAGGGGCAAATTTGTCTTTTAAGAAAAATTACCCGCCAAATTCCAAACAAACTTTCTTTCGTTCAGTCAAAATTTGTCAAAACTAAAAAAAAACCACTCAAGTTCAATAATGCTAACTAAAAGTCTAATTATTTAAGAAAAAATTCCAAGTTTCCAACGAACATTCTCTCTCTCTAACCTCAAAGCCCTTAATTAGGTGCAAACCAAAACCTTCTAATCCGTCTCTCCCTTGACTAATTAACCACATTTTTCAGACCCTAACTCGTCTACAAATTCCCTGCCCCTCCTCCCATTTAATCATAAACTTAATTAAGCCAAATCAAACATTAACCCTACATATATATAGCACATACAATTTAATTTTTTGAGTTATGATTAGAAGAACTGGGCTCATTGATGGTGTGAGTAAAGGAAATGGTGTGGTGGCCGTGGCCGTAGATGGTGACAGGAATAGCCAATATGCACTTAAATGGGCTGGGGACCACCTTCTGACACATGGCCAGATCTTCTACCTGTTACACATTCGCAGAAAGATTACTTCGGTTTCTACACGTGGTGAGATTTGTTTTGTATTTGATTCTTGAGTGAGGCTATGGTAATATGCATAGCGCACTTTGGTCCATACGATAGATGCATATCTTTATTTTCAAAGCATAAATAGTTGATATGTTCCGCTCAACATGATCTCCATATGACAATGTGTTTGGATGCCAATTTTTACATTTTTTTGGATTTTTTTTTACTATTTTTTTAAATAGGTACAAATTTAGTTGATCTGAAGATACCAGACCATTGGAAAGTAATGATTTTCTACCTGTCTAGAAAAATTGTAAAAAAGATTCTAAAAAAGTAATATTTGATCTCCAAGTACATTTACATATGGAGATCATGATGAACAGATCGTCCATTAAGACTTTGAAAATAAAGATATGGATCTATAGTACGTACCAAAGTGCGCTATACATAGTACCGTAGCCTCACTCTTGATTCTTTATATTATTTTTTTCTTATGGACTAACATTTCTGAAGTACCGTAGCCTCACTCTTGATTCTCAAAAAATAGAGGGACAAAGTAGGAATTTAAAAACTTTGGTTCTTATTTAATGTTTAATTTCTAATGCATTTGCAATGGAGTTGATGACAAATACAGCTAAAATCAAATTCTTCCAAAATGACCCTTCAATGATCTATATTTCAATTTTTGCCAGTATCAATTCATACTTAACAAGAATTTTTAAACTAATTGGTTCTATAGATGACCATCTCCCGATATCGAATGGGGATGATGAGGTGGCATCACAATTTCTAGAGCAGTGTAACCTCCAGACAAGAGAACTTCTTCTTCCTTTTCAGTATTTCTGCAACCGCAGAGGAGTACGTGCCGTACCTTTATTGTTAGCGTCAGTCTGGTCATACCTCCTAATTATCTGCTTTGTTAATTAGAGACACCGCCAAGTAACAAGCTGATACCATACTTACTAGTTACTACTTAGCAATTGAGAATCCTGTCTTTATTAGAAAGGATGATCGAAAGTGTAGTCATATTAAAAAATCGGGAATAGCTATAAAAAATTCACCTGCACCCTACAAATGTGAAAACAAATGAAGATGCAAAGTACATTCTGTGTACTTCTGTACTGTGTCAATGATGAGCAAAAAAACATGATAGTTTGCAAGTTTTGGACAGTCCTCTTATAAATGGAATGTGAGGGGTATATATACATATATAAAGTATACTTCTCACTTTTGAAATGTATAGATGCAATTAAATGTAAATTATCATTAATGAACTTATCTGACAAAAAAAAAAGAGTTTATCTTGCAGATTTTGAAAGGGTGGGACTTTTTTTTATGTAACTTAGTACATTGCCTCTTTGTTAATTTCTTCTGATATTTTGAACTTTTCTTTTTTGTATGTTCACATGTGTGGTTTTCACTTTGCAGTTACAATGCAAGGAAATAATATTGGATGAAATAGACATCGCAAAGGGAATCGTGAATTTTGTGATGCACCGCTCAGTTGACAAGCTTGTTGTGGGAGCATCAAACCATGGCGCAATTGCTGGTGCATTTATGAGGTCCTTTCTATTTTGTGTTTTCTAATCAAGTGTGTCGAATTTGTTGTTTTATAGAATTTTAGTTACTAAAGACTCTTTGTAGTAATTGCTATTAGATGAGGGATTTCCTGAGTTATAAGATAAAACATGGAAGATATCTTTGTAATGATTGCTTCAATAATATTTCTCCAAATAAATGAGGGAGAAGTCAGGGGATGATTTCCTGGGAGAGAGGAGTGTACTCAATCTTTTTGACAATTTTCAGGGTGCAAATGAAAATTTTCTGGATTCATTCTCATTGATTGGCTGATAGAAATTGAAATCATATTTAATTTTTCTTTTTCTTGGATCACAGAGCATTTGCAAAGCCAGATGTGTCAACTGCTGTTTGTAGAGCTGCACCTGATTTTTGTAGCATCTATGTAATTGCAAAGGGCAGTAAAATAGTATCAGTTCGGCCAGCTTCACGCCCAAACAAATCCAGCAATTGGCGAAATATAAGATTCAGTGGAGAGATTGAATCAACTGCAAAAACCTCCTTCCAATCAGTTAAAAGTTAGTATTTTACATAGAAAAAAAGCCAACAAAAATTAAAATTTTCCAGTTGTAATATGACCATAAATTCTTCTGTTGCAGGTGACCCATGCACTCGTGTAATTGAACGAACTCCAAGGTTGTTTTCGACATTTTTTCTTTTAAATATATTTTTTTAAGTTTTTTTTTTATATCTTTATTATCATATTTTATATGCTTAGATATAACTTTAGGTGGCATGTCAGCTATGATAATCCATTACCCGTATGGTAAAGTTTGTCTACCTGTTCTGGACCTATCTGGATCAGACAAAAAGCAATTTTTGCAATTAATGCTCCTAAAGCTTAAATCTTAGCATCTAGTTCAGTAAAGTCAATATCTGTCGGTACCAGCAAATGTCCCATGTAATACCAACTTAGTCCCATTAAGACTATTCTTTCTTACAACTTCAATATTTCATTTGTCTTTTGTCAGGCAATCAATTGACCAATCATCCGTAGCAACATCTCTGTACAACAATAGAATCGGAGATAAAATTAAATGTCTTGATGAGGATGAAAGTGTAAACTCCGACGAGAGTTTCATGTCATGCCCCAGCCCGTCCCATGCTAGCCTTGACCTGACCCCACGGGCTGAGTATATCAGTCGAGATTTAATAAACAAAAATGGCAGAAAACTACCTTCTCCATTATCCAGTTCAGGTCACCGCGAAGATAGTCTTTATCAGGATGGACCTCTACGCATTGTTTCAAAGGATCCAATGGTAAGAGATTCTAATAATGGAATGGCGGTACTGGTACCGGGTATGGTACTAGATCAACTAATCTGTTGAACTTCCATTTATTGGAAATAGCATAAATTTTATTGCCTCAATAAATCATTTCTCTAAGAACTTCAATTAAAAATGTTTTCAGTACTGCACCTGTGAGGCTTCTGCGTACTGCGTTGAACCAGTGACAACTTTATTTTGGTAGCTCAGTGTTATAGATACTTTTAGTAAAATCACAATTAGGTTAGAAAGTATTTCCACATAATTTGGAAGCAGAGTTGGAACTGTTAAAGCATGAGCTGAAAAGGAAAATTTAAATATCACTCGAGGAGACTCGAACAATTATTTGGAGTTGAACTCCAAATAATGCAATTTTTCTTCATACTTTGCCTTGCAATACAGAATTCGAGGGGTGTTTTACTATGCTTTTTATCTTCACAGGAATTCAAGAAGTATAGTACAGAATCATCAAGATCTGATCTGACAGAGGAGGATGAAATGGTGACTGCACCTTTAAAGCAGAGAACACCAACCCCGACACCAGAGACAAGGGAGAAAAGGAAGCTAATAGAAGGTTTTGTATCAGATGTCAGTTACCGTCGTTACAGCATGGATGAAATCGATCTTGCGACCGATTATTTCTCCGATCGGCTCAAGATAGGAGAGGGTGGATATGGGCCTGTGTACCAGGCAACTCTTAACCACACACTTGTTGCAATCAAAGCTCTTCGTTCCGATATATCTACAACTCAGGGATTGAAGCAATTCCAACAGGAGGTATAGATATAAATTTTACAAGTACATCTGGTGGTGTCAAAACAATCCCAATGACATATCAACCTTTTGCCTAACATTATTTTAACCAACCAAGTCTAATGACAACTTGTTTTCCAAAACTGTCCCAAATGGCTTTTTATATCTTTCTTAGATATAATTATTTTGTTCCGTATAGAGGTTTTGTGGTACATGTCATACTTATTATTTTTTCTGGTTAATTTTCTCAAAAACTTGCGCAAAATGTAGGATTGCACACAAATTCTAAAATAATTTTACAATTACTGCTCAGGATTTTGCATCGCCTTATACTTGATATGTCGTACCAAATAAGTGTAATAGTCTTTGTCAAGATCAACCTGAGCTAACATTCCTCCGTAATGTGCCTTTCAGTTGGAGGTATTAAGCTCTATCAAGCACCCAAACATGGTTAACCTCTTGGGTGCGTGCCCCGAGTATGGGTGTTTAGTATACGAGTACATGTCAAACGGGAGTCTTGAAGACCACTTAGCATGTCGAACAGGCACACCTTCCCTCCCATGGCGACTTCGTTTCAAAATTGCATTTGACATCACAACAGGCCTACTGTTTCTCCACCAACAGTGCCCCGAGCCGCTTGTTCACCGGGACCTCAAGCCAGGAAATATCCTTCTTGATCATAACCTCGTGGCGAAGATTTCAGATGTTGGTCTTGCTAGGTTGATCCCTTTGTTGCCTGGTTACTCAAACTCAAGTTTGTACCACATGACAGCTGCCGCAGGTACATATCTTGTAAATAACAAAACAAAAGGAAGTATATATTGATGCATAGATGGATCTAGTTACCAATTAGAAGACAAAGAGTTCCAATATGTAACTGACACATAATCTGATATTATTATGTATTTTCCTTCATTTTTTTCTTACTATTTTTTTAGCATGTTTGTTGATTCAATTATTGTAATAAAACACCAATACAATTCAATATTGAATATAGGATTGGTTGTACTGATACATACTGGCACATACCGGGCCATGACCCATGCCTGTGACTTGGTTGTACTTTCAGTACAGAGAGTTTAATTATACCTAAAGAAACATACAGATAGCTGTATAGTTCCTAACAGGAGGAGCATATATATATGGCAGGTACATTCTGCTACATAGACCCGGAATACCAGAAAACCGGCATGCTTGGCACCAAATCGGATGTGTATGCACTTGGCATCATATTACTTCAACTGGTAACAGGCCGGGGCCCCATGGGCCTCACCTACAGCTCCATGACTGCTCTAGAGAATGGTAATTTGCGCGACATTCTTGACCTGAAGGTGCCAGATTGGCCAATGGATGAAACAAAGAGACTTGTAGAGCTGGCACTCAAATGCTCTGAGCTCAGGCGAAAAGACCGGCCCGATTTGGGATCAGTGATCTGGCCTGAGCTGAGTCGCTTGGCTGCTTTCGCTGAGTCTAAGCATGATAGTGAGTTCTTCGTGCAACATCACTGATGCCAGAGCTTTAAGGTGAGAATTCTTGACTTTTTAGTCATTATAATTACACCAAGGTTGCAATACTTTTTAGGTTAATAAGTAATATTAGATTAAGGAGTCATTTAAATTGATTCTTTGGCCAATTTAGTTGCAATTTTTATATGTAAGTTGCTGTTGTTTGATCTAACTTTTAGTATAATTTAATTTGAGGGAATTTCATGTACCCTCAAAAATCTCAAAATTAAGTATTTTCCCCTCTAAAACTCATAATATCATATTTACTCTTCAAAATTTTAAAAGTCACAACAAATTGAGTAAATTTGTGAGTTTTTAAAATTTATAAAGATATATATGATATTAACTTTAAAATTAGAAATACATAATTTCGAGATTTTGGAGGGGTGTACATGAAATTCCCTCATTTACTTTTAATTTTTAAAGCTTGATGTATTTCTATTGCTGTAGGAGATGTCCAAAGTGGCAATGGATATATAGTTTTGCTGTGACAAGTACTGTCAAGGGAGCATCTTTTCTGCTGTGAAAATATAGCATGCGCGTTGTGATGAAAATTGATCATTTTATTTTTCCACTCGTGTAAAAATGTGCAACTAATTGCTCCGGTTATTTAAAGCTTGATTGTGGGGCATTGGCACGTAAGTGAAAGTGCTTTCCCAACTTTACTTGTCCATATATTTTTTGAACTTGCAATTGTTTATTTTCTAAGTTACACAACTTGATGTAATTAGCTTTTGAAAAATGATTTCGGAGAATTTACAAACTCAAATTAATACCGTAGGCCTGCACCTGTCAATCATCTGAGCCATCCAATTCGGTCAATCTTAATCCGACGTCCGAAACCTCACCTTTTTGGCTTTTTCTAACAATCCGAAATGTCTGGAGATGATGTATAGGCAGAAAATGGATCTTTACATAAAATTGGAGGAAAGTTTTAAGATTGAATTAGTACGAGTTTCAAATAAATAAACGGGTGGGATCTGGCTAGGAAGTCTTGTGTGCTGGAGGTGATTTCAAGTTGGGGAAAAAAGTTCTGCTCAAAGGCCATTGCTCCCTCAGAATTTTTTTTAGTTGGCATTTTTTTAAAAAAAAAAATCACAGCGGATCTCAGGAACGACCGTGATGACCCGGTCGTCAACGAGATGATGTCTTATCCTCGCTTTGTGGATCTGGTTGAAGAGACATTGACAATTAGGATATTTCTGTTATTTTTAGTACCTAATATTTTCCTTTCCTAGTGGTGTTTTACGGAGATTAAGGTAATTGCGTAATCTCCCTATTCTAATATGACAACTGCCGATCTGGTCTGGTTTTCTAATTTTTGATGGATCGACTGTTCATCTTGTTGTTTTACAATATTGACCTTGTAGTTTTACAGTATTCATCTTGTCGACTTACAATATTCATCTTATGACTCTACAATATTTTATAAAATCTATCAAACAGGGAGGCTGAATTAATAATATCGTCGATTTGAATGTAAAAGTTATTTTTTCATAGTTTTTTTTTATGCTATTTTGAATGTTGAATGATATAATTAGGTTTGCTATTTTGTAGTGAATATTATGTTTTGTGTTGAACAGATGTTGTGTGTGGTGAATATTATGATTTTGTTGAACAGGTGATGGATGTATGTATAGATTTAGAAATTTTACAGTATACATGGAATTGATTTATAGTTTAGATTTAGAAATTTTACAGTGTTGATTGTATGTAGGTTGTATGTTTTGTTTTTGTAGTTGAAGTTGAAATTTTGTATTTTTTACATTTTATTTTATCATTTTCATATGCTTATTTTATATTATTGAAATTTTATAGTTTTTACATTTTGTTTTCACAGTTTAAATTCACAATTTTACAGTATTGAAAATTTATATTTTTTAAATTGTATTTAATCATTTTCATCTGCTAATTTTATATTGTTGTAAATTTATAGTTTTTACTTTTTATTTTCACAGTTTAAGTTTATAATTTTACAGTATTGAAAATTGACATTTTTTTATTTTTATTTAATCTGCTAATTTTACAATTTTGTAATTTTATAGTTTTTACCTTTTGATTTCACAGTTTAACTTGATATTCTTACAGTATTGAAAATTGATATTTTTCAACATTTTATTTTATCGTTTTCATCTGTAAATTTTGCATGTCTGTAATTTTATAGTTTGTACATTTTATTTTTATAGTTAAAGTGGTCAATTTTATAGTATTCATTATTTTGATGATTTATTTGTGTGTTCATTAGATCGAGAAAAAAGAATAAAGAAAATTAATTGAAAAGTTTAATTTTGCCTTTTTATCACGTTTTTTGTCAAAATAACTGCTGGTAACTAATACTAACTGCTAATAACTTCTTATAACTGTAATTTTGGAAAGTACAGTTTGAAAGTGCATTTTTTTGTGTTGTTGTGTAAGTTGTCATTTGTTTCTAACTATCATGGGACCACTTCAAATAGTTGCTAGATGTTTTGTGATTAACTGATATATTTTAGGGTAAATTTCGTTGGAGGTCACTAAACTTTGTTATTTGTCACGAATTGGTCACTCAACTTTGATTTGTCCTTTTTGAGTCACTAAACTTTGTTATTTGTTCCAATCAAGTCACTCAACGTTTTCCATCCAAATTTTTAACGGAATATTCCTATTCCGTCCAAAAAATTAACGGAATATACCCATTCCATCCAAAATTTTAACGGAATTAGCATATTCCATCCAAAAAACTAACGGAATTAGCATATTCCGTTAAAAATTTGGATGGAAAACGTTGAGTGACTTGATTGGAACAAATAACAAAGTTGAGTGACTCAAAAGGGACAAATCAAAGTTGAGTGACCAATTCGTGACAAATAACAAAGTTCAGTGACCTCCAGCGAAATTTACCCTATATTTTATGTGATATATTGTATAATTATACAGTATGTAGAAGTAGTTTTACAATATTTGCGCAAGTCAAATCTGTGAACAAATGGTGGACAAAAGTATGTGGATAATTAGACGCTTCCAAAAAAAAAAAAAATTGTCGTGCTTTGTATTATATTATTACTTGTTTTGGTCTGTCATATATACTTTATCATTTAGTGCTCTTTCAGCATAATTTTATTTACCACGTTAGTAAACTATATATATTTAAGAAGCTAGCTCAAGTTGCAATAATGAATATATGATTTTATTTCAAAAGAAAAAATAAAAATGAGTCACTAAATTAAAAAATACATGCAGAGTACACAAATAACAAGAACTTTAAGAGAAAATTACAATGACAAATATCAAATTGGATTGAAATTAATATACATTGATTTGAACATTTGAAGTAACGACATTTTTTAGCAAGTTGAAGATATCATTTTTCTTACTTCCACGATCCGACTCCCTCCACTTCAGGGCCTGTTCGGCCGACAAATGGGAATGGGCGCGGGCACGGGATTTGAATTGAAAAACACTGTTCCCGTGGGGAAAAAAAAATTCAGTTGAACTGCATTTATTTTTTCCCACGTGAATAGTGATCTGGCCGAACAGGCCCTCAATGTTTGAAGGCTGGTTAGGTGACGTAATCCCTGAGTGAGGAATACACAATTGACTACACCTATTAATTGAGAGTTCTCTAATAATGGACATAGCACCTTCCTCTATCTCCCAATCCTCTAACAAGGTAAAGTCCCAGAGCTCCAAGACTTCTAGCTTGCTAAAGCCTTTAGCCAAACAATTTATTTTTCGATTAGTGGATGCTTTCATTAACACGAGCTCCTTGAGGCATGGTAGCTTCTCCAGTACTGACATTATATCCTGATGGAACTGGAAATTAATTATAAATGGTAAGAGAAGTGAGGTGAGGAGGAACATGCTAACATGAATGGCTATTTCATTAGGGGTCTGTCGATTGCACCAATCACGTAATTCGAGAGATTGTAGATGCTGATAAAATGGGGACCTCCTCATGTCAATTATGTCTACCGGAATACGAGAACCGGTGATGTGGAGATAGATCAGGTGTTCTAATGTGTCTAGGAAAGTAACAATTGCACCCCATGAAGATGATCGGTGGTTAAAACTTAAACGACGTAAATTAGGTAGATGAGGTAACTCTGTTTCCCATGCTTCTTTAATAATCACCGTTGGAAGCGTGTGCAAATTTGTTAGTTTTGTTGACGGTGGCACTTCTAAAGGTGATCCATTGACATGCCTAAATGTGTTGATGTACCATACACAATCAGGAACCCGTGAGAAATTAGGATCATTGCTTATAATACATAGGGTTTGTAGAAACTTCATATTACTTGTCACTTCCTCTAAGCTTTTCTTTGACTTGCCACTTGGCCTCCCAATAAGATTTAGATATCTTAACTGAGTTAATCCTCAAACATTTCTAATTTTATTTTGTTATGGAACATTGAGGTTCCTGTGCTTACTACTTTGAGCAGTCTTTGTTTTGAACAATCCGGCATGTATTTTGTATTACCGAAGTACAACAATGTGCGAAGGTTTTGGTTCATCACGAGTTCCTCACAATCTAAATGGTGAACTGCCACACGACGTGCCCCGCTCATGAGCCGCTGATCATCTGGATGTGAATACACCACGAGAGAAGAAAAAAAAAAAAAAAAAAAAAAAAAAAAAAAAAAACTGAAAACAACTACTGTATATGAATCGTATTGTTTTTTAGCCCATAAAACCATAGTCACTGTCATTTCTTCTAATTGACGGTCAGGCAAGAGATAGCAATTAAATATTAAATCCCACTATGTTAACAATTCAGCGGTTGTCAATTGTTTAATGATTCGTCAGTTGAATCAACTAGTAAACCGTAGACTCGAAATTTTAGCGAATCAGTGTGCGGTTCGATTCTGATAAAATATGTCATGGCTTCATGCACCTCGACATTGTGATTGGAAATATTTTTTTAAGCTAACAGCCACTGTGAGCCCGCTACTAAAACCCCAACTAGCAAACAACTCTCTCTCCGTTGAAATTTCTACTCCCGCCATGGCCACATCCCATCTCCTCCTATCTCTCCTCCTCCTCTCCCTCCTCTTCTCCAGTCCCGCCACCTCACTCCCCACCTCCATTTGCGTCATAGGCAGCGGGATCGCTGGCTCCTCTCTCTCCTTCTTCCTCCAAAACCAAACCGCTATCCCTACGGCCAATCTCTCCGTTCGCGTGTTCGAACGGAGAGGTCAGGTTGGCGGTCGCACAGCCCCGATCAACATCTCCGGCGATTTGTTCAACGCTGGGGCGTCGATTATACATGGGCAGAATCTACACGCGATCCGGTTCGCCGAGCTCCTTGGGTTGGACCGGGCCGACCCCGACGGGGCGGATTGGCTTGGGATCTGGGACGGGTCGGGTTTTGTTTTTAAAACCTTAAAACCACCACCCGAGAGCAGTTCGGCAATTTACAAGAGGTGGCACGATATCGCTGATGCTTTGTTGCTGTTGAAGAGATATGGCTTTTCTCTGTATCGAATGCAGCGATTTGTCATTGTAAGAAATAGTCTGGTTCTTTCCGTAATATTTGTTATAGAGGTGATAAGGTTTGGAATGATAATGTTTGAATTTGGGGGCAACGGTAATTAATTGCATTATTGTGGCTTAATTGTGCTTAATAATCAAATGAGTTTATTGAAGAATAAAATCAAATAAGGCTCATAATTGAGAAAATAAACCTCATTAGTGGTGCTAACATGTTTTTTTTTTCTTCTTGGTTGTAGAAATTATTGGAGAAATTCATATTATTCTACAAGGAACCAGAAGAGAGGCCGATTTTTGAGACAGTTGAAGAAATGCTAAAGTGGAATGACCTTTATGCCCTTACTCAGAGAACACTTGAACAGGAGCTAATTGATGCCGGTTTGAGTGCCCGCTTAATCTCTGAGCTTGTAACTGTGAGCATTTCCTTGTGAAATTTTCTCTTTTGAACTTTATTTCTTCTGAATTACACTAAAATATTGTTATATTTGCAAATTACAATGGACATTCTCAAAATTGTTACTGACACCCAACAGTCTCTGGGTTGGTTGCAAATATCATCCAATCTTGTAATATTAATATCCAACCAAAAAATGACTAATTTACTGCTGATTTCTTCCCTTCAAATAACTTGACCGGTTCATGACACAATCATTTAGAAATCAGATTTAAATCTGTTTGATTGTAGTTCAATTTGGGTTTAGAAAAGCAAGAGCTGGTTTGTGGTAAAATTTGTCGATTAGTCTAACAATATGTATTAGTTGTGAGTACTCCAAAAATACAAAGAATTAGTTTTGGTTTAGGGCTTATTATTTGGGATTTAATAATCCAAAACACATAGCATTATAGTTGAAAATATAGTCAAATTGTTATTTGATGCACAGCCCCAAAAATGTAAACACTAAACTTATTTTTTGCAAGGACTGACTGTTTATCCGTATTTCGTAAAAAGGTGATAACAAGGATCAACTACGGTCAGAGTGTGGCCATGAGCGGGTTAGCAGGTGCAGTTGCCTTAGCGGGTTCAAATGCCGATCTCTGGTCTGTTAAGGGAGGTAACTATTTGTTAGCCAAGGGATTACTTGAATTAACAAATCCTAATCTACACCTCCATGAAGGGATAGAATCAATCTCAGATAAAGGTGACCATTATGTGCTAGCATCTGATAAAGGAAAGGAGTATGAATGTGATGTAACTGTTATTGCTACGCCCCTGGATGAGGTCAATATTACGTTTGTGCCCCCAGTTTCACTTCCTTCTAGAAGGATGCAGCATACTTATACTACCTTCATTAGGGGACTTCTAAATCCTGTAAGTGCATAATAACTCACATTGTTGTTAATTGTTGTCATGAGTGTTCCCTTTTAATGCTATTACTTGTGCTCATTGACCTCAATTGGAACAAATTTAATAATTTGAACAGTATATGTGGTACTTTTCTGTAGAAATATTTTGGCCTCAGCTCCGTTGAGGATATACCAGATCTAGTTGGTACGCTCGAGACTCCTGATGTACCATTTTCAAGCATAAGTATCTTGAAGAAATATGATGAAGAAGATTTTGCTTACAAGATTTTTTCCCGTGCTAAGCTCGACGACAGCTTACTCGATCAACTCTTTAGGTAAACAGAAATTATTATTATAAAAAAATGGCACGTTATCTTGACATTTACATTTGTACATTTATCCTGGTCTATAATTTTTTTGTCTACTTTCTATTTATTTGATATTCAGTGTTTGCATCCTTGTTTCTAAATTAATTGCAGTGTAAGGAAGGAGACAGTTCGAATAAATTGGCCGGCTTATCCCCATTATGAAGCCCCTGAAAAGTTTGCACCATTTTTATTAGATCAAAGACATCTATATTACATTAATACATTTGAAAGTGCTGCTAGTTGCATTGAAACTAGTGCTGTTGCGGCTGAGAACATGGCAAGGCTTATCACATCTAGGCTTTTGCAATTTGCAGTTGATCAGAATATAAAACCATTGCCTAGTTCTTCTGAAGAATTCCTTCACACTGATCTTTGAATGGTTAATGAGGTGTTCTCCATTGTAATATTTAAGAGTGTGTTTTTATGTACAATTTTGTAATTTTCTTAGGACCTTTAAGGCTAATATTTTGTAAATGCGCTCTCTTGAATTTTTAAGAGTATGTTTTTATGTACAATTTTGTAATTTTCTTAGGACCCTTTAAGGCTAATATTTTGTAAATGCGCTCTCTTGAATTTTTAAGAGTATGTTTTTATGTACAATTTTGTAATTTTCTTAGGACCCTTTAAGGCTAATATTTTGTAAATGCGCTCTCTTGAATTTTTAAGAGTATGTTTTTATGTACAATTTTGTAATTTTCTTAGGACCCTTTAAGGCTAATATTTTGTAAATGCGCTCTCTTGAATTGGGGGACGGGGAGGGAGGGGAAGAAAGGTTTTTGTCTTGTTTTTGAATTTTAATTTCAATAGGTGAATAAATTTCGTTTCAAAATTTATATTCTTTAATTTGAAGCGTAACACAATTAACTCTCTTATTTATTTCCTTTATTTATTTATTTTCCTCCTCAAGTCGGAAGCAGATTAGAAATTGATTGCTTTGTATATTTAAATAATGGAGCTCAAACAAATACTATAAAATTAATATATAAACACAACCCTGGTCAATGTCGCACCGCACCCTCGAGGATCTCCTTTGTCATTAACCTGTTAGAAATAAAAATTCTTACTCCCGTAGGATTTTTATTCAACAAATCGAAAACGATCTAGCTAAAATTGTTACCCCGATATATATTGGGAGTTTGTTGCTTCACAATTGTGCAATTTAATAATTTTAAACTTGATGAACCCTTGCATGCATTGAGCACTAAATATGTTATGTTCATAATATTTCATTTTGAGAGACGATTGCCAAGATAATTTTTCAGGAGTAGAACACCATTCCCACTGTGTACCAATCTTGTAGTAATTGTAAATTGTAATGGTGGAAATATGGCATTTGGTTTGTGCATTTTTCTTTTTAAATATGCATGTTATGCAAATAGAACAAGATATTGCCTTGAAATCCAGAAAAAAAATAGAAGAGGAACAAAAATGGAAGTAGAAGCAATTGCTGCTTGTATTTATTCGATTGCCCAATCAGGGCAATTCAGCTATAAATCATTTTATCCACATCACTGTTTTTGTTTTTGTTTTTGTTTTTGTTTTTGTTTTTGTTTTTGTTTTTGTTTTTGTTTTTGTTTTTGTTTTTGTTTTTGTGGTTAGTGGAATTCGACTCCCTACTTTTAATGTAATATATATACAACACAATACGACAGGAATAATATCTCTGAATCTAAACTCTAAACTCTCTCACCTCCAGCGATCCAGCAATTTGTTATTTGCCAAGGCAAAGATAAGCAAAGGCAGCATTAATTACAGTCTGAAAAACATGGAGATGGAGATGCATCCCCACAACAACAACAACAACAACAACGAGAGGAGGAGGATCGTACAGTCTGTTTCACCCTCCTCTCTTCTCTTCTTCAATTTAATTTAATTCTCCTCTTATATCTTTTTTTTCTTGCTACAATTAATTGTGCCTCATCATCACCTTCAATTTTTTGTTAATAGTTTAGTCATAATAATTTCATATTTCTCTTACAGGCTGCCGCTAGATCATACCATCCAAGTTCGGTACCGGCTAGTCTTCATCAATAAGGTTAAAAGCCCCAGTTTCACAACTGATAACCTAGTGAGAGATGAGAATGGAGACCCCATAAAAGTAGCAATATACGACATGTGCTCTCAATCATTCATATCTCCAGATTGTTTTCTCTCTTCCGCCAAAGTCAGAATCACGGTGCTTGAAGCTGAATATTGGGAAAATAAAGGAGAAAATTGGAGCAGGAGTGAGTTTAATCAGAGCGTGTTAAGGGAAAGGGAAGGGAGGGGGCCTATTTTGATAGGTCGTCCTAGTCTTACTATCCGGCTTCAAAACGGGCTTGGTACCTTTGAAAATATTGTTTTTAAAGATAATTCAAGCTGGACAAAGGGAGGATTTCGGCTAGGGGTTATGGTCGAGGGTGAAGGAGAAGAAGGTTACTTAAATGGCGAAAGAGTTCAAGAGGGTGTGAGCGAACCATTTCGGGTAAAAGACCGTCGAGGGGAAGGTATAAATAATGATATTCATTATAGTGTTGTTGGTAACCATTACCAGGACAAGCTTCTAGCATGTTTTACCAGAACCAGTAAGTAAAGGCAGACATTAAACTCCAATTTGCATTTGATGAGCAAAAATCGCAAACATATAAAAAATTTAGTGCCATTGGTGTTAAGTTTGTATATGTATTGGAGGGTAAATTAAATCCTTGTATTTTTGACACTTGCGAATTTGATGCTGTTTTTTTTCTGTAGCGTCTCAAAATCCGGACCTGCTGGAGCTCAGACACCAAGTTCAAAGTCTGAAGAAAGTTGGAAAAGATCACGCTTCTCTCCTCCAAAGCAATAGCATCAAAACGGTGGAGGACTTCCTCAGCTGGTATTACAACAAGCAACCTGAACTTCGCAAGGTTAGAATTCTGAAACCAGGATTTAAGATTGCTATTATTAATTAATTATTTTTTCGTATAAGTTTATTAATAAATATGACTTTCTGATGTCATTGATGGTAATACTCATTTCACTATCTTCTCTCTCTGATAATTTTTTAGATACTTGGTATTAAGTCAGAATCTGACAAAGGGTGGAAATCAATGGTGGAGCACGCAATGCAGTGTGCCAATGAATTTCACTCTAAATATAATGCCTTGAACAGCAGTAGTCAGCCCCAGAAGGTGCATTCATTATAACCTTATTTCATTTACCAGAATTTACCATCGTTTCTGGTTGATTATATATCTTGATTTTAATAACATTTTATTCTTTACAAATTAGTGTGATGTTCAGTTTATAATTTCATTGTATTCTTTACAAATTGACTTCACTTATTTGGTTTCATGTTTCAATAAATAAAGAAGTAACATTATGAGCCCAAATACAAACCAATTTTATTTTGAATATCCAACTAATAACAACATAGATGTGATATTTTTCTTTGTTCTTCCAGCATGTGAATGTTGGGCCTCGTGTTGTTGGTTCGGATTCATCAAAGCCAAACCCTCATCAGAACGATATAATTGAAGGTGCCATATATTCATATTATCCTTGTATTTTCTTGAACCCATTTATATATGTTTATCTGATCACTGATCAGCTAAATTTCTTTTGTTATTATAAATAATAGGTGATATGGCAGCAATATACGGGTCACAAATCTCAAGAAGTGACAATTTTGACCCTGGCCTATGTGAGGCGTTGGTTAGAGGTTTCATTGAAAGCATGTCAAACAATGTGCACTATGTGGTGCCACAGACACTGCATAGGAAGAGGAAGATGAAGGCGCTTTTCAGATCAGTCGCCTTCGTGGCAGTTTTAAGAAAGCGGGCCCGGATTGTGACTCCAGTTTAACGACTTCTTCCTTTTCTCTTAGTTTGTGTGCCATGTTGAAGTTTTTGGTGAATTTATTTGTTGTATTTGATTAAATTGAGCTTCTAAACTCTCTGTCTTTAGTTTGATTTTGTTGTTAATTATACCCATGTGGTGTGATTGCAAATGTCATTTTGATGTTAATTACATGCACTGAACACTAAATATATATATGTTATGTTCATAATTTCGAAGTGTGATTTTTATGTTTTTGGTAACGCGCATTGCTTTTAGTTTACAAGTAATCCAATATCGGCCTATTGAGGCCGAAAAATCAAAGTTGGGCCCGCTAAATTACATTCTGGGCTTACTGAGGCCTAACAATGAGGAAAGCTGGTCATTAATCAGCCCGTAAAAGATCAAATTTCCCCGCATCCGGCATCCCCCGCCGATAATTATCAAAAGAAACATTATATTTATTATCACTTTATATTAACATTTATCTTTTTCATGGGGACATTTGACATTTCCCTTCCCCTTCCCCTTCCCCTTCCCCTTCCTGCCAATAATTAATATTTTTCCCCTCGCCTCTCTATCTCCTCAAAAGACGACCACAAGCAAATAGAGATAAAAAAAACAACTGCCTATACAAACCCAGACAAATAAGCATAATTAGACAAACGAATCCTGACAGCAAAGTTCGTTAGGAACTGCAACAGATGTATCATAATCAAGCGCCTTTATCTCATATCAAGGGAATTTTCAATTAGACCCTCAAATTCTCAAATATCATTAATAGATCCAAAGCATGTATCAAATGGTTAAAAAAATAAGAAATTCAAACAAAATATATATATTGTCAATCAAACGAATATTACAAATAAACAAATTGAACCAGAAATAATGGTTTATTTTTATAATTTAAGTTTCAAAGCGCACAACCTAAAACCAAAGAAAGAAATCAATGAACTATTTAGTCTTTAGAAAGTTAACTAATATGATATGTCGAGTATAAATTAAATAGCTGACACTGTTGTTTGGTTAGCAGGAGGCACAATCCTGGCCCGCTTTCTTATAACAGACACGAAGGCGACTGATCTGAAAAGCGCCTTTATCTTCCTTTTTCTACGCGGTGTCAGTGGTGGTCCCACATCCCCACAGTTTAACAAGCTTGACACGAATTCTTGAACCCAGTCCTCACACATGCCAGGGTCAAAACTGTCACATTTTGATAGACTTTGAAAAATGTTATCAGAGGTTGATTCAGTATTTGCCAACATCTCTTCCAGTTGGACCTGGTTGTTGGCAGTGTCAAGTTGAGCCAATCCTGGAAGATGCATTCGCACAATTAATTTTATGTATTAGTTGTACTGATAAATCTTTACCATTAATTAAGATATGTGCCAAACAACATAATACAAATGTTACAAAAAAGTAGGACTGGAAAAAATATATATATATAAAAAAGACAACACGAGGGTTTGGCTAACCAGGGTTCTCGCCAGGAAAATATGAATAGACGGTATCTTCAATTATATCGTTCTCACGAGGGTTTGGCTCTGATGAACCCGAACCAACAACAGGAGGTCCACAATTTGTAGGGAGAGACATGTTCCTTTCCATTGGATGAAGTAAAGCCTGAAACCAAAATATAACATTAATTTAGATACAGAAAGCGAAAATGTTGAATGGGTAGTCACATGAGGTATAATCATACAATTCTGAGCTAACAAAAGAAAGTTTTTATTTGTTGGTCTGCATCTCTGCACAATCAAGAGCTAATGGAACAACGGTTGATATTTTAATAAAGCTTGATTGCACATGGAGAGGAGATACTTGATTTGCATTGTTGTCAATTACAAAAGGAATTGGGTTACAATTTGGGTTCAAAATGTTGATTTATTTTTCCATTAAAACCTGGAACCAAACAAGTGTAGTCATTTTGATAAAAACAAAACAGTACTACAACAGAAAACCATACGTCAGCAGAAGTGGTGGTACTAGCTGGTACAGGAAATAATATTATAATAATGAACCTCTTGAGGCTGACTAGTGTTATTGAAGCCACTGTAAGAAGCCCAAAATTCATTGTCACACCCCTTTGCATGCTCAACCACAGTAATCCAGCCTTTGTCGGAATCGGACTTGATGCCAAGTATCTGAAAGAATTTGTGTGAGAGAGAGGGTGCTGAAAACATGTATTACCTTCCATGCCATAAAAAAAGCAATATTTATTAATAGGGGAGATTTCACATATACCCCTCAAAAATTTCAAAATTACAATCCAAATCCTGGTGCCAGTACTAGCAAATTGTGTTAGGCCTCAGAACTGTCAGTGTCACTACCAAAATCAGTCTGTCCTGGAACCAATATGACTTAGTATGCATTCGTTCAATCCTAACTGTACCTATATTATTTGGGGATTAGTGGGTACGGGAATTATAATTTATAAAAATACGTATCATTATGGGTCTGTGCAGATCCTGGTACTATAATTACTCTGAGATTGCTAGTGTAGCATAAATGAATAACTACGGGCTAGTATCCTTACTTTGCGAAGTTCAGCTTGATTATGGTAATATGACCAGAGGAAGTCGCTCACTGTTTTGATGTTATTATTTTCGAGGAGAGAAGCACGACCTAAGCCAATGTTCTTCAGACTCCCTACTTTGTGCTTCAGCTCCAGCTGGATGGGTTTTTGAGACACTGCACAAAAAGTAGCATGAAATCAGCAAGGGGTGGTTGGTTATTCTACTTCCATAAGCATATGAGAGTATATGCTTATAAGTCATTTTTTCGTTTTAAATGTCCAAATGGTTGATCTGAAGCGCTCAACATGTTCTTCATATTAATATGTGTTTGGAGACCAAATTTTATATTTTTTGGAATTTTTTTACTATTTTTTCAGAATTTTTCGAAACAGGGTTTCTCATTTTTTTTTTTAATATTTTTCATGACTGTTTTGAAAAATTCTGAAAAAATAGTAAAAAAATTGCAAAAAATATAAAATTCGGTCTCCAAGCACATTCTAGTATGGAGAACATGTTGAGTGCTTCAGATCAACCATTTGGACATTAAAAATGCAAAAATGACTTATAAGCATATGCCCTCATATGCTTATTGAAGTAGAGTAGCCAACCTCCAACAAGGGTAATAGATACAAGTATTTGATTTGCACACCAGCATCAACACATACTAGGTATTAAAATCTCTACGTTTGTGAATTTTACAAATCAAATGAGAAATGGAGTTTACGTGTACCTTAGAACATCTCTTACTAGTATCATAAAGGTACAGGTACATGGTATCTAAAGAACATAACCAGTGCAGAATACAAAAATTAAATTTATACCTTTCCCTCGGCGGTCTTTTACCCGAAAAGGTTCGCTCACACCCTCTTGAACTCTTTCCCCATTCAAATAACTCTCTTCTCCTTCACCCTGGACCATAACCCCTAGACGAAACCCACTCTTTGTCCAGCTTGAATTATCATTAAAAACAATATTTTCAAAAATACCAACCCCATTTTCAAGCCGAAAAGTAAGGCTACCACCTTTCAAAATAGGCCCCTTCCCTTCCCTTCCCCTTAACACACTCTGATTAAACTCACTCCTGCTCCAAGTTTCTCCTTTATTTTCCCAGAATTCGGCATTAAGCACCATGAGTCTGACTTTGGCAGAAGAGAGAAAGCAGTCAGGAGAAATGATTGTCTGAGTGGACGTGTCGTATATTGCTACTTTTATGGGGTCTCCTTTCTCGTCTCTCACTAACTCAGTTGTGAAGGTGGGGTTTTGGACCTTATTAAGGAAGACTAGCCAGTACTGAGCTCTGATGGTTCGATCTGGTAGCAGCCTGTGAGAGAAATATTAAACAATAATTACTTAGAGATTGTCTAAGTAGAAGGGAAACATCTTGTAGCATGTGGTGGTAGTGTTTACCAGCAAAACCAATAACCTAGTACTCCATCCAAGGATGGAATCAAAAAAATTGACTCAATAATTAACAAAAACTTAAAGCTGAGAATCTGAGAATCTGAGATTCTCTTTTTAATATTGCACAATTTAAGGGTTCATAAATTCAAAATTGTTGAATTGCGCAATTGGGGAGGAATAAATTCTCAATTGGCCTAATTGGTGCTCATTCTAAAATTGGGGGTTGCAGTATGCAGTAAATAATTGCTCACTGTGAAGGTAAATTCCAGTAGTGAAGCATCTTAGCGAGCTCTTCTCTTATCTGTTAAATGAAAATTAAATTGGTGTTAAAAAAAGACTCAATAGACACGTGTCAATTTAAGGAAAAAGAAGGAGCAGCCTTACAGGCTTACAGCTCTCCGAAACGTATCTTCAAGTCGCACGTGAAACAAACGAGGAAGCAACAAATGTAGCAAGCATCTATTATTCCTTATCTCCCTAAAAAAAATTAAAAGATTGTCAAATGTCAAATGTCAAGAAGAAGAGAAAATGTAAAGAGACAGGCAGAGGGGAATTGGAGGTTTTATGGTTTTAAGCAAGAAACAGACAGTAAAGTCCTCTGCCAGCGGCGGATAGGCAGCGAGAGGTGGTCGGCACCGGTGGGAGTGGGAGTGGGAGTGGGAGGGAGGCAATCGCGATCACGCTTCCACTTCTTGTTGTGGGGATCCATCTCCAACTCTTAGTTTCTTCTTGTTGTAGATGATTGAGTGCACTTTCTTTGGACTTTGGAGCAATCGTCGCTGGAGCCTGGAGGAGAGCGTTCAGAGTTTAAACTGAGTTTAGACTTTAGAGTTTATATATATATAAAATAATATTAGAAGTTCCCCCGTGGCACTGTGTGTCTGTGTGTAGGAAAACTGGAAAAGGGTAAATTCCGCGGGATGTTCCCCTCCCTTTTGGATTACATGAATCCATATTCCATGAAATAACATAATATCTCTTTTTATATTTTCGCCGTCCGATCGGAACTCGGGCCAATCCGGCCGGCCCGAGTTAAAACGCACGAACACCTTTAATATTCGTGCTGATTCTGTTTAGACGGTGTTGATCCAAACAAAAATATTCTGTTACCTTAGGTGATACGAATTCAGGCTGACGTCGGATAAGGTGATGTCCGGCAGCGGCGGGACCTACCTTCCCCTTCTCCACGCGGGATGTCTCCAAATCGGATCCCCTTGAGTAACTATAAAGTAACTCAAAATTTAAGTTTTAATCCAACTGTCTGATCGGAACCGGATGTTGATCGGACGGTCTGTATACAGACTCAAATTTTCACTTACTTTAGGGGACCGGACACCTACATCAACACCGTCATTTCATTCGGATTGGCTGCATGTTTTATCTCATTTAAATTCTTCTCAGAGTAAACGACTAGCCACTAGGTGGCTAGGAAGATTAAGCACTCCACTCAGTAATAAGATGTGCATGCAGATATCATTATCCCTCTCAGAATTTTCATGAATTAGAAATTTCCTCAGCCTTCGAGGAATATATCAGAAAGCAATCGCAGGATCAAAAAATATTGTAAAAAAGAATAGTAAGTTGACTAATTAATTATCTAAAAAAATGGTAAGTTGACTTTATCATCTATTAAGTACATTAATTCTATGTAAATGCGATTCTGTTTTGAAACGAACTGAATATGCTGTGGTTTAATTAAATGAAGTTTTAGATTTTCAAAATCTAAATAGCCGTGCATAGTACCGTAACCTCATTCTCTCATTAATTACTGATCTCTCACCGATTTAACTGCTCGCAATTAATACTAATAATTTCGAAATCTATTCAAACCGGAGATTAAATCTCCGGTTTCATACAAACTTTTTGTAAAAAAAATTTATAGTTTTATGCAGTCCGAAACCAGAGATTAAATTCTCAATTAAAAAACTGGAGATTAAATCTCCGGTTCTATTTTTTTTTTTAAATCGGTTCTAAAAAACTTTTGTCAAAAATATCATGTGAGCAACTTTTCTTATGGACTTAGATTAAACGGGGATACCTAATAAGTAATAACATATATTATGTACTCAGATTAGTATGCAAGGTCATGTTTGATTGCGGAGTAGGAGGTGGAATAAACCCCTTCACGTTTAGGGCCTGTTCGGCGAAGGCTTGGGAATAGGAATAGGAATAGGAACGGGAAATTTTGAACTGAAAAATTACTGTTCCCGTGGGAAAAAAAAAATTCAGTCTGAGTGAATTTGTTTTTGAGAAAAGGTTTTCATCCACAGTCATTTGTCCACGGTTTGTCCACCGGATCTTATCTATTAACTTATAACAGTTTCGGTCACACCTTCTAACGCGGTTTCAACAACTTTTAACGGTCACTGATAATAACTTTCCTTCCCGATCTAAAATCTGAGAGAACTTTTATTTCCCGATCAACTCTTTCTCAATCTCTCTCTCCTGTTCTTTCTCTCCTCCGATCCATTTCTGTCATCTTTCCTTCCCGATCAACTCTTTCTCATTCTCTCTCTCCCGTTCTTTCTCCTCCGATCCATTTCTTTCATCTTTCCCGGCGACTATCACAATCGTAAACTCCTCTAGCGCTACCATTGCCAACTGTATCGTCACCACTCGCCAAATCAACCAGGACGGTCTCACCGTTGTCACCGGAGGTGGTCGCATCAGAGCCGGCAGAAAGGATCAGACGCTCAAGACCTTAAAAGACGTCGTACCAGGCGGATCTGGGATGAAGAGAATCAGAAATCTCTCCGGTGAGAGAGCAAATCCGCAAGGTGAGATCACCATTAGTGAGATTTCAAGTGAGATCCGCAAGGTGAGATCATCTAGTTTGATCTATCAGTTGATTCAAGTTATAATTTTCAAGGTCTTCTGTTTTAATTGATCATCCTGCTTTTATCCAGTAGAAGCTCTTAGGTTAAAATCTCTCACACCTTTAGGTATAGATTCATCGATCTATGCACGAGCTCTAAGAGAATCACTAGATTTCGTTTCCTTTTCTAATCAAGGACTTTTAGCAACGGTATCCCTTTAGAGATCAACAGTACAATTGTAAGTCACATTTGCTACTCTGTAATAATCTAAGAGTTACACAAAAGGAAAACAAATTATGCAAATATTTGATACCGCTACCATTGCAGGGAAATTTTCGATTATCATATTTGAAGAGTTCATCTCTATGCAAATATATCTAAGTGATAAATGTTTACATTTGATTTTTATAATCAGTAACTGATGAATTATTTAATCAATGGCAGAACACTGCGTAACGTCACAATGAAAGCCAAGAAGATAACTGGTACAGAGGCAAATAAGGTGTGCCAGAGTGCATCAGAGACAGTGGCCGAGGCAGTGAAGATGGCAGAGTAGTTGGCAGGAAGAAATTGGGACAGAGGGGTATATGTGTCAATTCACATGTCAGTGTACCCCAACTTATGCAATATACAATTAATTGCGGTTTAACATGGTTAGCTTATTCCTTATTGTTCTTCTTTGAATTTCTCTCTGCGTAGCTAAATTTTTGTGATTATTTGGATTATATTAAGGCAGATTGGATGTGAGGTGATATGTGAGTTTATTAAATAAGCGTTATAAGTTTATCAATCATGGAGCGCGATCGAATAGAAATTGTTTTTGTTGAAGAGCACGGCAAAAAATTCAAATCTAGTAAGTTATTTTTGTTGAATTTGTTGTTTTCGTTGTATGCAATAACAGATCTAGCATTTCAAATGAAATCTGGTGAAAAGATATGATAGAGAGGCGATATGGAGTATTGATATGTTAATTTTACTGTATTGCCCCGTTAATTTTACAGTATTCATCTGTCATTTTACAGTATTCATCTTGTGGAAATCTGGAGGAAATAGATGATAGAGAGGCGATATGGAGTATTAATCTGTTAATTTTACAGTATTTCCTTGTTAATTTTACAGTATTCATCTTGTCATTTTACAGTATTCATCTTGTGGAAATCTGGAAGAAAGAGATGATAGAGAGGCGATATGGAGTATTGATCTGTTAATTTTATAGTATTGCCCCGTTAATTTTACAGTATTCATCTTGTCAATTTATAGTATTCATCTTGTGGAAATCTGGAGGAAAGAGATGATAGAAAGGCGATATGGAGTATTTATTTGTTAATTTTACAGTATTTATCTTGTAATTTTACAGTATTCATATTGTAATTTTACAGTATTCATTTTGTGAAAATCTGGAAGAAAAAGATGATAGAAAGGCTTCTTACTCATCCGAACAATATTCAATTGAAAATTCTACTATATACAAGATTCAATTTTACAGTTCTGCTGATTCAATTTTACAGTATACAAGATTCAATTGTAAATTTTACTGTGTAGAAGATTCAATTTTACAGTATACAAGATTCAATTGGAAATTTTACTGTATACAAGATTCAATTTTACAGTATACAATATTCAATTTTACAGTATACAAGATTCAACCCAGTGCTAATAACCGCTAATAACTAACTCTAACTGCCAATAACTTCCTATAACTGTAATTTCCGAAAGTATAGTTTGAAAGTACATTTATTTTGTCCTGTTGTGCAAGTTGCAATCTTTTTCTAACTATCATGGGACCACTTCAAATAGTTGCTGGATGTTTTGTGATTAAGTGATATATATTATGTGATATATTGTATAATTATACAGCATGTAGAAGTAATTTTACAGTATTCGCGCAAGTCAAAACTGTGGACAAATGGTGGACAAAAGGCTGTGGACAATTAGACGCTTCCTTTGTTTTTTCCCACGTGAACAGTAAATGCCGAACAGGCCCTTGAGGAGTCAAACAAAGAGTAATGTGGGAGTAAGATGGAGTGAGAGGTGAGTTAATTCGAAGTTACTCCACCTGTGGGGTTCACTGTCATAGATTTGAGTTCATTTTTCAATATCTTACTTATACGTGTGCATTAATTTAATTCATGATATAAACTATCAAATAAGGTATAAAATATGAGAAGTAAGATAGAGCAAGTAATTTAATTCTCATTAACTTTACTCCCAACCAAACATGAACTAAGTGTATACCAGTTCCTAGCTAATGCAAAATTTTATCTACCCAGCATTAATATTAAAATATTATTTATTTGCATGAGATTATAAAGCCAGGTTCTCAATTTATCTTTAAGAACAGATTGATAGATACTAAAATTTGATTTTATAATATTTGGTAAATTTGAAATTAACCTCACAAAATTCTTTACGAGCTTACAGTGCACATAGAAAGGCATACTAATCCAGGTACATAAAATCTGTTGTTATGTATGCTTCTTAATTCGAGTAGAACTAAGGTGTTCTTAAGTTCACTAAGCAACTTGGTGAATTCAAGTATAAAATCCGTCAAATCGGCTTTAAATGACGAATCCGAATCGTTGAAACCCACCTACCTTACGAGTGATGTATCTATATGTGAAAATTTTAAACATTTGAATTAATTTACCATAAAGTCAAACGGTCAAAATTAGAAAATTAATAACTTTGATGCATTCATTTTTTGAATGTTTTTTTACTACTAGACTCTAAGCAATTTTTTTTTTTTACATATAGACGCATTAATTAAGCGAATTTTAACGGTTCGAATTTGTCGTTTAAAGCCGATTCGATGAGTTTTAGACTTGAGTTCACCAAAGAACTTGGTGAACTTAAGAACACCCTAGTTCTACTCTTTTTAATTCAATCATGTGAGAAACACAGTTGCTCATCTGACATTTTTGACAAAAAAAATTTAGAACTGATTAAAAAAAAAAATAGAAACAGAGATTTAATTGGACTGTCTAGAACTCTGAAAACTTATTTAAATTTAGAACTGATTAAAAAAAATTAGAAACAGAGATTTAATTGGACTGTCTAGAACTGAAAACTTATTTTGCAGAAAATTTGTATATAAATCACCGGTTTAGATAAATTTTGAAATCCAGCACACTAAGGTGTATATTTGTAAATTATTTATTAATTTCTAATATTAATAAAAATTTCGGAACTTTATTTCTTTCTACTGACAACATAAATAAATAATTTCTCTCTACTATTTCTTTCAAACTTTAATCTATTACTATAATTTCTCTGTACTATGCCTATGGGTGGCAACGAACCGAACCGAACCGAACCGAATTTACCTTAGGTTTGAGTTTGGTTTGAATTAATTTCGAACCGAACCTGGTTTGATTCGTTTTGAACCGAACCCATTTCGAACTACACATTTTTCGAATTGAACCCGAATTGAATCACGAACTAAATTATTTTTTAGCAGTCCTAGTTATACCGGTAGTTTATACATTAATTTTTTCTCGCGGGACAATTCACATGGCTTCCTTTTACTGGTATGAACTATGAAATGAGTGTTTTTAAGTTGAAAAATTGTTCATGAAAAAATACATCAGAGACGGCTTTCCTGGTATGAATTATGAGAGACTACCGAAGAGAGAGGAGAGACAGTCATTTGGGCCGGAGAGAGGAGTGACAGCCGGAGAGACAGCCAGTCGCCGAGAGCATCAGCTAGATTTTAGAGCCAGAGAGAGAGTGAGTTAGGGAGAGATGAAAAAAGAACTAGGTTATTGAGATTTGAGAGCAAGGGAGTGTCGGCTAAGTTAAATTATGACTCTTTATCTTGGATTTTAATTTCATCAGGTAAATGGACGGCCGATGTTATTATGAGATTCGAACCATAAAAATGATTGAACCCATTTCGATCGAACCAAGCTAGGTTTGGGTTTGGTTTGAATTAATTCCGAACCGAACCTGGTTTGGTTCGTTTCAATTCGAACCCATTTCGAATCGAATTAAACTCGAATCAAACCCGAATCAAACCCGAATCGAATCACGAACCTCGAATTTTTTTGCCAGCCCTAACTATGCCATCAAACATGATATCTTTCTACTTGACAACATAAATAAATAATTTCTCCATAGTATTTAGTTCTAATCAAACTTTACTTTGCTGCTATAATTTATCTGTACTATCTCATCAAACATTAATTCTGTTTGACTCGCAGAGTAATTTGCCGAATTCTGTTTGCCTACAGGCTTCTTGCCAAAAAAAAAAAAAACAATTTTGCCGTATTCGTATCACCGAAGGTAACAGAATATTTCTTTTTTGAATCTGGACCGTCTAATCAGAATCAGCACGGCTATTAAAGCGCATCTGTGCGTTCCACTTCGGACCGGATTGGGCCAGATTCCGATCGGACGGCCTGATCGAAACAGATATTTTCTGTTACCTTAGAGAATATGGTGCCTAAGAGTTCCACTTGTATTTTATATATACTATTGCCCATCGCGGAAATTCTGCACTGCTTTTCCCTTTCTCTCTCTCTCTCATTCAATTTTGAAAATTAGAACTTAAAACCCAAAACCTAGAGCGGGAAATATCCATCACACACCCCTCCGTCTCTCTCTCTCCCTCACAGTCGCCATGGATGATCGATCTGAGAACGAAATCCCTAATCGTAGCCCGGAACCGATGAGTCTGAACCAGCGCTTACACCATCAGCTCTCTAGGAGTCGACGTCCAGCTCTAGCCCCAAATCCAAACCCTAACCCTATCCCAGGTACTTTCCCGATCATTGCTCAAAGTGTTCTTTAGATTTTGTAAGAGGTTCTACATTTTAGCACATTTGGACAACTTATCAGTGATTTGGTCTCTACCGTGAAAAATAATCAGATGTTTTGTTTTCAAAATTTGATGAACAACGAGTTTTCTTATTACGTCTTTTATCTACGTTGAAAGTTAGCTTTTCAATTAAAAAAATGCTTACACACATTGGTCGAATTTTTCCCTGTAGAGTTGGTTTTACATTGTAAGTGCATTTGTATTCAATCTTATGACTAATCTATCCCTTTCTAGACAATTAAAATACAATTTTTTTGCTGAAGGTTTTTCTCATTTCTGTACTGAAATTATTAAATGTCAAATTCAATTTTGTATTAACTACCTCAAATATATGCACTTCCCTTTGTTTGTAGAAAATATTCAGGTAAAACAAAAGGACCAGTTGCCTGGTAGGCGTCGTCTCTGCAAAACTAATGAGGAGGCCAGCCCACAAAAGAAAGAAGACGATAAAGAAGAGAATATCAGTGACATTTTAGATGAATTTAGTTTTAGGCTTGAGTCACTCTCTCTACACAAAGAGAAGCCTTCAAAGGACGAGAGAAAAAAAGAGACATCACCAGTTGAAGCTTACTTTAGTAGTAAAGAGGGAGAAGAGGAAGGAGAATTTGATGATAATTATGATGAAGTTGATGAATATAGTTTTAAAGTAGTGCCACGCAATATGAAAAATCGCTATTTCAGTGATGAAGAGAGTGAGTTGATAGATGAAGGTGAAGAGGTTGTACATAAGAAAAGTACAGTCGAGTATTTTAGTCATGAAGAGGAAGTAGTAGAAGTGGAAGAATTTACAAAGTGGGAGGGAGAAGTAGGGAGTGAAGAAAATGATTCTATAAAGTCTAGAAATCAAGGGTTAGAAGTTAAACCTAGTGTTTATAGATCCATGGGGCGCACCACAAAAAGAAGCTACTTCAGTGATGATGATGAGTTCGAGGAAATAGAGAACATTGCCGGTGCAACGGGCTTACATGTAAATGAGTTGGACTCAGAAGAAGCAGAGGAGGAAGAGGAAGCGGAGGAGGAGGGTGATTTCACTCTACAAGGAGTGCAAGAGGGGAAAGTGAGAGTTTACAAGCTATCGGATTGGGTTTACGGTAAACTCTACCCACACCAAAAAGATGGCATCAACTGGCTTTGGGGGTTGCATTGCAAAGGCACAGGAGGAATTTTGGGTGATGACATGGGACTGGGAAAGACCATGCAGGTATATCCAACTTCTTTTGTTTTAAAATATTTTAGGCACTGTGTGTATTGCTCATTAAAACTTCATTCAAAGTATGAAAATAATTGGGGTTTCCTGGAAAGAGTGGAAGAGTACTGGTTCAGTACTTGTCTGGTATTGCAGTTGTGGATCCATCTATTTTACAAATTTGATTGCTCACTCTTGCTACACTTTCAAGCAATACTAAAGTGTACGAGTTGCCTGTCTAATAATTTTTAACTTGCTGTCATTTCTATCTCCATTTCAGATTTCCGCATTCCTGGCCGGTCTTTTCCACTCAGGTCTGATTAAAAGGGCAATGATTGTAGCTCCTAAGACACTTGTAAGTCACTGGTTTAAAGAGCTCTCTGTTGTTGGTCTGAGTGAGAAGGCTAGAGAGTAAGTGTTATCCTGTTTTGGCTAAAATTTGTTTCTCTTAGAATCCACAAATCATTCCATATACCCCTGTAAGACAGGAAGTTTGTCATTATGTATTTAAAGCCGTGATGAATATCACACAAGCATGATTATTTCTCTTTCCTTTCCGAAATTGCTTAATTACCGCTTTTCACACTCCTCTCTAATCATGCATAAAGTAACTAAATGGGACAGTTTAGCCCATTTTTTATGAAAATGGGGCAATGGTAGCTGTGCAGATATTTTTTTGTTTTTGTGATTGCTTAATGTTTAATGGGTTCGGCTGATACCCCTTGAGTTTACAAGGATGTATTACAGATCATATTGAAGTAGCCATCTATAATGTTGAAATGGTCCTTTTCCATTTGCTAGATATCATCTAATTATATATATTTTTCTTTTAGCTTTTCAGGAACTAACGTGAACGCGCGAAACAGTGAGCTCAGTAACATTCTCGAGGTGTAGTTCTATCCCTTGCATCAACTATTTTGTTTTGTGCCAGTCTGGTATGATATCAGTATCCACTGTTAGCGCATGATCTGCAATAGTTTGTTATTTGCAACAATGTTGCATCTCATATTTTTTAGCCATCTTTTTGATAAAGAACGAGAAATGTTAATTCATGATATATGTCTAAAATCTTGTTTCATTTGATGCAGAAAGGAGGTATTCTGATAACCACATATGATATTGTCAGAAATAATTACAAGGCCATTAGAGGAGGTGACAAGTATCAGGAACATGACTTGTATGAAGAGGAAGATGAAATGATTTGGGATTATGTGATACTGGATGAAGGGCATATCATAAAAAATCCCAAGACACAGCGGGCCCAGAGCTTGTCTGAGATACCTAGTGGGCACCGCATCATTATAAGTGGTACACCAATACAGAACAACCTGAAGGTACGGAAATCTTTATTTTTATTTTTATTATTTTCCCGGAGAATAATGGGAACTTCTATCATGGTTAGTGAGTGCACTGGAATTTCTGGGACAGCTCTATTATGTCACTTTACAATTTACACAGTATATTAATAAGCTACCAGGCCAAACTGGTACAGTACCTGAGTAGAATAACAATCTGGGGTTCTAACTGGTGTTGTCCCTCACCTGAGGCAATATTGGATTTTTCTTACATTGTTATTTGTTTTATAGTATTAATTATTATTAATATTGGTGTTGTTGTTGTTTTCTCATTGTTGACATCGGGCTATTGTATAGGAACTTTGGGCTCTATTCTACTTTTGTTGCCCCGAGGTACTAGGTGATAAGGACGAGTAAGTCAATGTTTCATTTTTCCTAATTTTGGTTTGTGGATTCTAATTATATGCAATTAACAAAAGATCAATCTTGAATGTGAAATTTTCTTATATATTGTTTATTAAAGGTTCAAGGACAGATATGAGAAGAAAATCCTGCGTGGGAATGAGAAAAATGCTTCGGATCGGGAAAAGTATGTTGGCTCCACTGTTGCAAGAGTAAGCTTAATTCTTGCTATGATTTATTTGGAGATTGCATTATCTTGTATATGTTCATTGTTGGCATCTTTGACAAAATTAACGATCATATTAAATTTTAAAGCATATAAATTGGCATAGCATTCTCATTTTCTAATGTAAATAAATTCATATCAATGCTTTTTTGAATAGGAATTGAGGGAAAGAATCAAGCCATACTTCTTGAGGCGGTTGAAAAGTGAGGTTTTTGGTAAAGAGAATGTAGAGACGACAGTTCAGATGCCGAAGAAAAATGAGTTGATTGTTTGGTTAAAGCTAACACCATGCCAGGTGAGTTCTTACTGTCCTCAAAAAGAGATTATCAACATAGAATATGTGAAGAAACTAACTAGCCTTTTTGTGGGAAGTGGGTGCCAATGCCATTACTTTACAAAACTGGTACTCACCGTAGCAGATAAATACGCAAACTTGGATACAAATAAACCCCCCCCCCCCCACACGCACACACACCCGAAGACTGGTATTTAACTCAGATATCTATTTCCTTGTTGAATTAAATTTTTTTTTTTGTTCTTAAAATGCAGAGGCAACTTTATGAAGCCTTTTTGAACAGTGAGCTAGTTCACAATGCAGTTGGTGGTTCACCGCTAGCTGCAATAACTGTAATATTCTTCTCCTATACAATTCTTTTATCAAATAATTTTCTCATGGAGTGGTACTTTTTTTTTGTGAACCTGGGTTTAGCTTAAAGCTTGTGCTTTGCGTGTCCACCAAGTGCTTGCTGATATTTGAGTGCTATTGTTTTACTTGTGCTGTATCCATCAGAAAATTTAGCTTTTAAAAAAAAGGTTTCATATAACACATCTCTCCTAATTCTTTTTCACTGCATGAAATGAGTGAAAAGAAGGGATAATATGAAGTTCCTGTCCAACATGAATTCTTTTACTGACTTTTTATGTGAAACAGATAATGAAGAAGATCTGTGACCACCCCTTACTGCTCACAAAGAGAGGGGCTGAAGAGATTTTGGAAGGAATTGAGGAAATGAACGAGAATGATAAGGGTTTGGTTGAGAAATTGGCAACCAGCCTTGCAAACCAAGATTACGACAATAAATATCTCAATATGGATTATACCGTCTCATGCAAAATTACCTTTGTTCTCTCCTTGTTGGTTAGTTTTTTTGGCTCTCTTTCTCAAACTGTTGGCAAAGAAAAAACAATGTTAACCTTCAATTAGGCAACTTGATAAGATAAAGCAAGAATAAGCAATTTAAGAAATCAAGGCAAGACCAGGAAGTAACCGTCAGGTTGTACAAATGGCTGGTTTACATTGGCACCTGTACAATTTAAAAGTTGGGTAGATCCATGTTTTTCGTTGCTCATTGATGGTGGTGCATCCATTTTGCATTCCTGTCCAAGGAAGTAAATTTCCTTTTTGCATGATCCTCGAAGTTAATACGGAAGAAGTCCAGTAAAGAGCTTTTGTGAGATCATAGTGTGAGGCTACGGTACCATGCATAGCTCATAGTGGTCCGTACTATGGATCAATATCTTAATTTATAAAGTTTAAATAATTGATCTGACTGTTCAACATGATCTCCATATAAAATTTACTTGTTGATCAAATTTTATATTTTTAATAGAATTATTTTACTATGTTTTTACATGAGTAGTAAATCACTTGATCTAAAAATTCTGGACCACTCTAAAGTGGTAATTTTCTACATCTAAAAAAATAGTAGAAACATTCTAAAAAATGTAAAATTTAGTGTGCAAGTACATTTTCATATGGAGATCACCCTGAACGGTCAGATTGACAATTTTGACTTTGGAAAAAAAAATGATCCGTAGTACGGACCAATCGGTACTATGCATAGTACCATAGCCTCACTGGATATCATATATGCAAGTCTGAGGCTATAGCTTTCTTCGGTTTCCTTAACTAATCGGTTGCCTAACTAATTTGCTTGTGCTGTAGGGAAATCTCATGGAAGAAGGACATGTGGTTTTAATCTTCTCTCAGTCCAGGAAAATGCTTGATCTCATTCAGGTGCCATTTAGTGTTATGACATGTGACAGTATATATAAATGTCATGGTTTGTTTACCCATTTTACTTGAGCAATTGTTTTACTGCTCGGCGAACAGGAAGCAATCTGGTCAAAAGGCTACAACCTCTTACGTATCGATGGTACCACCAAGATCTCTGAGAGGGAGAAGATCGTCAAGGTCAAATCTATTTTACTTCAGAAAGAAATATGCCTTCACTATATTTTCATTTACCTCAATATGAAACTGTACTTGCAGACTAAATTTTACATTTTTTTGAAACTTTTTACTATTTTTTTAGATAAGTAAAAAAGTTGCTCCTTTTGACTGGTCTATAATTTTTAGATTCAAGTGATTTTCTACTAATCTAAAAAAATAGTAAAAATATTCTAAAAAATTCAATGTAAAATTTGATCTACATGTACATTTTTATTTGGAGATCATGTTGAATGGTTCATATCAATTGTTTGGATTTGGAAAATGGAGATATTGATCCACAGTATGGACCATTATGCGGTATAAATAGTACGATAGCCTCACCCTATATCTTTTATTGGATTAAAATTCAAATCTTTATTGCAGGATTTTCAAGATGGGGAACGGGCTCCAATCTTTCTTTTAACTACACAAGTTGGTGGTCTTGGTCTGACACTAACAAAGGCCAATCGGGTAATTGTTATTGACCCGGCTTGGAATCCAAGGTACCGATTACAACTGCCTTGGCTAACTTGATATGAACTTCTTTTTTTTACTTTTCAGCAGTTCATTTTTGTTGTTTAATAATTTCTTTTGTTTTGTTGGGACCTGTGAATGAAATCTGATGGTTGGAATGTTTGTTAAATTTGCTAATCTTTTGCAGTATGGATAACCAAAGTGTAGACCGTGCCTACCGCATTGGTCAGACCAAAGATGTGATTGTGTACCGACTCATGACTTGTGGTACCATTGAAGAAATAATATACAAAAAGCAGGTATGCTTTTCATGCTTCATTTTCCTCTTAATGTTTAAATATAATCTTTTTTTGTTTTCTGTGCCAATAATTACATTTATTTACCTTAAAGCTTCTAAAGTATTTTTTGGTTAGGTTGTCATGTAAAACTGATTTATGTACTTTTTGGTCATTTTGGAAATCTTACATTTTCATATTCTCATTTAGTCTTGTAATCATCTTAATTTTCTTCTTTGTAACCATCATTTAGTCTATAAAAAAATTCAACTGACTTGGTTTTTTCCATACATGTGTAATTTCTAGGTTTTTAAAGGTGGTCTGTTCAAAACTGCAACCGAGCAGAAAGAACAGACTCGTTATTTCAGCAGGAAGGTCGGTACCATTGTGTAAAATTAGTTTAGATTACACAGAATGCTTTCTAAAAGTATTTTGAATAATATCAGGATATTGAAGAGGTTTTTAGGCTTCCAGAAGAAGGCTTTGATGTTTCGGTTACACATAGACAATTGCAAGAGGAGCATTCTGGTCAAGTTGTGATGTAAGAACTTACCCTGGTTTTAATTCTAAAACTCGTAATTAAAATGTATTCTAGAATAGTTGGGTTTATTTCAAGGAACAATTACTTGTTACCTCACCTCATGTTACTGGTGCATAGCTAGGTTTTGGTTGTTGTGCTAAATGTAATTATAAATTACTGATATTTGAACATTTGTTCACAAAAATATCAAAACTAAATATGATCGAAGCATGAAGAGATTCTTGGAAATGAATTTTTAACCTCTATGACAATTTAGTATGCTAATCCTTGGCCAGGAATGAAGCAGTTCAAATTTGCCTTCATATCATTTTGTCTTGAAGCAATATCCAATGTTTTAATAGAATCTTTGGTCATTTAAAAAAAAATATCAGGGATGAGTATCTGACGAGCCATATCGAATACCTAGAGAATCAAGGTATTGCGGGTGTGAGTCACCACAGCCTTCTCTTCTCTAAAACTGCCATTGTACCTGTTGTGCCTGATACGAGTGAACAACCCGAAAGGTCGGTATTTTCTCAAATTCCAGAAATTGTATGTAAAGGAACTAACAGGTTGGGTTATATTGTTCAAATCCTTGTTACTCAACTTAGTGGTAATGTATCTTTACAAAGTTGTATTAATTTTCTGATAAATTTATCGGCACTTAATTCTAATTTAGCTCTTCGTATAGTAACCTATACTTATATTTTTGTTGACAGCAGTTTTGGAAATAGAATCATAAGAAGCTCGGCTCCTGTTGCCTCTTCGCAGTCTGAATATTTCCCGTACGGGTATAGAAAAACTAAAAAATGAGTTGTCGCTTTTGCTTGCTTTTCCCACTATGAATGTGGAATGTATGTTTGTTCTAAAAATAATTTATTATTTTCTCTGTAGAGCTGCTTATGCACAGAAGCCTTGGGATTTTATACAAAATACAAGGATGGAATCTCCAACATACCAAGTGGGACAAAGCCCGGGAGAGATTAGAGACAAAATAAATCGGCTCAAAATTACTCTAGGAAACAAGGTAATTTGTTTTTATTAATACAATGTATATTTAGTTGTTAAAATAAGAAAACTACTGGGATTTGATTGCATTGGTTAGTTACCACTTACTGTATTCAGTCATAAACAGTGTAATGTGATTGGTCTCCAAATTTGATTTGGTTTGGTATGAACAGGATTTGGTTTCCAAGCTTCCAGACCGTGGTGAGAGAATGAGGAATCAATTAGCAGAATTGCAACTCAAGTTGCTTGGGACTTCTGATTCTTCTCCTGTCAATCTCTCATCAGAGAAGAAGAGAGCACCGGAGGTGATATCTGTAGATGAAATTGCCGATAATTTGGACATACTCTCCGTTTAGCACTCTGTTTTCTATATGAAAGGTGTTTATTTGATTTATAATAGGCGATATTAGTGCATTCGTTCTGTGTGATTAGCTCTTATCATACAGGTTTTTCTAAAGAGAGATGCACTGTTTTTGTACTGACTGGAATGATATCTGAAGTACTATGACATATATAAATTTAAAAATCTAACATCTAAAAAGGGCCGCAAAAATCAGAACTGTATGTTACAGATTTTTTTCTGGTATTTCCATTGGCGCCGTTGATTTCCTCATCTAGGCTGTGCGTCGTTGGATCCGACTGGGTTTCAGGGATTCGGGATTCGGGCGTGCCTTATATTTCGTCTGTTATCTTTTTCTTTGATCTTTAATTGCTGAATAGTATCAGTTGGTATTTCCGTCGTTTTCATTGGCTTTATGTCCTGTTTCCTGTTCTTGTTTCTACCACACGATTTTCTGCACAGAACGTACTGTTCGTAAGTTGTTACTTGTCGATTTCTTTCGACTTGTCAAATAACAGATATACACCCAAGGGAACTTTTGGGGTTTTCTGATTGTCTATTTGACTGTTTTTGTCAAAGAATTTCCAATTGGCCACATCGATATATGTGTACTGTTGGCTGTTGTTTAATTTATGAAAGGAACTTAGTACAAAAGTAAATATAAATGGGATTTAGAATGATGGTATGTGTTGCCTTCATGTCAATGGATTAAAAACTGTGGTCCGATGTAAAAAAATAAATAAAAAAATAATCTGGAAGCTGATAATAAGCTATTTCTACAAAATTAGTATCTGTTGCATTTTAATATATTTCAGAATGGTTTTTCTTGCATTTTTCTATCTAAGAAAGTGTACACATTACGAACTAATAATTTTCGAGTCATATTTCTTTTTGAGAGGTTTTATTTATGGTTTGGCAAGATCCGCGAGGAGGGTGTAGGATGCATATATCTGAAACACTATAATTTCGTTTTCTCTTTTATTATGTTCTGATTTTTTAAATCCAGTCTTTGTTATTGCCATAAAAATATAGAAATTCTTTTTTATACTAAATATAACTCATACGGCCCTTAAATTAAAATTCGGGACACGTTTTGTTGACATTGAATACTTCTAAATTCTCTGTCATCTCTGATTCCTGATTTTAAATTTTTAGCCATCCGAGATTAGGGGTGTTCAAACGGTCGGTTCGGTTTAAACCGAACTAAAATAATCAAACCGAACTTAAAACCGAAGTTTGAAAATCCAACCGAACCGACCGAACTAAAATAGCAAACCGAATTAAAACCAAACCATTTAAACCGATTTAAACTTCGGTTTGTTCGGTTGAACCGAACTTTCTCAAAAATCAAAACTCAATACATCTATAATACTCAATTTAAACTTTGGTTTTGATTAATGAACCAATTTAAACTTCGGTTTTGATTAATGAACCAAAATAATACTAGAAGTCTTGACCCTATCAATAAAATCGGTCGGTTCGGTTTAATCGGTTTTGAGAAATCAAAACCGAACCGAACCATTTAAACCGAACTAAGTCACAAAATCAACCGAACCGAACTAATTCAACCGAACAACCGAACCATTTAAACCGAATCTTACCGGTTCGGTTCAAAACCAAATAAACCGAACCATTTGAACACCCCTATCCGAGATGTTGACATTGAAAACATATTGCTTGTTGTATATGATGATACTTTCATTTCATGAGACATGCAAAACACATGATCAAGTAGGTTGTAGGTAGAAATTTGCTCTCCAAAAGTCATGTTTTACTTGTATTACATGCTACTTTTATTCGAATATTGATCTATTATAGATATTATTACTGACGCTATTCTTATTCTCGATATCTTATTTTTTTTAATTATCTCCTCCAATACAAATTAAGCAACTATGTAAATGTCTCTTCTAAATAATTCATCTTCTTTAATATTTAATATCATAAATTATAAATGTACAATAATTTCATATAATTGGAGTGAATAAATAAATCAATTTTGCACTCACACGAGATTTATATTTTTCTCACAAAATAATTATTGCTATTATATAAGCAAGTAATCGAAAAAAAGTGAAAGTCATATAAAGAAATGAAGAATTGCGTGAATAAAGAAATTAAAATAGTCAATTTGCATGTGTGTGTGTGACTATAACATTGTTTTTTTTCAATGCACTTGAGATTGAATTATCTTGCATTTATTCCAAATGAAAAGGTATGCACTTTTGTACCCAGGTATTAAAACCGTACTTAACTATATGTTTTTGTTTACTTGTCTTGGCATGTGAACCCACAAAAAATTTACTTGAAGGATAATCTTTTGACATTTGTTTAATATATTGTAATGACAACACATATTCTGATTTCTGACACCAAAGTTTATAAACAAACACCTAATCACATGAGCTATATTTTGGTTGTTGGCATTCTACTAAATCAGGGTTCCCATACAAATTTAAATACAACTTCCCAGGATTAACATTTTTTTAGTTTTGCAAATTCCATAACCAAACGTATTGCCAGAATTCAGACAACTTCTCTCCTCGCAGTTCGTCTTTCCACTTCTTTGCGCACAGGAGGGATCTGTTCTTTGCACAATTATGCTTTTTATCCACGCAATAATATTCAAACTTTCAAACTTATTGACAGTTTGTCAGTTTTGCTCTTCATTTCGTTCAAAGCTATTTTTCATCATTCATAATTAGTATATTTCTTTCCTAAGACACTCAACTCTTTTAAGTAAACAAATTTTTGAATAAATTCTTATAGCTATCTGAATCATTTTTTTTTCTCTAAAGGTTGAAAGTCAAACCACCCAACTATTTAATATGCACGAAAAATTACTGCAATCAGATTTCAAAAACATTAACTTTACTACTCGATTAAAGATTGTTTTTCATATCAAAATCATTTTAGGTTTCTATATTTAACATTCTTATCGATAGAACACTTGATACTATCCATTAATGAAAGGCGGTGTGCGATTTGATTAAAAAAAAGACTCACGCTCAAAGTAATAATTTGCCTTAACAAAACATAATATCTTGTTTAAATACTTGATTGATTATTATGAAATTTATTTTATAAACAAAGAATGCGCAGTACCGTTTAGTGTAGCAATAGGTATTAGCTTCTTGTATTCTATTTAATCTTTCTAGTATTTCATTCAAAGAAAATTATTCTCACAGAAGAAAATTTACCAATTATGGAAATCATACAGCAAATTAATAGAAATTAAGAATAGGAAGATAAGCAATTATGAATGAAACAAAAACGGCACATAAAGAGAACACTTTATCTATAAAGTCAGAAATTGTGGAAGTGTTGTGTTAATAACAAATTTTGTAGTGTTAACATCAGCAACCCCACACGGGACTGTTGTCAGCAGGAAGAGTATCGGATTTTATTTTATGGCTGTTGTGCAACTGAAAAGGCAATTACTTGAAAGTACTGCGCTATCAATTGATGTCGTTAAACACGTGCTAATAAAATTGGATTTTGCTTATAAATCTCTTAGGTTGCTTTCTATTTTATTATGTTTTCTTTTTTGATTGTTTGTAACAGATATGCTACAAACTTTAGTGTGTCTGCATACTTACGTCTCCAAAGTTTCTCTGTAATATCTTTTGGAGAGAACAGCTCAAAATTAATCAGTCAAAAGTTCAATACCGTTGTAATTTTTTTTTTTTTGGCTTTAAAATACAGTTGTATATTGCATCCAAATAGGAGAAGAGAACAAGTCAACCACCTACAAATAAATGCAACCAACTACTCCAACGCTCTTACGTCATATTTAACTGGTTGGAAAGAAACTTGATGAGAGACAACGTGATTTGCACCTTCTTGACCCAACCAACAATTGAACCACTCGTAAATAATTCATAAACAATGACAAAATCAAACTATTAGTAATTACCAATACAATTTCAAGTCATGTGCAGGAAATCAAAGCAACCAATGGAATGAACACAGAAAATATTGATTGAAAACACATACTACAAGTTCAATTACATGAAATGAAAGAACATAATTACCCTTTATTTTGTTTCAAGTCTCATTTGATTTCTTCACCACATAGTGCCGCTCAAAACAGAGTTTTTAATTTCAATTTATTTACTAAAAAAAAACAAGAATAGAAAACCATGGATACTGGTATCCCAAACCACACAATTGAAGACTCGATTGCACAAACAAAAATATTAGCAAACCATACTTGGCCCGGTTGAACCCTCAATTTTCATTGGAATGAGCTCCCAAACCTTCACCTCCCCGCATTTCCCAGACTTACTCGGCATTGTTAACCCGTTTGACCCAATCCCAAAATCCAACTCACTCCCTCCTCCATGTTTTGCCACTACAGTTTCAACCGTCACTGCATTAACCCTTTGTGCCTCCAATGTATTCAAACGAATCCTCTCAGCTCTTGCCCCAATCGTTTGCCCCAAAATAGATGCACCAAGTGTAATTGCCATGGCTAGCTTCGGCATCAGAACACACTTCCTTAGCATACCAATGAATGGTACGGCTGCATGTACCGCTGCAAACCACTGAAGTGAGAATTTGGCGGTGTGTTCTCTCCACACACCAAGCGGTATGTTTGCTGCCATGCCAAGTAGTGCAATAGCTAGCATTTTGGCCGGTAAGGGTTGGGGTCGAAGGTTTTTCACGAACTCGGTGCGTGAAAGAGCTGCACGCACCGCTACTATAGCTTGGGGGCATCTGAGTTTTAGACCCGGTGGAGGTTTTATGAGGTTGGTGACTAATGGGATAACACCGCTTACAGCTCGGTATGATTTGGCAAGGGGGCATTGACCCGATTCGAGCCACTCATTGCTCAGTGCCTCATGCGATGGCTTGTTATTTCCATTCTGTAAATATAATTAATAGCAAAGTCAGGTAAAGGGAGAAGACGTACAAAAAGAAACAATAGATTGCCATACACAAGTTCTATAGGAAATGAATAAATCATCAAGAATGGCACAACAAAACAAATGAATACCTGAGATATCGGTTCATAGGTAGATGGCTTTTTGCTTTGCTTATTCCTCTTTTTAGATAGAGAATCAAATGTGAAAGGGCCACCAAGCCCAAATGTAGAGAGGCTGATTGTAGCAGCTTTAGCAGCTAGCGGGTCAAACTGGTGACCCGTTTCAGTATTTTCACTTACACGGGTCTCGTCAAATTCAAAGGATCTTCCTGCAAGTGGTACAACACCATTTTGACCGTGAAATAGACTAAATGCCACTTCAAAATCAGGTCCATCCTCGAAAATTGGGCCTTTTGCTCCTCTAACCTTTAAAATCAAACCAAACAAATTACTAATTTTGGCATAACATTGAGCCCTTTTGAGTTACAAGATTATAATCAAGGTAAAATAAGTATGATATTGGTATTTGGTATGGAAATCTAAAGTTTTAAAATGTGAAAGTTCTTACAGGAGTTGGGAACCTGGCAGAGGTGAAGGACAAAACAGTAGGTTCATTGATATTTCTTAGAAAGGGGCACTTTTCAATTCCTTCTTGAACAGCTGGATCGTTTGAGCACCCAGCAAAAGCCAACTTGAGAATTGAATCCATAGAAGCTCTTTGGATCAAACTGTAAATTGATAAGACAATCAGGTCGTGTGTTAATTTAAATTCTAGAAGTTAGAGAACATCAATTAAGAGACATTGAACTATCCCAAGTTTGAAAATCTTTACAATTGAAAGGAAGATTTGAAATTAATTTAACATATAACATGGTAGATTATCCTAAATGCAGGTATTTTCCATAAAACAGCACGAAGCAGACTGTTGTTTCATCTTATAGGAAAATACAAAATCAGAAGTAAATTCCAATTCATTAGATTGAAGTGGGTGGATTTCAGACCAGGTTAGGTTCAACCACAGAGAAATACAAAAATATAACAAAAAGTTTAGTAGATTTAGGGAATTAACATATCCCAGAAAAGCTCTTTAGACAGTGGATTGGTTCTTCTAGGTGAAAATCTTTATAATTGACAGCAACATTTGAAATTAATTTAACACATAATATGGTAATTATCCTAAATGCAGGTATTTTCCATAAAACCACATGAAGCAGAATAATGTTTCTTCATATAAGAAAAGAAAAAACAAAATCAGAAGCAAAGTCCAATTCATGTCATAGAAGTGGCTGGATTTTAGACCAGGTCAGGTTAAAACGCAGAGAAATACAAAATTATTTTAGTACATTTAGGGAATTAACATATCCCAAAAATGCTCTTTAGACTGTGGATTGGTTCTTCGAGTTCAAAAGATTAGATCGAACTTCTATTTCTCTAACTTTTCTCTTTGCACTGAAAATTCAATCACACAGCCGCAAGAGGCGAGCGAAATCGAACAGAAAGTTGAACAGATCGTACGAATTCTATTAGAAACCACACAAACCACCGATTTCAGCATACCTTTATACTAACTCTGAACTGCGAGATAGAATGGAGGAGAACGATTGCTAGGGTTAAAATTTCGGTGTGGAGAGAACACAAAGAAGAAGAGGGCAGAGAGAGAGAGAGAAGCAATCAGCTGTTGAAATAATAAGAGAGCTAATTTGTAATTTGTATTAAATCAAATTGTAGAGAGAAAGTGAAGGAAGCAGTGATTACTTTGGAGCTCGTCAAATCCCGAAATCAGCTCTGAATGGAGGAAATCGCGTGGAAGGCACGATGCATCGGCTAAGGTCTCCTCTGGGGAATGGTAGCTGCGCTCTTGCTGCCACCACAAGTCATCGACCGGCTAAACCGGTTTCCACGTTCCAGCCTGGCATCCTCACCGCTTATCACCGGTTCATATTATTATTAGTATTATTATTGTATGGGGTTGGTGGGTTTGTTGACCGCTTTGTCGCCTGCCGGACTCACGCCGTTTAGCGGTTTAGCCTTTTTTTTTTTTTTTTTTTTTCTCTCTTTTTCTTTTTTTGTGTGTGTGCGTGTGTGGTTTCCCAACTAGTTTGAGCAACATAATTTCTTTTCTGTTTGCGCAAAGATGTCAGGCATTATTTTTTTTTTGCCCCATCTGAAAACAGGGGCGCAGTTGGATGGAACAGCAATTTTAAAATAAGACATAACGAGTTGGGTGCGTTTGGAGAGTGGAGACCGACTTTTATATTTTTAAGATACTTAGAAAATTTATTAATTTAAAAGATTCTGGACTTACAAAAAAATTATAATTTTCTATCTGTAAACATATAGTAAAATAATCTAAATTCAAACATATTTTAATATAGAAATCATGTTAAACAATTCGAATCGACAGTTTAAACTTTAAAAATAAAAATATATACATGAATTAAAATATACAAAACACAATAGCACAACTCGATACTTAATTATATAATTATTTTCAATTGTGAATATATTTTTTCACCTTTCTGAAATATTATAATATTATAGATTGCAATCATCATTCTCGATCTGATGATTCAGATTTAGCCTAGTTGAGTAGCTTTTTCAGAACTCATCCATTTTGTTTGATTTTAAAAAGACTAAAAAAGAAACGAACCATTGAAAAATTAGGTAAAAAATGAACCGTCCAGATCAATTTAGGATTATCTAACGAATTTGATACAACTGGAGAAGAGCTGAATCCAACTTTTTGAATAATAAAAGTGACGTGGAGTTCCCTCACAAAATTAATTGTAGTTTTCTTATCTAAATATTTTATGATAGTCAACCCAGATGAGGATAGGTATTATACAGGTAAGAGTAGAACTAGGTGTTCTTAAGTTCATCAAGTTTTCTTGTGAACTCAATTATAAAATCTATCGAATTCATTTTAAATGACGAATTTAAATAGTTGAAATCTTTCTACCTTACGAGCGAGCAATGAGTCTACATACAAATTTTTTTAAATTTCGAATTATTTTTGCATAGAGTCAAGTGGTCAAAAGACGTTCAAAAAATAAATGCATTGAAATTAATTTATAAACTTTCTAATTTTGATCACTTGACTCTATGCAAAATTAATTTGAAATTTTAAAACTTTTACATCTAGACGCATATGTGGTAGAAGAATTTCAACGGTTTGGATTCATCGTTCGAAGCCGATTTGTACAATTTTAGGGCCTGTTCGACCAACCTTTTCAACGTCACTGTTCGCGTGGGATAACAAAAATTCAGTTGGACTGAATTTTTTTTGTCCCACGTGAACAGTAAAAATCAGTTCAATTTTTGCACAGCCCATACCCGCAGGGGCGGATCCACTGTAGCACAGGGGGGGTCAGCTGCCCCCTGCTGGATTTTCAAAAATAGTGCTAAAAATCTGCTTTTCGGACCTCTGCCCCTCCCTGGAATTCAAATTGCCCCCCCATAGCCCATTCTGGAATTCTAATAGACGGAACGGAGCCCATATAAACTCTGAGCGAAACAAATTAGCATATCCCAAATAGGCGCTGATCCCAAATAGCGAAAATTAGTTGAACCAAAATTCCCTATAAATGTTGAATTGTTGATTTTTTTCAAGTAATTTTGGATTTTTATTATATTGATTGGTATTTTTTTTTGTTATGTTGAATTGTACCCGATAAGCTATTGGATTTGAACCCGATAAGCTATTTGCATCCGATTATTGCCCCTCCCTGACAAAAATCCTGCGTCCGCCCCTGCATACCCGTTCCCTTTTCCAGAGAGTCTGCCGAACAGGCCCTTAGAGTTGAGTTCACAAGAGAATTTGGTGAACTTAGGAACAGGCCCTTAGAGTTCTACTCAGCAAATTTAAAAAAATGAAGTTATTTTTTGTGAAACTTTGTGAATTCTCCAAAAAGTTTCCCATTATTTCTTTTAATATCTTGTTTTGGTATAATATGATTGGACGTAATTTTTTATTTGCTGTATTTGAAAAATAAATAAATAGACTCGTGACATCAAATTCAAAATATTTTTAGTCCTAGGCTCCTATCACAAACAATATCAACGACAACGTTTCACAGTTAAAAGATAAACGCTGTTGTTGTGGATGGGGGTGTTCATTAACTCGGTTTGGTTCAAATTAAACTAAAATAGATAAATTAAAATTTTATTCGATTTTTAAAAATCAAATCGAATCGAACCGAAATATAATAAGACCGAATTAGAACTAAACCGAACAAATCAAAGTAAAATTTGGTTTGTTCGGTTTAACTGAAATAAGGTATTAATAGTAAAAATAAATAATTTTGTTGTTAATTTTTTGAATTTTTTAAAGATGGATTTAAAATTTTTATTTGATTCGGATTAACTAGTTCTAAACCGAATCAAGCAATATACATTGTCATTATGTCATAATTTTAATTTTTTTAAAATGTTTGGTTTGGACAGATGGGTTGTAAATTTCGGTTCAGCTTAACCGGTTTTAATATTTCTAAGTTGAACCGAATACTGACAACATTTTTGTTTACAACGAAAATAATTTACTTCAAACTAATTTATATAGTATTTGATTTACATTGAATCCTAAATTCTAATGAAGCGTTTAATGAGTCGTGAGAATGGCAACATTTCATATGAGATGAAATATTATGAACGATAACATTTATTTGTGCTAAAAACAATAATATTAACAACAGTGTATGTGTAAAATGAAGATACCCGATTTGATGTCACGCGTTTCATATTTTATTTATTTTAATGTTACAGTCTCTTACAGATGAAAACTATTCGAGCGGTGTGTAGCTATCACATTGTTTTTTATTATTATTTGGCGGAAAGTGGGTAGCTATCACATTTCTTTCTACAGTACATCTTGCAGCGATATACCTACTTTTTTGTGCAATTCCAATCAGGGAAAGAGTCGAACAGAGAAAATATTATTAGTTAGGGAGAATTTCAGGTATATCCCTCAAAAATCTCGAAATTACATATTCATCCTTCTAAATTTCAAAAACTCATAAATTTACCCAATTTATTGATTTTTCTATTAAAGCTTATTTTAAATTTATAAAACACCAATTTCACCTATTATTAAAGAAATATTTATTTAGTGTAAGAAAGTTATTTTGTTTTCTAACTGATTGATTTCTAAGGACGAATGGTTCATTTATTGATGTGTGATGCATACATGGTGGCATTTAGGAATATATTGTGTGTGCGTTATATGTAAGAAAATAAAACATTGCTCTCAAAACCGACCAATCATAAGACTAAATATTTTTCTTAAACATGTACCATATTTTTTTTAATAAAGGGTAACATGATTACTTTAAAAATTTAAAATGAACCTTAATAGAAAAGTCAATAAATTGAGTAAATTTGTGAGTTTTCAAAATTTAGAATAGTGAATATGATATTTGAAATTTTAGAGGGGAAGATATGTTAAATTTTAGACTAAATGTTTGTGAGTTATAATTTTGAGGTTTTATAAAAATTCCTCCTATTAATTAACTCCATATTCAGTTTTTTTTTTTTTTAATTTCAATTATGTGTGTCATCATTTTATTTAAGTGGGTAATATTAATAGCAAACACGAACCCTATTTGAATTTTTTTCTAAATTTTCTACGTGGCCATTGGAAACATATTTTATTTTATTGTTCTGAACAAATTGCAACCGTCATCTCAGATTTGACAATATGTAGAAAAATTCATGAATTTGAAATGTGAATGAAAGAAATTCTATGTTGTAATAACGTAAGTAATACAATGGCTCACAATTTAGCAAATTTATAGCCAGGATAGGCAGCTTAAATGTAGTTGGTTTTACTTCTATTTCTGATTAATAAAAGGAAAAAAAAAACGTGTATAGCTGAGTATTTAACTATGTTTAGAACTTATTCATTTTATTTCATTTAATTAGGTAGATATATAATTTGGAATGTGAGACTGAAAAGTAAATTGTCCAAGGTCTAACTTTAATATATCATTTAATTAATTTCGTGCCGTTGAACTGTAACCAAAAATAAATGAAAGGAATTTGATATTATACATATACTGTCATTGTCTGATTGATATCACTGTCAATAACATAATAGTGCATTAACCGCTCACCATCCTTCAATGCTCTTTCTGTATTCTTCAGAATACAAGTCGTCAATTCGGTTTTGACCGGTCAAATATACAATATAATATTTTTAAACTAAATAAAAAAGTGATTAATATAAATATACGAGTGTGGCCGTGGTGCTATTCATAGTGCATATTGATCTGTATTATAAATTAATATTTTTTTTTTTAAAAAATTCAAACAATTAATATAAAATGTCTAATAATAAAATCACCTGATTTAATGATTCTACATTATTTAAAAGAAATTATTTTCCACCTATCTAAAAAAAAATATTTTAAAAAAATATACAATTTAATATGTAAGCATATTTTTATTTAAAATTATATTAAAAAATTTGGCTCAATTGTTTAGAAATATTGATCCGTAGTATAAACTAATGCACACTATGCATATTATTATTACCACATACATAACATTTTCCAAAATATGAAGGATTAAAAATGACGTGGTGGTTACCTGATAACGCCAATTCATTTTTCTCTTTCTTATGCGGTAATTCAGCACTGGCGAACACAAAAAATGAGAATCGGTCAGACTATTCAAAAAAGAAGAATTTTCTTTGCGAGATTGTTGTAAATTGATGGAACAGGGTACGAAAATTTCTTCATATTTGGTCTCACAGAGAAATTTCTTTATATTCGGTCAAATGACTGAAATCAAAGAGAAGTATTTTTAAGAGACCATAGCCAATAATTTTCCGTGATTAATTTTTTTTTTATAATAAATATTTAGTGAAGTTTGAGCATATTTATCCCCAAAATTAGTAGCAATTAATTACCTCTGTCAAAATAAAATTAGCAATTAAATTTGAATTTATTGCAAAACATTTTCATCCCGTAATAAGTTAGCAATTAATTAAAGCCTAGAGAGTCAACGAGTGAAAACCAAATTTTTTTTTTTGCCAACGTCACCTTTTGAAATTAATTTCTTTAAGCGAAACTTTGCTTTTTATAAAACTACGGTGCATTCTACCAACAAAAAAATAAATTGTCAGCTTAGAATCTAACCGTTAGATTTGAATTAAAAGAGCATTGCGGATGTAGAAGCTCTTGTTAAGAATATATATTAATAAGCTCCGTTTGCAATTTTTTGTTTTGTTTCAAACTCTTTTTTGTGAACATGGAAATAAATAAAGCCCAATAAATTGCAGCACATTACTTCTTAAAAGAAGCCCGTATTGTTATCTGAAGGCCCTAAAGACGGCCCGTAATTATATAACCCAACCACTCAAAAGCACCGACTGTATTCCTGACGGGTTTCATATCGCCTAAAGTAGCTTAAATTTTGAGTTAAGATCTGGATTGTCCGATCTTCTCTCGCACGAATATTAAAGGTCCCTGGGCATTTCCCCTCGGGTCGGATTCTGATCGGACGGTAAATTTTTAAACTCGAAATTTGAGCTACCTTAGAAGATCGAACTCCTGACATTCGGGTCCCTGTTTGTCGACGCTAGATTCGACTCTGAAGTCTGAAGTCTTATCCAATCAAATAGTTAGAATATGATACGTCGATGAAATCTGAACCGTTTAAATTTTGCTCCCTCATTAAATTAAATTAATCAATAAAAATAAGATTTACCAAAAAAGGAGAACTGGATGTCACTGTGCACTGCGGCCTTTCTCTCTCTCTTTCTTTGAGGCACTTCTTCCCTCTTTTCTCTCAATTCAAATCTCTCACACTGCTCTGAAATCTTGACCCCCTTCCCCACAGTTTCTAATTTGAATACCAAATCCGGGCAATCTCCTCCGTTTTGAGCGTTACCCAATTCAGAGCAACTATTCCAGTCGTGATTTCCCCTATTGATTTCTCTCTTAAAAAGAGAGTCGCCAAACCCTAGTTTTCTAAAGAGAGTGCCAGAGAGTGCAGCAGATATGTCGAGTGAGGAGAAGAAGGTTCTTGGTAAACATAAATTGGAGATCTCGCCAGAAGACGGGGTTATCACTTACAAAAGGCGCCGCTTTTTGAAGAACGAGTTCGGTAGTAGTGAGGTAATAGTTCATATTAGTGCTTCCTGCTAAAAATTTAAGATCCCAAGTATGAAATTTTCTTTGATCATTCATTCTTTCCCCGAAATTAAGATAATTTTAGTTGATTTATTGGGGAATATGCTGGTTCAGTGCATTAAATTAGAGACTGTTTACTGAGCAGGAAATTGGGTGGAAAAAAAAATCCAGATCTGAACAAATTAAAACTCCTTGTTTTTTGTAGCTGTCTGTGGGTTTGGCATTATGCAAGATGAACCCTGACAAAGAGCCAAATTGCGCAGATAACCACTTGCAGAGGAAAGAGCCAGATGGCAGAGATAATCACTGGCATAATGAAGAGATAAATTGCACAGATAACCACTGGAAAAGCTGGAGATATATATTGGAAAGTGAACTAAAGTCTCTGTCTGAAATGGGGGGAGGTGGTATTGAAAATTGCATTTGTGCTGCACTCGGCACTGGTCCATTCACACTCTTTGGCAGACCACAGGTACATAAATGCAAGATTTGATCTTGTACCAAGTAACATATAAGTGTATTTTACTGAATTTTTTTTCGTACCAAATTCTGTTGTTCTAGTATACTAGATTACTATATATTACTGGTTGTAGTATTCAGTGCGGATTGATACGAGCTGTCTGTTACCTAACCAACAGTTACCAAATAGTGTTAACTTGTATCAAATTGTTTCTTTGGTTCCTTTGTACTTGTATCCTCTCAATGGTTCTAGCAATGACTAAGCTTAGTACTGGTATTTAATGCTTGAATGAGTAAGTAACATAAATTTGATTTGTCATTTATTTAGAGAAATTCTTAAAATGGTCCCTGAACATTTTTACCTTTCTACTGTCAAATTGCTGGTTTTTGTGACTTAATTTTCTAGTAGTGATTTGACTATAGGGACTGCAGAGTCAAAGGATGCTAGGTTTTGTTGATAATCAGGGCAAGGTTATAATTATCTGAATACCTAAATCACGTGACATTGTTTTCTCTAGTTAATTTTTCCCACATTTGAGTTTGATAGGACCAAAAAGATATGAAAAGAAATTTAAGCCTCAGGAAATTGGTGAACTAATATAGAAGTTGAGGGGCTCAAGTGAACACATTAAAATTAGTTCAGGGTGATTTTATGACTATCAAGTATCAACACTTTCTATTTTGGGCGAACTTAAAAAGTTAGTCTAAAACTATTATTTTTAGTAAATGCATAAAGTACATCTTTTATGTTAATAACTATTTATAGATTTAGGCACCTAAAACTATACCAGTATGCCAGTTTTTTTTAAATAATTTCTTCAATTTTTCACGTGACCCATGTTGCCTAATAACTTATGACTTTAGCATTATCCAAATATGTACCTGTAGTTTAAACTGTGATGATCTGTAACCCTTTTAATTTTATTTCTTAAACTATTATTTTAGGAGAATGGATATGCAACTGAGGCTAGTGCTGCAACCGAGTTTACATTAAACAGATGCATAAAAGCATATGTAGGTGACAACACATCCAAGTGTCAGAACACACTTGTGGAAGTACTTGTGTCCGAGAAATTTGTCATGCTGTGTGACATATTGTTCAGAAATTTCAGAGTAAAAGATTACCGGCGTTATATTGATTTGACCAAGATTCACTACAGGATGAAGAACAACCTTTATGAAAAGTCACCTCACCTTTTCCTTCGAGATATACTGCAGGTATATGGACTACTTTATTAATACTTGTTATTACCAGTTTCCTTTTATATGGTGTTTATTCAGTTGTTGTTGAAAAGTGAAAATGCATGTATTATCCTTAAGTTAAGTTTCAGATAAATATATCCATCCAATCCATCTAAGCTATAACATGTATATTGAAGAGAGATTTACGTGTGCTAACGGAGAAAATCTAGCTCTTTTAATACCTGGACCAAAATTTTTCTTTGATTTCACTTCTTTATGAGGCCACAGAGTTAAAAGAAAAAAAAAACTTTTACATTCATTTAAACATTTTTCTAATGTTTTGTTAGATACAGTTATTTTTTGTTAAATTAGACATCAATTATAATTCCATTTAATTTATTTTTTGTTTGCAAGTCTTTTAATTTTTTTTATTTGTTATTTTGACTTTTTCAGCTGTGGAGGGAGTTTGAAAAGGTCGGCCGAGATATAGTTCGTCTGACAAGTATTTTCTCTGACAGATGCAGAGTTTCTTTTCAAAAACAGGTGAGAGCCTTAAATATAATTATGTAATAACTTATGAACTCTTATGTCTGTTTACAAACTAGGCAAGTAATAATACCATGCAAATTGTTTAGAGACCTGCATGAGTTTTTTTTTTTTTTTAAACCTTTGCTATATGCATTCCAAACATCTTTTCATATTGATAGATTTCTATTATTTAATAACAAACCCATCTCTTTATGCTAGGTTGGAGTTGAATTTGAACTGGAAGCCTGTGAAGAAAATGCTGAGGCAAGTTCATTATATTTTACCAAATAGATCATTTATAAACTTGTCCTCTAATATTCTAAATATTTTAGTAGATCTCATTGTATGTTCTTGTTACCGTTTTTTCCAGGACAATTGTATATTAAACACAGAGACTTGCGTAATGGATCTCACTGCTCCAAACAACAACATAAATGATTTTAGCATTGTTTACAATAATATGAATAACAATAATTCAGGAGATTCCTGTACAACCATTCAACAACTAACCCTCACCCACTCAGACCGGTCAAGTCATCCCGATCCCACTGATCGCACGTGCAAAACTTGCGGTTGCAATGCGCTCAATTCACAGTTCCTTATATGTGATGGGTGTGAGTGTGCGTACCACATGAATTGCATCAGGCCTGCAGTCAAGGTTATCCCAACCCAATACTGGTACTGTAAATCCTGTACTGGTACCAGCAAGAAGAAGAAAACCCCGAAGAAAAAAAAGAAGGCAACAGGACCGCATGAGCACTGTGTGGCTTGTAAGAAACGATTGGAAAACACGGAATTCACTGAAACACCCCTAGTACTTGTAGAGCCCAGAAGGGAAGGCCCCATGTCCAATGTCAAAGAATCTGACGACTTGGGCCCGCAAGAATTATGCAAGTTATGCGGGTTGAAAGAGGAAGACGACAAGATTTTTCTGAAATGCGGCCATGCATACTGCCTGTATAAGAACTACCATGTAAGGTGTCTTAAAGAAACCCAAATTGCAAGTGAACAGCAATTAAATAGGCCTTGTTGGTACTGTCCCTCTTGTCTCTGTCGTGGTTGCTATGCTGACGTGGACGATGAGAACATAGTCTTGTGTGATGGGTGTGATGAAGCGTACCACATTTACTGCATGAAACCGCCTCGAGATTCGGTACCGAAGGGGGAGTGGTACTGTGTTGCGTGCAACTTGGGGAGGGCTAGGAAAGCAATGAGGATACACCAGGAAGCATTGGTGTTGAAGTATCAGACAAAGCAGGGTTAATTTTGTCCTTCTGTTGAACTTGTATAGAAAGCCCCTTTGTGTGTTGTGTAATTTTCATTTTAGGAGTGGAGGCTCTGGATGCAAATACTTGTGCCATAGCAGCTGTCAGTTATCTATAATTTTAGCAGGTTTATTCCATTTTTTACTAATCTGTAAGTTAGGATTTTTTTGGTTAGGATCTAGGGATGATATTTTTTTTTTGTTTTGTTTTATGTTTTGGTTGAATTTAGTAATTACATTGATAAGAAACGATTGGTTTAAAAAATGATGTATCAGTATAACAAAAGAACCATTAATCGTTCTTTTTTTTAAATCTCTTCAAAATGCAATGGTGCAGCCAGTCTTTTTTAATTATGTTCTTTGCTTCATTTATTTTAAAATATTCCGAATGCACTTGTAATGTAAACATAAAACAGAAGGAAATACAATTGTGTAACAGTATTGAATGTATATTAAAGTGTTGAAAATGGCTGTCCTTTTTATTGAGAAAATTTTGTATGTAAATTGTAACACTCACAAGACAGAGCACTAACGAAAGGAAATCAGCCACCAATGGACAGAGGACACGTATTAGTATCTTGACGCCGTCAAATCCAAATTTGATGGTGCCGTTAGATAACAACATACCTTTTGTGGTTCTCTCTTATTATTTCTTTCCGAGTAGAACTAGGGTGCTCTTAAGCTCACCAAAGTTTTGGTGAGCTTAACTCTAAAACTCATAAAATCGATTTCAAATGACGAATCCGAACCATTGAAATCCGCCTACCTTACGTGTGATGTATCTACATATGAAATTTTTAAACATTCGAATTAATTTAGTATAAAGTCAAGCGGTCAAAATTAGAAGGTTAATAAATTAATTTTAGTGCATTCATTTTTGAACGTTTTTTGATCGCTTGACTTTATACTAAATTAATTCGAATGTTTAAAAATTTTACATGTAGATGCATCACACGTAAGGTAGGCGGGTTTCAACGGTTCAGATTCGTCATTTGAAATCGATTTTATGAGTTTTAGAACTTTGGTGAGCTTAAGAGCACCCTAGTTCTACTCTTTCTTTCCAGTTCCTTGAAATGATCATTAAAATGGATGTCTTTATTGCTTTTGTTCTCAATCTTGTCAGCATTTTGACCCAAACGAAGAACTGAAAACAAACCTTGTTCCAAATTCTAACTTGTTATTTATGGTCTGTCAGGATCTGCTTCGGTTGGAGCCCGGACTGAATCAAATCGAAAGCAGATCAGTTTAACAATAGTAAAATGTCGCAATTATTTCCCTCGCTTTATATTTGGTATGGTGTCGGGTTCCGTTTCGGTTCGAGTCCGCAAATTCCCTCTCTTTTACTTGTCTATCCCACTCTCCCGCTCTCATTTTCTTGATCAAGATCGCGCGCTCTTGCTTCTTTCTGTTTCCGTCACTTCTCTCCCTTGCTCGCTCGCTCTCTCTCTCTCCTTTGAGAGTATCCTCTTCTCCAGCTCTCCCTTGCTCGCTCGCTCTCTCGCGGACTCTTTCCATTTCTCTTGCATTTACCGCTTCGCAAGAGAAATCATCTCATGGGGGACTCGCAAGAGGCATCGCCTGTCAAGGTTCGTATCTTTTCGGCATTGTGACTAGGGTTTAGGCTTCCTTGTTCGTTGATTTTCTAGGGTTCTGGTTTCAACTTTCAAATCTTTGTAAATGTAGGAGGATCAAGAATCGGCAGCGTCGCCTCAGAAAGACGCCATCGTAGGAACCCAAACGTCCAGATGTAAGATTTGTTCTTACTTCTTATTTACCTGTTGTATATTCAATTTTCGGCTTCAAATCTTGTGAAATTAAGGTCCAGCGCCAAGATGTAACATTTGTCCCTAATCTTGCTATTTCTTTGTCACACGTTAGTTTCTTAATTTTCTGCTTAAAATTTTTGTGACCTTAATTCTTGCTATTTCTTTGTCCCATGTTAGTTTCTCAATTTTATGCTTAAATGTTTTGTGAAATTAAGGGGATGATAGCTGGACGGAAAAGCATATGATCTCTATCTAACATTTCAATAGAAAGAATCTTTTTCTTATATTTAAACTATGTCTAATTGTTTTGATGAAATTTTTATGTCCATACAGACAAAATTCTTAAGAAAATGGGCGAAGGTAAAATGTATTTCGATCATACTCTCATTTTACATTCTTTCCTTAATTTAGTTTTCAATTCTTGATGAAAGAATTTTACTACCTGTAGGCACTTTTGGGAAAGTTTTTCAGTGTTGGGATAATGAGGGCCATGTTCATGTGGCTATAAAGATTTCTAAAAGCGATCCACACGAAAAAATTTATGCTATGGAGGAGATCAATGTTTTGAAACATCTCGCAAGCAATAGAAGAGCAAAGAAATAGTACGTTTATATTGTTCTATTCTTTTTGGTAGATACTTCATTCACTCTTTTTTATTCGTGTATTCATTTTTTCTTTACTTCTTTTCTTTTATTTGTAGTTGTGTTCAGATGAGCAGATGGTTTGAATATGATAATCATGTTTGCATTGTAAGTCTTCTATATTATGTGTTTCAAATAAATTGTTACCATGCTTGGAAGGAATTGCGTGTGAGGTTTAAAACCGTCCACTAACGTGCTTAAATTTTTAGGGTGTTTGAGGTGTAAACATACCCATTGAAAGGTTGTATGGTTGAAAACTAACAAGTAAAAAGCAATTCAGTTGAAAATATGAGCAATTAAGTCTTATATTAAATTTAAAATAATCAAGTATAAAAAAAAATATAAATGTAAAATAAGCAAGTACCAAAATAATATAAATATAAAATAATTTCGTATAGAAAATTGAAGTAACAAGTTGTAAGGTGTTGAAAATTGTATCAGGTATTTGAGAAGTTGGGTCCGAGTCTTTGTGATTTTCTTAAGCTAAATAAGTTCCGGCCTTTTTCTGTGCCATTTGTACGGGACTTTGGGCGCCAGCTCTTGTCATCAGTTGAATGTATAATTAGTTTTCTTAATTTATTTCTCTTGTAACATTCCAATTATTGACTCAAATTAACTTTTCTAACCTTACTTTTCACACTCTTTGTCAAACAGGTGTGCACAATATGGGTCTGATACATACTGACTTGAAGACTGAAAACATTTTGCTTGCTTCGTCTGAGTATAAGCAGGTCTTAACTATAAAGGTACCAGATCTTAACAGAGTTTACTATCAAATGGAACTGTTAAAACTTTTCTGCTGGGGTGAACTAAGGGTTTGATGGTCTTAATAGAATTTACTTTTTGGTTTGTTGTACAGAGGTGCTACCCGCAAGCGAGTTTTAAACTTGTGCCAAAGTCAACTGCTATAAAATTAATTGACTTTGGCTGTGCCGTGTTTGATAACTGCCACAATGACCACATGATTACTACACGGTATTACAGGGCGCCGGAGGTAATTTTGGGTGAGTTGCTGTTTTGCTCATGCTTAGTTCTATCTTAACTAATAGTATATTTAATAGTACTTATTATTTTGTGGTACTGGACCATGTTCATCTAAGATTTGTGCAAGATGTTGAAATATTACCCAAATTCTATGTGTTACGGCAGATGTACACAAATTATACTACTATAGCTATGTTGGGTTTTCTTAAGGGCAAATTGGCAAACTGAAATTTGCCATTATTTTGTATCGATGGTTAATTCATATAATGCTCTTTTTATGTTGGTTTTGTTTATTCTAACTTTCTTAATTTGTGGTAGCATTTTAGTTAGTCAGAGGTTGTTGAGTTATGTTCTCTCTCCCTCTCTCTTTTTATTTTTGAAATCTTGGCATAGGCTGCCAAGTGCTCTCTCTCTCTCTTTATTACCCTTTGGCAGACAATATATTAACAAAAAGTTTGAATTGCTCCCTGAATAAGGCCACTGTAAGCCTCCCCTTTCTTCCCATGTTCCTCTCATTCACTCCCTCTGCCCCCCTACATCTTAACATTCTCTCCATAAACCTTTTCTGTCCTCTTAACATTCTCTCCTCACACCCCTTCTCTTTTTCTCCCTCCTTTCACACTTTCAAACATCTCACTCCTCCCTTTTAAGCAAGTGGTTTATGTGCAATTTTACGATCATTTTTGGGTTTATTCTGTAATGAAGGCAGTTTTTTGTTTCAGTATTAGCTTGGGACTAATTGGGTTTTTTGAATGAAGGATTCGGGTTCTGAGGAATAGCGGGTCCTTTTCTCCTTAGTTTTCTGATGCAGGTTTATTTTGTGGGGTCCATATCTTTATGGTGATGTGGGTGTTCTAATTAAGATCTTTCAAGCTGTCGACATTCCCTGGGCTCTAACCCAGACATACGGGAGTATCTATAAATTAGATTTCTATATAGGATTATGGTTTTTTTGTTTCTATATAGGTTTTATTGTTCTTTTTTTTTTTCCTGTTTCTCTTCTTCTGGTTATTGTCTCTGCTATCTTGTCCTTCACTTTATTATTATTCTTTTATTGACAATGTGGTAGGCTTTTCACCTACTATGACAATTCAGATAGAAGCTTGGAAATTCCTAGAATTGATTGGGCAAAATATAAATGGACAACATGTGAATGTGTTAAAATAAAATGCATGAAGCATTGACTTGGATTTGGCCCTGTGGGACAGAATTAACTTAATAAAAAAAGTACTAGATTTCCCAATTTACTAGTGAAATTATTATTTTGGACAGGGCTTCGATGGTCTTATGCTTGCGATATGTGGAGTATCGGCTGTATACTCTTTGAGTTATGCTCGGTTAGTCATGCTTCACAGAAAAGAGTTCTTTAAATAAGAAATTGCTTATGTTTTCTCTAATTGTGTAAAATTTTATTAGGGAGAACTTCTTTTCAATGGCCACGAGGATTTGCAACACCTGGCCATGATGGAAAGGGTGCTGGGCCCCATACCCAGACACATGATCCGCAATGCATGGTGATCTTAATTTCTCATAATATATATTTGTCTCATAAATTTTATATTCACATTTCTTACTTCTAATGTGAATTGATTTGACATTGTACAGTTCCTCGGCTCGGAAATTATTTAAGAAAGGAGAAAAGTTGAATTGGCCACAATCTGGTGTGTCGTCCGAGGACAAAGAATCTGTGAAAAAGTTGGGCAAATTAAAGGTTTGGTTTATGTTTTCCCTTTTCTATACATTCATGCTTGTAAATTCTGAAAACAAAAAAGGTCTAATTTGAAAAGAAATTAAATTAAATTGACAGGATCTGGCTGGGAGATACTGTACAGTACACCAGTCGAGGGCTTCTCTGACGGAATTGCTGAAAGGGTTGCTGGCTTACGACCCAAATGACAGATTGACAGCAAGAGAGGCCCTCGATCATCCTTTCTTTAAAGAGTGTTGATGAGCCGTTTCTCCAAGAGGGTCCCACAAGTGATCAAGAAATCTGGTTACTGTAGCAGATTTCTCTCTCTCTCTCTCCATCACTCTGTCATGGCTACTGAATTGATCAAGAAAACTGCCTACTGAAACAGAGTTGAATTTGTATAGAAAGCCTTTTGTGTGTTGTGTAGTTTTCGTTTTTGGGAGTGGAGGCTCTGTATGCAAATAGTTGTGTCACTTGTCAGTTATCTTTTATTTAGAAGGTTTATTCATTAGGGAGTTGCATTCTTCCTATTATAATTTCTTTCCAGTCTGTCATCTTTTCTTATGTTTAGTTTTGAGTTTTTTCTTTTGAATTGTGGTCGATTTTATACTGCAGCATATATTGTCGTTTCAACATTATGTTAATAATACTTGCAATAATAATCTTGTGGGCTGCTGCCTGCCTGGGAAATGGGAATCAAAGAAAGGCCATTTAAGTTGTAACTAGGAAGGAAGAACACCGCCTTAACTAACATTATTTCTTAATGACCCAATTTGAGATTACTGATTGTAACCTTCTCCCAACCATCAGTTCATGTGTTCGGATCCCTGACTTGCAATCAATTTCATTATTTCCTCAAATTAGTTCTACATTCTTTGTGATGTAGGGGTTTAGAAAAGGGTAACAAGGACCAAGTATTCCATCAGTTGACAGATTATAGAGAGGTTATAGTGTGTGACGAAAACTGAAGCGGGTTGTTGAGGAAAGAAAAAGAGCAAGTAATCAACCCGCTACACTAAATGTTACAGACACTGTATGTAACAGATGAATCCATTATCCATATGAGATTTTTAGTTTGACATTTTTTACATTCATCAATCTTTTATATTTGAGACTTAAAAAAAATGTAAAACTTTTGCATTTACAGTGAAATGATTTATTTTAAAATAAAATACCAAATAGAAAATAATGAATTATGATATAACTACATCTTAATTTTTTTGTTGGTATGATACAGGAAGTAAGCACTTGTTTTCAAAAATTTAGCAGCATTACACTTTCGTATCTCTTTTAGCATGTGATTTTGGTACCACAAAATTTGTAAGCTATTATCAATAACATAATTTTTAGAAAAAAAAAATCAATATGTAATATTTTAATCACAGAATTCCTAATTTATACGTTTTAAGGTACCACAATAAATTTGCAAATGTACCTCTCAAATTTGAAAACAAGAATAATTCGGCATAAACGTAATGTTCTATATTTAATTCAGCCCAAATCTTTAATGCACGGTTCCTTTAAAATTCGTGTTAGCACATAACAAACGCACCAGATTCTGGAACCAGATCTCCTGCCCCCTGGGGTGCAGGAAATTCCTGCCTCCAGAGTCACTGCAGAGTGAGCTCGGTTACTATTAAAGGGTTTAGGGTTAAAGTGATTTTGGGTTTAGGATTATATGATAGATTTGATGGATTATATGATAGATTAGATTCTGGGTTTAGGATTATATGATAGATTTTGAGGGAAGAAAGAGTCACACGTGATAGATTTTGGGTTTAGGATTATATGATAGATTAGATTCTGGGCCAAAAATTCAGTGTTATGATAGATTTGATGGATCTCGGTGACTCTTTCTTCCCTCAAATTATGTTCTGTACTCGGTGCTGCATTTGTGAATCCCTGACCATGCACATAACTACATAAGTTACTTGATGTAATTTCCCAAAGAGACTTTCAGTATGGAATCTAATTTTGATTCATTTTGGGGAAACTGTCCTTTGTTGTTTCTATCAAATTGAGAAACAAGACATAATTGAGTACAATTAGGACCCCTAAAAATGTGGTGATTATGCATCGTTGTCTATTATTTATTTAAGAAGTTGGGTTAGAGACTTAGAGCCAAGTAAAGGAAAAAGAAGCAAAAATGCCATGGGGGGTGCATTTTACTGATTTTTATGGCTAGTTAACTACATGTGAAGCTGGATAGGAAGGAAATTGGGTGTAAGGTTATGAACCAGCAAAATATTAGTTATGTTTAATACAAACAATAAGAGAATGTGAGCACAATAAGAGTGCCTTTCTTTTTATTCATATAGTTACTAGTTTTATGAGATTGCTAGGTTCTCAAAATTCTTAGGATTTATGCTTGTTACTGCACAGTTTAAATGTTGCAAACATAGTGGTGAAATTACATCTTACTAAATCATTTCAGACCGATTCATTTTTGGATCAAGTATTTCTCTTAAGCAGAATCATTCTTCATTAATTTTTCATGGCTGGTTATTCGAGTTCCAATCAATGGTGCTTCTTTTTGCTATTAGGTTGATCAAGTATGTACCTTTATGTGCTGGTCAGTACTTGTAAGGTCAATTTTACTCATTCAATTGAGATTTTAATTCTATTTCTTAGGAGTATATGTTTGTTGGGCACATAAGTTAGGCTGGTGTTATAATGGTGATTTGTAACTTGTGAGAGGCATCGACTCTGGTATATATCCTGCTGTACCAATTCTAGAGGCATCACCTTTTTAGTATGGTACTAGGAGTTATTTCTTAGAGCCTCAACAAAGCACCAATTTGTCAAGTGAACAAAAAGCAAACAAAAACAGTCTCAATTAACTACCAAAATCTGATTCTTAAAGTCGAAGTTTGTTTTATACAGACAACAACGGGCTTATTAATTTGTATTAGTGGACAGATCAGAAAACATTAGTTTAGTAAAATGGAGTTCCTGTTTAGCCTTACTCTACATTTATTATGATTTATTGTTTTCTAGTTTTTAGTCATTTGTTGCTTCTTGATTTCGTTGGATATTTTTGCTCATTACCAAATCCTTAGCAAGGAAAAATGACCAATAAGCCCTTATGGAAGAGTCCAACTTGATGCAAAATTTAACCCCTCCTAACACAAAAGGGCACAACCTAACCATACTTTGTGTGGTTTATTGTACTTACCTTCAAGACTTTAGCACTTTATGCAAAATCTATTTATCATTCTTTTATTTTTATTTTGTAGGTAATCCATTGATAAATTATAGCTCACCTTGCATCTGACCTTTCCTCAAACTGTGACGGCTGAGTTCTCTGGATTTCTGTCAACACAAGTCAAAAAAAACAAGTGTATCAGCCCATATGCTGGAAGCAGTTTTGAGGCTATCAACAACCTTACAAGTTAAGAGCCGCTAAGAGCCCGGCACCATCCATCTATTTCTTTAATGAACTCTTTATGGCCTTAACTTGTATGAAGAACTCAAACAACCGTTATACAACTGTCCTTTCACTCCTTGACCGCTTGACCCAACCTAAAGGGGTCTCACCCTCATTCAATGTTTGCACCTATACTATCTTGATCGGCTACTGTGTCCGAATGATTCAGATCAACGCATATGCGGTATGTAATGGCCTTCCGCATGCATGAACAAAATTGCATTTTAAAACACTGGTTCATTGTGAGTATTCCAGAGACGTTTCATCTCTGTTGGGTGTACAACAGTATATCAGGGGTGCAATAAAACTAATAAATTGTAGGTACAGGAAATGTTGATTATAAAGATATCGAAATTAAAGGGCGAAGTGAGCAAGTGACGTTTAATGATTCACGATTAACCATATTTTTATGGACAGATGCACTTTATTTTTAATGAATATAATGCGGCGCAGAGTAGAATGAAAAAAAAAAAAAAAACAGAAGCTTCTGTAGAGAACTGGTCAAGTTAGACAATCCACTCAGTTGTTCCACTCAAAATCAATCACTTTCCTTTGTTGAATAAAAAGTACAGACTTAATTACTTAATTAACAAACATACAACAAAAGTATCGACTTAATTACTTAATTAACAAACATACAATGCACTCTCTTAATTCACCCAGTCCCAAACTAGAACAATAACAATATAACAATAGTATTCATGAGTATTCATTACCTGTGGTGGGGGAGGAGGGACTTTGACTTAACACAGGACTTGACTATAAATTACTAAAACTAGAATAACCAAATGGCCAACGCTCTCTTCGTCTTCGTCTTCGTCTTCGTCTTCGTCTTCGTCTTCGTCTTCGGGCCTCGGGCTGTCGGGCACCTGAAGCCTGAAGCCTCACGATGATGCCAGTTGCCACTTCGTCGATTTCATTTTCTCGTCACCGAAAAAGAACTTTTTCTATAGCAATTTTGTTTTATTGTATTGACTGGGCTCAAGGCCTAAAAAGGGACTAGCCAGGTCCCCACGGAATTCACATCCTCTCCAATACCTGATAAGGGAATCTTTTACAATTACTAGATCTGGACCGTTCTTTTTAACTGGGCATGAATCTCAAAGCCCAAAAATACTGCTCCCTATGGTGGTCCGAATTCCAAACCGGTTGAAACTTAATCTCAAACTGTAAAGTGAGGGTGACCCCACCAAAGTCGAAGGCAATCAATTGAACTATGTTACTAGATCTGGAGCGTCCATCTGAGATTGGACGGTTCGGATGGAATCTTGTTTTATAGTATTAAAATAGTTAAATTAAAGAATTACATACAGTTAGGCCCTGTTCGACCATTTACTGTTTCCGTAGAAAAAAAAAATCACTTAGAGTGAATTTTTTTTCCCTCACAAAAACAGTGTTTCGACCATTCAAATTGGACACGTTCCTGTTTCCGCTTGACAGCCGATCTTAGGGAGTGAATTGAATCCTGACTCCTGAGTTATAATTTTGGATATGTTTGGATGGTATGAGAATAGTGTTATTCTCAGAATAGCAGTGCTATTCTAAATCAAGTCCATACAAACAACCACACTTACTATTCTGAATAAGCAGAACAACGCTATTCTGCTGTTCCAACAAAAAGTCGAAATAGTGACTGTTGCAAAGAGTGCATCCAAAATACTTTTTAGCTATTCCAAATAGTTCTGAGTTAGCGCTATTCTCAAATAGTAGCTATTATAGCTATTCTTAATTTACTATTCTCAATAGTAGCTATTCTAGTTATTCTAAGAGTGCATCCAAACTGTTCAGATCGCACACAAGTCCCCTGTCGATCTCTCGCATTCTGATACATTTCAGTTTCGGTAATTGTGTTAATAACTTGCAAATTTTTTTGTACTGCTTCATAGTTTTTTTCATCAACTTAGAGTCCAACTAACACTTTTGACGTATCCAAATTTATTAAAAGTGTAACAAATAATATTACATTTAGTAAGGTTATGGTACTAACCGCATATATATTGGTCTGTAGTTTCTACTATGAATTAATATCTATATTTTAAAACGTTTAAATAATCAATGAACCGTTTAGCATAACCTTTATATGTAAAAGTACTGTAAATCAAATTTTACATATTTTTTTTCACTTTCTAAGATAAATAAAAAATCACTTAATCTAAAGATTCTACATATCTAAAAAAAAAAGTAAAAAAATTCTAAAAAAAAGTAAAAAATTCTAAAAATAAATAAATTTTAATATGCAAGTATAGTTTCATATATAAATCACGTTGAATGATTTAGATTAACTATTTTGAACTTTGAAAACAAAATATTAATTTGTAGCACATACTAATATGTGATATGCATAGTACCATAGCTTCATTCGTGTTTCAAAAAAAAAAAAATCCTCAACTTCTATAACTGACGCTTCGTTTTTTGTAGCACATTCCCTAATTTGGTAGTCTCTTTCATATTTTGTTTTCCTTAAAAATTTGACATTTTCCTGTTTCCATTGCTTGCACGTCTTAGTTGCACGGGTAGATGCAGAGAGGATCTATTGCATCCTAATCCTTGCTCAGTCAATAAGGCATAAAGCTGTGTTGACTTGGTTCCGTCATGATCTCTAGAGAGGCTTTTTTGGGCCAACTGTAGATCAAACCGCTACACTCTGGTTGTGCGAGACTTCTTGGCCTGCTTTGTCAGATTAAACTCCTTCCAAATTTGGACTCAGGACAGGCTCTATGGACTGTGTAATCACAAAAAAATACAACTCGGAACCAGTGTTTGTAAATAATAATATGCGGTCCATTAATCGAAATTATATAAATAATTTAATATTTTTATTAAATTTAACTCATTAAACTTATCAAATAAACTTAATTTAACTTAAGTTGTATTATTATAATATGACACTATGCTCATTTTTTCTTAACGCATAAAAAAGGGCTCTGGATGCCAATACTTGTGCCATAGCAGCTGTCAGTTATCTATAATTTTAGCAGGTTTATTCCATTCTTTACTAGTCTGTGAGTTAGGATTTAGGGATGATATAACTTTTTTTTGGTTGAATTTCGTAACTACATTGGAAAGAAACGATTGCGTTAAACAAAATGATGTATCAGTATAACAAAAGAGCCATTAATCGGTTGTTTTTTTAATCTCTTCAAAATGTAATGGTACGGCTAGTGTCTCTTTTTTAGTTATGTTCTTTGTTTCTTTTATTTTAAAATATTTTGAATGCACTTGTAATAATGTAATCATATAAGAGAAAAGGAAATACAATTAATTGTGCAACAGTATTGAATGTATTTTGAAGTGTTAAAAATGACTCTCCTTTTTATTAAAAATAATTTGTATGTGACGCACAGGGCAAAAAACACTAACGAAATTAAGGAAATCTGCCTCCATTACTTTTGCGGTTCTGCCACTTATTATCTCTTTCCAGTACATACGACTGATTTCTTATGTTTAGTTCGAGTTTTTCTTTTGAATTATGATCCAGTTTAAAGTTTAAACAGATGCACAAACTTTCCAAGTTAAATCAAATCACTAGATTAAGTGTGGATTGACTACACAGTCTAAGTTGAATTATGCCATAGTATTACCATCACAAGAATAAATCATACCAAAATGTGTAAAGTGATATAAGAAATGAAACATCACTCTATAAAATGGTCCTTTAAATCAAGCTTTTCCTTTTCAAATTCCTTCACAATTATCCTTTGAAATGGATGTCTCCATTGGTTTTGTTCCCAATCTTGTCAGCATTTTGATCCAAACGAAGAATGAGACAAATCTTTTTTCTGAATAACTGGAGGTGCAAACCTTGTTCCAAATTCTAACTTGTTATTTATGGTCTGTCAGGATCCGGTTCGGTTCAAGCCCGGACTGAACCAAATCGATCAGATTAGTAACAGTAAATGTCGCAATTTCTCTTGTTTTATATTTGTTATGGTTTGTCGGGTACTGGTTCAGTTCGAGCCCGCAAGTCCCCTCTCTTTTATTTCTCTATCCCACTCGCGCGCTCTCATTTTCTTGATCAAGACTGTGCGCTCTTGCTTCTTTCTCCATCTGTCACTTCTCTCCCTTGCTCACTCTCTCTCTCCTTTGAGCGTATCCTCTTCTCTAGCTCTCGCTTGCTCGCTCTCTCTCTCTCTCTCGCGAGCTTTAATTATCACTTAGTGTTCTCTCGCTAGCTCTCTATTCAAGTCTCTCCCGCGGACTCTCTCTATTTCTCTTGCATTTACCGCTTTGCAAGAGAAATCATCTCATGGGGGACTCACAAGAGGCATCGCCTGTCAAGGTTTGTATATTTTTGGCACTTCAACTAAGGTTTAGATTTATTTGTTTGTCGATTTATCGCCCCGCCCCCCCTGCTACTTTAATTTTCCATCTTCGTTTGAAGAGAGAGGCAGAAGGTTTGGCGCCTTAGAGAGGAGAGTATTATTAATTAATACTATAATTTTTTTTTTAAAGTTTTAGAAAATAATTATTTTTGAAGATTTTTGGTATGTTATAGAGTTAGATTGGACAAATATGCAGGTTTGTATTATTTTCAAGGATAAATATGTAACTATTGATTTTGGAGGGATAAATATGTAATATTGAAACTTTTGAGGGATATATATGAAATTGCCTCTAATAAAAATGTAAAACTTTTGCATGTACAGTTTTATGAATTTTACAAATTTATTTTAAAATAAAGGTACCAAATATAAAAAATTGAATAATTGGATTTATTAATTATGATATAACTACATCTTGATTTATTTGATGGTATGATACAAGAAGTAAGCACTTGTTTTCAAAAAAATTGGCAGCATTACACTTTACTATCTCTTTTAACATGTGATTTTCGTACCACAAAATTTGTAAGCTATTAGCAATAACATAATATTTAGAAAAAAACATCAATATGTAATATATTAATCACATAATTCCTAATTTATACGTTTTAAGGTACCACAATAAATTTGCAAATGCACCTCTGAAATTTCAAATCAAGAACAATATAATTCGACATAAACATAGTATCATATACTTGCGACCTAGCAGAATATTCTCAAATGATTTCAAGAATAAATTTTAAAACTCGTTAATCATATATATGATGATGAATGCAAATGTTAATAATTTATAGTTTAGTTATTATTAATCACTACACCGTTGTAGCAGCAAAAGGAGTGAGGCTATTATATTATGCATAACACATATTAGTATGTACTATGAATCAATATTTCTATTTTCAAAATTTAAATAGTTGATTCAAACCGTTAAATATGATTTTCATATGAAAATGAACTTGCATACTAAAATTTATATTTTTTTTATAATTTGTTTTATATTTTTTGAGACATGTGGAAAAATAGTACTTTTGAATGATCTATAATATTTAGATCAAGTTATTTTTTACATATTAAAAATAAAAAATAAAATGAAATTTGATATACAAGAACATATTTTGATAATTGAGATATTAATTCATAGTACAAACCAATATGTATATGCATAGTACCATTATACTGTATCAAATGGTGAAAATATTCATTTAAGAATATAATGTAAATGTAAGTAAATTTATGATGAAATGAATTATTTTTCAGTATAAAAAAATGCTTTTGAATTTGTAAAAGGTGTCACAAATTAAACAACACTTGTCCTAAAATTAAAGCAAGAATCATGTATGAAGTAACTAAGACGGAGAAATTTACATAGTGTTTTAAAAAAAAAAAAAAACATAAAACAAAATACTTTTCTTTCAAAATTCTTAACAAAATACTCTTTGTGGTCCCACTTTTTACCTCTCTCTCCTTCCCTCCCACTCCTTCCTCATCTGTTATATATGTATGGCTCTCCTTACTCATCTCTTTCCAAAATTCATAACAAAATTCTTTTGGCACTCATATTGATTTTCTTTTTTAGAATAAACTGAAATATCAAAAGTATTTAAAGCTTCGGTATTCTGAACATTTGATAAATTAATACGTTGCATATATACAGATATAATTATGTTACATTCTGTTAAATAAAAAAATGACTATTAATATGCTAAGTTTTCCAAAGTTCAACGTTCACTTTATGAGATATAAATTTGACTATACATATATATATATATATATATATATATGCTAATATACGATATGCAAAATAATTTCAGGAGATTTAATTTGGAAATAAAATAAGTTGTTGAACTTATTTTACATGGGACATGGGATTTTACTAAAATCTGAAAATAAAATAAGTTGTTGAACTTGTTTAAGTTTAGGGATGATACATTTTTTTTCTTGGGAAAATTTTTCTTTTATGTTTTAGTTGCATATTGGTAACTACATTGATAAGAAACGATTGGGTTTAAAAAAAAATGATGTATCAGTATAACAAAAGGACCATCAATCGTTCCTTCTTTTTTTTTAATCTCTTCAAAAATGTAATGATACGGCTACTGTCTCCTTTTTAGTTATGTTCTTTTCTTTTATTTATTTTAAAATATCTGACTGCACTTGTAAAATTGTAATGTATACATATAACAGAAAGGTAAATACGATTGGACAACAGTATTGTCTGTATATTGAAGTATTAAAAATGGCTCTCCTTTTTATTGAAAAAAATTATTCTACCTTCTACCATACAGAGTAACACTGCAATTGGTCTAGTCAAAATTTTGAAAGTAATTAAATATTTTGTATAAGATATTGGAGTAAACAAAGAAGAATCCTAAATTTCTTGAACTTGGACAGGGCTTGGATGGACTTATGATTGTGTGTTGGCCCCATAACCAGACACATGATTCACCATACAAGGTGATCTTTCTCATAATACATCATTTTTCATAGTTTTTACTTTTAATGCAAATTGATTTGACATTGTACAGTCCTTGGGCTCTGAGAAAGGGGAAAATTAAAATTGAACGGGCCGCAATCTGTTGTGTCGGCCGAGGATATGAGGATATGAGGATATGGAATCTGTCAAACGGTTGGGCATACTGAAGGTTTGGTTTATGTTTTCCTATTTCTATACATTCTTCCTTGTAAATTCTCAAAACCAAAAGGGCCTAGCTGCAAAAGTTAAAGTTACTTGTGTGTAGTGTAATAAAATTGCACATTAACTACATTTTGCTTTGAGTGTATCCAGATTCCGTGTACACATTTAACAACCTCTTATGTAAAATAAAATTATGGTAAAATTGTATAAAATTTGGTCCTATAGTCCTATAGCTAAGATTGGAGTCAAGTTTTAAAGGCCACTAATTTCAAAAGATAAAAACTCCATCACTTTTAAGTTTTCTTGCCTTATGATATATAATGTTATCTCGTATAACAATTAAATATCATTCCTTCAATTGTGATTTATTTTGAAATGAATAAATTAACAGGATATGCATGCGAGATATTGTACAGTAGTACACCAATTGAGGGTTTCTCTGACCGACTTACTAAAAGGTTTGCTGGTTTACCACCCAAATGATCGATTGACAGCAAGAGAGATTAACATAAGATGCGTCCCATAGACCATAGTAGTGATCAAGATGAAAATCTGGCTACTGAAGCACAGTAGTTAGAGACGTTGATCAAGAAATTGTGATTTTGAAATTAATTGGGTAATCTTTCAGCTTTTGCTCTGGAAATGTTGATGTAATTATTATGGAGGATTTGTTGCATCTCAACTGCAATAATTGTTATGTTACGAATTGAAATCAAACGTCTTGCTTTTTGTTATTATGGCAACAAATGTGAACTCATGCAATATACTATTGACCCACATGTTCATCCAATTCAATCCACTTTAGGCCCAGCCACAGAGTTTTTGCCGCAAAAATCTTTCAAAAACATTAGTAAAAAATCAAAGAAAAATCAGAATGAATATCAAAGAAAAGCACACAATTAATAAAAGACAATTTGCTATTTTGCTACATATTTTTCCACCTTCGTAGAAGAATATAATATGACTTTTATATACAATTGTTATTTCCACAGGTAACATTCGTATTAAAGGAATATCATGAACAAGTGCATTTCCTTTATTTCTGACACTACCAGAATGGAAAAGATTTCTGGACGCCATCATATTTTGTTGGCCTTGACTTGAGTAACGAATATAAAAGCTTTATTTCTGAACGGCCAAGATCGAAGAAGAGACTGGTTAATGGTTATACTGGTAAACTAACTTGTCTCCCATTATCCATCAGATCAGGTCCCCCACGTGGAATTATATTCCCTCAATTTCATTATGATTTATGGGGATTCATATCACCTAAGTTACCTCATTCTTTGAGTTTGAATCGGGTCCGTTTGTTATATATTACCATGAATCTTAACTCTTAAGAGAGGCTTTGTGCATTGCAGCTTTGGGCTCGATTTTGTTTGAATTATGATCGGGAGGAGGTAATACAGAGGATCCAAACTCGGTTCGGTGGGTGTGGGTTGGTGAGAAAGATGCTTCAAATAAAATTCATATCAGAGGCTCAGAGCTAGTGCGTAATGATATACAGCATTATGCTAATGAACCGTTCACTAGCAATTTAATGAGCCCAATCATACTGGATTTGACTCTAGTCCTTCGGCTGTAATGATTTATATTGTGACCTAATTAGTTTTGAACATTTTGTAAAAATGATGCTATCGATTTAATATTTTTTTAATGTTATGATTAAAAAAATCGGTTCTTCAAGCACCAATCTAAATTTTGGGGATGGATGATTTTGCTTTTTCAAGGAAATTAGAAATGTAGCCCAGCCTTTTGCGTGGAGATTTAATGTTTCTGGAAGGGAATAAATAACTGTACGTGTTTCATGTCCAATTAAATAAACTAATAATCTACAAATTAAAAAAATGCAAAGCGTGTCTGCCTGTCTAATTTACAAATATAATTAACAATCCTAAAAATAAGATATCCTAACAAATAATATTTCAAAAGATTAAATAAATAATTAGATACAGATCAAAGAAGACATCTCTTTAATTTCTCTCTAATTGACCAACAAATATTTGGTCATGAAATACCAAGCAAAACATAAACAATCTTATGTTTCAACCTAAACAAACTATATCATACACTATAATTGTAAACTACAAATTAACACCCTATAATGAAAAATAATCACACCTTACTTATTATAGAAAAATAAAGCAATCCATGGCTATCAGAGGGTTATTCAAATCCTCTACAAGAGGTGGTGGTGTTTTTGCTCTCTCTATAGATACCACCTCTCCATCATCTATAATTAGTCTTTCTTTTACCTCTTTCTCCATTGTTGCTCTCTTCTGATCCCTCTTAGTTGCGGTACCGGGTCTTGAGACTGGACCCGTTAAGGCATTTAGTGCTCCTCTTTGCGAGTTTACCGGTCTCCATTGAGGCGATTGATGCTCCGCAGTTCTTGGTCTAGTAAAGTTTGAACTTATCGGGTTCCATGAAACTGGGTCGGGTTTGATAACCTTGCGCCCGGTCCGACTCGCTGGTGACACAGATCGTGCTCGCTTGGCGTTGCTTGATTGGTTGATTCTTATGCTTGTGTTTGTGCGGTGCCTTAGTGAAGAGGCTGTACCACCCCTTGTGGTACTAGACAGATATTGTGATGGTGTAATTAGAACCTCTGGTTGTACTGGTTTTTCTTTAATCCCTTTGATTGGATCAAGGATCACTATGTTTGAATTCTCAACACATGACAACAAAAAATCGTTCGAAAATGATTTTTTCTTTGGTGGTCGATATGTCGAATTGGAATGGTTTGGTCGAGAATCAGAGGAAATGTCAGTGGAATAAGAGGAGGAATAGCTGGTGGTGGCATTAGAGGTGGTGATAGTGCTAGTAGAGATGGTGGAAGAAGAGGAAGAGGAAGAGGGGATAGGGGGACAGGGGTGTATTTGAAATTTGGAATGATTTTTGGGGATTTCTGAAAAAGGGCCCTTGGGAGGAGGAGGTGTGGTGAGAGGAGAATCAGAGGAGATAACAGTCTTCTCATGGGGGCTCTCTGGGTCAGAGATTGAAGGAATTGGAGAATCAAAGCAGCATTTGCTTCCACATGTACCCATTCTCTCTCTCTCTCTCTCTCTCTCTCTCTCTCTCTAAGGAGATGAAGAATGGAAGGAAGAGAGAATATGATCTTCTCTCTCTCCTCTCTCTCTCTTGAAATATTCAAAAAAGGAATAGAAAGTGGTAGGAGGGAGAGAAGAAAGAGAAAATATAGATGGCCAATGAAGAAGTGGCAAAGGTCAATGCATAGTATTGTATTGATTGTTAATCTTTTATTCTTTTATTCTTTTCAATTGAAATTTATTTTTCAAATATTACACCTTTCTGATACTAGAAACGACTATGTTTACTTTTTGATATTTAATACACCTTTCTGAACTATTTATTCCATAAAATTAAAATTAGTGAATTTTATGTGATTTACGAGAGCTGAAACTCTGAAAGCAATATTAGATGAATTTCCGGTTTCTTTAAGCATCATTAGAGAGTTTTATAATATTTTTAAGGTGCAAAAACAAAAGAATCAATCTTTCTTTTATATACTTTTACTTAGACATTAATTCATTTTTTGTTTGTATTCTGAAATATATACTTTTCAACAGTTGAAAGTTTGTCTCGTAGACAAATCAATATTAAAAAAAATATAACGTTTTTTTAAAGACGTTAATTATGATATTTTGCATCCTGAGTATACCATACTCACAAAATTTGTGAATAATTTGTTGTTTTGGTGATGACGAACCAAACGTCGAATTACTTAGTTGACCGAACTTTGACTGAATTATTCCCGAATAATTCGCGAATTTTACAAACTTTTCTTCAATTTTACGAATTATTCGCAAATTTTTCTTGAATTTTTCCCTGAATTTTTTGTTTGTTTTTGTTTTTGTATTTTGCTTCCTCGTAGGACTGAGATATTTGGTTCAGATAATTCCAAATCATTCCCGAATTATATCCGAATTATTCCCGAATCATGAATTTTTCATCTTGCCGAACTGAACCCGGATAATTCATTTGTCACTATGATTATTACATAAAATTACCACACAGATTGCCACATTGAAGGTGTCACAGATAACCAAACAAAAATGGAATAAGTGAAACATTTCTTTTCATCATAGAAACTATGTGAAAAAGTTTAAATTGCTGCGGCGGGGAGTATGTGCAAAGCAAACATAGAACCGTTGCACAACGGATATATTGTGCATGCAATGATGATTGACAACTGCATGATCTTTATCAATTATCATGTGATTTTATAACTTTTTTTAGCACTAGCTCTACATAGTATAATTAAACAATAAAAAGGTTTTAAAGCATCCCTTAATTGGGGGTACCAATAATATATTTGAGGGGGCACTTTTTATTGTTTGGGTCACAACTCACATGTAGTAATAGTACCTGAAAAAGGTACAAGTAGTAGGCTTAAGATTTGCTTGATTGACTCCTTTTTTTTTAGTATGGAATTAATTTAATTGGATAGTTATAGTCATAACTCATACGTATATGGGCATATTGGATCAAACTGTGATTCTTATAATTTGGAAATATATATTTTATAATCTCATTGTCAAAAAAAAAAAAAAAAAAAAATTGTAATCTAACCGTTTGTACTTTAAACAGTTCAATTTGAAATATGATTAGAAACTTTTGAACTGCTTAATTTTAAAATGGACGATTTTCAATTTATTCAACTATCATGAATTTTATAAATAGTGAACGATTTTCAAAACGGTCCTTTGCATTATAATATTCACAATATATCTGTAATATATTTTAATTTTTTTTATACCTCTTTAAATTATTTTCGAATTTTGCTATTTTATCTGACATTATACATATAACATGGTATTTATCTGACATTATTAATTTTTAATATTTTTTTATAAAGGAATCACTATTTTAATAACAATTTACTTTGAATTTTTTTTTTTTTGCAAATTGATTGTGATTAACTTATTATCATCATATAAAATATTTGGTCGTTATTGACATAATTTTTTTATTGAAATTGTTATTTTTGAAAGATAATTGTTTTCGTCTTTTGACCCTGGGACTACAATGAGAAGAACTTTGCATTATAATTGCTAGAGACGTTCTGGTTCACCTATACATTATTTAAGGTATTATTCAAAACTTTGCATTAAGACCTAGCAAAATTAAGGGAGAATCCAAATAATGAAAAAAAAAAAAAAAAAAAGAGGGAGAGAGAGGCTATAGTAGCTCAGTAAAATTAGATTCATATCCTCACGAGCAGTGGTGGAAAAAATTTCAAAAATATTCTTCTAATTTTATGCTTTTTTTAGAAGAAATTATAAATACATAAGATTATTTTTTTATATAATTACATCTCATCCTATTTTTTTTTTAATTTCTATATTTTTTCTTAGAAAAATATTATAAAATATACTACATATTCAAAATAATTATTGAGTTAACCTCATTCTAAAATTTTGCGACTCTGCTTAAAATCCTCCATCCCTGCTCGTGAGAGCTTGAGGCAGGGGGAGACAATGGGGTTCAATTGATTCCATTCATTTTCAAAATTATAGTGCTTACATGATATTTTATATATTTTAAAGTAAAATGCTATGGATACTCTAAAATTAACCATCATATTCAGCACGAAAAATATATATTATTGGCCACATTAACATTTGACAATTGACTAGCTTGAGGAATCTGGATCGGGTGTATTTCAATAAAAAAAAATTTGAAAAAAAAAGAAAAGGAAAAAATAAAGGAGAGAGATCCAATATGTTGTGTATATTGCTCTGATTATTCGTCAAAAGTAGGTATGCTTAGAACATGTTTCCAAATTTACTTAGTTCGTATTTCATCCCATTATTCATTGCAACTATCTTCCTCTCACCAATTTACTATGTAAATAAGAAAATAAAAAAAAGAAATGTTTAAACAAACAATATTTTAAGAGGGAAAATCTTCAAATTTTGCTCCAAAAATTGTCTTGAACCACACCTAAACGTGAAAAGGTGACACGCTTGAAATAAACATATAATTTGGCTGTGATTTTTACTCGGAATTTGACCAATTTTTATTTAAATTTATATTTTGTGCTGAGATTAGATTACTGTCGTTGTTTGAAAATTGTCTGCAAATATGAAGAAATGAAGAAATTTAGAGACAAATAAATAAAAAAAGAGGTGACATAATTATTATAATTGCGGATGGTACTTTATGAACTGTGTAAATTATATTATAGCTTCCAATAAATTATTTAAACATTGCAAATTACCAGCGTTGTGCTAAAATTTTATTTATTTTTATTGGTGACCACTTCTCTAAATCAGTAAAAGCCCATATAAAAGAAATTGAATAACCATAGAAGCTTTAATAACACAAAATATTGACACAAATCTCAACGCCAGAAAAATTTCCGGTTCTGTTTTCAAATAATTTTGGATTAAACTACAAACTATTTGTCCTTTTACTAGGTCACAATCCCAAATGACATTCCTAGTTTATTTTTTGTTTCTAGTCACCGTTGGGATTGGTAGCCATGAAATTTATTCTAGAACATGATTGCCATTTGCCAATTTGCCACTATCCTATAATTTAGTAAGATTTCATTTTTAATTGGAAGCATGATTGACGTCTTTCAAAAAGTCCCTTGATTTTAGGATCAAATGTACCTAGGAAACATAAATAAATGTAGAAAAACGAGAAACTCTAAATGAGAGAGAAAAAAAATACATAACAAATGCCGAGAAACACACATGCACACCTCTGATATGATATGATTACATAATGGATTGTCTATTTTATAAAATAGTTTTAAATATTTTTAAGTTCAAATATCTTTATTTTTTTCATTCTGTTTTTAAACTAAAATAACTTTAAATTGGATTTTGTTTTAGTTAGTATTAAAAGTTGCAAAAATATTTTAAATATTGATTTTTCAACTTATTGATTCATATAAAACCTCCATTGAAAATTGATAATTTTTTATGTGCATTATAGAGGATAATATAGATCAAATCTAACAATTTTAGTTTTAACATACACATTTTAGAATTTTTATTATTACAAAATTAAAAAGTGGAGAGAAGCACGAAAACAGAGGCATTTGACTTGAATCCTCCTCTTTCATCATATACATCATCAAGTATCTAAATGTAAAACAAAATGATAAATATGCCGTTCATCATTTAAATATGATACATTTAAATGAAATGATATAGTACAAAAATGTCTTAAGAGCGAATTCTGATGCCCATTGCCAAATTACAAAAACTTGAGGCTTTTATCTATTTAATTTTTTAGCATGAGATGTACAAGTCTAGCTATAAATAAATTACATTCTGTCATAACATTGGCACTTCTTTCAGATAAGAAAAGGTAGAAAAGAACAATACAAATATACTTCAGAACAAATTTGTTCAATTTGTAATTTAATAATTCCATGTACAATTCGTAACAGAAAAGTAACAATTGAAATACAAGCCCATCTATAAATAAATTACATTAAATCAAAGAATGGACTGTATAAATTTCTTCTCCGAAGTAAATGCTACTTACACCAATATATATTGTCAGTGTAAATTTGTAAATTTCATAGGAGAAGGGTAACCAACGCAGCAGTAAGTATTGTTCCAGGAATAACAATTTTTTTAACCTTTTCTGTGATCCCCCGTTGTAAGCCGTCGGATCGGTCATCTAGTGTTCTCTGTTCAAACAAACAAGGCGGCAGCAATTATTTTTCAATATTCTTAAATTTCAATGAAAATTTACTTTTATCTTTTATCTTTTTGGTCAGTACAAAAAAAAAATGTTAACTTCACTACGTACAATCTACCATTGAGTTGACTGTTACAAATCTAAGTTTTCCTAATAATTTTCAGAAGTAAAGTTTTGTGGAGACTTTTACCAGAATAATAAAAAATCTTGAGAAAACTTGGTGCCATTACCCAAAGAAAATCTTCTTGGTTTTAAGAAGGATCTGTTTCATACCTTGGTGGCCTCTTTAAGTGGTCCCCAGCATTCGATCCGGTTGTATTTCTTTGAATTAGAATGGAAATACACAAAAACCTTGGAATCCATCAACTCGGGATGTTCTTTAAAAAGTGCTGCATCTCCATATATCACAGCTTTCAGAACCTACTAGATACAAAGCACATAATGTATGATGGATTTGGAAAAGGGTTTATATTTAAGAGAAGGGATATATTGATAATCATATATTGGAAAAATTGTATTGCCATTGATAAAATTGAATTGCTAATTATATAAACCACTTATCAGTTTTCAAGTTCGTTTTGATACACAACTTATTTAAATGATAGATAATATAATTGTTGAACCTGTTAACATACCAAGGGTAGCTCTTTTGTGAAGACAAAATATCTAACACCAGCAGCTAGATCTTGCAATAAATTTGCGCCACTGACATAACAATGCACATGCAATGACATTTCCTCATTCATTTTCTTCCACTCAGCCACCACATCATCTCTCTGCAATGTTGTTCTCCAACTCTGCAACTAGAATTATGAAAAAAAATAATGATGAGAAATAGATAAAAGTTTTCACACCATATGTACCTATCAATGTTGTTGCTTATTGGCACATTCTAAGGCAAAAGAGAGAAAATAGATACCACTGCTCTGTACAACTACAGCACGGAACCAGTCATGTACTGATCCAAAATGATATATAATTTTTTAATTTGGGTTTCGTGAAAATAGTGAAGTCACTAATGCTCAAAACCAACGACAGAAGTGAATAGGTACCAAATCGGTACCACTGTACAAGTACGCCATCTATTCTTCCTGAGTACAACTAGTCTTGCATTGATCCAACTTCAACTAATTCACGATGAATTTGTGAAAGAATTGGACATGAGTAGTTAATAAAACATCACAGATAGAAGACTGATCCATTTAATATGGTTTTAACTCTGTGAGTAGAACTTATAGTTTTATGGAGATGGTGATTTGGCCAAGAGTGTGACCCGAATTGAATCCAATCAATCATATTCCCCAAAATTTTGGATAAATTTATGCAATGAATTACAAAAAAAATAGATATGTACCTGTTCACTGCTAATAGAATTTGACACAGCTAGTGTTAAATTGGCAGTCCAGTCACAGTGTGTGAGAGTGTAAGCTCGAGGACCGGTACAGAAGGGTTTTTTATTGACCTCTTCCCCATTAAATTCTACTTTCAGCTTTGATGCTTCAAATGTTGTCGGGGTTCCCAACAGCCTTGCTGCCTGATATTTTGTAATGATTGTTAAAATTAATCTATGGTGCTTGAAATAAAAATGAAAAAAAAACCGAATCAAGTAATATATAGACCTACATTTTATTTGTGTCTTCTTTTTGTTGCATTTTTCAACAATCCATACAATAACAGGAACAAATTAAGAAGTTTCTTTTCGTTTTAGTCCAAGAATTTTATTATTTGTAGTTAGCATATACATATTGGGTCTAATTTGAGCAAGTAGAACCTATATACATATATATTCCAGCCCACAATTCTTCTCCTGTAATCGACATTCTTCAGGTGAAATTGCATAATTTAAGAACTAAGACGAGGCCAATAAAAACTTAGCATGAAATTCAAGTCAAGGAACAAATGTGTTAATTAGGTACCAGAGATTGATAGAAGTCTCTCCCGTCATAATTCATGGCCATGAGAGGTTTAACAGAGATGCATCCCTTTCTCCTCCTACCAACTACTGAAGAAGAGGAAGAAGAAGTAGCTACACTAAAAGAGAACCCGTTGAATGCATTCTTACAGGCCATTACACCATTACTCTCTCTTTCTCTCAATTAAAATCCAAATCTCATCTCTCATGGCCTCGTTGCATGCTCATGCGCCACCTCCTCTCATACGACAACCTCAACCTATGGCCTCGGGTTCTTGCACAGACGTGGCGGTTGGAGGTAGTCAGAGAGAGGTGTGTGGAACGCAATAGAGATTGAGAATTTTTTTGAATTTTCTTTTGACCCCTTTCTTTTTTTCCTATTTGTCTAATCATTTTTTGTGGCTTGAAAGGCATAGGCCAGAAATGAATTCTGATAGAGGAAGAGTTAGGACAGGTGGCATGCCTCTATTGGATGGTATTAAAATGAAGGATAATGAGATAAGTGGGCCCTCGTTGCCAAGACAACCTGAAAAAGTGACCAAACGTAGATAAACCGAAACAATTTGTAAAGCCCAAAAAAAGGGAAATAAATCTGCTGTTATTCTTAGGGTGCTTTTGAATAAACAAATAATAGCTCACTTAGATGTGCTACTTTTACCTGATTATCCGGATTTGATCCGGAACTGAACTGGATCTGACCCGGATTCAATTAATTTAGATAGGGTATGATTTAAAAAATATAATCGGTTAAATTATGGGTATGGTTACAAAATTAATAATTTAATATCCGATTCGGATCCGAACTGAAACCGATACTGTAATGAATAGGATATGGTTTTATTTAATTATCAGACCCATAACCGAATCCGACCCGATACCCGTATAAATACTTGATAAAATATATATTAATAACTATTAATATATAAAAATATAATTTTGCATATTAATTTTTACATAAACCGTGGTGAGCCTAATGCTTTTTTGAATATGAGAAAATAGAATGTAGTGACATATTCGTTATGTTTATACACATATATGGATGTCAAATTTATTCCTTCTATAACAGTCGCATTAATTTTTTAAATAAAATTTATTACTATGGATATATCCTTCAATATTTGCCTTAATATCCTCTGCATAATAATGGAAATTTATTGCTCTCATTGATATGTCATTTCTACAAATTATTAGTATTTCATTCATAGATTTTTTGAACCATAGAAAATGAAATCGTCATCTCTAATATTTTACTTTTTAAAAATTATATCTCTTCTTCAAAAAATTTTTTTCAAAAGTTATTTTCTCTCCATTCTTCTGATTTTTTTGTGACATATACCCGCTCCGGATTCGAAACCGCCCCGTATTTGAACCGAACCCGATAATCTACAAACAAGTTATGGATATATATCTACCCGGAACCGAAAGACTGGACCCGAAATATCTACAGGTAGATAGGTACCCGGATCCAAACCCGACCCAAATTGAAACATATAAGTGTATGTATCGAAATTTGGACCCGAACACTTTTAGGATACGGGTCCAAATATAATAGTATCCGGAACCGACCCGACCCGATAGCACCTCTAAGCTCACTAACTCTAAATTCGGAATAGCTGCTAATCCAACATTTCAATGAAATAGCAGAATAGCAGCTAACCCGAGCTATTCCTTGTGTTGAAAATAATATTTTATTTTTCACCCAAACGTGAAATGGTGAGAATAACATGCTAAAAATAGCAGCTATTTCTGAATTAGCGCTATTCCAGCTCAATCCAAATGCACCCTAAAGAATAACAACAACCTGTTATTAGGTCTAAACCGTTGATCTTTCTTGAGATTTGTGCGTAAAATATTACTTTGTTGAGATTCGCGCATAAATTTTTTTGAACGATTTGGGAATATCAGATTTCTATTATTCTCTTGGAATAACAACATATTTATTTCCGATAAAAGAATTTCTTGGACTTGTACATTTTTCATTTACTGCAAAATTCACGGTGTGACGTGTCATATTTTCGTGGATACAGACATACGGTAGTAGAATTGAACAAAAACTGGCTAGGCTACTAGACAAAATGCGTGGGTCCCAGGCGCCGGTGAATCGGTGCACTCGGTGACGGTCTGTACCTGCCACAGATAATGTATAACCGACAAGAGCTAGAAATCTAGTCGCCGTATTAGAAAAAATTGTAAAATTTGAACAAGCAAAGCCGCAGCGCTGAGTGGTCTCTGGACCGTCCATCACATTCGGACGGTTCAGATCGGATCCTGATGTTTCAGTAGCAGACGAGAAGGTAAGACAGGTATACAGCCAGGATTGATCATAACTGTACGAATTCTTTTTTACTTGTATTTTTCAATTCTATAACGATATATGAAAATCGCAAAGTTTTAGACGAAGCAAGAAAGAGCTTTGCATTTCCCAACTTATTAATTTTCAGTTGCTCTCTGCACTCGTTCACTTAAATTTGCCATATAAAAAGAGAAGTCTAATTTTCATATTATTGCAAAATTGACAGTGGCATTTCATCTAAGACGTGGACACAATTGAAGAATTCGATTAAAAATTGCTGGTAGAAGACATTTAATGAGTGGGTCTGGGTCCCACACACCGGTATAGTCTGAAACTGGCACATATCATGTAATTTTGTGCGGATGAATTACAAAATAAAGGTTAAAAAACAAAAATAAATTAAATAGAAGTTGAAGGTTAAAAAACAAAAATAAATAGATTTGCTCATTGATAGGTATCAAGTAGGATCCTGGATCCATACCCAATGAAAAATTAAAGGATCCAAATACAGATCCGTATCAAACTATCAATAAAAGGAGACGGTGCTCTAAAGGCCTAAATTGCTGCGAGGTTACAACCCGATCTGTCTCTGCTTACGAATCGGTGGAGCGGGTCCCTCCATTTCATCAGTATTGCTTGTAACTCGATCAGCAGTTGCACTAACAGTAGTGTTAGTATTGTATCTGGTTATACAAATCCACTGGCGAGGCGTCTCCAAATCATCACCAGTAGTTGTGGGTATGTGCCAATTGCCACTCTCTGACTCCTGAAAGTTTGCATTAAAAAATGCCATATGTGATCTTAATTATCCCTCACAAAACGGGTCATGACAGTAGCAGCCGGTACCGGCTCCATAACAGAAACTAGATTTTGCTTTTGGGTTTTTTACAGGCTGTCTGATTAATTGGGTATAAACTGGATTTAAAAATCAAACTAAATTAATGCAAATGTTTACCTGAATAACAATGGAGTATGAAGGGGGCATATGGAGACTTGGGCCTCTGTGCGAGAATTTCATTCTCACCTATACAAAGTTGCACAACCTCAATTAGAAAACCCAAGGAAAAACTAATGAAAATAAAAAAGTGTGGGGGTGGGAGTTGTTTGAACCTGATGCTTCTCTTTCCAGCGAGGGAAGAAACTAGGGCCGAGAAGCTGAGATAAATGGTCTCTCATCTCATCATTTGTGACCAGCAAGCTTTTATTGCTAACTGCTGCATACAGCCAATACCTATAAGAGGACAAGAGTTACCAATGATAATTACAACAATGTATTTTAAGCTTATTTTATGTATATACATTTTTTTATGAAATCCGACAAGTGGTGCGAAAAAGAGTATTTCTTGAGAAAAAGGTACATCTCAAACAAATTATATGTCAAGTTGAAATGGTATATTATATCAAAAGTAAGCATTACATCAATAAAGGTCCACTTCATATGTTGGTATTAAAACTAACACTATAAATTTCATGGAAAAAGTTAGGAAGGTGAGGAATTGATATACCAGTCATCATTTGAACCCCGAGGAGTGTAATAGAGACACCCTGCCCTTTGCCAACTTTCAATAATTTTTCTATTCCTGGGCTGTTTTGCTGTCTCATCATACACTCGCCGCACATGCAATATTACTAGTGGCATCTTTTTCGAAGGGCTTAGTTCCCTTATTCGTTTTATAACCGAATTTACCTTACAATTGAAAAATATATATAATATTAGTAGAAGAAAATAAGAAAGTTATTCCAACTTAGTCCGGCCTAAGCTATTCATGTTTGGTTGAGGTCTAAAGTTATGTCATGGCCTAAGTAATTAAAAAATAGTACCAACTAAAGAACATAGAGGGGGAAAAAATAGGATAGTCTCTGACAGTGGGCCCATCGGGGGACTAACTCTTAGGCCACCTGGAGAGGTGGTTGAAATTTAGAGGCCTAATTTTAGAGTTACACCTAATTAGACCGGCCTAATTAATCTACATATGGTGGAATAACTGAGGCCTAAACCCCTTATTCCATAGAGCATAAAAGAACCCAAATATACCAAACCACATGAAAAATAATTGGCTGAATAAATGTGTAAATAAAAATAAGATAGATGTTACTTGGGAAAAACTGAACTCTTTTTGATTGCATAGGCCGGTATTAGCTGCATCGATAACTGCGTCAAATGGTCCATTTCTCCGAAGCCATGCCTATAAAAATATTAACTCAATTCTGGTGAGTATCTCACTTAATTAGTTACAATATAAGTTGGCACTTACAAGGAAGCACTAAATCAAAGCTATATACCGAACCTCAAATCGAAAAAACTCGTCTCTGTTTTCCTTAAAGTATGGAAACTTCATCAATGACCTAGCAAAATTCTCCGTCTCTGACGGTTCAATGTCTATACACACCAACTTCTCACTGCAATTCTTGCACACCCCATTCTCACTCACCAAACTTCTCTCAATCCTCCATTGGCCAGTACCGAGCCAGCCCTGCCCGTGCCAGCCACCCCCACCTTGCGCAACCCCTTGTTTAATCTTGTCAGTGTCCCATTTGGAAGCACCCACTGCAGCTGCTGCGTCAGATCTAAACCAGGATTGGATGATCTCAGCTGTCGGTTCTGACACCTGGCGGATGAAGGTTCGCATCTTGTGTAGAAGCCGGTACACTTGGTCGGCATTCCCCTTGGTGGCGTTAGCACGAAGGAGAGCTGCCAAATCAGCATCCTCCGGGACCATACCTGAGAGTAAACAAAATATACGCAAAAATTGAGAATTTAACAATTTAGGCAAACCATGTCTCTTTTGTACTTCTTTGATATTTCATGTTCACAAACTTGTTTTTATGTTAAGGATGTAGATGCATATTATCATAATTTATACGGTATTCTAGTTATCACCTAATTCCAAAAATATGACTATGTTTACCAGCTTAAATACCAATCTTAAGCAGTACTAATGTATCCTTATCAGTATAAAATGAACTGGCATAAAAAAAAAAAAAACAGAAGTAACAGAACAACGTACCATGTGTATCCATGTGGGTCTCCACCTCGTGGGCCATCTCTACATCCAATGCATCACAAAAACCGTGCAATGCCGGCCAATAGCTCCTTAACTTAGGTGGAATCCCCTTCTTCTCCATTTGTTTTACCAGATCAAATGCCAAGTTTGGGTCCCCCTTTATGGTTGCCAGCCTGGCCATGGAAGTCAAGGTCGCCTCATTTGGCTCCACATTCGGATCTGCACACATCCTCTGGTATATCTCAAAACCCCTCTCCATTGCCATTTTGCTAATTTCAGGATCATTAAATTTGGTTTCAGCATCTTTCAAGGTGACGTCAGAACCAGTATCTCCTTCTCCGTTGCAGGTACCAGCAGATTCAATGGAGGGGAGGGAGCAGAGGTACAGAAGGCAGTTATAGTTGCGGAGAACGAGAGGAATTCCCTCAGCAATGGCGTTGTCATAAAGCTCAAGGGCTCTCACAGTATCACCGTACTTGGAGCACTGGTCAAGGCCTCGCTGGAGCAAGCCAGCAGGCGACTCACGGTACTCCTTGCGTTTCTGTTTCACTGAGGCCCTCCACTCCCTCTTTCCATCAGCGTGACCCCTATGAACATTCATTGTGTCCCCCGAGGGGGTTTGAACTGATTTAAGTTGCCACGGTTTAGGTCTGTTTTGGGGTTTTGTTTCATTGGTTTGGGGTTTAGTGAGATTGCTCGGAGGGTGTTCGATAGAATGCCTATGAGAGGAAACCCCGGAGTTGGGTGAAGGCTTTTGCTTGGGGCGTGTGGAGGGAGAACTAGATTTTGGAAAATTTGAATAAGAGGGTTTAGGAGTGGGGTTTATGGAAACGGAGGAGAAGTGTTTGGTGGAATGCGCAAAAGAGAGGAGGCGGAGGGAAATATAGTGGCGGTGGAGGGAAGGGATTGTTAGGGCACGGAGAGTGCCCCCCGTTAGCTGCATCACAGCTTTACTGCCGCTATGCACTATCTCATTGACTGAATAGTACCTGATGAAAGAGAAAGAGTGTTGCATTGCATCATATCTATCTGAATTGTACTGATGGGAGAGAAGGAGATAGAGGGGAAAATCGAAAATGCTTTGGGGCTCTCCGCTCTCACTGAAAAGTGGGGACACAGTCTTGGGCCCCACATGTCACTGATTCAAGAGAAGTCCGTATCCTCTGAGATATCTCATATTTTGCGTTTCTGGTGCCTACCAGTGTTATAAAATGCGGTTTTCATGCGGTATGCGGAAGGCCACCGCATACCGCATATACGGTATACATCTGCATATGCGGATTTTTATGCGGACTTATATATGGAGACTTTAAAATGAGAATTCATATATAATTTGTATGCAAAACTATAATTTGTACATATCAGAGGCATATCTAAGATAAGAAAGGAAGTATCTAATAAATGATTGATACTATGTATCTGCATAAATATATCAAAGCTATAATTTCTGTCACTATGGGTAATTATATCATGCACATCAGAGGCATTAAGACACAATACACAAAGGCATCAGAGGAAATAAGAGAACTATTATGTCTTAACAGTCACTGTCTTAACAACGTGCATATCAGAATACAACAATAAGAGAACTATTGTCTTAACAGCCACTGTATTAACAACAAAAAAAAAATCTTAACATCTCAGAATACAACAATAGTTAAAAAATAATTATAACAGATTACTACTATGTAAAACTTAATAAATAAGAGAACTGTACAACACATATTATTAAACTAACTATATATGTTTACCTAAGCTCTCACTACTACATATAAAGATGACATTTGATATCATACAATTGTGCAATTTCAAAATCAGTTGTTTGAGACAGTAAGGCAGTGACTAATTAATTAATTGTGCAATTTTGTTCTATGATAATTCCTCCAGGAGAATAACTGCATTTTTGTTTTTATCTACGGCTCATGTAATTTGTCAGATCGCATAGCATAGTTATTTTGTGATATGTATTTTCTCCCTTTATAAACAATGTAACGGAGACTTGATATTCTATAAAAAAAATGAGACATTCAGACAATACGCTTTCTTCTCCTCTTTACAATACCAGTACCTAAATACCAGTATCTTCTTCAATTTGATATTTATCTACATACAATCTTACCAATTATCTACCACATTGGCTGTTACCAATTATCAGAGATATCATATTTATTTCAATCAATGAACCATCCAATCTTACCAACTAGCTATAAAATATATCAATTTCACTAATTACCAGAGACAGTGACTACATCAACAAAATTTAGTGACTAATTAGGGTACTGTGCAATACCTGGAGGCTGGAGAAGAGGCGATCGGTGGAGATGAGCTAGAAAGAGAGACGGAGGAGAGAGGCGGTGGAGATGCGCTGGGAGGAGAGGCGGAGGACAGAGGCGATCCGTTTTGGAGGAGAGTGAGAGACGGAGATAAGGGAGGAGATCGATTAGGACTTAGGTTATGCGGAGAGCTGGAGAGAATGTTTAGGATTGGGTTAGCGCGGGGCCAGTATTATTTGTGCTTGAGATTTGTGCAGAACTGATTTGAACGGTTTAGATTTTCCAAAAGAATCACGCAAAATATGAGATATCTCAGAAGGATGTGAATTCGTTAATATGTCGCTAGCGAGTTCAAAAAATCTGTTAAATTTATATCTAAATTTGTTTAGATCCATTCCCAGAATTTGCCGATTTGTAATACTACTGGGTCTAGATGTCCACAAGACCATTTGTCAAATAAAATCAAATCATAAAAGTTGGTCAGATATTCTGCTCACGAGGACAATTTTTAGATGCATACGGGATATCTATATAGTTGCTGTGACTTGAGAAGCAGAAACAAAACTGTTCCATATCCATAAATTCTAACAGCTCTGCAAGTAATTCTGCACCGGGCATAGAGTACATAAAAACCTACCTAAACACATAAGGGGCATAAAAACCTAATCACATAAATATAGCACAAATTATTTTTACTGACCAAATTACAAGCAAATATAAGCCAACCATTTTAGAGTATTTTTAATAAATAAAGTGGGGTAGGCAGGTGAAAATTTGGTCATCGAGAGACCACATAAAAATCACATAGAAAAAAAAAAATAACACCTCCGTTTTTATTAGTCCTAAATGAATTCAAAATATTAACGCAACAAGAATGTTTTCTCAATTTTGAGAAAGACAGCAAAAGCAACATGAAATTCTGTTAAAAAAATTTGAATCTAACCTGAATCTAACAACCTTTAATGATGCCTCTAAAATCAATAACCACGTTAAATGTTTTCCCCTAATAACCTAAATCTGAAAAATCTTTTATGATCAATAAAAAAAAATACCAAAGAATTACATGTTTGCTTCAAATTCTGTGGGCCGCCATAGGGTTTTTTGAACACAAAGCAAGCCTTCAGTGTCCTTGGTGTAGGTCATGCGGACCTCCCAGTTTAACGATCTCGCCATTGCCTCCAGTTCACTAATTGTCTCCGCTTTGTCCCTCACAATCAGCTTACCCTCGGGTCGCAGGATTCGATCCACTTCAGAAAAAACTGGCAACAGATCACACCTACAAGAAGGAAACAAATCACCAATTACTTTCTCTGCTAATAATTTGCAATAAAAAGGGTAATGGTAACTTGTGTAAGCTTTTGCCATATTTGTCAATTAGAAAAACTAACATAGTATTTGCAAAATACACAACATTCTCAGATTACCACTAACCTTGAGTTTACTTGCAAGCAATCAACGGGAAAATTAGAATAGCAACAAGGGACCACTCATCGCTCATATAATATGGTAAATTCGTGCAAAATTGAGGACATAACAAGACTTCTGAGATATATAAGCAGATTAAATTTATATAGATCTAACTGACTAGTAATGTCCACATAAAAGGGCTAAAGTACCCGTGAAGTTAATTGAGTTCATATTTGATATTAAAACAAGACACTAGCTGACTATCAGTAGCAAGAGTACATTTTCTTTTTTAGTGGACTTAACCTTACAAACACTTAATATGTCAGAGTAGTCACAGTGTTTGCATTTTGCCTTTTTGCAAAACTTACAGAAAAACCCTAATTTTAGTTGTTCAATTCAGAATAAGCTTTACCTGGATTTGAGCAGGGAGAAGAGATGGTCAGCATGAAGCAGATCATAGGTTCGAGGGTAAGTGCTGAAGGACTCACACCAGTCGTGATATAAGCCGAACAAACCCCGTTCATATATGATAGGTAATGTGTCTGGTGAGTCGGTTGTTACCACATTCATCACCCACACTTGCATTTCCCGTAGGGCTGCCGCAAATCTGTGAAAGACAAAAAAAGAAAAAGATTAATTGTGAATGTGGCATCTAACATCAGTTTTTTGGAGTTAAAAGTAATCTGAATAGGTTTCTGCTAACTTTAGTTCATTTTTAGCCACCATATTCCCTACAAACCTATGAAAAGATTTACAGGACCTTTTTATGTGTCTATATCCTTCTGAGATTATTCAATGAGAAATTGAGATAATTGGTTTATTATATCTATTAGGGCCAGTTTTTCCATTCCATCACACTTCACCACATGCTTATAGCAGAAAGATTACAAAATTCCTAATGGTCCTTTTCTGCAATTTCTAGGAAACAAAGTAACTACTCTGCAAATCTTCTAAAAAAAAATAGAGTAAATTGCTTACCCTCCATAAACAGCTCTCATGTCCATGACATTACGGACAGTTGACCAATCAATTCCCAGGCCATTTAGATAAGACTTTGACACAACCCGTTTCCAGTGCTCGTAGTCTGTTTGAAAATCGTCTGAAGCTTGTTTTCCATAGACACCAATTTTGGATGACTTCTTAAGCCAATATGGCACCTCCACCAGCCTCTGCGGCCACTCCTGTGGCCATTGTGCCCCATGCACAGTGGGGTCCACAGGCACTTTGTGCATGCATGCTTGCAATGGTACGTTCCTGCGTGTTATAAATTAAGTATAAGAAGCTATGTTTATGAGAAGAGATGTGGCTTTCCACATTTACACAGATAAAACGTTACTTCAACAAAATCAATATTACTGTTTTCCTGTTTTCTTAACTTAAATACAAAACTAGAATACTAAACCAGCCATAAACAGTACCAGGACGTGCCAGACAGTAAGTGCCATCACAAAAGTATCGACAGATAGAAATTCAAGTAACCAGGGCATGTATATTAGATGACAGTTCAATAAGTTTAAATGTCCTTTAGAAAAGAAGCATGTACCAAGATGCATCTCGGTCATCGGTATCTTCACAAAGTGGTGGATCCGTCGCCATTCTTGTCTCGTAGCAACTGTTATCATTCGGCTTCTGAAAAATGGCAAGGCCAACTCCATTCACCTTGTCTTTGGTTCTACTCACCATTTTCCAGCACATTGACTTTGTCAAGGCTGACATTGCTGCCCAATTAGAAAAATGTAAAAGTAAATATATTAGAAGTTATGTAAATATGTAGCTTTTTATCAATGGCAACCTTTTGTTCTTTCCAAAGAACAGCCCTATGTAATTAAGAATAACAAACACTTTTAGTGACATAATGGTGAATGTCTAATTTTATATTTTTTGGGAACTTTTTATAACTTTTTTAGATAGATACAAAATCACTGTTTTTCACAAGATTCTGGACCATCCAAAAACAGTGATTTTGTACCATCTATAAAAATAGTAAAAATTTCCAAAAAATATAAAATTTGGTCTCCAAGCACATTTAATATAGATATCATGTTGAGCAGTTCGGATCAATTGTTTGGACTTTTAAAACGGAGACAAGGATGTGAGGCACGATTGAGGTATGAAAGACACGAGGCATTTGAACTCTGCTCTTTTATCAATGACAATCTTTTCTTTAAAAAGAACAGCCTATGAAATTAAGAATCATGAGCACTTTTAGTGACATAATGGTGAAGGAAACATGACAAAAGAGAGGAAAAAATGTTAGTACATTCCCATATTGTGACATCTTCTTGAAGCTTCTGATAAACCGGAGTAGCAGACCAGACAAAATAGCCACCTGGACGTAACAACCGGTTCAACTCCAACAGAAGTTTACCACCTGCTCAAGCAATTATTGCATAAAAGTTACATAAAAGATTATCAATTTAATTGCAAGAAAATATGAGTTCTTACGACTCAAAACATTCAAAATGGTGTGATTAATTCACGTAAATATGAGAAATATGTATAACAACTGGAGAAACATAAAAAAAATCCAAAATGCCAGAAAGCAAATGCAACTTTGCAAAAAAATAGTAAAATAAAAAAAAAACCTACATTATGTCTATATCAAATACCCATGCATCTGCACATAATTCAAAGATTAACCGGTCATCCCATGCACCAAAAGGAAATGGAATATTGAAAGAATAATTCACTACAGAGAAAAGTAAAAAATGACCTGGAATGCATAAAACCAATATAAGTTGGAGTAGAGAACCATCATTAAAACAACACAAAACCTTTGTTGTACAAGTATAAAAACATAAGCAGCCAATGTTATGGAAATGAACAAAAAAGTAAACAAGTAAGATAACCTTCAATATGCCATGGCACTCTGCACCTGGCACAGTGTATAGCATCAAAAACAGCACTGGGGAATGGAAGCCTCTTGGTACCCATTACAGCTGAGATCGCCGGTATGCCTCTTTCTAGAGCAAACTGTACCTGTGCCTCATGCTCATCCTTCGGTGCAAACGACATCGTAAGAACATCTTTGTCGAATAAGTAGCCTCCAAAGCTCGCAACTCCACATCCCACATCCAGAATTACCCGCGTTCTCTTTCCCCATGCAATGTCACTGTGTGACTATACAGAGAAAATAAATTTCGTCAGCAAAGAATAATATATTGCTTGCGTTGAGCCTAGAATTGTTTGTGATATTATCAGTTCTATGTTCTGTTGTTTTCTATGTTAGACTTCTTCAGCATCCACATCTGTACATGAAACCCATTGGGTATTTATTTTTAATCTAACCAATTAAGTGCTCTCACAGGTTTTCTTTAACACATACACATCCCAGTTACATTTGGATCAGTTTAATGTTATGATATTATTACCACAGAATTTGGTACCAGATAACCATTTCAACTAGGTGAAGGCAGTAGCTAGTAAGTACAGAAACATGGATGAAGAAAGTTATGTACCAGTAATTCGACTCCTGTATTCATTTATTTTAGGATCTTTGAGATGGTAGTCTTCTTGTCATGCTTATTTTTAATACTCTTGATCCAAAAACTAAGGAGAGAAACTTAAAAAATATAATTTTGCAAGGGCAAAAATTTGAGGAATATACCGCTTGAATGACTTCAATGTAGTGTGAGACGCCATGCTTGAATTGTGTCCCACCACCAGGAAAGGTGAGGTATTCACCAGAGACCTTTATCCAGTTCTGGTGTCCTTTATACTGTACTAGCTGGGTGTGGGGTACATTATTGTACCATATCTGACACAAAAAAGCCAACAAAATGAATAACTCAACAATTATATCCAGCAAAACCACATTATAAATGAAAATGAGTAAAGCTAGAGTGAACTTAAGTTCAATAATGTAGTTCATGGGCATAACTGCAGAAATTGTCGGTTCAGATTCAAACAATGAGTTTTAACAATCTATCTACTTCACAAGCCTACATTTACACTCCAATTTTCTTTAATTTTTTGTTCATTATGTAGATGATTAAGAGGTTAAAAAAATGAAGGTTGAAAATCCTTTTGGTGCATTCAGTTTTCAACAGTTTTTCGACCTCTTGATCTTGTGCAAACAAACTCAAAAAATGATAAATTTCGAACTCCAATGCATGACTCATGAAGTAGATCAAGATCAACAATTTGAATTTGTCATTTCAAGCCAATCGGACTGTTTTAGAGGTTAAACTCACAAACCCCTTTGGTGAACTTAAAAGCTCACCCTATCTTTGATTAAAAGGAAATACATCCACATTGATAAATGTACCTTATCCCTGCTAAGTGGCCACTTTATTGGGCTTTTATACCCGTTTGGAAGTGGTACCAGACAAATGGGACCCAATTCAGGACAATGCCTCTCTCTATGCTCATAATGTTTTGTACTTCGAAGCTTCTTTATTGCCTTTACATTGTCAAGACATGGTATGTAATCGGCCCCAGCTGTGACATTACATAATTTCCAGCTATGACTAAATTTTTTATCTGGGATAGATAGAGAATTAGGATTTGAGTTTTGAATCTTTTCCTTCTCATTCTTTGATTCAGTATCTTGGGTTAACCATGAACTGGTTTGTGTACTTGTCTCATTCAAGAGCTCTGCCTGGGCACCGTCTGGCAGATTTTCTATCATTTTTTGCCCAGCTTCTTGTGATTTTTTCTCCTTCTCAGTATTTTCTGATTCTGGGTTATCATTCATTTTTTCGAAGTTCTCTTCAGTACCATTAATTGTAATACTATCAGATCCATCTAGCAAATAATTTTCTTTTACTTTTTGGGAACTTTCATCTTTTCCGGTATTTTCAGAGTCCACTTCATCATTTATTCCTTCCATTGTTTTCTCAGAGCCATTTTCTGGAACTGAAGTAAGGTCTTTATTGTTACTCCCCTCCTCATTCCGATTCGGTTTCTCTTCTATCCACTGCACAGGATTCTCTTTAAATTCTTCAGGTTTATTACCCGAATTGCCCTCAGATAGATCCGGACCTGAATCTGCTGGCAGCTTATTATCTCTATTTTCTGATCTGTTGCTATCTGCTAGAGAGAACTCCACTGGGACCACAGTTGCTGATGTCATCATCCATACCCCGACCAAACAGAAAGCAACAAATAATACAATGGTGATACCAGAGCAATACGAAGAGCTCTTCCTGGTATCATTTCTTGGGCCCCGCTTGTCAGATGCCATTTCTTCGCATCTAAAGCAATTCTTCCGAGTATTATCTGATTGTAAAAGTATAAACAGAAAATACAAGTGAAACAGCATTAACGGATCAGCCTGTTGTTTTCTTTCCTTTTCATACTTTACATCTCAGACTAGCGTGTGCTTGATAATAAAAGCCTATATTAATTCAGAATAAAATAATGAAATCCTAAATTATCGGTTAAAAAAAAAATTGTAAATAACTGTGTAATTAAACCTAATATAGGAGCATAATGCTGCATAAGGCCTAGATTAAATGTTTCGAGAATAATGAAATTGTTGAAGTGATGTAAATGAGAGAAATTAAAAATCAAGAATCAAGAAAGATCTGGAAAAATAAACATATAGAAAGCAATTTCTAAGACAGAAGCATGTAGACGATCTGATTAAGATCAAAGAAAAAAGAAATGCCAAAACAGAACCTAAGACCTTTAGTTCGTAAAAGATCTAACACACAAAACATCAGATCAGACGCGAATGGAGGCCATGTCAAATCATAATTCTTGCCTTATTGAACAGAAAAGGACAATAGTAACGTAAACGACAGATATCAAGAGAAAAACACTAGAATTACAAAACGGTAAATCTTACAAGACACAAACAAAGAGATCTTTACCTCTAATAACCTGAAATCCAACTCGAAATCGCAAGAATTGAAGGATTAGTCAGCCCTTTTCAAATTTTGACTTCTGCTAAGATCGATGTGAGGAGTACGGATTCTTTATGATAATCAAAACCTCGTAACTGGTGTTAAATCCAGATCAATCGATGATTCGATGTATCTTTATTTGTTAAGGTTTTTCCCCTATCGATTCAACGAATGCTTAAGAGGAAAGAGAAAGTAAGGCACAGCAAGTGACAGTGGGGAGAAGACTGGAAAGTCAAAGAGTCGACAACAAGTTAGTGCGAATGATTTATAAGGAGATCTCTCGCGGTAAGTTGTCCTTCAGGAATAGAATTAGGAGAATTAGCATCTTTTTTTTATTCATGGATCCTGTTTTCATTGTACTTCTATTGTCCAGATTCTCTGTGGCTTGGTATGAAGAAGGTATAGGCGTAACGAGTGATCTACCACCCGCCTGAACTGGATTTCCGTAAACCATCTAAAATCTAACAAGTCCCATTCTTACACGGCATAAAATGGCATCTCTAGTTCTCTACACATATACAGGCAATAGAAGATAAAAAGAAAGAATTATTTGTTCTCCTTTGCATTCACTTTCATTAAAATTTTTATGTTTATATTTTCACGTCATTTTGGACTACCATTTATATTTGATACTATTTTACATTCCTTGGTTATTTTAAATCCAATCTAAGCTCCAAACATAATATAAATCATCATCTAGACAAACGGAAACCAGAAAGAGGTGCATGCTATTCACATGTAACACTAAAAGACACACCAGAAAGTGTCAGAATCCAAGTTCTATTGGGATAACCTCCTGTGGTTACTGACTGGATAAATCCAGTTAAATTCAAAGTGTAACAATAGATCTCGCCATCTCGGTGTCTAGACTCCGGATCAAATAAATCTCAACTTAATAAAACTGATTATATTTGAAGATTGACCAACCTTTTTCATTCACTGTTAAAAGTTTTCCTTGTCACTGGATAAAAAAATATAATCAAATAAATCTCAATTTTAAAAATGTCACTGTACCCAAATTTTTAAAAATGCCACTGTCACAAAAACTTCCCATCTTGCAATTCACTTGGCATGTCCATCTCATACATTGATACTATCAATGACTTCCAAAGCCTCATTTCTGATTTAATCCAATACCAGTACCACTTGGCTAACAAGGCATCATTAAAGACTCTAAGATCAATGATGCCAAGGCCTCCCATCTTTTTTGGTTTACATACTAGCTCCAATTTGCCAATGAAATTCCTGTATCTTGTAATTGGCTCCTTGTCCACAAGAAGCTTCTTCTTGTTTTGTCTATCTCATGAATTACTCATTGCGATAATTTGAACACAGACATAAAATATGTGATGATAACACAGCATTAATAAGCACCAGTCTTCCTGCTATTCACCTTCTGAATCAGTGGAAGATAAACCACTCTGGTGAGTTTTTAGTTTTTGAAAAAACTTGCCGTCATAGAAATTGTATGACGTGCAGAAAAAATTGGTTGATATATAATCATTAGAGCAATATTTGTATACATTTTCAATAAATTCCTTGGTGGGTTAGATACAAAACCAGCAAATTAAGCTTAATATATAACAACAATACTGTACACTGGCACGAGCATTGGAAACTCGCTTCACATTTCTCAGAATGGATCCATCTTGCTGCAATTGTATATGCTTGTAATTAAAGATTTCCAAAGTAAATGGATTCATCTAGATGCATATTTGTGTAACACTGTGAACTTTAAAATTCAGATTTAATTAAAATAATAAGTGGTTAAATCGAATAATATATATATACGTATATACGAAATTAGTGACGTGGATGGTGAACAATAATTATACGATTAATTGTGTTAAGAAAGAGGAGCAATAGGTGTTATATAAATCATTTAATCAATATCGAACAAGTGGAGGATTTATTTTGCAAAAAGACCACTTACAAGTGGGGGCCCTTGTCATTCTTTCCCTCCTTCCTTTCCTTTCCTGCGCCCCCATCCCTTCTCTTTTTCTTTCTTTGTTTCCGCCAAGAGAGAAAGACAACGAGAGAGTGAGAGAGAGCCCCCGGTGACCGTATTGCCCGAAAACGGAGATTTAGGAAGAGGAGCTCAAACCTCGCACATCCATCCGTTCCATTGGTAATTCCCCTTTCTATTTCTCTCTCATTTCTTGATTCCGTGTTTTTAGGGTTTCGGTGAAAACCCGTAGAATCGTACCAAACTGATTATTCCGTGCCTTTGTTGTTTCTATAATGTAAATTGATTGATTCCGTGTTCCAAAGTGCAACCAAATTTCCAATTTACGAATTTTCCCAAAAATTGATTAGGGTAAATTGTAAAAGTGTCGGAATTTAATAAATTGACCTATGTATAGATCCTAACGAGCACGGCTAGCGGGATTGACGAGCTTACCGAGTCGCGAGATCGCGGACCCTCTACGTGCCCTACGTAACCAGGTGCGGGGGTTCACGGGATCTGTTTTGGGATTTATTCGTAGAACTAAATAACGGTGCATATTATTATATTTATGTTGATTGCTTGATTTAAATAAACTGTGCATAGCATGTTGAATCTCTGATTGAAAGCATTTGTTGTCGCATTGCATTAATTGTGATATTAGTGTAATTGAATTGTATAACTGTTATGATTCTCATGTTGGTACGGTTTATCGATTGTTGATCTGTCGTTTTGAATAAGTGAGTGGAACCACAGTATGACTTGGATTGATTGTGTGAAGTGAACAGTGTATCATAGTGGAAAGTCTAGCTAGCTACTAGACTTTCATCCAGGACCCTTATGCGCATCTGGAGAATGGCCCTAGTGAACCCAGTACCGGTTGGGTAAGGGAAGTGCAGTGTAATTTTAGGTAGAACTGTGGTTCAGTGATTCAGTGAAAGTGTCAGTGATTTCTTTTTGAGAAAAGTGGTATTCTGTTGCATATTCGCGGAATATGCCCGTGTATATTTTAAGTGATGAATTGATGAGATTGTATGACTTGAAACCAGAAAATATAACTGTTAAGCCGGAGGTGATCGATAGTTGATATCTGTACCTCATAACCAGACTTATTTATATTATATATATGTGAAACCAAATCTTTCTGGAAATTTGTTGATTGATGTTGATGAGATGTGAATTGAAATCCGTTTGAATCTATTCCCGGTACATGTGCATTTATTATTATTAGTGAATAAATAAATAGATACCCTTTTGCTAGTGTATTTAGTTCTGGTGATGGATTTCTCACAAATCCAGTAGCCCTTTAAATTCCGCACTGAGAAAACGGATGACAGGTTTTTCTCACCCCCTCCCCTCGGGGAATTTTTCCCTTTGAATTGAAATGTGCAGGTAAACGCGAGTGAAGTGGGACTCGGGCTCGACGCGTGAGTTTAGGCCAAGCAAATAGGTTATGCCAAACCCTTTTATGCCATTTTGAATGTGTAGTTGAACCCGTAGTCGGTTATTTTGATGTATAGGTTATTATCGAACCGTATTATGTTATAAAACCCTAACGGTATGTTTTAAATTATTGTTATGACTTAAATGTTGAAATTGCATGTTAAATGTCATTAAAATTTCTAGTGAATGGGGAATAATTGTTTAATTATACGGGGATTTGATCGGGTTTGAAAACGGGGTGAAATTTCACGAAAATGAGCAAAGGAATGAAAAACAGTACCCTTATTGCGGGCCGCAATAACCCTATTGCGGGCCGCGATGAGAGTAGACAGATGGAGATTCGCAGATTAAAATCCAACCAGGTCATTGCGGGCCGCAATAAATTCATTGCAGGCCGCAATGAATGGATGCAGAGGCCAACCAGGTCATTGCGGGCCGCAATGAATGGAGGCAGAGGCGATTTGCAGAGGCTGAAAATTTTGGAATTTGTTGCGGGCCGCAACAGCCCTATTGCGGGCCGCAATGGGTTCTGAAAAATGCTGTTTTGGGTATAACTTAGCCAAATTAAATCGGATTTGAACCAAACTTGTTTTAAATCAAATCATATGATAATTTGACTAATCTGGGCCGTCGGTTAAAGGATTTTCATGAAATTTGACTTCTTCGAAATAAAATTTTCTGGGCTCTATTGAGCGGTGCTTCGTAACCTCAGACAACGCTCGCAGGGGGCTGCCGCCCCCCTGCCACCCCCCGCATACTCCTAGAAGCGGGCCCACTTACATAAACATAACAATATATATATATATAAATCTACATGAACAAAACCGCATTTTAAAACAAAAACTGCGCGACCCCCTGTTCCGGGGTGTGACATATTCATATTAAATTCATTAATTAAAAAATAAGTTAGTCACCTACTGTAACATATAAAAATATACAATAATAAGAAAAATATAACACAACTTAACAACCCTAAGAATCATAGTTCATAGTTAGAACTAAAACTTAATAATTATGTGGATCAGGCAACAAATTAACAGTTTTGGCGACCAATTTAGCGTTCTAAATGTGGCATCATTAATAATAGTTTTGATGATTATGTACATTATACGATCAATTATTCAGTACGAGAATCTTGTAATACAACACACATTCAATATAACATACAATATTGTAACTGAATCTCATCGTTGAAAAACCTGTAACCAAATCTTTCTAAAAATTATCAAGGCTGTTAGAAGAACTGCCATAAAGTGTTTCTCCAATTCCATAATAAAATGAACTGGAGAGCAGTTGAGATTAAGAAATGGAGAATATTTACGGCTTTATTTTCTTTCTGCGGAGCAGTTTCACGCGACAGATACTCTCCAGTTATTTTCCTCTCTTTTTTTTTATTTCCCTTCTCCCCATTTCCGCGCAGTGCTACCTTCATATCCCACTGTGCCATCTTCACCGGAGAATTCGAGACATCTCCCTCTCTCGATTTGTCGCCATTTGGAGAGAGCTCTCATGGTTTAAGACTCTAAGCAGCTCGAAAAGGTAAGTTTTCTTTAAATTCGGGGTTTTTTTTTCTATCTTATTGAAGCCAGGTGCGTATAGATGAACCGAAACATCGAAATTGAAACAAAGATCTCGTAATTTTGTCTGATAATAGTTAAAAAAAAAAATTTCGGATTAATTTGAGTTGAATGTGTGTTCGAGACTGTAATTGCGTGTTTATCTTGTCTAGTTATTGAATAACCCCAATTGATGATCTTTCGATTTAGGTGGTTGATTGCTGTCACGAATGGTTGGCTTTCTCTGTAGCCTTATATAGTAATATTTTACTGTGATGGCTGATTTGGATTTTATTGTGGCGATTGCATGGTAACTGGGGTAAATGTGGCCTTTTGTTTGTACTGGATTTAGGAATAAATTGTGCACTGGTGTGAAATTTTGCTAAAAGTGACAACCTTGTGCAGTGTTGTACTAACACTCAATTGTTCTTCTAATTTATCACTAACTTGGATGAATTTGTCATCAATTTTGGATATTTTGTTAAAACTCAGGGGCAATTGAAGCTAGTAGAAGTTACTTTTTCCCTCATAGATCCAGATTAACCTCAATTGATATTCATTTTTGAGGAAATTAGATGCAGTTTTGCGTCTCCATTCTATTGGACTATGTCATATCTGAGTGTAAAATATATCGATCACATTCCTCCAGAATATACCTGAAGTATAATATTTTTATGAGATTATGATACGAATTTCAAAATTACTACACTTTAAATGGCTCAGGAAATAATAAATTCTCTATTTGGTGATGGGAGTGAAGGAAGAAGAAAAGACAGAACCAAATGCTGATATCATCACCTCCAAAAGTACCACAGGCTCGTTCTCTCCAGTTCACAGTCAGAGTCTGGGCCCTGCACGCTTGTCCAGTTCCAGCACAGAAAGTGATGCAGGTCAGCCCATGTGCCGGGTCTGTCACTGCACTGAGTCTGATTTACGAGGCGAATCGGCCTTAGCCTTTCTAGGCATCATCCCCCCTTTGCGAGAACAACCTGAAATTCAAAAATTAAATCCAAATTCAAACTCGATTTCAAATGGAAAATGCGCAACTAAAGATACCTCCTTTGTCAAGCTAGTGAGCCCAGATGGGGAGATCTTTGTATGCAGCGAAAGTGACATTGAGTCGGGACCCACATGCCTAGAGGATTCTTTAACAGATCTAGGTTGCTCTTGTAAGAACGAACTCTCCCTCGCTCACTACGCATGTGCTCTAAAATGGTTCATAAGCCATGGATCTACAATTTGTGAAATATGCGGGACGGTTGCGAAAAATGTTAGGATGGCTGATTTCAAAAAGGTTCTGGCTTCTCTAAAAGACTACGATGAGTTACGCACAAGTACAATCACAGGTGGGTTGACCCATTTACGGGTTGAGAATGGTAATACGGGTGTAGACCCGGATGCGGTGGCAGGTATAAGGCGGCAGAGGCTCAGTGAAATCTCAGCTTGGTTCAACCCGCGTAACTCTAGTTCGGTAGTTGCGGTTTCTCAGGGGCAAGATGAGTTGCATGTGAGTAGCCCCAGCAATGGTGAAAATGTAAATAATGGAGAGCACTGGAGGGACGGGCCTGGATGGGATGCGAGAGAAAATATGAGACGGGGACTGGAGGGGACGGGAGCATTTGTTGCCATGGGACTCATTTTGACTATTCTAGCATGGCTTATTGCTCCTCATTTTACTAAGGTTCGTCTCTTTTTTCTTTTTGAATTTTCTAAACTTTTCTTTTTCTTTTATTCTTGGTTTTTAGGACATTGTACTGTATTATAATTATCTTGCTCTTTTTAGAGTTAAAATTGCCGAGAAGGCCTCACAACATCTCTGTCGTTCAAAATAATTGTATTGTAATGTAGAATAATGTTAAGGAGACTTTCATTAATGAGGAGAGTTCAAGAGCCTCTTGTTTTATGTGCCCCAATATGCCCTGACCTTTTAATGTTTAATAATAAAGAAAATATAAAACTCAAATTAATGTATAAAACCGTTTAGATATGATCTATATTACTTTCTCTACATATAAAACCCTTTAATTCTCTACTGTAGTATTAGCATGACAATACTAAACTACTGGTTCTTCATTTTGTCATTTGATTTGTTCATAGGATGGTATGTACATTATTTCTTTTGCAACACTGATTAGGCCTAAATACCTATTATATGTTCATGTACAGACAGGTGCTGTTATTGGAGTACACCTACTTCTTGGCATATTATGCAGTTTGACCCTTGTAATCTTTCTTCGATTCGTAAGTGTACCTCTTTTTTTTTTTTTCCACAACATATATTTTCACTAAGCTAACAAATATGTAGATCTACAAGACCGAAGTAATAACCTTTCGGAGTTTATTATCAGGAGTACAATCTCTTCAAGGTTTGAAAAGCAACTTTTTTTTTCTGACAAAGTTTACATAAACACATGACAGGTAGTACCAAGAGCAAAGTACGGGCCAACCCGGTACTGGGTGGTTTCATTCGCATTTTTATTTTTGGTGTTTGGAGTTTGGATTTCTCGTACTCGTAACATTCGTTCCTCCTAAGTCCTAAGTTCACATGAGAAAGGAAAAAAATTAGAATAATAATTATCTCTGCTTTCAAGCTCGATACATAATTGGAGGGAGATAAGTAGGTTGTAAATATGAGAGATTTGGAGCACATCACTTTGAATCCAATAGGCTGTGATTTTTGTCTTTTCTTTTTGTGTTTGCTTGTTTTATTTTACTAGTGTATCGTTTGCTTATGGTTATGATATCTCTTGGTTATTATTTTCTTTTTTTCTCTTTCGAGATTTTTCCCTAAGCTTACATATATTGCAAAGTATGGCTAATATAACATCAGTGTTATTTCATCCTATATAACACCAACTTCAAAACCTATCAAGTCGATTTCAAACAGTAAATCCAAACCGTTCAAACCGATCTACTTCATTAGTTGTGCGTTTACATCAAAATTTATATATTTTTTAATTTATTAAGTATCAAGTCAAGCGGTCAAATGTGTGAGTTTTTAAGTTAATTTTAATACATTCATTTTTCAACATATTTACCGCTTGATTTGATATGAAAATATCTCGAAAATATAAAAAAAATTGTATGTAAACGCATCACTCATAAAGTAAATCGGTTTGAACGGTTTGAATTAGTTGTTTGAAGTCTATTTAATTGATTTTAAAGTTAGTGTCATATGACACTGATGTTATACTAGCCGGACTCTATATTGCATGCATTAATCAAAATCATGTAATAGTGCTAAATAAATCCAAACTATTTAACACAGAACACCCAATTTTTTTCTCCATTTTATGTACCACCACTTTTATACAGGAAAAAAAAACTACAACATCTTAAATCATAAATTTATACACACTCAACAAGTATTACATCTCACCATCTCCTATGGTGGATCCTCCTCCCATGTGCCTTCTGCACAAATCTCGATGTATGTTTAACCCTAATATTATGCACAGAGCTGCCATGCCTATCTCTAGGCCTCGGTTCTCTGTCATCCATGACAATTGAATGCTTGCTGATCCCGACTCTGATCCTGTGGGACCGCGGCTTCAGTGACCTCTGCATGTAAAGCCTCCTCCTATCATCCCTCAACTTTTGTGAAAAGGTCCTCCCGAAACCAACATATCGTGTCTCTTCTATGTCGTCTTCAGTGGTTGAACTTGAGTAAAGATAATCCTCCATTTCAATCTGTCTCTGTTCTTCTCTTATTCGGCGAACTCTTTTTATCTTGTACCAGAGGTACATGCATGTATATTCACTTGCATAGAAGCATGATGAAACACATGCACGTAACATCCTGCTGAAACCTCGACCGATGCATTTGCATATGCCGATCTTGTATAATAGGTAGAGGAATAATAACACTGCATTATGAATATAAAAGAAAATCAGGATAAAATTTGAATGTGACTGCTTTTGAATAGTTTATTTAATGAAAAAGAAAAAGAAAAGAAGGAAAAAGGAAACTATATTAAGATAAATAATAACAAACATATGTGCATACAAATTTAAAAAAAAAAAAATGGAGTTTTAGAATGCCAGTGAAATACTATAGCCTGTGGGCCAGGTGAGATGAACTGGTACCAACATGTACAGAACTGTAATAATAATTGGTTTAAAAGAATTCATTGCTTTTGAAGGGTATTAAGCAAAAGTTTTTTTTAATATAGATGACATGAGACTGATTAAATGTATGTTACCAAAGTAAAGAAGAACTAGCACAGCGAGTAGCTTAATTAAATTTGCCACGCAGAAATTCTCAATGTAGCATATCAGATCCCATGTCGATCCGCATAGTGAACTGGTAAAATATATAAGGTACATAATTGAAGTTAGTAAACTTCAATCAAAGATCAAGATATTGCAGATCTGTTTAAACATAAAAAATAACAGACTGGTACACTAAATACTGGTATGTGCATGGTGTCTTGCTTCTTGTACCAGACTGGTATGGTAGTAATATAGTTGGTTCCATTTTAAAATTTCAACTGCAAAAATCACACAGTAAGAAAAGAATGAGTAATAACATATTTAATATAATCCTTATTACCTGCAAGATTTACCAGAGAGGAAGTCTAATGGTGCACGAAATAGATCACTGATAGCTTTCGTAAAACTTGATATTAGTGATCCCACAGCATTTCCCATTTAATTGCAAATTTCAAATTCTTCACACACTAAACTTCTTTCTTCAAGTACCTGAAAAAATTGAACTTAAATCAGATAACATACTCTGAACAACAAGTTCTTGAGTTTATGAACCGACTTTGCCATAATTTTATAATCTTAAATTAACCAGTAAAAAAATCTCTTGAAGAGTGAGTGTATTTAATTCTATTTCATCTTAATCAAACGGATTTGGTGCCAAAAATCTTTCACAAAAGGTACTAAAAAACACCAAATTTGCAACTCCATTTAAAAGATCCATAGTGGGATTTTTTTTATGTGAAGGACTGTATTTTTTTTGTTCGCACTCTTTTGAAAAAGATGGTTGTTTCGTGGTTAGAAACAGTTTTAAGTAAATTTGACATGGAAAAAATGAAAATTTGAGAAGAATTCACCGACTCAAATTATGTAATGCTTCAAGCAGTTTCTTGATTTCTTTTGCTTTTCCTCTCTCGCGAGAACTCCTCTAATTGGTGTACTATTTATTTATTTATTAAAAAAAAAACAATAAATAAAAAAAAAAAATGAGAAGTGCGAGTGATATAATCACACCCCTCTGATGTTATTTATTGTGCATTTATACCCTTCAACTTTTAATAATGACAATCATGGTCTCCAAGCTCTTAATCTTTGGATATCAAATTACAGTTCAACTTTTATTAATTTTGATGTACATCTTTGCAACGAAATGACTAATTTTTTCTTGGAAAATTTTCATTTTTGTTATTCTCTCTTATGATAAGAAGAATATATGTAAATATAAAATATTTATATTTACATATGTTTTTTGTATTTAGTTTCTTGAAAAAAAAATGTAAAAAAACTAAAAAAACTAAAAAAATGAAAAGATTGCAAAAAATAAAATTTAAATAAGAAAACATTGATGGGAAAACTAATCGCGTAACTTGACATGACCGAGTCAGTTTATGTGACGTACTCTGTGTCATTTTCAATCAAAAAAAAATACATCAAAGCGATATGCAGATGAACAAGTTACGTGATCGGCACATATCACATAACGTGTTTTCCCATACCCAAGACGTGTCGTGACAGAACTGATAATGCCCTGACTAATTTTCTTCAATATTTTCAGTTTGAAGATAGCATACGTACAGAATTTCGTATTAATCATGTGACAAGACAAAATCACATGATTAGGTAAATGTAAATTTACATAGTATAATCTTTTTCTTTAGTAATATGAAAATCAAAAGCAATGAAGACATAATCCAAGACTACAAATTTTAATAAATAGTTGGAAATTTGCTAATCAGAACTGTAAAATCACTTTTTAATTAGCAGATAAAAACTACGATCTTAGTTCTTCATTATCACTGTATATATACATTTGATTCAAAGGAGTCACAAATAAAATCTGCCAACTATCAATTTTAAAAATGCAATTTGTTGATACTGTTTTAAAAGAGGTGCTTGGATCGGGTTGCAAACGGATCGAACCGATTCAAACTTACTTCAGTTTGAGTTTGAATTTTAATAAGATTCGAACTGAATTGGTTTGATTTGTTTCAAAACTAACTAATTTCGAATCAAATTAATTGCGAACTATAAATTTTTCAAATAAAAGTCAATCGAATTACAAACTACAATTTTTTTGGCAGCCCTAGTTATACCGATAGTTTTATGCATTAGTGTTCTTTGCGCGAAACAAAATTCATACGGTTTTCTTTTACCTTTCACGAATTTATACTAATGGATTATGAGCTAGCTCAAGATTCCCTTACCTTTTACGCTGTTGGATTGATTAAAATCACGACATGGACCTAGTCAAATGAAACTTATTCCATTGTTAATGTTACGCTGCTAAAACATTGTTCTATTATAAGTTTTCATTATATTAACAAGTTTGAGCTCTGATATAAGTTTGATTTTTGCATTATTAAAGATTGATGGTTGAATCCATTAGTTGCATTATTTGAAATTAGAACCTAAATAGTTTGCGAATCAATTTCAAACAAATTATATCCAGTTTGAATTTAATTTAAATAAAATTTGAACCGAACTAAACTAATTTCAAATCGAATTAATTATGAAATATTTTTCGAATCGAATTCAAATTAACTCACGAACTACCAACTTTTTGTGCAGCACTACTTGGAACACCTAATTTGGTCTCGACAAACCAAACTTGTCAAATCCGTTCTGCCTTGACCAGTGAAGTTCGGAACAGATTAATTTGACTAGAGAATTTTTCTTTTTGGGGGAATTTCGTACCCCTCAAAAACTTCAAATTACGTATTTCTTCCTCTAAATTTTAAAATTACATATTCTATTTCTAAACTTCAAAACTCACATATTTATTCATTTTATTATCTTTTATATTAAAATTCATTCTAAATTTATAAAATATCTATTTTACTCTTCATTAAAAGTATAAAACACTCCATCGAAATCAAATTTGAATATGGAAATTTCCTCTAATGTCCAATCTACGTGCATCACAATAAGATTATTGTGTGTTTGCTTCAAGATTTGTGTTAATCTAGCACGCACGAATCTCAAAACAATCTTGATCCACGTGTATCGCATTAAGATATGTGCACATTGCTTCAATATTCGTGTGTTCACTTCAAGAATTGTGCTAATCTAGCACGCATGGATCTTAAAGCAATCTGGACGGTCCTTCATATTCAAATTGGAATCAAATGAACGTTTTATGCTTTTTAATAAAAGGGTAAAATAAGTATTTTATAAATTTAGAATGTGTTTTAATATAATAGACAATAAAATGAGTAAATATGTGAGTTTTTAAAGTTTAGAGGGGGATATATGTAATTTTAAAGTTTAGAGGGGGATATATGTAATTTTAAAATTTAGAGGGGGAAATACGTAATTTTGAAGTTTTTGAGGGGTATACGTGAAATTCCCCCTCTTTTTTATTTTATTTCAACTCATACTAAATTTCATTAAAAGAATATGAACAGTAAAGGAATGAACTCTGATCACAAAATTATGTGATTCGTGTTGTTATCCTTTTTTGTGACCATCTTGGTTTGAATCTTATCTCCCCCTTAAATCTTCTTTTGAATTCTGATAGATGTCCAACAATGAAAATAGCACTCAACTTGCCATTATCGAACGAATTGACCAAAATATGCGCATTTGAGCCAAAATTGACCAGAAGTTGATCCTATGGGATTAATACTTGTGTGTTTCATTTCCTTGTCGGTTCAAACACCTCTCTTAATTTTTTAAAACACAAAAGTGTACAAAATTTGTTGTGCCTAGTAACATGCATCATCAACAGAGTAGATACACAACTACATACGGTTTTCTTTTGATCAAATAACTAGAGTTGATTTCATGATATAACATCTAGATGCAATTATGGGTCAGTAGTTTTGTCAGGACTAGATTGCCATATTTCACAATACCAGAAAGCATCAGTCTCTCTCTCCCATGACAGATTCACGTAGTTCAATCTCTTCCTCCTACAGTAGATTCAAAAGGATAATATGGTAATTTGTTAGCAAGTTCATATGCATTAATATTGCATTAACTGATAATATAGAAATATTTGCAAAGAATATTTCAATTAGTCAGATAAAATGGTTCATAAAGTTGTTCCCATGTTTGTTTTATGCTGATTTCACTCTTACATTGTTTCAGGTTTTGTTTTCTGTTGGCTCTATTGGCAAATAACAGAATATTGTTAAATACAGTAAAACAAGAGTGAGGCTATGGTACTATGCATAACACATATTAGTCCTTACTATGGATCAATATCTCCATTTGCAAAGTCCAAACAGTCGATCTAAACTGTTTAAATCTGACTGATCACGGCACGTATTTAGATCTCTAGTTTGCACCTTGATAACGAAGATATTGATCCATAGTATGGACCAATCTGAGCTATGCATAGTACCACAGCCTCAATCGTAAAACAATCATAATTTGTACCGGATTAGCCTGGACCATGTGACTAAACATGCAAATGCTATTGAACAAGTACAAATAATCTAGAGGCATAGATGTAAAGGAATCAAAGGCAAAGTAGTAAAAACAGACTAGAAGCGGGTAACATACCACCATAGCATTAAATTCAGTTTCTTCAGTGACTGCGCCTACTACAGCTGGATCATCCAATAAATCCTATTTTTGCACAGTACATACATTAGAAAAATATGTCCATGTAAAACTAATTATTATAAAAGTATTCAAATGGGAGATGTAAATATTAATTAGGCAACTTACATCATCTGCAATTTTTAGCACACCATCATTGTCCTGCATAGAAAGTAAAACAAGTAATTTGAGTTTAAGCATAGCTAAAAGAACAATTTTCAAGATATCTATCCCAGAAAGAACAAAAAGAAAACAAAATATATTACAAATGAAACCATTCCCTTATTCAAAATATGAGATATTATAAGATCAAATACATTTCATACTGATACTAGTGACCATGTTGATAAATATAGAATGCGATAAAATGTAAGATTTTAATGAGTGCAAGCTTAAGAGGTACCTTAACAGCAACAAATAGAACAGGATCGCATGGTGTGTAGATCATGTAGTGGCCCCCATCCTGAAAACCACATTAATTTAATGTAACCAACAAATAAATAATTAATAAAAACAAATCGCCAACAAATAAATGAATCGATAAATAAAAAGTGGATCTTACATGATTGAAACAAGTAACTTCTACACCTTCAGAAGACATCCCATCTAGAGCGTCACCACCATCTATCATTAAAGAAAATATTAACAAAATAGTTGTGTAGACACGCTTCCATTTCTTGTCAATTTTTTTTATATATTACCTGTATTAAAATCAAATATAGCATCCTCACCATAGCAAAAACCTCCCCTGGTCGTCAAGCAAAAACTAACACACAATTCCAAAAGATGTGTAACTAAAATAAGAACCCAAAAAGAAAAAAGAAATGTTTTTATACGAATAGGGGCATGCCAGTAATTACCCACTATTTACAAGATGCATATGGATTTTAGCAAGGGCATATTCTGCTGATGGAAGAACAGCATTTATTTCTTCATCACTTATCTGCCATAAAAGCATGATACATTAAGTTTTTAATTCCTTTTTGCATTTCTATCTCTGTATGTGTGTGTGTGTCTCAGAGAGAGAAAGAGAGCAAGTACTGATGTCCATCCACTGAAGTTGGCACTCCTTAATATCAGCACTGGCCTGAGAAAAAAAAATATCTTTCAAAAATCAATGCATAGAGCCCTTAATACTTAATGGCACATTAGTTACTATTATGTTTGCAACTGTGCATCTACCCTTCCAAAAAAAATGACAAAAAATATTCTCCAGTGACTAGTATTTCCATTTAATACAGACACATACCTGAAGAGGCTATTCAACGGCCTGTACTAAAAGAATTATGTAGTTCTATACAATATTGCAAGTATACCCATCATAACAGTATTAGGTAAAGTTCTCAGTTGTACCAGGAGAGTGGATTACAATATAACATATTCAAAAGGAGGATTATTTTTACTCACATATCAACTGGGCAGAGAACCATGCAGTCATGTCCTTGTGAACTTTTAAATACTCGCCTAATTACACATTCTAGCGGCCAACTATTCATTGGATCAACCTGCAGTTTATAACTAATTTTTGTAATTATTCTGCTAATTCTCATAATACACCTAATATTAGTCACTATAACATCAAGTTCTAAGAAAATTAATTTACACATTATCAATAACTGAAAATGAATTGTACATTGTATACAGAATAAATAACACATTCTATAATCTAATAAACAGCATAATATCTTTATGTACTTCACCGATCAGGTCAGGCTCTGGTACAAAAGTAACAATCTTAGATATATATGCACTATTAAGCTTATCAGAGCTGAGTACCAGTAAATTACATCTAGTCTGAATGTCTGATAAACCCTAAGAATAAGAAATTAAGTACTTACGATTGAAACTAGTCTTTTATTAGAGACCATGAGAACCTTCCCTTCAGGGTCAAGCACGAAGCCAGCTGGTGGCTTGGGCAAAGGCGCAGCAGCCACGTCATCATCATCATCACCAACATCATAATCCTCATCGTCATCTTCCTCCACGTCGCGAAATCTCCTCCGTCCACCGGCCTTCCTCTTGTCTGGCCTCCTCCGATTCTTCACTGGCGCTGCCGCCTGTGTTTGCTCGTCCTGTTTAACCGCGCGGAGTGGGGCCACAGAATGCCACGTGGCGGATTGCGTGGAAATCCGTGGGAATTGGCACAAGGAGAGACTGATTCGAGTAGGAATTTGGAAGGGAATTGGATTGGGAGAGGTGGTGTGCAATGAAATTATTGCCATTTTCTTTTGTTGTTTTTATTTTCTAAGCAGGGTTTTGCAAGGTTTTGCTCAAGGGATTTTAAGGTGGATTGGATTGTAGAGAGGCGAACTCACTCACTCCCTACACTGCTATGTCCTATCCAAATCGAACTGTAAGCAGATTGTTGTTGTAAATCAATGACAGATGGGACCCGCAAAACAGAACGGTAATTTTTATGTGACGAAAGGAAGCTCGTGACCCACTTGTCAGCGACTTGTAAGAGGAACTCAGCAGACAACCTGACGCAGAAAACCCGGACCAGGATGAAGAAAGGAGACTTAGGAGAGAGAACGGTAATTTTTATGTGACGAAAGGAAGCTTGTGACCCACTTGTCAGCGACTTGTAAGAGGAACTTAGCAGACAACCTGCCGCAAAAAACCCGGACCAGGATGAAGAACGGAGAGAGACTGCAGGGGTAGGGGTGATTAATGAGCGGGCATGACTGAGTTGAGAGAGGGGGGTTTTCGATGAGCATCAGACCAAATCCTGTTTGATGGGCTGTTGGAATCATCGGATTTGTTTTAGGATTCCTGTGTACGGATTTTAAAGCAGATCCGACGGTTCCAACAGCCCATCGAACAGGATTTGGTCTGATGCCCATCGGACACCCCCCTTACTCGACTGAGTTAGGGTACGTTCATGCTCAATTCATTATGTAAATGAGCCAATTTAAGTGAGTTACTAAATGAGCGAGTTATAAGCGGCTCACAAGTTATGAGTATCAAAATTTAACAAATTGTTATAATTTATTTAAATAAAATAGAATCAACATATTACATTCTCCACATTAGCATCGACTTTGTTCTGCTGATTTTTAAAAAGGAAGCAGCTAACAGTCCCCCAACTCCAGTCCCCAAAAAATCTCCGGATATTTTCAACTAATTCTGTAAACATCAATACTAAATTCTGTAAACATCAATACAAAATCCTGTAAACTAATTCAACAAATCCTGTAAATATAAAAACGCGTGAAAGCTGTCAAAAAAGCGTGACAACTGTTGGGGACCACCTTCTGTGAACATACACATAATATCCTGTAAACATACACATATTATCATGTAAACATACACATATAATCCTATAAACATACACATATAATTATGTAAACATACATATTGTACTTGAAATTATAGCAGTTGAAATTATGACAATTGTGGTAGTTAAAAACGCGTCAGAACTAAGCTAAAAAGGGAAGACTTTTATACATGAAAATTTTTGGGGGACTGTAGCCCGGAGGATATTACTTTTTCTCTTTTAAAAAATATGAATGTATGAATATGACATAGGGATTTAATAAGGCAAGGTCGCAAGGATGATTTAATGTTGCATAAATTTAGTTCATTGATTTAATGCTACAGAAATTTAGTGCTAGAAATTTATTTGAGATTAAATGTGACAGGGATTAGATGTGGCAAATTTTTAATGAGTGAGTTGAAGCATGCTCATACTTGTTTTTAAGTAAATGAGCGAGTTTAAATAAGTTTTTAATAAGCAAGTTATGAACGGTTCACGAGTTATGAGCAATTTACTCATCGCAGGGGTCTCATTTTTTGTTCTATGCTGTTTTTCATGAGATGGGTCGGTTCTCCAGAGTCCACCTCAAAGAATCACAAATTTTGATTAATACGAAGTACGAACATATATAATCATTGGCAAACAGATTTATTAATTGGTCGTACGATAATCAGTCACTGCTTATAAATTGACTCAGTTATTTAACGAAAGTTACGAAATGCTTATTTAACGCAATTAATTTTTGTGTCAGATATGCACACCGTGTATCGAGTTTCATTGCAACCACTTGATCTACCGTAATTTTGGTGGAGACCCATGAGCAGAGAACTCGGATCGATTCGAGAAAATATTTTAGAAGAGGATGATTGATTGTGAGGTCTCAATTTTTGAAATCATTTTTTTTTAAATCATAGGAGGTCCCAATTTTATTATTTATTATTATTTTTTTATAAGGAAGGTCGGCTATGTAACTCATTAAATGAAAATTTTCAAGTCATTATGGTTCAGTTGCCATTATGTTGTTTTATTACTAGAGTAAGAAGTTACTAGTCACTTTATACATGTACAAATTGAATTGATATTTTAGAGTTGGATTTTTTTTTTTTTTGACATTGTTTGACAGTGGCTGTCAATACATAAGTTACATGGCTAAATTAATTAGCTTCTCACAGAAACTGTTTAATGCAGAGTTGGATTGTTGTACTTCATGAAATCAGATTATAGTTTATTTCGCGTTTATATTTCTGTTTTCAAAACTTAATTGTCACACCCCGCGGCCACGGGTCGTAACAGTCCCCCGCCGTAAGCATACAACGCCGTGTATACTTACAAGGCGATTAACAATTCAAACCAAACAACAAGCAATTCAAAATAAGTCTCTAATATATAATCAGAGTACACAGTCTGGACAGAAAATAATACAACAAAAGTATCACATCCGGATACCAACCATGAGGCCTACCCTAAATCTATACAACAAAATATATCTAGGGTTATCAAGTGGTAAGCTACTAAGGCCTACTACTCTTGTGCCTCTCCGGAATCAGTCGCACCAGTACCTGTAAAGTAACCCAAAGGGTGGGGGTGAGAATAAATTCTCAGTGCGAATTTGCCACAGTTAGACTATTGGACTTGCAATCAAACTCCATATTCAACAATGAAACCATACAACAATAGCAATTCAAATCAATTCATATTCATAATAAAAAAGGAATGCATATGCTCGACAACAATTAATCAGATGAATCACAGTTAACGGAATTTCCAAGATAAATTTCAAACACAACAGATATTTTGGCTTAACTCAATTCATTAGGGCTTGTAGCAATTACAGATGTTCTTTCGAGCTGGACCCTTTATCAAACCCACATCTGTAGGGTTACTGACACCTACAGATGGCCCACCGAGCTGGACCCTTTATCTGACACCCATCTGCAATTGCTTGGCTTAACAGTTATTAAGGTCTGATTCAAGTCACATAAAGAAAATTCTCTTTAGAATCGTTTCCAGTATTTGCAATATTCAATTGACCATCCAAATGCATTAACACGTAGGAGAATGCCACCGAGCCACAGACGTTACACATTAGTCACCCACGATTCCAATTCACACATCATCACATAATCACCCTCCCTCGTCCCAACCGGTACTGGGAAACATCGAGGGCCGTTCACCTAAGGCCATTAGGATCCTGGGAATCAAAGCCAGCATACAGCCCGACTTTGCAAATTCATTGGATCCAAGTGCTTAACTTCGTAAATCCATTCACATACATATCAAATCAAATCGTGGTGACTTTCAATCAAAATCAGATCATAATAGATCGACACAACCTACAACCATACCAGTATGCAAATCACTCAAGTCACATCAATTCGAGTTTAATTTGATTGGGCTATGCAAATGCTCTACACAATTCAATGATGCAATCAATGATATTCAACATAACAAACGAATACACAGTTTAATTCCTGAAAATAAAGTATCAAACAAGTCCAAGAATCCCGCACCTTAATACGACGAGCGTACCGCTTAATTAAGGATCGGACGTCTTGTATTGCCTCGCAACGTCTTGCTCGACCGAGCCTACACCTATATTACACGTATACTAGGTTTAAACTTGGTTCACGATCGAGAGGTTTACTCGAGTTACTTCTAGGGCTTATACCTTCTTTAATCAATTTCTATGCTTTTGGTATCAATTCGTTCGGTTCATTATTTCTTACCAAAATCCTCTAAAACTGCACACAATCTCATCTAGGTCCTCTGGACCATACAAACTCTCCATTTGGTAACAATTTAGGTACCAGTTCTCTATTTTGGTTCTCGTAACAGTTCGATTTACCGTTTGGTTAAACCCTAATTTGGTCAAATCTCAAATCAGTCGTTAAATGTTCTAGAAATTCAAGATCAGGAGGCAACCCTACCGATTACAAGTCTAATTGGTTGGGTTAAGCAAATCAATTCACGATTATGCCCAGTTTCAATTTTGGCACGAAACCCCAGAAATCCAAAATCAACAAATCGGAAGAAATCGGGAAAAATATTGACAAATAAACAAGCAAGGAGTGTAGAGGAACTAATCCTCGAGCAATTCGAACACAAATCTCGAGTTTAAAATGAGAATATGAGAAATCGAGAAAATTCGAGATTTAGAAAGAGAAAAGGAGAGAAAAAAATACCGAATCAGGGAGTTGGGAGAGATTCTTGGGCGCTTACTCGGTTCCAGTTTCAATTTCTCGCAACAATCGGGGGTTTGAGAGGAACGGGAAACTCTTTCGCTCTTTTTCTCTCTCTCGGGTAAAAAACACTTGAAAATGGGGAAATGAATGAAGTGGGAGAGAGAGAGCAAAGGATTTATGCAAATAACCCCTCAGAATCATCCAGTGCGGATGGTTTCATCCGCAGTGCGGGTCCGGTCACCCGCACTCGGGATTTTGGAAAATGAAAATTAACACAGAAAAATCGCTGAGTGCGGATGCACTCATCCGCAGTGCGGGTCACTCACCCGCACTCGAGACTTAGGCAAGAGTTCAGGAAAAAGTCCGAGCCTAATGCGGACGCATTCCACCCGTAGTGCGGGTCCATCCATCCGCATTCAGGACTTGGAAGAATTTCAAAATAACACATAATTTCATGAGTGCGGCTGCACCCACCCGCAGTGCGGGTCAACCCATCCGCACTCAGCACTTAGGAAATTCAGACCAACACAGAATTGCATGAGTGCGGACGCACCCATCCGCAGTGCGGGTCAACCCATCCGCACTCAGCCTATAAAGTTTCAAAATCTCGAAATTTCAACGCGGTTTCGATTTACACTTAACTTACTTAGATAAACCTTAATTAAGGTTCTAAACTCCTATTTTGTTAGCACGATTTTTGATTCTTGCTTTTAATTCATTTGAAATTAATTGTGAAAATTTCGTAACGTAACATTAATGGATTTTCTACTTATCTAAAAAAATGTAAATAAATTCTAAAAAAAATATAAAATTTGATCTCTAATAACAATTTAATATAAAGATTATGTTAAACATTTCAACTTAATTGTGAAGTAAAACATGACTTCTACTCCATGAAGAATAATAGTCAACTGGTAATATACCAGCACTTTAAAAAAATGAAGAAACATAAAAAATCATCTAATTAATCCATCTAAAACATGTTTAATATAGTTAGTATTGGTGATAAGGAGCCCCAGGCCCCCAATGGAGTCCAAAAAATAAAACAAATAATAAAGATAATTATAAATGGAAAAAGGTACTAAATATGTTATCAATAACATAACAATAATCTGTAACTTTCACTGTAATAAAACCACAAATTTGAGTATAATACCAAAATATATATATATATATATATATATATATATATATATATATATATATATATATATATCTTGATAGAATTTACAATTTAACATCCAAGACAGATCAATTACAATAATCTATTGCAACAATACATTGGATAAAAAAACAGAAAGATAACTTTACACAATACAACCTAACCAAATCCTGACCTGACTAGATTTATTCCAGAGCCATGAATAATAGGACACATCTTCTACTGATATAAAATTATAAATTACACCGAAACCAGATAAAAAAAATTATAAAATTTCTGATGAAATATGTACCCATTCGTTTAATAATTGCAGAGTCTTCTCAATTTTTTACAGCGCGTTTCCAGTTTTTACTTAGGGAGCCATGCATGATCTTTTTACCCATACATGAACTGCACTGGCATGAAATCCTGTCAAAATTTAAGAACATGTGAAATAACATTTTACAAATGATATCAGGCAGAGAAGAGTTTAAGACCGATTCTTGTTTAAAAGAAGTAAAAAACTGTGTGAACGCTGGTAACGAAAAGCATGATTATTATAAAAAAGAAAAAAAAAATGCTAATCTAAGGTCAACAAAAAGGATGAAAAAATAACAAAATTTAAAGTATACATACTGTGCGTGTGCTGCATCCCTAGAAGCTGAATGAACCCACCAGGCTCAAAGCGACTGGGTAGTACTAAGAAATCGGCACCAGCTATGACATGGTGCTCTGTTCTCACAAAGATAAAAAGAAAATTTCCATGAAAATTTATCAACAGAAAAAGAGAACTCTTATAACTTGGACAGTTTGACTGTTCAACCAATGATTTGAGTGCAATTTGGAATTTGGCCACTAAAACCGGATCATTTCAGAAAAAAAAAATGCATTATCAGTTGACCAGAGTGATATAACGAATTAAAATTAACAGTATTTAATGGAAGTAAGGATACGTCGCACAGTCCAATATATAAACCAAACAAAAATTACAAGCTCTATGTTTTTTTTTTTATCTTTTATACAGTTATAGTTTTATGTTTTTATTTCCTTATTAGGGTACATGGTATTAATTAGTACTCCTAATACATTCTATTTCATTCAATTAAGATTAATGTATACTGACCTTTGGGTAGTCTTCTTTTTCCTAAACCACTCATGCTGAAATAAAGCGAGTCTGTCCGGCCGCAACATAAAAAGGAGGAAAGCATTTGTTAGCTGCAGTTGTTTCCAGATCTAGTATACAACAATTACTGTTCATTTAAAATTATCAACTATTTTGCAAACAAAATATATAAATGAAAATATAACAAATTTCTTAAGCCTGTTCCATATCATTAATCATGCATATAATTCCCTTGTTTGTTATGTCTAGATTAAAAACAGACTATACACCTCTAATATCTTGTAATTTACCAGTACTTCTCATATACATACTGATTTTAATTATGTACTGCTAATTATCCAGCACAACTGCTAGTATATTTGAAAATTTTCAAATAATGCTACACAAAGTTGCAATGTTTACAGTACTAGAATCTAAATTTTGTTGGTAACTTCATATGTTAATGACGTGAAATAATGATGCGGATTCTAAATTTTATTTTTTCTGCCAAAATATCGTCATCGTTAATGAATTTATTAATGTTTCCCCGTAAACACTATTTGCGACGCATGCTAGTTTGAAAAAAAAATTTGCTAACTATAAGGTTGTGTACATAACATCGAAAAAACAAAGAAATTAAATTTCAAATTTTGAGAAACATGTAGATAACACAAATAATAGACATGCATTAATGTTATGGATTCTAAATCTTAATTAATTACCCCCCAATAATATCGTCATTGCTAACGAAATTATTAATGTTTTTCCCGTAAACATTGTCCGCGAGACATGCTACATTGATAAACAAAAATAACAAAAATATAAGGTTCTGTAATTCAATTCAAACTGTGGAAATTTTTTTACGAGTTTCAAGTTTATGGTAATTTATAGATTAGATTTGTGTACGAGACAAATCATGTATTTGCATCTTAGGGTGGTCTAAAGCGCAATTTTAGAAGTTCAATTTTTTTTTGGGTCCAATTTTGGATAAAAACTTCACTTGTGCTTGCCAAAATCAATCACAATTTTGTTGAGATAACTAAATAGTACAACATTTTAATTTCCAAGTATGGGAACCCTAATAAACAAACATCTTAATACAATTTTCAATATATATGTTGACTTAATTCAAGAAAATAAAGCTATCTCAACAAATTGAAGCAAAAAAAATATCACTAAATTTATTTTATTTTTATTATATTATTAATTATTTGGGCAGGGAATAATGATAGAAGCGATGGTCTAAGACTAAGGATGATAGCATCAGAACTGAAAGAGAAAAAAATAAACACCTAATTGTTAAAACAACATACCTTTATCAAAATTCTACCAACCATAATAGGAGCATAGAATCCAATCTTTATGACCCTCCGAGATAAATTGAGATGTTCTCTCTCACTCAAGCTTATATTATTTCTGCACTATATAAAATATAAAATTGTGCGTCAGGATTAAGCAAATTAAATGTGAACCGGTTAATTAGAAAAAAAATCTTCTCATATCAAAGCTTTTGATTTGAGATGAAATATATTTGGCAAGATTTAATGGAATTATTTGAATGGGCTAAATTTGTGATGGTATTTGGTACAACAGAAAGGCATAACGGAAATATATATTTTGATGGGATCAATTTGAGATAATTTACAATGCCTTCAAACAAATTATATCCTGATCAAATCAACATTTAAAATTATACTAAGAATTTCCAACTTACCATGTGCCATAACAAAACCATAGGTCCACATATTTCCTAGTTTAGCTCAAAAGTTTTAACTAAAGTCTTTATAGAATTGTTAATGTTGAATTCATCGGAGAAGATAAATATCAGTAAATTTCGTTCATATTTCATTTTATTTGTGAGTGCTTAACTTGAAATAATTAAATGTCCTGAAGAATTTTATAAAATGGTGCCTTTTATACGGAATTTAAACAAAAACATTAAATAGAGAATTATAAATGAAAAATAAAATAAAAAACACAGAAACATTAAATAGACAACTATAAATTAAAAATAAATTAAAAAAAAAAACGAAACACGACACACCTTAAAGCAAAATTATGGCAATGGCAACGGGGGCTTTACTTCTCTCCGACTTGATGAGGATATATTGTGAATATTGGGGTTTAGGTTTAGTCATTTTATAGATGCATAAAGAAATAGTTCGTATTGAATAGGTAATGTGGGACTAAAATTTGAGAACCGGTTGGTTTATTTTATAGGTGCATAGAGATATGATTTCTATTAAATAGGCAATGTGGGGTTACTCAATTTGAAAACCGGTTTGACAAATATATTCTTTTTAATTGATTGAATTTGAGATATTGGTATATGAAAAAGTTATAACGAATACAAAGTAACGGACAGGGCTTCCTATTTTACGACTTTTTACAAACCTACCCATACTTTTTGGAAAAAAAAAAAAAAAAAAAAACTATATCTCTGTCAATAATTTCGAAACTATATATATATAGTTTAAAATTATTTTATCACATGCAGTTACATGCCGTTCATCAGTCATTACTGCTTGTAGTATTCATTTTTTTTTTTTTAAATCCCATCTGCCAGACTGCCATCATTTTAATGTTTTGTTAAATATTTTGATGAGTCCAAATGATCTAAAATAACATTGACAGAAATTTTGCGTATATTTTGTTACCTTGTATCTTCATTTACTTTTAGTTTCTATATTTTGTTTCAGTATTTAATTAACTAGTCCTTGTAAGATTTAGATATATCTTATTAGATTATGATTCGATGAATTTGACTACTCTTGCCGGCTCCACCTTTATATATAAAAGGGCTATTGGGTCTCTTTAATTCATATACTAGTATCGTGTCCGTGCGTTGCAACGGCGACATATATATTATAAGATTGAATAGAATGCGAAGAGATTTTTTTGTTTGATATTCACACAAAATAAAAAAATAAAAAAATGACAAATAAAAAAAACATAAATCAAAAACATAAATAACAATAAAAGAAACAACAACAAATGAAAAAAAGGTATCAAATATAACATGATTTTTTTTTAATTCACTCTTGTTCAGAAAGATATGATTATTTTTATCAGCACAACATCTATTATTTATCTATTCATAAAGATACAATAGCACTAAACAAAATACAGAAATGCATTATTGTTTTCATTTTCATTGTCGAAACTATAAAAGAAGAGAAATGAAACGAAGGAAATGGAGAAATAAGCAAATAATTTAATTGCAAAAATTGAATATAGTTGTAAGGAGAAATAAATTAATAAATAAGAAAATTACCTAAATTATATTAATAAAAATAATAGATTGTTTCACAAAGAAGAATTATCATGATCGTCAAACTTCAAATTTAAAAGCTTCTTTTTTTTCCAAGTTTTCTTCCTGCTAGTTAGGAGATTGTTTTTCTATGTATGCAATTAATAAATGTAAATTAAATATGAAAACTTAAATAAAATTTTGTACTAACAATTTTAATTAAAATAGACATATATATTATATATATTATAAGTATCAATATAAGAGAAAAAATAATATACAAATTAAACAATATATTTGATTTCGATGGTATTATTGATTACAGCATGTGACTCATATTATCAAATTTCTTGAATCGATGTGTATTCTATTTTGTAAATTATGTAGTTATATTTTTATGAGTTTTAATACATAGCTTAAAAAGATCGAGAATTCATTTAAGTAAAATTAATTTTATTTCCTAATCTGTTTTTTGTGATGCGCAATACTAATTGCATTAAGAAAATCAGAAAAAAAAATCAATTATGAATAAATCATAAAAGAATATATGGTAATTATGGAAATAAAATCATTAATAAATTATCACAATATTCATTACATAATCATTGAAAATATATAAAAAGAAGGCTAATGTTGTTCATACATTTAATTTATATAAGATGTTGGGTTAATATAAAAGTTTCTTGTGTCAGTATGACTATCCATACAAGAGTGGTGCCTAAGCTACTTATTTACCTTTCAAAATATTTTTCAACCTGAAGAGCCAAAATATTTTTTTAGTATCATTCTTTTTTATTAACACAACATTTTTTAGTACCATTCTATTTTGGAAGTCTAATTTATAATTTTTAGTGTTGAGAGAAATGTTTCTTGCTATACCTATTTAGTCCGTATTTTAGAACCCTCTTTATTAAACGAAATAAGTTAAAATTACACTTAAGGAAATAATTTATTGTATTTTCAATGAAATTGCTAATATTATTTGCTTAAATGAACATCATAGCTTAGGAATGATATTTTGTTGTTTTCATTCATGGGATCAAATAAATTATACAATTGTTTACCATTTAGTAAATAATTTAAGAGTCTGGCTACTATGTTCTTATTTGTGCACATTTAGTTCATGGTCTTTGGTTCTAAACCCAACTTGTAAAATATTTATTGCTTTAACAATTAAAATGAAATTAAATGTAGTCTCGTTATAACTCAAAGTGGAGGTGGAGATTGTACATATTAACCGGATGTGTTGTGGTAAAAAATAATAGTGAAGATCGGCTCAATTCAAACATATGTAATGGGGCCTAACCTTTGGACGACAGAGGGTTCCGTTTTTTTTTTTGTTTTTGTTTTTGTGTGTGTGTAAACTACGATCCATCACAAAGATATTCCAATGGGTAATAGGTAATGGGCTATCTATTTCATACTGGTTTGACAAATGAGGATGTAAAAAAATAATTTAATTGTAAGAATTAAAGATACTTGTAAAGAGAAATAAGGAAACATATCACTTAAAGAAATAAGAAAATAATTTAATTGCAAGAATTGAAGATATATAGTTGTAAAGAGAAATAAGGAAACAGATCGCTAGAGATTTATTCAAATTTAATGTGATAACTGATAAACCATATAGCAATCTGTGTGGCAAGTATATTTTTAACTAAATTTAGACTTCTACACATAAAATAGATATATTTAATTAAAATAAGACAAATTATGTGAATGGAGGGTTAATATTCAATTCGAAAATTCATCTTTCAATCTCAGTCGTTGACGGATTAGGATAATTACGTGCATAATATAAGATTGAAGATAATATTTAGAAGAGTGAGACTATGATACTAGCACGGATTAAATTATTAAATATTAGTTATAATACATGTGATTGAATGAATTGGAGAGCTTCTGTACTATATATAGTCCAATCCATCTAATCACATGTTGATCTTTTGTATAATGTTAAAAAAGAAACGAAAAAGTAAACACTGTAGTATTACTTATATTCTAAATTATGAGAAGGGATCAAGTCACAATAATTTTTGAGTTACAATAAGCTAGTATAATTATTTTTTACATTTTCAAAGTCCAAATTATCGATCCAAACCGTTAGATGTGATCTTCATATATAATAAAATGTGCTTCCATATCAAATTTTTCAATTTTTAGAATTTTTTACTATTTATTAAGATAGATACAAAATTCAATGGCCTGAATTTGATTAGTTTTTGTACCAATTTTAATAAATAGTAAAAAAAATTCAAAAAATATAAAATTTGGTCTCCAAGCACATTTTATTGTGAAGATCACATCTAACGGTTTGGATCAACGATTTGAACTTTGAAAATGTAAAAAAATAGTTGTAATAACTTGTTGTAACTCAAAAATTGTTGCAACTTGATCCCTCCTCCTAAATTATACATTTTTTTTTATCACAATTGAGCTTACCGATTGAACATAAACTTATATTTCTTTCTTTTTTCTGACTGGACTAAAGTAAAAAAAAAAAAAAAAAAGTGAACTATGTAATACTTTTATTATCCAACCAATTCACCTGATTTGATTCTATAATCAAGTGACTGACTCTAATTTTAATTTTTCCTTCTATAATTTTTTGACAAAGCAATGTGCGTAATGCTAGAAAATAAACTTTTAAGGAGGAGGGTTCCAATACCTCATGTTTTTCATATCTCATCATACATCATATTTTATATCTTCATTTTTCAAATCTAAACTATCGATCCGAACCGCTCAATATGATATTCATACTAAAATATACTTGTGGATGAAATTTTATAATTTTTGAAGATTTTTACTATTTTTTAAGATAGATACAAAATTATTGTTTCTAGACCATTAAAAAAAAGAGTGATTTTCATAAATATTTTGATTGCATGCTTGCTCGTAATTGACTAATTGTTGACGATATATTAGCAATAATACTGATATATATTAATTAACTGATAATGCCATCTCTTTTTATATTTATAAATCGTTTAATTTAATTATTGCTAGTAATTAATCAGTCCTGTTTTTATTTTATCTCTAAAGACAATTTAACCTTAGTCAGACGTCTCTGTTTTCTTGAAAATCTACATGATAAACACTAACTTTGATTCCTCATACTATAGGCACACCTGCATTATATCAAAAATGACAAAAAAGAAAAAAAAATGAGAAATGTTCCTGTACTCCGAGCCACTAAATCCGAGCCCGTCCCCGAACTGGTTTAACTGGATTTAACCGTCCGCTAATAACGGTAATTTATTAATTTACCATTAATTAATAAATTGTTGTTTTAACGCATTGCAGTTTTAATTTGATTGTTTTAAACGTTAGCTTTGCATGCTTTTGTACTGTGTTTTAACTTCGTGGACAGTTTGTTAGAAACGGTTGTAATCACCAATCCCCGAATTAGTCCCCCAGATTGTTAACAGTCATGTAATCATTAATTAACTACTTACTTGAATGTACTTTAAAGTACTTTAAAGTACAATTTAAACCCAGTTAGCTTAGGGACGCGATGGGGGATTGGTTCTAATTTTAATTATGCAAATTAACAGCTTTTGATATTTAATAACTAAAAATACAGTCTCCATTTGAACAAGTAATCCATTAAATGAAGATTTTTCAATGTTTGTAAACACATGTTTATATGCTTTAAAATGTGTTTGAAGAATAAGCTTTAAAATGTGTTTGTAAACACAGGTTTATATGTTTGTAACACAGATTTTTTAATTTTTGTAAACACAGGTTTATATGTCTGTAATAAATTTTTCAATGTTTGTAAATACAGGTTTATATGTTTGTAACAAATTTTTCAATGTTTGTAAACACAGGTTTATATGCTTTAAAATGTGTTTGTAAATGTACAAATTTTCATTGCTTTGTTTATGTTGTTTTCTTACCAGTATATATTGGTTTACTTGCTTTACACACAGGTTTATATGTTTTAAAATGTGTTTGTAAACACATGTTTATATGTTTGTAAATACATATTTTTCAATGTTTGTAAACACAGGTTTATATATTTTAAAATGTGTTTGTAAACACAGGTTTATATGCACAAATTTTCAATGCTTTGTTTATGTTGTTTGCTTGCCAGTACATATTGGTTTACATGCTTTACATGTTCACATGTACTGTTTCTGGCACATTTTGCACAAATAAAGAAAATTTGTATTGGGGGACGCTCTCGGGGATTAGTACAAATTTAGAGGTGTAAATTTCGTGCTCGGGGACGCGCTTGGGGATTGATTCCAGTTTAGATCTGTAAATTTTTGCTCAGGGACGAATTCGGGGATTCGTTTTTATTTTTAAAAATGAAAATTTAACTCATTTACAATGAAAGTTAAACACTTGAACGCAGATTAAACGCTTTCCTTTATATGTTTAAATTATACGATTGTTTCGCTGCATTTGGCGGTGCTTTTGTTAAATTTGTTTAACAGAGCGTTTTTCTCTTCATGCAGCGAAATTCTATACAATAAAGAAAGATTGGTACTGTTATTGCGCTGTATGAAGTAAAACCTGATCTTTTTGTCGCCGATATTCTAGAAGGTTGGGGGACGCGTACGGGTACTTTGTTTGAGGTACAATTATCAGCTTCCAAAAAATATATATATATTATCATAATATTCTGATCACTTAAAACCCCTTGATATCAAAATAGTTGATTCGTTGAGGTTTACATTTTGGGTGATTACCATATTAGCACCTCAAATGCATGATCCCAATACAATTAGTACTGTAGTTCAGTTTTAGAAATTGTGTTGATATTCACTAATTATCACATCACATTAATGACATATTAACTTTCGCATGATCAGAGATTTGTATATTTATAGCAACCAAGTTCTTGAATACATGGAAGTCAAAAATTTAAACCATAAAAGAGCATCATCCGAATATCAAGTCACAATGTTTTATTGTATAGTAAATAATTGCACAAGACAATTTGCTTTGAGCATTTAGATATTGGATGAAACTCAAGGTATTGTCCATTAGTCACACATGGGAAAAAAAGGAGCCATTAATTTGTGCTCGTATTGTCCACGACGACTATAGATGGACCGTTATTTGTGTTCATATTGTCATTTAATGAACTTATTTTTCCTTGTTGAATCTGGTTTGGGGAATCTATAGGGGTGCAAACATATCGGATACGGATCGGATAATGGTAAAATCATATCCATATCTGGATACGGATCGAATATTAACCAGATACGGATACGGATATTCATTTTTTATAATAGTGAATAACATAATTTTTTTCATAATTCATATTAAATTATATAATATATATCTACTATTCGGATACGGATAATTAAAATTCAAAACCATATCCGTATCCGTATCCGCACAGATATTCGGATATCGGATATCCGTATTAAATTTTCGGATACGAAGTCGGATAATATCCAACCCGTTTGCACCCCTAGGAATCTATATTCTATTAGATTTGTCATTGTAGGTGATTATTTTAGGACATAAGTCTCGTCTCTTTCAATTTTTTAATTTAATAATTTGTCAAATTTTTATTACAATTATTTTTGCATAAGAATGGAGATGAAGTCACCAACCATTTAATTTTTTTTTAAATAGTTGGATTTTGAAACAGTAATTAACATTCCGTACAAAAAACATTATATTTGTTACTAGAGTAAAAGATTAATTCTTACTTAATACTAGACATATATTTACCACGATCAATTAATTGATGTTTCAAGTAGTTTAATAATACGGTCAGAGAAGAATGATCTAACTTGAAATACCATAACATTCAAAAGAAAAATGAAGAAAGCTAAAAATTTATCTAATTAATTCATGTAAAACATGCTTGATATAACTATTATTGGTGATAAGGAGGCCCCCAAGCACAAAAAATAAATTAATAATAAAGATAATTACATATGAAAAAGGTGCTAAATTAAGTGGGCTTTTTTTGTTTGTTTGACAATTAATAATAATGTTTTTTCTTTTTCTTTTTTCCTTTTGCAACTACAAAAAGTCCAATATCCTCTTTTCAAAATATAAAAATGAAATTAAAGACTCCAAAATTGGGTTGGGGGTATTAAGATAATATGTTTACTTATAACACTCTTTGTCCCTCTATATTAGGGGGCAATGATACCCTTTTAATCATTTACCGAATCTGTACAGTATTCGATAAGGTGTATATGGCTAATTTTTTTTATTAGTTTATTGTGTATGAATATGGGTAATTTTTTTTTATTATCTAATTAGATAAGAGCATGGGGTAATTCATAATTTGGCTGCCCTCTCTCCTTGAAATATAATGTAGACCATGCCCATCTAACACCAATTATTTATTCACATGTAAACTGAGAATTAACCTAACTAATTGATTGGAAGGAGACTGGCTTTTTTTTTACTGTATACCACTGCCATGTTTTTCTCTCTCCTTCTTATGGCTATTTTCTTTTTCGAATTCCCTTGCAGCGCCTAACGGACCTGCTAAATTTCTCCGATCCGAAATTTTTTTGAATTTGATCAGGCGCGAATCTAATAGCACATCGGACGGATCATGATTTGGCAGTATATAGGCTGAAGTTCTTATGGCAACGTATATAGGCTGCCAAAACATCAAAAAGTCAAAAAGAAATATCATCATCAGCATGTCAGAAATTTAGCAACAAATCACAACAAACTAAATGCATTTACTTATTCAAAAGTTTAGAACTTTTCAGTTACATTATTTTGGGTACATCGATCAATTGAAAATACATGGGCCTACGGTCTTATAGGACCAAAATAAGAATGGAAAATTGAAATAGCATGACTTGAAATCTGTCCACCTCTTTGATCTAAGTGCATATTTGTACTTGTATTCGTGAATTATCTGCTCTGTATATGTATTTATTTAAGGTGAATTTGATTTTTAGTTTTGATATCCATAGCCGTATCTATATTCACATCCGCTCTATAAAAGACATACACAAATTTGATATTAGTATTATCCGCTCAGAATTCGCTGTTTACCCCCTTGCAATACATATGAATATAGGCTAGATCTTTATTTCTTCCTCAAAATATTCGAACCCATCTAGAAAAATATAATTCAGCCGGAATATTTTCCCCATATAATAATGTTGGAGCATAAATAATGTTATAATTGTAAGTTGGACTGTGTTATGCAAGATTATTTCAAGAATATTAGTATTGCATAATTGATAATGCCATCTTTTCTTTTTTCTTATTTTTGTTTAGTGCTGAATCTAATTATTGCTAGTAACAAGTAATGTTTTTAACTTTTTTATTCAAAACGTCTCTGCTTAATTTCTTGAAAATCTACATAAACACAATTTTTTATTCCTCATATATAGTATGAGCGCACCTCCATTGCCAAAAATGAACAGAAGGAAAAAAAAAATATTATCATAATATTCTGATCACTTAAAACCCCTTGATATAAAAATAGTTGAGTCGTTGAGGTGTACATTTTTGGGTGATTACCATATTAGCACCTCAAATGCATGATCAAAACACAATTAGTACTGTTATTCAGTTTTACAAATTGTGTTGATATTCAATAATTATCACCTCACATGTATGACATATCAACTTTTGAATGATCAGATATTTATATATTTATAGCAACTAAGTTATTGAATATATTGAAGCAAAAAAAAAAATTAAACCATAAAAGAGCATCATCCGAATATCAAGTCACAATGTTTCATTGTAGTAAATAATTACATAAGACAATTAATTTGCTTAATTTGTGCATTTAGATATTGGATGAAATTGAAGATATTGTCCATTAGGCTAAAATTGAAACAAAAATGGATTAATTATGAGACTGTATTTTGTTTTGTTTATGGGACTTGAGATTACAGCTTATGCTATAAAAAATAAGCATATAATAAAAAAAAAATTAAAATAATATCTAATTGAAAGTATAGAAGAGCTGGGTTGACAATATTCATAGTCAAAATCTGATATGTGATTAAATACCCTTGTGATTGTGAATAGAGTTTCTTGGCTTATAATCTATGAATCTTGCATGTGTGTTATTGGCGAAGCCATTGAGAACTTCGGTTTGGTCATGAATCGAAAATAATGCTAACAGTGCTGAATTTGGGCTGGATGGGCCTAAATATGATTATGGAGAAATTAAAATAAAAAGGCCCATAGCTGGAATACTATGAGACCGATGGAGAGTGTCTAGCTTGGCTGAGACGTCTCTATTGGCGCGAATAGACAAGACGGTTACGAAGGAGGGACCACCTCATATTTAGTTGCCATCTCACCATTGACTTGCAACTGGAGGACGCAGTAAGGCAGTAAGTTAAATAGGAATGGAGCGCTGAGAAGAGTATAGACTGGAGAGGAGCTGGAAAAATAAAGTTGCATTTAGCCACTTAACTACAGGTTGGATTGTCATTATTGGTGGAACTTCCATCTACTAGACTACTATAGGTTGGATTGTCATTATTGGTGTTTATTTCGGGACATCTTATTCTACTTTTTTTAATTTAACAATTGGGGGTCAAGTATTTACAAAAAAAGAATGACATACTCCGTAGCATAAATCTATTAGTTATTTATTTTTCACAAAAATCTTATTTGAAAGTTTTTCTAGATTAATCGTTTGAAATTATGCTACTTTTCCCCCAATAATTTAGTGATTTTAATTTCATCATACTAGCATTACAAATTAAAATTGCTTATTTTCGTGTAGAAGATTTATATTTTACCATTATTTCATAAATGGCAGCCTAACCCATACGTAATGATAAAAATAAACTCATTAGTAAAAAAAAAAAATTAACTATTCTTCTAATTGTGAACTTATTAATTGATTATATTAACACTATATATCAACTTCGTGCTCTCAGCTAAGAGCCCAATTAAACAAGCTTTTGTATTAAAAAAAATCATAATATATTTTTCACTTCCGAATTATAAATTATCACTTTCAACTATATTTATAAAAACAGAGGAGCTGAGAGCATCATATTGTCCTGGCTTTTTTTTTTTTTTTTTTTTTAAACTAGGCACCTCCGGTAGTTCACACATATATACTGTCAAGTTTATTAGAATGGTTCAAGTATTCATTTGATATATATTATTATGTTGTCAAATAGTAACTTAAAAATAATTGAGAAATTTAGACAAGCCTGGCTAATATTTATGCTAAGTATGCGTTGATTGCACCCGGTTTATTTTCTTGTGATCTCAAGCTCCAAATTACACAATATTCTTATTTAATAAAATAATTCTGACTCTACAAGAAAATAGCTCTCAAACTGAAATTATAGAGTGGATTAGAATAATTATTAATTGAATAGACCCTTGTAATAAGATCCAATTATTATATATATATGATCAATCATTTGGTTCATCATGCATTAACTTAAACATTATACCATATGACAATCAATAAAGGTGGAAAGATATTAACAACTCCTGCACATTTAATTGATTTGTACGCTGCATCAAGTCAAACCAGCATTATTAATATTTTTGTCCACTCCTCACGGACCGAAATTTTTAAATATATCATAATCCAAAAAAAGATAAACCAAAACAACACAATTTTCTGAAAATTTTAAAAATAGCATGGCCGCATCTAAGAAAAGCGGGCACTATATGGCGAGCCGCATCTAGGCAAAGCGGGCCAGAATTTTGGACCGCATCTAGGCCCAACGGCATATATAGGCTTTAGTTGTCTTAATAATTAATGTTGTCTGTGCAATTATGTCTCTACTCTATATATTGAATATTGCAAAATAAATCTAAGTTGTATAATTGTCTTAATGGATCCATTGAGGTAATTATTAATTAGGAAGTAGATTTTTGCTTGTTTAGACTGATGTTCTTCTTGTTCCTTTCTTTTATGAGATAATTTCATATTTGCACAATTATTCCTCTACTTATCTTCATACTCATATAGTATTAATTTTGTAACAATAACAAGCCAAAACTTTTATCTTTTATATAAATTGTATGTTATTCGAACTCGGACCTATCAATTTATTTGAACCCGGACCTGATTTCTGCCTACCCCTGACTCAAATCCTGACTTTGCCACTTGAAGGAACTCTTGAGTGAAGTTGGTACTACGCATAGCGTGGATTGGCCTATACTATGGATCAACATTGTTGCTTTGAAAGTTCAAATACTCGATTTAAACCATTCAACATGATGTACATATGAAAATATATTTACATACTGCATTTCATATTTTTTTTAGTATTTTTATACTAATTTTTTTTACCAAGTAGAAAATTATTATTTTTGAATGGTCTGAAAATTCTAAATCAAGTGATTTTCTTCCTATCTAAAAAATAGTAAAATAAAAATATAAAAAAGGTAAAACTTGATTTACAAGTACATTTTCATACACAAATTATATTGAATAGTTCAGATTGATTGTTTCAAATTTAAAAATATAGTTTATATAGATATTAATCCAAAGTACAGACCAATCCTTACTATGTATACTGCATAGTATTGTATATAACCTCACTCGGAACTCTTTAGTCAACGAATCAAATTATGTTAATCGATCAATAAAAAGCTAATGCTCCTTAATCAAACAAATGTGGTTTAACAGAAAAATTTCAAAGAACCACAGGACGAAGCAAAACACAGATCAAGATCTGATCTGAGATTTACTATTATTGCGCCACTTCTAGGTATCATGTTGCCACGTAAAAAGAAAATTATATATGAAAGTGTGCAGATCTCTTTACTTACACCCTGTGTTCGGATGGAGAGTAAGGAAGGAGAGGTGAAGAATGGAATGGAATGGAATGGAATAGAAAGGAAGATGAACATATTTAACTTAATTATTCGTGTTTGGATGACTAATGAGGAAAAATAAATTTTATCATTTTCGTTTTATTTCTTGTTTGGTTGATTAAAATTTAGAAGGTTAATGAGAAATTTGATGGTTGTTGTATAATTGTAACAAAAAAATTATATGAGAACTATATAAATAAGATATAAGATTGGACATTTGTGTTATTTTTTCTAAATATATTTGCAACAAAATTTTCTTCCATCCGTTACACTCCAAATTGAGAGGGAAACCGATTATTATATCGATTACAATGATACAAGGTTAAGAGGAGAGTTCAAATGCCTCCATCATGCCTTCATTTTTAAAAACTTAAATAACTCAAAGTTTAAAACTTAAATATCAAAATAAAACCGTTAGATGTGATCTATGTTATTTTCTCTATGTGTCCATAAAAAATTATCACATTTTGATTTTGCTTTTATGTAAATCAATAAGTTAAAAAATCAACGTCTAAAAATTATCCAATGATACAAAGTTGAAATGTCATAATTTTTTACACGTGCATAGATAAAATGATGTAGTTCATATCCAACAGTTTTATTTTGAATTTTAAGATTTAAATTTTGAGTTATTAAAGTTTTTAAAAATGGAGGCATGATGGATGCATTTGAATCCTCTAAGGTTAAACATTTCATCTCATGTATCATTCATCTCTGACATAATTTTATCAACCAAACACAATTCGACGAAATTTTTTTTTTTTTTTCTTTCCATTCCTTCCCTTCCTCTACTCTCCATCCAAAGGAGGTGTTAGTCAAATTGATTCGCAATTTTTATCGTATCAACTATTAAATAGGCTTAATTATAACATTATAAAATTACTTCTCTAAATTATTAGATATATTTTAAATAGTTAAGCCTATAAGTACTAAATAAATCAAAACTAAATAGGGTTTAGAAAATTCAAGCATTCCACAGTCGTAATTATAGAAAGCCGAAGTGCACCCCTGACTAGGGTGGCAACGAATCAAACCGAATCGAACTTATCCTAGTTTGAGTTTGAGTTTGAATAAGATTCGAACTGAACTAGTTTGATTTGTTTCTAATCAAACTAATTTCAAATCAAATTAATTACGAACTACACATTTTTCGAATCGAAGTCAATCGAATTACAAACTACAAATATTTTTGGTAGCCCTAGTTATACCGGTAGTTTATGCATTAGTTTTCTTCTCGCGGGACAAAATTCACAGGGTTTCCTTTTACCTTTCACGAATTAACACTAATGGATTATGGACTAGTTCAAGATTTCATTACCTTTTACGTTGCTGGATTGATTAAAATCTCGGCATGGACCTAGTCAAATGGAACTTATTCCATTGTTAATTTGTTACGCTGCTGAAATATTTTTCTATTATAAGTTACCATTATATTAACTATTTTGAGTTGTGATATAAGTTTGTTTCTTGCATTATTAAAATTAATGGTTGAATCCATTAGTTGTATTATTTGAGATTCAAATCTAAATAGTCCGCAAATCAATTTCGAACAAATTATACCCAATTTGAGTTTGATTTGAATAAGATTCGAACCGAACTGGGTTTGATTTGTTTCAAAACGAACTAATTTTGAATCGAACTAAACTCAAATCAAACTCAAATCGAATCACGAACAACAATTTTTTTTGCCACCCCTACCCCTGACCAAAAGGAATTCACATTTAGTGAAGTAACTCAACTTTTGTATTTTAAATTGGGACCTTCCGATTCAAATCCGTGACAATCCATCTGAAGTGGAGCGCACACATCTCGAGCAATGAATCTGAATTTTGAGACGTTCTCGAGCGTCGGATTCAAATCAGACGGCCGCGATCCAAAACCCAAAAGTTGAGTTACTTTAGGGGATCAGGAGCCCACTAAAAGTATTATTTTTTAAAGATAAAAATATAGATTTTATAATATTTATCTAATTCTAATAATAAATAATATAATATTTTTATAGTGTATATATTAAATTATGAGGAGGGTTCACGTCATGGAACATCACGTCATGTCATGTTAGTGTTGTAAAAAATAGTTTTAACGGCCGTTTAATCGTTAACGGCAGCCAAACTGTTACAGATACACTTAACAGATGTCTGTTTGCGGATGAAAATGATTAATTGGCTATTTTTTCCGATTAATCGGCCATTTTATCGTTTAATCGTTAGTTTATTCCCGTTTATTCCTGTTTATTCTAATTTATTCCAATGAATATTTATTTTTTACATTGATTATTTTTTCCTTGATATGGTGTGATAATAAGTTTTATAAATTATTTATTGTAGCTTTATTTATGCTTGGACATACATTCAATATTTTTTATATATGTTTTTGCTTCTTACTTACTTTGAAATTGATTAATTCATCTATTATTTGTATACCATATATTTTTCCTACTACTTACTGATGTAATTTTTTCAATTAGTACGACATATACATTTATAAAACTAAGTTGTTATCATAAACTAAATTTAGTGATTTTATTTTGAAATGTTTCATTTCTTTTAAATAATATATTATCAGTATTTGAAAAGGTTAAATTTTTGAATTTTTTTATTAAATAAATGTGTTACTTACACATGTAAAATGCTTATGTATAAAAAATAAATAAAAGTAGTGTCATGTTATAATATTGGAACCAAGTTAAATTAAATTTAGTTAATCAATTTAATGAGTTAAATATTTTATTTAATAAATTATGATATATATAAACATAAATTTAAGAAAAACATTAAATTGTCTGCATAATTCCAATTAATCGGTCGCATACCGATTAATCGCTTGGCGGTACTCCGTCCGTCCGACAACCGCATACCATTATTTACAAAAACTATGTCATGTGTGTCGATTACGTGACGTGACTGCATTTGAGCAAAAATTACATATCACGTCACGTCACATGGTCACGTCACGGTATGAAACATAGAGTATCCAACTCTTTTGGTACACATAAAATAGCATATTTCTCTTTTAGTGTAGGTTCAGTGATACTGATTTTTATTTTCTCTAGTTTAGTCTAATGAAATTTGTAGTTTGAATTTTTAAAGTAATGTCAGATGTCCAACGGTTTTTTCTAAATAAAAAAATTGCAACATTATTTACTTATTTTATAGTTTTTAAATTTTTTCATATTTTCTATATTTTTTTTTCTGTATTTTCAACAATTTAAATTAAAATATAAAAAAAATTGACGTGACTAACTTACGTCACGTATAGTCACAGCATGATTACACGTGACGTGACCGTTCGCTATCATTTTAATCACGTCATGTAAAAAAAAAAAAAAATTATCACATCACGTTAACAAATCACGACATATTTATCACATCAACGTTAAGGCATGGCTAATATCTTGCATTCACCAAGGCACTCAATAATTCCATATCTCTATTCGGAAATGTCACGTGAAGAAATCACGACGAATTGAGCCTGATAACTTGCATTCACCAAGGCACTCAATTATTCCATATTCTGATTTTGGGCCCCACGCTGGATTAGAGGAGCATTAATTTAACACTGAGATTTTTACTTAAATGAAGGCATGATTAGAGATTTGATTCGTTTTCCAATTCGGATCCAGCTAGCGTTCTATCTTTGGATACATCCGGATCAAATAACTCAGGAGGCAGGAGCCAGGAGCCCCTTCTCCTCTGAAGCGTCCGATCAGTATCCGACCAATCTAGTTCAAATTAAAATTCGCAGGATTCTTTATATTCGTGTGGAATCGGACGGTGACGGATCCGAATTCGCTCTCCTCTCCTTCCCAAGGCCCAAGTTGCTAATTGGATCCGTTAATAAAAAACCTCAACCCTGAGACTCCGGATAATCTAACTACTCTCTCTCCGTCGCCACCGTTCTCATCTCTCTTGCCTTGGCAAAATCGTATCGTAACTGAAGCAAGTATTCTCTCAAAATTCCCATTCCTCCTACTGTTCCGCATATTTTTAGCGATCGTAGCTTTTTCTTGTTTTGAACTGGAGTTTAAATCATTTTTTTGAAATATTTTCTTTCAGCTAGAGGTTGAACAAAAGATTAAAGGAGTTAGGGAGAGTTGACTCTCAAATAGGTAATCTGATTTCGCATATTTTGTACCTTTTCATTTCAAAAATAGGATTTGGGAATATATAAGTTGGAGGTAGCTTAGGTCAAATAAAGTTTCCGACTGTAAGTTCTGTGCTTTGTTATCCTTTTTAATAGTTGGGGCCTTGGGGGTAATTTTTTATTAAAAATTATTTTTCTGACCATTTCAGACAAAATAAAAAAATGTTGCCAACGATGAATGCCTCCATTTCGATCTCTTCAAACTCTTCTCCATTCTTGGCCCCTGCTAGCGTCTCCACACGGTATTATGTTTAATTTTTTTAATTGCTTTCTTTTAGAAATGAATCTCAGGTCAGTGTTTTATATAAGTTTTCATTCACTGTAGTAAGTTGAGCTCTGATCATTCAAGGCGAAGCGTCGGAATTTGCAAATGTGTCAGCAGTCCTTCAGCTGAACAAACAGGCATTTATTTATTTATTTTGAATTTTAAACTTGAATTTTGTAGAAGATAAGGGCATTTGGTTGCTATTTTTTTTTCTCAAATCAGAGTAAGGAAAAGGCTTTTATTTTCATACAGACAAATAAATTTGCTTCATTCTGGTAGTAACTATTATGACAATTGTAAAAAAAATAAAGAGATCTTTCTGTATCCACATATTCAAAATGGTTCGCATCAAGTGAAAACATGCCAACTCACATGTATGCAATGGTCTGACAAGTGAAAGCAAAGTTTATGTAATCAGCTATTGTAATTGTAATTTTTAGTTTAAATTAGCATTTAGTCCCTTGATCAACACTTTTTTAATCCCATGATGTATGAATAGTTTTGATTTATTTGGTACAATACATCTACTCTATCTTATTTCGAAGCTTACAAGACGAAAGTATCTCGAAATGCAAATATGGGCAAGCTCCAGGCTGGCTACTTATTTCCTGAGGTTTGCATTTGGGAAGCCCTGTGTTCTCTTGCTCATGTACATGTATTTTTTAAATTTTCTTTTCACTAATTTATTTTCTTCTTGTGTGGAATTAGATTGCAAGAAGAAGAACTGCGCATCTTTCGAAATATCCTGATGCCCAAGTGATTAGCCTCGGGATTGGTGACACCACTGAGCCTATTCCTGATGTTATAACAAATGCTATGGCTGAGGTGATAATTGTTTGTAACTAGAAACTTTGCTCATGTTGCACGTTTTTGTTTATATAATTATTGTGTTGTATGCAGAGAGCACGTGAATTGTCAACAGTAGAGGGTTACAGTGGTTATGGTGCCGAACAAGGTGAAAAGGTATATATATACTTCTTTTTTTAATCATAAATTGGTTTGCAAAATAGTTTGAGAGTACATCTTTGATTGATTGTTGATTTGTTGTTTGTATAGAAATTGAGATCGGCAATTGCCTCGACCTATTATAAGGGCCTTGGAATCAACGACTCTGATATATTTGTCTCTGATGGTGCAAAATGTGACATATCTAGACTTCAGGTTACTGTCTGTTATTCTCTTACTTATCTTCAATGCTAATTTTCTTTCACTAGAAAAAAAGTAAAGAAAAGTCAAGCCAAACCAAACCAAGCCGCCAAGCTAAGATATATTATTTATTTACTTATTCTTGGTTTTCTTTTTTGAAGGTTCTTTTTGGGTCTGGTGTGAAGATAGCAGTGCAAGATCCATCATATCCTGTAAGATTTCTCTTAAAACATGTTATACTTCATTTAATGTTTACCTGATATGTGGAATCATATGGCTGAAGCTTAAGATGAATAATGAAATATGATTTAGAATAGGGCGTACAGAATAGAAATTAATGGATTTTATCTCCCTTCTTTGTCTTATACCCTTTTGGTAACTTAATTATATTACTTTTAATACAGCTTGTTGAGTTGATCTTTATTACGGTTAAGCTGATCTTTATTTTTTACTCCATTTTTATCTTGCATGTTTACATTTTGTTTGCAATTGAGGCTTCACACACAATTCAGGCTATTGGTAGCATGACAACAACATTTTTTTTACCTGCATGCTTTTTATATTATTCTCATTTTCAGGCTTATGTGGATTCAAGTGTTATCATGGGCCAAACGGGCCTGTATGATAACCAAAGATACACAAACATCGAATACATGCGATGTGACCCGCAAAACGGCTTCTTCCCTGATTTGTCGTCGATCTCAAATGCCGATGTGATATTCTTCTGCTCACCTAACAATCCAACGGGCTCGGTTGCATCAAGGGAACAACTTACACAGCTTGTGCAATATGCCAAAAAAAAAGGATCAATTATAGTTTATGACTCAGCCTATGCCATGTATATCTCTGATGATAACCCGAAATCCATATATGAAATTGATGGAGCAAGGGAGGTCAGATTTGATTATTCCTTTTGATGCTATGCACTTTTATTTGTTTAGAGTGAGGCTATGGTACTATGCATAGCTCAAATTGGTCCGTACTATAGATCAATATTTTCATTTTCCAAGTCCAAATAGTTGATCTGAACTGTTCAACTTCATTTCCATATGAAAATGTACCAATAGATCAAATTATACATTTTTTAGAATTTATTTACTATTTTTTTAAGATAGGTAGAAGATCCCTACTTTTCAATGGTTTAGAATTTTTAGATCAAGTGATTTTTTTACCTATCTAAAAAAATAGTAATAAAGTTCTGAAAAATGTAAAATTTGATCTACAAGTACATTTTTATATGAAGATCACGTTGAATGGTGCAGATCAATTGTTTGTACTTTAAAAATGTATATATTGATCCATAGTACAAACCATTATGTGCTATGCATAGTACTATAGCCTCATTCTTTGTTCTTATTTAAATTATTACATCAGCCATCTTTTTATTAATGCAATTTGTTAATTGTTAGTTCACAAGATTGCATTACTTTTACTCAGGTTGCAATAGAAACGTCGTCTTTCTCGAAATATGCTGGTTTTACTGGCGTGCGACTTGGCTGGACAGTGGTGCCAAAGGAACTTCTCTTCTCTGATGGGTTCCCAGTGGCCAAGGATTTCAACCGCATTGTATCTACTTGCTTCAATGGTGCATCCAACATTGCTCAAGCCGGCGGCCTTGCTTGTCTCTCTCCTGAGGGGTTAAAGGTTAGCATGTAGATTTACTGTATGTTTTCATTTAAACCCCAGCATGTAGATTTTTGTTATTTCTATCTTGCAGGGTACACATAGTGTTTATAGGGTTTTATGGGTTTTAGGTGGTAGACATTATATGTTTCTATGTTTTAAACACTACACATGATGTTTTTTGAGGGTTTAGGAGCATGCATGACCCTGCATTTATTGGTTTTTACCAGTTACATGGAGCCATCACTTGGTTTTCTGGAAATACCCAAAGATTTGTCATATTTGCTATAGTAATCAAGCATCCGTTGTGGGCCAAATAATTCTAAAGCATCAAATCACAACTTCATTTTACTTTATGCTCATAGTAGGGGCAAAAATTGTCGATGTATCTCAGAATAATTTACTTTTGCAATTATGAATTCAATTTAATGAAAATTGCAAAATAAATATCAACAACTTTTCAAGTAATGAGCACAGTAATATACTGGATGTAAATTTTGCTGAAGTCTTTTCTTCTTTCATGTGCTCTTGTTAAATTTATCCTGACATTTGAATTTTTCCAGGCAATGCAAAGTACAATCAATTTCTACAAGGAAAACACCCAGATAATCATGGATACGTTCACCAAGCTTGGATTCAATGTTTATGGCGGTAAAAATGCACCTTACGTGTGGGTTCATTTCCCTGGCCGGAGCTCATGGGACGTGTTCGCAGAGATCTTGGAGAAGGCTAATGTGGTCACCACACCAGGTAGTGGGTTTGGACCGGGCGGTGAAGGATTCGTTAGGGTTAGTGCTTTTGGTCATAGGGAGAATGTTCTAGAAGCTTCTAGAAGGATGAGCCAGCTTTACAAGTGATGGGCACCTAAGTGAGCTCTTAGCAGTTGATTGGGTGAATTAATAAATTTTTGGTGGAGCTAGCATGGCATAGTGTGGGTGATTTCTTGAGATAAATTATTTAAGAGGATTAAAATAAGAGATTCTGTTTAGTATCTTTTAGTGACTTTAGGTAAATTAGGATTTGAGCACTTATTCCTAGGAATAACTTTCTATTTATGAAGGATGTGTTCGCTTATTTGAGCTCAAGTAATTGTTTCTAGTTGCTATGCAAGCCACGAAAGTCGACTATCAACTACAACTTGAAGCACAGTAAAAAAAAAGCTTCTTCAAGTTGTATGCATTTTCTATTGCATCATAGCACTAGAGATATTAGCTCAGATAGCATCTCCATTTTGTGTTCTTAATGGAAGAGTCGGGAGACCTACTGGCGGAGGCAATAGGCCATGACCCACCGGTGGGGAGAGTAGTTTTGATCGGAGACTGCGTGTAGATCAGTGGCGCCTTTGCGCTGCATGTCCTCCTCATAGTCTCATACAGTCATACGCTCTCTCCCTTGATTCTTCCCATCCCTTCTCAGTTCTCCCACTATGACCGCATCCTGCGAAAGATGTCGCTGTTCTTCCCATAAAATAACTAAAGAGTTATTTTAGGGTGATTGAACGGACCTTATTCGGACAAAGCCCAAAATCTCGGCCCAGAATTCTTAATTTTAACTTTTATTAGGGCCTGTAACTTCCCAGAGTCCCATTCCATTCGTTCAAGAAATCGAGCGGAGAAGACCAAGACCTGATCTATCAAGGAAACAAATTTCTATTTCTGACACCATAATCGACGGCTGACTGTTCCACGCCGTACGTTGTGCACCGCAAAATGGCGTCGCTGCTCCATCTCCCAGCTGACGATTCCGTGCAGTTACTAGTGACTCATTCTAACATCAAGACATTCTCTGCTGAGATTCGCTTCTCTCTCCAGGTACTAGATCCATGTACCCTACTTCACCATTTTCACTAGTTTCTCTTGATCTATGAAACTCAATTGGATTTCAAATTCGGAATTTAGAGTTTCTGTTAAATGCGTTGTTATACTATATTGCATTTAAATTCACCTGTGATATACTGTAGATCATAAATTACTGTAATACAGGACAATATCAGGGTTTTACTTTAATAAACAACTCAACTCTGGTTTTACCAGTATGTACTATACCAGTCAAGTTGATAAGATAATGCCGGTCATATCGATATCTGCATACATGCACGGTTTGATTTTCATTTACTGGTGAACTGGTCTATTCTATTAGTTATAAAATTGTGTCATTTTTTACCCATGTAGACAACTGTTGAGGCAGTAAAGGATAAACTATGGAAGAAAACTGGCACGGCAATGGATTCCATGCGGCTAGAATTATATGATGATACTGGTTCAAAAATTGATGATTTAAATGAAGATTCAAAACCTCTTGGTTTTTACTCCCCTAACAATGGGTATATGTATATATATTTTTTCAATGAAGATTTTAGACCTCTTGGTTTTTACTCCCCTCACAATTGGCAGTTGTGCATGTGTTTTATTTTCCTGTTCATTTTATTTTTTATTATTCCAATCATTTCTTTTTGGCCAGTACAATACCTTAATTAAACTTGAGTACAGGAAATTTATGAAATAACACCTGTACACCTCTTATTTTGTATAGTTTAGATAGTAGAACCATTCCATTGCCACCAATCCACAGAAATACGACCTCTCTGAGATATATGGTTATATCGTGAAGGTACAAAATTGGACTAATTTGGAAACATTGTGCAATGTGAAAAATTACAAACCTGTTTCCACTCTATCTCCTACATGATTGAAAGGAAGAGTGTTTGGGCATTCTTTTTAAAAAAATATGGTGAAATTTTATGAACTACTAGCATATGAGGTACTTCTGATTTCTTGCAATGATATGTCAAAATATTACTCTTTCTGTTTTCTTTCTGACTTAAATTAAGGCATTTTTTCTGAAAGTATGATAAATCTGAAGGTATCGGCTGCATATAGTGGATCTGGATCCATCGTCGGTGACCTCTGGCGGCTGGTTAGAAGACACTTCTCTTGTAGAAAAGTATACTATATCTGACGAGGCCTATGATAAACTAGATTGTATGTTCTTTCTGTACCTCTAAATTCTTTTGAAATATTTCTTTCGGCACTTTCTTTCCCTACCTCCTATTACAAATAGTTAAATATGTATATATTTAGATGGTCATCTGGTATTCAATGTGGTTTTATATATTTTTCATTATCCTGAAGCAGTGTCTTTAGACCGGTTCCGATCACATGCAAAGTATTGGTACCTACCACCTGGTTTCTATTCCTTATTTTTTTCTCTCTCTTTGTACTGTGTTTATTTGGGATTTTGTAGTTGAACTTCTGTTTAACTCCAGAGCTCAAAAGAAGGAGCTCAATTTTGTACAAAACTGTACCATTTGATAGGGTACAGACATTCTGGTATCACAATATTGGTTCATATTTTATTAGATAAAATTGTATTTTTACGGTTGCATGATACCTACTTGTCTGTTCCTTCCAAACTGGCTTATAAGGATGTGATATTTCTCTCATTTAATGATACAGCAAATTTTAGGAAATTCAAGGAGAAAATAGTCTCTCAGAATCCTACTGCTTCCAGTAAAAAGGTAAATAATAACTTTGGTTAACATAAATGTTATACTTTGGGATATGTTTTATTTCTATATTCATATTCACACACAGCAGATGAACTTTTTGTACCTATAAGCTATATTTTTTATTTTTAATTACTGTTGCAATACCAAGTATCAGCAAAGAGCAGCTACATTTCTGGAAGAAGGTGGTGAATATTTCATAATATTAGAATTTTGTTCTTCAATTGCAGCACTAATAATTATACTTTTGTATGTTTCATTCTTTAATTACTTACATTTTATTATTTAATATATTTACATCAGCTACCAGAAAACTACATGGAGGATCTTTGCGCCAACATCAAGGTCAGCTACCTTCTTTTGTTCATCTTTCTTATTTACCATTGTAATTTATATTCATATGGGTACTGTGCTTATATTTTGAGAATATACCTTTATTGAAATAGGTAGGAGACAGATGCGAGGTGGAACCGGGTGCAAAGAGGGGAGTCGTAAAATTTGTAGGCAAAGCAGAGGCTTTGGGACCTGGATTTTGGGTCGGAATCCAATATGATGAACCATTAGGGAAGCATGATGGCATGTTAGTTGACTTTCACTTTCTCTCTTTATTAGCTTAGTTTACACAGCTTTCACTTAGATTCTAAGCCACTGTAAACTTTTGAAGGGAAATTGCCAAAAAAAATTAAAAAAAAGGAGAGAGAGAGAGTTGACTTCACTCGGCGACTATTGCCATGCTTAAAGAAAAGCAGAGAGAGAGAGAGAGAGAGAGAGAGAGAGAAAGATAATTAACTTCAATTAGGTGAAAAGAGCAGGGAGTTTGTGCAATTATTATAGGAGATTTTATTTCGAAATAATGAATTATCATTTTTTTTTTTAGTTTGTTGGTCTTCAACAAGGAGGGATGATGTAGTAAAAAAATGAGATTTCTGTTCATATGTAGTAAATTATGGTACATTTACCGTATGTATTGGAAGGTAATAGGTATTTTCACTGGGTGGGTTTTATCCAATAGAAGTAAAGACATTTAATGTGTTTAACACTTTTTTAAATATTGTTTAACACTGTTTTTTTAATTTTGTAGGGTAAAAGGTGTACGTTTTTTCCAGTGCCCACCTGCACATGGTGGTATAGTCAGGCCTGATAAAGTCAAGGTGAAAATTGTGGAGCTTACTTTTTTCTCTTTATTACTATTGTCTATTGTTTGTTTGCTCCTTTTGTTAATGCACACGTTTTGTCATTTTCAATTGTTTCTTCCCCTTTTTTTATATCTAGATTGGATACATTTTATGACAATGAGTATTTTTTTTTCTCCATTAATAGGTGGGTGACTTCCCAGAGAGAGACCCTTTTGAAGACGAAGAAATCTAATCACATAAACTGAAAATGATTGCTCAGTCTCTGCATTATTTTTATTTTTATTTTTATTTTTTTGCTTTTCTCCACTATTTAAGTCTTTTAATTTCAGTTTGGTCATTTTGTATGGTCTACTTACTTGTGTTGGATTGAAGCAGTGTTGCAGTTATATAGCGCATATTTTGAACTTTTTTATAACTCTGAATCAGTTCAATTAAAATTTGTACAAGAAAGTAAAATATAGAAGTGTATCAATTTGAAGCGTCGGTTGTCGGCAATATCTTTTTGCGCCGTTGAAGCGTTATCACACGTTTGAACAAATATAATGGTTGAAATAAATATTATTGTATCGACGACAAAGTAAAGTCATATACCGGCAGCCTCTGCCTGGTTTTTCCTCGACAAAGTCAAAGCAGATATTGGGTGAAGTGTGTTCTACCTAAACTCAAACTAAGTCTTCAAAAAATTAATTAAATAATCTTCATGCCATGTTCGTACTAACTTGTAACAAGGATTATTTATAATAGAGATTTTGAACTCGTCATGTATGTTAATAAAGCAAAACAATTTATTAATTCAGGCGGTAGATATCTCAAGGTGCCGACTGCCGAGATTAATTTTTTAATTTTGATATGATGACGAGAACTACGTCTAATTTAATTGATTAATGCATGACAAAATTAATGATATGACCCCATTTCATTAAAACATTAACTAAAGAAAAAAAAAAAAAAAATCTGACGAGGTCGAGGTGGTGTCTAATTAAGCAATGGGACACATGTCAGTTGTCAATATCTTTCTTTTAACAAAAAATTTAAGGTTTTTTTTTTGAGTTGACACTTGACAGTTGTCGCTCTTCTTGGCTCTTAGCAGTTAGCATCTTTTTTTTTTGATTGAAACCCCGTAGGTGAGTTAGCATCTTACTATAATATAGACATTTAAGGATGGGGACTTGGTGACACGGTGTGTGCAATGGAAAAGAGATTTGACACATTGCCAAATCCATTATTTTAAATCTCATTTCATTAGGTAAATTCAAATATATTATGAAAATAGAGGAGGGTTCAATGGGTTAAAATGCATAATATCTTTCATGCCTCATTGTATTTCACATCATCTTATTTTTATTCTCAAAGTTCAAAAAATTAACCCGAACCATTCAGTATGATCTCCGTATTAAAATTTATATGCAAACCAAATTTTACATTTAAAAAAAATATTATTATTATTTTAGATAGATACAAAAATAATTTTTAGATTATCTAAAAAATAATAAAACAATTTTCAAAAAATATAAAATTTGGTGTTCAAGCATATTTTAATATGAAAATTATATTGATCAGTTCGGATCAATTGTTTAGATTTTGAAAATGAAAATAAAAAATATGAAGCATGATAAAACATGAAAGATATAATAAATTTCAACACTTCATTAAAAAAAATCCAAATATATAGTGAATGCCTCATAAAAATAAATCTAAACATATAATGGATGCCCCTATTAGTCACTTGTATGTTGTTTATAGGGGGAATTTCACGTATACCCCTCAAAAACTTCAAAATTACATATTTTTCCCTCTAAAGTTTGAAATTACATATTCCCCCCTCTAAACTTCAAATACTCACAAATTTACCCATTTTATTGTCTTTTATATTAAAACTCATTCTAAATTTATAAAGTACCCATTTTACCCTTTTATTAAAAGCATATAAAGCCCATCAAACTCAAAATTGAATCTGAACAATTTTTCTACCGTCCAAACTACTTTTAAATATGCGTGCGCAAGATCAGCACGAATCTTGATGCGAACACGCACGTATATTGATGTGACGTGCACAGGTCTTAATGCGATGCGCACCAATCAATATTGCCTTAATATCCGTGCATGCTAGATCAACACGAAATTGAAGCACTATGCACAGATCTTAATGCGATGCACACGGATCAAACGGTAGAGGAACCCTTTAGATTTAAATTTGAGTTTGATGGGCTTTATATGGTTTTAATAAAGGGTAAAATGGGTATTTTAAGATTTTAGAATGAGTTTTAATATAAAATACAATAAAATGGGTAAATTTGTGAGTTTTTGAAGTTTAGAGGGGAGAATACGTAATTTCAAACTTTAGAGAGGAAAATACGTAATTTTGAAGTTTTTGAGGGGTATACGTGAAATTCCCCCTTGTTTATAAATTTATGGCAAGTTGCACAATGTTGGGTTAATTAAGAGCCCAATGTGACAAACAAATTGTGTATCTCTTTCCAAAGAATCAATACATACATAAATGTCATTATAATATTTTTGATTCCTTGGTTCAGAACTGGTCTACTTGGACTTTTTCTTATATCTTAGAAAATAAGATAAAGTACTTTAGGAATGAAGAAAACTACTTCTTTTCATTTGTTTAATTGATATTTTTTTTCTAGAAACATAAATTTCGTCTCCCTCTTGTGATCTTAACTTTTCTTTCTCACGTTTTCCCAACTTTCTGTGGCGAAAACAGTATTCCATGTCATATATTATATAAAAACATTTTTTATTGTAATAATAATTTTTATTGTTACTACTGACAACTACTACAACAATGACAAAAACAGTAATAACTACTTTTATCATTATCATCATTATATATTTTAATTATATATCATTGTAATTTGTCTCTATTATTTTTTCAATCTCCATCATTATCATTATTATTATATTTTTTTTAACGACAACAAAGACATCCGCAATAATAAAAAAAACTCCTCAAAAACAAATAATAAAAATATTAATAATAAGAATAAGAATAAGAGTAAACCTAGCATGTACTATGCTCAACAAAAACGCTTAGTGAGCATAACTCTAAAATTGATTGAATTGGCTTCAAACGATGAATCTAAATTGTTGAAATTGATCTACTTCACGAGTAATGTGTGTACATACAAAATTTTCATATTTTTAAATTCATTAAGTACAAAATCAAGCGGTAATAAATGATAAAAAATAAATGCATTAAAATAACTCATAAACCCTTATTTTGTTTTACTGCTTGACTTTGTACTAAATGAATTCAAAAATTTTGCATTACAAATCATTCGTGGAGCACATATATTTCAACGGCTTAAATTTGTCGTTTGAAATCAATCCGATAGATTTTGGAGTTATGCTATTCTAGCCTTACCATTATTAGTATTATGTTATTATTATTATTATTAATATTTTTTATTATCATTGATTTTATTATTTTAAATAAACATTTTCTATATATTTCTACAAAAAAAAATGATAAAACTATATTTAAAAAAAAATTCAGAACAGAAGGAGACAAATATCTCCCTCCAACATCATGTGGCTCCAATAATAGTCACCTATGTATGATAATGATACCACCATTATACATAACCACATCTTGCAATTTAGACTGATAGCTGAGATCTCTTTGGAAGAAGTCCAAACAGCAGTGCTAGAAATTAATGAATTCTTATCCTCTGCCTTAACTCAAAAAAGAATCTTTTGAGTTAATGTATTTGGATCATTCGATCTACTTTAAGATTCATGCGGACTAGATTTACGTCAATGTTAAAGAGTCCCTGAATTATAAGTTGTAAGTCGGATTGTCTCCGTTTAAAATCAAACGGACGAGATGCATTAAACAAAAAAAATTGCTCTTTTGAGTTAATGCATACAATGCGAACTCTGGCAGGAGATAGAGCCTTCTGAGTTCTGACTCCGAAAATTGACTAATTTCATGTCCTTTTTTAGTACTTATTGGTATATAATGTATTGAAAGGACCTTTATTCCCTAATTCAATTTTTTTTCAATGGCACTGCAGACATTCCCTAATGGATTGATAGGTACTTTGCCCAAAAAATAGAATGCCACTTATGCTAGGGTTTACAAGCATATTAGTATATTAAATTGTAATTATAAAATTATCATTAAATTATGTAATTACCAAAGTTATCAATTAATAATGATATCGATAATCAAACAACAATAAAGCCGAATGTGGATCAATTGACTCCCCAATTCATTTTTAAAATTCATGATTTTGCTTTATATTTTACGAAAATACAAAAAAAAAACCACATATAATGTAAATTGACTCTCATATTTTTTTTTTGTTTTGTAAAATTAACCCGTTAACTCTCATAAGTCATAACTTGAAAGTATGTATCCATCTGATCTGTAATCACATAAATAAATATGTATGAGCTGTCAGCAAAAATAGGCGTTGCATCAGTAGAATCAGTACATAGTTGCATAATACAAAGATTTAAAAATATGGTGCATCAGTATATAATCACATAGCTTTCATTTTAAAGAATCATATACACGCATAAATGCCATTAGAATATGTGGGATCATTGGAGAATATTCCATGTTCGGATACGGATCTTTTTTATTTATTTATATTATATAGTTCATAACAAATACCTACCGGTTTTTTCTTCAAAAAAAATATCATACAGTTCATAAATTCCTACCGATTTTGATAATAATTTATCATCCGAATAAAAATAATAATAATAGATATACCAACTCTTTCCTTCTCTAAATACTTGTAAGTCTATAAATTTGATGAAGACTTCGGCGAGGTTGGCTTTGGTACTTCTATAAATTAATTATCATATACTGATGAAGGGTGGATGAAATAAATTTTAAATGAGCGTTAACTATTTATTAATTTAGAATTACATGTTACTTAATTTAATATTGATTATTATTTTATAAGCATAGAGGTTAAAATGGAGAACATTAAATGGAGGTCAAATAAAACAAATTTCAAATTATAATTGAAATGATCAATACAAATTATCAAATTTTGAGAAAATTTGGGGTCAATCAGCTACATTTATCTCTGTCGGAGCCCTAGCCGCTTTGAGAGTCGCCGAAAGAAAAAGCAATTTTTTCTGCCCCCACCCCACCCCACCCCTCCCTCCCTCCCTCCCTCCCTCCCTCTCCTCCATTCCGCTCGGATTCCACCTCCTCCACCTCCACCTCCAATCTCTTCTCTAATCCTCTACTCCGTTTAGCAGGTGTCTACTCGTTGATCTGACTGCTGCTTTCTCATATATCTCGATTCCGAGTTCGACTGAGGGTGCTGTGAATTCGTTCCACTCCCGTAATATCTATTATAGTTATATATGAATAAGGTACGTGTTTTGATGTTTGATGTTAAGATGTTGTCTTCTTCTTTTCTTCCTGCTTCCAAGCTTCTTTTTCTGGTGTTCACACTGGTTGTTCCTGAGAGGTAATTGTTCCGATTCGGTTGATTTAGTTATTGGTTCGGTTTGATTTAGTGCCTTTTCGGCTGCACATCCCTCTGAGCAGGTGATTGTCCCGATTCGGTTGATTTCGTTACCGATCCGGTTTGATTCAGTGCCATCTTAGCTGTGATTCTAGAATAGGCGCACAGACGAAACAATCACAAGGCTTCTAGAATTTCAATCAAGCAAGAATTATCAATTTGTATCCATATGATGCACATATCTCTGTGTGTTTTTTATTTGTTTATAGTTGAATGCTTTCAAAGGCGTTCTTTGTCTAATATTATGTAACAGCTGCTTGTAACTTTTTGAATCAATACAATTGCCTACGGACTTTTCACCAAAAAAAAAAAAAATTATCTCTGTCTAGATTTGTCACTAGACAAATATGATATGGGTAACCATTAAAATTTAAAATATTACCACCTAAACATTATAATAGCTATCATTTTCTCAATAAAAATCAAGGTTCTAAATACTTAACTATAACTACGCAATAATTTTTTCGAACCTCAAAAACTATAGCGTTATTAACTGCTTTGTTTTTTTATCATAGTTCTAAATAGTTAGCTATAGGTGCGCAATAGCTTCGTTATAATTTTTTCGGATCTTAAAAGCTATATCGCTATAAATGTTATTTAGAATCTTGATAAAAATGGATTCAAAGGATGCAGGGATGCTGGAATTTTAAAGAATTTAATTAGAGAGATTAAAAAGTAATTAGAGAGCAATAAAAATTGTAAAAAGGTAAAGTATGACATCTTCTGACATGATATTTATTCAGGGCGAGTCAAAATTTTAGCGCGCAGCCAATTTTTATAATACTTTGAATATTAAATATATTTTTATAATTTTTTGTGTGAAACGTATAGAAATAAAACAATGTATTGCAAACTTTTTTTTAAAGTGAAGCATAATTTTATAATCTTATATATATACTTGTATAATTTTTTCTGAGAAAAACATAAAAATAAATTATATTTTTTAAAATCTTTTGAGTCAGGGACAAATACCCTTTGACTATAAAAAAATAACGTACATAAAAATATTTTACTTTTAGTAGAGAGTAAGTTTCTTTGTTTTGTTTAATATAACACATGCAGCCAGACCCACAACTTATGGATCCAAATTTTGTCTAGTTAGAGATGGATTGGAAATTTATTAACTTAGGGTACAACAATTATATATTATTATTAAATAAGCTTGTTGAATAAGTACCTGAGCAGAACTGGAACATGTTATATATTTATAACAGCTCTTTTGATGGTTAGTACTTTATTGTTAATTTGTGAACATTAATATTTTTGTCTATCATTTTTTTTATTAAGTATAATTTTATAACTACAAAAGATATTTAATATTTGAGTTCAATTTCAATGAGATTTCGTAAAATCTGTAACCATATTGGTAAAATTAGTAGCGCATATAAATTGTGTTCAATTCATGCGTAGCTGCATAAGCCAATTTTTAGCACATGTACACTTGTACCATTTCAATCAACGCAAAATAAAAATAAAAGAGACAAATAAAAACCACAAATTTATTAAATAAAAAGGACATTATAATAAACATATCATGGTGTTTTGCAGGATGGTCCCCTTCTGAAATTTCACTCTCAAACAAGGACAGGACAATAAAACCCATTCAATTGTGTCCAGTTGAATTAATAAAATCCATTCAATTGTGTCCAATTGAATTAATAATTTGTGTGCATAAAACACAAACGATCCCAGTTAGAGTTAGTTATTCCTCTTTGTCTTTGCCCCCCTCACAAATCCAACTCTCTCCGTCTCCCCCCTCACGTGGAAAGCAAAGGCCGAGTCCGAATCCTCTACATTACCTCACCGTTTATGTTTGAATCTTGACCGTTCAATTATAATTCGGGCCAATCCGATCCAACTGTACTTCGGGAGAGTCGCAGTACAATACGAACGGACCGGATTCAAACTCAAACGGTAAGGTACCGTACTAATATGAATTGATAAACGCCTTCCCCAGCTCTTAGCTTTGTTTCTCTCTCTCTCTATACAGAGCTCGTTTCGTTACTACCATTTCTCTCTCTCTCTCTCTAGGGGGATAGAGAGAAACTGGAGAGAGATCAGAAAATCAATCAATAAGAAGAAAGACAAGGGGACGTTTCAATTCGATTCCAGTTTCTTAATCGCTCATTAAATCCAAGTTTTTACCTTTAGATCTGTTTCTCTTAATTGCCCCTCCGTTTCAGTCTCTCTCTTGTTTAGGCAAGTTCTGGAACTAGGGTTTCGGGTGGGGTTGTAGTGCGGTTTACATATTTAAAGAGGGAACGAGATGGAGAGAATGGAAGAGGGTAAAGCGGCTTTTGGCACTTTGAATTGGACCATGGTTCCTGCTATTTTGGCGATTATCCAGTGGTGGGGATTCAATGTCACAGTCATCATCATGAACAAATGGATCTTTCAGGTCTAATTTCCGAACTTGAATTTGATTTTTTTCCCTAGTTGTTCTGCGATTGTTTTTTTTGTTTTTTTTTCAAAAAGAATAATTTTTACATTTTCGTGTGTTTGTGGGAAAGGTTTGACTAGAACAAGGTGTCAGATAGCAGTAATTACCTTTCCATTTTCTCTTCTCTCTCTTTTTTTTTCTATATATATTTTTTTCTTTTCTTGTTTTATTAGACAATGTCATGAAGAGTTAGTTTGGAGTTCGAGATCAAGTTATAAAGCTAAGAAGATAAATAATACAATAGTAAGCTTGAGCTTCTATTGTAAATTAGTTTTCTGCTCACAATGCCAGATCTGTAGTTAGAAGAAAATTTAAATCAGTATGATTAGTACATTTTCAATAAGACCTTGAATTATACTAATTCATGGTAAGTAGGAGATATATTCATTTATGAAGTTAATTTTTAGAAAGTAGCGATCTGGGTATCTTCATAGTAATTTTGCAGGGATGGGGCTTCAAGATATTTGATATCCCTAATAAAAATGATTCATATGAACTATAGATATTAGGTGAAGTTGCTCAATTTATTGGGTTACACAGTATAAGTATTTTATTGGGGGCAAAACAAGAAATTGCACAGTATAACAGAAATGTAATTTTCAGAAATCAAATGTGTAAAAGATGTTGGTGTAGGGGTCTAAGGAAAGGTGTTTCTTAGCATTGATTGCTTGAAGAAAAAAGACATGTAGGTGGACTGCTTTAATGACTTCTTTTATCCTTTTTTGTATGGTTAAAATCGTTAGAGTGTAGAACCATTAATCTCATAGAAAGCAATTCCATATATTTTCAGTTCCAAGTAATTCTGAAGTTGGTTATAGTTTATTGTACTGAAATTTTGCAAGTACTTAAAATTCCTATAGGCCTTTTGTTAGTTCAAATTGCAAAATACTTAAAATCAAAATTTCTCTTATTTTTTAAATTCATAGAGTATTTTGTTGGTAATTAAATAAATGCAAAATTGTCAGTACACTACCAAGTGAGAAATAGAGAATATGCATGCAAAGCACAGAAGCTGCTGCAAATACTTGAAAAGTCTAATGACTATGTATTATAGTGGTTGATTTCTATTTATTTAATCTGTTTTTATGTACTAATTCAATTTAATAATATTTTTTCCTTTTTTTGACACTTTCTAGAAATTGGATTTCAAGTTTCCTCTGACGGTGTCATGCGTGCACTTCATATGCTCATCAATAGGTGCTTATATTGCCATAAAAGTGCTGAAAATGAAACCTCTTATAGAGGTCGAACCAGAGGATAGATGGAGAAGAATATTTCCCATGTCTTTTGTCTTTTGCATAAATATAGTTCTGGGAAATGTGAGCTTGAGATATATTCCTGTATCGTTTATGCAAACCATCAAATCTTTCACACCTGCTACTACAGGTCTGTCATGTTTTCTTTTATTTATGTACTTTATTTATATTGCAAACAGACAACTGAAGATAATTAAAATAGCAAAGTTTGTTGTTCACTCAAATTTTGCATGTTGGACCCCCCTAAAGAGCCTCCAAAAAGTCAAAATAGAACGACTGCAAATAAACAACAACAACAACCAAGCCTTTAGTCCCAAACAAGTTGGTATACCAAGCCAGCCCTCATTTCCTGCATTTTATCTGCTCACAAGTGAAGATCCAAAATTGAGTTTTTATTTTTTTTTTTATTTATTTTTTATTCTATGGCAGTTATTTTGCAGTGGATGGTATGGAGGAAATATTTCGAGTGGCGCATTTGGGCCTCCTTGGTGCCAATTGTAGGAGGTATACTACTGACATCAGTTACTGAGCTCAGTTTCAATGTGTTTGGTTTTTGCGCTGCACTCTTTGGTTGTCTTGCCACTTCAACTAAGACCATTTTGGCTGAATCCCTTCTTCATGGCTACAAGTTTGACAGGTATCTTTTACTCTCTAAAATTTCTACTATAAGGCATTGATGCTAGTCAAAATGGTGCACTCTATTAATGTTAAAAATAGAATGGAAAAATAATCTGAAAGTACAGCTTGAAATCCCAGTAAATTTTCGAACGTACAGATTAATTGAAAAGGAGGAATTTCATGTATACCACTCAAAAACTTTGAAATTACATATCCCCTCTCTAAAATTCATAATATCATATTTATCCCTCTAAATTTCTAAAACTTACAAATTTACCTAATTTATTTTCTATTAAAACTCATATTAAATATATGAAGTTCCCATTTTACCCTTAATTAAAAAAAATAAAATATGTAGTTTATAGTTTATAAATCGACTGTGTAAGAAAGATGTCCAGTCTTCTAATTGGTCACTTTCCGAGGGCAAATGGTTCATTCTCTAGTTGTTGACGCATAGACAGTGGCATTTAGACATATGCTTGTGTGCAGGTCACAGGTAAGAAAATGAACCATGTGCTCTCACAACTGGTTAGTCTGGTTACCTCAAAATTAGAGCTGAAAAAAACATCATTTTTTTCAACTCTCTTGTTAATTCAAGAAGATCTCATTACCTCTGACATTTTAAAACAGTATCATGATCTTCAATTAAATTATTTTGGGACAGTATAAACACAGTGTACTACATGGCCCCATTTGCAACTATGATACTAGCCGTACCTGCGATTCTCCTAGAAGGTGGAGGCGTCATAAACTGGTTTTACACACATGAAGAGATCCTTTCATCTATGATAATAATATTTGGATCAGGTGTTGCAGCTTTCTGCCTCAACTTCTCCATCTTTTATGTGATCCATTCTACCACAGCTGTCACTTTCAATGTTGCCGGAAACCTGAAGGTAAAAAACTTATATTCTGACAATAGTGCATTAGAGTTTGCTACCACCGAAGTTGAATATTGATTTCATCTTAACTCAGCACATTATTTGAGGTCAAAATTGTCATTTGGTAAATAGCATTATGCTTCAAGGATTATAGTAACACTTGGTACCCATACATGCTGAAACATGAAATGGAAAACATAAGAGATTTGGGGATTTGAATTTACTGAAGTGGATTTTTTTTTTCCACAATCCATTGCCAAAATAACCACATCATCTGTAATTTTGAATGTTACCTTTATTGCCTTGCTGTAGCCTTCAAATGCTTTGTTTCAATTAATATATGTGCCTATGAGCTTTTCTAAAAGAATAAAGAATAGTCAGATTTCTTGTAGAAATAATCAACTTAGTATAAACAAATGTAATTGGTCTTTTTTGGCAGGTGGCAGTTGCTGTATTGGTCTCATGGATGATATTCCGCAATCCGATATCTGCAATGAATGCAATCGGGTGTGCTATAACCCTCATGGGGTGCACCTTTTACGGCTATGTGCGGCACCTTCTGTCTCAGCAATCTGCATCCGGTAACCCGGGAACTCCAAAAACACCCCGGACCCCACGCGGGCTCATGGAGATGCTTCCTCTTGTATCAACTGACAAACAGGATGATAAGGTCTAGTGGATTGCAGATTGGTGAAATTGTAGGTAGGTAAACAGGGATAGGGAGGCCCATATGAAGTCTCAAAAGTTTCCCTTTGGGTATTGACATGCAATTTTTGGGACTCTTTGTGAATTTATTTTACTTATGTTACTGCAGTATTATAGAAATTGCAATATGATTTTTTCTTTGATTGTGTTGGAAGTTGGAACTGAGCATAGTAATTTCTGTCTGTTTTTTTTTTTTTTCTGTGGTTATACTGATTATTGTCTTTAATATTTGGTACATTATGATTTCATATGTTTAGAAATATTAAATATAATGCTAGACTATGATTTCATATTTGAAGTAATTAAAAGTTCGTTGATGCACCTATATCAATCAACTAACCAAATGCCAAGAGAATCCAGTACTTCATTCCTTTGTCATGTCAAACATTGAATTGATTCATCCAAGGAAAGTTATAATAGGCAGAACTAATCCCTACTGATAAATTAAATTGACAACCTTCGGAATAATCTACAAGAAGTTATGAAAAATACAAATCGAAAGCGAATTAGGTTGCTTCATTTTTGTTCCTTTTTTCCTGCAAAATTAATAATATGATCAGAAATGTTGTTCAGACTTTCTGATAATTACTATTAGAGAAACTTTGGAAAAGGTCCCCTGGTAAACTAAAAATGAAAACTATAATAAACAGAAAAAAAAAAAAAAAACATGAATCAAATTTAGCAATTAAATACTTGAAAACTTGCACGTTTCGCAGATAGTCCTTTGTTTTTTCTGTCAACATAAATAGACGACCAGAAACTCCAGATATGCTTTCTTAAATTTTAAAGCTTTTTAGCCTTATAAAAGTTAAAACAATCAAAGTTTCTCCAAATGTATGTATTGGTCCGAGAACTTCTAAATGTAGATTAACTCTAGCCAAAAAAAAAGTAAAAAAAGTTTGGGCTCAATTTTGCTCTATGAGGTCGTTTCAATCGTCTGAAAAATTTAATTCAATTGAAATCTTAACCATTTCGCATGAGGGGGCTTGACCCTTATTTTTAATCAAAAACCCATTTAGCACAAGGAACTTTTTCTGTTGCACGTGTAACCCAGAATATTTCATGGGCCATATTGGAGTATGGCTAGTATAACATCAGTGTCATTTCAGCCTATATAACACTAACTCCAAAACCTATCAAATCGACTTCAAACGGTGAATTCAAACTATTCAAACCGATCTACTTTATTAGTTGTGAGTTTTTAAGTTAATTTTAATACATTCATTTTCCAATATTTTTATCGGTTAATTTGATACTAAAATAAATCGAAAATATAAAAAAATTGTATGTAAACGCATCACTCATAAAGTAAATCGGTTTGAACGGTTTGGATTAGTCGTTTGAAATCTATTTAATTAATTTTGAAGTTAGTGTCACATGACACCGATGTTATATTAGTCGGACTCAATTATATGGCTCGTGTGTAGTCCAAAATATATAAAAGGGTTACGACTTACGACTATCGAGTTTTCAATTGATTAAAAGCAATTTTTTTTTAAAGTCAGACGCCTTATCCATTAGGCCACGGGCGCTCGTTGCATAACTCTAATACAGTTTGTATAATATAATCATTAATGTATTTTATTCACTTTCCTTGGACTAAATACGTTTTTGAGAGCGGTTAGAGCCTTGGAATTTTCAAACGAGTACAAACATGCATGAATCAAGGAAAAGGAAAAAGCAAAAAAATAAGATGGTCAAGAAAAATAACATTTCCCTACTACATTCTGTGTTGGAACATTTTTCATTAAATTGAATAACGAGGGCTTACAGTAACTAATTGAATTTTACAATCTAAAATTCTATTAAAAAAATCAAGCAAATAAATTTAAATTTAGTGAATGAATCAATTAACTAAATTCAGTTCAAGACAAGCATGTATTTTAGTGTGACGTGAGTTCTGGCAACACTGTCCTGAAGATAGAATAACATCCTGCACATGTGTTAACACTTATTATAACAAGAGAGAGAAAGATATATAGACTGATTTCATTGTATTGTACTATCTGTTTACATGTACACTGTCTTATGTAGACATTCTAATCCTCTGATTACATCTAGCTAACCACAACTATCTAACGGTAATCAGTTACTAATTAACAAACTATCTAACTGTCACACCCCGAGACAACCCGCCACGTATTTATACGTAAGGCGTGTGCACATCACATACATTATCAATAACAGTATAAATAGAGCCACATTTATTTCACCTTCAAACAAACGAGTTTAACAAACAATAATGGCAGACATGGCTAGTAACACAAGCGCTGCCATGCCTGCTCAATATATCAATTATTGAATCATGGAAATAAAAATAAACAACATGTGGCAATTTATAAATCACAAGCCTTCCCGCTTAGTCTCACTCTTGTCCTTGCTCGAATCATTCCTCTTCATACCTGGAACCCACGTAAAAGTGGAACGGGTGAGAGATCGAACCTTCTCTCAGTGCGGGATTTAGTTCCAGCCCAGAGCTTATAAAACCTTTACTTATATTCACAAATATGAAAATACATAAATAAAATGCGTATGCTTCTTCCAATGCAATGCATATCCTATTGTTACTTCATTCATTTACTTTCATTTATTTAAAGAAAAATCCGTTAATCTTGTTCGTTTGCCTCACTAGACGGTGAATTCATATGCCGCTAGGTCTTGGCGTGATAGGACCGCTTCCGCCTGCAATCACGTCCGTGAAAGGACCGCTTGCGCCTACGATCACATCCGTGAAGGGACCGCGTCAGCCTACAATCACATCCGTGACAGGACCGCTTTCGCCTACAGTCACGTTAACGAGGGGTCCAGTCGAAACTAAACCCAATGTATACATCCCAATATGCAAGCATATTGGCCCCTGTTCAATTACCATATTCGTTTGTTTTCAAAACACATTTATTCAATCACACAGTTCATGCCATGCTCAACACATCCTATTCATGCAAGTCCATTGGTCAATATATGAATCCTATCATTTCATGCAAATTATTTGTGTCTACTCAAATCATACGAATGGTTCGACAACAACATGCATAAATCCAACTAATGCAATAATAATAAACAATTGAATGATAATAGGAAAGTAAAATAGTTTTATAAAGTCTAGGAAATCCGCACCTGTTATTTAAGTAGGTTCCTGGTCATCTCTTACGTCACTTAAATCTTCAAATGTCGAATCTAGATAATTAAACATGTATCTATTTAGGAATATTTACTTGTTCTCATATCCTAAAATTTATGAATACTTTCTTTTTATATATTAACATGTTTATTATTTCTTATTCTTAACTTCACTTGATGTATTCACTAATTAAGTATATAGTAGATTTGAGACTCTAAAATAGTAATCTAAATTTATCATAGGACAAATTAGTATAAACTATTTGCTGGGATTTTTATTTTTAAATAAAGAAATTCATAAATTTATATTTGCTAAAATATATTTTCAAGACAAAGATATCTATATTTTATATTTGCTGAAAAATAGTTTCTAAATCTATAAAATAATAGTGAGTAATTAATATATATAGACTATAAAGGATATCTCTACTTTAGACTTCGTTATGAATATAAATACAAATCAAAATATCTTATTTGTTTTATTTCATAAACAAAACGGTTCGGATCAAAATTATTAAAATGCTAATAATGACAACTAGTCTTTGAAATCAGATCTTGATTAGTTGATGCAAGTAACAAGTTATAATCAATTATGTGTCAAACTAGCTATATGATTAGAAGTAAAAATTAAATTGAAGAGAATAATTTCATATTTTATTATACTAAAAATTATTTCAGGTTAATTATAATGTAAAGAAGAGAATCATAAACTCTTGAAATCTAAGAACAATACTTTATTATAACCAACATCTACTTATTGTATCCATAATAAATCAATCGTTTAGAGTACCTTAAAGCAGAAGACCATCGAGGGAAACTTTCATCCAATTTCGAATTTGTAAGATTTTTGGATTTTTCCTTGGTTCGGCTGCGAAGGAACAAAGATAGATAGATGGGAAATGGTTTTTGCATATTTAAAAGAGGAAGCAGCGATGAATAATTTAAAACGGTTTAGGCAAGAGGTGCGTTGATTAAAATTAATTGGATTGTGGATTTTATCAGAGCAAAGATTTAGGAGTTATATTTGGTATAAGATTGAATATTTGGATGGTGTTATAATATTTCCTAGTGAGGTGTATTTATAACCATTAGGTGGCTCTGTTAGCCGTGACTATAGCACTAGTTTATTTCTATACATATGGTATCTTTAATGAAGTGTATTTGTTAATGAGTATTTTGTTTTGTACGTTTTTATTTTTATTTTCTAATATACATAACATTGTTCAAAGTAAATGAAAATTGTTTTATTTCTATTATATTTTATTTATATATATATACTATATTTCATAACATCGTTTTCCTTTATTTTGTATACATTTGTGACTTAATTTAGTATTTCAATTACGTTGCGATATATTTATTAGTAAACTGAAATTCATATTGATTCACACTTATATTTATCCCTTAATTTACGAGGCGTTACACTAACCAACTCAGTTACATGTCTTGTGTAATAACAGTATTCAGTCTTGAATCACTCGGACTTGGAATGGAGACGTCCATTGTAACTCTATTAAACCCACCAAGGAATTTATTGAAAATGTATACAAATATTGCTCTAATGATTATATATCAACCAATTTTTTCTGCACGTCATACAATTTCTATGACGGCAAGTTTTTTCAAAAACTAAAAACTCACCAGAGTGGTTTATCTTCCACTGATTCAGAAGGTGAATAGCAGGAAGACTGGTGCTTATTAATGCTGTGTTATCATCACATATTTTATGTCTGTGTTCAAATTATCGCAATGAGTAATTCATGAGATAGACAAAACAAGAAGAAGCTTCTTGTGGACAAGGAGCCAATTACAAGATACAGGAATTTCATTGGCAGATTGGAGCTAGTATGTAAACCAAAAAAGATGGGAGGCCTTGGCATCATTGATCTTAGAGTCTTTAATGATGCCTTGTTAGCCAAGTGGTACTGGTATTGGATTAAATCAGAAATGAGGCTTTGGAAGTCATTGATAGTATCAATGTATGAGATGGACATGCCAAGTGAATTGCAAGATGGGAAGTTTTTAAGCAGACAATTAAGTTGGCACAAAATTTTTGTGATTGCTTCATGACAAGAATAGTAGGAGATGGATCAACAATTCAATTCTGGAACCACAACTGGGGACATGGATTTCTAAGTACAGTCTTTACAGGATTGTACAAAGAAGCAAAAGATCCAAATCTATCTTATCAACAAGTTCTTTAGACACAAGATAAGATGGACCTATTTTTATAATGGGATAACAGACGATTTCAGAAGAGAATGGGTGCAGATGGAAAGTTTACTGGCATTGCAAGCACATCATAATGCAGGACAGGATGATGTACTTTGGAATTTGACATCTACAGGGACTTTTTCTGTAAAATCAGCATATCATGGTTTTAAAAATAAACCAATGATCAGCACTACTGTGCACATAATCTGGAAGATGAAGATAACACCTAGGATTAAATATTTTGGCTAGTTAGTATATTACAAGAAATTTCTAACATCAGAAAATTTATAAAAGAGAGGATGGAACATGTCGAGCATGTGTATAATGTGTAGATGACAGTGTGAAACAATCAGTCATCTATTCACAGATTGTCACTTTGCACTGGAGTTATACAATGCCAGCTCTGATAGTTTTGGTCTGTCAATAAGAAACTGGAGAACTATTTTCAGAAGAAAGGAGGCACACAGGTGGATAGTGAATAAGGAGGGAGATATAAAGTCAAGGGAAGTACTTTTACTGACAATGTTCATATGTTGGAGGGAGAGATGTGCTAGGATTTTCAGAAATCAGAGCAAGGACATACATGCGCTAGTTATAGAGATACAGGAACAATGGAATTATCTTCATTAAAGAGATGGAAATAATTCCTTTGACAAAAGAGTTTTAAGTTCTAGTCTTTTTTTTTTATTTCTGTAATGTATCTTTGCTTTTCAAGAGCAAATTTAACTTTGTTGATTGCATTTCAAAACTTGTAAAAAAGGTTTCCCTTAGAAACCTATTTCATTAAGCAAATGAGGACTAGATCCTTATTTTTTCTCAAAAAAAGAAAAAAAAAACTCACCATAGTATTTATCACCCTTTCCTTGTATGAACATTCACAAATTCAAAACTAGAAAAACTATAATTTTTTTTTCCAAAGAAAAAACATGCGCAATTGCTTTTTTTTTTTTTTTTTTTTTCTTTATGAAGTAGATCCTCTTGTTTTTTCAATTACCGGTCATCACCAATAGGTTTACATGTTGCGGTGAAAACAATACATTCATGTAGATTGAATTGTTTGGCCACCAAAAATTCCACCTCAGAATTCTTTCCTATTTTAGGACCAAGAACCATTAGTTCTCTAAAAGTACTTTTGAGTTCATCCTGTGGTGATCCCCTACTCCAACCCCAGCCGACAATATGGTGCTTGGGCAGCAGCTGGGAAATAGTAGAGATCACTGGTTGAAGGTATTTATTATGCGAATTAAAATTTGAGCTTAGAAAGCCATCTCGCAAGAAGATGGACCAGAATATAGCATTCAAATTATCTCTCAGAAGCTCGCCTATGATTTTTGCTCCCCATACTGATCCATTCATCTTCCTTGCTATCTCCCCTCCCATTTTTGCTAACTCAGGAAAATCCTCTGGGTCAGCACTGCCAAAAGCATGCTCCCTGAAAAACAACATATATTCCTCCTTGGAAAACCCATCAAGTATATATGATCGGCTGCACATTCCCTGGTTTTACAATCTCCTTAAACTTATTATAACGAATTACAGAGCTTATTAAAATGATTTTGCTTCCTTGTTTCCCACATGTTAGGCAACTCAATAGGGTACTCCAAACTTTAGAATCCACATGCCAAACTTCGTCCATCACGAGCAGAAGTCTCTCTGAGCTGAGGTTCTGTTTAAGCATCGCTAGCAATGTATTCTCATCATAGTTGGTTATTTGAGTATTGTTACATCCCTTTAGAATTTGTGTAAAAATCTTAGGATAGCCATAATATCCAATAAGTGGCCAAGGAATATAAATTTTCAAGGAAAAATGATTTTGCACCTTTGGATCATAGAAACAGTGAAGAGCAAGAGTGGTCTTTCCTGCTCCCTTCGAACCAACTATTGGAAGAATATCCACATTATTTTCACCAGGCAAGCTTGGTTCAAACAAGAATTTCATAACTTGCTCTCTTTCCTTACCCTGACCTATTAACCAAGTGTGGTCCATGTAGAGGTACCTTTTTATAGGCCTTTCAGGTTGGGCATTCACCATGAGTAAGAACGCACATATATCAATACTTTTCAACATTTTCAATACATCATGGAGTACCCTGTGCTCATCATTAACAAAAAGCAAGGTTCTTATCGTCCGCTGGCGTTTCGCTGCACGATTGGTGGCGTCACTAAGCAAATTGCTTGTACATTCAGTACCAGTTATCATTGGAGGAAGTGAACTCTGGTTTTTTAAGTTACGATAATAGTACTCCCCAAGGTACGCTGCGTTTATTAATTGTGCCAACCACTGGAGCAACTTTTGGCTGGTAATCCATCGCCCTCTTGCTGCATCAATGGCAGATTGGATTTTGATCACCTCTTGTTGCAGGCTATATAGAGTCACATCGAGTCCCTCTTGCATCTCGTGTCCGCTTGTGATTGAGGAGACAACACCACTTACTATTGTTCCAGCTGCTGCTTCCACGGCTCCAGAATAAAACATGCTTGTTGTGCCCCCCATACTGCACTTCACCTCCTTTTCTTAGTGAGGTAAATTATAGCTGCCAACAACCAAACAAAGTTAAAAGTGTCTTTCTACATTATAAAGCAATTGTGCAAGAGTCTTTTTTGTCATCAAATTACAATATGGATAATTTGTAGATTAGCAAATAGTACTCAATCGGTATTACCAACCTTTAAATTACATGTTTTTTCAACAATTTGTTGACTTCATTGGAAAGGTTATTACCTTTTTTATTTTGTAATTTTGGTTCACAAACTACAAGACTGTTTATGTAGTAGGTACTATTAACTTGTTATATTTTTTCTTAACTTGGTAGAGATATCCCAAATTATTCACATTTTGGAGTAATATTCGCAAATAAATTACCTGCTTAGAATTATCAGTAAGCTAAACAGAATTGTAATTGGTAGTGTGAGAAGTTTTGTCTTTTACCATTAATTCACCATACTTTTGTGGTTTGTTCTAATGGAAATCAAAAGAGGTCAAAAGCTGGACAATTGAGTTGAGTTTTAAACTTAACTTTAATTCAAAGTTAATTTAAGAGAATGTTTACCATGTCTATAATATATTTACAGAAAACTAACCTTCACTTCTGTAGTTGTTGAAGTTTCAGAAGCAGAATTGAGTAATATGGATGAAATGGAGCATGAATGTTTCGCAGCTTGATTGTGGTCATATATAGGGAGGAATATGGGAGGAGGTACTGGAGAGCAAGTGGGGAAGGAGCGATCGAGGTAAGTCACATAAAATGTCAACTGGAGTACAATATCCAGTTGGCAAATAGGAGAGGTGCATTTCAAATGCGACACTATATCCATATGCTGATCAAGGAACATATCATTATGACAGACTTAACGAAGGAAATTAATCGGTTATTATTTCCTAGTAATGGTGTTGTCAAAATATTAACGGAACGGTGACGCTTTAGCAGATGATATTGCAGAGGCGAAACAAATGTTTACTTTCTTGCCTTCACATGCTGCTATGCAACCGAAATTTTTATTTATAGTAAATAGAAAAAAAAAATTAAAAATGGGAAAAGACATGAGAAAATTTGAAAATAAGAATCAGGTAAACGGTATGGCGTCACTTTTATATGGTGTCCCACTTGGATTTTTTTTTTCTTTTATGATTTTTTTTCGATTTTGACAGATGATTTGGCGTCCCACATTTTTTTTGGGCAAGGCTACTGTTACTGTATGGTGTGGCGTCCGGGAGGAACGCCATACCGTGTACTTGTCTTCTCAATTTTGAAAATTTCCCATGTCTTTTCTTAATTTTTTTTTTCTATTTACTATGAATAAAAATTTCGGGCTATGCAAGCTTGCTCAAGTTCTTGAAATGGAGATCTCCATTATTGTATTTTGTTTTTAAACCTTGGAAGAGGCCTATTTTTTGAAACTTAAAAAAGAAAGATGAGGGTTCCAATACTTCATCATACCTTATATTTTATATTTTCGTTTTTAAAATCTAAACCATCGATCTGAACCGCTCAATATGATATCTATATTAAAATATGCTTAGATATGAAATTTTATAATTTTTTTAATTTTTTTACTATTTTTTAAGATGGATAGAAAATCATTGCTTTTAAACGATCTAGAAACAATGATTTTGTACCTATCTTAAAAAATAGTAAAGAAATTTCAAAAATTATAAAATTTCATCGCTAAATATATTTTAGTATGCATATCATGTTGAGCGGTTCGGATCGATAGTTTGGACTTTGAAAATGAAAATATAAGATATGAGATATGATGAGATATAAAAAATATTAGGTATTGGAACCCTCCTTAAACAAAAAAAAAAACAAGAAACAAAGTAGAAAGTTTTTAGTTGAAGAATGAAATGGAGTTGTTTTGATTATCCTCCGCACCTTCGTGTGTGAGAAGAGAATGAATGGATACTCATTGTCTTTTTAATTTTTATTTTAAATAATTTAATTACAAAACTAACAAAACATTTTGCTTTCATTAAGCGATATGCTCCTTTTCATATTACATTACGACTGAAGAGTTTCCTAAAAGAAAGATTTTGTATATTTTGTTTAGTACATTTATTAAATTAAGTATTTTATCACGAGGGAGAAGTAGAAAACGTACGGCTAGTTTCACTTTGGTTTATTTGGTTTACTTATACTGAAAAAGTAGGATAATTCTAGTTGCTGTATCTGTTGGATCTTGGTGTGAAAGAGGTAGCAACAAGAGAGAAAATAAATTGGTAGGGGGAGGGTATGTGCGCTTGTGAAAAATAAGGGATTAAGGATAGCGACGTGTTTTTTGTTCCATTAATTATATTGAGTGAGAAAATTGACACGCCACATGTTTGTTGCCGTATTGACTAGGAAGGTGGACTGTTTACTTGGGTATATATGGACTTCTGAAAAAGTCACTTGAGAGACTCTCAATGACAATGAGAGTTGAGGTTCAAGTTAATTTATTAATTAATTTATGGCTGTGCCGTTGCCGACCAGAAATTGGAAATTTTGTTCAAATGTAGTTGACTGACTGTTGTAAATGTGGTTCTGAATCCTCTGTATCAATATATGATGAAACACCCTCTTTGGTGACTCACTGCAACGTGGGACCTACACAAATTGAGAGTGTGAAGCAGAGCCCTCCTTAAATTGAAAACTAAACATGTTTGGCTTGAAAGGAAAAGAAGAATAGATTGAAATAGAGGTTCTATTTCAACCGAACAAGAAAGGAATTGAGTGAAATTGTGAAAATAGAATAAGCGGAATTGTGCTAGAAATTTTGCTATTAAACCCTTGTTTTTTACAATTGTATAGGTCTCTGCTCTATTCGAATTTGGACCCCTTAAAGTAACTCAATTTTTGAGTTTTGATCCGGACTGTCCAAGCTGCTCCAGCACGAATATTAAAGGAGCACCGTGCGTTTCACCACAGAACGGATTGACCTGAAATTCTGATCGGACGGTGTGGATCAAAACTAAGAAATTGGGTTACTATAGTATAGGGGATACGGACTCACTCTATTCCTCTACCTTTTACCAAACAGGGCCAATAGAAATAGCAATCTCGTAACTAGCTACATGGCACTGTGGTTTCGGTCTCTAAAATAATATCTGGTCTAACAGCAAGTAATTAATGTTACTGGTACAGTAGTCCTTTGTATTGTGTGACCATTTTTGTATCAACCTAATAATGGTCCTCGGAGAAAACAAAATATCTAGATATAAAGATGCACCTATGCAAACAATATTTTTGATAACCAAAAATATCATGTATAGAAATCGTACAGCAGAACAAATCTGATAATTTGTTGGTCCAGGTTTTCTGATACTTTAGGTAACAGTAAAACAAACTTTTTGTTCTTTATTATCAAACTACATAAACCCATTATTTTAGTCTTTCATGAATTCTAAATTCGACTGAAGAATTTGAGATACTATTTGTGGTGGTATGTCTTTGTTTTTGAGATGTCTAACAGAGGCTGTCAGATTATTATTCTAGCTACCCGATGTAATTGTGGTGGTCTGTCAGCACTAAAGATACTAAAACCGTTTCATAAAGGGTTTCATATTAGCAACAGGGCTTGCGATGGCTTAGAATTGTCTCGTGCAAATAAAAATTGCACGGATGTTACCAGGACCAACTAAATACCTCCTCATCAGCCGTTAGAATTTTGAAAATCACTTGATCTGAATTTTTAGATCAAGTTATTTTCTACCTATCTAAAAAAATAGTAAAAAGTTCTAAAAAAAATATAAAATTTGGTTTGTAAGTACATATTCATATGGATATCATGTTGAATGGCTCGGATCGATCGTTAGAATTTTGAAAACTTAAATATTGAGCTATTGCATGGAGGCCCTCTATTTTACGTGTAGCATATTAGCATTTTTCCTATATATACAGAGGAGGGTTCCAATGCTTATTTTTTTTATACCTCATCATACCTCATATTTTATATCTTCATTTTCTTCATATTTAAATTCTAAATTATCGATCCGAACCATTCAACATGATATCCATATTAAAATATGATTGAGGATGAAATTTTATAATTTTTGAATTTTTTTACTATTTTTTAAGATGGGTAGAAAATCTCTGTTTTTTGAACGGTGCAAAAACAATGATTTTGAACCTATCTTAAAAAATAATAAATTTTTTTTTGCAAAAATTCAAAAATTTCATCCTAGGCATATTTTAGTATAAATATCATGTTAAGTAGTTCAGATCAACAGTTTGGACTTTGAAAACGAAGATATAAAACATAAGGTACGATGATGAATGAAAAATATGAGGTATTGGAACCCTCCTCATATATATATATATATATATATAGAGAGAGAGAGAGAGAGAGAGAGAGAGAGAGAGAGACTAATATTACAACAAGAATGAGACACTTTTCGTGAGGATAAAAAAGTGACTTTTTGCGACGGACTACTCTCATTGTTCAACTTTTTATTTTTGCGACGGATGACCGTCATAAATGCAATTTTTCCCTTGCAAAAAATGTCTACTTTGTTGTAGTGTATGTTTTTGGTAGCACTTCGGCCGAAATGCTACTGGTCCAAATTTTAAATTTTAAAATTCAAATAGCCGATCCAAACTGTTCATCTTGTTCTCCATATTAATATGTGCTTGCAGACCAAATTTTACATTTTTTTGAATATTTTTTTACTATTTATCAAGCTACTTTGAAAATCGCTGATCCAACGGTGGCTTCTGATTTTACTGTTTTATTTTATTTAAAAAATTAGTTACAAAATAACTAATTACAAAATAATTTAATATATTTAGTTGAAGCAGCGCACATGAAGATGCATCCTTTGTAACGTTCGAAATATGAAGTGAGATTCCAATGCTCGTGCTCCAGCATACAGTATAACTGTTATGAATTAAAATTTACCAGTTTTGTATCTCAACCACGCAGGATTTATTGAAATTGTATAAAAATATTGCTCTAATGATTAATACTACCAATTTATTCTGCACGTCATGATACAATTTCTACCGACGGCAAGTTTTTTGAAAAAAAACTAAAAACTCATCAGAGTATTGATCACCCATTTGTATGAACATTTACAAATTCAAAACTGGAAACACTATCATTTTTTTTTCCAAAGAAGAAATTGCTCTTTCTATTTTTTTCTCTATGAAGTAGAGCCCTCTTGTTTTTTTCAATTACTGGTCATCACCCAATAGTTCTACATGTGCAGTCAAAACAAAACATTCATATAGATTGAAATGTTTGGTCACCGAAAACTCCATCTCGTAATTCTCCCCTTCTATAATAACAGGAGTGCAATATTTAGGACCAAGAACCATTAGTTCCCTATAACTTTTATGTTCATTATTGTATCCTCTACACCAATACCTGGCAACAACTTTTAGACGCTTGGGCAGCAGCTGGGAAATAGTCCAGATTACTGGAAAAAGCCCTTTATTATGTACAAATTGCGAGCTTATAAAGCCATCTCGCAAGAAGATGGACCAGAATTGACCATTCAAATTATCTCTTAGAAGCTCGCCTATAATTTTTGCACCCCAGATTGATCCATTCATCTTCTTTGCTATTTCCCCTCCCATTTTTGCTAACTCAGGATGGTCCTCTGGGTCAGCACTGCCAAAAGCATGCTCCTTGAAAAACAACATATACTCCTCCTCGGAAAAGCCATCAAGTATGATCGGCTGCACTTTCCCTGGTTTTACAATCTCCTTAATCTTATTATAGAAAATTAAATCGCTAATAAAAATGATCTTGCTTCCTTGTTTTCCACATCTTACGCTACCCAACACAGCATTCCAAACCGTAGAATTCATAACCCTAGAATTTACAAGCCAAACATCGTTTATCACAAGCAGAATTCTCTCTAAGCTGAGGTTCTGCTTAAGCATAGCTAGCAGGGTATTCTCATCATTATTGGTTATTGGAGTACTCTTACATTGCTTTAGAATATATTCAAATATCTTAGGAGGACAACCATTATTAGGATAACTAATAATTGATAAAGGAATGTAAATTTTCAAGGAAAAATGTTTTTGCACCTTTGGATCATAGAAACAGTGAAGGGCAAGAGTGGTCTTTCCTACTCCATGTGGACCAACTATTGAAAGAATATCCACATTATTTTCACCAGCCATGCTAGGTTCAAACAAGAATTTCATAACTTGCTCTCTTTTCTTACCACCATCTATTAACCTGGTGTGATCCATGTAGAGGTACCTTTTCATAGGCCTTTCAGGATGGGTATTGACCATTTTTATGAAATAGTGTATATCAATGCTTTTCAACTTTTTCAGTACATTATAGAGTTCTTTGTGCTCGTCATTACCAAAAAGCAAGGTTTTGATCATCCCTGTTATGATCGTCCGCCGGCGTTTGGTTGCACGACTGGTGGGGTCAATAAGGAAATTGCTCGTACATCGAGTTCTAGCTAACATTGGATGTTGTGAACTCTGGTTTTTGAAGGTACGATAATAGTACTCCCCAAGATATGCTGCATCTATTATTTGTGACAACCACTCGAGCAACATTTGGTTGGTAATCCGTCGCGCTTTTGCTGCATCGATGGCAGATTTGATTTTGCTCACTTCATGTTGCAGGCTAAACAGGGTCAGATCGAGTTCCTCTTGCATCTCAAATCTGCCCGTGATTGAGGAGATAGCACGGCTTACTATGTCTCCAGCTGCTCCTTCCACGGCTCCAAAATAAAACTTGCTTAATGTGCCCGCCATACGGTAGTTTACCTCCTTTAATTTGTAACTGCTGCAAGGACATTATGATTACTTCTCTTAGTGTAATATAGATTATAAATTTGAACAACCAGTCAATGTTAAAGTGCCTATCTAGTATCTACATTATGAAGTCACTTTGAAAATCGCTAATCCAACAGTAGCTTAACCAAATAGTAAAATCAGAAGTCACCGTTGGATCAGTGATTTTCAAAGTGGCTTAATAAATGGTAAAAATATTCCAAAAAACATCAAATTTGGTCTCCTAGCACATTTTGATATGGAGATCACATCTAATGGTTTGGATCGATCATTTAAACTTTAAAAATCGAAAAACGACTTGGTTACACGGGAGGCTAGGAACATCGATTGTATATTAGCCTATCTCTCTCTCTCTCTCTCTCTCTTTATATATATATATATATAGAGTATGGCTGTTGGGGTTTCGGGGTAACCAAAACCCGTTTAGGCTTAAGCTGCGGAATGACCGTAGAAAAAATTTTCTATGGCCAACTTAAGCCAAGGATTAAACGGGGTATGTCAGGAAACTTTCCAAGGCGGTCCACCTTCAGTATTCCTTTGGCATCAAAACCCAATTTAATCCTTTTACAGATCTACTCCATGATTGATTTCTAAAACTTTAATCTACTTACCAATTAAATAGATTAATATAACATATTTATACCTTGTTTCCAAATCACAGTTGGAATGCAGACCGAGCGAGTAGAGCTACATCACGGGAATGATTCTCCTCGGAGCACCAAACGTATGGTGCCTCTATAGGTTATCCACCAGGACTAACCAGAGAGCGGTTTATTTCTTTTGCCAGAAATACCGTAAACCGCGGAATTATGCAAAAACACTATTCACGGAGAAAAGACGAAAACCCGTAAACACGAATTTTCAGCTACTTAGTTTCACAAATAAGCAAAACTGACATACCGCGAAATTCGGGAAAACACTATTCACCGATCCCGTAAATATACTTCACAACAACCCGTAAGATTATACGTCAACTACGTATAACTTTCTTTTCTCAACCGAAATACTATTTGGGAGAGAAACCGAGAAAGAGAGAAAATACCGATTCGTTTCGACACGAAACGATACGAGTGAATTAGTGGTTTTTCTCTCTACATGCACCCCTCTATTTATAGGCTTTTGAGGAGGTTCGCAAAAGACCGAAATACCCCTCAACATATGCCTATTTACAAGATATGTCATTTAATGGATAAGTATGATGACATGTCATGTGGATAAGATCGATGACGTGTCATGTGGATAAGATCGATGACGTGTCATGTGGATAAGATCGATGACGTGTCATGTGGATAAGGATGACATGTGAAAAGACCAAAATGCCCTCGGCCCGAATACAAATAATATTCGTATAATTATTCTGAACAATTATATTTCTTGCGGTTGTTGTTTCGGTAATTTATACAACGTGTCCTGCACATTTATAAATTAACCGGTTAACTTTTATACAAGGTGTCACACACGTTTATAAATTAACCAATGTTTTTGCTTGTTATTTTTACATAACATTTATAATTTAATTATAACACGTATAATTAATTATAACCATCTTACTATTGATCATAACCAATTTATAATCAATCACAATAAGATTCTCCGATTAACTCCTATATGGTGTGACCCAATAGGATCTGTGTTATGTTGGTAAATAGAGTTAAAATTGTTTTAACTTCTATAATCATGAGCAGTATCTGGCAGTATACATCATGACCATCCAATTACACAGATGATGCTGTACAGTACAATATCATGATCCAGTAAACAATTTACTTGTGTCAGTTCTTCTATCTCATAGCTATCAGATTAGTTTCAAGCTATGTTACTCCGATACTTCAGTTTAGGCGTCGTACCCGTATCGGATACGTATCGGATACCGATACGCGTCCGATACGGCCACGATACGTATCCGATACGCCAGCTGGCGTATCGGCTGACGTGGCGTATCCTTACTCAGTCGATACGGTCTCCGATACTCCGTTGACACGTCTGGATACGGCTGAATACGGCCATCAGTGCCCGTGAACTGCGCAAACACCAGCGCATACACCCGTGAACCGCGCCCCCGCAGCCGTGAGCCGCGACTTCGACCCTGTGCACCGCGCAAACACCGCCCAGGGAAATTGAGTTTTTTCTCTGCGGGTAGCGGGATTCGATCTTGGGAAGGCTCATCCTGCGCAAAACACTTTACCACTCCACCAAAGTTTGTTTCGTGATATATCTGAGTAACTATAATACTTAACGTATTCTTATAAATTATAGCTTCATTTAGCAAATTAGATTTTTGTAATATATTCACTTATTAATTAGACTTTTGTGGTTCTTTAAATAATTAGATCAAATGTAATATATAAATTAATAATAAATAATATATATATAATAGACGTATCGTATCCTAGATATTTGAAAATTACCGTATCGCCGTATCCGTATCGTATCTGATACGATACCCATATCCGTATCCATGCAACATAGGTTTCAAGGTAGGTGTGTGTCATCCTTGTAAACTTAATCTTTTCTTGATCTTGAGCAGATTATCAAATATGATTACTCTTGTAATCATACCGCGCGCTGATAATCTTACTCTATCAAGGGGCCCAGTGATGCTATAGCTCGTATAGAGATACGAGGGACAATAGTACTTTTGGTAAACCATCACTACCTCAGCTAAACCATGTATACCGAAGAGCTACCGTTATAAACTGCATTTTACCGACAGCGTTTGATAACAATCACACATATACATTTCTTAGTAGGAAAGATGAATACCTCATACTTTAGAACTTAACACTGAATGAAAGCATTAATGACACGAACACAATTCCGTATAATGTTTCATTCGGGGTCTGTCAGATATCATGTTCCTGGAACATATATCTATGTGATTAAAATGACAACTCCTTGTCTATGGTCTGTAAAACTTGACCATCATTTAATCCACATACTAACCTTATCGTGGTAATTAGTGTTCCTGCTAATTACCCTGGTCAGTGACTTTTTAGAGTATATATCATCTATATTATGAAGTTTCACAATTCCAGTCATGAACTCGAAATGATTCATAAATACAATAATACTCAAGGCAACAAAATGATATTAATCATCCAATTCATGAACAAAGCTTTATATAATCAAAATTATCGTATTATTGACTTCTAGATTATTACAAACTAACATGGCTAAATTGCTATAAGTAGCACTTCGACCTAAGTGCTTACGGGGTCATATCTTCATATTTGATGTTCAAATAACAAATCCAAACCTTTAGATGTCCAATCTATATTAAAATGCGCTTGGAGACCAAATTTTACATTTTCTGGAATTTTTGTACTATTTATTAAGATGGTTTGAAATCACTGTTTTTTAATGGCACATAATTTTAATAAAAACAGCGATTTTCAAACCATCTTAATAAATAGTAAAAAATTTCAAAAAATGTAAAATTTGGTCTCCGCACATTTTAATATAGATTGAACATCTAACGGTTTGGATTTGTTATTTGAACATCAAATACTAAGATATGACCCCGTAAGCACTTAGGTCGAAGTGCTACCGATAGCAATTTAGCCACACTCTATATATATATATAGAGAGAGAGAGTACGGCTAGCACGCTTCCTCTAGTATATTAACAATATGCTTCCGGTCTCTAAAATCTATTGAATCGGCTTCAATGACAAATCTAAACTGTTCAAACCAATGTCCTTAACGAGATCTTCGTTTTCATATAAAAAAAATTTAAGTTTCGAATTTATTTACTATCAAGTTAAGCGGTCAAAAGATGAATGGTTTTATGCGCATTTTAATGCACTATTTTTGTCATTTTTTTTGACAACTTGACTTGATAGTAAATAAATTTGAAAGCCTTCTTCAGTTCTTAGAAAGCCATCTCGCAAGAAGATGGACCAGAATGGAGCATTCAAATTTTCTCTAAGAAGCTCGCCTAAGATTTTTGCTCCCCACATTGATCCATTCATCAGTTTTGTCATCTCCACTCCCATTTTTGCTAACTCAGGTTGGCCATTAACCATGAGTAAGAACGCACATATATAATACATTTCAACTTTTTCAATACATCATGAAGTTCCCTGTGCTCGTCATTACCGAAAAGCAATTAAGGCTTTGATTGTCCGCTGGCGTTTGGCTGCATGACTAGTGGGGTAGATAAGCAAATTGCTCATACCTTCGATACTAGTTACCGTTGGAGGAAGTGAACTCTTGTTTCTAAAGGTGCGATGATAGTATTTCCCAAGGTATGCTGCATTTATTATTTGTTCCAACCACTCGAGCAATTTTTTTGTTGGTAATCCGTCGTCCTCTTGCTGCTTCGATGGCAGATTGGATTTTGATAACCTCATGTTGCAGGCTATACAGGGGTCACATCGAGTCCCTCCTGCATCTCTTTTTCACCCGTGATTGAGGAGACAGCTCCACTTACTATCGTTCCAGCTACTGTTTCCACAGCTCCCGAATAAAACATGCTTGTTGTGCCCCCCATATTGCTGTTCACCCTCCTTTTGTTACTACTTCAATGAAATTATGATTACTAATCTTAATTAGTGTGGTAAATTATAACCTTGAACAATCAGTCAAATTAAAGTGCCTTTCTACATTAAAATGCAAGGGTGCAAAAGTGTTTTCTGAACAATATGGATAATTTGTAGATTGCCAAATGGTACTCAGTATTACCAACCTTTAATTTACACGTTTTTCTCATCAACTTGTTGAATTTAGCACAACCAACCAATTGAGTAAATTTAGTTGACCAAACTACCTTTATTGAAAATATATATATATATATATATATTTTTTTTTTTTGTAATTTTGGTTCACACACTACAAGACTGTTCCAAGTAGATACTTTTTTTGTGTGTACAGGTTGGGGGTCAAGAGTATGGTTGTAAAACTGGGAATCGGAATTTTGACTGTAGAATAGGAATAAGATGAATCAGATCGGTAACTCGGATTTTTTCGACAGAAACTTGTTTTGACTTAAAATAATAGAAAAAAATTAATAAATAAAATATTTTTGATTCCTAAAATAAATAAATATAAAAAGAAAAATAAAGGATGAAAAAGAATAAAAAAAAGGAGACAGAAAACATTGGAAAACAATTCAAAAGCAAGTGCAAAAATGTTAAAAAAATGCAAAAATGGATGGGTCCAATAAGAACGAAATGGAGAGGATAAAGAAAAGTGGAGGCAATCTTTTATATGTCAGAGCATCTACATCACTGAAACTCTTAGAGTTTCTAAATAACTGTTAACTAATTTTTAGAAACTTTATCTCTGAAAGTTTATAAACCCTCACATCTCTGAAACTCAAAATTAGAGTTTCTTAATTGCCACATCAGCAAATAAATTACAAGAGAAAAGAATTTCAGCAAATTATTTGGCCACGTCAGAGTTTATAAACGGTTTCTTATTAAGAAACTTTGGAGCAAAGTTGCTAAATAAGAAACTCATCTGCATCCCTGAAACTGGTTTAGAAACTGCCACATCAAATTAGAAACTCAAAGAGTTTCAGGGATGTAGATGCTCTCATTAAACCTTACATGTCGCCCATCTCCCTATCAAAATTTTCTAGTTGCTCCTAGTTCATTATGGATCAATGTTTTTTAGATTTCTATATTTAATAGACTTGGTACACCAAGTTTATTTAAAATCTCTGTTAGCCTTTCTTCCTCCACAGAACCCATGGTTCTTTCTTCCCAAATCAAAAACTTCTCTTCCGATAAACCCAATTTCACACAAAGAAAAGGCAAAATCTGCTCATCTGGAGGAGAATCGTCCTGAATCGGTCTGGAATCGGTCAAGACTCGCTTGACTCGGCCGAGTCAAGTACTGTTCATCCGATTTCTGCTGAGAAACTCGCATACACGCAAGACTCGGATAAAACTCGGCCCGGTCCTGTCCGATTCCGAGTCGACTCGGCCGAGTTGACTCGGAATCGGCCGATTTTTCGAACCATGAGTCAAGACACAATTATACTATTTCATATCTACATGGGATTCCCAGTTGAGTTTCAAACTTGTGATCTTCAACACGTAGATGAATTCTCTTTAGCTACTAGATAAAATGCTAGTTCTCAAGAAGTAGATATTATATTGTTATTGTGTTAAGTTGCTGTTATATGTCTTGTTAATTAACTTTGTAGAACTGTCCCAAATAGTTAAAATTTTTGAGTGATATTGACTAATTAATTTGCTGAGCTTTATCAGTAAGCAAAAAAAACCATGGTAATTAGTAAAGTGTGAGAAGTTTGTCTACCCCCACTAATTGACACTGCGTTTTGGTTTGGCTTAATGGAAATCAAAGGAGGCCATAAATTGGAAATTAGGGTTTGAGTTCTAAAATTACAAAACCGCAGAGGCAATATTTAGAAGAGAACTTACCTTCACTTCTGTAGTTGAAATTTCAGAACTCACCTTCACTTCTTATCGATCCGTTGCTATGGTTATATAATTAATAGAGAAAAGGGAAGGTGGGTATGAATGGAAGGAGATGATGAAAGATATGTTATAGTAAGGTAAGGAGTGAGGTAAGTGCCACGAAATGTCAAACAGTGAGGTAAGTGCCACGAAATGTCAAACAAAAATAGAATAAAGTATCCAGTTGACAAATAGGAGAGCTGATGATACCCAAGCGCCCACAGAGGGCGACATTATGTACCAATATTTATTTTTTGGGTTATTTTTGTACGAATTGAGATAACTCATTTGACCAAGAATTTAAAGTATCAGAAAAAAGATCTAGTCCCCCTACCTAAATTTCCTCAGTCTTATACTCTTATCTCTCTTCTCAGTCCAAGCAAGCATCTTTTTAAAATGTCTACCAAAATAATTCGTGGGCCTATTTTTCATGCTTTCATCTTTCTTTCAAACTTCTTATCATTCATTAACCAGCTTGTAAGAGAGAGACAGAGAGCAATGACTCGGTCAATTCGATCTGTACTGTTTAATATGATTCACACAGACCCTTGAACTATTAATTGGCTGAAACAGACCCTTGGAATGATCTGTACTGTTTAATATGATTCACACAGACCCTTGAACTATTAATTGGCTGAAACAGACCCTTGTAGTTTCCAGTTTGGTGACCCCTTCAATCTAATAAATGACAACACCGTTGAATTTCTTCTTCTTTTTTGCCCTCTCTTCTAGCCCTATATTCCGAGATTTATACCACAAAAATAGAATAACAGAGGTGCCTGCAAAAGAAATAAAAACCAACAAAAAAATACTAAATAAGTCTGGGTCAACATATGGAGATCACAACAAATGTATTGAAAGGAAATTTGGAATTTTCCAAATTATTATTTCAACAGTGATGGATTTTGCAAAATAAAGAATATCCAAAACAAGACGCCTGAGAAGCCTTTCACTGATCTGAGCTGTATGTATGTGAGCAAGCTGCAGTTCTCTCTATCGTGCTGGAGCTTTTGAGAAGAAGAGCAACTCTCTCATGTAAATTTGCATTTGCAGCGAGTGACCGTGTAAACCAAAATCCTATTAGCAAATAGAAGTATATGCTGACTATTTTCCAAAAAATATAAATTTGTATTAAATTTGAACTTGTAACTAGTCCCAACATAGAAACATTGAAAAGATTCAAATAAGCAAAAAAAATCTCAAAAATGCTGCTGCCTGCCGGCGTCAAAGGGACCAAAATCTGGTTCATTTGATTTTTAACAAATATGCAATTTGGACCCTGAAAAGTTTCTAATGGTTATCATGTCAATCCTCTTCTTCTTCTTATTAAATTGAACCCATGTTGGCCCAAAGCAGCCCATAATAAACATGGATCAAGCACGTGGGAAAATAGATCCACAAGATTCATATCTGATCTGTTTATTGTCATTTATATTTTCTTAATAAATAATACTTAATTTCGTACATTATATGTTCTCCTCAGAAACAAGAAACCCATACCTGATTTTTCGATTAATTGAATAACTTGACAGCCATTAATCACCAACTGCTGACTTTTTAAATGTTTTCATAGCAAACAGCTTTCCTCTGAATTGGTCATAGCTGAATTGCAGCCCAGTGGTTCATTGACCCATTTTTCTCTTTGTATCCACTCTCTAGATTCTCTACAAGGCGCCAACAGAACGAATTTTGGAACAAATATCACGAATAAGCTGAAAGGATGCTTCTAGCATTCAGTACTACCATGATAGAATTCTAAAAAACATTAATTAGTTTTTCCTGACTCTGTTATAATGTATGACGGAAGCTGACTGTAACACAACTCTCTGGGATCGTCTAATCCTATGTTATCATGGTATATATTACAACATAAGAAGAATTGAGTTACAAAATAATTATCTGAAAATGCACAACAAGATATATTTTTTTATCAGATTTGATCACAAATATCAGAATTGAGTTACAAAATAATTATCTGAATTTACAACAGAACAATGTTGGGAGTGCGTATCAATGTATCATGCATACTGACGAAACTGTGCAACACACATTTCTGATGAAATTGCGGGCCAGGGCCAGGGCTCGAGGTTTGCATACAAAAACATGGATTGCCACATTTAAAATATAAATTCCCAATGGGATATTGCATTTTTGTTGACATTTGGTGACATTGACCTCGCTCTCTTCCTTGCTATAACAAATCTTCCATCAGCATCTCCTCCCATTTTCCTCCGTCCTTCCCTTTTTCCATTTATTAAGTAAGCCACACCAATGAGAAAGGGGAGGTAGCAAGTCGGTTGAAAGTACCCTAGTACAAGTCGGTTGAAAGTACGGCCTTGATCAAACATAGTGTTCGGATAGGGTTGGAGAGATCATGCTTACCATATACATAGGAGAGACTGTATTCCAGCAGTTTTTCGGATTTTCCGTTACATTTCATCAATATTGCCGAAAATCTTAAGCTCTGTAGACTGTAGTCTGTTCAAGTTTCTGTTTTTACGTACTGTGCGATAAATTGTGTTTTGTGTAGCAAGTACAAATTAATGCTATGGGGACCACTGTCGACTGCAATACATATATTTCCGTGTCATTTAATTGATTCAGTTTGAAATTCTTATAAACATTGTCAATTTCATGCATATTTTCTTTTAGAGAAAATGTTCCTATCCACTTACTTTTGTTCACGATTTGTTCACAGCGTCTTATCTAATACCTTCTAACTTATTTTAACGGACTTCAATCCCACCCTCATAAAAAAACAGATCTCTTCAAATATTTTTCTTCTCTCCGTTTTTCCCCAAAATCGAATTGATGCCGATGTATGCTTGACTGTTCGCAAATCAAACTTATGCCAATATTTTTCTCTCTGTTTCTATCCTGATGCTAATGGATGCTTGATTGTTCGCAAATTGCAACCTGACGTTGGAAACGACGCTGAAGGTAATTTGAACTTTATAATAACAAATATTGCCAAGTTGTATTGCCATATCGATTACATTTAGAAATTCCTGTATAAATACCAAGTGCAACAGGCAACTATTTTGTGCCAACAGATGATTGTGGATACTCAAACTAGTCGGATCCAGACATAAACATGTGGAAGTGATAATAATTTTAATTTTCAAAATTTCATATCACTCTTCCCAACGGATACTGCATCGCTCTGTGTCTCCATGCCTGAGACCTCTGTTGTATCCTTTGGCAGTGGCGACACACCAGTCCATCATTCGCTGGCGCCGAGGAAGATCCAGACTCAACCTGCCGACGACCTTCCCTCCGTCGGTCTCCCCTCGACGGCCTCCTCTCCGACGGGTCTCTAAACCTTGCTAGTTTCACCTCCACCTCTCACTTGATCTATCTAACACGATTGAGATTGAACTGGCAGTGATCGAATCTTACTATTTTACAGTATTTACCATGTTAATTTTACAGTATTCATCTTGTGATTTTACAGTATTCATTTTGTGAAAATCTTGAGGGAAAAAACGATAAAGAGGCGATATGAAGTATGAATCTTGTTATTTTACATTATTTACCCTGTTAATTTGACAGTATTCATCTTGTGAAAATTTGGAGGAAAGAGATGATAGAGAAGCGATATAGAGTATTAATCTTGTGATTTTACATTATTCACTTTGTTAAATTTACATTATCCATCTTGTAATTTTATAGTATTCGTCTTGTGAAAATCTAAAAAAAGAAAGAAAAAGATGATAGAGAGGCGATATGGAGTATTGATTTTGTCATTTTACAGTATTCACCGGTTAATTTTATAATATTCACCTTGTAATTTTACAGTATTCATCTTATGAATAGTTACTAATGTTTAACAATGTAGTTGTGAATATTTGATGTATTAATGATTTATAGTTTGCATCTATTAGTTTTACTATTTATATATTTTAAATTTATAGTATTTAATTTTGCAGTGTCTTTATCTCAGTTTTATAGTGTTTTAAGTTTTAGATTTACAGTTTTATAGTTTGCATCTGTTAGTTTTATAAATTACATTTGGAAATTTTACAGTATTGAAGTTCTATAGTTTGCATCTGTATGTTTTACAGTATGTGTAGTGTTAATTTATAGGATATAGATGCATATATAAATATTAATAATTGAAGAAAAAAATTAATTTTAAATTTGAAAAATAAAATTTCATTCAAAAAAATTAATTTTATATAATTTCCGAGATTATTCTGAAAAAACTACAAGTTTGAGAAGTGATTCAATTCTAAAATGTTCTAGAAGGTTTTAAAACTGTTATTAACTGAATTTAGGGTTTAGGGTTTAGGATTTTAAACAAACCGTAGACAACTAATTGTGAACAATTAGACGCCTTCCTTTCTTTTAATCGCTTCAAGGTTGATTGTAGAATACCGTGTCAAAAGAACCATGACCTGTCTTTTGAAGGTCCCCCCGACCAATGTTGCTGATGGGTTATCGGATCTCACAAATTAACTCAATTTTTTAGTTTTTAATTTTTATTCAGCCCGAGATGCTCTAACACAAAATTTAAAGGATCTGGATCCTTTAAATAATGCTTGGTTCTCGCGCTATCCCGGAATAGACACCCTGGCTTGTGTTAGCACACAAGAGAACCTTTTTTTGACTGATTATATAATTTTTGGAGTTAATTACAAGAGGAGTTAATATTCACAAGTGTCCACCTTAAGTTCATAACTTTTAGACGTATCAATTAATTAGTAATTTTAGACGTATTAATTATATTTTTTTTTTTCAATGGATATATTGTACTTTTAACATTTAGTAATTAATTAACTTTAACATAAAAACTGATTTTTATTAACATATAATCATGAAAAGAACTATCATTTGACTATGTATTTAATTTTTAAAGTATTAAACATGTTATTTTTCATAATATATCATTTAATTTGTGACACTTCGGTAATTTCTTTTAGTATTTTAGGTCATTTTTAGTACATATAATTACTACTCAAAACACATCAGTAGATGACATCTACGAAATTACATAAATGATTATTATTGCACTTCCCATTAATAGATACGCATTGAAAATTATGTTAAACAAAATAAAAAATGTGAAATAAAAAGTAGCTGTGTGTTTAAAAACTGATTTTTTTTTTATACCATTTTCAAAAAAGGAAAAAAGTAAACCAACAATTAATTATTTTTCTACAGATATTTTATTTTTACAAGGATCATAGTTTTAAAGTGCGATCATATTGATTTCTACCGCAGTTTCAAACTGCCATACAAGTTTTAATGTAAATTTAATTAATCCATCTATATATATGGTCAATATATATATGTCAGATGAATTTTGTCTCAGGAAAATTCTGCCGGTATCCCAATTCAGATATAATATGATTACATTTAAATATTAGAAAGCTAAGAAGCTTTGTGTCTCAGACATTTTTATTGGGGACAAATTTAAATATTGTTTTGGCATCCTGACTGTTGGAGTGGAGATAATATATATCATGGCTTTATCAAGGAACTCGGAAAATAAATTATTTAACATGCATAGCAGTTCTTTGATCCGCAGCAGAAATTAATTGCATATGCGGTGGGATCGTAGTTTGAAACTGCATTTCAAGTAAGGGTAGGACCGCAGTTTTATTTCTGTAGACAATTAGTTAATTGGTTTATTTTTTTAAGATGGTAAAAATAAAAATTTCGTGTTTAAAAAGTAATATTTTGGTGAAATAGCTAATTTAATATTAAAAACACACCCATTAATTACTTGCTCACATAGCTAGTTTCTACATGATACGTTAACTTCTTAGAGAAACTAAAATAAAAAAAAAAAAACAAAATTACTGTTATGAGTTATTATAAATTCAAATATACAAACAGGATCTTTCTTTCTAAAGAAACAATTAATACGAGCCATCCCCCTCTTGTTTTTTCACTGGTCGTCAAGATCCACCCAGAGTAAGTCTCCAAGCAAAGTCCTGTTCTCCTGACCCACAGGTTTGCATCTTGCAATGCTAATACACCATTCATATAGATTGAAATGCTTGGTCACCAAAAAATCCACCCCGTAATTCTTTCCTTCTTTACTAAGAGGAGTACAATACTTAGGACCAAGAACCATTAGTTCTCTAAAACTTTTAACTCCATTGCATGCACGAATTACTCCTGATTCTTCTCCCCATGTTACTGTCAAACACTCCACTTGTTGGGGCTTGGGAAGCAACTGGGAAATAGTCTTTACAACTGGAAAAATGCCTTTAGTCTGCAAAAATTGTGAACTTAGAATGCCATCTCGCAAGAAGATAGACCAGAATGGAGCATTCAAATTATCTCTCAGAAGCTCACCTATGATTTTTGCTCCCCAGAGTGATCCATTCATCTTCTTTGCTATCTCCCCTCCCATTTTTGCTAACTTAGGGTGGTCCTCTGGGTCAGCACTGCCAAATGCATGCTCCCTAAAAAACAACATATACTGGTTCTCAGAAAAGCAGTCAAGCATGACCGGCTTCACTTTCCCTGGATTTACAAGCTCCTTGTACTCATTATAAACAACTAAATTGCTTGTAAAGATGATCTTGCTTCCTTTTTTTGCGCATTTTAGGCAACTCAACAGGGCTTTCCAAACTGTGGATTCCATACAGAAAACACTGCCCATCACGAGCAGAAGTCTCTCTGAGCTGAGGTTCTGCTTAAGCATTGCTACCAGGCTATTCTCATCATAATTTATTATTTGAGTACTGTTACATCGCTTCAAAATTTGTTCAAATATGTTAGGAAGACCACGATTATTAGGATAAGAGACACCTGGAGCAGAAATGTACATTTTCAAGGAAAAATGTTTTTGTACCTTTGGATCATAGAAACAGTGAAGGGCAAGAGTGCTCTTTCCTACTGATTCTGACCCAACTATTGGAAGTATATCCACATTATTTTCAGCAGACATGCTTGGTTCAAGCAAGAATTTAATAACATGCTCTCTTTCCTTATCCCGATTTATTAACCTGTTCTGGTCCATGTACAAGTAGTTTTTCATGGGCCTTTCAGGTTGGGCATTTACCATATGTATGAATGCGCATATATCTATACTTTGCAACATTTTTAGAACATCATGGAGTTCCCTTTGCTCATCATTACCAAAAAGCAAGATTTTGATCGTCCGCTGGCGTTTGGCTGCATGACTGGTGGGGTAATTATGCAAGTTGCTCGTATCTTGAGTACTAGCGATCATTGGAGGAAGTGAACTCCGGTTTTTTAAAGTACGATGATAGTACTCCCCAAGGTATGCTGCATTTATTATTTGTGCCAACCACTCGAGCAACTTTTGGTTGGTAATTCGACGCCCTCTTGCTGCTTCGATGGCAGATTGGATTTTGCTCACCTCTTGTTGCAGGCTATACAGGGTCACATCGAGTCCCTCCTGCATCTCATTCTCGTATCTGCTCGTGATTGAAGAGACTGCACCGCTTACTATGGTCCCAGCTGCTGCTTCCACCACTCCAGAATAAAACATGCTTGGTGTGCCCCCCATACTGCTGTTCACCTCCTTTTGTAAGTTTCACGGAAAATATTATTACTTCTCTAGTGTGGTAGATAATAACTTTGAACAACCAGTTCAAGTTAAATACTTAGATTGCCTTTTCTACATTACGGATAATTTGTAGAATGGCAAATAGTACTAAAAAACCACCAACCTTAAATTGATTTATTGCACAGCCAACCATTGAAATTTTTTTAGTAAACTTCATTGACAAAACTACTCTTTTATTGAATATAAAGAGTTCTTTTTCTTGTAATTTTTTTCTAACTAGTTGATACTATTAACTCCTTGTTCCCAAATAATTCACAGTTTGGGGTGGTTTTCACAAATTAATCTGTTTAGCATTATTGATAAGCAAAAACTATTGTAATTAGTAAAATTGTGATGAGAAGTTTGTCTACCCCCACCAATTGACACTACTTTTTGGTTTGGCTCAATGGAAATCAAAGGAGGTCATATGTTAGACATTGGAGTTCAGTTTTAAACTTACTAAACTGCAGAGCTAATTTAAGAAAAAGCACACGATATTATATATTACAGAGAACTCACCTCATTCACTTCTATTGTTGAAATTTCAGAAGCACAATTGAGTAATTAATATGGTGAAGAAATCAAACAGGGATTTGGCACCTTTACTGTGTCTATATATAGGCTAGGCACTTTAATTATTTAAGTTCTTATTGATGTTGCTGTGCTCATCCAATAAATAGAGAAAATAATAGGAGGGAGGAAAAGAGGATCATGAAGATGCTGATCCAAGATTTGTCAAGTGACACGAAATATCAACAAGAATACAATATCCAATTGGCAATTGGAGAGTTGCATTTCAAATCCTTTTTAGTTAACCAGTATCCATGCACCTACCTGGTAAAACAATACAGGCAGAGACAGATCATTGTATAGTCATTTTTTAGAGTAAAATGTTATGGGTATTCTAAAATTGACTCTTACACGTAGCATGAAAATTATATGATTAACATCCATTCTCGTTTGACCCCACACCTTGATAGTCTGGCTCCGCCCCTAAATATGGTTATATATATCATGATGAACTAACCAATAATGATGAGCATAACATGAATTAACGGCACAGAAACTGTGTGCTTTTATGGAATATTTTGGTGAGATAGGTAAGAATAGGTGACCAACCTCCAATAATAATTTTAAAATGTCTACTTGTTATGGCTATCACAATATTATAAATGCATATTTTTCCATTTGGTGTTGGAAGACAAATAATTAATTGTTGGATATATTGCATTGTCATTGTCTTATAATCTACAATTTTGAATCGTTTACCTCAATAATCACTTAATATATATAATAAGTGAAGAGTAAGATTTAAGTTAATTTTAACTTGAAGACCAAGTTACTGGCATCCTCACTTGCCTCCCTCCTCCCTTTTCTCTTATTCATTATAAAAACCATCAGCACGGGATGGTAAGAACTTAAGAGGGCACCTGCCAGCAGACACGATCAAGATTTCTAATCCTCTGTTTTATTTGGTCTATATTACTCAACTATTCTCTTGAAAGTTCCACTATACTCCAGGGGAGACTAGTTCTCTATAATGCTAAACGTAGTGTGTTTCTTTTTTATTGATATGCATTTTACTAAGTTTACTCATCAAATCCAATATCAACTTCGCATGTTTTGGTTTCTGCTTGGATGGACAAAAGAGATGAGCCAAATAGAGAATAAATAGGCAAAAAAAATTCAATGTTATGATAAATAGGCAAAAATATTAATTTGAATCCATTTTAATGTTATGATAAATAAGAGTTTCGTGCCTTGGATTTGTATTTCGTAAGACATTTTAGTTTGATAGGTTTAATTGGATATGTATCTACCCAACTAAGAGAAGTAACCGGCCATAATTTGATCAACTAAGAGAAGTAACCCGCCATAGTTTCGCGCCTTGGATTTTTATTGATATGCATTTTACTAAGTTTACAAAATCCCATTCCAATCAGAGCAAAAATAGGATTCAAATTAAATTGAGGAAAACTATAGTCATCCTATCTGCTTATCATAACAGGGTCAGTATGGGGTGCAGAGCAAGTGCTGCTAGTCAGTCACTAGTACATTCGACTTTTTCGAGTTTTTACGAAAGGTTGGCCTCAAGTTTCGTTTTAGAAAATAGAAACAACAGTAAAATGACAAAAGGAGATATGATTGATTATCACAAACAACAAAATGGTCAGAAAATCACAGACAATTATGCACTGCGTATATTGGTAGGAGCTTGTAGAATTTTATTATAAAAACCATAGAAAACCACAAAATTTGTCAAAAAATGCGAATTAATACGTATTCAGAAAAGAGTTAGACTTGGAGGACCAAATACTATGAATATTGGTGAAAAAGCAATAGTAAATACTATGATTTTCATAGTGACTATATACTTGATGGTTGTATAATAGTCAGATAAACTGATATTTCAGCCTCAGGAGGAATGACTGGTATGATACAGTTGTACAAGCTCATTGTGATGCAAACTTCCACTGACCAAAACGAGGAAAGCTCTTGATAGATCAGTACAGAAATTTAAGAATTTACATGAAAACAACTAACTTATAACGGAGCTTAAGGTATAGCCTGATGCAAAACTCTCCTATGTATGCAATCTGAAACAAATTACAATCTATCCAGTGCAGCAGGCTTTCTTATCACTAAAAAGTGAAACTAGAATGTCAAGCGAGAATAAAAAATACAATGTTTTATAAAAACATCACGTTTCTGGTTGACGCATCTCTCAGATAAAGTCTATCTAGAAGTTAGTGTCATATAATACCGATGTTATACTAATCAGACTCATTTTTGCAATACCTAGTGGAAATAAATGCGTTGTGGTTTTAAAAGAATCACATAACTCTTTGATTTGAAATTTACTATTTTATTTTTTATTTTTTTAGAATGTACGAATCTCTAAACAATACTTATTTTTAATGTACGAAACTCTAAACAGATGAATAGATGAATTTAGAATAAGAAAGGATTCTATGATTCTAAATAAGATATCACATCAGATTTGTATCCTACACTAGTGCATAATTCAGCAGAGTTAAACATAGCTTTGATTAGTGTATTGAAAAGACCCGCCCTGTCCAGACTCGAACCGTCGAACTGTGGATCGGACTCAGATCGTGTTGGACTTTTGGACAGTTGGATTGGACCAAACTAACTCAAGGGATGGGTCTAGCAAGAATTTGAGTCAAATTTTTCCACTAGACCTGCCCAAACATGACCTGCACTAATCCGAGATCCACCTAGACTGGACTAGACATAACCCAGACTAGACCGTGAAGAACCGAATCCAGACCAGACTAAACCCGCATAGTCGAGTTTCGGCTAGAAACAGTCCACTGTTTTAAAAAATATATATATATATATCCAGATCGGAACTGAACCCGGATCCGACCCGAACTGGACCTTAAACCAGACCAGACCGTGTGAATTTGAACCATAAATCTAGCACGGATTTGAACTAACTCCTCCAAATTAGACTCACTGAACCTGAACTCTGATAACCCGTAAATTCATTGGACTCCCAAATCATGAGAACCGTGAACCGGCCGACCCGACCCGTTTGCAATTCAATAGCTTTGATCAACTCAATCTGTCTATCTGAGTAAATTGGAAGTCGTTCTTGATTTATATTATAAAATTTGCTTGATAAACAATTCAGATTTTTAAGTTGTATTGGTTTGACTGGTTTATATTATAAATATTTTTTAGTTTGTCCTTTAGGTCATATTGGACTGTCAAGAGGGAATAAAAATGAATTTGAATTCGAATTCAATTTGAATTCGTTATAATTTTGTTTAATTAATTGATTGATTATTTTTAAATATAATTAATTATTTCTGATTAATTATTTGACATTACTCTATCCAACGAACGTATACTATTATTTACAACACTAAATCTATCTACTAGCTAAATTTTCGTTATGATCACGTGTGAATGGTGCTAGAAAACTTTCAAAAAAGAACTCTTTTGTACATATATATATGTGTGGTAGATTGACTGATATTTTTAAGAATACTCAATTAGCAAAATATTTTAATAATAATAATCAGATTTTAAATAGAATTTTAAAAGTACTTAAACAGTGGATTTTTTCTACGGTTTCGAAATTTAATTCAAAACTGTGGAAAAAATTCACAGCTTCGAATTTTTTTTTTCTTTTGCAAAACAAAATTTTTTTTTAATTTTTTGTATTGAAATGTTATAAATGTTGAATATATTTTTTTGAAAATAGATGAAATACAATATAATTTGACTTATTAGAAAGACTGTAACAAATAACCCGGATCAACATATTTCATGTCGGATTTTTCATGGCGATAAGAAAATTAATATATTTCTTTATGTGTTATTATAAAAAAATTAAAATGCTTAGTTTCTGAGTAATTGATGCCGATTCAAAAGTCACTTCTAGGTAATATAGAAAATATTGTCATCCTTCTAGTACATTTAATTTCTAAAAAGTTGCATCTATTTTGAAATATTTTTTGAATAACAATTATTAAATAACTTAAAGTTTTTGTTTTTTTTCAAAAATAGATACAACTTTTTAGAAATTAATTGTACTAGAATGATGACAATATTTTCTATATTGCCTCGAAGTGACTTTTGAACCGGGATCAATAACTCATAATACAAACATTTTTATTTTTTTCCAATAACACATAAAGAAATATATTAATTTTTCTTACAGCCACGAAAAATCTGGCCTAAAAAATGTTGATCCAGGTTATTTGTTATAGTCTTTCTAATAAATCAAATTATATTTATTTCATCTATTTTTAAAGAAATATATTCAATATTTCTAATATTCAATACAAAAAATAGAAAATTTAAAAAATTTATGTTTTGCAAAAAAAAAAAAAAAGCCAAAAGCGGTTATTTAGTAACCGGATGAATTCATTCAGGGAAATAACTGGACCCAGGCTCTCTGTCCGGTCATTTAGTCACCGGACTCAAAAATAGGTCCGATTAGTAAATAATCGGTTTTGGCTTCTTCTTTTTCAAAACATTTTTTTTAATTTTTTGTATTCAAATATTAGAAATGTTGAATATATTTCTTTGATAATAGATGGAATACAATATAATTTGATTTATTAGAAAGACTGTAACAAATAACTCGGATCAACATTTTTCAGGCCCGATTTTTCGAAGTTGTAAGAAAAATTAATTATTCTTTATGTGTTATTGAAAAAAAATGCTTGGATTCTAAGTTATTGATCCCGGTTCAAAAGTCACTTCTAGGTAATACATAAAATATTGTCATCCTTCTAGTACATTTAATTTCTAAAAAGTTATATCTATTTTTGAAAAAAAACAAAAACTTTAAGTTATTTAATGATTGTTATTTAAAAAGAATTATCAAAATAGATACAATTTTTTAGAAATTAAATGTACTAGAAGGATGACAGTATTTTCTCTATTACCTAGAAGTGACTTTTGAATCTGGATCAATAACTCAGAATCCAAACATTTTTATTTTTTTTACAATAACACATAAAGAAATACATTAATTTTTCTTACATCCGCGAAAAATCCGACCTGAAAAATGTTAATCGGAGTTATTTGTTGCAATCTTTCTAATAAATCAAATTGTATTGTATTTGATCTATTTTCAAAGAAATATATTCAACATATCTAATATTTCTATAAAAAAATAAAAAAAATTATGTTTTGCAAAAAAATCCACAGTTTGGGTACTTTTAAAATTATATCTAAAACCTGGTTATTATTAATAAAATATTTTGCTAATTGGGTATTTTTAAAAATGTCGGGTAGATTGATGCTGGCTGATCGTGTTATTTTTCATTACAATTTATGTTTTTTTAATTTTGACAAAAAGTATTTATTTTTGTCCAAAATTTTCTGAATGTAAAATTTTTAAATAGAAATTCTTTTTAAGGTCTTTCTCTTATATATATATGTTTTTTTTTTCGTAATAAAGTTCAAAAAATAATTTTAGTATGATAATTCATGTATAACAAAGGGCATGCCCAAAGAAGGTGTTCATGACAAACATATATATCATTTTTATAAATTTTGATTGAAACTGAATGAATCACGAACTCTAAATGCACATGTTCTATTCAGTAAAATTAAGCTGTGATATTTAAGAAATTTTTATAGTAAGTTTTTTAGTTTTACTATTATAACAATTTTCACTTGGCTTCCAGTGAGGCTGATTGCAAATAGAGTAGAGGAGGATGCAAGGATGTCGCTGAGTTTTTGTAAAGGACGCTCTATATATACCAGTAACAGGGTAGGGTTGGTACAGGGAGTGGTACAAGGAACTCAAGGGCAAATGATGCTGTAACATAAGAGCTGTAGTAATTTTCATTAAGATTGGTTGTTGTAAACAAGTTTATTAATGTATTCCTTGGTAGTCACTATATATCAAGTAAGTTGCTCGTGAGGTGGGCAAGAAACCAAAAGCATAACTAAAGCAAGTTGCATATATAAAAAATCAGATTAACGCAATATGCATTACTAGAAAATTAATACAATATACATTAGTGGAAACAAATTAAAACAATAGAGTAGAACTACGGTGCTCTTAAGAGTAGAACTATATTCTACTCAATCCTGATACAATTTAAAAAAATGAAGTAAGATGAATTTGCAGAAATGAATTGAATGACGATGCATTACTAAAAATAAAACTAGTAAATGTAGAAGAGACATATAGACGATCCATCCTGTCTTTGTTCCCGCTCTTCCGAGTTCCGACTTGATGACGGATGAGTATCCTCCCACTCCCAGGAACCTGATTCAACAAAATTGAAACTGACAGCCCAGATTTAATATCAGCCGGTGCCTGTTCGGGATGACAAAGGGACAGTATTATTTGTGCTTCGAGATTCGTGCCAAGTTAAAAATTTCACTCTTGAACTGTCCAATTTAATTGTTGTCAGTTAGGTAACCTGAGCGGATGTGAATTCCTCGGTGACTCCAGAGTTTCAATTCAGAATTTCAGATACAGTACAATTAGTAGTTTGCTACTCGGGCAGGGCCGGGCAGACCGGGCATACCCGGGCACAGGCATGGACAAGTCTCAGGCACGGGTATCTCGGTGTCACGTTAAGAAATTTTCAAGAATAAAAATAAAATAAAAATTTGAATGTTAAAACACAATCGAAACTTTTATTTTCAAACTAGGAATCGAAAATATAAAACAAATATAACCTTGGTCTGAATTTTCGAAACAACCAAACTTAATCAAATCTTGAAATTTATACCTTATATAAAATTGGATCAAGATACAATATTTTATGCATGAATATAGGTATAAAAGCTTCTTTTATCAATATCTCATACTTGGAGGGTCTATTTAGTAAAATTTCCAACATAACTCAACTCTTCTCTCTCTCTCCCTCCGTTCCCTTCCCTGTTGCCGCTGCCCCTCTTGTTTGGTCCGTCCAAAAGAAAGAAAAAAAAAGAGAGAGCTCTCCTCTCCCATGAAAATCCATCCAAACTCTTGAGAAAATGAAGGCATAAGTTAGAAATTGTTGATCATCTCTCTGATAGACATCTATTTCTTCCCTTGGTATGTTCTCTTTCTCCTCTCTTTTCTAAAAATCTGAAATTCATCTCCATTGCTAGGATTTTGCTCAAAATCTAAAATGTTTGTATAAATGATGAGTAATTCATCTCCATTATGCTTCTAGGTTGTTAATTTAGTAATTTTCTTCTCAATTCTATCTTAATCTTGATTTTCTATCTAGGGTTTGGTTCAAATCCGAAAATTAGATAAATGTTTTGATTTGTCTAGTCTAATCCAACAAACAAATGTGTTAATTGGTAAGTTCTTCTCTCACTCTCTTAAAATCTGAAATTAATTTGGTGTTGATCTATTTTCTTTGTTCCCTCTTTTGTGTATGGTGATAATTAAACAAAGTCATAATATTTTTGAGGAAGTGCTAATATTGTCTCCGAAAGGCTTAATATTTATTGTGTATGGTGATAATTAAACAAAGTCATAATATTTTTGAGGAAGTGCTAATATTGTCTCCGAAAGGCTTAATATTTATTGTGTATGGTGATAATTAAACAAAGTCATAATATTTTGATGAAGTGCTAATATTGTCTCCGAAAGGCTTAATATTTATTGAGAAAGGCTTGATCACTTATTCCAAAATGGATTATCTTAAGGAAAGTATATAGAAAATAATATCACTCAAGTAAGCATATCAATCGTCGAACAAATATTGAATTAAGTATATATGTTAATATAGGTGTAGGCTCGGTTGAGCAAGATTTTGCGGGATCTTTCGAGACGTCCGAACTATAAGTGCGAGATACGCTCTTCATAATCAGGTGCGGGGTTCTTGGACTTGTTTGATGTTTCATTTTCAGAAATTAAATTATCTTTTTCGATTGTCATGTTGTGTGATTGATTGTTGCATACTTGGAATTTTCATGTTGTATGTTTGATTGTTGCATAATTGGAATTATGTGAATTGTGTGCATAATACATCTAAAACCGAATTGTGGTGGTATGATTGATTTAGATATTTGTATGGTTGTCATTTTGATTGTTCTCTTATGAATTGACTATGGATAAAGGTCACCACAAATTGATGATTGTGAAATGATATGTGAATGAAATGACAAGGTTGAGCTGTATCAGCTAACTTTGAGATGATATGTGAATGAATTTGCAAAGTCTGCAAGCTGGCTTTGATCCCAGGATCCTAATGGCCTTAGGTGAACGGCCCTCGAGATATCCCAGTACCGGTTGGGACGAGGGGTGGGTGACTATATATATACATGTTGATTGTGATGGTGGGTGACCTATGTGTGACGTCTGTGGCTCGGGGGCATTACCCTACGTGGTAATGCATTTGGACGGTCAATTGACTATGACGATATTCTGATTTATTTCATGTGAATTTTCATTTTATGACTGGAACCAGACTTTAGTAAATGGTTAAGCCAAAGCATTTATAGATGGGTGTCAGATAAAGGGTCCAGCTCGGTGGGCCATCTGTAGGTGCCAGTAACCCTACAGATGTGGGTTTGATAAAGGGTCCAGCTCGGTTGAACATCTATAGATGCTACCAGCCATAATAAAATGAGTTAGGCCAAATATGTGTTTGTTTGAACTTCATCTTGGAAATTCCTTAAGTTGTTTTTCACTCGATTCTTGTTGTCAAGCATGTGCACCCATATATATATATTGTTTGTTATAGAACTGCTAATGTGATTTTGTATGGATTTCATTTTTGAACATGGAGTCTGATTGCAAGTCCAATAACCTGATTGTGGCAAATTTCGCACTGAGAATTTATTCTCACCCCCACCCTTTTGGGTTCTTTTCAGGTTTAGGTGCGGCTGATCCTGGAGAGGCACGCGAGTAGTAGGCCTGTGGTATATGACACCAAATTACCTTAGTAGTTATTTTGTTATTTGACTAGAGAGACATATCTTGTTTTGTTGTACAGTGCTCTCTATGTCACACCTTATGGTTGGTATCCATACGAGATACCTTTTGTATGATCTACTTGTACCAGACAGTTTGTACTTGAACTATATATATAAACTTGTTTTATGTATTTTATTGTGATGTGATGAAAATATTGTAAATGCCTTGTAAGCATACATGGAGTTGTATGCTTACGGCGGGGCCCTGTCACGCCTCGTGGCCGCGGGGTGTGACACTCGGGTAGACGGGTACCACGGACCGGGCATCCTCGGGTTTTTTTCCCAAAAACCGTGCCCTGCCCGTCCTATACCCTTGCCCGCAGTACCCGGGGGCAGGGCGGTCCGGGTAGGGGCCGGTCCGATCCTGTTTTTTTTTTCTATTTTTTTTGTGTTTCTTTTTTCTTTTTTTTTCTTTTTTTTTCTTCTTTTTTTATTGGTTTTGGTACCATCCGCATTAATAAGAGTTTGGATTTCTTTTAGTTCAACATTTTCAGTTGGCTCTTCACCATTTCTTTCATGCATTTCGGCATGTCTCTTAAATCTAGTCATACAATTAGCTTGTTTATACTCAAAATGTTTAGTGCAACCTTTTACCTGACAATCTAGAAATTTCATAATCTTGTTTTTATCTCTGGTAATCTCATAAAATCTCGCCCACGGTTGATTGTATTCGGGAGGAGCTATTTTATTCTTCTTTCCTGCTGGTTCTTGTGGGGGGGTGGGGGGGCATTTGTTGAAGGAGGGGCAACTTCTTCTTAAATTTCAGGTTCAGCTGTCGAAGGAGTACCTCCTATAGGGATAGTGTCAGTGAATTGACTCGATGCTACAGAAGAAGAGCCCATGCCTCCATATGAATACGGTGGTGTCGGTTGAAGTGTTTCTTGTGGAATGTATACATTTGGATCGTTATTTGTATAATATGGTGCACTCATTTTGGGGTTGTTGATAATTTGTTTGTAGCATTTGGTCCCTTCTTTGATAATCTTGTGGATGATTTAGTGGATAATTAGGTGATGGTATTTGGGAGGAAGAATTATCAAGATAATTAGGTTGATAGTTTTCTAAATAATTAGGCGGTGGCATAGCGGGGCCAAAAAGTAAACATAAATTACTTCACATATTCCAGAAATTTAAAAACAGAAATTAAAAAACAGAATTAAAAAAACAGAAATTAAAAAACAGAAATTAAAAAACAGAAATTAAAAAACAGAATTTAAAAAACAGAAATTTAAAAAACAGAAATTTAAATAACAGAAATTAAAAAACAGAAATTAAAAAACAGAAATTAAAAAATAGAAATTAAAAAACAGAATTTAAAAAACAGAAATTAAAAAACAGAATTTAAAAAACAGAAATTTAAAAAACAGAAATTAAATAACAGAAATTAAAAAACAGAAATTAAAAACAGAAATTAAATAACTTATTTTAATTAACTTATTTTAATTTTGCAATTAGCTATTTTTGGAAGTGAGGTAATCAACTTATTTTAATTTTGGAATATTTTTGTTAATAAACTTTTTAGTATGAAATTAATATACGTTTTAGTCCTAATTTAAAATCGAAAGAATTACGTAAATTTGGGGGACCATCAAGATATAACAAGTAAGAGACTTGGTTTTTTTAGATCGTTAATTGTGCACGGAACGATGATATATATGAGCACTTTGAAAAAGAAAAAGAAAAATTTACTTCATAGAAGTACGTAGACGGCAACAATTAAATGTCGTATTTTTTTTTATAAGTGTTGGATTCATTCTACTCAGAGTACCAAAAAAAAATAATAACATTGAATTCAATACACTCCTCAAAAACTTTAGAATTACAAATTATCCCTCTAAAATTCATAATGTCATATTTATCTAGCTTTCTATATTATAAAAACTTTCAAATTTTTCCAATTTATTAACCTTCTATTAAAAAAATTATATAAATATGCATTTTATATAAATACGCATTGTAAATATATAAATACGCATTTTATCCTTTTTTGAAAATAAAAAAAATTTATGTAACTTGTTTAAGAGAAATATCTAAGAACAAATTGTTCATTTTTCTTATGTATGATGCACACACAAGCATATGACTCATTTGTCTCCAAAACTTATCAGTTAGAAGGCAAAATATTCCTTATACAAACTATATATTTTCACTTTTTAATAAAAAAATAAAATGGATACTTTATAATTCAAAATTAGTTTGAATAGATAAGCAATAAATTGGATAAATTTGTGAGTTTTAAATTTAGAAGAGTAAAATTTATTTTATGAGTTTTAAATTTAGAAGAGGAAATATGATATTATGAATTTTAGAGAGAAAAATAGGTAATTTGAATTTTTTTTTTTAGGTATTATAGAGCAGTCTCCAGATTAATGTGTGGTCCACGGGATGTATCAGCGCTTGTCGGTGCGTATCGAGACGTATCCAGACAAAAAGAGACGTATCGGAGATCGTATTAGATGGTTAGAGATACGCCATGTGGCGTAGCCGACACGTATCGGGACTGTATTAGGCACGTATCCGTATCTGATACGCACCCAATACAGGGTACAGAGCCTTAGATGAAGTATCGGGGAAACATAGCTAATTTTTAATTGAGAATGGCGCAGCTCACGATGCTCACGGTAGACCAGCTCTCATGACACGGTCTACAGATTAATGCGCGGTCCATGGGACATATCAGTGCGTGTTGTTGCGTATTCAAACAGGAAGAGACGTATTGGAGACCGTGTTAGATGGTTAGAGATACACCACATCATCTAATACGCCACGTGGCGTATCTGACACGTATCGAACGCGCACCCAATACGGGTACGGAGCTTCTAAGTATTGGGTAACATAGCTAATTTCTAATTAACACATGATGAGTTACTGTGTTAATTTCAAACCACAACTTTTCATTCATTAATAGAGATCCCTTTATTTAAGAATAATTATATTATTTCCTTCGCCTCTGTTTCTCCATTTATCCCTGCACACTATCTCTCAATATTAACTTCTTTAGCTACCATTTATCTTCATATTTATCCCGCTAATAATTTTCATTTATCCCCATATTAAATTATAGTGTCCTTTAATTACAATTTCTGCATTAATTATACTATCATTTAATAACAATCTCCGCATTAATTATATTATCCTCTAATAAATGTTTATCTATTTATTGATGTTCAAAAAAATATTTATTATTATTTTTGACAAGTATTTATCATAATGTCTGAGAAGTATTTATTATTGTATCTGACATGATGATACATTGATTTGATTAAACATTACTTATTGACAAGTCCAAGAACAAAGTTTAAAAAAGTATTTATCATTGTCTCTGACAAGTATTTATCATTATGTTTTAGAAGTATTTATCATTGTCACTGACATGATAATACATTGATTTGATTAAACATTACTTATTGACAAGTTCAAGAACAAAGTATTCATTTTTGTGTCGTCAAGTATTTATCCATGCAACATAAAATATTCATCTAATCTATTTAAGTCACATATGTTTTACTAAAAGTTGCAATTATGTCTGAGAAATATTTTTGATTTCAAATGTAATTCATAAAATAACTCAAATGTAATTTTTGATTTCAAATGATGAGGGTCAAAATTCATCTAATTAAATGTGAACATTGAATTTCAAAAACGCGATATTCATCAAAAAAGACAAAATTATCCAAATATTTCTCAAATTAATTAGTTGTTAATTTTTCGATGTAAGAGGTCAAATATTTTAGTTTATGTTTTGAAAAGTAAAATGTTATTTTAAATATTTAAAAAAAGAGTTTAAACATACACATTAATTAGTTATATATATATATGAGTAAAGCTAGCGTGTGACATGCTCACCAAGAAAGTTTGGTGAGCATAACTCCAAAAGTATATCGGATCGACGTCAAATGTCAAATCCAAACCGTTGAAATCCATGTACTTCATGAGTGATGCATATACATGCAAAATTTTGAAAGTTTCGAGTTTATTTGCTACACGGTAAATCCGGTTAACCATTAACCGGACCCAAACCAAATTTCCGGTTAACGGTTAACCGGACTCTTTTAAAGGGTTCGGTTAACCGTTAACCGGAAATTTGGTCCGGTTAACGGTTAACCGGTTTGGGTAGATTTTAAATTCCACAGCCGGTTAGGTTATTTTTTTAAATTTAATTTATTTTTTGGATATAAATAAAAAAATCGGTACATACACACACAATATTTACAGCCATTTTTATTAATATCCTTAAAAAAAATTAATTTTAAAAATACCCCTACATTGAATTTCTTTTTAAAAATACCCCAACCGCCAGACCCACGGGCGGCCCAAAACAAAAGCGGACTGACCGTGGGACGGGCGGGTCACTTCAACTAGCGGGGCGCCTGTGGCACGACCGGTTCACTGTTCACAATTTTTTTTTTTAGTGATCTTAGTATTTTGATTTGAATAATTTTGTGAAAAAAGTTTTCTTATTTAGAGTGTATGCTAAAAAATAAAATATTTGATATATTTACGAAGTGATGTCGTAAATCTTTATAACTTTGATTTTTTTATTTTTTTTATTTTTTGGTGAACTTTGATTTTATTTGTCAGTTGAATATCACAAGTCTAAATATAACACTAATTAAGGACTTAGCATTTATTCTGGTTTTTATAATATATGTATAATATACACATATACACATATACATAGGGATGGCAATGGGCCGAACCCACAGTATTTTGTCAATCCCAGGCCTGGCCTGCCTGTTAAAAACTAACGGCCCGCCTGCCTGGCCTGATCTGACGGGCCTAAAATTTTAGGCCCGGCCCGCCCATGGGCTTCCCCATCATTCCTGCGCCTGCCTGTTTGCGCCAATGGGCCCCCTTACCCAAATTTACACAATCCAACATCAATTTACACAACAATTTACACAAGTTTATTATACACCAAATTTTAATTTAACACTAAAATACCATACAAACAACTACAAACAATACACAAACAATACAAATACCACTAAAATCCATACAAATAAATACAAACAATGCAAATATCACTAAAATCCATACAAATACACAATATAAATTACCACTAAAATCCATACAAATACAAGCATTGCACAATCAAATTATACAAAATAAAATTTAACACCAAATGACATAGTTTAACAATAAATAACATAGTTTTAACACTAAAATAAATTATACAAGCACATTCTTTGAGGCAATCAGATCGATACCGCATAATTTGACGTTGCTTTTCTTTCTCCAATATAGAAGACACCTAGCAAAATCACAACAGCCTTATAAACTCATTTCAAGTTCTATTTATTCTATTAATTCAAAATCACAAGTCATATTTATTGTATGAGTTCAAAATCACAGCCTTAGATGCATGATAGCCTTATAAACATCAGATTTATAAATCACAGCAGCTTTATAAGTTATATACACCTAACTATGCAATTCAGATTTATAATCACAGCAGCCTTATACACCTAACTATGCAATTCAACAGTCTTATAAGTTATATACACCTAACTATGCAATTCAGATTTATAATCACAACAACCTTATACACATCAGATTTATACACATCAGATTTTATAAACTTGAGAATAAACTTACTGTTTCATAGGCACTATTTATTTTCAAGTATATGAAGGCACTATTTATGCAATTTGGCCCTTATAAATATGAAAGTAGAAAAGATAATAATTATTCATACCATTTATTCCTTCAAGAGTTGATAACCCCTTCATCATTAGCATTAGTCGAACAATCAGTTTTAGCTACATCTTCACATTCATCTTCATCTAAATCATCACAATATGTCTTGAATGGATTACGATTACTCAAATCTGAAAAAACAACTAAGAGTTAAACCGAAATACGAGCATATATAATTAAAATAATACAAAATGAGATTATACAACATTTATACCTTCAAATTCAGTCCTTAGCCAATTTTGTGCGCAGGCTAGAGATTCAAGGGTGGAAGTGCAAACAAGATTTATGTAGCAGCACAAGTAAACTTAAAGAAAGAACATCAATGATACTTACTTGGCACATTTCACTGTATTTGTTTTACCAGAAAAATCAGAAAAAAAAAAAAATGAAACAAACCTCTTCTTTAACAGAGGTGACTGAAATGAGAAAAATTCAAAAGAAAAGGAAAAAAATAAGAAGCAAACTTACTCAGTCGGCTACAAACTTGGACAGTGGTGAGGTTTGTCGGAGAAAGGTGGAGGTGGTGAGGCTTGTCAGAGAAAAAAAGAAGAAGCAAAAGAGGTAGAGAAAGGTGGAGGCGGCTGTGGGGCTGGAGGCGGAGAAATAGCAAGGCTGTGACTGTGAGGCGACGAAATAGCAGAGAGGTAGAGAAAGGTGGAGGCGGCTGAAGGCGATAAAAGGTGGAGGTGGCTGGAGGAGCGTAAGAGAAAATGGGAGGAGAGAACGGTTGTGACTTGTGAGGCGGCTGGAAGAGCGTGAGAGAAATTGGGGATTGGAGGGAGCGGCTCCAAATTTCTGTTTTTGCAAGTCAGAGTCTCAGAGAGGAAGAGTCGTATTTCAAAATTAAAACCCTAAACATAGGCCCATCAGGCATCCTGCGGGCTTCAGCAAAATCCCAGGCCTGGCCTGTCCTGTCTTTTGGCCCGGCCTTACCTGGCCCATCACAGTGCCGGGCTGACCAGGTAAAGGCCGGGCCGGGCAGGCATGACCGGGCCGCCGGGCCGAACGGACTTTTCTGCCATCCCTACTAAACATATACACATATACACATATAAACATATACATATACATATACATATACATATACATATACATATACATATACATATACATATACATATACACAAATACAATCAGCAAGTCTGGACTGATACAGGGACCAAACTACAAAAATGATTACACCAGCATATAGAGCATTCAAAAATACACAGAATTGATATAAATTTCAACTTATTTGGATTTTTCTACAGTTAGTTATAAATTTTCAAAGTTTAATTTTTGAAAAAACTTTAAACAGCCATAACTTTGACTAGGAAACTCGGATTTACGCGTATGAGCACTTTTCGGAAAGGAGAGAACGAGACGGATCCGTTTTGCCCCGGTGAAACACCGGGCATCGTCGTATGAGCTTAAAGTCTTGAAAGTTCAAATTAAAATTGTACACTTACACTTGAGTCTTCGCACTGTAATTCGAGAACTGTTGCATCTGAAAGTCCTCCAAAATAGTCACCTAACTCAAGACAATGGCAAAGATTTTGCATAAAAGAAAAAGTGATGCTCACTGAAGTTGTACACGGAAATTTTCACACAAAGTGTTGCCCACCTAATTGGTATGCACGACGAATATCAATTGCTGATTTGATTGAGCGTATAAAAATTAATCTTTCACTGCGCACATACAAGAAGCAATAACGAACAGACAAGTACTTTAGCTTCTGACTGAAAATGCGTGAAAATTCACCAGAGCAGTGTTCCAATGATAACTCTTCTAGTTTTGGACATCCTGAGAAAAGGTTGGTGATGAATTTGGTATCAAGTTTAGCTCGTCCAAGCTCTAACCTTCTGATGCAGGGAGGATTTAATTTACAACCTCTGGTATTTCTTGAGGAGAATATAAAAAACTTGTTCTCAAGCACAGTTCCTCTATTGATTGGCAGAAAAAACTCGAGGATTGAACTTCATGGCATAGCTGACACATGAGCGAACAAGGTCCAAGCAATTATCTTGGTTCAATATTTTAATCACGAAATTATCCAAGAAGGATTTCTCACGACGGGATAACAACGTCTCGACAAATTCTTTAAACTTTGCATCAAGTGCCCTTTTTCTATCCTCGGTACTGAGACAATTAATATTCTTCCACTGACACAAACTCATGTGGATCGAAGTTCAGATGAGACAAGGAGGTCCAGAGATTCACCCATATTATTCATTGTTAACACCTTGAAGTTAACACCTATGCGCAAAATAAATGTATAAGAGATAAGTTATAGTACCAACATAAACTCAGTTAAGAAAACAACTTCTGAGCAATGATTTATATCCCCTTTCATTATTTGTGATTTTGTAGACAAGTCATTATTTAATTGGGACTGTCTAATTCAAAAAGAGAACGGCCTAAATCAGTACCTATCAATAAAAAAAGATTGGGATTAATAGATCTAATAAAACAAACATGCCATAACCCATGACAACAACTGGTAACAATTTCCAAAACCTGAGATGTTCTTACTTCTTAATTAGGTCCATAGTGTGAGCACATACACCCCTCTTTCAATTGATCATTACACTACGAATTTCAAAGGGTAAACAAGCTTGGCAGGATTAACATTTCCAATGCATTAGAGCTTTACTTCATTTTTTAATGGATTAGGCTTATTCATGTTCTTTGCTAAAAAAAGAGACTGACAACCTCTAATTTTGCACCAAACAATAGGAAAGATAAATAATTTGCTTAACAGAAAATGAAGTTACCTTCTAATAGCTTTACAATTTGCTTAACAGGCTCTAATGAAATTCAAAGACCAAAATTGCAAAAATTAAGCTATAATTAATTAGCCGTCGAAACCAGCATCCATCGGCACATGGCTGGGACAATACTAGGATAGCATAATGTTTTACTTATACTTTTTAATAATCTAACTTGTAATTTTTGATTCTTTAACTTATAATTCTAATTATCAGTCATAATTGAAGAATTTATTTTGATTTTAACTGTAAATTTAACCCGAAATATTACAAATCAAACGTTCCAGAAAAGGGCAAAAAAAATTCAGAGGGAGGAAATATCGATCAGAACCACTAAATCAGCACTAAAACTCAAAATCCAAAAGGGGCGGCTGCCCCCAGATACACCTGGGTCCGCCCCTGGAAGTGTATTTATTATTTAGAAATAAATTGCCTCGACTATCAAAATATAATTGCTACAGTTTAAAAACTTAATTTTTTTTTTCATGACAACATACCGAAGCTTGTACTTGCAGACATGTTTACATTTGTTGAAATTGGAACAAATATTCAATCACTTCCTCCATTTGTAATTATGTTGAATAGCCCATTAATTTGTATACAAAAGTAACCAAATTAAGTTAATAAAATTCATCCAATTAAATTAAAGTTAGCAAACGCAGATTCAAATCTAATAAAATTGATTCCCAATGTTATATATATATACCCACAATATCCGTTTGGACATTTATATTAGTGGAGGATAATGAATTAGGTTTAAATCATAGACCATGGTCCATATTTTTGGAATATATATATTGTTTGCATTGAAAAATATGTTATCGATCTTTCTTTCCTACAAGTTATACGAATAGACAGACAATTGACTTTGTATAGATGTATCTAATGGAACTTAATTTGTAATTTAACTTTATTTATATTTTAGATGCCGCGTTGGCCTAGTCCTAGACAACTGATTCAAGCCTATAAAATAAAATAATGCACATTATGAAGACGTACGGCAGGGTCTCATGATCAAGACTGTAAGTACAACATTCTCGAGTTATTTTTATTTTTAATCTCTTCCATTTTCATTGAATTTGAATTATGTTTTCACACAAGTCCAATTAAATCAACGAAGCCTTAATTAAATATTAATGACAAAAAAAAAACATTACGAATTGTCTACAATTTAGATTTTTCATGCACAACTAATAATTGGTGATCACATTTGTTCTTTCTAATTAGAATAAATTAATTTAATTTTACTTTTTTGTAGGCACAATTATTGACCTTATTGCGAGTGCCGTTTTGGGATTTGTTATACCTGGCGTTATTAGTTATGTGATGGCCAATAAAGCGCTGTGATTTTTATGAAATTTCTTCACCAATATCTCTCAATATCTCCCCTTCAAAAGGAAAGACAGAAATTAAAATTCTCCATATTTTGTTAATATGGATGCAATCCTTTTTTTTATATATAATTTCTTCTTTAAACAAGTGTTCTTATATTAATTAACCATGTTTACTTTACTCTCGCTTGGGTCCTTTATTCTTATATTGTTGTTATGAAAAACAATCCAATCGACCTTGATATTTTATCTTCAACTTTTATTAATTTTCTATTTTTTCACCGATGAGTTGATGGACTTAAATCCGATGAATGAATCCAGTGTACATCTATTATATACCCTATTTCATAATTCATACCGAGATGTATCTTGCAATTACTAACATAGGAAGTGGCAACAGAGGATTCGGGCAAAATCACGATTGTCAGAATTTAACAATATTATTTTTCAGAATCTAAATCAATTAAATTTAAGAGATAAAATATATATAAAAATATATATTGTAACTCATATAAATTACTTATTTATCAAAATCCATAAAAATGTAAATTCGTATTCAATTTGAAAAAAATTAAACACAAACCACTACAAGTTTCAAATGATTTACTAAATAGAAAATGAGTTGGGTCCAAATGTCTCATATCATTCATACTTTAAGCATAGCTCATATTATTATTTTTGTTTTTAAAGTCCATACATGTAATCCGAACCATCAACGTAATCTTCATATTAAAATGTGTTTGAAGACCAAATTTTAAATTTTTTATTAGAAATTTTTAACATTTTTTTAGATAGGTAAAATATCATTGTTTTTTTAAAAGATTTTAAATTCAAGATAGGTAAAATGTCGTGCTAAATATCACTGTATTGCTACATGCCTCTTGGGTCACATCAAAAATAGGTTCTTAATTAGACTGATTATTTTAAAATTGTCATATGTGATATGAATATGTTGATTGAATAATTAATTATAACAGTTATAATTTAATTTATTTCATGCATCATATGATACTAACATAAATGTCATGAAGATGATAATCTTAATCTTAAATAAATTTATATCATGTAATGACATGTTTTATAAATTTATTATCAATAAACATGAAATATACAATTATTATTGAAATAATTATACAATGCATATGATGCAACAATTAATTGGATTAATTTCGAAAAAGTGGGAAAGAAACATTCTAGTCTTTTTTAAATTAATGGGAAACCCTTAGGATGGAAAATAAATACACAATCCTTCCTCTCCAAGGGTGTGGATTTTCATTGTCTTCCTCTCTAAGCCGTATAAATTCTCTCTTGAATCCCTTATTTTTTTTTTTTAATGTGTTAAGTACAATATATTTCTACCATAATAAAAGTGTTTTATTGAATGGTAGAAACTTTGATTAAGGAACAACAACAAATTAATAGTACTCTAGTAGAAAGAAATTTATTTTTCTAAATAATTTTGAGTGGATATTAAGATATGCATTATCTATTAATTTGTTGCTTGGAGGTATATTAAGAAACAAGAAGGCCGACTAGTTTATTGGAGGTTCTTCACCTTTGATCACGATATAAAAGAGCTAAGAAATCTCTAATTGAAGCTTTAGACTAGGTTTAGATACATTTAAATAAGATTGGTTCCTTCGTTGCTTCAGAATTTTTTTGAAATCCTTCTTTTAAGCAAAAACTAGAGGCGTCGTTGCGGCTCTGCCGCAACATTTTTTTTTTAATGTATGTTGGCGTACAAGGAAAACATTTTTTTTTTTTCCCTTCTGTATGGTGGCATGTGAATATCTAAATATTTGAAAAATATACAACGACTTTGCATCTAACATTATCTTTATAATTCAGTAATAATACAAATGTCAGACAACTTTTAATGCTTTCGAGAAGCGTCTAGACAAATTCATCCTTTCAATTAATGTTCAATGCTGCCACTCTCGTTACCATCGGGTCAGTTCCCCTCCATACCTGGATCATTATAATGCATATACAATAAATTTACAATTTGTACCTTTTGCCATTAATCAGTGTTAGAGACTCATGGATTAAAAAGAAGATCACCAACCTCTGGAATAATCACAATTCGTGCAGCAATGTCCCCTACAAAACCAACGAAATATATTATTGCTCTTCAGAAACAAATACTACAAAATAGATTTTAAGAATTGTAAAATCCAATCGCATGTTGATACCAAACTGTTGTAGTGGTCAAAAACTATCATAACACACTTCTCTATTCTTATATATCACACAAAAGCTGGTTGATACCAAACTGGTTGTAGCGGTCAAAAACTATCATAACGCACTTCTCTATTCTTATATATCACATGACTAAAATGAGTAAAATAAAAACAAATTGCAATTAAGAACACAACTAAAATTAGTAAAGTAAAAGTTGCAGAGTTGAGGTTTAATAAATCAGGTATTACTCAGATTATTTTTTCTGTTTATAAATCAGGTATTACTTAGACTATTTTTCTGCTTATAATGACCGTGTAGAACTAACATCAGTTGAACAGTATAAGTCCACGTTAATAGTATCTGAGGGGACATAGACCCGATGCAAGTAGTCCATTAATGGCTATCATCCCTCTTATTCTACCAGGTCAGGTACCGCACTGGATCTGAATTCTTATTGCACATACCATCTATAAGATGGACACAGATCCCCTAAAGTAACTCAAATTTTTAGTGTTACATGTCATAACATGAGGCTCATGCCCTTGAGATAGAGTGCAGTTTAGGTCCGATGCACTTTAAGTTCGTGCGCACAAATCTCCAAGAGGAACACACACAAATCGTAAAATGCATCAGACGGCTCTGAAACCCATCAGAATCAAATTTACTTTTGATTCATCTAAATGAGGATGAATCAAGTCCATTTCAATTGAACAAAAATCATGCTGCCATAAAACATATCACACTGGAGATTGATGGTATTATTTTTTCATTATTTCCAGCTTTGCCCTCAGTAATTAAATGATAGGTTTCATATTACTATATTTAATGGGTTGCCTTGGATTTTTGAAAATCAGATGTTATATTCTGTGGCTTTTCATAAGTTTTTATTCCAAAAAAAATAGATACACCATAACCAAAAATAAATAAAAAATAGATGGGCGAAGGAGCTTTCTCTTTCTTTATCAGGGCATCACCCTCATAAAATTACATAAAGAAGATGAGATAATTGCACGCGAATAGATACCTTGTTAGTAAGCGTTTGCTGCAGTACTCTAACAACTTGTACACCAGCTGAATGACCAACAAATGAATTGGATGGTGCTCATCCCATGCTGTAGAATGCCCTGAATTTCAATCATACAAAAAAAAATATAATTTAAGAAATTTGCGATCTTTTGAGAAATCCTCATTATTATTTTCTGAAATAATAAATTGCACCAATGTTAACCTCGTGCTTGTCTATTTTTTTCTTTTATTTTTCCCTAAAAATATGCCAAGGTTACTAAAAATTGCTTGTTTACAAAATCACTATCTAATTGATTGCTCAGCAACTGAAGCAGTAAAGAGATAAAAAATACACATCCATTGGAAATTCAATGTTGCACAAAGGATCATTACAAAAGGAAATGAAAAAGAAGGAACTCTTACATTCCCCCTACACATTTTTTGTCAATATTTTTTTTCCTTAGAAGATTTTGATCACAGTTAATTATTTTGTGACTTCCTATTTTACTTAATTCTAATCTTCTACTTTGTCCCTGGAAATCACTGAGACCAGTTCACAGGAAGTCACTGGCATCAGTGGAAAATTTTTGTCTGACTAAAGAGAAAGTAAACTCTAAATCAAGTGGGAAAAGAAAGAAAGAGAAAATACATGAGTGCACATTGACAGAAAGATCCAAAGACGACTGATAATCACAATATCTTCCGAGACGGTGCTGAAATGTCTGCCATATAATATTATTTAAAATATATATAAATACACAGAGTTAACACAGAATTTCATTGCAAGAAAGAATACAGTGGTTAACAGGCTTCTACCAGTTGTTCAACTTCAACATGGAGGTACACATCACACTTCTTGACAGGAACTGATACTTATAAATCTTAAACTTAAAGAGCAGGTAAAATATAAAGTGTTCTGGTAATTAAGTCAAAAAAAAAGAAAAAAAAAGAGGAATAACAAAGAATAGAAAAAATAAATAAGCTTTTATCAATTAGCTTCACACAACAATTGAAAGAATGACCTTTAAGACAAACCTGGTGTAAGAAGAGGCAAACAATGAGCTAGGTGGACCCACCTAGGCGGTGTTGTATCCAACTGCAGTGAATATATATGTGTGCATATTATTGTAACAACATTAAATGATACTTATTATTTAACTGAAGGTAATATATTGCAACCATGTCAAAATCTACAGGCTAAAAGGTCTAATCTACACAAAGTTTAAACTAAGAAAATGTTTGGTCCAATCTACAGAAAGTTTAAAGGAGGTCTAAGCAAGCAAGTGAATGGTTCATATTGACTGTTTGGACTTTGAAAACAAAGATATTGATCCAAAGTACGAACCAATGTACGCTATGTATAGTACCATAGCCTCACTCATATAAAGATAAACATTACATGAATAATCATGAAATGGTTGGAATAATTGAGAAGCAGAAAAGAGAACCATTTTCAGTTATCACAACAGGTGGATTGTTATATTTCTCTTTGACGTAGTTCATTAGGATCCTCATCCCTTCAGGTACAATATATATCCAGACAACATTTGCTTGTATTAATAAATAATTTGAAAACACAATTTTCCATTCGATCTAATAATTTTCTTTTTAGTATCATATATTATATATATGGCCTTAAAAGTTCCTCTTAATTTCTCTCCTCGTCTCCAATTGCTTTAGTATCCTTGAATGCTGCATGTCTGAAAAACAAAGTATTCTCTTGGTTAATGTAATAATTGTGAACTTAATTGATTGATATAACACAAATCTGGTAAAGTACTATTCAAGCTAAATTATTTTCTGCTTCCTCAAATGGACCTAATTGGCAAATTATTTTCTAACAATTGAAATGAGCTTGAGAAATATTATGAACTTATGTTAGTGTGCTGGCACTGGAGTTGACGATTGTGTCATTGAGTAATTTGTCAATTATGTGTTCTTTGCATACCATGTGCAGTGATTTCTATCAAGTTACCAACAAAATGCAATGATTTCTTAACAAATGCTGCCTCATCGACTGAGGAAGTTGGCAATCTATCCCCAACTCTTGTTCTCAATGAATTTGGATAATTAAAAAAGAATAAAGGTTCCATAAACCTGTTAAAAAAATTGCAGTAGTTTTTTAAAAAAATCATTCTTATGAAGTATATACTTGAGTACTTCTGATGAAATTTTCTTGCTAATCTTACTGACTGGTATAAAACTGTCAATTTTGTACCGGTAAGTTTTCTTCAATTAATAGAAAGAAAAGGAACAATTTGTTTTATAAACATTGGGACGAAAGAAGAGAAAAACATTAAGAAATTTACCAGCCAAATTGAAAGTCTTGCGCTTTGTGCGTTGCTGCGATGTCTTCGGTAGAATTTGTCATTGCCACATACCACATAACATCAAGTGTCATCCCAACAATTCCACCTTGTGCAGGCTATATTTTGAAGGCATGCGATAAACAAAAAATAAACAGTGTTATTCTAGACAAAAGCTAAATAAGAAGAGGTATTTAGTGAAATATTCCCCTTGTGCAAAATAAATGTACCAAATTGTTTGAATCACATGACACAACCATGTCTTCTATAATAAGCACCATATGTAGTACAATTAAGAATGTTCACCTCTAATTTTGATCCTTATTTTAGAAAATAGTTATCGGTAGACATCCTGCTCACCACAACACAAACTAATTAATTTATTATTCTTTTATGGCTACCATATCATTTTAGTACGAAAGATATCCATCAGAATAATTCTTTCTCCACAACAAAGCTAGGATTTCAATTCATAAACTTTATTTTATTATGAATAAAGAATGTCAACAGTAAATAAAATGCAGCATGTAAACATTACCTTGTATTTCCTTCTGTATGTGTCTGAGGTGGCGACATGAGCCAGAAGGGTATTATAGACAATGATATATGGCTCAGTTGCTAAGTTCCCTGCTCTACAAAATAATTGGAGAAGGATAGAGCAGCCACTGGGGGATTGAAGCCCCGCATCATAGAAAAACAGACAAGCCTAAGCAAATGTTGACCATTATTTTTGACGTAACAAATTTGTACAAATTTTTTATGGAATTAATGCATGTGTGTTCAAATAACACTTAACAGGATATAGCCTACAACAGTCAAGAATGTTGATGGCACATAACAGAAGTAACATGAATGACAGGGGTATTGTACCTAATTAACCTCTATGTAACTCAAAGTTCGGATCCCCTTATGTAACTCAAAGCAGATCAAACAATCAGGCCGGATGTAGACTCAAAATTTGAGGCACCTTAGGTGATATGAATTTTATGCACACGTAAATCCTTAACCCAAAATTCTAAAGCTGAAATTGATGTACATTCTTATCAGGCTTCAACGAATAACATGATAAATTTGACAACCTTTAAATAGCACAAATCATATTTTGTACCTGACACTAATATCACCGGATAAGCCGAATTGCAGGAATTTGTTCAAGCATATATCTGCAGAAAGCACTGAAAAATAAAGAAAACAAATACTAAATGTTGGAAATAATAACTCAGCAATATAATTTTGTTGTTCAGCTTGAGGAAGTGTTACGTACTAAAGTCTTTTATATATTACTCTCTAGTCTACACTGTTATTACATCCCATTATCACTAAAATCCTTCTATATATTAGCTCTGTATCATTATTACATCCCATTAGTGAAGTCTTTAATATATTAACCTCTATACAATTATTATATCCCCATATCTCATTTCATAGATATCTGTAATTACTAATTTGGAATCTAAGACAATCTTATCCAGTCATATCTGATGTGTTAGTAAAAGGAGACAAAAATTAACTTCACGCAAAAATTGACAATCCAGAATCAATATAAAAATTTAGTTTACTATGTTGCTTGAAATGGCAACTGGTAAGGTTAAGCAAATGAAACAAATTACCAAAAAAAAAAAAAAAAATCGAATCAAAGTTTTTCTTGGTGAGGTATGGTTTGGACACCTACTGGGTAGTAGCTTATTACTGATTAAGTTAGTTCTTAATTACCTTAGAAACAATCGGCAAGCAGCGCTGCCCAATCACAACGGAGGTTTCTGCCCACAAATTGAGGGAAATGTAAGAGTTGAAAATTTACTGCAAATTATAAAATCTGGAAGATTTGATAAGGAATTGCGAAAGAGAATAGAAAATGGGCAATGAAATCGGTGATGGAAGTAGGAAAATCTTACCAGAGACCGAAGATGGAGAGCATAGAGGTTGCCCTAAGAGGAGAGGGGTTGGATAACAGTAGCTGGATTGACAGTTGTAATTCTCCATCATTCATTTTTACTGGGGATTCAAAAGTACGCAGATGGGAATTTTGTTGAATACCTGGAATACCATTGAACCATGAGGTGTTCTTGTTATAACATGAAGCTCGGTAGGTCAAAAGCTGATGGACTATACGAATGATCCAAATTAAAAATCAAATAGTATTGTTTGGAATTGTGCCAAATATATATAATTCATTGGTCAAATTTGGTAAAAGCAATGTCCCAAAACAATCTACTGACGAAACAGTGCTACAAAGCACTGAAATTTAGCAAAATCAGACCAAAGAAATCAGAAGGGGGGGAAACTGTGCCGACTATCAATTTTACTGACTGATTCAATTTTGTTGCGAAATAGTGAAGTAGATTTAGAAATTACTAAGCTTTGGATAGATAGCTTACCTGCTTGAGACTAATACCTTACTTCTCTCTTTACATTAACCCATAAATATGCTAGTGCCAAGCGACTCTCTGCCGTTCCACCAAGTAGTAATTTCCAAGACCCAAATAGTAGCTGCCGTGGAGATTAGCTGGGGAGAAAAATCAGTGGAACGCAAGAGGAAAAAAGGTGAGTAGGAATTGAAGAGGGAGAGTATAGTTGGTAATACCAAGAGGCAAAAACCCACCGAACAGAAGAGGAGAAGGCGCAGAGAGCGGGTAGAGAAATGAGGTTTAGAACGAATTGAAAAGTTGAATAGAAATGAGAAATGAAATCGGATTTGGAATGAAGGAGAATCTTACCAGTCGATTGAAGCGGAGGCAACCAAAACTGAAGGCGCAGTTCGGCGGTAGACTGAGAAGCAGTTGCTGTAGGAAGAGAAAGGGAAGTGGGGAAACAGAAGAGAGAAGTGGAGAAATTGGAACAAAAGGGAGCGGGAGAAGAAGCTCAGCGCACGAACACGGAAGAAAAGGAAGCGGAGGGAAAGAGAAAACGAAGCCAGGAGAAGAACACGTAGCAGCTGAGTAATTAACACGCGGACAGCGGAAAGAGCTGGAAATGACAGGTAGCACAAATAGTCGAATTTTTTTTTTTTCGCTGATACGAGAGGTGACGGAGGACTAAAATCATCTGATCCATCGGTATTCTATCAGAAGGTAAGGAAGGAGGGTGTCACTGTTCATCGCTGACGTAACATCCCATTCAACTTTTATAGTATATAACTAGTAACCTTGTTGCGGCTCCGCCGCAACTGAACTTTTTTTTTTTTTATTATTAGTTTATTTGGGTGGCATTTTTTGTTTTCTTGTTCGGCATATTTTTCTTTTCGGAAACTGTATTGATTAAACAAACATAGTGATGTTTATATATGCGAATAAATCTTATTGTATATATTTTTTTGTGAGAACAATCAAACTAAGAAACAATAAGTAGACTGTGTAGGGTGTATAGGCAGTAGGAAGATGTAGTAAACAATAAATAGATTCAACTTTGTAGAATTCAGGTTGTTTAAAACACTGATACTTTTTTGAGTAAAAACCAAATATAAGGGGTGAAAGAAAATATGAGGAGAAACTAAATGATTGTTCTCAAATTTTTATGTCAATTGTTAATTAATCAACCCACCATATTGTTCCATACCCAATTTGGAATTTTGTAATATAAATATCAATTATACAAGAGGAGGAGAAGAAGGTAAAGGTTGCACCATAATGTTTTCAACCTCATATGAGATCTCTTGAGGCTTGCTAAGATAACTATTGGTTGAACAATATAAAGAGTAAGTGTATCGATTGAAGCACATCTCTCTGATTTTGTGAATGGTTTGTCTTTGATATAGGTCTGCAATTTCTTAACTTCTATCTAGCATTGCACTTGCAGGAAATTGCATATTAGTTAAGGTATGTATTTTCCTAATCCAGCTGTATTGTCAAAAGGTAATCAAGGGCTATGTAAATTGAATGATCAATGGGAATATTGGTTTAAATTTTTTTTAGTTTGTCTATAAGGTAGACTTATGCAAAGGTAAGGAAGCTCTTGCAGCGAGTGCATGGTGGCTGTGTCCCTTGCCCATGGCTTGTGGGTCCCCAATATCATCTCGCCTTGTTTCTTCCCTTTGAAACACCTGAAATTTGGAAAACAGGTATGTGAGCTATGGATAGAGCTGTCAGTATATCTCACTCGGATGAAATTTCCTCAGCAAAACATACATGTTGAAATTAATTATCTTGTTACCAATGTCACATAATTACTGAATTTGATTTGATTGTTCAAACGTTAGTTCAAACTAAATTACCATTTTGCCACTTTAGACTAAATGTCCCTTGTGTTTGATTTGTAAGGAAACTTTTGGTAGTATGAGGCACTGCATATTTGAACTTTGCAATAGACTATCCATATTATTCCATAATTACACAGTGATGAATGACCAAAGTAGTAAGAGGCTCAGCTAGTGCGCATGTGCAGCATTTTGATCTGTTTTCAGGATATAAGATTCAAATGGCCACCAGAAATTGTAGAAAATTCCAAATTGGGAAATTCTTTTTTACACTATTTTTTGTATATGTGTCACGGGCCTGACAACCTGGACACATACATAATCCATCCCTTGTATAACGACCTGATGTTTTATATATCATTTTAATTTTATGTGGAGGTAATTTGCAGACTAAATATCTATTTGGATATATGAGTTAATTCACATTAGGAGAGTATCCAACCCGGAAATTAATTGAACGCATCAAATCAGAATCTTAGTACATCAGATTGGTGATTTATTAGCAAGTGTGGAGATTGAAGCCACTGAACAGAAAATTTTCCTTTCCAGCTGATAGCAAAGCATATTAAAGAGAAATTAGAATGGATCACTAATCTTGTGAGCAAGAGTGTAAGATTGAACCCTTCCCTCAGTACAATGTCGTCTCAAGACAAATGTTACCTCAGCTTGACTGCTCCAGATTTTATTCTGGCACTATATATGTATGTTTGATCATAACTGAATAGGCCCATATGCACAACTATCAGCATGAGGATGTATAGCTCCAAGGCTTATTTTGCAAAGCTTTTTATAGTTGTGCAAAGCTTATTTTGCACAACTACTGCATTATTTTACTGGAAAAAGAACAAAGAAAGGAGGGAGAGAACTACAATGTTACTTCGAAATAGGTGAAAAAGCAACATTTCTAAGGGGCCAAAATGGAACTTTGGCATAATTGACAAAGAGAAATAAGACCAGAGTGCTAATAACATAGAAGAGCTCCCATTACCATATTCATTGCTCAAACAGGATATTTCATTACCAATTAGTCACTTAAAATGTTCAAATTTTATCTTATACTGCCACACAGCAGAAATAGTAATCCAAAACAGTAATCAGTTCCATAGTTTTGAATAGAACAAAACCATAACCAAATAGTGCAACCAATTTGAACATACGAGTAAGACTATAATTGAAGGCAGTACAACTCATATTTGTGGTATCCCCTTTTCTTTTAGTGGGTGAACTCTGATGTTATCTCTTTTCTCAACCTTTAGTATGGATTACAATAGGGAGGAATTTACCTTGGCAACAGAGCAATATTTTGAGCTTACGTCCGCTTGCGTCGTGGAAAAAAATTAAGCTTCCGCCTATCTGTTTTTGCATAACATCGAAACATTCAAACAACTAAGTTTGCAAATATAAATATAAATATTTAAAATGGAGAAGAATTTACCTTGGCAACACTGAGCAATATTTTGGCAGCACGAAGCAGTAATAACAGAAATTCATGGCTCAACTAACCTGTGGCATCGTATTGGTGGATTGCTTCTTGATCTATCTGTTTGTTTCTCAAAGAAAATGTCCCCTTCAGAAGTGGTACGTACTTTAATCGATTCAAGCATTCGCGCCTTAACAGATACACAAAGAAGTTTGCGAGGCCGGTTAAATCCCAGCAGTACAACACTAATTTATTTCAATGAAATCAAAGGTGGTGCACCAATCAACAAAAAGACAAAAAAATCAGATTTTTCCCAATTTCCATCAGTCAAGGGCTTCACATGAGCACAGCAAAAATTGTAACCAATCACGATTAAATTAACATGCAATTCTGTGGTTTAAACATGAAGGCTCAATTTGACCATTGAAAGAGCCAACCCAACTTCATTTCACAGATGAAAGCAGAAAGGGAATAATATAAAGGAATAAAATTGTTTATCGGATGACACTTTCTATTTGTGCTTTGGGTGAGGCTTATCAGCAGCAAGGTGATGTAGAACAGCTTCCCACCTTGCATCAACCTGTGGTCACATTAAGAAGAAATTTCTAATTTTGAAGTAATGTTCCGACAATTTAACAGAGATATTATAAAGGTTGGTCGGTCAAGCTTAATTATTCTTTTGTTACACAATGTGAGGAGTGGAGCAGTGGCATGGTTTGGAAGTTGTAAATCCCTGATAAATATGACGAAATTTCAAGTTTTCTCTCAGTTAAGATCTTATATTTGATCAGTACTTCCACCAGCCCAAATTACTCGGAAGACAACAATAGATCCAAGTTGATTATCAAATAGTTTAGAGTGCTTACTTCGGTAGGGTTTCTATGAAAAACTTGTGGTCGAAATTGTTTGACAATGAAGCTGGTGAGTTGAAGCAGCAGCTAAGCAAATAGGCAAGAGTACCCCCTAATTAACAGAATGTCAAAACTCATACTAATTAGAACAGGATTAAGTAAAGATCAATGATCGCACCAAAAAAAAAAAGCAATTGTCGATTTTAGAGGAGAAATAGGAAGAAAAATAAGGGAAGGAGAATGAATAATTACACTGAAGTAGAATAAAATTCTACAACGATTGGAAAAAAAATTAGTAATGAATTTGAAGAAAATCTCACCAGCGGAGGGAATAAGAGGCAGCAAGAATAGACAGCGTGGAGTTCTTGAGGCTAGAAGGAGGTTGGCGAAGGTGAGGGGAGGGAGGGGAAACACTCAACGGGGAAGAAGGGAAAAGTAAGCTCAACAGGGAGGAGGTTGACTCTTAACGATTGCGGAGAGAGCAGTGACAGAGGAGGAGCAAAGGGCGGGACGATGAGCAGCAGGAGGAGCAAGCCGGGCCGCTCAAGAGGAGGCAGTGATTCGGCGGCGGAGCAATATAGGCAAGGCTACCTGGAGACACGTGGCATGGAACAAAAGAGGACCGCGTGTTGGAGCTTTGAGAGGGCGGTGAAGCAATTTGAATGGTTGGATTAACGTTGAGATACGGTTTGGAGAAAAGTATTTTGTTGTTTACGTAAGATGACATCAGCCTGGATGATCTGAGCTGTCTAATAATGATCAAAGGGTAGGGAGTGGAGGTGCTACTGTTCCTCCTACTGTAACACCCCATTCTCCTTTTATGATTTATAATATCTTTATGCGTGATGATCACGTCATACCACCAACACGTGTTATATTGTAAAGTTTATATCGTAAAGTTTTCGATTACACTGTTATTTTTTTTTAAGTAGGTCTAAACTTATTTTAAACGCTTATTAACCCAAGAAAAATAATTTATAATACAAGATCGATGAAGAATATACATGGAGTTATACCATGCTCAAACATTAATTCATTAATTGTCTTTTCAAGAAAATACATACCTTTTTAATTTATAAAAATAATTCTCCGTCCGACCGTCTTATTTAAGTTTTTAAAATATCATTTCAATCATTTTTTTTTAATCTACACAGTAAAAAAATTATCGCGTCAGTGGAGATTCAATTTTTAATCCTCCATTGCAATTAAACAATCCCTATAGGACAATAATAATGTCATAAATTTTCAAAATATTTTACTTTAACATTCTCAAATCATTTCTTTTATCCAAAAATAAATTCTCTAATAATTTATCTTTCAATATATAATCTTAAATCAAGCAATTTTTCTTCTTCATATATTGAATTTAATCCTTCATTCTCAAATCATATGACAATGATGTCAGAAATTCTCAAATATTTTTAAAAAAAAATTAAATTAAATTATGTCAACTGCAACTACTGGTAGTGGTATTTTGCTAATTGTAGTCTATTTTTTTTAAGAAAAATGTAGAGGTCGCTGCCTCTAGAATCCATTAATCAAATTAATATTGTGGTCTATTTTAAATTATATTTGTACAAATTCATATTTATGTACGAAGATATAATATGGAGTCTGGCTAGTATGATATTAGTGTCATTTCGTTCTATATAATATCAACTACAAATCTATCAAATCGACTTCAAGCGACAAACTAAACCGTTCAAACAGATCTACTTCATTACCAATCTAATTATTTTTTTTCCTTGTGCTAATATCACTTATATTCGCTAAGATTTTATTCATATATGATAGCTAACTCAGATCACACTGTTCCTTGAATATGGCCCCTCATGAAAAGGAGTTCACATCCAGTTAAGTGACTAAAAGATTGAGTTTTAAATTTGGACCGTCCGATTCGAATCTGAGATAATCTATCCGAAATAAAGCGCACACATCTAGAGAGATGAATTCGAATCGTGAAGCAATCTTGAGCCGGGGCGGATCCATGATTTCTATCAGGATAGGGCACTAATTGAGTTCAAATAGCTAATTGGGTTCAAACCCATTAAGTTATTGGGTACAATACTATATTCATATGTCTCACTTTTATTATACAATAAAATCATAAAAAAAATAAAAGTAAATTGCAAATTTAGTAGAGTTAAATTGTAAATTTCACTATTACACAATAAATAATGTTACATACATGATAAAATAAAATAACAATTAAGAAGCAAAGAAAATGTGTTTTTGTCAATAATAGAAACCATACCAAAATATCGATAATATACCATCTTACAGTGGTACACAGTGAATAAGGTAGACTGTGCACATGTATACCTATAGAATGCCAATTGAGCTTTTGGTGAATATATAAGATGGAATGCCAATTGGGCTTTTCTCTTCTTCTCTTTATAATTTCTATTCTACAGTCGATTTTGATGAAAACAAAGGTATTTGTTTTCAATCATATTTTTTTCTCAAATGAGTAATTGGGCCAAAGCAAAGGTATTTTTGAATTAGGGGCTATGTTGCATGGATACGGATACGGATATCGTATCGGATACGATACGGATACGGCGACACGGCAATTTTCAAAAACGAAGGATACAATACGGCTATTATATATATATTATTTTTTATTAATCTGTATATTACATTTAAATAATCATAAAAAATATAATTAAAAAGATGAATATATTACAAAAACTGAATCAAGCTATAAAAAACTAAAGGCTTAATATAAGATTAGATATTAAATAACAGAGTTACTGCAATATAACACAAACAAAATCTTGCAGAGTGGATAAAGCTTTTGGCTTCAGCTGGTGTATACGCGGTCCACAGGTGTGGCGCAGCTCAGAGTCGCGGCTCACGGGTGCGGGCACGGTTCACCAGCGCTGATAGTCGTATCTCGCCGGTATCTAGCTGAAATAGTCGTATCGGATACGAGTCAACGCGTATCGCGACCGTATCAGAAAGTTTAGAGATACGCCACGTCATCCGATACGCCAGCTGGTGTATCGGATACGTATCGTGGCTGTATTAGATGCGTATCGGATACAGGTACGGCGACTAAATAGCCGTATCCGAGTAACACATATTAGGGTAAACACTCCATTGAATCAGAGGTAGATACATAAAAAAATTCAAATTTAGGAGTATGCACCTGGGCCTTCATAGATCCGTCCCTGATCTCGAGCGATGGATTCGATTCGAACGGTCCCGATCCAAAGTCCCAAGATTAAGTTACTTTAGGGGATCCGGATCCCATGAAAAGAGGAGACCATTTCGGTGAGGAATTCGCATCCTCTGAGATATCTCATATTTTGGGTGACTTTTTGGAAAATCTCAACCGTTACAATATGTTCTGCATAAATCTCAAAACTCAAATAATACTGGCCCCCACGTCACCTCCGAATAGGCACCGGACATGTCGGTCACGCAAAATATGAGATATCTCAGAGGATACGCACTCTTCGATCGGTGAGAGGGGTCTAATAAAATCATTTCTGATGGATACGAAAGGGCCACAGTCAATGGCTCAATGCTTTATGTTTAAATCAAGATTCAAGAATATTTGTTAACCTTTCTTGATAAACCAACAAAAACAAATTGAAATAACAAAAGTGATTTTTTTTTTTTTTTTTGGTATTCAAAATGCCCGTGGTCCAAGTGAAAATTATTTCATGGCTATCACTATACATTGATTCAGACGGTTAGCTACATCAAAATATATATTGTTTTATGAGGAGGGATCAAGTTACAACACTTGAAAGTTACAACAAAGTTACAACATTATTTTTTTTCATTTTCAAAGTCCAAATCGTCGATCCAAACCGTTAGATATTCAATCTATATTAAAATGTGCTTGCAGACCAAATTTTACATTTTTTGAATTTTTTTTGCTATTTATTAAGATGGGTACAAAATCGCTGTTTTTATTAAAATTCTGCACCATTAAAAAACAGCAATTTTGTACCCATCTTAATAAATAGCAAAAAAATTTCAAAAAATGTAAAATTTGGTCTGCAAGCACATTTTAATATAGATTGAATATCTAACGGTTTGGATCGACGATTTGGACTTTGAAAATGAAAAAAAATGATGTTGTAACTTTGTTGTAACTTTCAAGTGTTGTAACTTGATCCCTCTCTTGTTTTATTATGGTGTCGTAACTCTATTCCAAAATATTTAGAGTTTTATTTGAATCGATCTTGAGCGAATTATTAAGTTTTTTGCGCATCTCTTGATTAAAGTATATTTATATTTTGTCCCTTTTTTTTCTTTTTAATCCTCATAATTAATTTAACGAATTTGATCTAATTTCTTTACAATTCAGGGAGACGGAGTATCTGACGGGCATCGAATCAAATTTGGTTCAATGTCGTATTGAATCGTTTTATTTACATCGAGATTCGTACAAATATTAAAATTATAAATTAGAATTGATATGATGTCCATAAGACTCCTGCTCCACCAATATTTTGGCTATCCTATTATCATGGATCCATTATTTAAAATAGAAAATCTCATATTAATCAATTGGGTTCTTATGATAATATTTTTTCAAAAAATTGTATATCATCATTTGTATGCAAAAAAAAAAAAAAAAAAATGAAACGGGCTGTATCCTAGAAAGATGCACTTCAATATTTTACGGAAGAATACCTATGATCTGTTTCTTATTAGAGAAAATTTACTCAAAATGAATGTATCCTAGAAAGATCGATGCACTGTATCCAAGACGAGCAGCCGATCAATACACTGAAAATTTATATTCTTGCTCCTTTTTTGTCACCAGCATACAATGAAAAAGATTTGCTAGAAAAGTGATAATTAATATATCTACAAGTTATCATACAAGATGTTGACAAATTAATAAAGTAAATACGTACGGATCTTAATAAAGTGCAAACAAACCCAGAAAAAAAAAAGGACATAAATACATTAATTATATACTTTGTTTTCTGCAAGCAACTAAAAACAACTACCTTGTAAATAATTTTATATTTTTAATATATTTGTTAGAGGCATAAAGCCATCTAACCTTTAAAAAAAAAAAAAAAAAAAAAAAAAAAAAAAAAAAAATTAAGAACTACAAATTGAGAGTGAATCTGAGCCATCTGTTTCAATTGTGTTGAGTTAGGTAACTGGGAAGATACAAATTCAGTTAATTTTTAGATACGTAACTTATCGGAAGACATTTTTAGATACAATCTCTTTTTTCTTTTCTGTTAATACCACCTGTCCTAATTCTACTAATCCTCATCACCTCTGAGAACTATTTACGAGTCAATCATATCATTTGACAATTATACTAATTAATCCCCATCACCTCTGAGAACTATTTACGTTTTCTTGTAAAATTTTCATTCAAACAAAATCCAGATTACTTGTAGATGTTATTCTAGCTAGGTAGAGCTAGCTAGGGACTCCCAGTCCCAGACTCCCAGGTGTTGTAGTAACCTCTTTATGCCGTGATTAATTAATTTCTCCATGATATATACTTTGTGCACAGGACAGGAGATAATTGTATATTATATATTTTCTTTGAAATGAATTTAATTTGGTGATTGCTTGATTACTTTTGCCTTCTGTAATTTCATGAAGCATTTTGTTTTTACCTTCAAACTAAACAGAATGATATGAACTAGCTAGCGCCTGGTTGTTGAACTTTTGTGGAGAATACAAAATGGAATTCAGATCTGAATTAATGGTTTAGAAAGAGAGACGGAGAAGGGATTTTACATTTTTGTTTACCGGAGAGGGTCAACAGATAGACGTTATATTAATTTCAATTAATGAAAGTTTAATCCCACGTTTTAAAAGAACTTGGGACGGTGTTCGGTTCAAAGGCATTCGGATAAGCCCTGAACCCTCAAAAAAAAAAAAAAAAAAAAAATTCAAGTTGTAATAGCCAGCAGAGCAGCCTACCGCAAAACTGGGCTTATGATAAATATGTATTATGGGCCGAATATAGCCCGTATGGAACTCCAGGTTGATTATATTATATATGGGTCTCCATTAAACAGCTAGTCAAATTTGTTTTCTTCTTTTCAAGTTTAATTTAGAGTGAAAAGTGAAAACTGAGAATTAAGGAAAATGATTGTGAAAACATATATAAATTAATGATCGATCTTTTCATGGGATCAGGATTCGAACTCGAGTAACTCTGTCTGTCTGATGTATTGGGATGTAAGTAAGGTCAACTAATATCTGAGGAGGGATCAAGTTAATTACAACAATTTTTGAGTTACAACAAGTTACAACAAATATTTTTTATATTTTCAAAGTCCAAATCGTCGATCCAAACCGTTAGATGTGATCTCTACAATAAAATGTGCTTGGAGACCATATTTACATTTTTGAAATTTTTTTATTATTTATTAAGATGGGTACAAAATTCAATGGTATGAATTTGACTAGTTTTTGTACCCATCTTAATAAATAGTAAAAAAATTCCAAAAAATATAAAATTTGGTCTCCAAGCACATTTTATTGTAGAGATCACATCTAATGATTTGGATCGACGATTTGAACTTTAAAAATGTAGAAAATGCTTGTTGTAACTTGTTGTAACTCAAAAATTATTGTAACTTGATCTCTCCTCTATATATATATATAGAGAGAGAGAGAGAGAGAGAGATGGGCTATGGTGCATTGCAATGCATGGAGGGGTTTGTGTATTGGACCATAAATCTAAATTTCAAAATCCAAATGGCCGATCCAAACCGTTCATCTTGTTCTCCATATTAATATGTGCTTGGAAACCAAATTTTACATTTTTCTGAATTTGTTTACTATTTATTAAGTATTAAAAATTGGATAAAATATAAGAAAATGTATTATATATTTTATTCAATAATAAAATGCGAAAAAGTGTGATTTTTTTTTTTAATTTCTTGTTGTACCGATTTATTTTTGAATTATTTATAAATTACGAACTTTTGAATCCGCTGAATTGAACCCGAACTATTCATTTGTCACTATTATTGTGAACTGTATTTGTTGTGACAAATTCATTAAAATTTAGATAGCACTAGCAGAGATTAATATACAGTCACATGACTGTATTTGTCACTAGTGTATTTATACTCGGGCGGGTACGGGTACCCCGGGTATACCCGGGACGGGTACGTGTACGTCTCGAGTACGGGTATACGGGTACGGGTATGGCGGGTATAATTTTCAAAAATCATATCCTACCCGTCTTATACCCTTACCCGTGTACCTTTGACGGGTTAGGCGGGTATGGGTACAGGTAGGGCGGATACGAGTATTTTTTTTTTTTTTTTGCTGGTTTTTTTTGCCGGTTTGGGAGGGAAAAAAAATCAGATTTTTTGAATTTTGAAATGAGATGAACAGTGGTCGGGTATAGGGTACGGGTACTCGGATAGTCGAATACGGATAAACTCGGATAGGGTTGGTCGGGTATTGGTCCAAAATAACGGGTTTGGTCCGATTTTTGCCCGTACCCGCGTACCCGACCCATACCCGAGCTCGGGCACGAATACCCCGGGTGGCAGGTACGGGCGGGTATGGTCGGGTATACCCAACCCGGATTTTATTCAAACTCTATTTGTCACTATCGATCCATTGTAACTTGAATTACAAAACCTCTCTCCTTCTCCTTCTCCTCCTCCTAATTTTCCTTCTCTCTCTTGAAAAATTAGGGGGCTGGCCTGGGAAGGATTAATTAATGCTTGCAAATGATGAGGTCGTGCCTAGCACTCTAGCAGTAGCAGGGTTTTGTTCGGTATTCAACAATCAACAGTGTCATGTTATATCGATCGATCTCTGCGTTAAATAGCTAGCTAGCTAGGTGTCATGATTAGCCAGCCGCTGGGTGGGCTCCTCTAAGATACGCAATGATATATATTCACTTAATTAATATCTGACCATTAAATTAATGGAATCAGAGAACAGGTACGTACTGCATGCCAACTGTGACTTTAATTATTTTTTATATGTCATATTTAATTTTCTTTCCGAAAACCTGATCCATCAAATAAATTACTACTGATACAAGTAATATAATATAGGATAAATAATATAAGCAAATACCTAACAAATATTCTTGTTTTCATATGACAATTATTGAATAAATTGGAATCATTTAAAAAAAATATTATGAATCTATCTATCTTAAATCACAGATAATTTAGTGCTATGAATTCATATTGATCTAGACTGTTCAACGTAAGATTTTCTAATTTTACTAATTTTTTATATTGATAGAAAATAGTAAAAATAGTTCTACAAAATGTAACATTTTGTTTTCATCTATATTTTATCACTAAATTAATTCATATTAATGTATCAAATTCAGTGAAATTAAGATTAAATCAGCTTAATAGACTTTGGTTGCGTAGCATATATATGCGGACATGGTAATTTTGATTTTCTTTTTAAAAAATAGTTCTTGTATGAGTTTAATTATTATTTTTTTTTTTTTACATGATCCGGGATTGAACTGCAGATGGTACATCCTGGAGATATTCTGATGTTTCCGAGAAGAACAAATGATGAGCCCTATTCAAGTAGGATATACCGGTTTCAATCAAATTACAAGCACGACATTTATTTTTGACTCGAAAGTCAAATAAGTCAAAGTTGCTATCTCATCATCATCATCATCATTCCTTTTGAGTTCTAGCTGTATCTTGTATGCATATGGTGTATTGGTACTATTGGCTCGTGCTATAAAATCAAATTTTGATTCAAAATTTTAATATTGATTCCAACCATGCATTTAATATAGTTTTTATATGAAATAGAAAATCATTGTTTACAAGTGATTTTCAGATAAAATTATTTTCTATTCATCTAAAAAACTAATATAAAATTCAAAAATATATAAAATTTAGTTTATAATTATATATATTCATATGAAAATCGTCTTGAATGTTTCAACTGATCAATGGTTCAATTTTTAAAAATAAAAATATTGATCCATAGTACGGACCAATCCGAGCCATGCATATTATCATAGCCTTCATCTTGATTATTTGTTATCTAAAAAATAATTTGTCACTATGTCATTTAAAGAACGCTCTATCGAAAACTCTAAATTGTACGCATAGTATGTTTTTGACATTTTCAAAACTTGTTTCTGAGGAGTTACATATTTCATATGAAGTCAATTGACTCCCAATTCTTTTAAAAAAATTATACTTCATGATTTTCTATATAATTAAGTGTGAAAAGTTGTGCATTATGTAAATTGATTCCCAATGCAACTTGAATATTGTATATAATTAACATCATTCACATTTGATGCTCATTATTTGAAAGTCTAACTCTACCTTTGAAATTGATGGTTTCATATCCAATTAATTCGTATTTTATTTTCAACCACATGCACATCAATTGAGATCATTGAAACAATTCAACTATTTTACTAAAAAAAAAAAAAAAATTCAGCTATTCAATACAAATTCAAATTAAATTGATTACAAGCCCAAGTCATTTTATAGTTTTAAAACGAATCTAATTTTTTAAAAGTAACTTATAACAAATTGTTGCTAAAGCTATCAGTAAATGTTTAGCAAACTTTTTACTAGTGCAAAGTTATTTTATTACTAGAATTATAGTTCCACGAAGGTTCCTAATTGTTAAGATTTTAGTTTACCACTAAAACAATTAATTGTGATTATAACAAAATTAGCAAAACAATTATAGTACAATGTATTATATAGTGCATATAAAAAAAAAATACGGTGTTGATCAAAATAAGACGTGGTCTCTAAATTAATGTAGTTAATTTTTCAATTGATAGTTGCATTAAATATTATTTTTCATACTTTTTCTCCCCTCTTTCTTTCTCTTAGTCCTTTTCAAATTATTCAAGAACTTAATTGATCAATCATTGGGAAGGTTAGGTGATCCAATTACTATTATATTATATGATAATTAATATGCTTGATTAGTGAATTAACATGACTGTTGAGAAGACAAATTATGCAGTTTTTTTTTTAAATGAGGGATCACTTGACAATTCTTTGTTTTGACAACCTTTAAAAGACAAAATTAATTTTATAAATTAATATTATGGACATGATTTATGGATATTAGCAGTAAATCTGTCCAATGCACGTACGGGCCTATAATTTAAAAAATTGTTTCTCTAATAATTAATGTACAAGGTTCAAGAATGTTAGTATATATATAGTTTTCTTTTTGACAAATTAATAATTTGAAAATTTTGCTGCATATTTAAAAAATAAAATAAAAGATTATGTAACATTCAAGCTTATCACAAAAACAGTATTAAAGAAAACAAACTAAACTTAATTTCTCCTTGATGCCAAGGCCAAGTCGCGCGGTACTTAATATATAAGAGTAGAACTAGGGTGCTCTTAAGCTTATCAAAGTTTTGGTGAGTTTAACTCTAAAACTCATCAAATCGATTTTAAATGACGAATCCGAACCGTTGAAACCCACCTACCTTACGTGTGATGCATCTAAATGTGAAATTTTTAAATATTCGAATTAATTTAGTATAAAGTCAAGCGGTCAAAAACGTTCAAAAAATGAATGCACTAAAATTGATTTATTAACCTTCTAATTTTGACCACTTGACTTTATACTAAATTAATTCGAATGTTTAAAAATTTTACATGTAGATGCATCACACGTAAGGTATGCGGATTTCAACGGTTCGAATTCGTCGTTTGAAATCGATTTGATGAGTTTTAGAGTTAAGCTAAGAGCACCCTAGTTCTACTCAATATATAATTCAAACAAAATTAAACTGCATTAATTTTCTCCTAGAGTAGCACCATATACATCCTCTCCCAAAAATGAAGAAATTCTTATGTGTGATACGTACAACTCGACATATATATATATATATATATATATATAGAGAGAGAGTAAGGCTACGCTACTTCGCGAATTAAACGGGCTGTTTTAATTCTTGCCTATATCTTTAGTTTCGAAGTCCAAATAGCCGATCCAAACCGTTAGATGTTTAATCTATATTAAAATGTGTTTGGAGATCAAATTTTATATTTTTTGGAATTTTTGTACTATTTATTAAGATGGTTTGAAAATCGCTGTTTTTTAATGGTGCAAAATTTTAATAAAAACAGCGATTTTCAAACCATCTTAATAAATAGTAAAAAAATTCCAAAAAATATAAAATTTGGTCTCCAAGCACATTTTAATATAGATTAAATATCTAATGGTTTGGATCAGCTATTTGGACTTCGAAACTAGAGATATGAGCGCGAATTAAAACAATCCGTTTAATTCGTGAAGTAGCGTAGCTTTACTCTATATATATATATAGATATATATATATATAATAGATATATATATATATATAGATATATATATATAGAGTACGGCTAACGCGCTTCCTCTAGCATATGGGCCGAAATGCTTCTGGTGAAAAGTTGAAATTTCAAAATCCAAAAAGTCGATCTGAACCGTTCATCTTCTTCTCCATATTAATATCTGCTTGGAGACCAAATTTTACATTTTTCTGAAATTTTTTACTATTTATTAAGCTATTTTGAAAATCGCTGATCCAACGGTAGCTTACCAAACAGTAAAAATCAGAAGCTACCGTTGGATCAGCGATTTTCAAAATGGCTTAATAAATAGTAAAAAATTTCAGAAAAATGTAAAATTTGGTCTCCAAGCAGATATTAATATGGAGAAGAAGATGAACGGTTCAGATCGACTTTTTGGATTTTGAAATTTCAACTTTCCACCGGAAGCATTTCGGCCCATATGCTAGAGGAAGCGCGTTAGCCGTACTCGATATATATATATCTATATATATAGATATATATATATATATATATAAATAGATATAGATATATATATATAGAGCTAGGCTACGGTGAGTTGCGAAGTAAAGCAACTATTTTACTTCACGCTCATATTTTGCGATTTTAAAGTTCAAAACGTTGATCCGAACCGTTCATCTTGTTATTCATATTGAAATGTGCTTGGAGACCAAATTTTACATTTTTTGAAATTTTTTTACTATTTATTAAGCAATTTTGAAAGTCGCTGATCTGATGGTCCAGAAAATTTTACTGTTTTTTACTGTTCACAGCAAAACAGCAATTTTCAAAAATGCTTAATAAATAGTAAAAAATTCCACAAAATGTAAAATTTGGTCTCTAAGCACATTTCAATATGGATTAAACATCTAACGGTTCAGATCAGTCGTTTGGACTTTCAAAATAAAAATACGACGTGAAGTAGAAAAGTGTTTTACTTCGCAACTCACCGTAGCCCATCTCTCTCTCTATATATATAGATATAGATATAGATCGGATTTTTTTATTTATATCCAAAAATTAAATCAAATTACAAAAAATAACCAATTTGCTATTGAATTTTGAAAACACGTTATTAGAATGGGTAACCGGATTTTTTTTTTCCGGTTACCCAATTCCCAGATTTTTGAAATGGGTCCGGTTATTGGTTAACCGGAAATGAGCAAAAACAAATTGGTATGGTATATGTCCGGTTAATGGTGCACCGGTTATGTGTTTTTTTTTTTTTTTTTTTAAAACAGAATTTTTTTTTTGTATTAAAATATTAGAAATGTTGAATATATTTCTTTGAAAATAGATGGAATACAATATAATTTGATTTATTAAAAATACTGCAACAAATAACCCGGATCAATATTTTTCAGATCGAATTTTTCGCGGCGGTAAGAAAAATTAATATATTTATTTATGTGTTATTGGAAAAAAATAAAAATGCTTAGATTCCGAGTTATTTATCCCGGTTCAAAAGTCACTTCTAGGTAATCCAGAAAATATTATGAACTTTCTAGTACATTTAATTTATTAAAAGTTGTATCTATTTTGAAAAAAAAAAAAACTTTAATTTATTTAATAATTGTTATTCAAAAATAATGGCGGAAGGCGTGAAATTGAAATGATGAAGTCAATAAATAAATTGGCAATCATTTTCCTTGATTTTATAGGTTATCATATCATATACGAAAAAGAAGTAGTAAAATATATATAATGTACCGTCTACATTACTAAAATGAAATACAGAAGAACATGTGGACATCCATGTCAGCTAGATCTTAATTAAGCTGAATTGCTCCATTAATTATTTTCCCGTCCTGACGGTGTGGGACCTGCACTGCAGCGATTCGTCTCTCTAACGGGCAAGTAAATGGGGGCCGGGCCTCATGCCCAATTCGCTGCCCACGCTGCCCACGCTGCCCAATCCTTGCATATATAATATATTGTTGGGGACTTATATTAATTGTGTACCGCAAAGATTAAAATTAAAGAGAATTACCTGATTGCATTGTTGACGGCACGGAATGCATCAATTAATTTCATCTTTGAGCTCCTTGGCATGCATGGGTCTTAATTAATTAATTTGTTGCTTAATTAATTGTTCCAGTTGCTATATATATATATATACACACACACACCACCGGTTCCTCCATTTTCGCCTCTAGCTATATATAGATTTCATGACACCTAGCTAGCTTGTATCGCTTCATTGAGCTGAGCATGCGCTGTACGTACATCCTACAAGTTACATATATATTGCTATATATATGTACCACAATCTAACCAATAGAATATATATATATAGCAAGAGCTCGTTTCACCTGAAACATGCATATAAAATTTAATTAAAAGATCATGCACTGAATCACTAAATGTCAATTCATGATACTGGATTGAGCAAAAAATGTCGTTATTATATTTTTCGGTAAAAATTACGAAACCGGATGGCATATGAATTTTTAAATATGTCTAATAATACTTACAACACGTGCCGACTGTAAATCTGTAATTTGTATAATCCTATCTATTTTCATGCATATTTTTATTTTTTTTATTGGAAGAATCTTATTTTTTATACTTCTGCTTTCTTATGTTAATATTTTAAAATGCTTATTACAGGTGTCTACTTTTTTTTAATAATTTTAGTATATTTTTGTTAGTTATTTGAATTTATTTAAGTAGAGACATAAATTAAATCTGCATGTCTCAATTAAAAATGGACATAAATACGATTGACTGATTATGACATTATTTGATTTATAACTTGTTCTATTCATCTATATATTGTTCTTGACTGCGGAATATATCTTGAATATAAATTTTATTTAATTGTTAATTCTTTAACATTAATTAATTTAATTTAATTTAATTTTGCTAATTCGTAACTATATATATAAGACTTAATTGCATTAATTAGTTTTATATTTTGTAATTAAATATTTAACGTTAATTCTTTAAAATTGACATTTATTTAAACTTAAGTGAATTGTCGTCATAAATGTAATTATATCAGTAACAGGTTTTGCTTTAAGTTTTCACATTTGGTCACGCATTATATCTCACTATTCGCACTGTAAAATAGAATCTTGGGAGAATTTTATATACACCACTCAAAAACTCTTAAATTACATATTTACCATCTAAAAATCTAATAGCTCACATATTTACCCAATATAACTTTAGTATATATCAAATATATCCAAAAGTCATATTAATTATGTTTAATTTTCTTAAAACTATAATTAATTAAGAATTAATTTAGCATCCTCTTTTTATTTCCTTAGAATCGTTCTCATTAATGAGGAAAACCCATCCGGGCATCCATCCAATCCATTAATGAGGTTCCTCTCAATTTTTCTAGACGAAATGAAGCGAGATATCCCTAATTTATCACATATATATATTAATATTACAATACTCTGGCCGACCAAATTCCAAATTCGAGAGCAGCTAGCGTCCTGGGTCAAACATCTTTCTGCACAGACCAATTCAGAAAACAACATCTTTCTAGATCTTGCACCCTGAGACTGAGATTCACATCTCATACGAAGTGCCTCTTAATTTAAGAATGAACCACCAAGATGCATCTTCTCATTTTCAATTGGAATCAATGGCATCTACCAGTTTTTATTGGTTAACAAATTTTACCATATTTTGTATATATATGAGAAAAAAAAAACAACCCGGCCAGATTCAACCTCTGCTGTAGCCAGACAAGGAGATTCAACTATTATAGGATGACTGACAAAGATTCAACTATTTCTTAGTTGTTTTTTGACATTTTATATGCGTTTTATTATGAGTTCGGTTCAAAAACGTCAAAAAAAATATTTTATACGCGAATTAAACGCGTATAAAACGCGAGTCATGTCACTATGCTCATAATAGATTGTTTGTGTCTATAATTCTATATATATAGCCTAGCTAGCCTACTGGAAAGACCAACATGCATACTCGCTAGTTCCCATTAAAAATTAGTATACCGCATTTTTATGAAACAGACAAAAAGTTCGTACAATTAGGGAATAATATGCAATAATAAATAATGCATTATTTATACAATTCGTCAGAAATAATTCATAGTATATTATCAAAATAGTAACACGAAAGCTATTAATGTTTTAACTAATTGTTCCATATATGTTTCTTAAATCATCTCAAAATATCATTAATTATAATCTGTTAAATTTTTATTGAATGATAAAACACATGAATCAAATCCCATCGTTTTTTATTGACATAATATATATGTATACGTTGAATTATGTATATAAATGTGTTAAATTTTAATTAATTTTGCTTGTTCACGACAAAACATTTCGTCCAATGATCTAGCACGGTTTTTAATGCATGGAATCATGTATATATAATTATATATCAAGAGTGAACTATATAAGAATTTTAAAGTGAAAAAGTGACAAACTTTATTATAAACGAGAGATAGCAGCAACCTTGTTATTTTATTAGTGACAATTGTCCATTTCTTTTTTTATTAGTGACAATTGTCCATTTTGACTTTAGCACAATTCCCATCAAACTACTAAAAGAAAATGTCTAATTAACCAAATCAGACTATACCTGTATATATATCATGCGTCTTTAATTATGTTTTCAAAGTTGCACTGAGCACTTGAGCATAAGAATGTGATTTTTCTGAAATATCACCTTTATTTCTCGAGCAGATAAAAGATTAAAATACTTTTTTTTATTTACATTTCTCAGACAACAATTATAAGGCTTGCAAGGCCGAACTCGAGTCAATATATATATACCTTCTACAATAATTTCTAATTTAAATTTGTTTAAAATAAAATCAATTGATTGAATTCGGACCAAGAGTGTGGCCATGGTAATATGATATATAATATCCATATAGTGCAAATTGGTCGGTACTACGGATAATTCTTTTTTTTTTCAAAATTTTAACAGTTAATCTGAACCGTTCAACATAGTCTTCATATGAATATATATTTAGAAACTAAATTTTACATTTTTTAGATTCTTTTTATTATTTTTTTAGATGCTTAGAAATCACTCTTTTTGAATGGTATAGAATATTTAGATTAAATGATTTTCTACTCGTAAAAGAGTTTAATAGAAAAATTATAAAAAATATAAAATTTAGTTTACAAGTACATATTTTTAAATATGGATACTATGTTGAATGATTCAGAACTTCAGATTGATCATTAGAATTTTCAAAACAAAATTTTAAGTCTATAACACGAGCGCAGATCAATATACACTATGCATAACACAGCCTGACTCGTAGGACCAATTTAAAATTTAAGAAACATATAAATAAATAAAAGAAAATTCACATTTTTTTGTGTATCCCTGTCACACCCCAAATCCACGGGGGTCTGACAGCCTGCCGCGTGTATCTATCAGGTGTCACAAATACACGCAAGGCAGTGGATCTTTTATATGCATTGCCAATATCCTCATCTGCTGCGTCCGAGCAACAAACCTGAAAATAATCGGGAGGGTGGGGGTGAGAATAAATTCTCAGTGCGAAATTTTCCACAGTTTAGATTATTGGACTTGCAATCAAACTCTATATTCAAAAATGAAACTCAAACAATAACAATGCAAACAGTTATATAAGAAACATAAATAACAGAATGCCAATGCACGACAACAGTTAAATCAACCTGCAACACAGTTTACGGAATTTCCAAGATGAATTTCAAACACAACATATATATTTTGGCTTAACTCGATTCATATACTCAATTCAATGGGGCTTGTAGCAATTACAGATGTTCTTTCGAGCTGAACCATTATCAAACCCACATCTGTAGGGTTACTGACACCTACAGATGGCCAACCGCTGGACCCTTTATCTGACACCCATCTGCAATCGCTTGGCTTAACAGTTATTAAGGTCTGGTTCGAATCATATAAAGAAAATCCACTTTGGAATCATTCCAATAGTCGTAATATTCAATTGACCTTTCAAATGCATTAACACGTAGGAAAATGCCACCGAGCCATAGACGTTACACATGTCACCCACGATTTCCAATCACACATCTCATAACATAATCACCCTCCCTCGCCCCAACCGGTACTGAGAATATCGAGGGCCGTTCACCTAAGGCCATTTAGGATCCTGGGAATCCAAGTCAGCATACAGCCCGACTTGGCAAATTCATTGGATCCAAGTGCTTAACTTCGTAAATCCATTCACATACATATCAAATCAAATCGAATCAATCGTGGTGACTTTCAATCAAATCAGATCATAATAGATCGACACAACCTACAACCATACCAGCATGCAAAATCACTCAAGTCATATCAATTCGAGTTTAATTTGATTGGGCTATGCAAATGCTTTACACAATTCAGATGCAATCAATGATATTCAACATGACAAAACGAATACACAGTTTAATTCCTGAAAATAAAGTATCAAACAAGTCCAAGAATCCCGCACCTTATTATGACGAGCGTACCGCTTAATTTAAAGATCAGGCATCTCGAATTGCCTCGCGAAATCTGGCTCGACTGAGCCTACACCTATATTATACGATTACTTGGTTTAGTTCGGTTACATTCTCAAAACTTAAATTCCAAAAGCCGTCTTTCAATTCGTCAATTCTTTTATACCTTTCGGCTCATTTATAATTATTTTAATTCAAGTCCAATTTAATAAGGCCCTTATATAAACTTTCACCTTATTACACTTTGGTCCATTGGACGTATCAATTATTTTATTCCAATTCAATTTAATTAAAGACCCATAATTTAGTAAAGGTTTAAGCCTCCTATTTAAAATTTACAATTCATTTCAGATTCATTATAACTATTTTCACTTTCAAGGCCCATGTATAAAATTCTTATGCATGTCATACATTTTAATACAATGGCTTACTTATTTAATTTAGTCCAATGCATACATAAACAAAGGCCCCCAATTCATTTAATCAATTCATCCACAAGCCAACAGTAACGGTCACGGCCTAATTTATCACATATACCAATTTGGTCTTAAATTACACAATTTCATTTCATTTATGCCGTATTCCTTTTTTTTTATCACTTAACCTCCACAAAAATTCACACACTTGCACCTTAGTCATATAAACCATACACCTTTCCGTATATAGACACAATTTGCAAAATTTACCAATTTAGTCCTTGTTCAACCCAAGGCCGAAAATATAAAAGAGATGAACAAGAGTTATCAAATATACACATCTAATCAATTTATTCTCATACTAATTTGGTGGTTGTACGTATAAAAGATTTAAGAGGCACCCAATAATTTTCCCCAATTACACAAACCATAAATCAATTAAAACCAAATAAATTTCAGATTTTACAATATAACCCCTTATACTTAATTTATTCGAACAAATCGATCGAGTCGGGAAAATCAACAACCCGTACTCGAAACTTAACCAATTCACATCCTACGACATTAATCAATTCATCAATACACACAATTCACGAATTTTAGAAATTAACCGCAAGAGAGGATGTCAAGAAAAGTGATCGGTTCCGAGGGTTTTGCCTCGCCTCGCGGTCGTCTAAAATCAGCGAGCACCACATGAAATGAGCACTTCCAAGTACCGGGACAGCACCAATCGAACCGAGGCACCACCAATCCTAAACCCTAGTTTCTAGGGTTTCAAGGAAGGGGAAGGGGCCAGAAACCGAGAGAGAGGATGGGGGCGGGCTGGGGTCTTCCGAACCGAGAAAGAGAGAGAGAGGAGAGCAGTGGGGCGGCAGCGGCGCTGCTGGCCGTGGCAGCGGCGGAATGGGAGGGGGCCGCCCTGTTTTTGGCGGAGAAAGGAGGAGAGGGGGCGGGGGCTGCAGCCCTCACGGCCAGAGAAGAGAGGAGAGCAAGGCGGCGGGTTTGGTGGGGTTCGCCGGCGACGGGAGGGGGTGGAGGGAAGAGGGGGCGGAGCCCCTCTGTTTCTTTGGCGTAGCAAGAGGAAAGGGGGGGCTGGGGTTGGGGTTGGGTTTCTGTCACGTAGAGGGAGAGGAGAGAAAGAGAGAATGGAGAGGGTGGGGTGTTAAATGGCCTGCTTTAAGATCCGTGCTGCAGCAAAATCAAATGGTCTAAACAATTCATAATATAAACATTGTTTCTTTTAATTGGTTTTAATTCCGTTTCTTTCATAAATTCAAATCGAAAGTTCATAATTTTTTTGTAACTATATTTGTGCATATAATTTGTGTATTTATCTCTCAATTTAAGATTCGAATAATTCGTTCTCAATTTAAGATTCGAATAATTCGTTCTCAATTTGTATAATTTTTATATATTCCATTAACTCTCTAAAATTCCTAAATGAACTAGTTTTATAAATTCTAAAATCCAATTGTACGAATAATTTTGTATAATTATGCTCTTATTTGGAATTCAATTTATTTATTTATTTACACGAATCTAATTAAATAAATTTCTTCTTTCCTAAAACTTAAAAAGAATTGTAACGGATTTTCTAAGTTTCTAATTTACCGAATAATTATAATTTTATTCCTAGTGCTATATTTTATTTTATTTCTAAATCTCTAAATTTTATTATACATAATTTTATACATTATTTATATTACGAAATTTTTGTTTCGTTTTAGTCGGTCATTAAATTTCTGAACGATCGTTAATTAAATTAAACTTTTCATTTAAGCAATTTGATCGATTTATCAATTTAATCAAGTTTTAAAAATTTCGGAATGTAACAATCCCAAGTCCAAACTGACACGGATTTTTATTAAAAGTAGAACTGAACTTTTCTGAACTATTTATGCGCGCGTTGTTGTAATTTTTGTGGAACTTGAGAGCATTTTTCTGAAACTGTTTTATGGTTTGTAAACAGTACGTTGTAATGATATCATGGAATATGAATGGGAAAGGAAGAAAAAAAAAGAGAGGATGCTCTTTGTCTGCCTCACTTGGAATCTGGAGCAAGCCATGCCAAATTAATTGGAGTATTGATGCATCATGCATGCATGGCTTGTTTAACTATTATACTTCATCAAGTCAAGTAAAATATATGAGTGTTTTACCTCAATTTATTTCATATCATAATTATATTCTGATCGAAAAATTTCATTTTTTTAATATTATATATAATATATAACAATTAAATAAATAAACATAAGAATTATCTCTAATCACAAATCAGAACTTTTAGATCAATATTAGAATCAAACTCTCGACTCATCATTAGTTAAATTTAACTTAAAACCAACTCGATCGACTCAAATTCAATTGGAGCAAACCATCTATTAATTTGTATTGCGTACCAAAATAATCTTTTTACAGGATCGCTTGATCAAACCGTTGTGCACTCCCTCACCTATAAAACTTATTTGTATTATAAAAAAACAAACTATTCGTGAATTATTTTGTATTATATTTAAATTACGAATTTTAAGCTTTTAATAATTATTTATTGAATCACAAACTTTCTTTCACTGTAACTATGACAAACATTTAGTATATATTTTGATTAGTTCATATTTATTCCAATACAAAACTATTGCCATTTTTAGTGTACAAATCTCATATGGAATATAATCAAATATATATAAAACTTAACTTTTTGTTTTTTGCATCTTATTAAAACGTTTTTATTATTTTAGCTTGACAACTCAACAAATGAATGCAATATATATAATAGTAGGATATGGGATCATTGAGAATGAGTTGAATTAATACATATCAAATTTTATGTTTTCTAGCTAGCACTAAAGAAAGTATAGCTCTGTATCTTCTAGCACTAAAGGATAGCTTAATTGGTAAGATATCTTTCTATAGGAGAAGAGAAAGAGATAAGGAGCTAGATGAAAAATTAAGACTGAGCGAGACTCAGTTAATTAGCGACTTTGACTGACTTATGAAAAATTTGGAAATATAGATGATTTTTGTTTAAATAGAAAAAAAAATTAAGGTGTTGGATTTTCAAAATGTTATGACACCCTTCAGTAAGTGTTTGTTCAGCAAAATGCCTTCCATGCTTCATCGTGGCACTGCTTCGGTGAAGATGCTTTTTGGAAATCCAGCACCTTGAGTGTGTATTTTGTTTAAATTAATTCAGTTACTCTAACTAAAAAGAAATTGATATAGAGACAGGAGGATAATATAACTTTCTAATTATAATTTTAATCAAGAGATATGGAATTAATATTTTTGTTCTCTTTAAAAGTCTCGTATCAAATTTTGCAATATTAATTTAGAGATGTAATGTTAGAAATTACAAAATTATTTATTAAAATTAATCATTCACATCAACAAAATTAAATTTACATAAATAAAATTTATTTGAAATCAATGTGAAGAAAATTGTTAAATTGTTGATGTAATAAATTATTTTAATTTCAAAAGTTGTAGAAATTGAAATGTAAATGACGGGCGTAAAACTTGATGAGAAATTAAACCTAGCTAGGACTTGATATTTATTTCAAAGTTGCCATGTATTTTTTGAAGGGATCACTTGGTAATCTGCATTAATTGTTGTTTTCTAAAAGTCAAATAGTTGTGTACGTACTCCCTCGTATGCAACTTTTTTTTTTCTAAAAGTAATTTAATTTCTCATTTTCAAAAAGAAGAATTAATGGATCAATAACAAAAAGAGAGAGCACGCTGTGATCAGTATTTGTGTTTTCATATAATAATACAATATCAGATTAATTGCTATGGTTGAAGATTGAGATAGGCAAATCTGACAATCGAGTACAACACGAGATATGGAAAAGCATTCTAGAGAAGAAAATCATTATTTATTTCTAATTCTCTCAAAAATATTAGACGGATCAAGATTGACCGCATTCTAGAGATGAAAATCAGACAACTCACGACTTAGAAAAATATCAGGGACAAATCCAGTTCCCGTATTGTTAAAAACAAATGATCTGATTGATCGAAAAAATTATTTTTTCTCTCAAAAATGTTAAACGGCTCAAGATTGACGGCATGGAGTTTAGTATTCGTTCAGACTTCAGAGTACCAGAACAAACTGATGAATGATAATGAATATAAAATTTTACAACCAAAAATAAAAAAATATATATTGTTCCTATTATTAAGATGTTTCTCCTTGCCAAAATCGGAAGCACATGAGAACATGAAAACTCTGTGTATATTATTATATGAGGATTGTGAGAACCAAAAGTATATAATTTTATTTTTCTTACTCGCACGTGAAATAAACAAGGTCAAAAGGTTATACTTAAAAATTGATCATAGTTCTAATTTTAGACAAGGTAAGAATCGTAAATTCGCGGTGAACAATTGCCACTAGTAAATTAAGAGGGTTGTTAATTATGGTAAATAAAATACCATTTATATATCTCTCGTGCAATATATAGTTAATCATATTTTCATTTTAAAATTCTAGTACACTGTACACCTCACTCTTCAAATATGCACTGTTCCCTTTTTTTATGCGTGCAAAAACAGAGTGATAAGCAAAAAATAATTAAAATGAACCTATTTATGTAAAATGAATTTTTAACAATGAAACGATTATCATTTATTAAGTGATCACTTAAATCTTTAACAATCTAAAATGTCTAGCCGTTGACTTATTTTTTAAATTGCATTATATTTTAGATAATAAACAATTTCAAAAAACATTCTAACGATATTTAATTGGTACCAATGTTGTAAAAAAATGTCCGTTTAGGCCGATTAATCTGTCCATTAATAGTTGATGGTGACCAAATCGTTACAGATTTTTTCGACTAATCGGCCAATTATGGCCGATTATTCTCATTTATTTCCGTATTCTCAACACGATCTCCGTATTGAAATGTGCTTGAAGACTAAATTGTATAGAGAAATTTATATATATCCCCATCAAAACCTCTTTTTTTTGATATATCCCCATCACAACTCTAAATTTAGTTATATCCCATCAAAACTAAATGATTTTATTTATATGCCCAGTTTTTCATTTACCCTCTTAGAATTTCAGATAAATATTAATAAAATATTTAAAAGACTGTTTTGCCCTCTTCATAATTACTGTCCTACTCATCTTTCTTTCCCACTAATTCCATACGGAAAGTATCGTTACTACATCTCCAGTATCTCCTTTTTGATTTTGACCCAGTCAGAGATCGTAGTCACTACCAAGCTCGCAAAAAAAAAAAGACCCAGTCAGAGATCGTTGAAGGAGATGAAAAAGGGGGCTGGAGACGGCTGGTCAGACTCCTATCAGTAATACTAAATAAAGAGACGTAGCAATCCAAATTTAGTGATTTTTGTTGCATTAGGATCGTGTATAAATAAGGAATGTACTTGTGGAGTCAATTTAGCGAATTATGAAGTGATTGTATGAGTTCCACCTAAGACTTGATAGTTCGTCATTTGTATCGATTTTCTGAGATTTTAATCAATTGAGTTTGTTTGTTCTTTTGTTCAGTTCTTGCGCTCTTTGATCAATTACAAATGACATGTGCCATATTGAGCCCTTGTCTATGAGCTCACTTATTAGGCCAATATAAGGATGAACTGTACTGTTTTTCCAAAAAAAATTGTCGGACAAAAAAAAATCACAAAAATATGAAGTTCATTTCTTACATCTGGTCTAATTGCTAGAATTCATTTATCTGGATATTAGGCTGACATTCATGTCAGATTATGTGCCCTCTTGATGATCCTTAATTTGTTTTTTATAATGATATTGCAATATCATTAGAATATTTTTTTTATTTGCTGGCACCACCAGCATGGTCGATGCCTCTTTCTCTATCTCTCTTGTTTAGGTGCTAGGAAGTAATCCATTCTGTTTTTTTTGTTGGTAGTGCTGACAGTATAGTGGGACTGGTATAACAAGTTGCCCCTTTGTTTTTGGCATCGATCAGGTAAAACAGTAACTAGGTCTTAATATGATATTATGATAGAAAGAACATTCTAGTAAACAGATAATGTTTGCTTGTATTATCCTTAATTATTTTGTGACAAATATGGTGAGTTATTAGTTTGTTTCATATTTTGCTATTTGTTTCTTCCTATTTTATGTAGTTTAATGATCAGTTTTTACAAAAATCGATGATATTTGTTGCCTCCTATTTGTATCATTCAGCCCCTGTAAGGTCTCAAACAAAATTGATGCTAAAAAAAGCTATGAAATTCAAGTAAAACAGAAAGATGCTAAAAAAAGTTATGCGCCTCTATCTGCCAGAGAAATATGTTCTGATTTTGACAATTTCATATGAGAAAGCTATATAAAGTGCTAGAGAAGTATAGTGAGATATTAAAATAAAACAAACGCCAAATTCCTAAATAACACATAAATTTTCAATGCTGACAAGATCTTGCCTATCTTCTAGTTTGACACCTTAAAAAGCAGAAATTTATATTTTGCATGAAACAAACAAAAAAGCAATTTTTGTACCAACACCATCATCTCACATCTGATTGGTGATTTGTGAGTTGGATCAGTAAAATCCCAGTCCGCCTCCAGCACATGCCATGTTATTTCAGTACCGGTCATAGCCGTATTAGTACTGTGTCTTGTAATACCAGTAGCCCATGTTAATTATTCTCCGAGGCAAATCATCTGTACTCTTGTATGATTCAGTGAAGCTTCTAGCACATATCTCACATCTAAAAACCTTGTTCCTCATCAAATTCAAAGAAAAGTAGTGTCAAATGATAACAACTTGATCCTTTGAAATTCACCTGGTGAAATTCAAATAAAACAGAAAAATTCTTGTTCCAGTTTTACTCTTATAATCTCGATCATATAGAGAAAGCTGTGACAAGAATGAAAAAGTTGGATTTAGTACAAAAAAGAAAGAAAAAAAAAATGGAGATATAAATAAGTGCATACCGTAGATGAATTATTTAATTTGCTGTTAAATTTAGAAAAACGAAATGGAACAAATAAACTCCTCCTGCAAATAGACATTTGAACATGAACTGCTTCAATAAACCTTCAATTGCCGGAGATCAGAACATGAATTACTTCAATAAACCATGACCAAAAATAATTCCGATAAATCCAGCCCTCTTTCTTATTTCATTGACAATTGCATTAGAACAATTCAACCCAATAGATGTAATTGACTTGATTAATATCAGGTAAAGACAGATAGTTATTAGGAGACAGAAATTTTCAGAATAAGGACGACGGCAAACGGTCAAACCAATTTTTTTTGGCTTCTAAGTTCGGTAAATAGTAATTGTCTACTTGAAACTCATAACAAAATAATGTTTCTGAACTTACAAGCAGTCTGAGAGGCGAGCTGGACAGGATTGCTTTTGAGACTTAGAAGTGCAGCAACCCATGCATACCGTAGATGAATTATTTGTTGTTAAATTTAGAAAACCCAAAGAAAAAGTTCATACCGTAGATGAAGAATTGGAGTGTGCGGAGAAGAATTGAGAGGAAAGGGCAGAGTCACCTAGGAAATGGTTAGGCGGGAGAAAGAAAGATGAGGAATTAGGACTGTAATTTTGATGAAGGGCAAAACAGTCTTTTAAATATTTTATTAATATTTATATTAATTTTTAAGAGATTAAATGAAGAAATGGGGATATAAATAAAATTATTTAGTTTTGATGGGGATATAACTAAATTTAGAGTTGTGATGGGGATATATCTAAAAAGAGAAGTTTTGATGGGGATATATATAAATTTCTCAATTGTATATTTTTTGAAATTTTTTTACTATTAATTATTAAGCCACTTTGAAAATTATTATTTTTCTGTGAACAGTAAAAAACATTAAAAATTTCTAAGCAAAAAATCTGACGAGACTTGATAGCTTCGACGGGATCATTCAAACCATTTATTTATATGTCAACCCAGGAACAAAGGAGTCTCAAAAATAGAGTAAAACTAGGGTGCTCTTAAGCTCACCAAAATTTTGGTGACCTTAACTCTAAAACTCATCAAATTGATTTCAAATGACAAATCCGAACCGTTGAAACCCGCATACCTTACGTGTGATGCATCTACATGTGAAATTTTTAAACATTCAAATTAATTTAGTATAAAGTCAAGCGGTCAAAAACGTTCAAAAAATGAATGCACTAAAATTAATTTATTAACCTTCTAATTTTGACCGCTTGACTTTAGACTAAATTAATTCGAATATTTAAAAATTTCATATGTAGATGCATCACACATAAGGTGGGCGGGTTTCAACGGTTCGGATTCGTCATTTGAAATCGATTTGATAAGTTTTAGAGTTAAGCTCACCAAAACTTTGGTGAGCTTAAGAGCACCCTAGTTCTACTCCTCAAAAATAATATATATATATATAGAGATGGACTTGGGTGAGACACGGAGTATACGCGTTTGGTGCTCCATGGTACAGTTTAGCCATTTTGAAAATTCAAACAACCGATCCGAACCGCTCAACACGATCTCCATATTGAAATGTGCTTGGAGACCAAATTTTACATTTTTTGAAATTTTTTTACTATTTATTAAGCCACTTTGAAAATCGCTGATCCGGTGGTTCAGAAATTTTTACTGTTTTTACTGTTCACCCGGATTTTCAGATTTTCAAAAATGCTTAATAAATAGTAAAAAATTTCCAAAAAAATATAAAATTTAGTCTCCAAGCACATTTCAATATGGATTAAACATCTAACGGTTCGGATCGATTGTTTGGACTTTCAAAATGAAAATACAGCGTGAAGTATAAACGCGTATACACCGTGTCTCACCCAAGTCCATCTCTCTCTCTATATATATATATATATATGTCTGTTCTTCTCTTTTTGTAGCATACATAATTAATTTATACGTTATTTTGAAATCTCACATATCTATGTACATTTATTTTCTTCTACTAGTTCTTGTAATTGTGTGCATCTCATTTTGCCTTTGGATTTTCTTCATTAATTTTCTGTATAAAATGCATCACCATTTGATTTTTGAAGTGCCTGTTTAGTGCATTCCATTTGATTTTTGAAGGTTTTTCCTAATATTCTTTTGAAACAAAATTTTCAATCCTCAATTTTAATTTTATTAAAAACAAAATATGTAAAAAAAATTCATGGTAGTAGTGAGGTTGGATTTTGCGAAAATAAGATGTACTTGTTTATTTATTATTTTTGAAAAAAATTCAGTCAAATAAGATGTAAAAAATAAAATTGAACACAGGAGAGGAGAAGAGGAATATTATTTTCATGACAAAAATCACAAACCCATCATTTATTAAATATATTTACAAGTATATTTGATGACAATCATTAATAATAAAAATGTATATAATTTGTTATTTGCGTAAAATCATTAATTTAGTAGATCCATTCGATCTATAAAAATTTTCAGTGCATTATTTGATGACAATCATTAATAGTAAAATTTTATCTAATTTAATATATTATTTGTGAATTTTTTTACTAAAATTAAAAAAAAATTCAACAAAATTTATAAAAGTTGTAGAGTTAGTGAAATAAAAATAAGCTGAAATATGTGGCTTGCTCTACACGCAAAAGGTTGTACTGTCGAATCAAATAAAAAATGATTCATGCGGATTGCGGAATGCACCGGTAATTTCTAAACTCAAAATTTATGTTACCTGAGGTGCTATCATATCTTTCCTAAAACCTCAAACTAAAAACTCAGGTGAATCAGCTCCGCTCTCTCTCTCAGATCCTCCATTCCAAATCTGTTTGTTTGATACCTTAGGAGATCCACCAATTAAAGATTCTCACAACGGCTATTTGCCCTGCTCGTCCTATTCTTCTATTTAGTGGCATTTAGTTCCGCGAGGTAGAGAGAGATCGGGAGAGCGTGCCTCTGTCTTACGCCTCTCCTCTCGCGCCAAGCCTCCACCCCTACTCTCCTCCCGCGCGTGTGAGACTATTTCTATAAAACCTCCGATCTCGTCGCATAAGAAGCGATCGTCACCGAACCACCGCAGTAGCCCTCGCTGAGCTGAGCTGGCTCAAGTCTTTCAGGCGGTAGGAGTTGGAGGAGGAGGGGAGAGGGAGAGGGGAAGAGGAGAAAGGGAGATCAGGGATAGAAGGGGTGAGAACTGAGAAGGAGAGGAGGGAGGGAAGGGAGAAGTTAGGGGGAGAGAGATCCGGGAGAGAGCGCTTCCATGGAGCTCTGACAAGCGTCTTCTCCCTCTTAGGTACTTTTCTCTAAATTTCCTCTCTAGATTTCACATTACAAGGTTGAAATTCTGCTCAATTGGTCTAGTATTTTGGATTTTTGACCTTAATTTTGACAAATTTTTTGTTTCTTTTACAATTGTGAAATTTTGTGAAATTTTTTTATTTCGTTTAGTTTCTGCTTCAGTATCGGGTTTTTACCATAATTTCTTGATAAAGGGATTTCAAGGGTTTTTATGCATGATTATCAATTCACTCTTCATTTTTTTTTTCAATTTCAGTGAGAAATCGTGTATCTCAGGGTTTAAGATGCAGAAACAAGGATTTTCTGGGGTTTAAGATGTAAAACCACTTCAGATATCTAGTCGATCAGGATCTGGTGCTGTTAGAGCAGGTTACACTTCTAACACAAAGCTATCATTTGAATCAAACTCGTATGAAAATATTGCTAAGATCAAACTCACAGCAGGTAGATTTTTTCCGTCAAATTGAGAAAAACTAACTTCATTTCTTATAATATGCTAGAGGATCTAAGTGAATGTTGGAATTTTGATGAGATAATTTGGCAGTGAACCTCGAATTCTAGATATCATGTTTTGTTTTGCTAAGTGCAGTGTTAAACAGAGCATTTATTATGAAACTACTGGGTCGTTAATGATTTTTTTACATGTTTCAGTCGATAATTTAATATAATATATTATATTGCTGTTAACAGATAGAGAATCACCATCAAGGCTGGTGAGGTTATTCTTGTCATTATAGAATGGAGAGACAGAGGAGAGAAGATGAGGTAAAGTACCCTTCATTGAAGAAGGGTCAAGAAGCTGAGCATTCCCTCTTCATCAGGATTGGTTTTGTGTTTAATTTATTTCTTCGGGCACAATTTAATTTCACTCCGTGCATAATCATCTTATCACACACGGGTAAAAAAAAATATGTCTATTTCATAATTATTAATGAATATACTATCAGATAGTTAGTACTTAACTCTACTAATTTTTTAGCAAAATAGAGGCACCAACAGGCTAAGTTTTAGTCTATAATTTACACTTAAGTTTTGTTCCCATGGAAAACAAACACAAAGTAACAGTATTTAGAACATATCCAAATGATCAAAGCTGGTATTTTTGGCTTATCTCAATTGCCATTGCTGTTATAAGGTATATTATACTACAAGTAACAAGTCTGTGGCACCTCACTTCATCCAACCCTATTGACCGGTTTCCCAATCATAGTGCTGCTTTGAAGGCGCTTGCTTGGTGTCCCTTCCAGAGCAACCAACTAGCATGAGGAAGAGGTAGTAAGTGAATTATTCTTCTAATTAATCTTGTGTTACGATAATCTATTGTCGGTTTGATTTGCTGCTGGTTTGGGCCGTAGTCTGGTCTGTGATACTGCTATAGTTTTCTGATAAGGACAGAATTGCTTGATTTTTTTTTTTTTTAAATGTAGATGTTTAGTGTGTCAGCTTTATTGTAATAGGTGTATTTGTATGGTGACTTTCAGGATAGAAATGTTTATTAGAAATTTAGAATAGATAAGTCTTAGAAAAACGGTCAGTCCTAAATTTGTTCTCAGTTGTTGCCAAGTAGTTAATTTTTAATAATTATTTTGCCTTTTCTTTGTAAAGAAATATATGTAAATTAGAACTTACTGTCCGGTACATTGAAAAGGTTAAGAGACTAATTTTATTGTTTTTCCTTCTGTAATTTCAGGTTCAATGGAATCTCTCCAACCTGCAGATACCGAACACAAACCTACAAACTCATATGATTCTAAAGACAAGGTTCCTTTTTTAGCCTTATTAACATCTTATTATCACAATTTACTGAATGCAAAGAAAAATAAAGGACTGCAATTTCAGTTGGTACTCACACTCACAGTACATAAATGGTAACATGTTTAAGCCATAAATGGTACTCACATTAAAAAATAAAGGACTGCAATTTCAAGCACAAAATGTCATTTTATCTGACTCTGATGGTACATTTCAAGCCATAAAGGTAAAAAAATCAAATAAATTTCCTTTTAAAATGTTAGGCTTATTTGTAATATTGACCATCTCATTTTTAAAACTGTGGCAATGAATAAATATTCAGTTTTGTTCAGTGATGATGATGACTATCGAGACGATGAAGATGATGTAGATCAAGAGGTACTTGTTTTTCATCTTTTGATAACTTTTTAAGTGTGGTTTGCTATGCTGATTGATTAGTCTGAATCCTCAATGGTGATGAATTTAGGGCCAAATTACTAGTCTGTGTACTGACTTTGAGATGGTTGCGACAATATCAGTTTTGTAGTATGCTATCATATGCACTGATTACTAGTCTGTGTACTGACTTTGAGATGGTTTTATTTTCATATGGACTGGGTTTTAAAAGTCTATATATGCACTTAAGCATTGATTACTGGTCCATTTGTATTGTGCAGTGTACAAAGATGGTGGAAAGGAGAAGAAGAAAAGCGGTACCAAATACGCCTTAGTTTTATGCATATACATACTGTCCCCCAGCTTAACAAAATACATCTCTAGGTAAGTAGTTAATTCTAATTTTTTTGGCACTCTTATATAAATTCTCCAGACTGGAGAGTTATTCTCCAGCTTTGCATTTTCAATTTTACTTTTTCTTTTTCTTTGAAGCTTTTTGATCACTTTCTGACGAAGTTATGTGACAATTGTGTGTTCTTTTTTTAGTGTTGTTGTCTCTTTTTGAATGATTACACTCAAGGAAACCTCAACTTTATAGGACCCACATTATTGACTAGTTCAAGGAATCCAAGCACCTTTTGTAATTACATATGATGTCACTTCTCAGGGAATCAAACCGCCTTATGTAGTTGAGCCGTGTTGGTTCTGTAGCTTGTAGAAATTCCTTTGATTGAGTTGCTTTGTTTTCCTCTCTTTCAAAAAATTTGGAGATTTTGAATGTTTAACTGTCGAGTGTACCACATGGATGATGACATGTACCAGTGCTGGTACAGTGTTGGCGCTGGTCATTCAGTACTAGTGAGTTTTGGAGTTTTTGGTAAACTTGGGTAGGTGGCAATTCGGTACCAGTTCATCTTGCTGTCTTGTACCAAATGAATTAAGGTCACTTGACAAATAGGGCTTAGCTTGTACCAGTACGTGGTGTAATGGTAAGAAACATAGTTTAGTATACCAACTAATGCTTTGTTATCGAATGGGCAGGTTTACTTCACAGTATATGGTAAGCTGAAGCATGAATTTTCATCTGGTACAAACGACCAACTCTCAATTGCTGGAAATATACTTGTTGCTGTCGACAATGGAACTGCATGTGCGCAGTTGTTAGTAAACCCTTTATGGGTTGTCAAAACTCTAATCCAGGTTCTTCTCTTCTTCTTTTTGCTATATTTTTATGATGAAAATATTTTTTCGTTGCCAACTTCAACCCAGTACAACACAATTTCAATATGGACATTTTATACATGTACCTGAACTATACTTTCTTTTTCACTTCTTTTTTTAATTGTTTTCCGATAAAAGGGGTATCAAGCCAGAACAGGTACTGTACAAAAGTACACTTTCAGCTTTAAGAACGATTAAACATGAAGAAAGCTTTAGGGGTTTATACAGGTAATATGATTTTACTTGGCCGATTTGTTAATTTAGACTTAATATTTTCTAATTTATTTTATTTTTTCCTGAAACTATTTTCTAATTTATTTGATTTTTCCTGAAAATATTTTCTAGTTCTACCATACATGCAATTAACATCCAAGACTCTTGTTATTTGCAGATAAGGCAGATCAGAAATTAAAATTCGATCAAGTATTTAATGGTTATATTGTAATTAAACAAGTGCTTGATGTTGCTTCAAATTAGATCAAGTACAAAAATTCAAGACATTTTAATTATGTTGGTTTTACTTTTCCTTTATTTTCAACAAGTGCTTGATGTAATTAAACAATGTACTGATTGATATGTAAAATGGCAGCATAAGGGCATTTTTTGGATATTTTTAAATATTTTTGTTATTTTTGGCGGCGATTTGAAAAACGTCAAAAGAAAAAATATTTTTTAAAATATCACGACTTTTGGCAGCGCTTTGCAAACGTCGCTTTGCAAAGTGGCCTATAAAAGTCGGGAAAGACAAAAACAATAGCGGCGCTTTGAAAACATCGCTTCGCAAATAGTGGCTGTTTCGTGTACCTGACCGGTTGAAGTCAGCCAAAGGTGACTTGGCCGTTACTTGTTTGAGCTGATATGTCTATCTTATTGTTATTTTAGGTGATCAGATAACACAACTTTTACTCTTAGTTAGTACCAATATTTAAGTTTTACTTTTGTTTATGTAGATGGAGTTTTTCTTCAAGTGTGATGCTTTCTTGGAACGGCACGCATGCACAAGGATGATTTCCCTGCGGTTTCGCTTGTAAGTTAAGTTTCCTTCACAATATATCAATTCTTTTTTTGTTGCACAACTTATTTCTTTCCCTTATGACTGTTTCGTGTACCTGACCGGTTGAAGTCAGCCAAAGCTGACTTGGCCGTTACTTGTTTGAGCTGATAGGTCTATGTTATTGTTTTTTTAGGTGGTCAGATCGCACAACCTTCACTCTTGGTTAGTACCAACATTTGAGTTTTACTTTTGTTTATGTAGATGGAGCTTTTCTTGGAGTGTGATACTTTCTTTTAACGGCACGCATGCAACAAACATTACTTCTCTGCGGTTTTTCGCTTGTAAGTTAAGTTTCTTTCACAATATATATTTTCTTTTGTTGTTCTACAGCTTATTTTTCTTTCCCTTGTAACTGTTTCGTGTACCTGACCGGTTGAAGTCAGGCAAAGCTGACTTGGCCGTTACTTGTTTGAGCTGATAGGTCCATGTTATAGGTTTTTTTGTTGGTCAAATCTCACAACCTTCACTCTTGGTTAGTACCAATATTTGAGTTTTACTTTTGTTTATGTAAATGAAACTTATCTTCAAGTGGGATGCTTTCTTGGAACGACACGCATGCAACAAACATTACTTCCCTGCAGTTTCGTTTGTAAGATAAGTTTTCTTCTCAATATATACTTTTTTTTTGTTGCACAGCTTATTTCTTTCTCTTGTACCTGTTTCGTGTACCTGACCGGTTGAAGTCAGCCAAAGCTGACTTGGCCGTTTCTTGTTTGAGCTGATAGGTTTATGTTATAGTTTTTTAGTTGGTCAGATCTCACAACCTTCACTCTTGGTTATTACAAATATTTGAGTTTTACTTTTGTTTATGTAGATGGAGCTTTTCTTCAAGTGGGATGATTTCTTAGAACGACACCCATGCAACAAACATGACTTCCATGCGGTTTCGCTTGTAAGATAAGTTTTCTTCACAATATATCATTTCTTTTTTTGTTGCACAGCTTATTTCTTTTCCTTGTGACTGTTTCGTGTACCTGACCGGTTGAAGTCAGCCAAAGCTGACTTTGCCGTTACTTGTTTGAGCTGATAGGTCTATGTTATAGTTTTTTTAGGTGGTCAGATCGCACAACTTTCACTCTTGGTTAGTACCAATATTTGAGTTTTACTTTTGTTTATGTAGATAAAGCTTTTCTTGGAGTGTGATGTTTTCTTGGAACAGCACGCATGCAACAAACATGACTTCTCTGCGGTTTTTCGTTTGTAAATTAAGTTTCCTTCACAATATATATTTTCTTTTGTTGTTGCACAGCTTATTTTTCTTTCCCTTGTGACTGTTTCGTGTACCTGACCGGTTGAAGTCAGCCAAAGCTGACTTGGCCGTTACTTGTTTGAGCTGATAGGTCTATGTTATAGGTTTTTTAGTTGGTCAAATCTCACAACCTTTACTCTTGTTTAGTACCAATATTTGAGTTTTACTTTTGTTTATGTAGATGAAACTTATCTTCAAGTGGGATGCTTTCTTGGAACGACACGCATGCAACAAACATTACTTCCCTGCAGTTTCGTTTGTAAGATAAGTTTTCTTCTCAATATATACTTTTTTTTTGTTGCACAGCTTATTTCTTTCTCTTGTACCTGTTTCGTGTACCTGACCGGTTGAAGTCAGCCAAAGCTAACTTGGCCGTTTCTTGTTTGAGCTGATAGGTCTATGTTATAGTTTTTTAGTTGGTCAGATCTCACAACCTTCACTCTTGGTTATTACAAATATTTGAGTTTTACTTTTGTTTATGTAGATGGAGCTTTTCTTCAAGTGGGATGCTTTCTTAGAACGACACCCATGCAACAAACATGACTTCCATGCGGTTTCGCTTGTAAGATAAGTTTTCTTCACAATATATCATTTCCTTTTTTGTTGCACAGCTTATTTCTTTTCCTTGTGACTGTTTCGTGTACCTGACCGGTTGAAGTCAGCCAAAGCTGACTTTGCCGTTACTTGTTTGAGCTGATAGGTCTATGTTATAGTTTTTTTAGGTGGTCAGATCGCACAACTTTCACTCTTGGTTAGTACCAATATTTGAGTTTTACTTTTGTTTATGTAGATAAAGCTTTTCTTGGAGTGTGATGTTTTCTTGGAACGGCACGCATGCAACAAACATGACTTCTCTGCGGTTTTTCGTTTGTAAATTAAGTTTCTTTCACAATATATATTTTCTTTTGTTGTTCTACAGCTTATTTTTCTTTCCCTTGTAACTGTTTCGTGTACCTGACCGGTTGAAGTCAGGCAAAGCTGACTTGACCGTTACTTGTTTGAGCTGATAGGTCCATGTTATAGGTTTTTTTGTTGGTCAAATCTCACAACCTTCACTCTTGGTTAGTACCAATATTTGAGTTTTACTTTTGTTTATGTAGATGAAACTTATCTTCAAGTGGGATGCTTTCTTGGAACGACACGCATGCAACAAACATTACTTCCCTGCAGTTTCGTTTGTAAGATAAGTTTTCTTCTCAATATATACTTTTTTTTTGTTGCACAGCTTATTTCTTTCTCTTGTACCTGTTTCGTGTACCTGACCGGTTGAAGTCAGCCAAAGCTGACTTGGCCGTTTCTTGTTTGAGCTGATAGGTCTATGTTATAGTTTTTTAGTTGGTCAGATCTCACAACCTTCACTCTTGGTTATTACAAATATTTGAGTTTTACTTTTGTTTATGTAGATGAAGCTTATCTTCAAGTGGGATGCTTTCTTGGAACGACACGCATCCAAGAAACTTGACTTCCCTGCGGTTTTCGCTTGTAAGTTAAGTTTCCTTCATAATATATCATTTCTTTTTTTGTTGCACAGCTTATTTTTCTTTCCCTTGTGCCTGTTTCTTGTACCTGACCGGTTGAAGTCAGCCAAAGCTGACTTGGCCGTTACCTGTTTGAGCTGATAGATATATGTTTTTGTTTTTTCAGGTGGTCAGATCTCACAACGTTTACTTTTGGTTAGTACCAATATTTGAGTTTTACTTTTGTTTATGTAGAGAGAGTTTTTCTTCAAGTGGGATGCTTTCTTGGAACGACACGCATGCACAAAAATGACTTACCTGCGGTTTCGCTTGTAAGATAAGTTTTCTTCAGAATATATATTTTCTTTTTTTGTTGCACAGCTTATTTCATTAACTTGTACCTGTTTCGTGTACCTGACCGGTTGAAAGCAGCCAAAGCTGACTTGCCGTTACTTGTTTGAGCTGATAGGTCTATGTTATTTTTTTTTTAGGTGGTCAGATCGCACAACCTTCACTCTTGGTTAGTACCAACATTTGAGTTTTACTTTTATTTATGTAGATAGAGCTTTTCTTGAAGTGTGATACTTTCTTGGAACGGTACGCATGCAAGAAACATGACTTCCCTGCGGTTTTTCGCTTGTAAGTTAAGTTTCCTTCACAATATATACTTTCTTTTGTTGTGGCACACCTTATGTTTCTTTCCCTTCTGACTGTTTCGTGTACCTGTCCGGTTGAAGTCAGCCAAAGCTGACTTGGCCGTTACTTGTTTGAGCTGATAGGTCTATGTTATAGTGTTTTTAGGTGGTCAGATCGCACAACCTTCACTCTTGGTTAGTACCAACATTTGAGTTTTACTTTTGTTTATGTAGATGGACCTTTTATTGGAGTGTGATGCTTTCTTGGAACGGCACGCATGCAAGAAACATGACTTCCCTGCGGTTTTTCGTTTGTAAGATAAGTTTTCTTCAGAATATATACTTTCTCTTTTTGTTGCACAGCTTATTTCTTTCCCTTGTACCTGTTTCGTGTACCTGACCGGTTGAAGTCAGCCAAAGCTGACTTGGCCGTTACTTGTTTGAGATGATATGTCTATGTTATTGTTTTTTTAGGTGATCAGATCACACAACTTTTAATCTTGGTTAGTACCAATATTTGAGTTTTACTTTTGTTTATGTAGATTGAGCTTTTCTTCAAGTGTGATGCTTTTTTGGAACGACACGCATGCACAAGGATGACTTCCCTGCGGTTTCGCTTGTAAGTTAAGTTTCCTTCACAATATATCATTTCTTTTTTTGTTGCACAGATTATTTCTTTCCCTTGTGACTGTTTCGTGTACCTGACCGGTTGAAGTCAGCCAAAGCTGACTTGGCCGTTACTTGTTTGAGCTGATAGGTCTATGTTATTGTTTTTTTAGGTGGTCAGATCGCACAACCTTTACTCTTGATTAGTACCAACATTTGAGTTTTACTTTTGTTTATGTAGATGGAGTTTTTCTTGGAGTGTGATCATTTCTTTTAACGGCACGCATGCAACAAACATTACTTCTCTGCGGTTTTTCGCTTGTAAGTTTAGTTTCCTTCACAATATATCATTTCCTTTTTTGTTGCACAACTTATTTCTTTCCCTTATGACTGTTTCGTGTACCTGACCGGTTGAAGTCAGCCAAAGCTGACTTGCCGTTACTTGTTTGAGCTGATAGGTCTATGTTATAGGTTTTTTAGTTGGTCAGATCTCACAACCTTCACTTTTGGTTAGTACCAATATTTAAGTTTTACTTTTGTTTATGTAGATGAAGCTTTTCTTCAAGTGGGATGCTTTCTTGGAACGACACGCATGTAACAAACATGACTTCCCTGCAGTTTCGTTTGTAAGATAAGTTTTCTTCTCAATATATATACTATCTTTTTTTGTTGCACAGCTTATTTCTTTCCGTTGTACCTGTTTCGTGTACATGACCGGTTGAAGTCAGCCAAAGCTGACTTGGCCGTTACTTGTCTGACCTGATAGGTCTATGTTATAGTTTTTTTAGGTGGTCAGATCGCACTACATTCACTCTTGGTTGATACCAACAGTTGAGTTTTACTTTTGTTTATGTAGATTGAGTTTTTCTTCAAGTAGGATGCTTTCTTAGAACGGCACGCATGCAACAAACATGACTTCTCTGCAGTTTTTCGCTTGTAAGTTAAGTTTCCATCACAATATATACTTTCTTTTGTTGTTGCACAGCTTATTTGTCTTTCCCTTGTGACTGTTTCGTGTACCTGACCGGTTGAAGTCAGTCAAAGCTAACTTGGCCGTTACTTGTTTGAGCTGATAGGTCTATGTTATTGTTTTTTTAGGTGATCAGATCACACAACTTTTACTCTTGGTTAATACCAATATTTGAGTTTTACTTTTATTTATGTAGATGGAGCTTATCTTCAAGTGGGATGCTTTCTTGGAACGACACGCATGCACAAGGATGACTTACCTGCGGTTTCGCTTGTAAGATAAGTTTTCTTCAGAATATATATTTTCTTTTTTGGTTGCACAGCTTATTTCATTAACTTGTACCTGTTTCGTGTACCTGACCGGTTGAAGGCAGCCAAAGCTGACTTGGCCGTTACTTGTTTGAGCTGATAGGTCTATGTTATTTTTTTTTTAGGTGGTCAGATCGCACAACCTTCACTCTTGGTTAGTACCAACATTTGAGTTTTACTTTTGTGTATGTAGATGGAGCTTTTCTTGGAGTGTGATACTTTCTTGGAACGGCACGCATTCAAGAAACATGACTTCCCTGCGGTTTTTCGCTTGTAAGTTAAGTTTCCTTCACAATATATACTTTTTTTTGTTGTGGCACACCTTATGTTTCTTTCCCTTCTGACTGTTTCGTGTACCTGTCCGGTTGAAGTCAGCCAAAGCTGACTTGGCCGTTACTTGTTTGAGCTGATAGGTCTATGTTATAGTGTTTTTAGGTGGTCAGATCGCACAACCTTCACTCTTGGTTAGTACTAACATTTGAGTTTTACTTTTCTTTATGTAGATGAACCTTTTATTGGAGTGTGATGCTTTCTTGGAACGGCACGCATGCAAGAAACATGACTTCCCTGCGGTTTTTCGTTTGTAAGATAAGTTTTCTTCAGAATATATACTTTCTTTTTTTGTTTGCACAGCTTATTTCTTTCCCTTGTACCTGTTTCGTGTACCTGACCGGTTGAAGTCAGCCAAAGCTGACTTGGCCGTTACTTGTTTGAGTTGATAGGTCTGTGTTATTGTTTTTTTAGGTGATCAGATCCCACAACTTTTACTATTGGTTAGTACCAATATTTGAGTTTTACTTTTGTTTATGTAGATTGAGTTTTTCTTTAAGTGTGATGTTTTTTTGGAACGACACGCATGCACAAGGATGACTTCCCTGCGGTTTCGCTTGTAAGTTAAGTTTCCTTCACAATATATCAATTCCTTTTTTGTTGCACAGATTATTTCTTTCCCTTGTGACTGTTTCGTGTACCTGACCGGTTGAAGTCAGCCAAAGCTGACTTGGCCGTTACTTGTTTGAGCTGATAGGTCTATGTTATTGTTTTTTTAGGTGGTCAGATCGCACAACCTTCACTCTTGATTAGTACCAACATTTGAGTTTCACTTTTGTTTATGTAGATGGAGCTTTTCTTGGAGTGTGATCCTTTCTTTTAACGGAACGCATGCAACAAACATTACTTCTCTGCGGTTTTTCGCTTGTAAGTTTAGTTTCCTTCACAATATATTATTTCCTTTTTGTTGCACAACTTATTTCTTTCCCTTATGACTGTTTCGTGTACCTGACCGGTTGAAGTCAGCCAAAGCTGACTTGGCCGTTACTTGTTTGAGCTGATAGGTCTATGTTATAGGTTTTTTAGTTGGTCAGATCTCACAACCTTCACTCTTGGTTAGTACCAATATTTAAGTTTTACTTTTGTTTATGTAGATGAAGCTTTTCTTCAAGTGGGATACTTTCTTGGAACGACACGCATGTAACAAACATGACTTCCCTGCAGTTTCGTTTGTAAGATAAGTTTTCTTCTCAATATATATACTATCTTTATTTGTTGCACAGCTTATTTCTTTCCATTGTACCTGTTTCGTGTACATGACCGTTTGAAGTCAGCCAAAGCTGACTTGGCCGTTACTTGTTTGAGCTGATAGGTCTATGTTTTAGTTTTTTTAGGTAGTCAAATCGCACAACATTCACTCTTGTTTGATACCAACATTTGAGTTTTACTTTTGTTTATGTAGATTGAGTTTTCCTTCAAGTAGGATGCTTTCTTAGAACGGCACGCATGCTACAAACATGACGTCTCTGCAGTTTTTCGCTTGTAAGTTAAGTTTCCATCACAATATATACTTTCTTTTGTTGTTGCACAGCTTATTTTTCTTTCCCTTGTGACTGTTTCGTGTACCTGACCGGTTGAAGTCAGCCAAAGCTAACTTGGCCGTTACTTGTTTGAGCTGATAGGTCTATGTTATTGTTTTTTTTAGGTGATCAGATCACACAACTTTTACTCTTGGTTAGTACCAGTATTTGAGTTTTACTTTTGTTTATGTAGATTGAGCTTTTTTTCAAGTGTGATGCTTTCTTGGAACGACACGCATGCACAAGGATGACTTCCCTGCGGTTTCGCTTGTAAGATAAGTTTTCTTCAGAATATATATTTTCTTTTTTTGTTGCACAGCTTATTTCATTAACTTGTACCTGTTTCGTGTACCTGACCGGTTGAAGGCAGCCAAAGCTGACTTGGCCGTTACTTGTTTGAGCTGATAGGTCTATGTTATAGTTTTTTTAGGTGGTCAGACCGCACAACCTTCACTCTTGGTTAGTACCAATACTTGAGTTTTACTTTTGTTTATGTAGATGGAGCTTTTATTGGAGTGTGATGCTTTCTTGGAACGGCACGCATACAAGAAACATGATTTCCCTGCGGTTTTTCGCTTGTAAGTTAAGTTTCCATCATAATATATACCTTCTTTTGTTGTTGCACAGCTTATTTTTCTTTCCCTTGTGACTGTTTCGTGTACCTGACCGGTTGAAGTCAGCCAAAGCTGACTTGGCCGTTACTTGTTTGAGCTGATAGTTCTATGTTATTATTTTTTTAGGTGATCAGATCACACAACTTTCACTCTTGGTTAGTACCAATATTTGAGTTTTACTTTTGTTTATTTAGATGGAGCTTTTCTTCAAGTGTGATGCTTTTTGGAACGGCACGCATGCACAAGGATGACTTCCCTGCGGTTTTTCGCTTGTAAGTTAAGTTTCCTTTACAATATATACTTTCTTTTGTTGTTGCACAGCTTATTTTTCTTTCCCTTGTGCCTGTTTCGTGTACATATCCGGTTGAAGTCAGGCAAAGCTGACTTGGCCGTTACTTGTTTTAGCTGATAGGTCTATGTTATAGTTTTTTTAGGTGGTCAGATCTCACAACCTTCACTCTTGGTTAGTACCAACATTTGAGTTTTACTTTTGTTTATGTAGATGGACCTTTTATTGGAGTGTGATGCTTTCTTGGAACGGCACGCATGCAAGAAACATGACTTCCCTGCGGTTTTTCGCTTGTAAGTTAAGTGTCCTTCACAATATATACTTTCTTTTGTTGTTGCACACCTTATTTTTCTTTCTCTTATGCCTGTTTCGTGTACCTGACCGGTTGAAGTCAGCCAATGCTGATTTGGCCGTTACCTGTTTGAGCTGATAGATCTATGTTTTTGTTTTTTCAGGTGGTTAGATGTCACAACGTTTACTTTTGGTTAGTACCAATATTTGAGTTTTACTTTTATTTATGCAGATGGAGCTTTTCTTGGAGTGTGATGCTTTCTTGGAACGGCACGCATGCAACAAACATGACTACCCTGCGGTTTTTCGCTTGTAAGTTAAGTTTTCTTCAAGATATATACTTTCTTTTTTTATTGCACAGCTTATTTCTTTCCCTGGTGCCTGTTTCGTGTACCTGACCGGTTGAAGTCAGGTAAAGCCGACTTGGCCGTAACTTGTTTGAGCTGATAGGTCTATGTTATACTTTTTTTAGGTGGTCGGATCTCACAACGTTTACTATTAGTTAGTACCAATATTTTAGTTTTAGTTTTGTTTATGTAGATAGAGCTTTTCTTGTAGTGGGAAGATTTCGTGGAACGGCACGCATGTACAAACATGACTTTCCTGCAGTTTCGCTTGTAAATTAAGTTTGTTTCACAATATATCATTTCCTTGTTTGTTGCACAGCTTATTTCCTTCACTTGTGGTTGTTTCATGTACCTGTCCGGTTGAAGTCAGCCAAAGCTGACTTGGACGTTACTTGTTTGAGCTGATAGGTCTATGTTATAGTTTTTTAGGTGGTCAGATCTCACAACCTTCACTCTTGGTTAGTATTAATATTTGAGTTTTACTTTTGTTTATGTAGATGAAGCTTTTCTTCAAGTGTGATGCTTTCTTGGAACGGCACGCATGCAACAAACATGACTTCCCTGCGGTTTTTCGCTTATAAGTAAAGTTTCTTTCACAATATATATACCTTCTTTTTTTGTTGCACAGCTTTTTTTTTTTTTCCCTTGTGGCTGTTTCGTGTACCTGACCTGTTGAAGTCAGCCAAAGCTGACTTGGCCGTTAGTTGTTTGAGCTAATAGGTCTATGTTATACTTTTTTTAGGTGGTCAGATCTCACAACGTTTACTCTTGGTTTGTACCAATATTTGTGTTTTACTTTTGTTTATGTACATGAAGCTTTTGTTGAAGTGGGATGCTTTCTTAGAACGGCACACATGTACAAGCATTATCTCCCTACGGTTTCGCTTGTAAGTTATGTTGCCTTCACAATATATACTTTCTTTTTTTGTTGCACATCTTATTTTTTTTTCCCTTGTGCCTCTTTCGTGTACCTGACCGGTTGAACTCAGCCAAAGCTGACTTGGCCGTTACTTATTTGAGCTGATAGGTCTATGTTATAGTTTTTTTAGGTGGTCAGATCGCACAACCTTCACTCTTGGTTAGTACCAACATTTGAGTTTTACATTTGTTTATGTAGATGGAGCTTTTATTGGAGTGTGATGCTTTCTTGGAACGGCACGCATGCAAGAAACATGACTTCCCTGCGGTGTTTCGCTTGTAAGTTAAGTTTCCTTCACAATATATATTTTCTTTTGTTGTTGCACAGCTTATGTTTCTTTCCCTTCTGACTGTTTCGTGTACCTGTCCGGTTGAAGTCAGCTAAAGCTGACTTGGCCGTTACTTGTTTGAGCTGATAGGTCTATGTTATAGTTTTTTTAGGTGGTCAGATCGCACAACGTTTACTTTTGGTTAGTACCAATATTTGAGTTTTACTTTTGTTTATGTAGATGGAGCTTTTCTTGGAGTGTGATGCTTTCTTGGAACGGCACGCAAGCAACAAACATGACTACCCTGCGGTTTTTCGCTTGTAACTTAAGTTTTCTTCAAGATATATACTTTCTTTTTTTGTTGCACAGCTTATTTATTTCCCTTGTGCCTGTTTCGTGTACCTGACCGGTTGAAGTCAGCCAAAGCTGACTTGGCCGTTACTTGTTTGAGCTGATAGGTCTATGTTATTGTTTTTTTTAGCTGATAGGTCTATGTTATTTTAGACTTATGTATACTAAATTTAAAATGAGGATTCAAATATATATGTATGTATTTTAATTTATTTGCATATAAATTCATGCAACAAATATAATGCCACAAAACATAAGATGTGTGTGTATCGTTCAGTGACTTTAGTACTTCACAATATATTTATATATGTTTTAAATGAATATAAAGTGCAACCAATTTATTTCTAAGGTCTTTTGTTTTAGGACTTTAAAAAATTACAAAAAGTGACTAATGAATAAGTTGTGCATTACCAAAATACATTGCATTTGATAGTGCGTTACAACTCAGTGAGATGATGATGTGGCATTAAAGCTTCTTTAGTCCGACGGTATAATGAAGATACTTTAGTCCCACATAGGGGTGAGTAAATCGCTCATAACTCGTGAGCCGCTCATAACTCACTCATTAAAAGTTCGCCTAAACTCGCTCATTTATCCGCTCATTTAAACTCGCTCATTAACAACTCGCTCATTTACTTAATGAGCGAGCATGAGCATGACCCAACTCGCTCATAACTCGCTCATTAAGAATTTTTCCACATCTAATCCCTGTCACATTTAATCCTATGTAATTATGTGTAACATCAACCTTGTCTCATTAAGATTGATAGATAGTGAGCATAGTTTCATATTTAATCCTGTGTAATATAGTGAGCATAATATAACATTTAATCTTGTGTAATATACTAATATTCATAGTTTCATATTCATTTCTTTTTGTAAATTGACATAACCAAAACCTCCGCATAAAGCCCAAAACAAGTAATAGTCATAATCACTCGCTCATTTAAATGAATTATGACAATTTGTTGGATTTTTTTATGATGACTTTTAACAAATTTTGTTATGTGTGGGCACACTATATAATTTTGTTATGAGTTATAAGTCATAACTCGTGAGCCGCTCATAACTCGCTCATTAAAAGCTCGCTCATTTACAACTCGCTCATTTATCCGCTCATTTAAACTCGCTCATTAACAACTCGCTCATTTACTTAATGAGCGAGCATTAGCATACCCTAACTCGCTCATGCTCGCTCATTAATCACCCCTAGTCCCACAGCACTAATAAATAAAATGGAACTGTTTGAGAGCCTATAAAAGGCGCTGGGAACTAATGAAAAAATTACTTGACCGGACCAAGTCTGGATGAGTAATTTATGGGTTTTGGATCAGATCCGACATGGTTGGTCTGATTTTGATCCAAAATTTTATTTAATAATTAATAAATATTTTTAAATGGATTGCATAATACAGCGGACCGAATAGCCATATCTTATGTGGTTGCTTACCGGATATGTAGGGGGTGGCAATGAGTTGACAATGAGCTGCTAAAGAGTAAACTAAGTCTCACTCATAATTAGTTTTAAGTCTCATTCATAATTAGTTTGTTTGTGAATCAAATAATTAGTTTGCTTATGAATCAAGTCTCACTCATAATTAGTTTGTTTGTGAATCAAACTGAGAACTAAGTCTCACTCGTAATTAGATTGTTTATGAATCAAACTGAGAGAGCGAGTTGAGATTTTAGATCTCGAGCTAGAAAGAAATGTTATTTATTGTTGCCACGTGCACAACACATGATTTATAAGGGGACAGTACAGCTTGGGTTTTTCATTTGAAATGGTCGAATTGTTCGATCAAAGCTGTTCCATTCTTATCTTTCGAGTGAATGAAGCACATGATATGTTATCGTGGGTTTAATTAAGTTGCACGGATAATTTCATGATTTGTTTGGATTTAGTGCATATGAATTTTGGTTCTGTATCCTTTCAAATCATCTGACTCAAGCAAATTGAAACGGATGACCATTGGCCTAGAAAAATCCCAGTCGGGATAACTTCATTCCGGTGCCTATAGAGACTGTACAAATCTGTTTTGAGATTTGCACCAGGTTAAAAGAATCATCTGATCGTAATTGTCTCTCATTTCTCCTCACTTCATTCCTCTAACGTAAAGATCATGTTAGCTCTTTGGCAAGTTTCTGTTTGGTGGCAGGTATGTGGGCCCATGGTTTGAAGAAATTGTACTTGATTTTTCGAAGGACCTACCTATATACGGACTGAGTTTCATTTAGCTGCTTCATTTCAGGTCCTTTTATATATATAATGAAATTATGTGGTATGGCAAATATGGTACTTGTACTAGCTTGGTTATACTAATCTTTGTCCAAATACCTCGGGTTGTTAGCTGTGGATTTGCACATTGAGGTTGCATTAAGGCGTAGTTGGTCAATTCTAAAATAACACAAAATTGGTCAAGTTAAGAATAATTGATCATTAATTTCCCAATTGTTGCTATGATACAAATTTTGTCGAATCAAGGCTTAATTTAATTCAATTTAGAAAAAATGGTAATGTCATTGTGCTAAACTGGATTTGCAGAAAGCAATTAAGCTTTATTGCACACTTGAGATGTGGTTACATATAGTTAAATAAACTATTCTATTATTAACTTACACATAAACAATAACAATAATTGGTTTAGGGCATCAGTAAGCGTGTGTGATATTGATTGTTACGTTGGTCGCGACAGCCATACCTGTGAGGGCCATAATGCCTTGATTTTGAGTGTACAGTCTTGCCATATGCCGTTCTTGTTGCTAGGAAGGCCCCCCCTCCCCTTTGAGAGTTCTGTATGCAGACGCATCACTTATCACCATCGTTCTCTTTGCTTTCTTGTGCTATTCTATCTCCATAAGGTTCTACGGACAGTTTGGTTTCCTCGAGGAAATGACGATAATAACCCCATGACGGTTGAGTATGTTTGTGGGCTTTTGGGAAAAGGGTTTGATCTGAATACTATTGGAAATAGACTGTTTTTTGTTGCCATGCCCCTTTTGTTCTGGATTGTGGGTCCCATTTTGGTGTTCTTGTGCTATGTTTGCTTGATGGTTATATTGTATAATGTTGATGTGGTCACAGACAATAAAGGGGAAAACTAGGGCTAGAGCCTAGAGGAGAGTTCATGGAGAAAAATTGCTTCACAGGTGCTGTGTCATGTGTGATTATTATACACTTGCAATATTTTAATTTTACAATTTCTTGCAATTGGATCAAATTAATTTAAGACAGGTTTGGAATTTTTCTTTTTCTTTTTCTGAGGATATAAAAGTAATGGAAAAATTTTCATTAGGTGTCTAGTGTGTGGGGCCCACATTGTAAATTTCATACGCTATTCTATTATTAACTTACACATAAACAAGAAAATACTCAAATTTAATTTTCTCGTTCATAATAAATGCAATTACAGAAACATAATTAATTGTATATATTTATGTCACAAAATGTATTCAATAATTCAATTACATTATCATAATTGAATTATTTTAACTGAGCAGTTTTTTAACAAAGCAGTTTAACATAATTGTTTTAACAGAGCAGTTTTTTTACTTCATGCAGCGCTCGAACCATATGCAGCTATGTTTTTATTCTACAGTATGTGCGCTGCATGAAGCCAAAACTGGTCTATTAAAATCTTTACCCAAATATGAGCATTATCTTGATCTCATATTATAGCAACTCAAATCAACTAAATTATCATAATTAAATCCATAAGCCGTAATTACAGGATACCTCCAGTTTTTTATTGATAAATTTATTATTGAGATCAAGATAATGCTCGATCGTGCCCGATTTTTGTGGTTTTGGACGGATCTCCATGAGAAATGAGAAAGGTGTCTGTGACATCTTCTATAGACCTCCTTTACTCAATGCTTTTGCCTCTCATCTAATTTTATTTACTTTATGTCAGCATTCTTGAGAAAAGCCTGTACGTATCTCTCCACCTTCTCATCGACACGTACCGTATAGGAATAAAACCTCCTTAACTACAACATCAGCCATCTCAGCTTAATACTCTTCCTTAATACCCGTGCAGTGCGGAGCTGGAGCACTGCCTACAGCCTATTGCTTTCCAATTTGCAATTTGTGCTGGAAGCTCACGTGGCAGGAGAGGATACGAATTGCCTAATACAATTAAAGCCTGGTAATTAAGGTCATGGATTTGGCCTGGAATAATGATCAAGTCTGTCTCAGGCCTAGCTATATACTTGTTAGATACAACAAAAGACCTCAACAGCTCATAAGTCATAATGCAGAAAAAAAAATTTAATATAATCGTTTCAGAAATATTTTATTCTCATTCTGTTATGCCTAGGGGTGTTCAAACTGTTCGGTTTGTTCGATTTTTAACTAAACTGAAAAGTTTCGGTTTAAATGGTTCGGTTGAATTTTTGAATTATTTCGGTTTAAATAGATCAGTTCGGTTTAGACTTTTCAATACTGACTAAACCTAACCGACTAAATTATATTGGTTCAAGTATGATTTATATTTTAATTGGTTCAATCATCATTTTAGTTTAAATATTTTATAATATCTATATATTTTGTATAGAATTGAACAACTTGTGTATAAACATGTGTAATTTTTGTTAATAATGACACTAATATGATTACTTTGGTTTGAACCAAGCAAACTGAAATTTGTTTCGATTTGTTCAGTTCGGTTCTTAATCGGTTTATAAGTTTAATCGATTTAGTTCAGATTTATTTTTGAAAACTGAAAAAATTTAATTTGATTATTTTAGTTCAGTTTCAACTGAACCGATCGTTTGAACACCCCTAGTTATACCTACCTCATCGGATGACGTAACGTATTTAATAATGCAAAAATGTTATTTTTTATGAATATAATGCAAAATTGTAAAGACTCCATCAAAGTCAAAAATTTTCCGTCAGAACTGGTCGAAATGGAAAGACACGTAATGCGGTTGATCCGATTGATGTCTGGTGATCGGGTCAACCAAGAAAATAAGGACTATCACTAGGACAGATACCAATCAAATCACATAAAAAGAAAAAGTATTTCCGAGAAATGTATACATTTAATTATTTGCTTATTCCAAGTATTTTCGGTTTGCATGCTGTGTATATTTCTAAAATATTAAAAATTGTGTGGCTTTTGTTTTATTTACATTTTCCTTTGTTTTATTTTTAGGGTAGATCTTACTGCTTTTCGTTTTCTTTGGTTATTTTGGAAGCTCATTATCATGAGCTAAAAATTGCTTTTTAAATTTTCATTTGTTACAAACCTTATGCATGTAATGGATATTATATCAATAAATGAGGGCTTCGACCTTACTTATCATAAATAAATAAAAAATATTAAAATTTTGCAAAGCATGTTTAAGGGGTAATATCGGGATGTAAAACATCATGCTGTGATCAGATACATCACGGTACGATATGGCATGTGTGCTGGTTATGTATTGTGATTTTCGTGTTCTATGTTGTGATTATTCGTATCATGTGATTATCTTTTTTTGTTTTTAAATTAATACGTCACAACATATAAACTGGTCTAAACATCATCATTTATATACGCGACTAACGTGTTGGGACCATTTCTCTAAACTCAATCGCAGCATGACATATAATAATCTGACTTGATCACAACACGACACGTGCCTCAAATCGCAACATAGGTACGAAAATTTACATCCTAAATCAATAAGTAAGATATTTTTCACTCATAAAATTAAGAAAAAAATATCTATACCCTCAAATCTTTCAAATCTCATTTCATACTCTCCAAACGAATGCCTGAATAATTCTGAATTACCTTTTTTTTAGCGAAAATACTAAATTACTTTAGGACTTCAGGTTTTGAGATGAAACATTCAGCGTTTCCACCTCTAAAGCTGTGCTCCAATTGAGGAGAAAAAGGGCTCATTAAAGGGAAGGAACGGGAGAAGAGGGAAAAAGCCAACAGACCGGATTTGCCTAAGATCGTTACCTTGCTCTAGAAGAATAAAATCAGAGAGAGAAAGGAGGGAAGACGCTACTGTAGCAAGAGTAACACTCAATACAAATCTTTCAACTTTATATCTCCCAAATCAGGGTATAAAAATCACTGTAACGAGAGGAACCGCGGCTATCTCCTTCCTTTTCCTTTTTGTTCCTCTCCGTGTGAGTTTTGTGAAACACAGCCTAAAAGAAAATGTCGAATAATTCATATTAGTGATATAATCATTACGAAGAAAGAGGCAAATACAGAATAAATTTACGGTAATGAAATGCAAAGTAGATGGGACAACCGGCGGGGAGCTTATTATGGGGTAGCAATTGATGGTGGTGATTGTCTAATCGAAACAGGTTACCTTTTTATGGGCTAATGATAACATCTATTCGGTCCTTGAAAATTTCCAAATTTGTTCAAGTGTCTTCTAACTAAATGTCACTTTTATTCATCAATAAATCCATCAATTTCATGCTCAGTTAGGGCTAGGGGGAAAGAGCAGAATTATTGAACGTTTTTTCTTGAAGGGCGAAAATGCTGAAAAATTAATATATTCACTTAAAAAAAATCTAAAATGCTGAATATATATATAATATTTAATATTGCAAAATAAAATCAGAGTAGTGTAAGAGTTGGGTGGAAGTGTTTTTGTTTTTGTATTCGTACTCGTATGAATTAATCTTACTTGTATTCTATCATTTACCTTTATTAACGGATGTCAAAACAATAACGAAAGTTAGTAATAAAATTGATGAGTTTATATAATTTAATAAAAAATATAACAAATAAATAATATATGAGGAGGGTTAAAATGTCTTATGAATTTTGTGTCCATTATGTTCCAACATCATTATTTCTATTTTTAAAATTTAAACAGTCGATCCGAACCACTCAATATGATCTTCATATTAAAATGTACTTGGAATGTCTTGGATACAAAATATTATATTTATATTGAAAATATTTTTGCTATTTTTTAATATAGATATAATATCACTATGTTTATGAGAGTCTGGACCATTTATTTTGTATCTCTCTAAACAATTAGTTCATATTCATATTCTTATCCGGACTTTTCTTATTTATACTCTTATCAATAAATTAATGATTATTTTCAAATTAATTCTCAACATCCTGAGAACTAGCCTTTGGTCTAGTAGCAAAGACACATGGTCTCTATTTGAGATGTCATGGGTTCGAAACCCAAATGGGGGAAATCTTTTGTTGTATTACAAGGATATTAAATAGTTGATTGACTTGACCTCCAATCTTTACTCAAAAAAAAAAATTCTCAACATCCCTAATCAAAGACCTTAGGACTATATTTGCTAGTCTCCTCCTAATTATACTGGAAACTCTGTCCATGTTCCTTTTCTGTCCTCTCTAATTTTTTTTCTTCTGAATTTCAATTGTTTTTCTTTCTTGATTTCATATGCTGAAAGCTAGTGTATTTATTAAATCTGGGCAGGTCAAACCCAGTCCGGTCTGCCCGTGCCCGTTACCCGATCGGACCGTGCCTGTGCCCCGGGTATGCATGGGTATGAGTTTGCAACGGGCTGGTCACGAAATTTAAGGAACAAACCCGTGGGAACCCGAACCGAACTACACCCGTGCCCGCCCGGACTGGTCCAACCCGGCAGGGTTTACCCGTGAACCCATGCCCGTGCCCGGGTACCCCTCACTACCTGTGACCCTTTTTTTTAGATTTTTTTTGTAAAATTCAAATTTCATACCCCATTTCCCCATAACAAAAGCCTACCCGGACCCCTACCCGGACCCCTACCCGGATTTGACCCGTACCCTACCCGATTTGACCTTTTTTTCAAAAAAAATTTCAATTTAAATTTCAATCCCTCCAAACAAAACTCTATAAATAAACCTATCATCCCTCACAAATTTTCACATCTCTATCTCAATATTTTCATCTCTCATTTTCTCAATCTCAATCTCAATATTTTCATTATTCTCTAATTTTCTCAATCTCAATCTCAATATTTTCATTATTCTCTAATTTTAATTTTATTGTTAAAAAAATATAGTTGTTAATTTAATTCATTTTACAAATACGCAAACGAAAACGGAATTACGAAGGCATTCTCCAAGATTTTTCCGTGAGATTAAAGATCACATTTATTTCATGTTACATTAAATTTTGTTAGATTAAATTTTGCTAGATTAAATTTTGTTAGATTGAAATATTGAATGTTAGATTTATTTTTGTAGAGTAATTTAAAATTTAAATTTGATGTTAGATTTATTTTTGTAGAGAAATTTATAATTTAAATTGAATGTTAGATTTAGTTTATGTTAGATTTATTGAATGTTAGTGGATTGCTAAAAATGTTAGATTTAAATTTTTGAATATGTTAATTAGATTTATTTTTGAATATGTTAGATTTTATTTTTTAAATCAAATTTATTTTTAATAGGTTAAATAAATAGGTTAGATTTATTTTTTGAATATGTTAAGTAACTACATTTATTTTTGAATAAGTTAGATTTTATTTTTAAAATTTGAATTTATTTTTAATAGGTTAAAAAATAGGTTAAATTAGGCTAAATTAGGCTAATATGCAAAAAAAAGGTTATTCGGGTAAAATATACTCAAATATGCTCAAATAGGCTAATTGCGATAAAAATTTGCTAAAAAAAGGTTAATATGCACAAAAAAACATGTTACTCAGGTAAAATATGCTAAAACAAGCAAAAATATACTTAAATTTGCAAAAATACTCTAATTGCGGTAATAATGTTCTAAATTAGACTAATATGAAAAAAAAAAGGTTACTCGGGTAAAATAGGCTAAAACAAGCAAAAATATACTCAAATATGCAAAAATATGCTAAAATGCGATAATTACGGAAAAAATTTGGACTAAAAAATTCAAAAAAAAATTAAAACTAATTGGTACCTTAATTATCACAACTTCCAACTAATTTGGTACCTATATTAGCACTAATTTTGGTACCTTAATTAATTTATCCTAATTATAACTAATTAACACTAATTACGGTAAAATTTTGGCCTAAACAATTCAAAATAAAAATATAACTAACTTTAGTACCTTAATTATCACTAATTACAAATAATTTTGGTACCTACATCAACACTAATTACTATTATTCGGTACCGTAATTAATTAACCCTAATTATAACTAATTAACACTAATTAACACTAATTAACCCGTAACATATCTAAACTAAACATCTATTTAAGCAATCAACAATTTGATCGAGTTAGGAAAATCAACAACCCGACTTGATAACTAATCAATTTGATCAAACACAAGAAATTTCGAGAGAAGGGTTACCTTTATCCGAGAGAGAGGAAAATCACAAGGAAGGCAGCCCAAACGCGCGGGGAAGAGAGAGCTCGAGTGCTTTCTTCCTTCTCCAAGAAGAGACGAGAGAGAGGGGAAGGATTTTGGAATGGAGGGGGCGGGTTAGGGTTTTGGAATAGAGGGGAAGGAGGCAGAGCAAGAGAGGAGGCGGCTGGGGTTTCGGTGGGGGCTGCGGGTCAGTGAGCAAGAGAGATGGCGGGTTTGCACTTGGAACGGTAAAAATCGGTTTGGCTTGCACTTGGAACGGCTGGGTTTTCACGGACAGAGAAGGCAGAGCGGACGGGTGGGGAAGAAGAAGGGATCGCTTCAAGATCCGTGCTGGGCGTGACTCTTGGCCGTGGATTTAATTTAAACCCTGGGGCGTAGAAAAAATCTGCGGAGCAGAATTTTAATTCCCGGGTGCAGATATTATCTGCGGGGGAATAAAAATTTCCGAGCGCGAATATTTTCTGCAGGGGGTATTTTTAAAATTTTAGTTGGAACATGGATATTTTTAATAAAATAATTTCTTTTTTAGGTATTTTTAAAAAAATCAGCAAAAACCAAATGGTTTGATCACCACTCTTGGACTGAATTTGAAAGAAGGAAGAAGGAATGGTGGGGTCTGAATTTTGAATATTCGGTTCAAGAGGGAGTGATCGAATCAATAGTTCGGTCACTTCATTTTTTCAGTTTACGGTATTGTCATTAGTGTAAAGGTGTAACAAAGGGTGTACCGAATAATTGATTTGATTATCTCACACTGAACTGAATTAATAGTTTGATCCTTATTATTTTTTAAGATAAAATATCGTCAAAAAATTGTTTTTACAACCAATTTCTTAATTTCTAAAAAAATATGCAAGAAACGGATACCGGATCCAAGTACATGAATTTCCTCTTCTAGGAAAGTATATGAAACTTGTAGAGATATTTGGTTTGTTGGGTCCGTTGTCAATCTATCCGACACAATACGCAATGTGGTGGCAGTCTCCATCCCCCACGACAAAGAAAAATGTGATCAGAATCCGCGTCGGATCCTCTGCGGCGGTACTGATTCTCATATCCTGTAGCTAGTCAGCGACCATTCAAGGATCTTCCCATCCTTATAAACCCTACAATTCAGAAACTTGCCACAGCATGTAATTTATATCGGCCACAGACTAGAGGAGACTGAGAGTATGTCCAATTGTTGATTGTGGAGCACTTATATTTAGTGTGGGAAAAATGGGATGGCGGAGCCGGTTCTGTCACGGAACGGCACAGCACGTGTTACTGTTTCGTGCGGTGATTCGCGTGTTGTGTGTCATGTTTATTCGCGTGCTGTGACCACCCCTTGACATTTTGGTCACGGCACGGCACGCGAAAGATCCAGGCACAGCATGGCATGTAATCACGCGAGTCACGTGTAATTAGAACCGTTAGGTCTTAATCAAATGATGAACCTTGAAGAAACTAACTTAAATTATGAAAAAATAGTTAAACGTGAGAAACGTGATTAGTTACGTTTGGACACGGCACGTGAATAGTCACAGCACGCGAGTCACGGCGTGACTCGCGTACCATGACCACCTCTTGACATTTTTGTCATGGCACAGCACAGGCCACTGTTCACTTGGTCACAGCACAGCACGGCATGACACGTTTTTTCCACTCTACTTATATTAAACTTTGCTATGGATTTATAAACACAGGAATTCATACTCGGGGAACTCGCCGGTACCGGACAAGGAAATCTTATAGAATCAGTGAATTTGGACCATTCTTTTAAGTTCTGCACGAATCTTAAAGCACAAATAATATTGGCTTCCTTGAGTTAATATGTAAAATTACGAGTCCCACTGTCCAATATATATACTTGTCCTGAACACAATGCCTTAATTACAACAAACTAATTAAAAATGTACAAAGAAAAAGTTTCAATGGCGCAAGGTGTTTGGTGTTAAAGTAAGATGCTAACTCAAAGGGAACCACAATAGTTAAGAGTTACAAACCAGGCCCTTACTAAACATAGATATGACCTGTAAATTACACTTTTGTTTTTTCTTTCCTCTTTGATATTTTTTGATAAAATAAATTCAATATGTGAACTTTTTTATATTGCAAGAATTGTCGATTAGAATATTGTATTTCTTTAACATACCTTAGAATATTATCCCATTAAATCATTACATTTGAATATTTACCAAGCTAATTTCAAATTTATAAATATTTCTCCAAAATTAGCTTGAAGCTAGTTATGTCACATTAAAATCTCATTATAAGTGTATTGAACATAATTGCTTTGTGCTCTTTTTCTTTAATATTGCAAACACTCTCCTTTGTCACTTTCATGTCAGACCTTGCACAGCTTTGTGATGATTATATATTTTTGTTGGAATTATTTCTATAGTTGTTCTGTCATTAAATAACTGAAAATACATCATTACAGCACAAAAATACATCTCTACCTCAATTATGTAGTTTTTGGCGTCCAGACAATATGAGAGGCATTTGGAAATTAAATTCTATGTCCGATTTCAACATTTTTTTTTATTCTGAAAAAATATTTAGTAAATTTAATACAAGTTCTTTGGTGAACCTAAGACAATGTTTGATGCTGATCTTTCAAATGAATCTAGCCAAGAACTTTGGATTGAGCGGTCCTTGATTGGTTCAAGGTATATGCTTTTCTTAATTTATATTATTTCCATTTTAAGATAAGAGGTATGGGAGCTGTTTGAGGGAAATAAATGATGAATAATATGGTCTAGTATCCAATGTAATTAAATTTGATTGTCAACTTAACAAAATTTTATTTGTTGGATTACTATTTAAATATTCTCCCATCAAATCTTTAAATTTGAATATTTACCCAGCTGAATTTCATTTTTTAAAATATTTCTCAATAATTAGTGTGAAGCTAGTTATTATCATTTTTAAAAAAAGGGCTATAAGCCGTTTGAAGCTAGTTATGTCGACATTAAAATCTCATTATAAGTGTACTGAACATAATTGCTTTGTGATGATTATATATTTTTATTGAAAATACTTTAAAGCAGTTGTTCTGTCATTAAATAACTGAAAATACATCATACAGATTTACAGCACAAAATACATCTCTGACCTCAATTTGAGAGTGGATATATGTTTTGGATCCTAAAGTAAGTCAATTTTTTTAGTTTTGATACGGACTGTTCATTCTGCTTGAACACGAATATTAAAGGGGCACGTGCATTCACCACGGACCGATCGAATTGGTTGAGTTACTTTAGGAGATTCGGACTCGGTATATATTAGTTATTTTGAATTTTGAAACTTAATTTCTAGATTAGATGTCATCCTATAATAGAATTATATATTTTATATAACTAAAGTGATTAAATTAATGGAGACAAATTAAATTTATTAAGCACAGCTAGTTATATTTCGGCCAATTCAACTATTATACTAAAGAAAAATAAAACCAAAATTATAAGAATTAATTGCAAACAAATGTAAGCCAACCACCGGACGACTTTGTGCTTAATTAGCTAGGAATTCTCAAAAAAAAAAAAAAAAAAAACATGTTCAACATTAAATTTTTAATCTTGCTCTTTAGACGTTGCAAAAGATGGGTTTCTAATTTCTTACTTTCCAATCAATATTCAATACAACATATGTAATGGTATGTAACGTGCAGAAGTTGAATTATTTTCTTATTAATAGAAATGCATTGGAGCTCTCCATTCCAGAACCTACTGGACAACCGATTCAACAAAGAGAAGCAGCATGCAGTACTAGCTGGTTCTATTATGATTAAATTGATATCTCTTTAATTATCACAGGATTAATAATGTTACCATCATTAATCTACATACTAATTTTATATTGATTAATTAGTGTTCCTTCTAATTATCAAGTTTAGAGAATTTTTAGAGCATTTATTAATTTTATAAGAGTTTATAAGAGTTTCACAATTGAAGTCCTCAACTCAAATAATTATATATTTAATGATACGATACTTAAGAAAGAAATATTTTATTCACATCGATCCCTTTCTTAATTGTTTAATAAAAAATGATTGATCTACTCCAATGACTTTAGATCAGATCGAATGTGCACCATATTAAAAATGTATTTAATTTTAAGCGCATCTGAATGAACGAAGCTGGCTCAAATCATGTCTATTATTAGATAATTAATAATGAATAGGAACAATTTATTTTGAATTTTACAACCTTCATTACGTAATTCTCTATTAGAACTATATATTTAGAAGATATTTATTGTATATAACTAATTAAGGTGATTAAATTAATGGAACCAACTCATTGTTAAAAGGAAGAGCTAGTAATTTTTGGGCCAATTGATAGATCAATAGCACATATTAATTGGTCTGTACTATAGATCAATAGCATATGGTCTTGATCATGCACACTCCACAATATATCTCCACTCAGTATTTTTTATTATTGTTTGGTAAAGTGCCCATTATGAATTAAATAAGACAATATGCAAGGTGAATATTGGGCCCCGAAACAAATTAAGCCCATAATTAGGTCCAATAAAATTTTAAGCAGTGCTCACTAATTGTTAGTAAAAACTTCATTTTCAATTTCATAGGATCGATGATCCGTTAAACACCATTTGGCCCAAGCAAATTGCCAACACCTAATTTCGTTAGAGTACAATAATAAATTTATTATAAGTTTGTTTTTTATTTTTATTGCAAGAACTTCAGCAAAATGCGAACTTCATGCGGACGGATCCAATCTGAATCCTTTATTTACATTTTGTTGAAGGTAGCTAGATGTTGATTGGCTTCCCTTTCTTCTAACATTATTATTAAATGTTTCCATGACAAGCATCAACTACAAGTGATACAATTTGTGTGATGTATCTATTTTCTGGGAAATTCCTTTTATCTCTTGGAAGAGTCTTCAACTCGGGCAACCAATACGATACATAATCCCCATCTTCATCATACGTCTTTGCCTATATATATAACAGCAATTAATTAAATCCTTAATTAGTTACTATAATTCTACCATATCTCATCGCTTTTATCTCAAAAAAGCTTGATAACATATAAGAAGCCTCTTGTTGCCTGCTTAGGGATGCTGAAATAATGATTTTCTCTTGGGTCATTACCATAGAAGGAAAAATTGGTATTGGTATCGGGATCGATCCCGGCCTATACCGATTCTGAATCGGTGTACCGGCCGGTACCGGCCGATTTGGCTCGAAAAATAGGACTTTTTGGCCACAAGCTTGTTTTACAATATAAAAATAGAAAAAAATTGATAATAAAAATAATTTGTCAATAATTTATGTTTAGATAAATGATTACAATCAATTAATCCACTAATACAATATAATACAAGCACTAAAACTATAAACACACTCTTTCACTGCCAAAAACTATGTTGTGCTGGCTGGATCACTTCATCGTCGTCTATATTATGATAAAAATGGAAATATTATTATCCGGAACCAAAAAAAGAAGACATTGTAGACCAAAATGAAGGATTGTTAATATCTTCATATCTATATGCATATGGTGGCTGATTATACCCCCCACTAAACCCTATGTACTCAACATCTCATCATAAGAACTAACATTTTAACGTCTCGTTAGTTCATTAATATTTTAAATCGCATTTCTCTTAGTTCAATTCTTGAGGTAGGGCCCTGTGGTTGTTCTCTGTGCTGATTAATCATGAGTTTTCCTCTATTTAATCACGGGTTCTCCACTATTTAATCATGGGTACACAGTGGATGTGCATAGTTCATTCTGTTTAAGTCGAATAATAACCAATATCAGACCAGAATGGCAGAAATTGGACGAAAAACGCAGAATTCGCAGTATCGGGCCAGTATCGGATCGGTCACGGCCGATACCGATACTTCTCCCCAGGAAACCATAGAGGGGAAGGAATTCTCTTATGTAATCCCAATGAAGCCAATCAAAAGCTTTCGCTAGATTCACTTTCAAGCAAAATTCCGAGTTATAATATTTTTGCTTAAAAGAGTGAAGCACCTCCTTGAAGAGAATCACATTCTCAGAGATATCAGCGATGAGATGAAAGCGCATTGAGAGTCAGAGATCAGTGATGAGATGAAAGGTCTCATTCGGTTTGACAGAAATTTAGAGATAGCTTGTAGGTCACATTATAGACAGAAATTGGCTTGAAATGGGAGACTTGCAATGCACTCTCGGTTTTGGGTATTAAGATCAAATTAGATCTAGCTACAAGTGAACTCTTTGAGCCTCTTTGAAAAAAAGCTGTTACTTCGGCCCTAATAGCTGGCCCAAAATCCTTCCACCTATCTTGCAGCAATTTCCCATTGAACCCGTTTTGGTATTCTAAATATGTCAAATATGTTTACATGTTTCAAAAGCAAACAAATATAAAAATTAGCATATTTTTTCCAAATTGAGATAACCAATTGATCTTTGAAAAAACTTGTATGATTACATGATAACTAGAAATATAGAATTAATGTTAAAAAAATTACCTCATATTTGACATATTTAGAGGATCAGAACATGCCAAACTATATATTTGTCAGCTTCTGATCAGCCTATTCACATAAGAAAACAAATACCTGTTTATGTTACAAATGAAATACTTGAATCCCCATATCTTCAAATCAAACGAAAGACATGGTATTAATTTATACTCAAAGCGAGAAAATTTTCATTAAAAACCTCCAAACGATAGTTTTTTTTATATTCGGCCGAATATATTTTTCCGCATATTATCTATTCAGCCGAATATTTTCAAATAGAGAATAAGAATCCGAATAAAAACCGAATATAAACCGAATATTTTCGAATAGAGAATAATAATCTGAATAAGAACCGAATAAGTTATAATTTCATTTATTTAAATTTGAACTTATATTTTATTTATGTTTATTTGTAGTTTTGTAATTTGTACTGTGGATTGTTAACTTATTCTAACTTTTGTTATGTTTTATTTATGTTTATTTGTAATGTTTATCTATGTTTATTAGAGTTAATGCCTATGATTTTTCATTTGAAAATCCAAATATCTGGCCGCATACTGTATATTCAATATTCGGTGGCTTTCCGAATATCAAATAAGAACCGAATATTAAAACACTGCTCCAAACGATAACATATAAGTCGTCTGTGAGACAATTTAAGAAAAATGTAAAACAACAAACACGAAAACCAAATATTGCAACTTTTAGAATTCACATCTAAAGCAAACAATAAATTTCAAAATGAAAACCTTGTCTTTTCACCAGTGGAAAACTTAGAATTAGTGTCGGCTGTTTATGGGTATTAGTGTCGGACATTGGGCGACACTAATGGAGCTGATACTAATACTTTGTAAATGACCGACACTAAAAGTAAGGCATTAGTGTCGGCTATTTAATAAAAAGCCCACACTAAATGTTTTTTAAAAAAAAATTTAATATTTTGCCAGCATCTCCACTAGGCTTTCTATCTCTGATTTCTTTGCAGATTTAATCAGAGTACAAATAAGCTAATAAACAAACTATCAAAAATTCTTAAATTATCTTAACAAATATCTGGAACTGTACCAGTATAGTTTTTACAAACCAAATATACCTGACAGTACGCAAATCAGCCCCTAAACTTTACCAAAACAGCCTGACACTAAGCAAATCAGCAAACTATATGTATGTCATATTGTCGTACAAAACAATTATAAAATACCTTTGGATATATGCCATGTTCATTCTGGGGACAGTTCTTGCTCAAGGGCCCTGATTGTTTGCAGATAAAGCAGCTCGCAAATTTTGTACCACCTAGAAACAGACCATTGCATCATTACACAGCAATCAAACCTCTTAATAATAACAATTTTAACACAAACCTTATTTCTCTCCCACTGTCCTTCTTGGGGCAGAGCTTGGTGTCGCCAGATAGAGGGGCGGAGGTGCAATGCGCTTGGTGTCGCGAGAGAGAGAGGCTGAGGTGCGATGCCTGGTGTAGTCACTCGGAGTGGGCACGAGAGAGAGACGGAGAGGGAACCCTAAGTGAGCGGCGCAAAATGAGAGAGAGAGATGGAGAGGTAATTTATTCGCGTAGGAATGGAGGGAAGGAGAATTTGACTTATTAGTGTCGGCTGTTTATAAGGAGCTGACACTAATAACTGACAATTAGTGTGGGCTCTTTATAAACAGCCGACACTAAAGATTAGTGTCGGCTGTTTATAAAGAGCCCACACTAATTGTCTGTTATTAGTGTCAGTTCTTTATAAACAGCCCACACTAAAGTATTAGTGTCAGCACGAGCCAGCTCGGTCGTTAACGAGCTATTTAATATACATAGTTTAATAGTTTAATCGGATCCGTTCACTTCAGATTGGGGATATTATGGTCTATGAATGTTATAGCCAATATTATGGCAATTGCACTTTGGACTGTGTTTAAGTTGATTGGTAATTTTGTATGGAATGTGTGTGAATTAATTATAAGCAATTAAGTTACTTTATATGAATTTGTTTGATTTGGTATGCATGAATTTAATCTGTAAATATGTTTGTATGAATTTAAAATTTTGATATATTTGTATGTATGAATTTAGCTGTAAAGTTAATTTATAGTAGTTGATTTGTATAATTACAATTTAATTAAGAGTATTCCTCAGTAATTAGTCATATAAATATTATTTTATTTTAGTCATAATTAATAAGATGTGTTATGAAAATTTAAGATATAGCAGAAAAGAAAATATACAAATTTATAAATCTGCCAAGCTAGTAACAAGCTAGGTCGGCTCGCTCGGACAAGCCAAGGGTCGGTCTTGAGCAATAGTTTTAGCTTGGAACGTAAAATCCAAACTCGCTTGCTCAGCTTGATACACCAACAAGCCGAATACGAGTGTGACCTAGCTCGCTCTTTAACTGCTCGTTGCCACCTCTAGTACTGAATCCTTAAGAGCTTAAGGAGCCTTAATCTTGTCTAGCCGAACCGGGTCTATAAGCCTATCAGCTATATTATATATGATAATGATACCACTCAATTGACAACTAGAATACTACGGACGGTTACTACACCATCTATCAGAGTGCGTATAATCCTCTGAGATATCTCAACTTTGAAGTCGCACCAAGGGACGCTAGTTGCCAAAAAAGATTATCGTTGATGTAATTCAAACTGTCTGATCCTAATCTAATGGTAAAAATGAACCCCGCAAGGATCCTCCTGATCTGGCACTTGTAGAGGTTTCTTTACCAAGAATTGGAAACTCACCAAAATGAATTCTGGACCTGATCGGTTGAAATTGTATAGATTTTATTCATTTAAGATTTGACGTTTTAATTAAACTGGACAGTATAATAATTAATAGTCACTGCTTGTCCATGTGTCTGATTTTATTTTAAAAAATGATCTAGTAAAACTATTTAATGTTTATTAAGAGGGTTTAAAGAGTAAATATATTAACAATGTTGTATATCTTATCTATCTATCTATCTAACTGTCAATTCACCTTCTTCCTCTCCTCTTTCTAGCAAAAAAAAGAAGAAAGACTTGTATATATATGCTCGATGATTGAATTGTTTATTTTCGTAAAGCAAACGGCAACTCGACACAAATGATCTATCTTACCTATCTATCTATCTATCTATCTATCTATCTATTTATTTGTCCATTCACTTTCCTCCTCTCCTCTTTCAAGCAAAAAAGAAAAGAAAGGCTTGCTATATATATGCTCGATCATTGAATTGTTTATTTTCGCAAAGCAAACGGCAACTCGACTCGACTAGTTATATTATTAAAAACAACATTTAGACAATAGCAAAATCAGATTTTAATATTATAATTTAATTAATTCGTACAAGAGAGAGTAAATTAAATTAATATAAGACTTTTATACGCTACGATATGTGTTTTCCTTTCCACCAACCAATGCATTAATTTTATCTGTACGAACTACTTAATTAATTAAACTTCTCAACCTGTACGTGCCTGTGATGAGAAATCGAAAAGAAAGGATCAAGTACATGAATTAATTAAGACCAAAGTGAATGACAATCAATGTATACAATTAATATCGATGTATTTAATTATATGATATAGATTTATTATTAAATTAATATTAACAAATCAATGCGATTAGTTTTACCTGGACTGGACTGGAGAGAATAAAATCTTTAATTTCCAGAAACAAACCCCTGGCCCTATATCTTGTTAAAGGAGCTCCTAGCTAGCGCTTTTTTCAAGAGACGATTACGGTCCGCATGTATGTTATATTGTTTCTATATAAGGGTGGCAAAAAAAGCTCGTGGCTCGATCGTAATTCGCATCTGACTCGCTTGCTAATAACTTGCTTGTTATTGGACTGAATTGTTAATGAGCCAGCTGACTACTAACTCAGTCCAGAATTAACGAGTTCAAGCTGAGGCCTAGCTTGCTCGCCAGCTAGATCGGCTAGGCATTAATTTATAAATTTGTATGCATTTTGTGTGCATTTTATACTGTATAGCTTAGTTCAGCTCGATCCAAAAAGTTTGTAGAATTTATTTTCTTCTTAAAAAAAGATCCAGACAGAGTCAGCTCATCAGCTCGCGAGCTAGCTCAGACTGACTTGTCATGAGTTCAAGCTTAGGTTTTAACTCGGATGCTCTAGGTTTAGCTCGCTAGATTATAGCTCGGTCCATAATTAACAAGCCGAACTAGGGCCTAACTTGGACCGAGCTAGCTCGTTGACACCCTTATTTCTATACATAGTTGCAGAGAATAAGGATTCATGCTATGTGATGTGATACATTTCAGGAAATCTAATAGTTACTTGCAATTTTCTTTTTTAAGGGATCCCATATATGATCATGATCCCATCCCCCATCTTTTTTGCAGGGCTGAAAAGTAACTAAACATTTCTTCCTTATAAATTATATATGCATACTAAACAATGAGCATACCGAATTAAAAAAAAAAATGAAGCTATATATGATCTTCAAGTTTTGAAATTAATCAAAATTGAATGGAGTTCAACAATCATAAAATGCGTTAGTAGGATAATTCATTTCCACTGTTTATTCCTTTGAGATGAATATCAACATGTCTTGGATTACAGTTTAAATCGGATACCAAGTAAACCAAATATTAGCAAGTTTCTTTTTGGTGTTAGTATTAACACGATTCATATCTTTGTTTTTAAAATTCTATTGAATTATAGTAACAGGATTCATATTTGTTAGGTAGTTGGAAAATCACTCCTCTTGGATGGTCCAGAAATTTTTTGTTTCTAATTGCCTAAAAAGATAGTAAAAATATTTCGAAAAATATAAAAGTTGATCTTTAATTATATTTTCATATGGTAGTAATGTTGAACGGTTTAGATATTTAAACTTTGATAATGGAGATATGAAATCAATTCACATATCAATCCGCACATTGCAATGTACTAAAGATCGATATTGAGATTCTTTTTTTTACTTACACATTTCGCTATATTGGGAAACTTTACAAACTAATACTTTTGAAAAAAAATCAAACAAAATACCCTCTCTAATTTTCTTGACAGAATACCGCCCTCTCTCTCTCAATTAATGTTACCCTTAATTATTTTATTTATTTAAACAAAGAACATGCAATTACCAAAATTTACTAATTAGTTTGTGAAATTACTATTAAAAAACTAATATTCACGGTGCATTTTTTAAAAGTATATATACAAAACATCTAGTTATATCTAGTATCAATACATTATTTTTATATATTTTCGTTAAAGTCTACCCACTGTTCAAACTAAAAAGAGAATAAAAAATTATATTAAATATCAAGTTTTACATAATTTTTAAATTAAAAGATGTTGATGCAAAAAAAAAAAAACTGAGAAATTACTTACTTTTATTCCCAATCTAAAAAAAAATTATAATTAATATATAATCCAAATAAATTCTAAATAAAAACTGGAACATTGGTGCTTTTGTAGATTTATTAGTGAGTTACTAAGATTGTATCGAAATCGAATAACTTAGAAACATGGCCTATAAAAATTAGTCTGCTTAATTTATTGAAAAAACAGCGCTGAAAACATTGGTTGAAATATTTTGAGATATGTAGTTGTGATTTTGTTTGTTTGTTTGTTTAATTATGTCGGATTTGATTGTGTAGAGATTTAGTTTACAATATTTAGGTGACTGATAAATGACTTTAATGCATAGACTAGCGGTAATAAAGCGAAAACAAAATCTTCTCCCAAGAAATCAAGAGAAGGTAGCGTGTTAAATAAGTCACACATTCTTTTCTTTTCCCAAGAAATCAAGAGCAGACTTGTTAAGAGAGAGCTAAGCCTAAGGATCTCGTACTCATTCCTGGGATGGGAAGTTGAGGTCACAAGGCAATTAAGTCTTCTCTTCTCTTGTGAAAATATCTCAAAGGGTTAGTATTCCTTTGGATGTGTGCACAATAAAAATGAGGCAGCTGCAATTCTTTGAGGGTACGGGGTAGGCTCAGTTAAAACGAGTTGTTAATTAGTCATTTCACATTCCGTTCAATTTCACTTTCAGTCATAGTAACAAGATTCGCGTTTAATTTGCAAATAAAATGTTTTCAGGAGATTTCTACACTAAACATCAAACTATTTGATTAACCAAATCTTTGACCGAATAAAATGCAAATTTTACGAATAAAACACGAATTTTACAAATTATTCGTGTTTTTTAAAGATTATTCACGATATTTAAAGAAATTTCATTTTTGTGGGCCACTGTAAGTGCCCAATAGGCCATGAGTCTCCTCTTGAAAAGATGACTCGTTGAGGGCGTGTTCGGATGTCAAATTCCTACAGGAAATTTTATGGGTTTTGGGATGTTCCTGTTATTCCCATTTGAGGGTGTTCGGCAGACCATTTTTTTACCCAAATTTTTCCTGAGGGAATAACCCACTCTTCCCATTTCAATGCATTTTTGGGCCTCAAAATTCCCGACCTCAGAGTGCATTTTTTTGTTCCCATCTACTCCCTCTCCGCTGACATGGACCCCCTAATTAAAATATTCTCTCTTTCTCCACGTGACACATGAATTTTTGACTCTCCTCTCTCCTCTCTCCTTTTTCCATCATGTTCATGGGAGATGGATATATATAAATGATGCCTCTTCTTCTTCAAAATTGATTGTGGGACTAACCAAATTGTGGAACCGGATTTTTTTTTCTTTTTTGCAATTGCTGAATTTATAAGTTGTTTGTAAAACAAATCACAAACTGTTAAAACTTTGTTCGGTGAATGTTTATTTTTTTTAAATGATTTTAATTGTTGTTTTCTTATTTTTTAATTATATATTTTTAGTGTTTGTTTGTTTTCAAATTGGTTGTTTATATATTTTAAGTGTTTATTTGTTTATAAATGTTTAATATTTTTAAATGTTTTTAAATATTTATTTTTTGTAAATGTTTCTAATTGTTATTTTCTTATTTTTTTTCAAGATTTACATATTTTCTTATTTTATATGTACCCATTTTAGGAATAATTTTTATTAGATATGTTTCATCTATTTAATATTATTATTTAATCAAATTTATTTAATTACATTATTATAATTTTATTAATAAAAATAATTGTATAATTTTAAAAAATAAGCAAACGAAAATATTGTATTAATCGTCCACAATTATATTTAATTTCATTAATATAATTTTTTTTAAAATATGTTTATCAAATGTTACAATTTACAACTCATTAAAATATTAAATTTATAGTATATTATTGGTCTAAATAAATAGATGGTGGCACGGCAAATTTGTTTCATTGTAATTTTATATTTAATTATTTTCTTATATTAAGTTAACTTTAATATAATTTGTTAAAATCAATACAGAACATAATGCTATACTATTCACAAAAAATCATTTATAACTAAACTAAACTAAAACAATCAAATAAATATACATATTTTAAAATAAATAAAGATTTCTCACAATTAATCCCATGATACAAACGAACACTTATTTTCTCATATTCTCATAATTAATCCCGTGCATTCCGTACCTGTGGATTCCCACTTTTTCAAAAGTGAATTCTCATTCCCATTCCTATTCTCATTCCGTAATCCCGTGACATCTGAACACGCCCTAAACCTGTTCAAATTGTACCTATTCTTATGCATCCCAACCTCCTATCAGAGGCAGAACTATAAAATAGAGATTGGGGGGGGGGGGGGGCTGAAAAATCAAATATAGTGTAATATCATTTTATAAAGGGGGCTAAAAGATATTAATGCATATAAAAATTACAAAATTTAATGGACCAAACTATAAATTTTCAAACTATAGAGGGTGCTTAGCACCCTTTCCCCACCACTATGTTCCGCCCCTGCCTCCTATTATAGGAACTTTAGCGCTCTCATCACATTTTTTCTTTCATGTGGGACTAGGCTTGCGCAAGAAGCAATATAAACTGGATAAGGTTTTTGCTCCAATTTTTCAAGACATTTATATTGTTTTTCATGAGTTGGCAGAAGCTGCCAAATAAAATTTTATTATACAAAAGTAAATAATTACACGCTGCACTGGTTTAGGGGGATTTATATCCTACACACACTGCCATCCTTCAAGGCTTTTATATTGATAGCCTAATTTCATAGAAAAGGAAGTTCAAATTCTAAAACTTTTATGTCCACATAATTCATATGGTTTAAATTCCAAATAAAACTATTTGTTAATTGATTAAGAAAATAAATTATCCACTAATCCATATATATTCAATGGTTACTGCTTTTATAGTGATGTAAAACATCTCATCAAATGTTTTAAATTGTCTTTTTTTTTTTTTTTTTTTGGGAATTAAGATTTTTGATCTGAACATAATGTATAATTTCCGAATTATATCCGAATTATACTCGAATCATGAACTTTTGACCTCACCGAACTAAACTCGAATAATTCATTTGTCACTATGCTTCCAGTTGCCTCATTCATTTATGTGGACCTCCGGACTCATCTAAGCTAGTTGTGAGCCCTCCTGTCTGTGATGGTTGGTTAAGGTGGGTGCTACACATAGCATAGAGGGCCTCCGTGCAACGGCTCAATATTTGAGTTTTTTAAATTCTAATGGTCGATCCAAACCATTCAACATGATCTCCGTATGAATATGTACTTGCAAGCCAAATTTTACATTTTTTAGAATTTTTTTTACTATTTGTTTAGATAGGTAGAAAATCATTTGATCTGAATTTTCTTAAATTTTTGCAAAAGATATTTTTGTTAAATAAAATTGAATCTAAATAAACGAATTATTTTGGTAAATTTGTGTTTCCCTCTCTGTCAAAATTTTTTATTTGACCCTCTGCCAAAAATTTAACTCTTCTCTCTTTCTTGCTGAGTACCAAAATCTCAAAATTTCATTCCCAAACCTAGCCACCACCTCCGCTGCCCACTCTCTAGCGGACCAACTATTTTTGTCCAATCAGGTAATAAGGCAGTAATTAATTTGAAAAATTACTAGTTTTATATTTTTTGGTTTAGCACTGTTGGTTAGCATTTGAATTGAAGACTAACCAAACATAAACTCTTGGTTGAAACATTTTATCAAATAGCAAGAAAGCATGACAATTTTGAACCATTTTGATTCAGGCATTTCATCAAATTAATCAATATATAGTTCTATTGTAGGAATATGGCCAGTATCGCTGAGATAAATCAGTGAGATATCAAAATTGTTTATGATTCAGTTTAGAGAAAGCACAAGCATCTCATATATATACATGTCAAGAAGGTTTTAGGGGTTTCGCTGCAAAAATTAACTGAAGAGCAAGCATCACTATTGGCTGGTATGTAGTTATACACACATGCTCATACTCTCTGAAATTGCAATTTGTCTCAGTTGACTTCCATGAGCAAATTACCTTGATATTGGGTAATTTCTTTATGTACTGTTTTTTTAGAAAACAGAAAATGACTTGATAATTTGAATAATATTGACTCAAGTTATATTAGACATGATATTTTTAACTTAAAAGAATGCTGGCTCCTTAGGCATGATATTATGTTAACAAAGAATGCTGGCTCCTTATATCTACACAACTCAGATCCCTTATTCCCTGTCAAATTCTAACTACATGAACTGCTCCCAATATTTACCTTTTCATTTGCTTCTGATATTTATTTTAGAATCGCATAAAGCACAATAACTGTAGATGTAATTAAAATTCGTATATACTGGTTTTTGATACTTAGACAAGTTAACTTCCTTGATGTCTCTTTTCTTTCAACTAAAATCCCTTAATGATAAATTGTCAGGTACTGAATTGATTGGTACAGTTTCAAAACACTTCCAGATATGCAAAATGTTAACATCTTTATCAGATATATGAATTTGTTGTGAAATTCTCTGCTTAACCAGACAACATCAAACGTGGAAAAGGAACCAGGCAATTCATGTATGAGTCCCAATAAGAGAAGCATGATCTCGCATATTCCAAATAGGAGTTATTTGTATTGTGTTTTTATTTTCTTATTTGAATACCTGTGTCCTGTGAAGACTCTTAACCTTTCTATGACTAAGTTGACAATACATTATCGAATTTTATTTGTTGCTCTCTTGATAGGTTGATAGTTTACCTTGACCAACTACTCAAGTTAGCACGAGAAAAGATAAGGAACATAGCATTGCTAGTTCTGGTAAACTTGTCTTTTTGTTTACTGGGAATAACAGGAACAATGTCATCAAAATCAATGCCATCAAGTTGTGATTTGACATCCGAACATCCGAACATCCCAAAACATCCCAAAACATCCCAAAACAATGCCATCAACTCGTTGTTTCCTGGCTTCTTTCAATTAGATTTGCAGTTTAGCTACCTTCAAAATCAATGCCATCAAGTTGTGTTTCTCAGCTCAGCTGCCGCGGACTCCTCCCATCAAATATTCCCTCAGCTTCCTTCAAAATGTCACAAGAAAAGCCCTTAAATTAAAATACAACAAAAAGTGAATTCAGTTGAATGGGATGATAAAAAAAAATAACTAACAAGTCACGGCCAATTCAGCTTTAGTTGACTTCTACGGGTCAGGTATATGAAACTGCACTTCTAATGGGAAGCAAGCAGACAAGCCAGCAATTCCTTAGCTATCTAATGCAATAGAAAGAAGGTAAAAAAAAGTAAACAACAATAATTGAAACGTCCCTTAAATAAAATATGGCAAGAATAATACCTGAATAAAACCAAACAGATTTGCAGTTTAGTTACCTTCAAAATCAATGCCATCAAGTTGTGCTTCTCAGCTCAGCTGCCGCGGACTCCTCCCTTCAAATATCCCCTCAGCTCCCTTCAAAATGCCACAAGAAAAGCCCTTAAATTAAAATACAACAAAAAGTGAAATCAGTTGCATGGGATGATAAAGCAGAAATAGTTAACAAGTCACGGCCAAGTCAGCTTTGGCTGACTTCTACCGGTCAGGTACACGAAACTGCACATCTAATGGGAAGCAAGCACGTAAGCCAGAAACTCCTCAGCTATCTAATGCAATTGAAAGAAAAAAAAAAGTAAACAACAATAATTGAAACGTACCTTCCATAAAATCTGGGAAGAAAAATACCTAAATCAAACCAAACAGATTTGCAGTTTAGTTACCTTCAAAATCAATGCCATCAAGTTGTGCTTCTCAGTTCAGCTGCTGCGGACTCCTCCCTTCAAATATTCCCTCAGCTTCCTTCGAAATGCCACAAGAAAAGCCCTTAAATTAAAATACAACAAAAATTAAATTCAGTTGCATGGGATGATAACACAGAAATAACTAAGAAGTCACGGCCAAGTCAGCTTTGGTTGACTTCTACCGATCAGGTTCACGAAACTGCACATCTAATGGAAATCAAGCACACAAGCCAGCAACTTCTCAGCTATCTATTGCAATAGAAAGAACGTAGAAAATAGTAAACAACAATAATTGAAACGTACCTTGCATAAATTCAGGCAAGAAGAATACCTGAATCAAACCAAACATATTTGCAGTTTAGTTACCTTCAAAATCAATGCCATCAAGTTGTGCTTCTCAGCTCAGCTGCCGCGGACTCCTCCCTTCAAATATCCCCTCAGCTAGCTTCAAAATGCCACAAGAAAAACCCTTAAATTAAAATACAACAAAAAGTGAATTCAGTTACACGGGATGATAAAACATAAATAACTAAAAAGTCATGGCGAAGTCAGCTTTGGCTCACTTCTACCGGTCAGGTACACGAAACTGCACATCTAAGGGCAGGAAGCACACATGCCAGCAATTCCTCAACTATCTAACACAATAGAGAAAAGGTAAAAAAAAAGTAAACTACAATAATTGAAACTTACCTTTCATAAAATATGACAAGAATAATACCTGAATCAAACCAAACAGATTTGCAGTTTAGTTACCTTACAAATCAATGCCATCAAGTTGTATATCTCACCTCAGCTACCGCGGACTCCTCCCTTTAAATATTCCCCCAGCTTCATTCAAAATTCCACAAGAAAAACCCTGAAATTAAAATACGACAAAAAGTGAAATCAGTTGCATATGATGATAAAACAAAAATAACTAACAAGTCACGGCCAAGTCAGCTTTCCCTGACTTCTACCGGTCAGGTACACAAAATAGCACATCTAATGAGAAGCAAGCACACAAGCCAGCAATTCCTCGGCTATCTAATGTAATAGAAAGAAGGTAAAAAAAAGTAAACAACAATTCTTGAAACGTACCTTCCATAAAATCTGGGAGGAAGAATACCTGAATCAAACCAAGCAGATTTCCAGTTTAGTTACCTTCAAAATCAATGCCATCAAGTTGTGCTTCTCATCTCAGCTGCAGCGAACTCCTCCTTTCAAATATTCCCTCAGCTTCATTCAAAATTCCACAAGAAAAGCCCTTAAACTATAATATAACAAAAAGTGAAATCAGTTGAATGGGATGATAAAACAGAAATAACTAACAAGTCACGGCCAATTCAGCTTTAGTTGACTTCTACGGGTCAGGTATATGAAACTGCACTTCTAATGGGAAGCAAGCACACAAGCCAGCAATTCCTGAGCTATCTAATGCAATAGAAAGAAGGTAAAAAAAAGTAAACAACAATAATTGAAACGTACCTTAAATAAAATATTGCAAGAATAATACCTGAATCAAACCAAACAGATTTGCAGTTTAGTTACCTTCAAAATCAATGCCATCAAGTTGTGCTTCTCAGCTCACGTGCCGCAGACTCCTCCCTTGAAATATTCCATCCGCTTCCTTCAAAATTCCGCAAGAACAAAAAGTGAAATCAGTTGCATGGGATGATAAAACATAAATAACTAACAGGTCACGGCAAGTCAACTTTAGTTGACTTCTACGGGTCAGGTACACGAAACTGCATATCTAATGAGAAGCAAGCACACAGGCCAGCAATTCCTAAGCTATCTAATGCAATAGAAAGAAGGTACAAAAAAGTAACAACAATAATTGAAACGTACCTTTCATAAAATCAGACAAGAAGAATAGCTGAATCAAACCAAACAGAATTGCAGTTTAGTTACCTTCAAAATCAATGTCATCAAGTTGTGCTTCTCAGCTCACGTGCCGCGGACTGCTCCCTTCAAATATTCCCTCCGCTTCCTTCAAAATTCCGCATGAAATGCCCTTAAATTAAAATACAACAAAAAATGAAATCAGTTGCATGGGATGATAAAACAGAAATAACTAACAAGTCACGGCCAAGTCTGTTTTGGCTGACTTCTACCGGTCAGGTTCATGAAACCGCACATCTAATGGGAAGCAAGCACACAAGACAGCAGCTACTCAACTATCTAGTGCAATAGAAAGAATGTAAAAAATAGTAAACAACAATAATTGAAACGTACCTTACATAAAATATGGCAAGAAGAATACCTGACTCAAACCAAACAGATTTGCAGTTTAGTTACCTTCAAAATGAATGCCATCAAGTTGTGGTTCTCAGCTCAGCTGCCGCGGACTCCTTCTTTCAAATATTCGCTCAGTTTCCTTAAAAATGCCACAAGAAAAGCCCTTAAATTAAAATACAAGAAAAAGTGAATTTAGTTGCATGGAATAATAAAATAGAAATAACTAACAAGTCACGGCCAATTCAGCTTTGCCTGATTTCTACCGGTCAGGTACACGAAACTGCACATCTAATGGGAAGGAAGCACACATGCCAGCAATTCCTCAGCTATCTAATGCAATAGAGAAAAGTCAAAAAAAGTAAACAACAATAATTGAAACGTACCTTTCATAAAATATGGATAGAAGAATACCTGAATTAAACCAAACAGACTTGCAGTTGAGTTACCTTCAAAATCAATGCCATCAAGTTGTGCTTCTCAGCTCAGCTGCCGCGGACTCCTCCCTTCAAATATTCGCTCAGCTTCTTACAAAATTCCACAAGAAAAACCATTAAACTAAAATACTACAAAAAGTGAAATCAGTTGAGTGCGATGATAAAACAGAAATAACTAACAGGTTACGGCCAAATCAACTTTAGTTGACTTCTACGGGTCAGGTACTCGAAACTGCATATCTAATGAGAAGCAAGCACACAGGCCAGCAATTCCTAAGCTATCTAATGCAATAGAAAGAAGGTACAAAAAAGTAAACAACAATAATTGAAACGTACCTTTCATAAAATCTGACAAGAAGAATACCTGAATCAAACCAAACAGATTTGCAGTTTAGTTACCTTCAAAATCAATGCCATCAAGTTGTGCTTCTCAGCTCAGCTGCCGCGGACTCCTCCCTTCAAATATTCGCTCAGCTTCTTTCAAAATTTCACAAGAAAAACCCTTAAACTGAAATACAACAAAAAGTGAAATCAGTTGAGCGCGATGATAAAATAGAAATAACTAACAGGTCACGGCCAAATCAACTTTAGTTGACTTCTACGGGTCAGGTACACGAAACTGCATATCTAATGAGAAGGAAGCACACAGGCCAGCAATTCCTAAGCTATCTAATGCAATAGAAACAAGGTAAAAAAAAGTAAACAACAATAATTGAAACGTACCTTTCATAAAATCTGACAAGAAGAATACCTGAATCAAACCAAACAGATTTGCAGTTTAGTTACCTTCAAAATGAATGCCATCAAGTTGTACTTCTCAGCTCACGTGCCGCGGACTCCTCCCTTGAAATATTCCCTTCGCTTCTTCAAAATTCCGCAAGAAATGCCCTTAAATTAAAATACAACAAAAAGTGAAATCAGTTCCATGGGATGATAAAACAGAAATAACTAACAAGTCACGGCCAAGTCAACTTTAGTTGACTTCTACGGGTCAGGTACACGAAACTGCACATCTAATGAGAAGCAAGCACACAAGCCACCAATTCCTAAGCTATGTAATGCAATAGAAAGAAGGTACAAAAAAGTAAACAACAATAATTGAAACGTGCATTTCCTAAACTCTGACAAGAAGAATACCTGAATCAAATCAAACAGATTTGCAGTTTAGTTACCTTCAAAATCAATGCCAACAAGTTGTGCTTCTCAGCTCACGTGCCGCGGACTCCTCTCTTGAAAAATTCTCTCTGCTTTCTTCAAAATTCCGCAAGAAATGCCCTTAAATTAAAATACAACAAAAAGTGAAATCAGTTGCATGGGATGATAAAACATAAATAACTAACAAGTCACGGCCAAGTCAACTTTAGTTGACTTCTAAGGGTCAGGTACACGAAACTGCACATCTAATGAGAAGCAAGCACACAAGCCACCAATTCCTAAGCTATCTAATGCAATAGAAAGAAGGTACAAAAAAGTAAACAACAATAATTGAAACGTGCCTTTCATAAACTCTGACAAGAAGAATACCTGAATCAAATCAAACAGATTTGCAATTTAGTTACCTTCAAAACCAATGCCAACAAATTGTGCTTCTCAGCTCATGTGCCGTGGACTCCTCCGTTGAAATATTCCCTCTGCTTCCTTCAAAATTCCGCAAGAAATGCCCTTAAATTAAAATACAACAAAAAGTGAAATTAGTTGAGTGGGATGATAAAACAGAAATAACTAACAAGTCACGACCAAGTCAACTTTAGTTGACTTCTACGGGTCAGGTACACGAAACTGCACATCTAATGAAAAGCAAGCACACAGGCCAACAATTCCTAAGCTATCTAAGGCAATAGAAAGAATGTACAAAAAAGTAAACAACAATAATTGAAACGTACCTTTCATAAACTCTGACAAGAAGAATACCTGAATTAAACCAAACAGATTTGCAGTTTAGTTACCTTCAAAATCAATGCCAACAAGTTGTGCTTCTCAGCTCACGTGCCGCGGACTCCTCTCTTGAAATATTCGCTCTGCTTTCTTCAAAATTCCGCAAGAAATGCCCTTAAATTAAAATACAACAAAAAGTGAAATCAGTTCCATGGGATGATAAAACATAAATAACTAACAAGTCACGGCCAAGTCAACTTTAGTTGACTTCTACGGGTCAGATACACGAAACTGCACATCTAATGAGAAGCAAGCACACAAGCCACCAATTCCTAAGCTATCTAATGCAATAGAAAGAAGGTACCAAAAAGTAAACAACAATAATTGAAACGTGCCTTTCATAAACTCTGACAAGAAGAATACCTGAATCAAACCAAACAGATTTGCAGTTTAGTTACCTTCAAAATCAATGCCAACAAGTTGTGCTTCTCAGCTCACGTGCCGCGGACTCCTCTCTTGAAATATTCCCTCTGCTTTCTTCAAAATTCCGCAAGAAATGTCCTTAAATTAAAATACAACAAAAAGTGAAATCAGTTGCATGGAATGATAAAACATAAATAACTAACAAGTCACGGCCATGTCAGCTTTGGCTGACTTCTACCGGTCAGGTTCACGAAACCGCACATCTAATGGGAAGCAAGCACACAGGCCACCAATTCCTAAGCTATCTAATACAATAGAAAGAAGGTACAAAAAAGTAAACAACAATAATTGAAACGTAACTTTCATAAAATCTGACAAGAAGAATACCTGAATCAAACCAAACAGATTTGCAGTTTAGTTACCTTCAAAATCAATGCCATCAAGTTGTGCTTCTCAGCTCAGCTGCCGCAGACTCCTCCCTTCCATTACTCGCTCAGATTCCTTCAAAAATCCGCAAGAAAGGCCCTTAAACTGAAATACAACAAAAAGTGAAATCAGTTGCATGTGATGATAAAACAAAAATCACTAACAAGTCACGGCCAAGTCAACTTTAGTTGGCTTCTACGGGTGAGGTACACGAAACTGCACATCTAATGAGAAGCAAGCACACAGGCCACCAATTCCAAAGCTATCTAATGCAATAGAAAGAAGGTACAAAATAGTAAACAACAATAATTGAAACGTACATTTCATAAAATCTGACAAGAAGAATACCTGAATCAAACCAAAAATATTTGCAGTTTAGTTAACTTCAAAATCAATGCCATCAAGTTGTGCTTCTCACCTCAGCTTCCGCGGACTCCTCCCTTCCAATACTCGCTCAGATTCCTTCAAATTTCCGCAAGAAAGGCCCTTAAACTGAAATACAACAAAAAGTGAAATCAGTTGCATGGGATGATAAAACAGAAATAACTAACAAGTCACGGCCAAGTCAACTTTAGTTGGCTTCTACGGGTGAGGTACACGAAACTGCACATCTAATGAGAAGCAAGCACACAGGCCACCAATTCCTAAGCTATCTAATGCAATAGAAAGAATGTACAAAAAAGTAAACAACAATAATTGAAACGTACCTTTCATAAACTCTGACAAGAAGAATACCTGAATCAAACCAAACAGATTTGCAGTTTAGTTACCTTCAAAATCCATGCCATCAAGTTGTGCTTCTCAGCTCACGTGCCGCGGACTCCTCCCTTGAAATATTCCTCCTTCAAAATTCCGCAAGAAATGCCCTTAAATTAAAATACAACAAAAAGTGAAATCAGTTGCATGGGATGATAAAACATAAATAACTAACAAGTCACGACCAAGTCAACTTTAGTTGACTTCTACGGGCCAGGTACACGAAACTGCACATCTAATGATTAGCAAGCACACAGACCACCAATTTCTAAGCTATCTAATGCAAAAGAAAGAAGGTACAAAAAAGTAAACAACAATAATTGAAACGTACCTTTCATAAAATCTGACAAGAAGAATACCTGAATCAAACCAAACAGATTTGCAGTTTAGTTACCTTCAAAACCAATGCCAACAAATTGTGCTTCTCAGTTCATGTGCCGCGGACTCCTCTCTTGAAAAATTCTCTCTGCTTTCTTCATAATTCCGCAAGAAATGCCCTGAAATTAAAATACAACAAAATATGAAATCAGTTGCATGGGATGATAAAACATAAATAACTAACAAATCACGGCCACGTCAACTTTAGTTGACTTCTACGGGTCAGGTACACGAAACTGCACATCTAATGATTAGCAAGCACACATGCCACCAATTCCTGAGCTATCTAATGCAATAGAAAGAATGTACAAAAAAGTAAACAACAATAATTGAAACGTACATTTCATAAAATCTGACAAGAAGAATACCTGAATCAAACCAAAAAGATTTGCAGTTTAGTTACCTTCAAAATCAATGCCATCAAGTTGTGCTTCTCAGCTCTGCTGCCGCGGACTCCTCCCTTCCAATACTCGCTCAGATTCCTTCAAATTTCCGCAAGAAAGGCCCTTAAACTGAAATACAACAAAAAGTGAAATCAGTTGCATGTGATGATAAAACAGAAATAACTAACAAGTCACGGCCAAGTCAACTTTAGTTGGCTTCTACGGGTCAGGTACACGAAACTGCACATCTAATGAGAAGCAAGCACACAGTCCACCAATTCCTAAGCTATTTAATACAATAGAAAGAAGGTACAAAAAAGTAAACAACAATAATTGAAACGTACATTTCATAAACTCTGACAAGAAGAATACCTGAATAAAATCAAACAGATTTGCAGTTTAGTTACCTTCAAAATCCATGCCATCAAGTTGTGCTTCTCAGCTCACGTGCCGCGGACTCCTCCCTTGAAATATTACCCCTGCTTCCTTCAAAATTCCGCAAGAAATGCCCTTAAATTAAAATACAACAAAAAGTGAAATCAGTTGCATGGGATGATAAAACATAAATAACTAACAAGTCACGGCCAAGTCAACTTTAGTTGACTTCTACGGGCCAGGTAGACGAAACTGCACATCTAATGATTAGCAAGCACACAGACCACCAATTCCTAAGCTATCTAATGCAATAGAAAGAAGGTACAAAAAAGTAAACAACAATAATTGAAACGTACCTTTCATAAAATCTGACAAGAAGAATACCTGAATCAAACCAAACAGATTTGCAGTTTAGTTACCTTCAAAATCAATGCCATCAAGTTGTGCTTCTCAGCTCACGTGCCGCGGACTCCTCCCTTTAAATATTCCCTCAGATTCCTTCAAAATTCCGCAAGAAATGCCCTTAAACTGAAATACAACAAAAAGTGAAATCAGTTGCATGTGTTGATAAAACAGAAATAACTAACAAGTCACGGCCAAGTCAACTTTAGTTGGCTTCTACGGGTGAGGTACACGAAACTGCACATCTAATGAGAAGCAAGCACACAGGCCACCAGTTCCTAAGCTATTTAATACAATAGAAAGAAGGTACAAAAAAGTAAACAACAATAATTGAAACGTACATTTCATAAACTCTGACAAGAAGAATACCTGAATCAAACCAAACAGATTTGCAGTTTAGTTACCTTCAAAATCCATGCCATCATGTTGTGCTTCTCAGCTCACGTGCCGCGGACTCCTCCCTTGAAATATTCCCCCTGCTTCCTTCAAAATTCCGCAAGAAATGCCCTTAAATTAAAATACAACAAAAAGTGAAATCAGTTGCATGGGATGATAAAACATAAATAACTAACAAGTCACGGCCAAGTCAACTTTAGTTGACTTCTACGGGCCAGGTACACGAAACTGCACATCTAATGATTAGCAAGCACACAGACCACCAATTCCTAAGCTATCTAATGCAATAGAAAGAAGGTACAAAAAAGTAAACAACAATAATTGAAACGTACTTTTCATAAAATCTGACAAGAAGAATACCTGAATCAAACCAAACAGATTTGCAGTTTAGTTACCTTCAAAATCCATGCCATCAAGTTGTGCTTCTCAGCTCACGTGCCGCGGACTCCTCCCTTGAAATATTCCCCCTGCTTCCTTCAAAATTCCGCAAGAAATGCCTTTAAATTAAAATACAACAAAAAGTGAAATCAATTGCATGGGATGATAAAACATAAATAACTAACAAGTCACGGCCAAGTCAACTTTAGATGATTTCTACGGGTCAGGTACACGAAACTGCACATCTAATGATTAGCAAGGACACAGACCACCAATTCCTAAGCTATCTAATGCAATAGAAAGAAGGTACAAAAAAGTAAACAACAATAATTGAAACGTACATTTCATAAAATCTGACAAGAAGAATACCTGAATCAAACCAAACAGATTTGCAGTTTAGTTACCTTCAAAATCAATGCCATCAAGTTGTGCTTCTCAGCTCACTTGCCGCGGACTCCTCCCTTGAAATATTCCCCCTGCTTCCTTCAAAATTCCGCAAGAAATGCCCTTAAATTAAAATACAACAAAAAATGAAATCAGTTGCATGGGATGATAAAACAGAAATAACTAAACAAGTCACGGCCAAGTCAACTTTAGTTGACTTCTACGGGTCAGGTACACGAAACTGCACATCTAATGAGAAGCAAGCACACAGGCCACCAATTCCTAAGCTATCTAATACAATAGAAAGAATGTACAAAAAAGTAAACAACAATAATTGAAACGTACCTTTCATAAACTCTGACAAGAAGAATACCTGAATCAAACCAAACAGATTTGCAGTTTAGTTACCTTCAAAATCCATGCCATCAAGTTGTGCTTCTCAGCTCACGTGCCGCGGACTCCTCCCTTGAAATATTCCCTCTGCTTCCTTCAAAATTCCGCAAGAAATGCCCTTAAATTAAAATACAACAAAAAGTGAAATCAGTTGCATGGGATGATAAAACAGAAATAACTAAACAAGTCACGGCCAAGTCAACTTTAGTTGACTTCTACGGGTCAGGTACACGAAACTGCACATCTAATGAGAAGCAAGCACACAGGCCACCAATTCCTAAGCTATCTAATACAATAGAAAGAAGTTACAAAAAAGTAAACAACAATAATTGAAACGTACCTTTCATAAACTCTGACAAGAAGAATACCTGAATCAAACCAAACAGATTTACAGTTTAGTTACCTTCAAAATCAATGCCATCAAGTTGTGCTTCTCAGCTCAGCTGCAGCGGACCCCTCCCTTCCAATACTCGCTCAGATTCCTTCAAATTTCCGCAAGAAAGGCCCTTAAACTGAAATACAACAAAAAGTGAAATCAGTTTCATGTGATGATAAAACAGAAATAACTAACAAGTCACGGCCAAGTCAACTTTAGTTGGCTTCTACGGGTCAGGTACACGAAACTGCACATCTAATGAGAAGCAAGCACACAGGCCACCAATTCCTAAGCTATCTAATACAATAGAAAGAAGGTACAAAAAAGTAAACAACAATAATTGAAACGTACCTTTCATAAACTCTGACAAGAAGAATACCTGAATCAAACCAAACAGATTTGCAGTTTAGTTACCTTCAAAATCCATGCCATCAAGTTGTGCTTCTCAGCTCACGTGCCGCGGACTCCTCCCTTGAAATATTCCCTCTGCTTCCTTCAAAATTCCGCAAGAAATGCCCTTAAATTAAAATACAACAAAAAGTGAAATCAGTTGCATGGGATGATAAAACAGAAATAACTAAACAAGTCACAGCCAAGTCAACTTTAGTTGACTTCTACGGGTCAGGTACACGAAACTGCACATCTAATGAGAAGCAAGCACACAGGCCACCAATTCCTAAGCTATCTAATACAATAGAAAGAAGTTACAAAAAAGTAAACAACAATAATTGAAACGTACCTTTCATAAACTCTGACAAGAAGAATACCTGAATCAAACGAAACAGATTTACAGTTTAGTTACCTTCAAAATCAATGCCATCAAGTTGTGCTTCTCAGCTCAGCTGCAGCGGACTCCTCCCTTCCAATACTCGCTCAGATTCCTTCAAATTTCCGCAAGAAAGGCCCTTAAACTGAAATACTACAAAAAGTGAAATCAGTTTCATGTGATGATAAAACAGAAATAACTAACAAGTCACGGCCAAGTCAACTTTAGTTGGCTTCTACGGGTCAGGTACACGAAACTGCACATCTAATGAGAAGCAAGCACACAGGCCACCAATTCCTAAGCTATCTAATACAATAGAAAGAAGGTACAAAAAAGTAAACAACAATAATTGAAACGTACCTTTCATAAACTCTGACAAGAAGAATACCTGAATCAAACCAAACAGATTTGCAGTTTAGTTACCTTCAAAATCCATGCCATCAAGTTGTGCTTCTCAGCTCACGTGCCGCGGACTCCTCCCTTGAAATATTCCCTCTGCTTCCTTCAAAATTCCGCAAGAAATTCCCTTAAATTAAAATACAACAAAAAGTGAAATCAGTTGCATGGGATGATAAAACATAAATAACTAACAAGTCACGGCCAAGTCAACTTTAGTTGACTTCTACGGGTCAGGTACACGAAACTGCACATCTAATGAGAAGCAAGCTCACAAGCCACCAATTCCTAAGTTATCTAATGCAATAGAAAGAAGGTACCAAAAAGTAAACAACAATAATTGAAACGTGTCTTTCATAAACTCTGACAAGAAGAATACATGAATTAAACCAAACAGATTTGCAGTTTAGTTACCTTCAAAATCAATGTCATCAAGTTGTGCTTCTCAGCTCACGTGCCACGGACTTCTCCCTTGAAATATTCCCTTTGCTTTCTTCAAAATTTCGCAAGAATTGCCCTGAAATTAAAATACAACAAAAAGTGAAATCAGTTGCATGGGATGATAAAACATAAATAACTAACAAGTGACGGCCAAGTCAACTTTAGTTGACTTCTACGGGTCAGGTACACGAAACTGCACATCTAATGAGAAGTAAGCACACAGGCCACCAATTCCTAAGCTATCTAATGCAATAGAAAGAAGGTACAAAAAGTACACAACAATAATGGAAACGTACCTTTCATAAACTCTGACAAGAAGAATACCTGAATCAAACCAAACAGATTTGCAGTTTAGTTACCTTCAAAATCAATGCCATCAAGTTGTGCTTCTCAGCTCAGCTGCCGCGGACTCCTCCCTTCCAATACTCGCTCAGATTCCTTCAAATTTCCGCAAGAAAGACCCTTAAACTGAAATACAACATAAAGTGAAATCAGTTTCATGTGATGATAAAACAGAAATAACTAACAAGTCACGGCCAAGTCAATTTTAGTTGACTTCTACGGGTCAGGTACACGAAACTGCACATCTAATGAGAAGCAAGCACACAGGCCACCAATTCCTAAGCTATCTAATACAATAGAAAGAATGTACAAAAAAGTAAACAACAATAATTGAAACGTACCTTTCATAAACTCTGACAAGAAGAATACCTGAATCAAACCAAACAGATTTGCAGTTTAGTTACCTTCAAAATCCATGCCATCAAGTTGTGCTTCTCAGCTCACGTGCCGCGGACTCCTCCCTTGAAATATTCCCTCTGCTTCCTTCAAAATTCCGCAAGAAATGCCCTTAAATTAAAATACAACAAAAAGTGAAATCAGTTGCATGGGATGATAAAACATAAATAACTAACAAGTCACGGCCAAGTCAGCTTTGGCTGATTTCTACCGGTCAGGTACACGAAACTGCATATCTAATGGGAAGGAAGAACACATGCCAGCAATTCCTCAGCTATCTAATGCAATATAAAGAAGGTACAAAAAAGTAAACAACAATAATTGAAACGTACCTTACATAAAATCTGGATAGAAGAATACCTGAATTAAACCAAACAGATTTGCAGTTTAGTTACCTTCAAAATCAATGCCATCAAGTTGTGCTTCTCAGCTCAGCTGCCGCGGACTCCTCCTTTCCAATATTCGTTCAGCTTCCTTCAAAATTTCACAAGAAAAGCCCTTGTACTAAAATACAACAAAAAGTGAAATCAGTTGCATAGATGATAAAACAGAAATAATTAACAAGTCACGGTCAAGTCAGATTTGACTGATTTCTACCGATCAGGTACACGAAACTGCACATCTATTGAGAAGCAAGCACACATGCCAGCAATTCCTCATCTATCTAATGCAATAGAGAAAAGGCAAAAAAAAAGTAAACTACTATAATTGAAACGTATCTTTCATAAAATCTGGGAAGAAGTATACCTGAATCAAACCAAACAGATTTGCAATTTAGTTACCTTCAAAATCAATGTCATCAAGTTGTGCTTCTCAGCTTAGGTGCCGCGGACTCCTCACTTCAAATATTCCCTCAACTTCCTTAAAAATGACACAAGAAAAGCCCTTTAATTAAAATACAACAAAAAGTGAATTCAGTTGCATGAGATGATAAAACAGAAATAACTAACAAGTCACGGCCAAGTCAGCTTTAGCTGACTTCTACCGGTCAGATGCACGAAACTGCACATCTAATGGGAAGCAAGCACACAGGCCAGTAATTCCTCAGCTATCTAATACAATAGAAAGAATGTAAAAAAAAGTAAACAACATGGCATATAATTAATGTAGTAATGATACTTGAGTAACCTAGAATTATATGATACAAGAAAATTACAAATCAATGTATACCTGGAAGATGACCAACTTCGCATCATATCTCTGTCCTATTTTTTTAAATATTGAGCCAAAAGAGCAATCTGCTGAATCAGAAAAAAAAATATTTACTTGACTTAAAAGGAAAAAAAAATGATTCCCTGACTTGCAAACTAAAACTAATACAAATGACGTACCACTCGAGAAGAGATGACATTCAATTGACAAGGTCTATTCAAGGTAATCAACTTCACATTGGCAAATTCTTCACCTAGTATAACATACGGATAGCAATTAGAGCAATTAGAAGTTAATCACATTGAATCATAGGGTGCAACCTAAATTGAGTTGTCGAATTTACATTTGTTTTATCGCTTCTTGAATTTATATTTGAATCATACGGTGCAATTAGAGCAAATTCTATTCGTTTTATCACCTTATTGGCTGATATTTATTTAGCATAGGGTGCAAATAATCTAAATTGAGTTGTTGAATTTAAATTGATTTATACTATGTAAAAGTGCCAAAATTTTGAGTCAGTAATAATTTCTAATTACTAGTAAATGAAAATACAATATAATGTACCTTACTCTATGGTCATAGGTTCAGATTGAAGACTGAAAAGATTAGTTGTTCAAGCTATTAAACAAATTTATAGAAGTTATTAAAATATTTATAAAATTAGCATTTGTTGAAAAAAAATATAAAACATAAACTTTATCTTTACCTGAAATCTCAATGTCCTTTATAGAAAGTACAAATATTTAAAAAATATATTAATTACCTAAGAGAAGTATGGGAAAGAGATAAGATAAAAAGGATCAGTACAAATTCCAATAGCAAATTAGTTCTAAAAGGAAGCAAAACCGATTGTGAAATGTATCTGTACCAGCCAATTTTTTTTTACCTAATTGAACTACACTTAACAGAATTTGTTCAAAAATCTTACTAACTAGATGCATGCCTCGCTTTGCTTCGGTATCGGGTGTTGAGGCGAAAAAGAAAAATAAAAGATAGTTAGAAAGCGAGAACAATTGTACTGAGATATAACTAAAACTATATCACAAAGTATTAGATTATTATGCTACCTGAGATAAATTAACATCAACTTATCAGTTGTGTTTGGAATTGGAAGATGGATAAGCACTATGCTATATTGCTATGAGATAGCATGCTAACCTTTTGTTACTATACTGCCAAACACAACTATTTTGTACAATGTTTTATCAAAAATGATTTCAAGTGTTTTGAACACAACAATATTTCCAATTAACAAAATATGTGAAATTGTTTGTATGATGATACAATATTCACTTTCTTCTCTTGCTTTGCTCCTTTTACTGCTGTAAAATGGAGAAATAAACGTGTTAGTTTGTTTTGTGGAGTCCAAGTAATGTAACAGGATATTTGGATTTTAGCATGCTTTTAATATTTGTATAAAATGTGTTTGTTTCCTTTTTATGCCTTGGTTGCGGAAGTACAACAAATGTTGAATAAGTGTGTACGAATATAGTGAACTATCATATCATTATGCTAATGGTGTTGCTATTGCTTTGGCTAAGCAAAATGCAAAGTAAAAATGGTACCATAGTTTGAAGGTTATTTCTGTCAACAAAAATTTCACAGAAAGCATTATGTTTTTACAATTAATATCAAATTTCATTTCAGTGAATGTCAAAAGAAAAGTGCCATGAAGGAAATTGGTTCACATTTTTTTTTAAAATAAATAATTGGTGCATGTAAGAACATAAATTCCTATTTGGCCTATTTTCATTTTAAGAAAAGCATAAGAGTGAAGAAAGGGAAAGAAACCAGAGAGTTGTATTTTAAACAAAATGAATATAAGCAAGCATACCTTGTAGTTTGCTGTACTTGATCAGATATCAAGTGGCTTTCTGGTGGTCTATTAAATAGATAAACTTTCTGATTGCCCCCCTGTTGGAAAGAGAATTGTCACGGAGGAAGTTGGTTGATGTTCTTTCTTTTCCATGTATCAAAGAAAAGAGTGTATGCCATTTCCTATTTCGAATTCAAAAAGTCTTCAGTTAGTCATGAAAGATATGTCTAATCTGGTTTAACATAGACTTGCCCAGTATAGACTTGTTACACATAAACCCCTATGTGGGCTATATTTTGTTAATGATGTCAGAAATGAGCATAATACCAGATTGAATGTATAATTACCATAATACAGCTTTTTTTTATAATTTTGTTAATGATGTCAGAATTCCTTTTCTCTATCAACTATGTAGGGCTTAAGGTCAGTATATCAATGAAATCTTCTTCAATTTAGAATTTTCATATGAGAAAGTTGTTTTTATCTAGTTTTGAATGAGATTTAGTGAGAAAAATGATAAGAGCATCAAGTGAAAAGGAGAGAATAAAAACAGAAATAAACATGGCATTAATAGGAAGCTTTTATATCAATATCAGCAATGTTACCGCTTACCACCGTGACTATTATTTCGACTAGCTTAACAAATAGACCGGTTTATACGGTTCTACATCAATATCAGCTTAACAACTGAACTAATTTCTAAGAGATGGAGAGAGAGAGAGATCAGTTCCTGCCAACATTTTCAAAGAGAGAGAGGATACCTACTGTGGAGGAGATGAGTGAAGGGAGCTCGGAGGCGGCGGTGGAGCGGAGGCAGAGGATGGGACCACCGGAGAGGAGGAAGAGAGAACGCGAAGAGAGGAGAGCATGGCCTTTGGACAGATCGGTGGAGGAAAGGGGTTGTGATTTGGTCCGATTTGGGAAAGAGAGTTCGGGATTGAAGGACAGGAGACAAGATTCGAGAGCTGCTCCAAGCGGAGGAAGAAGACACTATTTATTTTACTGTAGCACGCCATCAACTATTAAGTATATAGAATAGATTTCCTTTCCATTTACAGAAAAAGATCTCAAAAGATGGCGATATCTCGAAAACAGAATATTTGTTATAAATGATGTGGATTCGATTTAATTTGATCTGGCGTGTAGAGCAAGCCACCACCATCAGCTCACTTTTATTTCACTAACAAACGGAATTCAGTAAAAATGTGTATCGTTTGTAAAATAAAATTTATAAATGTAAGCTCACGTGCCAGCCATGTATCCGAAATTTTTATTAATATCATTTAATAAAAAAAACATCTCTGAAATTGAGGAATTCCAAAAATATTCAGACTGCCAATTCAATCTGCGGCACTATTCTTAGAGAGCACAGATTGAATTAGAGGTCTCCAAAAACCCTAAATATCATTATATTACAATATATTTTTGAATTTTTAGAGGGGCCTCCAATTAAATTTGCAGCCCTGTCCGAATGGGACCGCAGATTGAATTGGTGGCCCGGGTATTTTTATAATTCTCCAAAAAATGTGGTTTTTTGGTTAATTTGTTTTTTTGGAATATGGTATAACTAAAAATTTCGGTGCATAATTGCTTTAAGAAAAATATAATAATCGTCTTAAATTCATCTTTTTCATATCATATACATACCATAAAAGCTTCAGACGGTCATTATTATGGCATCATATATATATATTTTTCATAATCACATTGTGTAGTTTCTATTATCATTCTTACTCTAATATTTTTTTTACCACGATCACCTCAGGCACATTCTTCTTTTTTTTTTAAATATCAAAATAAAAGACACCCTCACAAAGATTTTCATTCATTTTCAAAGTTCAATTAACGACGTAGAAAATATAAATAATAGTAAATTAGCAAGAGAATATGATAATTAAGTTTAGTGGATTGTTAGTATATATATATATATCACCTGAGCACATATCCTGTTTATAAGTGGATCATTGAATACTCTTTTTGTCTAATTAGTAAAATATTAATGAATATTTTATGTTGATAGGAGCCTTAATATTTCTATTATTGGTAATTGCTACAAAGATTCTGAACGTACTGATGTGATTATTTGCAATAGAAAAATAAAAGTACTGATAGCACACAGACAGGTGCGCCATTAAATATTATTAAGCTCAAAAATTGGTTGGATTTATTTCACACGGCAAACTCAAACTATTGAAACTAATCTATTTGGTGAATGATGTGTTTATATGTAAAATTTATAATTATACTTTTGAACTAATTTAGTATAAAATCAAGTAATAAATAAATATATCAAATTTAACTTATAAATTTTCTTCTTTATACCGCTTGATTTTATACTAAATTAATTCGAAAATTAAAAATTTTCATGTAAGTATGTCATTTATAAAGTAGATCGGTGAGTAAAATTTAACTTGTTGACAAAAAAAATAAAAACTGAAACACCAAATTGTAAAATGCATGTATTATTGAATGTCCTTCAAACAATGAGTGGAGTGGTCTGATGGTATTGGTCTAATGTTCGATCTGAACAGTTTGATTTGCATTAAGATTTATCGGATTGATTTTGAACTACAAATCTATAATGCAGAAATCAATTAATTTCAGTAGTAATGCTCTTACATGTTAAATCTATAAATTTTTGAATTAATCTATTTATTTATTTTTCATTATTCTTTGACTGCTTGACTTATACTTTATGTAAAAATTAATCACTATTTTTTAATGATCCATAATATTCTAAGAACATTGATTTTGTATCTATCTTAAAAAATAGCAAAACAATTTTAAAAAATATAAAATTTTTTATCCGAGCACATTTTAATATGGAAATCGTGTTGAATTGTTCGGATCGATTGTTTTAACTTTGAAAATAGAGATAATAATGTTGGAGTATGATGGAACACAAAACCAACGAGGCATTTTAATCCTATTCTTTTATCTAATGTTAAAACTAAATTGTTTGATATGTGCTAAGATTTGTGTGGGAGATTTTTTTTTTCTTTTGATAAATGTAACACCCGAAAATATTTAAATTTTCTAATACTTGTTTTGGACTTGTTTGTAATATTTGATAAAGTCAAGGTTTAAAATTAAAAAAAAAATGAAAAGGGCCAACGTGGCACCCATGCCACGCGGCTTGTTTTGGCTATCCACGTAACCCTTATAAAAGGCCTCCTTTTCTCGCTTTTGTAAAGAAAAAAAGAAAAAAAATAAATAAAATCGAAAAATAAAGGTAAATGGAAACAGAGAATGGAAGAGAGAAAAAAAAAATGAAGGAAATATTGTGATAAATATGTGGATATTTGATTTTATATTCGATTGAAATTCTGATTATGTTGCGTTGAATCCGAATAGCTATTGTATCTTGAATTGGATTTTTGAACTGATCGCTAACAAGTAATCAAACTTCTTTATAATGTGTTTTCGATTTGTATGGTTGATTGGGTACTGAATTGGGAAATAACTGGAATATGGGATCTAGATACTGAAATTGTTTTTAATGGATTGGAATACTGGGAATCGCATGTTTAAGGGATTCCAACTAGAATGAAAATGTTTTTATTTAAAATCTAGACCCAGTTGATATTACCGGTTAAATATGCATACGTAATTTGATATTTAATTGTATGGATTAATCCAATCCTACTGAAATGGTTGTTTACTTTTATTAAGCCAATTATAAAGAAGCTGCATCGTTAAATAACTGGTTACTCGGCTTTGTTGCTGACTCCGTATTGTTTCTATTTCTTTCTGTTGCGACGTAGGTTGACAGGACGGCGGATGGATGCGAGAATGCCATTCTGTCATGTCGCGTGCCCGGTCTGGCCGCCGGGGTGTGACAATAAATATATTCAACCTCGTACAATCTGAGCCGTCAATGTGAATTTTGACGATGATCAGATGTTTAAGTCCGATTTGGATAACGCTTGATTCAAAGTCCTTTAAACAAAGGGGAAATTAGTTCCATATAACTCCAAAATGGTGAATTTAGAAAAATACCACTCAAAAATTTCTCTTTTGCTAAATATCACTCCAAATCACATTATTAAGAAAATTGCCACAAATACCATATTAATGTTTAATTTTAAATAAATAATTTACAGTATAAGTGAACTGACCGAAATAGCCTTGATCTTCAAAATTTCCATCTGTCTCCTTCCCAACAAAATATATAATATATTTATATAAATAAAAAAATTCTGCAGGGCTGCAGCTCTCTTGAATTCCATATCTCCGGAGGTAACAAAATATTTCTGTTTACATCCGAATCATCTGATTAAAATCTAGATCGTTTGCTATAATTCTAGATTATGATGGGTATATATATAAATTTCTCTTTCTTTTTTTTATGGGCTTTCAGAGAATAAAGCTTGTTGAGACGACTGGGAGACAAAGAGATGAAGAGAGGAGATGAATTTCTGATCGGACCAATTAAGGAAAGGAAAGAGTTAGGGATTGAGGGTATTTTTGGAATATACGAAAATACTCAACATATTATGTTTATTTTTAATTACAAATGTATAATAATATGGTATTTGTGGCAATTTTCTTAATAAATGTGATTTGAAGTGGTATATAGCAAAAGAGAAATTTTGGGGTGGCATTTTTCTAAATTCATCATTTTGAGATGGCATGGAACTTATTTTCCCTTAAACAAAATATATACATGCAATGAAAACTCAAATTTAGGTATTATTTAATACGCATAGCCAGAATTTTTATCATGGTTAAGCAAAAAAAAATATTGATGCAACTAGCGGGTTTCAGACAATCATAATTTAAGTTTAAAAATAGACAAAATTTTCTTTAGAGTTAATCAACAATTCGATTATATATAAAACTGCCTAATCTGATTGATTGTGGCTCCGCCATTGATTTATCCCATTAAAGTTTCCTAAATTGCGTAAATTTTCTAAAAAATAGTACTACAAGCATAAGCACTACTTCGTAACACTTATTTAATATTTCTCTTGTAATTGCCTTTACAGATACCCCCAATATAAAAAATAAAAAAAAAGCGTAAGTCAATTTGGGTTCAATTTTTTTTTTTTTGTTTAGTTATTCACAGGAAAAAAATGTTAAATGTAAATTGTTGGAACTTTTAAATCACTTTTGCATGGAAAATACGATTTTTGAATTGGCTTTGTGTTGGCATATATCAAATTCATTCCAGTGTCTATGAAGACTGTAGAGATTCATGCCAAGTAAAAATAACAGTCTGGATTTAACACTTGCACCTCATGTACCTGAGGTGATACCGATTCGTACGGTACACCTTTTTTTTTAATCTTTTTAGGTGAGATTTATATTTTGGTTTGTTTTGTTCTATATTTTCGTGTGAGAAGGGCAGTACCGAATCTTTTTTTTTTTTTTGTAAAAACAAAAAATCAATTTTTTTCTATAATTTTTTTTATTTAATTATGAAAGATGAACAAAAATTGTGATGAGTTGGGCAGTAGAAGGAGAAAGGTCTTTCTGAGATGGTGGGTCCCACCTTAGGCAAGCAAATTTAACCTTTTATTTTATTTTATTTCCTTTTTCTTCTTTCTTCCGGTAATTCGATTTGATGTCTGATTTGATTTCGTTGAATAAGATTTATGCTTTTAATTTAATACACAATTCGCAATGCAACCAATAAACACTGTTTTAAAATTTTAATGAACGACCATAGTAGAGAGGGTTCATCAACTATTGTCAGATATAAAAGTTAACCAAATTTTTAGCAACTTTAATTTCAAAATTTATTGAATTGTTTTCAAACAAGGATCTGAATCTGCTGAAATCTGGGACCAGTGAACGACCTTGTATTTTTTATTTTTTGAAATCATATATAATTTTCTATATAATACTATAAAATTGATCAGTACAAAAATTTTATATGATTAATTTACATTTAAATTTGACCCTCATTCTTTGGACATCTGACTCGGCCCTAATATAAATACATAACTCGATAAAACCTATTTAAATTGATCGTTTAAAATCATTTTAATAGATTTGAAACTAAATTCCTCAAGAATTCTTTATGATTTCAAAAATATCTTAGATCTACTCGTTTGTAATTCTGACGCATGCTACATGCACAATTTAAATTGGAATTTAACAGGGAGAGAGCCCAACAGCTTTCATGGATGCATAATTGGTTGACGACGTGGGGATAGCAAAAGCAAATAGGTAAAATGAACTACATGCATGTATTTAATATTTGAGGAGGGATCTACTTGTAATGTTTTTGGTGACGTCATATTATACTTTGTATTTTTTAAGTTTTCAAAGTTCGAACAGTCGATGCAAATCATTCAACATGATAGATATATTAAAATATGTTTGCAGATCAAATTTTACATTTTTTTTTTTCTATTTATTAAGTATTTCATAAAATCGTTGTTTTCAGACCATTGAATTTTTGTACCCATCTTAATAAATAGTAAAAATAAATAAATAAAATGTAAAATTTGATCTGCAAGCACATTTTAATATATCTATCATGTTGAACAGTTTGGATTGACTGTTTGGACTTTGAAAATATAGGGTATAATCCGCTGTCACTAAAAAACGGTGTAAGTGGATCCCTCCTCTTAATATTTATAAAATTAATTATTACTTAAATTAGAAAATAAAATTGTAAATGTGTTTATTATTTGTAAAATAATTTTGAGCGAATTTGAAAATATTAGGTTTCTATCAAACAATTTAAGTTTTTTTTAGAGTAGAGGATTAATTAAATTTCAAATTGATTCGATCTGATACACATCCTCCATCCGAATAATTAAAAACATGTCAACTATTTTTAATTTTAATTTAAATAATATTATTTATTGAATAAATAAAACCATTTCAAAAGTTGAACAAGAAACAACATTATGCTATCCGTTTGTCACATGCCAGCTATGTATCCGTTTGTCACATGTTCAGCCCACATTTATAAATTTCGTTGAGATTTTTTTTTTTTTAATTTCAGTAAGGATTTTCACAAATAATGTATTAAATCGGATAAAATTTTACTGTTAATGACATGCACTGAAAATGCTTATATATAGATCAAATGGATCTACTAAATTATTGATTTTATGCGAATAACGAAGTTGTAAATTTTTTTATTATTAATAATTGTCATCAAATATACTTGCAAATATATTTTAATAGATAACGTCTACAAAGGATTTTCCAAACTATTATTAAATCTCTAGCAAACACTTTCTGATATATACTTGTCCATAAAGCAAACTTCTGATTTCAATTCATTATTAAAAAAAAACACAACATCTAGAAATATAGTTAATATAGACTAGAGCTTTTAATTTGAAACATTTCATTACGCGCGAAGAGGACTCCGTAATTTATCATTACAATTTTGCACTATTTATGGAGACTAGAGTTAGTGTAACTTTTCTCTATACAAATTATTAGATTTAGAATTTTTTTAGAAGAAAAAACTCAAATTATTTTTTGTTCTTCTTGAACAAAAAATTAGTACATAACAAAAATTAGACTTACTAAGTATCAGTAATATGGACACTTATACAATAGGAACATATTTAAAGACTATATATGGCGAGGCCTCAGTGAAAATTATCTTTAAAATAAAATAGTAAATAAAAACACAATTCAATCAATACCCATGTTTCGTTATTATACTTTTTTTTTTTATACCAAGAGAATAATATAATATATAATATAGGGCTGAAATCGGCCTAATTTTTATTTAATTACTTAATTAAAAAAACATAATAATAATAATAATAAATTAAATGAGCAAGTTTAAGACATATTATTTAACGTTCGGATACGGATATAGATACATATAGATATGGATACTTTTAAATGCCAATTCAGATAATTTAATTTTTCACATTTGCGAATATCCGCAAAGCTATTAGTAGAAATTAATGTGTAGTCGCTACCCTCCGACGATTCGTTTTGTTTTATTCCTTCTCTTACGCTACCCTCTGATGATTCATGATTCTACTGCACAAGGCATTAATTAATTGTATTCACTGTGTCCTCCTTAATTACACCATGTACATCAAAATCCCAAACACCTAAAGCCTGACACTTAGAACCCACAATTCTCCGATTTTTTTTATTTATATCCAAAAAATAAATAAAATTTAAAAAAAATATCTAAATCCCGACTGAAATTCGAAAACTATCCAAACCAGTTATCCAATAACCGGAAATATCCATTCTTTCCGGTCCTCCAATTCCCGGAATTTGAGAATTAGACCTGTTAATGATTAACCAGAAAGAGGGGAATTTCCGGTTGTTGGTTAACCGGTTTATGTGTCCGGTTAATGGTGCACTGGATTTGTGGATTTTGCATTTTTTTTTAAACAAAAAAATGTGTACGCATATTGCATAATGAAACTTTCAATTTTATCAATTAGTGTTTTTTTTAGATAGCTGAATGTGTACGCATGGATGTATAATGAATTAAAACTTTTTTATCTTAAATTTATTTTATTTTAGATGACGCTTAGACGACGAATGAAAACCGCAGAAAGCAAAGTAGCAAAGTGGAATTTTAAGAGGAACGATAAGAAGAAAGAGTTTGAAGATTGTACGTACAACATTCTCAAACTAGCTTTTTTAATTTATATCCACACAAGTTCAAGCAAATCAACGAAACCTTAATTAAATATTGATGAGAAAAAATATTACCAACTGTATAAAGACTACAGTTTAGATTATTATGCACAAATAAATTGGTCCCCGCAATAATTAATTCATTTATATTTACCTTTTTGCAGGTGATCTTTTTAGAACTGTTGCGGTTAAATAGTGCTATGATTTTTATGCAATTTCATCAATCTTCCATTCAGGAGGAAAAAAAAAATTCTGCATAGTTTGTTAATACGGACACAGTTCTTTTTGAGGGTCTTGTGAACATAAACATTTATTAAACAAAAAAAAAACTAAGTGGAGAACTCTACTTCATCCATCTATAGCAGTGTTGTAAATAACGGTATGCGGTCATCGGACGGACAGATTACCGCCAAGCGATTAATCGAGAATAATCAAGAATACTCGGCCATAATAAAAAATAATCAGTTGATTAGCCAAAAAAATTCACGACGGTTTGATCACCGCCAACAACTAATCAGTCTATTAATCAGCCTAAACAGACGTTCTTTACAACACTGAACCATAAAATACTAATTTTATTATTTATTATTAATAAACCAAAGCTAAAATTTAAAAAGATAAAAATACTAATTTTGTTATTTATTATTAATAAACCAAAAAAAAAATTTAAAAAGAAACTAAGTTTTCAAAACTATCCGTCAACCTTTTATCTATCCAGATTCAACAATTAAATCATCTATATATTATCAAATCGGTCAATCTATGTCATTTATTACCTGTGGTAACGGTGACAGTCACGCCTCTGCTAACTCCTAAAAAAAAAAAAAAACGGTGACAGTCACAGTGAAAGAAATTTGCAGCTCTTAGAAGGCTTGACGGTCAATCTAAATGTTTTAAATGTCATTTATTACCTTTTAAAAGGCTTTATTATAAATATGTGGTGAAATTGCAGCCCTCATTAATTTGCAGTTTTTGTTGGCAATCATTCTGTTTTTTCTTTGATTTTACTAATACTTTTTTAAGAATTTTTGTGGCAACAACTCTGTTTTCAGACATAAAGAGATTAACCTAAATATTATTGACATTTTTTAAACAATGGTTTTCGACATATCTAAAGATATAACAAACGAATTCTAAAAAATACAAAATTTATTTATCTCCAAATTATATATTTATATAAGGAGGTCGTGTTGAGTAGCTTGGATCAACATTTTGTATTTTATAATAAAAAAAATATAGATGTAAAGTACGGACAGCTTCATACTAGTAGAAAATATTGTTATATATTTTTTTTCTTAAACAATTGTTTGAATTTGTATTTAGTCCTTGATAGCGGAAAATATTGCAAACATAATGAAAATTTAGAAAACAAAAAATTATATTGATAAAATAGTAATGATACAAGAATATTTGTTGAGGCCAATCAACTGAAAGATGACTCACTCAATTTTAAAAAAAACTCGCTCACTCAACAGAGATCTAATGAGAACTCACTCACCTTAAATTTAGCACCACACTAAGACAAAAAGAAAAAATGACTCTAGTTTGTCTCTTCTCTAATTACCAAAGAATTTATTTATAATAAAAAACTAGCAATTATAGAAGTTTGCAAACATGACAATAAATCCGACAAGATTTAAATGGATTTCACTAATTACTATGCATGATATCCTCTTTAATTGATGTTTTATTATTGTTATTCAAATTATTTAATTATATTTCTCACTTGTGATTTTGTATTCAAATTATTTTACAGCCGGCAGTTCATTTACCACAACAATTATAGTTCTATAATTCTCACACAGACAACGACAGTGAAAAAAAGAAAGCAAGCATGAATAATGGAACTGTGAACTACAAGGCCGAGAATGACAATTATAAGGCGAAATTCACAATCGGTGTTTATTTTGATTTTACATTTGCACAAAATCTGATATATTTACATTTTCAAATTTAATTAGTGAAAAAATATTTACGAAGCAGGCAAGCTCACCATATTTATCTTATATATTGATTTATTTTACAAGCATTGGTTCATCACAAAGATCCAATAATAAAGATCATTGCACCTATTTTTGTAGATGAAGAAAGATAATGTCATGCGCTATAAAATAGTTATTAGTTCAAATAGGTATGACAAAGGTATTAGTTTATGTCGGATCAGTTTAGAATCAATTTTGATTTTCCTTTCGTTTTTTTTAATTTTTTAATTTTATTTTTAATCAATTTAGGATCAATTTAGTAATTAACTTATCAAAGGTTTCATTGATTTAGTTTTCTCTAATATCAAGATTCAACAATTGAACTTACCAAAGGTTTCATTGATTTATTAATTTACCAAAGGGTTCATTGTATTATTTTTATTCATGCTAGCAATTAATATACAAATAATTGTCTGATTTGGAAGCAATCTCAACTCAACTGAGGGAAATTCAAAATCGTCGGTATATATAAAAGACGAAGTAGAGCCTTGAACACCTCAGCTTTCATGTCATGGATCTTCATGACATATAACAATAAAAGACACAAGCGAGAGTCTTTGGAGGTCATAACATAGATTACTTATTGATTGCGCTGCATGTATATATGCCTGTATGGAGATTAGTTTGACTTTCTCAAACAGCGGAATATGTTATATGATGCAGACAGAAATTTGCTCAAATAGCTAATTATGAGGTTCCTACATAATTCAAGTTCCTGCTCATCTGTTACCTCTTAAAAACAAATAAAAGGTTCCACTCATCTGTTGCGGGCAAAATATTTTATTTTTTTACCCATGGCTCGAGTCTTGGAGGCTTGTGACAATATGAGGAAAGTGAGACTAGAGCGTAGTAGTGTCACAATATTTTTTTACTATTTGTCAGAATTTTTGAAAATCATCACTTTGCTGAATTTTTGTTATTATTGTCTAGTTTAATCAAAAATTATGAAAAAATAGTAAAATATTTTCAAAAAATGTAAAATTTGGTCTCCAAGCACATTTTAATATGAAGAACACGTTGAAAGGTTTGAATCAGTTATTTGAACTTTGAAAATGAAGATATAAAGAACACGTTGGACTTGTATTGTACCCACCCTACTAAATGCACATATATATACAAGGAATGATAAAATATCCTACAGACAGAGACTAACTAAAGTCATACTCATATCTACTTTATTAAATAAAATTATGTAAACAAACAAATTTAGATGGGCCCCAAATTGAAATCAGTTGGGCCTATCTTTAACATAACGTTCTGAAATAATGATTTAGATTCCAGAAATTAAATTGCGTATTTATTTTAGTATATATTTTTCGGAGAACTAATTTAATTTTAGTATGCCAAATTACTTCAACAAAAGTGCCGAAATATATCAACTTATTATATTAAAATATAAAATTAAGTTGTATATATAATAGAAGAGGAGGGTTCAAATGCCTCCATGTTTTTGTGCCTCCATCATGCCTCCAACTCTCTCCATTATTTTCAAAGTTCAAATGGTCGATCCGAACCGCTCAACCTAACCTCCATACTAAAATATGTTTGGAGACCAAATTTTATATTTTTAGGAATTTTTTTACTATTTTTTTAGATAGGTACAAAATCAGTAAATCTGAACCATCTAAAAACAGTATTTTTGTACCTATCTAAAAAAATAGTAAAAAAATTCCTAAAAATATAAAATTTGGTATCCAAACATATTTTAGTATGGAGGTTAGGTTGAGCGGTTCGGATCGACCGTTTGAACTTTGAAAATAATGAAGAGAGTTGGAGGCATGATGGAGGCACAAAAACATGGAGGCATTTGAACCCTCCTCATAATAGAAATGGGCATCGACCTAGCATTCAAGAAGTTTCAAGAATTTTGTGTATTATATTTGAGACCTCATTCCGGATGTAATTGAGTACACAACATCAAAAATTGCATTAACGAACTGTAAATAGAAGCATCCAATAGACCGCAAATAGAACCATCCAATAGACCACAAATAGAAAAATAACATACTTAACAATCTTGCATGAAAGTCAAATAAACCTTTTTAAATTTAACATGCTAACTTTATCTAAAAGTTATAATGAATAGTAATTTAACAAATTAGAAATAAGAGTGATGCTTCTGTGCATACAAGGATCTATTTGTAAAATGAACATATTTTTATTTTCAAAGTTCAAACAGTCGATCCGAACCGTTCATCTTGTTCTCCATATTAATATGTGCTTGGAGACCAAATTTTACATTTTTCTGAAATTTTTTATTATTTATTAAGATGAGTACAAAAAATATCAAATTCAGACAATTGAATTTTGTACCCATCTTAATAAATAGTAAAAAAATTCATAAAAATGTAAAATTTGGTCTCCAAGCACATATTAATATGGAGAACAAGTTGAACGGTTCAGATCGACTGTTTGAACTTTGAAAATAAAAATATGTTCATTTTACAAATAGGTCCTTGTATGCACAGAAGCATTTGCCTTTTTCTTTTTCTACATGTACAACCCCTTCATATAATTTTAAAAATTTTAAGCACTGAATGTAAAAGTTACAAACCAAACTCTTTTTTGATGTGACAGCGCTTCAGTTTCCGAGTCTGTACTATGAAGAAAACGGAAAATATCACTTTCTAATTTTGAAAGGTCAAGCATAAAAGATTATTAAAAAAAAGTATACAACGAAAAAGATAAATACAAAATCTTTAATTCTCTATTTTTCGGAGTAATCAAAATCCAAACAGTAAAAAGAACAAAAAAATGTTAAAGAAAAAAAAATCCATCTTCCGCCTGAAGCAGAATTCACATCTCCAGTGTAGCATTGTGAAATTAACATACATTTTGAAATTAGTTCGCTCTTTAAATTGAAGTTTGTATTTATTTATAGGCAAATGCTTCTGTGCATACAATGACCTATTTGTAAAATGAACATATTTTTATTTTCAAAGTTCAAATAGTCGATCTGAACCGTTCAACTTGTTCTCCATATTAATATGTGCTTGGAGACCAAATTTTACATTTTTATGAATTTTTTTACTATTTATTAAGATGGGTACAAAATTCAATGGTCTGAATTTGATATTTTTTGTACTCATCTTAATAAATAGTAAAAAATTTCAGAAAAATGTAAAATTTGGTCTCCAAGCACATATTAATATGGAGAACAAGATGAACGGTTCGGATCGACTGTTTGAACTTTGAAAATAAAAATATGTTGATTGTACAAATAGGTCCTTGTATGCACAGAAGCATCACTCAAAGAAAAATTAGTTAACTACCAATATATCTGGTAAAAGAATTTCGAACTCTTGGAGGTTGGATTAATTAGCCACCCCTATTGCATACTGAATTCGCATCCTCTGAGATATCTCGTATTTTGCGTGATTTTTTTGGAAAATTACAACTGTTCAAATACATTCTGCATGAATCTAAAAGCTTGCCTCGACACTATTCTCGAATAAGCACCGGACACGTCGGTCGCGCAAAATATGAGATAGATATTTCAGAGGATACGCACTCGCATGTACTATGATCCAGCACTAAAAGTACAAGTGCCTCATTTAAACAAATTAAAATTTTTATTGGTAATATTTTGTTGTTATGATTTATGAATAAAGGTCAGAATCGATTCTACTCGAAACAGATCAGAATTATATTTATATTTGACCAGCACAGATAAACAGGTCAGAACTATGCTTATGTAAATATTTTTAAGTAATTGAAGATAGAAAATAAAGAAAAAATAGTTCTTAAATTGCATATTGGATATATGAAATTCTCCCATTCTCTTTTGGTGTAGAGACATTAGGAGTGTCAAATGGGATATATGGTACGTATCAGGTATAGGTATTTTCAAATCCATATTCATTAAAATTGGTCTTACTCATATCCCATTCTTATTCATTAATAATTAATCTTACTATACTCTATCTTTACCTGTTAATATTATCGGATAACGAAACAGTAGCGGGTGAATAATAGATAATACTAATATAATAACTAGTTTTATTATATTTTACAAATAAAATATACTCATTATGTTGTACAAATTATATTTTACTCATTACATAAAGATAACCATTAAAATTCCTTTTTTCACACATTATAATATTTTATTGCAAAATTGAGCCACAGTCACTATGAATATGTTATTCACCATTATAATTAGATAAATATTATGAACTTTAATATTTTTAATATTATTTTCATAACTATCTGATCTGATCTGAATTCATATTTATATTCGTCTAATATATCTGATGTTACGTTACGAAATTTTTACAATTAAATTCAAATGAATTAAAAGCAAGAATCAAGCTAATTGTACTAATAGAATGGAAGTTTAAACCTTAATTAAGGTTCCCCTAAATAAGTAAGTTAAGTGTGAATCGAAACCGCGTCGAAATTTCGAGATTTTCAAATTTTATAGGCTCAGTGCGGATGGGATTGACCCGCAGTGCGGGTGGGTGCATCCGCACTCATGCACTTCTGTGTTGGTCTGAATTTTCTAAGTACTGAGTGCGGATGGATGGACCCGCAGTGCGGGTGGAAGGCATCCGCAGTTGGCTCAGACTTTTTCTGGAATTGTGTCTAAAATTGACTAAGTAGTGAGTGCGGGTGAGGGATCCGCAGTGCGGATGGGTGCAGCCACACTCATGAATTTCTGTGTTAAACTTCCTGAAATCGGCTAAGTACTGGGTGCGGATGAGGTTGACCCGCAGTGCGGGTGGAGTTCATCCGCACTAGGCTCGGATTTTTCTTGAATTTGGTCTGAAAACTTTCTAAGTCTCGAGTGCGGATCAAGCCACCCGCAGTGCGGATGGGTGCATCCGCATTCAGGGTAATTTTAACCCTAAAATCCAAATCAAAGCTTCTCTCTCTCTCTCTTCCACCATTCCCCATTTTTAAGTGATTTTCGTCCAAGAGAGAAGAAAAAGAGCCCGTGAGTTTCCGTTTCTTTCAGACTCCCGATTGTTGTGAGAAATCGAATTTGGAACCGAGAAAACAGCCGAGGATCTCTCCGAACCCTCCTATTTGGTATTTCTTTCTCTCCTTCTTTCTTTCCAAATCTCGAATTTTCTCGATTTCTCAGATTCTCGTTTTAAACCCGAGATTTGTGTTCGAATTGCTCGAGGACTAGTTCCTCTACACTCCTTACTAGTTTGTTTGCCAATCTTTTTCCCGATTTCTTCCGATTTATGAAATCTGATTTCTAGGGTTTCGTGCCAAAATTGAAAGTTGGCATAATCGTGATTTGATTTGTTTAACCCGACCAATTAGACTTGTAATCGGTAGGGTTGCCTCCTGATCGTAAATTTTTAGAACATTTAACGACTGATTTGAGGTTTTGACCAAATTAGGGTTAACCAATCGGTGGATTGAATTGAACCGAGAACCAAAGTATTGAAACGGTGATTGATGGTTACCAAATGGAGAGTTTGTATGGTCCAGAGGACCTAGATGAGATTTTGTGTGGTTCTAGAGGATTTTGGTAAGAAATAATGAACCGAACGAATTGATACCAAAAACATAGGAATTGATTAGAGAAGGTATAAGCCCTAGAAGTAACTCGAGTAAACCTCTCGATCCTGAACCAATGTTAAACCAAGTATACGTATAATATAGGTGTAGGCTCGGTCGAGCAAGAACTTGCGAGACAATACGAGACGTCCGATCCTTAAATTAAGCGGTACGCTCGTCATACTAAGGTGCGGGATTCTTGGACTTGTTTGATACTTTATTTTCAGGAATTAAACTGTTTATTCGTTTGTCATGTTGAATGCTTAATTGTTGCATATTTTGGAATTCATGCTGTATATTGATTCTTGCATAAATGAGAATGATTGAATTGTTCGGTTAAGGTTAATTGGCATGTTGGTATGGTTATTATTTGATTAGTTATATTAATTGTTCTTGATATGAATGAATCTGCCAGGCCAACCTGTTTAGGTGGCTGGATAAGGTGACGGTGACCTATCCGTTGACCTGTGTTTATGAATTTGCCAGACCGACCTGTTTAGGTGGCTGGATTAAGGTGACGCTGCTGACTTATGCGTTGACCTGTTCGAATTTGCCAGACCGACCTGTTTAGGTGGCTGGATTAAGGTGACGCTGCTGACTTATGCGTTGACCTGTTAGAATTTGCCAGACCGACCTGTTTAGGTGGCTGGATTAAGGTGACGCTGCTGACTTATGCGGACCTGTTATGATTTTGCGAGACTGACCTATATGTGTGGCTTTGATATATATATATTTGCTTGAGATTTAGCAAAGTTGACCTGTATAGGTAACTTTGATTCCATGTGATTGCATTTGTCAAGTTGACCTGTATTGGTGACTTGTAACCGGACCTTAGGAAATGGTTAAGCCAAACAGCAATTGCAAATGGGTGTCTGATAAAGGGTCCAGCTTGGTTGGCCATCTGTAGGCGTCTGTAACCCTACAGATGTGGGTTTGATAAAGGTTCAGCTCGAAAGAACATCTGTAATTGCTACAAGCCCAAATGAACTGAGTTATGAATCGAGTTAAGCCAAAATACATGTTGTGTTTTGAAACTCATCTTGTAAATTCCGTGAACTGTGTTTCAGGTTGATTAACTGTTGTCGTGCATTGGCATTCTGTTATTTATGATTATATGTATCTGTTTGCATTGTTTATTGTTTGGGTTTCATCTTTGAATATAGAGTTTGATTGCAAGTCCAATAATTCAAATGTGGCAAATTCGCACTGAGAATTTTATTCTCACCCCCACCCTCCCGGTTATTTTACAGGTACAGGTACGACTGATTCCGGAGAGGCACGCGAGTAGTGGGCCATAGTAGCTGACCATCTCAGGACCCTAGATATTTTGTTGTATAGATGTAGGGTAGGCCTCATGGTTAGTATCCGGATGTGATACTTTTGTTGTATTATTACTGTCCAGACTGTGTACTCTGATTATATATTAGAAACTTGTTTTGAATTGCGTGTTGTTTGGTTTGAATTGTGAGTAGCCTTGTAAGCATACACGGCGTTGTATGCTTATGGCGGGAGACTGTTACGACCCGTGGCCGCGGGGTGTGACATCTGATATCCGCTCCGTATCCGTATCCGTATCCGGAAAATGAAAAAAAAAACACTCATCTAATTATTTTTTAATTTACATGAGGATTAAGATTCTGAATTTTAATGTAAGCTAGCTGGTTCTATTTTTTTAATGCTAAATTCAAACTTTTTAATTATTAACACTCGTGTTTCTTTATTAACCATTCAAAGTTTATAACATGTGAACGATCAATCAGAATTAGCTGATATGGTGTGCGAAATGGATTCACTTATATTAGATGGGCCCCAAATTGAAATTAGTTGGGCCTATCTTTAACAGAATATTCTAAAATAATGATTTAGATTCTAGAAATTAAATTGCGTATTTATTTTAGTATATATTTTTCGGAGAACTAATTTAATTTTAGTATGCCAAATTACTTCAACAAAAGTGCCGAAATATATAAACTTATTATATTAAAATATAAAATTAAGTTGTATATATATATAATAGAAATGGGCATCGACCTAGCATTCAAGAAGTTTCAAGAAGTTTATGTATTATATTTGAGACCTCATTCCGGATGTAATTGAGGCACAAAAACATAATTAATTAATTATGCATGATAATTGGCATTTGGCAATCAGTATAATTTTTGATGAAATAATTAGTAATATAACTTGGTAAAACCTTAAAATCTACATTCCTTCTGCTAATAGGACTTATGCATGCAAGACCCCATTGTAATTAGTGCACAACATCAAAAATTGCATTAACGAACTGTTATCCAAACAAGTAATTAAAGAAGACAATTAAAATTGAATTGTCTTGAATTATCAAACAACAAAGTTTTATAGAAAATAAGACAATTAATACATCATTCTTTTAGATAATTTGGTGGCAATAAATTTCATATATGTAGTTGTCAATTATGATGTAGTTGGTGTTGTAGTTGAATATGAATATGAACACTAGTGCACTAGTATGAACAAAATATTCAACTACATATATGATGTACTAGTGTTCATATTCAACTACATATATTGTATCCGCATTTACTATGATATATAGCAAATGTAGTAAATTGTGCGAGATTTGCACACAGTGAATCAGTATGACCTAATGCAAACAAATTAAAAAAAAATTGTGAATTGAAATTAAGAAAAATAGCACTAGGCAGCATTTATCTAAACAGTTCAAATACCCTACTACAGATTCAAAAGAAAAATTCAGTTAAATCCCTTTCACAAAATTTGGTTGTTAAACTGAACAAACCACGTACTTTTACTCATTGTTTTTTTCCCAGTATACCAAACGTCTAAGCGGCCGTGGGTTACAATCCACCTAACTCAAAATTGGTCAGAATATATATATAATTAGGTTTACATCAACATGCACATATATATAACAGGTCAGAACTATTTAGAAAATGACCTGACAGGACCAACCAAATCTGGAAAATGGTGCTTTCTATTTTTCTATTAGCTATATATGATTGGTGATAGAGTTGGTTTTGGTTCTCATTTTTCACAAAAAAACTACTCAATTCCCATTCCCATTCCCACTACATCTATTTTAATTACTTAACAGATAGAGGTAAGCGGGTGTGGTCGTATATAATAATGGTACCCGAACCATCAAGGTCAAAAACTTAATTATATACCATTACCAACCAGTAATCTATCATCTAGTGTTTAAACGGATAAGGTCAAAAGATATCGATTAATCCATCGGGCTATATATATAGATCATGAATTAACACTCCTAAGTCCTAACAGAAATTAATAATGCATTAGACACAACACAGGGCAATTTATAAAGCCAAAATATTCTCCAACTCTGTTTTACGGCTGGCTTTGCTTCCTTTTCAATTGCAAAACCTAGCAAAAATAGAGATATTTGTGCTGTCATTCAAACTGGCAACAAATTATATTGAGTTCAACAAACTTTTGTCTCAAATAATTTAACAAATAAATTTATATCATAAAATAAGATCTTAAAGAAAATCGAAATAAAGAATTTTCTTGAAATATATGGTATGTAATTATTAAATCGAGTTTCAAAGAAGGACCAAGTCAAAACTTCCCAATCACATCACATTTCGATTTTTTTTTAAGTAGATTAAGCCTAACTTAAGTATAAACTATCCAACAAGCAAAAAAAGAATTAAGTTCTTCTCAGGTTCATATAAAAAAAATTAAATATTCAAAATATTAGTAAAATAAAATAAAATTTTTAACTAGTAGATCTTATTAAATATAATAAAAATAGGTGTTTTTCTAATACAAAAAATTTCAACTTCAACCAATAGTTTATACTCACTTTTTTTTATTGTTGCCTATTACATGCCACATTTTTTAATTAAGAATAATTTAGGTGAATATCAAATAATTCATAATATAATTTAATTTGATGTTTTATAAGAAACCAACAAGACATTACTTGTTAATGGAACAATGAAAAGATTATAGTTTGTAACTTATATAGAACACAAAAACATTTCATATAGTATGTTGTTAGTCTCAAAATTCACAAATTGTATTAAACTTTAGTCTATGGCGAACACTTACATATGTTTACGGTGGCACAATTTTTTCTTTGTAATTCATTGTTATCTTTATTTTTCTATGTGAAACAGGGTCCTTAAAGAGCCCCAATGGCAAAAGAGATGGAGACACTGCACTAGGGGTGGCAACGAACCGAACCGAACCGAACTTACCTTAGGTTTGAGTTTGGTTTGAATTAATTTCGAACCGAACCTGGTTTGATTCGTTTCGAACCGAACCTGGTTTGATTCGTTTCGAACCGAACCCATTTCGAACTACACATTTTTCGAATCGAACCCGAATCGAATCACGAACTAAATTATTTTTTAGCAGTCCTAGTTATATCGGTAGTTTATACATTAATTTTTTCTCGCAAGACAATTCACATGACTTCTTTTTACCGGTATGAACTATGAAATGAGTGTTTTTAAGTTGAAAAATTGTTCATGAAAAAATACATCAGAGACGGCTTTCCTGGTATGAACTATGAGAGACGACCGAAGAGAGAGGAGAGACAGTAATCTAATCCGGAGAGAGGAGTGACAGCCGGAGAGACAGCCAGTCGCCGAGAGTGTTAGCTAGATTTTAGAGCTAGAGGGAGAGTGAGTTAGGGAGAGTTGGAGAGAGAACTAGGTTATTGAGATTTGAGAGCGAGAGAGTGTCGGCTAAGTTAAATTATGACTCTCTATCTTAGATTTTAATTTCATCAGGTAAATGGACGGCCGATGTTATTATGAGATTCGAACCATAAAAATGATCGAACCCATTTCGATCGAACCAGGCTAGGTTTGGGTTTGGTTTGAATTAATTCCGAACCGAACTTGACGGCCGATGTTATTATGAGATTCGAACCATAAAAATGATCGAACCCATTTCGATCGAACCAGGCTAGGTTTGGATTTGGTTTGAATTAATTCCGAACCGAACCTGGTTTGGTTCGTTTCAATTCGAACCCATTTCGAATCGAATTAAACTTGAATCAAACCCGAATCAAACCCGAATCGAATCACGAACCTCGAATTTTTTTGCCAGCCCTACACTGCACCACTCAATTTTGTTACCTAAATACAATAGCAAAATTGAGAGGTATCCCTCTCTACGGTATTTGAAGAATGGGGCCTAACGGCCCATTCAGCTTCCTTTCAGTTCATTGGAGAACAAGCTTGGTTATTCACCTTTGGTTTCACCCTTGTTCTACAAGTAGGAATTTAGGATTCATCTAGGGTGTTTTGGGTGTAGCATTAGAATTGCTCGCATTTTTTTAAAATTAACTGTATTTTTTTTTTCCTTTGTTTATTTTATTCTTATTGTTTGCTTTAAAATTAACTTATTTATTTTAGGACGATGATAACAGTCCCCGCACCCTCCACCCCGCAAAAAACCCCGCAGAAAAGGACAAAAATAACATGGGGGGACCGTCCAATCATTAATGAGCGTTTAAAAAACTGCGGGTATTTAACTTGAAGCATTAAAGTATTTACCTTGAATTTGTCAGGTATTAAACCCTATGCAATAATCTCTATTTATGAAAGAATAAATCAATCCATTAATTGTCCCCGCACAGTTGGGGACCATTAAACATGGGGGGACCACTCAATCATTAATGAACGTTTAAAAAACTGTTAGTATTTAACTTGAAGCATCGAAGTATTTAACTTGAATTTGTCAGGTATTAAACCCTATGCAATGATCTCTATTTATGAAAGAATAAATCAATCCATTAATTGTCCCCGCACAAAATTTTCTTTTTTTTTGAATCGTCCCCGCACAACTGGAGACCATTAAATAAACAATCCCCTCACCCAATGATAAATACTCTGAAACATAATGATAAATATTTTATGTTACATGGGTAAATACTTGACATTATATGGATAAATACTTTATGTTACATGGATAAATATTTCTCAGGCATACTTTCAACTTTCAGTAAAACATCAATCGTAAATACTCTCATGCATAATGATAAATACTTTATGTTACATGGATAAATATTTTGTATTGCATAGATAAATACTTCTTAGACATAATTGCAACTTACAGTAAAACATCAATGATAAATACTTTCAGACATAATGATAAATACTCTATGTTACATGGATAAATACTCTATGTTACAAGGGTAAATACTTCTCAGAAATAATGATAAATACTTTTTTGAACATCAATTAACAGATAAACATTTATTAACAGTGATTGTTATTAGATAACAGTATAATTAATGCGCAGATTGTTTTTAAAGCAATAATTAACGCGGGAATTGTTATTAGAGGAATGCATAATTAATGCGGGGATGGGAGTGGGGGGTTCTTATAATTAGTGGGGGGATAAAAGGAAACTTTTAGGAAAATTAGTGGGGGGATATATGGCATTTAAGGAAGAGAGAGAGTGCGGGGAAAATGGGGGGATGGGAGTGGGGGGTTTGTTATAATTATTCTTTATTTTATTCTTATTGTTTGACATTATACTAAATTAGTTCAAAAATTTATAAATTTGACATGTAAACGCATCTCTTGTAAAGTAAATCTGATAAGTTTTTGAGTCAAGCGTACAAAAGAACTTGGTGAAAAATATATCATAAGGTATATACCCTAGTTCTACTCGTATGAAAAATATATATCATAACGTAGACATTATACTAATTTTATTATTGAAACATCATAATTTTATTTTATTTCTCATTTCACATGAAATTCATGGGCTTGATATACATGCAAATTTTAACTCGTCACAATTCATTTAATATGTTGACCCTACATAAGTTTATTTTTATGGAGCACACATCAACTTACTAGCCATCATTTCAGGCTACTTGTTGTATCAATTAGATCAGAAACATACATAGAAAATGAAATCCATTAATTAACACTTGATTTCAGAAAGAAAACTGAGCTAATTTCACCCTAGCTAAACCATAGATAATTGTTAGTCAACCACCATTAATTTGTTGTCAATTTCGCCCCTAGTCCATTGTTATATATATTAGTCAAAAACACAAACTCCAAACCCTCATTTGACCAAGTTAATCATCATGCAAGACCTAGTAAATATATACGTCTGTCTTCTAAGCCTTCGTGGCAATGGCAATGGCAATGGCAATGGCAATGGCAATGGCAATGGCAATGGCAATGGCAATGGCAATGGCAATGGCAATGGTATATGCATGTGGATGATCAGCATTCAGCACCGTCTAGGAAATTAATTAATAGACCGATCGAGTCCAATGAGGTATTTTTTGTTTTACTCTCCGAAATTACAATTGGTCAAATACAAATGACACCAATCTAAATATAATTTATTCCTTTAGTATATTTTGATTTTTAGAAACTTTTATAATAATATTTTTTTTTTGTTTTAAAATTCTAACAACTCTGTATTTATTTTCTAACGGATTCATTCAATACACTGTAGGTTTATTTTGTATTTTTTACAAAATAAATTCAGCTATCTAAATATATTAGTCAATCAAAATAATTAATGAATGTGTTAAAATAAAAAAAAAATATCACAGAGTCGTTAAAATTTTGAAATAAAATATTATTGTTAAAAGTTGTTGCAGTAAAGTAGAAAAATATAAAAATGTAAGTATATATTGAATGAATTTCTTCTTTTCATCCTGGCTGTCAATCAAAAATAATAATAATAATTTGTAAAGCCTAAACCAGCATTAATTAATTTGCACAATCAAAGTCCAAAAAGAAAGTTGTAAACATTCTAGCTCCAAGTTATTGTTTTGTGTTTAATAATTAAGAAATCTAAATTTACAGATATGAACTGACTTGTGCCAACTATAACTAAGCATGCATGCATGGTCTGATTAATTTTACTTTATAGTGTACATGCATGAGTTATTCTCTTTAGAGCAGTATTGAATGCATGTATTCTACTAACAGTTAGTCATAACGAATTCAATGCTGAAGCCATATATATATATATATATAGAGAGAGAGAGAGAGAGAGAGAGAGAGAGATCTACTAATATAGCATTAGTTCAACTATAATGAGATACTTTAATTTTAGTTTGCGAGTCAGAAGGATGAGAATTAAAGAATCTTGTATTTGTAGCAGTGATTAGAGATGATTGATGGAGTATGATCGTCATTTCATGTTAGAAAAAAAAAATCAACACTATTCTTACATTATGTCAAACAACATTTTACGATAATTTCAAAAAGAAATTGATTTTTTTATAAATAATCTTATGTTAAAATAAATTTTGTACATAAATAAATATATTTTAAAAATATCTAAATATTTATAATAAAAAAGCATAATTAATTCATGAAAATTCATACAAATATATATTAAATAAGAAGATACTTTTCTAACAATTATTTTCCGTTACAAAATCATATATATAGTCATAAATAGCAAATCGACAATCATTAGTAGGTAATGCATGTGCAATTGTGAAATAATCGAAGCTCTCACATGGGACCCCTTTCTTCTCTACAATTACCTAAATTTTTTTTTTTGATAAATTCAAAAAATTACATATCAATGTGCCTTTTTTCGCTTCAGGTCTAGAAATATATTATTTTGTCTCGTATGTAACTCTTATTTTAGAAAAAAAAAAGGTTTGTCTACATGTCATAGAAAGGATTTTAGTTTCAACTATAATTGCAAATTACATGCAATAGATATCAAATTATTTATAATTAATATTTTGGTTTTCCCCAATATCTAATAAGTTATTAATTTTTTTTATCTATTTTAGAAGCAATTCATAAATATATAAGTAGATGGTGCAAAATGCTTAGATATTTAAATTTGAGTTGTACATGGCATCATAAGGTATGCATTTGTTCACACGAAAAGGCTTCTGGAGTAGCACACTTTATTTTTAAACTAGCAAAAAAAAAAAAAAAAAAAACTATTAGATAAGAATTACGGACTTTGGTAAAGAAGATAGTCGTATTATCATAAGTATAACTTTCTTTTTTTGCAATTCTTTAATCTCACAAGGATTACAAATAATTGAAAATTGAAGTACATATATATGATTATCAAATATATCTTTTAACAGAGAGTGTGGATTTAATTTCCGCAACAAGAAGTATCTAAAGTGAAATGGTCCGAATGGATACCAGAAGTTAATTTATAGGATTTACTTAAAAAAAAAACTACAGATATTTGTTGAACTTTAAAAAAGAAAAGAAAATGGAAACATATATATATCTATCAAGATATCATAAATGAGAAATGTTAGATTTCAATTTAATTTTCATATATCATTATCGTCAATATTGTCAAACCAACTTTATTTAACTTATATTTAATTGTAATTGATAATTAAATTTAAATTAATTGTGAATAGATTTTAATTCTAATCTATTACCATAAACCGGTGTACTACAAATTTACTGTTTGGGTTAGTATAAAAAGTGATTGAAGCGAATGTTGTTTTATATTAAGATGTTAGTTGCATTAGCAAAACAACAACAACAACAAATAGCATATAAAGTTTTTTAAATTAGCAGAAAATAATTAAACTTACCCGGAAAGAATTAGAAATAACAAGATTCACGTGTACGTGGAAAATCACAACCACTAACTCATAGCATTAAACGTTGAATATCTTAATTAGACATGAGATAACGATGCCATATGAACGATCAATGACACAAAATACATAATCTTCTTGATGTTCGGGGTATATATGCATGGTTAATCAAATGTCATATAATTATAAACCCATATATGCATTCATGAGAGATTAAACCGATATTTTGCAGTTTTAATATTATCAAACATATATTTGATGCTAAACAATATACAAGTGGTTAGCTAGAAATGAAACCCAATCGGTTGATGTAAATATAAAATTAAAATTAAAATTAAGGACCGAAAATTGTGTTTGAAAAGAATATTAGGAAAATAAGTTTTTTTCATAATGACTATATACAAGTGGTTAACCTTTCCTAAATGACTATATTTCTCAAAAATAAGCCTTTTCAGACAAGTGGAATGCACCAAACAGGCACTTCAAAAATCAAATGGTGATGCAATTTATATAGAAAACTAATGAAGAAAATCTAAAGGGAAACAAAAATGTAAAATGAAATGCGCACAGTTAGAAGAAAATAAATGTACATAGATATGTGAGATAATTCCAAAATAACATATAAATTAATTATGTATGCTACAAAAAGAGAAGAACATACATATATATATATATTATTCTTGAGACTCCTTTGTTCCTGGGTTGACATATATATAAATAAATGGTTTGAATGATCCCGTCCGAGCTGTCAGGTCCCGCCAAATTTGTTGCTTAGAATATAAATTAAAGAGCATAGACCTATCTATATATATTTGTTAACTGTGAATATAAAAAAGCTTATTAAAAAAATGGTTTGTAAAAGAGGTAACTCAAATTATTTGAGTGCGATAGATATTTGTAGATATCGAATTAGCTGTATGTATTAATTATTTAATTTAAATATAAAGATATTATTTTCGGATTTATCAAATAAATTAACTGACACTTTGCAAAAATAAAACCGTTCAAAAAATGAAATTATATATGCTCAATCAAATTATTCTAATAATCTTGTATCGGTTTCAATTTACTAGCTATGACTCGTTAGGCTTTAGTAGTTGAGTCCAGATTATCTGAGGTAACTCAAATTTTGAATTTAAATTCGAGGTTTCCAATTAAAATCCGGTTCAATCTGATTCTGAGGTGGAATATCAGAAATAACTAAAAAATATTATTCAAAAATAATATTTTGATGAATATTTTTGTGCTCAAACGTAGGGTTGCACAGAAAGTTCGTAGTTCCTGATTTGAAAATTACCATGTCAACATGTATATATCACAATTCTTTTCAAACAATATTCCATTCTATGTTAATATTAGTGCAGACTGGAAGCGAGGTTTGAAATTGATTTGAATTGTCAGCACTTAATTTGATCCCTTTGCTCCGTATGCACCAAATTAACAACAGTACTAATTCCTTGCAAACACGGATTCTGTAAAACATTTTTCACTCAAGTAGAATCCGGATTACTAGGTCCTGGATGCACAATGCGCGCGATTGAGGCAGTTGTAGGGGATTTCGGGTTGGCGAAGCTGCTTGAGTTGAGTTGAGTTGACCATGGAGACTCCCACGTCACAACTCACAACTGTTGTCAGAGGCACTGTGGCCCACATTGGTGGCCAGTCATACTAGCTATTACAAATTTTAAATGGCCATATACAAATATACAATGATGAGTAATTAAAATATTAATTCTTTAAATAATCATACTATTACTATATATTACAAATCTTTTAATTTAATGTGGCCGCATTTAATAACATGCCGATTACAATATTTCCATTCAATAGGTAAAATTATATTTTGTTTAAATAAAATAGTCTATCTACTGATTGTTTTAATAACATAAATTCGAAAATATCTTAATGCTTGCATGAGTTGGTTAACATGAATTCCAACATAGTAAGAGGAACCTCATGATATGATGTCAGTTAATATAAAAAATTATTACATTCCTCTCTTCATGGAAGAAATTGTGTTGCAAGTCTTTTTGGTCATGTTTGGTTGTGGAGTAAAGTTAAACTGGATTAAACTGCTTACTTCAAGCTAAACCGGAGTAAGTTAATCATGTTTGGTGGAGTAAGCTAAACGACATCTCTAAGTGGTGTAAGTTACTCCGATTTAGCTCAAATCGTACTCCATCTTAAACCGCCTATGTTACTCCTCGTTTGGCTCCTTAAACGTGGAGTAAGGGGTTTACTTCACCTCTTACTCCACAACCAAACATGGCCTTTAGGTTCATAATTTTTACTGTCCAAAATTAGCAATTAACTTTGAAGACTATAGAGACCGTTGAGTATTTTGGAGCAACACAACGATATTGGTAAAGTAAATCCAACTGACGTATACTTTATTTATTTATTTATTTTATTTTAACCCGTACAAAGTAATTCATGAAGTTCCTTTTGTAAAAAAGTTGTTAAAATTTGTAGGATGTAAACCAAATTGTCCTGTTGGACTATATATAATTCTAATTTAATAACATTTCTTCATCCATTGTCCTTTATGTTTTTTTAGTGTTTCTATCTGTTTTATAATAAAAAAAAAAGTAGTTATATGTATATCCAATGATTTGTGTACATATACATCGGAATACATAATCAGTTGTTTGATTAAACTCAATTGTACTGGGCAGATTCATTTTGTTAATAAAATAATATTTATTTTATCACAGTAACATTATGTTTGGGTCCATAGCTGCAAAAATATTTCATTAAATTCTAAATGTAATTAAAAAATTGAAAATTTTGGACCTCATTTTTAAAAATATCTCAGTATTTTCATAATATCAAATATTTTATCATTGAATAATAAATTGTTCTTAAAGGTTAATGGCTTGATTGTGTTCCTTTTTTACTTTTGTGGACCGGAGCTGATGTGAATAAATAAAGGTGTGTGCAGGTGTTGCTTTGTTTGATCTGGCTTATCAGTTTTTCTTCGCGAGTAAAAACAAAAATATATCGTTTGACGACTTCGAACTCATTCTCATTCCTGCCCCTTTAACGGTTAAAAAAATATTTATTCAGATTCTTTCAATTTAAAAGGTCTCCGAGAACAATTTGCTAAAGCCTGTTATTTCTCAGCATGTGTCAAACCTAGGGGTGCACAAAAAGTTCATGATTCGAAACTTAGTTCGGAATTAATTTAGATTCAACTCACTAATAACTCGAGTTTACTAACTCGGTTGATTTATGAGTCGAGCTTAAGTTACCACCAACTCGGTTCAGAATCAACTTGGACGTTGGACTCATTACATCAAACCTAATTCATATATTTCCAATTTTTGAGTCCTCCAACTCGGTAATTATGTTTGGTAATTTGATAACTGTGTAATATTTTGTTAGACATCGTAATATTTGATAATTTCATGAACTATGTACTATTTCTTTTGTTTTGTTAATTTATTAGACTCTGTATTGTTTTGTTAGATTTTATTTAAAATTATGTACTATTTTGGTATTTTCGTAATTTTTAATTATGTGTTGGTCATTATCTCATTATATATTGCATTCAATTGTGTATTATTTTGGTAAACTATGTAATTTTTTTTGTTAGAATTAAATTAGACTATGTCACTATGAACTACATTATGAGTCACGAGTTGACTTATTTCGACTTGAGTTACTCGCGAGTTGATTCCAAATTAGAGTTTTTGACTCGGAACTGGATTAGCAACTCGGATTTAACTCGGCTCATGAGTAGCCCTATCCCAACCCATGAGTTTTGTACTGGATGGCTGTAGATAACTAAGTCGTTTTGTGAGGCGTCATCTACCTAACCAATGATTAAAAAAAAAAAAAATCTACCTATCCATAATACACTCAAACTGTATAAAATTGAACGAGTTTGATACATATTGAATTAGAGTTATAACAAAATCCAGTAGCTGCCATTCCACCACACAAGATCTATAAATATGTAATCCCGTGTTAAATTTTAGACGTATACTGTTAACAAATTTATAAAATCTAAATATTAATGTTTTACATAGTACTATAGCCTCACTCTTTAGTAAATTATACAACAAACCGTGATGAAGCTAGGTATCAGACTTAGCCTATTTTGATTCAAGTTTGTCCAGTGATAAAATGTCTTAATATTCTTGTTTTGTTTTTGTTAGATCGCAGTCTCTATCTATCTAACTGAATTAAAGAAATACTTAGTAATATTTTTTGAGGTTATTTAATCAAATATTTTGCTTATTGTTGACCAGTTTCACAATATAAAAAACCAAATATTAACCATAAAATGGACTTCTCCATTTATGCATACACTGTATTTTGTTTTACATACATGCAGCTCAATTGGATTGTCAGAGAGCACGGTATTAGAATGAAATGTATTGGCTGATGCCTATATAAGTTGTAATCCCTTTTTCATAAATCAATATAGAAAACATTATACAAAAACCAAATCTCTCTCTCTTTTATTTCATAATATCGTAGACCAAAAGGGCTCTTTTTTTCTTTTTCTTTTTTTGGTTGGTAACTGTTCAAAGGCCTAAAATATAGCTCATTAATTACGTCATGAGAATAAGATAATTCAAATTTTATTCTACATTTATGGAAACAACAAGAATCATCGGAATTATTTTTTACGAACACAGTATCAGTTTTATTTACCATTAGAATTTAGAACTCCCAAATTTTAATCACAGTTTTGATCTGCAGTTCCATTTCAAGTTTGAACAATTTGACTTTACATCAACATTACATAACTAACATTTTTTTATACACGAGTAAATAATGTTTGGTATCATCCAAATTACTAATGCTTGGTATGATCGAACAGTTCCATTTTCTGAATTATATTTTTTTATTTACTGCACCAATATTAATTATTTATCACAGTTACTTTTTTATTTTCAGAAAATACTTTAAATTAGTGTAATTTTGTTTTTAATTATTTGAATTATATTCATATCTGTATTAGTACCCGTCCGATATCCGATCCGTATATGTATCCGTTTAACATTCGATCTGTATTCGTATTCGAAAAATTATAACGGATAAAGATATGATTTGACCACTATCTGATCTGTAGCTAACCGTTTACATCCCTAACTCCACATGAGATGTAATATAAAAAAAGTCTTTATATATATATATAGTACTAACTATATGAATGTACGTAATAGATGTGAATTGTATAATTAATTGCAAGTCTGTCTAATATATAAGTGAATTATATGAATGTAATAGATGAGAAGAAGGGTATCGTTTTTAATAAGCCCTCTTGGTGGCTGCCTGAGGAATCTAGATATATACCTCTGCCTCACCTTATTTAATTATTCATCATTCCTTTTAGCATTCATCTCATTTCTTTCTATTGTTTATATATATATATATATATATATATATGTGTGTATATATGTGTACCAGTAAGTAGGAGAAAGAAAGCTCAGAAGTGTCCATTTTGGCGGAATTATGGGAGTAGCAAGTAACTAACAACACTACTTTCTCATGTCTGATGTAGGTGTACTAGTTGTAGTAGATATATTATGTTTGGTTTCAGTAACCAAAGCATATATATAGCTAGTCCTGATTAATTATGTATCAATTAACCTTAGTCTATGGAAGCTATATATATATATTAGCTATTTTCCTTGTCTGTCTGTATAAAGTATGCAATTAATCATATGCGCGTGAAGTAATGTTCTTGACCTGATATGATATATATCCTGAATTATGTATCAACCTTAGTCTATGCAACAGTTTTGATTTAACAAGCACTTAATTTCTAAAACAATTTGTGGCCAATGAAGAAGGGGAAGGTTTAATTTAGTCGCTTGCTTCTTTCTCTCTACTTTTCACGCATGTCTCTTCTTGCTACTTATGTCAATCTTCAACAAGTGATTGGATATTAATTTGTTCACATTTTTCTAATTTTGAAACAACAGTTATGATTTCACCAAGTTAATTTGATCGAATTTTCGGGAGCAATATTGTTTACATCATCCTGTGTGTTTGAAATTAATTACTCTAATCATTAGAAGATTTATGGTAAAATATGTAGAAAAATCATGTATAAGTATAATATTTTTTTGAAAATGATGAATTCCCTTAGAATAGATTCGCCTCTAGTTCTTTGACTTACGCGCATCTGCCAAACTAGTTCAACTAGTAATTTTGTTTTTAACCATCAATTACGAACTTAATAAAAAATGGTATTAGAGAGAATCCCATATAAACCACAAGTCATGATTCTTTTTTAAAATTAGAGTGTAGATTTTATCCACATTTCTTTCTTGATCACTTGAATCTCACAAAAAAAAGATCTAATATTGTTGTACAAGGATATTAAATAAATTTTTAAGAGGATGAATTTACTTGACTTTACAAGAACAAAAGGATAATTTTAAAAGGTAAAAAAAGTATCATTTTATTTTTCTTGGCTCGTTAGCAAAAATCAATTTTCTATCCTCTTAAAATTACTCCTGAACAATAGCTGCAATTTTATTGTGTTTCTCTAATAAAGGAGACTAATACAAAACATTAATGGACAAATTGGAGATGATTAGAAAATTGATGGACTAGCTAGCTTGTAATTTTGATTTAGAACAGTATCACTTAAAATTTTTATGGGCTGATTAGTAAATTGGAGATGCAAATTGCGGAGCTCAATTTCAAATTTCTAATATTCAGAGATGCTAATTGGAGATAATTTTTATGGACTGGTTAGGAATTTTTAAGAGAAAAGGTTCTTGTCCACTCACATTTGTCCACCATTTGTCCACAGCCCCTTATCCAACTCCCGTTAACTGTCTTCCGGTCCTACTTCGTAACCGTCTCTCGTCTTCGTATTTAAAAAGGTCGGCGGGCGAGCGTATCCTTCCTTTTTTGAATTTCAATATTTCCAAAACCGATCAGATTAGCTCCGCATTTGGCGATTTCTTTCTTCTTTTTTTGCGACGCAATATTCAACCGTGAATTTCATTCAAACCATTGACGAGTTCTCATTCCTAGTTCGAAACTAATTTCAGGCGTGATTCTCATCCCTATTTCTCCGCGAGTTCAGTCAAGCAGGTCGTGATTTGATCGGTACGGACTTTTATTCAAACGAAATTGTAATTTATGCGTTTTTTGTTGTATTTTGCTTCTGTCTTTCGTTCGCAATGAGGAATTTTCTTTTTTTTAGCTTACTGGCTGGATATCGCGACGGAAGATTGTATTTCGACCGGCTAGAAGACGATATTTTCAGATCTAGTAAGTTTCTCTGTTTGAATTTGTTATTTTCATTGTTATTTTCATTGATTTGTCATTTTGAGCGAATAATGCTATGATTTCGTTGATTTTGGATGTTTGAAATTGGGAAGTATGTTTTTCATAAGATTTGTTAATTAAGTTAAAGCATTGAATGATGAATTATATAGTATTGGTGTAGATTGAAATTTTTTCATATTGCACTGTTAATTTTGCGAATTTGTGCATTTTGCAATCTGTTATGAAAATTTCTGGGATTTGAAACTTTTTATGACGTTTTTTATAATATTTGTTATTTGAGTTACAGCATTGATTGATGACTTTTACAGGATTGGTGCAAGTCAAACGAAACTTTTTCTTTGTTTGTGAAGATTGTCGTTAGTTTTTTATGAGATTTTTTTACATAAGTTACAGTTTTAAATCAGACATTTTACATTATTGGCACAAGTCAGTGTTACTTGATATATGTTGTTATTTTTAGAATGTTATGTATATCATTTTATATTATATATGTGTTTTGGTTACGGTATAGGTGACAGCTTTTACAGTATATATGTAATGATCATATGCAGTTTGTATTTTTTTTATGAGATGTATATGTTACATTTTATATTAAGTAATGTGCAGTATATAAGTTATAATAATACAGTTTATGAATATATTTTGGTGTACATTATTATATTTTTTTTTGTTTGTGACTAACATTTTATATATATTTTTTTTTACAGTTATGCCCTAATGGATTTTAATTTAAATGAAGATTTGGCAGAAATTAGGGTTGTAGAATTCGATTTAAATGCAGAACCTGATGTTGTGGGAGATGTAGGAATTCAGGAATCAGCAATAGATGAAGTTCTTGATTTTGTAGAATTCGATTTAAATGCAGAGTCAGAGATTGGTGTACTGGATTTGAATGCACCAATAGATGAAGTTCTTGATTTTGTAGATAATGTATCAGGAGTATTTGATTTGTCAGACAGTTCTGTAGTAAGCCCTCCTACACTTGGTGACGATTTTTATTCCATTGAAGAGGCACACACTTTTTTTAAACTGTACGGTTTCCAAAGTGGGTTCGGTGTGTGCAAGAAAACCACTTACAAAAATGGGGGTGTTGTTGTAGGGTGTCGATTTTAGTGTGTTAAATTCAGAGGAAAGCACGAAAAATTTAAAGAGGGTGAACGTTTTCCAGAGAGGCGGAGACCTTCTGGGTATTCAAACTGCAAGGTTTTTATGACAGTGAAATATTCTGATCTCACTGGATCATGGCGAGTGATTAGCTTGCACTTGGAGCATAGCCATGAGCTCACTCCAGGGTCTGCTTTTTTAATACCAGCCTATCGTTACATTCCTAAGAGGTTCAAGGATATGCTAGAATTCAATTCAGACCAAGGGTTGCCTACAGCTGATAATATTGAACTTGTTTTAAAAATGGCTGGTGGTTATTATAAGGGTACCTTTACTCGGAAGGATGCTCGAAACCATATTGATAAGTATAAGAGGGGAAAACTGAGGGCTCTTGGTGGTGATGATGCGAAGCTACTAGCTGATTATTTCGAGAGGAAGCAACTATGTGATACAAATTTCTGGTATACATACAAGCATACGAATGATGCGCATTTGTGGAATATATTCTGGGCAGATGGTCGTGGGCGTGCAGCATACAAGTATTATCATGATGTCGTTGTCATGGATGCCACCTACCTTACAAATAGGTAATATTTAATTCAGATTTTTTGTATGGTATGTATGTTATTTTATTGTTTTTGTCAGTTATTTTGCAGGATATATTTGATTATTTACAGTATAGAATTATCCATGCTGCTTGAACATGTGACATTTAATAGTTTGGATTATGTAGTTTGCATTATGTAGTCAATTTTTTACAGGATATAAAGTAGCATTTAACATTATATATGAGTTTACAAAAGTTTTTGTATTTTACATGATATGTTGAACCTTTTGCATCTCATAGCCATTATTTTACAGTATATAATGTACACATTGATAATATCTATTTCATTGTTTTTTTCCAGGTATGACATGGCACTTGTTTTATTTGTGGGTGTTAACCATCATTGGCAGACAACAATTTTCGCATGTGCCCTTCTTGGAAGGGAAACCGAGGAGGAGTACAAGTGGTGCATGGAGAAATTTCTTGCTTGCATGAATGGTGTCAAACCGGGTGGTATCTTGACAGATCAATGCCCCAGTATTGAGAAAGGTATCAGGTACGTATTGGGTGCTGATTGTGTGCATAGATATTGTGCTTGGCACATACTTCATAAGCTTCCAGCAAAGTTTGGGGGTCAAGACGATAAAGACGCCTTGACATATTTGGTGAAGGCAACTGTCTATGAAGCAAGAACTGAATCAGAGTTTGAACAAAGTTGGAGGGCCTTGATGGTTGAGATTGGTTATGAAGATTCTCCATGGTTTAAGAGCATTTTTAAACAGAGGCGGAAATGGGTGCCGGTTTACCTGAATGACAGATTTTGGGCCGGTATGAATACCACACAAAGAGTTGAGAGTATGAATGCTTTTTTTGACAACTATCTAAGATCTAAATCAACGCTTTATGAGTTTGTAGTTAACTTTGAATCTGGACTTAGTAGAATTTGGCAGAGAGAACACTATTTGGATCATAAAGATAAGAGCACAACACCTGTTCTAATTTCTGATTTAGAGTTTGAAAAACAGTTTTGTCGTGTATACACGAATGAAATTTTTTATAGGTTTCAACATGAAATCAGACAGGCTTTGAATCTTACATGTGTTTTTCGGGTGCAACCAAATGACAACACCAAGGTTTATGAGGTCCAGGATATCTCTGGGAATAGTTTTGCTGTCCAGTACAAGGTTAATTTGAAAGAGGTTTTCTGTATTTGTAAGAAGTTTGAGGCATCTGGTATTTTGTGTTCCCACTCCATCATGGTTTTAAAACATGAGAAGCAACTGTATGTTAATGAGAAATACATACTTGACCGATGGAGAAAGGACAGGTTTCGGTTTGATTTGATTCCTGCCGGTTGTCCTGATGGGAGCACTGTTGAAATGAACAGGTAATGTATTAATTTATACTGTTTTGACTTATTAATTTTACAGTTTTTGGTGTTGATTTTGTTATTTTTAAAATGTGAATTTTTCTTTTTTGTAGGAGGTATGATCTGACAAGGAAGATGAACCCAATAATTGAAGATTTTCTTAATTTTGGATGTGTTAGTGATGAGAAGGAGAATGAAGTTCTTAATGGTTTAGAACATCTTCTAAACATGTTAAAAGGTTAATTTATAAATAATTTGTTTATTATTTTCTGTTTTTATTGTAATTGGGGAATAGGTTCCTTATTTCAAAAAAAAAAATTTCATTTAGGGGATGTTGTTTCTGGATCTGTAGTTGAACATGGTTTAGATGGTACTCATACAAATGAAAATGTTGGTTCTGGAGGAAGTGCTTCTAGAGGTAGGGGAAGTGGTTTGTCAAGAGGACAAGTACACACTGGTTCTGCAGCCCCCAGAAAACGAGCCAGAGGTATTGTTTAACACTTTAATGTATTGGATTGAACTCATTATAGTATTAGTAGAACAAATTTACAGTATTAAAGTCGGTCTAAATGTAGTTGTCAGGTTAGAGAGTGATATATTTATTACACTTTAATGTATTGGATTGAACTCATTATAGTATTAGTAGAACAAATTTACAGTATTAAAAATGTTGGTTTAGATGGTACTCATTACAGTATTCAAAAAAAAAAAATTCATTTAGGGGATGTTGTTTCTGGATCTGTAGTTGAACATGGTTTAGATGGTACTCATACAAATGAAAATGTTGGTTCTGGAGGAAGTGCTTCTAGAGGTAGGGGAAGTGGTTTGTCAAGAGGACAAGTACACACTGGTTCTGCAGCCCCCAGAAAACGAGCTAGAGGTATTGTGTAACACTTTAATAGTATTGGATTGAACTCATTATGGTATTAGTAGAAGTAATTTACAGTATTAAAGTCGGTTTAAATGTAGTTGTCAGGTTAGAGAGTGATATATTTATTACACTATGTTCTTGTAATTTTTATATTTTTTGTATATTAATTATACAGTATTGAAACAGTTATATATTTGTGAACAGGCCAACCAGTGACTGCCCAAAACAATGCTGATGTAAATGTAATTTCAAGTGGCACAACTGAAGGAAGAGGTAATGCTGTAATTGTTATTTTTTTTTTGATAGTATTAAATGTAAGATTTTATTGGATTTGTCATATATTTTTACAGGATTCAAACATCTTACATTTTATTGGATTTGTGACATTTTTAATGAATTGCAATTTTTTTTACAGGGCAAACTTTGACTGGGCAAAGAAATGGTGATGTAAATTATACTTCAAGTGCCACAGATAGAGTAGGAGGTAATAATAATATTTTTTTTTTGTTTCATGTCTTTTATTATAAATGTTTACTTTATATATTTAAGTAATTCACAGCATTGATAACCATTCAGTTGTTGAAATTCTTTTAATTATAAATAATTGTTTCTTTCTTGTTTTTACAGGTCAGTCATTGACTTGTCAAATAAATGGTGTACAAAATTTGACTTCAGGTGCCCCAACTAGAGGAAGAGGTGATAATTATTGTTTCAAAGTAATTTACACTTTTATGAAGCATTTTTATATTTTCTAATCTTTGATAATAAATCCCTTTTTATAGTTGGGTATCCAGTTCCTCAGGATTGGCATGGACTCATTGGATATCTTGAATCTATTGCCAGGGGTAATATGGATTCAATATCTGCTGCTCTCGTTGGAGGTAATACGGACTCAATCTCCTTTATTTTTTTTCTATGTATTTCATACATTTGAATTTATAAGTTGGTTTGTGAAATAATTTATGTTATTCAACCTTGAATTTTACTTTTTACAGGTGATGAAAATTTGGCAAGACATCAAGAAGAATTGAATAGTACTACGAATGAAGTTTTAAATGCTGCACCTTCTATTAATATATTACCTCCGCAAAATTCAAAAAGGAAGGGACGACCACGTAAGCATGCTTATAAGAACCCGATGGATGTTAATGTGAAGAAGAATCGCACACACTAGTTAGATGATAATTTTTTTTTTGTTAAAAATATAGAAAAAGTATTATAGTTTTTTTTTTTTTTGTTTGCTTAAAGTTTCAAGCCTCTGATTGAATTGTTTGTTTGAATAGAGTATATTGTTTGTAAGTACATTTCATTTGATTAATATAAAATTTTGTTCATTTTTCATAATAGTTGTTTACTTTATTTTTTATTAAGACAAGAAATTTAATTGTTGATAAAAATAATAATTACGATTTGTTTTTGAAGATTTATATACATTATTTGGAAGAATATACTATACAAAATTAATTAGATTATATAATTTGTTTATTAATAGTTTTGTTTGTATAAAATTACATTATTGTAGTTCAATATTTAGCCCTTACATATTATTTATTGTACAACTTTATTATTAGTAATATTGTTTTATATACTTTATAAAGATTTAAATTACAGTATACAAAATTATTTTTGTACTGTTATACAAAATCCAGTGGACAGAAACGTTTTTTCTTTTACAATTAAGTTAGTACAGTTGTCTCAAGTAGATTTTGAACTGGAGATGATGTTTCAGTTTAGTGGTCCCCAAATTACAAAATTGAAAAATTAACGGTTGATAGACTATACTTTGCGCCATTTTGTTGGCATTATATCATATGGTCTAACTATATAACTTTGGAATATTATACATACATAACCATCCGAAGCGTCGTTTCATTCTTTCCGACTCTCACTCCATCACTCTCTCAGTAGAACTCCGACGGTATTTACTCGACAAACTCCGACGGTATTTACTCGACTACCCTCGTCACACTCTCACTCCATCACTCTCTCAGTAGAACACTCCGTATCGTTTCGTCTTCTCCAAAAACCTTGTTCGTGAGCAAAAACAGTGATTGCGAGCAGAAATTCGCTTAAAACTTTGCACGGGAGCACAAATACTCTCCAATTCTGTTAAGCTACTTCGATTTTACCTTATTATCCCCGTCGTTAGAAGATTCAATCGATTTTTCTTGCATATTTGGACAGAATGAAGAAAATTACCCAAGGTTAAATTATTTTCTCTATTTCTATCAGATTTGTTGTTTTTTGCTGTTTTTTATTAGTTTTTTTGCTTCATTCAGTAAATATTTTTACCTATTGAAGAAGAAATTGAAATTTTTTTTAATTTGAAGGTTCGATTTGGTATGTTGAAACATTTATCATTCCGATTTACAGTATTTTTGTTAATAGATTACATTTTCTTTGTAATAATGTTAGGGTTTACTTTTCTCTTTAGTATAATCAAATCTGTCATATTTTACTTGTAATATCTGAACATGTCAGTAATGTAATTGAAGTTTTTTTTTAATTTTAAGTTTCCAGTTGTTATTTTCCAACATTAATGGCTCCGATTTACACTATTGTTCTTAATAAGTTGCATTTTGTGTTTAATAATATTAGGATTTGTTATTTTGAAGCATTTGATCTGTTATGTTTCAATAGATCTGTCTGATTTTTCTTTAGTATAATGAAATCTGTCATATTTTACTTGTAATATCTGAACATGTCAGTACAGCAATTGAAGTTTTTTTTAATTTTAAGTTTCCAGTTGTTATTTTCCAACATTAATGGCTCCGAGTTACACTATTGTTCTTAATAAGTTGCATTTTGTGTTTAATAATATTAGGATTTGTTATTTTGAAGCATTTGATATGTTATGTTTCAAAAGATCTGTCTGATTTTTCTTATTATAATTGTTAATTAAATGTCTTAACATATTTTATTCTTTATATATTTTTTTTGCAGAACAAGTGAATAGAAGGACTAAAGGGAAAGCTAAAGTTGAAGGAAATCTAAGTCAGGATTCTGAAGATGGAAAAGGTTTTCTTTATTCTAAATTATTTGATAGGATTAGTTTACTGTATTGAATAATAATTAGTTTGTATTCTATATTATTGGATATTATTGCAAATTTATATCTTGTATTGTATAGTATTCCATATTTATAGCTTGTGTGTTATATTTTTACAGTTGACATGTACTAATGTTGAAGTATTGTAAAATTATACTTTTTATACCTTTTATTTTATTGTTTTTATCTGCTAATATTATATTATTGCAAATTTATACCTTGTATGGTATATTTTTACAGTTTACATGTACTAGTGTTTAAGTATTGTAAATTTATACCTTTTGTAACTTTTATTTTACTCTTCTTATCTGCTAATTTTGTATTATTGCAAATTTATATCTTGTATGTTATATTTTTACAGTTTACATGTACTAGTGTTGAAGTATTGTAAATTTATACCTTTTGTACCTTTTATTTTACTTTTTTTATCTGCTAATTTTATATTATTAGAAATTTATATCTTGTATGTTATATTTTTACAGTTTACATGTACTAGTGTTGAATTATTGTAGATTAATACTTTTTGTACCTTTTATTTTTACCTTTTATTTTGTACTTTTTATACCTTTTATTTTGTAATTTTTATACCTTTTATTTTTATTGTTTTTATCTGCTAATATTATATTATTGGAAATTTATACCTTGTATGTTATATTTTTACAGTTTACATGTACTAGTGTTGAAGTATTGTACATTAATACTTTTTGTACCTTTTATTTTACTCTTTTTATCTGTTAATTTTATATTATTGCAAATTTATATCTTGTATGTTATATTTTTACAGTTTACATGTACTAGTATTCAAGTATTTTGTACTTTTATACCTTTTATACGTTTTACATGTACTTTTTATCTACTAAATTTATATTATTGCAAATTTATATCTTGTATGTAATTTTTTTACAGTTTACATGTACTAGTGTTCAAGTATTGTACATTAATATTTTTTGTACCTTTTATTTTTATTGTTTTTATCTGCTAATATTATATTATTGGAAATTTATACCTTGTATGTTATATTTTTACAGTTTACATGTACTAGTGTTCAAGTATTGTACATTAATATTTTTTGTACCTTTTATTTTACTGTTTTTTCTGCTAATTTTATATTATTGCAAATTTATATCTTGTATGTTATTTTTTTACAGTTTTAAGGCAACAATTTTGAAGTATTTCGAAGTATTTGAATTATTTCTCATCAGTACTTTCATTTTTTTAGGAGGCTATGATAAATTTGGGCTTGTGACGAGCAAATGTGTGATCGATCGTGCAATGACGTTCATTCACACACATGTCTTTCACCTTTTGAATGTCGAGCATAGGAAGCTTTTATTTTTAACCCCTTTCCTCCATCTCTTTGTCTTTCCCAAGAAAATGAAAGTATCGAATGGGATATTGCATACTATTTTGTCTTTGTACGACAATAGGAAAGGGTGTTTCAATATACTGGGGAAGGAAATATATTTCACGTCTGATTGTGTGGCCAACTTCTTATGCCTTCCAAATCAAGGTCAGGTTGTTGATCTATGCCAAGTTAGGGTTTCCAGATCTCCCCTTCGTGAAAAATATTTTCCCCACAAGAACCAAATCAGAAGACCTGTTATTGAAAGTGTGATAAGACAACTTGTGGAGGACAAGAATTCAAATCCCAGAGATGTTGTCTCTCTATTGGTGTTGTATATTTTTACAACAATTTTATTTCCAAACACTGCTGGCAGTGTGCCCTTACAATTTTTCAGGTACGCCAAAGAAATTGAATTATATTATATATGAAAATATATTATTGTTATATTTTGGAAGTAATTAAAATATATTATACTATTTTCTGAATCAGCTATGCTGAGAAGATTGAACAGCTGAAGAACTACAACTGGGGCACAGCTGTTTACAAGTTGCTGCAAGCAAATATTGCTAATGCTGCATTGTGGTGCAAAATGAAAGATGATCAACACATTGAGATCACGGAAGAGCAGATAGCTAGTCAGTTGGCTTCTCAGGAAGATGTTGAGGATGAAAGTAAAGAAACTGGGTATCTTCCTGGTTGTACTTTGGCTCTAATTGTAAGTAAATTTATTTTTTGTTGCTTTTTTTGGTTTTACATTATTCTTGAATTTGGTTTACATTATTCAAAGTTATTGTTGCAAGATTCAATCAGTAGAATTGTGATGTTAGTTGTTGTTTTTTACAGTATTCTGTTTTGTTTATGACAGTACACAGATTTTTGTTTTAGTATTTATAAAAGCTGTAAATTTTTTTTTTTTTGGTACTCAGGTTTGGTTTTTCGAACAAACAAAGTTTGAGAAGATGAGAACTTCCACAGGAACTGTTCCTCGGTATCTTGACTGGTTTGAAGGTTTGTCTAGTAAAGTTAAGAGGCCTTATTTTGAGAGGAAATTGATATCTATTCATGCATCTGATGTTAGAAAAAAACCAGTGAAACCTTTCAAGTGTCAGGAACCAATCTTGAATAAAGGGTTTATCCCTGTTGATTATTTGGAGTATGTTTGCGACCCTCATAAGTTGCAGGATATTTTAAACACGAAACTGTATGACATGTTGGTTAATTTCACTCCCATTCTGATGAAATTCGGGGTTGTCCCGTGTCCATTTCTGAGAGAGCAATTCCTAGAGCTGAACCCAAAAGTGGTGTATTTGGTGTGGAGTTTCCCTAAACTTGAAGATATTGATCCGGAAGTAATGGATCAGATGTTGCGAGATATTGATCAAGCAGTTTTGAAGCATTCTGCTAAGAAGGATGCTGCTAAGAAGAGTATGTTGCTAGATTATCGTAAGTGTTCCATGATTTTTTATATATTTGTGCAGTTTTTTTACTATAAGTTTCATGTTATTGATATATGAAAGTTGTTCTTTATTTGTGCAGTATTAAGTTACTTAATTTACAGTATTGAATTACTTAATCTGCATTATTGACTTAATTTATATTATTAATTTACAGGATTAAGTTAGTTAATGTACAGTATTAAACTACTTAGTATATAGTATTGACTTTCTGATATGAATTGTTTATGTATTCAGCAAGTAAAAGGAAGTTGGTCCTTGAAGATGTTGCAATTACAAAAGAAGGCAGAATAAGAGAGAAGCGATCAAAGAAAGATAATGATCGATTGCATCCTTCTTTTAGCCTAGGGATCGGACTTACACAGGATGAGGATGAGGAAGAGGAGCAAGGTGAAGAGCAGGAAATTGTTGTAAGACAGGTAGAAGAGGAGCAAGGTGAAGAGGAGGACATTGTTGTAAGTCAGGTAGAAGAGCAGCAAGGTGAAGAACAGAATGAGGAAGATGACGAGGCTGCTGGAAACATTCTGGTAGAAGAGGAGGCGGATGGAAATAATGATGAAGAAGAGAAGGCGGATGCTGAAAATGTTGAGGCAGATGCAAATGTTGAAGCGGCTGTGAAAGATATGGCTGCTGAAAATGAACAAGTGTTGTCTGCAAATGTAGAGGCGGTTGCTAATGATCAGCCAGCTGCAGATGATAAGTTTACTGCAAATGTTGAGGCTGCTGCCAAAGATCAGGTAGCTGCAAATGAACAAGTGGCGGCTGCAAATGTTGAGGTGGCTGCGAATGATGAAGCGGAGGCTGCGAATGTTCAGGTGCCTGTCCATGATTATAAAAGTGACAGCGATCATACTGAAACTGATGAAGAAAGGGGAGTTCAGATTGATCTTTCACTCGACAAACTTTCCCTTTTTGACCCTCCAGTGCCCTCCCAATCTGAAGTGGAAGCAGAAAAGGTTTCTTTTTTTTTATACTTAAATTATTCATATAGTAATTTAATATTTTATGTACTATTTTTTACAGTATTGATACTGAGTATACATTATTCATTTTATGAATTTATATTGTTTAGGTATTAATTGGTTTTGATTGTGTACCTTAAAAAACAGGTCAAGAGGGCACCAAAAAGACAGGGCAAGAGAGCAGCATCAGTGAGCAAGAGCAAGAGTTCAAAAGATTCAAAAGAAATTGAATCTAATGCCTCATTTTCACAAGCAGATGTATATATTTTACATTATTATCTTAATATTTTAACATTATAGAATTTTGCTATTTACAGTATTTATATGTTTTTTTTTTTTTTTTGTTATGCAGGCACAATTATTTGAAAGACTTAGTACCTACAATGAAGAAGATCAAAATTATATAGTTGATAGTGCTTTCAATGTTTTGGAAGTTATTATTGATGAAGAACAATTACAGAAGGGGAAAGATGCTGAGATAGGAACCACTTCGAAAGAAGTTGATGCAGGTACTCAAACCATTAGAGAAGCAATTGTAGAAAGTAGAGTTTCGAGAAGGGGTAGAAAACCAGGGGCAGTAAGAAAGGCGTGTAAACCACCTCCAAAGAAGAAGATTAAAGTTGAAAAGGGGAAAAAGATTGGTACAGGCTCACCAAGGGTGATTCTACCCAAGAAAAAATCTGAAGATGAAATTAGAGCAGAGTATCATGATGTTGTTCTGGATGCTTCATATAAACCCAACCTTGAAGCAGGTCAAGATTGGGCAGAGTGGCTAACCTTAATGCCCCATATATTCGAAAAGCACATGCCTCCTAAACCCATCGAATTTAAGGAAGATGTTAACGAATGGAATTTTCAGAGTAGTTTGTTCTATGATGGGGGTGACCAAGAAGTTGAGAAGTCTCCTATTGTTAAGAGATTTGGGTACAAACATCGAGAAAAATTGTCTAGTGATGCAATCCAAATTCTCGATCAGTGGTGGAGCAATGTGAAGAACAAAAAATTGATCAACGTTGAGACAGCTTTCCTTCACACGCACGGAGGCTTCTGGTGCAGGTTGATGGTGTTGAAAGACCTGATGAATCCTGAGGAACCTGTAAGCAGTGAGGTATGATTATACTTTTACATTATGTACTTTATATTTTTATTGTACATTAGTTAGTATAATTAAGTTATTTGCATGGTTTTGATATGTTATTTCTAATAAATGAAAATTCCATGTTCAGAGATCACATTAAATAACATTACTAGATATATGAAGTCATTTTACAGTATATGATAAGATTTTTTTTTTTTTTAATTTTGCAGTTGGTTGAAACAGTTTTGAGTGTCATGCAATTTGAGACGCCTGTCACGGATAAATGGTTCTTCATTAATCCTTATTTGTCTGTAAGTTTTTTTTTTCTTTTTTATGCAAACATTTAATATTTTTTTTTCTGTTGAAATAATTGAGTACTCTTTTAATGCGTTTTATTGGTATGCATACAGGTTTGGAGCTCAGTTTGATACAATAAGATGGTTTTTTGTTCCTATTTGCAAGAAAAATCACTGGGTTCTTTATGCAGTGGATGTTCCTGCCATGGAAATCCACTATTACACTTCTGCTGGTGAGGATGGGGCTTATATGGAATTTCATTGGCATACGATCAGTTGGCTCAAGACTTTTCTTGCATGGAGAACTTGTGAGTGTTTTTTATTTTATTATACTTTATTCTTCTTAAATTTTACAGTATTGCTGTACTAGTTTTCCTTTATTGTGATATACTTTATTCTTCTTAAATTTTACAGTATTGCTGTACTAGTTTTCCTTTATTGTGATATACTTTATTCTTCTTAAATTTTACAGTATTGCTGTACTAGTTTTCCTTTATTGTGACAATTAACTGCAGTTTTAATAATTGAACTTTTTATTAATTGCTGATATTAATTTATCTTTCAGCCAAACCTGACTGGGTAGATGTTCGTGTGGATTGTAAGGAGTGCCCTAAACAGGGAGAAAATTCAAAGGATTGTGCTATCTTCGTGTTGCGTTTTGTGTACAACATTATCACAAACACTCCTATGTTTTTTACCCAGGTAAATAACTTGTAATATTACTTTCTAATTCTTAGTTGATGACAAATGCAATTTCTTTTTGTTTAATTGTTTATTTTATTTTATTGTTATGCAGGATGATATATCAAAAGAGCGTGTGGTTCTTGTGATGAGGCTTCTTACTCATCCCAACAATGCACACCGAAAGTTTTTAGTTTGAATGTTGGATCATATATTTTTGTATTTTGTGGTGAATATTGGGGTTTGTGTTGGATGATTTTGAGGTTGATATTATTGTTTGTTTCGAACAGTTCTCATGTGTGGTGATTGTTGAACAGATGAGATGATGAATGGATGTATAATTTTAGACTTTTTACAGCATATATGGTATTATCTTATGGCTTAGAAGTAGAAAGTTTACAGTATTCAGCATTCACAAAAGGTTGTTTAAGCTGAATTGTTGCAGTATTTTGTTTACATTTTTGTTTTATCATTTTTGTAGTATACAATATGCAATTTTACAGTTGAAGTAATTAAATTTTATAGTATACAAGTTTTAGTGTTAAATTTTACTGGTTAGAAGATAAAATTTTACAGTATACAATATTCATTTTTACATTACACAAAGATACAATTGAATATTAGTTGATAGATACAAGTTTCAATTGAAAATTTTACTGTATACAAAATGCAATTTTACAGTATACAAGATTCAATTTTACAGTATACAAAATTCAATTTTTACAGTATACAAGATTCAATTTTGCAGTATACAAGGTTCAATTTTACAGTATACAAGATTCAACTCAGTGAGTTAACTGATAATAACCGCTAATAACTAACTCTAACTGCTCATAACTACCTATAACTGTAATTTCCGAAAGTACAATTTGAAAGTACATTTAATTTGTCATGTTGTGCAAGTTGCAATCTTTTTCTAACTATCATGTGACCACTTCAAATAGTTGTTGGATGTTTTGTGATTAACATATATATTTTATGTGATATATTGTATAATTATACTGCATGTAGAACTAATTTTACAGTATTCGCGCAAGTCAAAGCTGTGGACAAATGGTGGACAAAAGGCTGTGGACAATTAGACGCTTCCAATTTTTAACTTTAATTAATTAATTACATCTTTTGATTTAACTAACTTTCATTACATTTGAGGGGCTGGATTTTAATCTTTTGATTTAACTAACCACCATCGCCCCAGCGCTCATCATTGGTTGCCAGGTCATGACTCGATCGATGTAACAGATTTGAGAGAAATCAATCGTGTGATCGACAAGGAAGAAATGGGTTACTAGCTACATTCTTTTGCACATTGTGGTACGTTTGTATGGAGGCAAAGAAATGAGAAGATTTTTTTTTTTTTTACCAAAATTAATTTGTCCGGACGTATAGTTAAATAAACATTATAATACTGCAAACATGTATTTCAAATGAACAAAGATTCATATAATTAATTTTTGAAAATTAAATAATTTAATATGGAACAATTTGAAGCTCGTAAATTATCTAGTGATGACTCAAATTTATCCACAGAAATAGCGGCACGTGATAGCAAATTCGGCACATCGCAGTCGCACCACTCTAATTTTTGGGTATTTCAGATTCATTTATTGCACAAAATCTCAACTCGCTCGCATGTTACCAAAATCAAAGTTAATGATGACAATGTATCTCAACGCAATGATAACGATGAATCATTGCCGTTGAATCTAAATCTGACGATCGATTACCAAAAATAAATTAAAAGAGGCGTAGTTTAACTGTACAATCTAATAATTATTGCTTCGAAATGTAACACATTAATTAATGCGGTATGTTGACTTTTTGAGGCTCTGAAAGGAGTGTCTGTGAGTGTTCCATTTAATTTTATGCATAGAGGTTGCATCAATATTCACCTCCAGTTTATTTAATAATCGTAACAATTAATTAATGTTCAAACTTGTTAATCATTTTGAGAAAAAAAAATTAAAATATATAATTCATTGTTTTTTTACAGTTAAATTGTGGCTTGTAATATTGCAAGTGTTTTATCTTTTTCTAAATATTTGGTAAATAAAATGAAAAAAAGGAGGTCAACCCTTTGGACCGGAACCCGACTAGTCAATGGTATTGAACCATGTACTCAGTAAAAAAATATGGACTAAATATTTCTCGAGGGAGGCTACTATGCATATTGAACATTTGGTGTGTACTTCAGAATTTGGATTAATATCTCCATTTACAAGGTTGAAATAGTCGAAGTGAACCGTTTAACATAATCAACATATAAAAATGTGGTTGCAAAAAAGTGAATTAGTTTCTACATTTTCATATAGAAATAATATGGAACAGTTCCAATCAACTATTTAGACTTTAAAAATAAAAATATTCATTCAAAAAGTACGGACTAATGTGCGCTATGCATAGTAACATATATAGTCTCACTCATATTTCTTTAACTCGGTTAGATAGACAGAGAATGCATATGTGAGCTAGTACGTAAAATCAAAACAAGGATGAGGCCTCTTATCAATGTCCAAACCTTTTTTTTTTTTTTTTTTTTTTTGTAAAAAAAGATGGAGGTGTCCAACCTTCCACATTAGAAATTAAGTGTCCTTATCTATAAATTAAAAGCTATTGTTCATCAGTATTGTACTAACTTTAATTTTGTTAGTTTGTAAAATTCTCATTAAAGGAAATTAAGAAATTTGTTGAACAAAATTTTCATGCAAGCATGACATTTTAAAAATGCATGTCATGTATGCAACATATATATAGAGAGATATAGATGGGCTACGGTGAGTTGCGAAGGATCTTGTTTTATTTCATGCTTATATCTCTATTTTTAAAGACTAAATAGTCGATCCAAACCACTCAACATAATATCCATATTGATATGTGCTTGGAGACTAAATTTAATATTTTCAATTTTTTTTTACTAACTTTAGATAGGTAGAAAACTGATGTTTTTAGATGGATTGTGGACCATAAAAAATAATGATTTTAAAATATTCTAAAAAATTAATAAACAATTTTAAAAAAATATATAAAATTTGGTCTCCTAGCACATTTCAATATGGAGATCATATTGAACGGTTCGGTTCATCTTTTTAAAATTTTAAATATAAAAAAATATGAACGTGAATTAAAATAAAATCCTTACTTCGTAACTCACCATAATCCAACTCTATACATACATATTCCTTTGTTTCAAACTGTTCTGATCACATCTTGATGGTAACATGAGAGCTGAGCGTAGACGGTAGTATGTGTTGTGTGTGCATCCATCATTATGGCGCAGGCTTAGGCTCCTGTTTTAAAATAGAGTTGCAATCTCGAGGCCGTACAATCGTGGCTTGTGTTGTGTGATTAAGGTTTTATGTTTCATGTGGTAATAGCAAATGTTTTCAGTGATAATAGTATTACTTACATAAAACATAAAAATGGTGTTCGTATATTATTTAAGTCTATATATATAACACCAACTCCAAAATCTATCGAATAAACTTTAAACGGTGAATTCAAACCATTCAAACCGATCTACTTCTTTAGTTGTGTGTTTATATGCAAATTTATAAATTTTCGAACTTATTTAGTATCAAATCAAGCGGTTAAATGAGTGAGTTTTTAAGTTAATTTTAATATATTCATTTTTCAACATTTTTATCGCTTGATTTGATACACAAATAACTTGAAAATATAAAAAATTTGCATGTAAACACATCACTCATAAAGTAAATCGATTTGAACAGTTTGGATTAATCATTCGAAGTCTATTTAATTAATTTTGATTTGAAATTTTGTGACAATTGTGACATAATCCCCAAACTTTGTAAATTGCATCTGTAAACTCGTTGATAGACCAACTTAAAGATCAAATTCGGGATCAACTAGAACAAGTCCGCATATATAGGGTTTTTTTTTTTCCATTGGTGTACAAGTAGTTGATTACAATATTAAATTGGGGATCAACCGGTAAAGTGCATCAGTGGGTGCATTGCATATATATATATATGTTTCTTACCTACAACAAAGCAAACAACTATCAATTTTTATGTAATTGCAAATAAATAACTTGAAAATGTAAAAACAAATAATTAATGTATAAATACAAAAAAGTTTCTTGACCCAGAATCATCAAATTTTTTATATTTTTCATGTGCCTTGTTTCATACTTTCACTATGTTGACTTGACAATGTTGCTCTCAATGTGGTAACATAATGTTGAAATTAATTGGCACTGAAATTTTTTGTTGTTATGTTCTAGTATGAGTGCAAGGAGGCTTAGAGGCATACGACACTAAGAGAGGACTGAACAAAGAATGCAGGATAGGGTGTGGTGTATTTTTTTTTTGTGTGTGTATGATAATGATACCACTCAATTGACAACTAGAATTAATACTACCTCATCTACCAGCCTATAAAATTTTTCTCACTCACTTTTTACAAGATATATTGTCTGGTTGAACAATAGATTGTCATTTGAAATTAATCCATCATAATCAACTGAATTCGTTATTATTATTATTTTTTTAATCTCTCGATCTAGTATAAATTGACCTTGCGGAAATGAACAAGATCTAGCATAAATTAATTAACCGCTCTATCTTTAAATTCTTGATTAATGAATGAAAAATTTGAAGTCGCACCAAGGGACGCTAGTTGCCAAAATAGATTGTCATTGATGTAATTCTAACTGTTTGATTCTAATCTAACGGTAGAAATGAGCCCCGCAAGGATCCTCATGATATGGCACCTGTAGAGGTTTCTTAACCAAGGATTGCAGATGATATATATTATTTTCTTTATGCACACGTAAAAGATCACAATATTTCGATTTTATTTTGATTAGTATCAAGAGCTTGCAAAAATACACCGATGTTAATAAATTATGAATGTTAATTTTTCAACTTATTGATTCATATAAAATCAAAACCAAAAAGTGATATTTTTTTTATGTGCATGTGAAGAAAATAATATTAATCATATTCATAACTAATGGTTTTATTTTGACATATAATTTTTTAGAAACTTTGTTATAAAAAAAATTAAAAAAATAGAGACAAAAAAAATTTAAGGCATTTGAACCCTTTTCTTTTTTTTTTCATTAGGGATAATAAATAAATTTATATGTAAAAGTTGATTTTCTCATAAAATAAAGTTAACATTAAACAACTTAATCAAACATTCAAATTAATGTCAAAAACTGATTCACTACAAGTCTGAAACCTACTTTAATGTAACAATTAGTTAATGCCATACAATTTTCCTTTTTTGTTCTCTTTACGAAACATCATAACATAATTCAAATAAGCACAAACTTACTGAGACTTAATTGCTCTTCTTTTGTCCATATGCATATTAGAAAAAAAAAATTTGATATGACCTTCAGACAATAATCTGAATATTCTGTTGTGAAAATCCTTGATAATTAACTAAATCACACTGAATTCGATCTTTCAATACAGATTGCTTACAGCTTTCTTTTTTAAGGCATCTATTAATTGTAATTACATGGACGAAACTAGAAAAATGAGAGTGGAGGTTGAAAAATTTAGTGTAGTGTAATTTTATTTTATAACTAAATTAGAAAGTAATGACTAATGATGTATATAAAACTTATAAAATTATAAATTTTCAACTATCCATCTGCTTGTAAAATGTAACCAATTAAGAGAATGACGTCAAGTTATCAACAATATAAGAGTGAAATCTTTCGGTGTGATGGGTTGCCAACTTTTTTAACTTACAATTAAGTTATATATTTTGTGTTTTTTTTTTTTGATAAATCGGAGAAGAGGAATTAATTACCGTTTTTTTTTATGTACCACCCTAATAAATAAGAATTAAATCAATACCACCCGTTAATTCCGAATTCAGATTCCGCCACGTTCGCACACTGGATCTGCGAACGGGTCGCTACCCATTCGCGCAATGGATATGCGGACTGACCCGTTCCCGACGACCCGTGCGCGTAACAGATCTGCGGACGGATGACCCGTGCGCGTAACAGATCTGCGGACAGACCCGTTCGCACTGTTGATCTGCGCACGTGGCACATTATATAGATATATACCAGTTCTGCAGAGCATTCTACACCCTCATTTTCACCGAAGCTGCTGCATAGGTACGTTTTTTTCCTTTTCATCCTTTTTTTAAAAAAAATTATTTTTTGTAGTTTTTTTAATTTAGTTATTTTTTATTATTAGGTTTATTCAACCAATTATAATTGGAATTGCTTGTTATTTTGATGGTGAAGTATTACAAGGACCAAATGGCGCTTATTATAGCCACCAAGTGCCGAAAATGTTCAATATCCGGCTTGGTTTGGATTTTAGAGGTTTAAATAGGGAAGTGTACCAACAACTCGGTATTGAGCACCGTAATTATGAACTGATAATTACCGCAAGAATCAATATTGGCCAAGGCAATCAAACCTGGTTCCAACAGCTACCGGTACAAGACGATAGCAGTTGGGAGTTATATGTCCAAATGACAATGAATATGACTTTCAAGTTCCTGGAGTTATATGTTGTAGCCAACCCCAGACAAAACTCTAGACATAACTCCAGACAGAATACTAGGCAATTGTTGCAGTTGACTCAGGGTTTGGGGCTCGAGCAATCTGTAACGGGTCCTAGCCGGGCCCCATGTGTAGCGGGCCCTAGTAGGGTCCAATCTGACAGGGGTCGATCTCAGATTCCATCATCGTCCTCTAGCCGAGTCCAATCTGAGAGGGAGCGATCTGAAACCCCTGAACGGCTTTATTATGCTGAAAATACGGACGATGATCCTGAAGAAATGGAGGCAGAGGCTAATTGGGATGATAATGGGGACGGTAGGGTATCAGATCACAGTGATGAGGATACTGGTATTCCTGTGCTTGGTAGACGGAAGTGGCCTATAGTGGATCGTGGCGAAATCCTGCTTGGTTGGCTTATTTGGATACATGTGGCAAATATAATGAAAATGACGAGGAAGAACTGCCTAAGTCATGGAAGGTGTATCAAGCTATGGATGATGGATCTCGTTGGGAAATAATGACTAGCAACGGTTCCGAATCGCTCAACCATGTCTTCAAAACTTCTCGCAGGTTTGTATTTTGTAATCCTCTTATTTTTTATTATTGTTTTCTTCACTTAGTTGTAATTTTAATTATTGTTTTATTATTGTTTTCTCATAGATTACCAGTTGCTGCAATCATTGAGGAGACATTCTACAAGTGTGTCAGCTGGTTTGAGCAAAGAAGTGAGACGGTTGTGCAATTGCAAGCAGGGACGGTGTTCCCAGAGGAATCTGGGAACAACCAGCAAGAGAATAACTCCATTATGTAAGCCCGTGTCCACCGATCTATCTTCTCCTCAGGCGCATCTTCTTCCAATTTTCCACTACATATACGAACTAATTTAGTACAGAGTATGAAGCATCACAATCAAATACTTACTATTACAAAAAAAATACTTACCTGAATGCCGCCCGCAAAAGAGGTATACTGATGTCATTCTTCGATGCAACCTTCGACCTCTTGAGGGACCTTTCCTTCATCAGGTTGGGTCCCAACAGTTCTTCGACGTCCTTTGTGAAGTCCCCGTACTCCACACCCGTCACAGCTCGTCCAGTAATAGGCAGTTCCCAGAGACAACTGACATCCTGGAGAGACACCGTAATCTCTCCGACAGGCATGTGAAATGTGTGTGTCTCCGGCCGCCACCTCTCGACCAACGCAGATAGAAGAGCGACATCTGCGACAATGGGGGTCAGCTGTGAGACATGCCACAGACCCAAACTCTTCAACACGGGAGCATATCGGTCGTCGTAGAGGATACTCATCTGATTGTTCCGCGTATTCGTCAAGGTATGAGTCTGCATTCAATTTCAAAACAAACAAACATATAACTTACCTATTTTTATCTAAATGAAAATGAAAATTATTTGCATTTCTCAAAACAAAAACTTACATATGCGTTTTTGATCTTGTGCTCCTCGAATTTATATCAGCAAAGAGGACTGATACTCTCTTCCGTCATATTTGGAAATACGTGACGGGCCAGTGATAAATCTAACTGTAAATCATCTTGCGTCCGATTTTGATTGGTACCGCTGGTTGACGCCATCCTAACAACAAATTTAACAATTTTATCAATTTTGACCTCTATTGATAATTTCAAATAGTACAAATCTAACAATAATACAAATATCTATGGTAATTCAATAATATATCACCATTCTTGAATGAATCGGTAAAAAATCTTACAATCTACGCTAATTCAGAAAAAAATAAATTCTGAATTGGTGCATTTATACTCTATTTTGGTCTAAATACAACATTTCTAAATTTGTCGATTTGTAAATTGGTACATTTCTAAATTCTAAATATAATTTCTAAATTCTACATACAATCACAATTCTAAATTGGTTTAAATACACAAATATTTTGGTACCCAACTAAACTACTATTTTAGTGTAATTTACAATATACTACTATTTAATAAAAAATATACACAAATAATAGTATATCGTAAATTACACAAATATTTACAAATAGATCACAATATACTATTTTGATCTAGTTAACACAAATATTTACAAAACTACAAAAAATATAAACAACTATTTTGGTACCTAATTTACAATATACAATATACAACTATTTTGAACTAATTTACAATATACAACTATTTTGGTACCTAATTTTGATCTAATTTACAATATACAACTATTTTGGTACCTAACAAAAATAAACTACCTAAAACTAGAAAAAAAATTAATCTAATTTATAATATACAACTATTTTGGTACCTAACTAAAATAAACTATCTAATAAAACTAAACTACTTAATAACTAAATTAAATTAAATTATTTAACAAAATTAAACTAATAAATTTTTTTTTTTACCTTTTTACTCTGCTGGACGCGGCAGTGCGGAGACAGGGACAGGTGTAAAAACACTGCGGAGGGGCTTATATCCGGATCCGCCACGTACGCATATCTATAGTGCGAACGGGTCAGGTCGCGCACGGGTCCGTCCGCAGATCAGTTACGCGCACGGGTCGTCGGGAACGGGTCAGTTGGGAACGGGTCAGTCCGCTTATCCATTACGCGAACGGGTAGCGACCCGTTCGCAGATCTACTGTGCGAACGTGGCGGAATCTGAATTCGGAATTAACGGGTGGTATTGATTTAACTCTGATTTATCACGGTGGTACATAAAAAAAAACCGGAATTAATTATTGATATGAGTATAATATATATATCGAGTAACCAGAAAATATATTATGTATGCCCTTCTTAGTTATCTTTGCTTGAAGCATGCTCTATTCTCATCCTACGAACCTAAATTTATGGGGATCAAGTACCTAGCTTTGATCTTATTTGTAAAATTCATGTCGAGTTGTAGCCGAATCAATCGAAACAAGTATCATTACGATACTAGCTAGGTTGTGAAAAAGTACTATCACAGTACGTGCAGCGAACCGGTTAACAAATAATAACAATTAATTAATTAATTAATATTTAGTAATGATACTTGGAATTTCACATATTAATTAGGTCCTACACTCGACATTAATTAATTAACCAAAGCATGCATGTATCAGCTCCTATCAGTCATAATTTTGTTCACAATAATTAATTGTATTTCTTGGAGATTGATCGCCAGGAAATAGTTTAATTAATTAGGTTCTTGATTCATCATGATTACATTTTTTTAGTAATTATTTAATTATAAAATAAATATTGTCGAATTCAATTATTATTTTTCTAAACTGTCGGTTTTACGAGTTCAATTATAATTTAAAAAATAATATACAAAATATGACATATAGAGGATGCATATTATTTTCTCTATGTTCACGTGTATAGTTTACTACCTTTTGATTTTGTTTTAATTGATATCAAGAGCTTTCGCAAATACACTTGTGTGAATAATTTAGGATGTTGATTTTTAACTCATTGATTCCTATAATAATAAATCTAATAAATGATAATCATTTATGTGAATTAATGTAAAGAAAAATAATATAGATTGTATCTAATGATTTTATTTCGACATATAAATTGTTTGCTCTGTCACCAATCAGGGCTTGTAGGAGTGGCTTCAAATTGATACTATTGTAACTAATATAGAGAGGTAGAGGTAGAGGTGGACCTACAAATAATTAACAAAAGGAACAAATAAATAAAATTCCCCTGCTGCTGCTGCTATCAATTAGGATGTAATAATTAATTTATAGAATTTGATACTGTTGTAACTAATAATTCTCCATAGAAAACATTGGAACATTAATTAATTTCCAATTAATATTAAGTCATCCAATTCCAATTAATCTGAGGTCAAGCGACCACACCTCTGAAAGGGACTCAAGAATGGAGACCCTTTTTCTGTGTGACCTGCTTTTTACTTACTAGATTCCCTAATAATTGGAAGAGACTCTGATATTGAACAAATTTCTGAACAGGTCTAGTGATTCAACAAGCCAAATTGAACCAATACTTATAATTTCTCCCACGTCAGTAATTAAAAATTGGGAGAATTGAATGACTTAATTCTCTGAATGGGGCCAGTTACTTTAAAGTATTTTTCATTTCTTTTCTTTAGATTGCATAACTTTATTGAGATTAATTGCGTCGGTTCAATCATAAAATGAACTTCAAATTCATCACAGAACTAATCAAAATTAATTTGTTATCATAGCTTTCTGTCAAAAAAGAAAATTGTTATCATGCGTGTTATATGCAACTATGATACCAAAAAAAAATAATACTCAAGACTATGTTGTAATGCTTGATCTTAATTTTAGTGATGCCTAGTAGGCCAGCTCTCAAGATGATAGGCTCAAACAGGGGAAGCTATCCATATTTCCCAATAAGTGTACTGTACTGCATGTGCCTAGTTAGCTAAATTTTGACTATATATAATAGGTATGAAAACCGAGTATTCAACTTCGAGGCATCACCAAAAGATCAAGTTCAATGCAATTAACAATTTCTTTGCGCAGCTTTTTGTTTCATGTTTTATATTAATTGTCGCTGAGTCTTCCTTTAATTGAAGGGATTATATACCGGCGAGACACAGGGAGAATCCCATCTCGGGTCACCATTTGGTATCTTGTGCTTAATAATTTATATAAGTAAATATGCTATTTTCTCTAGTGATTTTTGGCAAACATAACAATTAAATGTTAGTTGCCAAAATATTTTTTCAAGATTAAACTGTCAATAAATTTATAGAGCCAGAAGAAATTATCAACATATATAATTAATGCTGATATACTTTCGTAATATAATAAAATATTTTCTCTTCTAATATCTTTGAAAATCTTAAAGATCTAACGGAATACAAATAATGAATATTGAGGAATATTTATTTATTTATTTTACATCTGACTTTGAAAAAGAAAATCATTTTAAAATTAGAGATATAAACAAATTTCAAACAAAATAACATATTTATAACTTTAAAAGTAACATTTAAGAAAAAAATATACAATAACATACGATCGAGAGAGCAGCATTTAAATGTCTATTTATTAGAAGTTTTATATAATGTCATGTTGATAAAAAAAAAAGCGGTGCAAATATTGTGAACCATATCTGGATTGAAATCCTGCAACCCTCTCTAAAGGAAAATAAAATGCCTTTCTCATCCTGAAAAGAAAACAAATTAATTAAAGATTAATGGAGATTTGAACTGATAACTTGATGAAACGTGTCTAATGCCTTCCCCATCAGCTATATACGACAAAATATGTACTAAAGTTTGATATTGAGAATTTTATTTTTATTTTCTGACTTGCACATTATGATAAATTCAAGCCATATTATTTATTATCTTGCTGACTTTTAAGACTTAGTTTTGAATTTTTTGTTTGTTTAGTTATGTCGTCCGATAATATAAAGATATAGTTAATTTTAAATACTACTAATTAAATCAAACAAAGAAATAGATTATCTTACAGACTTTAGAGATTTAATTTTGATTTTTTACTTGTTTAATTATGTCATCCGATTATGTAAAGATATAGTTTTAAATACTATTGATTAAATTATATCAAAGAAAGAAATATTATTTTGGAACGGTAACAAAAGATTTTCCGTATCTTTTGACAGCACCGCTACAGTAATCTTGCTTGTTAAAGAAGTAACAAAGAAAGGAACCTTACTTCTCTAAGCTCACTAAAAAGTAAAATGTAGGTCTCCTCCAGTTGGGGAGTTCATTCTAGAAGTTCTGGGAGAGAAAAGACAAAGCGTGAGGAGAGAAAGAGCAGAGAGAGATGAGCTCGTGCGAGAGAGAGAGAGAGAGAGCGATCGCGCGCGCGAGAGAGAAAGCAATCTCGCGCGAGAGAGAGCAGGCGTGCTAGAGAGATCGCGGGAGAGGAGGCGGAGGAGAAAGGGATGTCAGCCATGGCGAAGGAGAAGAGATTGGGGAGGAGAGAACGCCAGGAACGGCAGACGGAGACGAAGCGGAGCCGGCCTTTCAGACCTCTAACGCGCACAAGATAGCATATCTTTTGATTTTGAGCGGTGTTTCGTAATGTAGAAATCGTGTGTCTCAGAGTTTAAGACGCAGAAACAAGGATTTTCTGGGGCTAGGGAGCTTCAGATCTCTAGTTGGATCAGGATCTGGTGCTGTCAGAGCAGGCTACACTCCTAACGCAGAGCCATCTTTTGAATCAAACTAGCAGGTAGATTTCTTCCCTCAAATTGAGAAAAACTAACTTCATTTATTATATTATGCTAGAGGATCTAAGTGAATGTTGGAATTTTGATGAGATAATTTGGCAGTGAACCTCTGATTCTAGATATCATGTTTCGTTTTGCTAAGTGCAGTGTTAAACAGAGCCAAGAACCCGTTAAAGGTTGTCGACTACGTCGAAAAAATATACGGGACTTACAGAAACATTGAGGTACTTTTTTCTTCTTATAATGTGCAATCAAGCCTTATTTTACAATTTTGGGAATGTTGTCAAGTTAAGTTGCAAAACTGTGGTAAAATGAGGTCACAGTTCAGTCTGTACTTTGGTCTATTTGCCAAATATATGCAAATCAAGCACTTTTGTACTGTTTTGGAAATGTGTTTTTTGTCTGGTGTAGTACCTGTTAATTAGTCGTGCATTGTTCAAAATTTTCTGGTTACCTATTATTTCATTGGGCTGTCAATCTATTTTATGTTGCCAAAAAATGGGTGAAATAATGCCAAATTGAGTCATAATTTTGATCTAATTTCCAAATATAATTTGGTGCCCATATGTGCTAATCTGGCAATATTCATTCCAAGAAAACAAACTTTGAGGAAAAGTGGTGATCTCTCAGGAATAGGCCCTTTCATTATTAACTAAGTTAGAAAAGTGTATTAATATTATTTATTTTAGAAGTAATTAATTAACTAATTTTACTTCACAGGAAACAAGTTGTGTGAACCCTGAGTACATGGCTAAGCAACCAGACATCAATGATCAGATGCAAGCTATTCTGATTGACTGACTCATTGAGGTAATTTTGCCGGCATTTGTGAAACTAGTAATGTTTTCAAACCAAGGTTAAGTAAAAATGTCAAAAGGATGCACCAACTATTTAAAGGTAAGAAAAATCACAAAGGTGCCCCTAATTTTTTAACGAAAGAAAAATGAATATAATGCCCCGACTTCTAAACATAACCAAAATCTTTCCACAATAGTTCATATGATCTTCATACATGAAAATTGTAACTAGTTAAAACTTGTGATAAAAAAAAGCTTGTTAGATTTTCAGGATTAAATTGTCGGAATTTAACTTATTGTAACTCATCTATATTAATTTTTTTTTTCTTTCTTTTCCATATTCAGGTGCATTACAAGTTTGAGCTCATGGATGAGACACTATATCTAACTGTGAACATTATTGACCGGTTCCTAGAACGGCAAAATGTTCAACGATAGAAGTTGCAGCTGGTTGGAGTTACTGCAATGCTACTTGCATGCAAATATGAGGAGGTCTCTGTGCCCGTAGTTGAGGATCTGGTGCAAATCTCTGACCATGCCTACACACGTCAGGAAATCCTTAACATGGTAAGCAGGCATTATAGACTTGTTGTGTGCACTCGGCTGTTTATTTTATTTGGCAAAACCAGCTTAATCATTTGCCGAGAACACCTATTTTTAATGGATAGGTTAGAAGTAATTTTTGTTTTAGCTTCAAGAATTATTTTCTCCGTGAAAAAAATTGGGCAAAGGTCACTGCTTTTTATCTCTCTCTGGTAGCAGCGAAATTATGTTCATGTATGGGGTGCTTTTTGCAAATACTATAACTAGTTGGTATATTTTTTGTCACAAGAAGAATTTCTTTATAATATTGCAACATTTTTTTAACATTTGATCAGGAATGGCTGATTGTAAAGACTCTCCAATTCAACATGTCTGTACCGACTCCATATGTCTTCATGAAACGGTTTCTCCAAGCTGCTCAGTCTGATAAACAGGTTATTAAACTATTATACTCTACTTGTTTTTACAAAATATGATTGTTTTTAATTTTTACCCAACAGTTTTATTTATTTTTTGTTTTGTGATCATAGATGGATCTGCTTTCATATTTTCTAATGGAGCTGTGCTTGGTGGATTACAACATGTTGCGGTACCGACCTTCTCTCCTCGCCGCAGCAGCGGTATACACTGCACAGTGCTCACTCAAGGGATACAAGCTCTGGACCAAAACTAGCCAGTTTCATTCAACCTATTCTGAAGACCAGATAATGTAAGTGCAATAACCAGAAGGCCATTAAAGCATATAATGTGTTGTTTGAGATATCTTCTGGATACTATTTTTAATACAAAAGAATTATGAATGTTATAACATCTTTTCACTATAGCATCTAATTTTATGTTTCGCTATTTTTTTGTTAGTGAATGCTCACGCAGAGGATAGCGTTTCACTTCATTCTAGCTCCTTCCTCTTCTTTGGGAGAGAAAAAGACAAAATCACGGGAGGAGAGAAAGAGAGAGAGAAAGAGACAAAGGTCTTGCGTGAGGAGAGAGATATAAGAGCTCGTGAGAGAGAGAGAGAGAGAGCAGGCGAGTTGCGTGAGGAGAGAAAGAGATAAGAGCTCGTGAGAGAGAGAGAGAGAGAGAGCAGGCGAGATAAGAGAGAAATCGCGGGAGAGGAGGCCAAGGAGAAAGGAGAAAGGGAGCGAATGAGAAGAGATCAGGGAGGAAGACGGAGATGAAGCCGAGCATCAGGAGGAGGAGCCGGCCTTTCAGACCTCTGACGCGCACAGATAAGCATATCTTTCGATTTGATCTTTATTTTCGTAGAAATCGTATATCTTAGGGTTTGATCTAGTTGGATCACCATCTGGTGCTGTTAGAGGAGGCTACACTCCTAACACAAAGCCATCATTTATATCAAACTTGTATGCACAGATCAAACTCATAGATTTCTTCCCTTAAATTGAGAAAAAACGTATGGATTAAAATCACAGCAGGCATATCATGTCTAGGTCTCCTTGATCCAAGATTTAAATTGTCAAAATGGGTGTTTCAGTCTAGTTTAAGCATGGTTATGGTTTGCATGCTGTACTAGAACCTCAGGGAGTTTCCAAGAATTTTAAGAACCTTTAACTGTGTTTAATCTTTATAACAATAACAATGGTGCTAATTGGCACTGTTTAGAATAGTGAATTTCTGTCACTTTTCAAATTGAGTTGAGGTACTGCTTTGTGGCTGGTTTTTGGCTGCTATGTTGAGTGAATTGAGTTCATTAAAGTTTGGTCCTGGGTAGTAGGCAAGTTTGTCTAGAGTTTAGAAGTGCTGCTGGGAATTTTTCGGTTTGACCCCTATGTTTAATTAGATAAGGTATTCCAAACTATACTGGCTCAGAACTCTCTTAAAGTCTAAACACTGAAAATAATTGGTTGAAACATGAAGAGCTTTTTCACTAATTTGTCCTTCATAACTACATAGTTTCTAAATTCTTCACTTTAGAGGTAAATAAACTTGAATTATTGCAGATGTGGATCAAGCCAGACATATAAAGGCAAACACTGGAACAGTCGGTGTAAGAGACATCGAGATAGAAGATGATAGGTATAACTACAAATTTTCATCAAAATTGTCTCATTAAACTGTTAGGTATTGTTTTCTCATTCTATTTCTTAATTGATCATTATTGTCAATTGTTTTCATGATACGTTGAGCTGGTAAGCAATATATTTCATTTCTTTTTGAATTTTTATTGTTTATGGTAATTCAAACTTGATATTCCCCCATCTCTCTTCTCTAGTTACGCATTTAATTATGGCTACTGTTGAATCCGGTATATGGTTGATTTTTCTTAGAATTCACTGTTATATTCTATCTATAGCTCGGGCTAATTTCTTAGAATTCACTGTTATGTGCTAGAAATTTTGCTCAATTTCCCTTCTAACAACATTTTTTGCATTTAATTATCCAATTTGCTTGGAGTGATGTGCTGAACCTTGTGGTTACTACTTTACTATACTAGAGCACATCACTGATCAAGTTTACTTCAATAGTTTTCTTTAATTAGGTTGTAACCTGATTCTTTTGTTGGTCGCTAATTAATAAGGATTTTGAGATTTGGCTATTCTAATAAGACAAACAATAGCTATTCTTGATTTGGCTATTCTAGCTATACTTGTTTTGCAACCAAACATAGTAAACCAATTTAGACAAAAAATGCTAGTAAACTAATTATTTCAGTTGCAGGTTCAGTTCTTCCTCATGTACTTGGACTAGTACCAATAACGATACTAGTGTTTTATTATTTCCTTTATTTCATATAATCAAGCAAGATTCCAATCAGCTCCGAACTGACAAAGGAATTTTTTTTTTGTTTCATAAATCCAGTATAGAATACTAATTGCAATGGCCAGAGACAGATTTTGTACCGCCATTCTTCTCTGATGTAAATCAAAGAACCCAAGTACCAGTGAAGAGTAATGTTCTTACCGGCATCTGCGCGGCTGTCCTTTCATTCTTCATGGAGGTCTGTCAGCTAATTGGAATGGTATGGTACCAGTAATCACCTTGTTGTATAGTCTTTGATAGTTTGTAGAATTATATTCGCATGCAATCATTGCAACTCCTTTTTAAATTATATAGGTTAGTGTTGGCACACTTCTCGCATTCACGATAGTTGCAGTTTCAATCCTGATACTCAGATATGTCATTCTTTTCTTCTTTTTTATTCCTGTTCTATTTTTTTTTTATGTGTGCTTGATTTGGTATTTTGTTATGGATAACAGGTACCATTGCCTTCATCGTTGAGAGAATCGATTGACTCAGTCTCGCTTCGTTTCAGCTCACAAGAAGATGCAGCTCAAAGAAAAAATTTATGGATGTAATTCTTTTTGATATCTTAAATAAACAGAAAAAAAGGAAATCTAAAATACCTCAACTTTACTCTAGTTTTGAGATTTGTAGTGTTTAGTGGTCTTCTACTTCAAAAAAAATAAAAAAAATGTATGATAATATTATTTTTTGTGTTTGCAGACGAGATTAATGAGGAGAAAAGGCGAAAACTAGTAGCTATGAACATAGCATTTGTTGTTGTAGGTGTTCTTATCCTCACAGCTTCAGCCTCTGCAACATTTCTGTCTAGGTAATTATCATGCTTTCAAGATGAATAACAAAAAGAAAAGAGAAGGATAGAAACACTTTCAAGGAGATAAACATTTCTAACCTCTTTTATGCAGTAGTTTTCCAAAATATTTTGGGTGCGTTGCGGGTGGATTACTGCTCCTGACTGGACTTGGTGTACTGTCCTATATAGACCAAGATGATGGCCACCATAGTTTCGGCCACACTGGAGGTATAATATTTTTTTGTAACTGTCCTAACATTAATGAACAGTATGCAACTATAGTTGTACGGTACCTGAAAACACGATGAGCAGAACCTTTCCACTTGAGTACCCTCTAAAGCAGCTGCCATTAAGGTTGGGACCTTTTTTAGCAAAAAAAATGTCCAACACAATTAATTTTCAGATCGAATGGAATTATTCCACTGAATTGCATGCTAGCATGAGAAGTATATTCCACTGAATGACTTCTTTTTCGTTTAAAAACCTTGATAATTAATTTTGTTATTTTGAAATAAAACCACACTTCTAACTATTTTTTTTTCTTCTCTTGAAGCTGAAAGATGGAATGAATTCAACATGGATTGGTTGATGCCAACCAGGGGCGAGTCCAGTATGAAACAGGGGTAGGCACTTGCCTGTCCCTGGAAATTTTTTTTTTTGGACCGGGCTTTTCTGATGGGCTTGCCTACCCCAGGCCCAGAACCTGACGCTCTCTCCTGCGCGAAGGAAAATAGTTTCTTTCTCCGCTCAGCCACTCTGTCCTGCGCGAAGGAAAAGAAGAAAGACGCGGTGCTGCTCGATCGGAGAGGTAGAGAGAAAGAAGAAAGGCTCAGTAGAGAGAAGGTTACTGATGACGAGGCGCTCGATCCTGTGCTTCTCATCTCTGGAATGGCAGGATCGATCTTGAGTGCGAAGAGAAGGATCGATCTGTGGTGACAATTGAATTGCTTCTCATCTCTGGTTTGTAGTTTTTTTTCTCTTCTTTTTTCCAATTTCACAGGTGTATTTCTGCTTGTGTAGTGTGTTTTTGTACTTCATTTTCTTTAAAAGATTGTCTTGGGATGTTTTATGGATTAGTTTTAGTATAGATTACGGCTGTTAACTCAATTAGAGAAGAAAATTTCTGAATAAACCTTTTCAAGACAAGTCAAATTTCTGCAAGGGAAGCCCTTCTCTTCTGTTCTTTGCTTCTTGATGTGATTGGTCAATTTTATAATCCAATTGGTTGCAAAGGTTGCCCTTTTACAGACAATATTTTATAATCCAATTCGGTTTAAGTTCTGACCTTTAAAATCAAGAGCTTGGTCAATTAATTTGCTTGAAAATTTGAGTTTAATCCATTGTGTAATTGTTTAATTTGAAAGCAGGAACCCACTGGTAAAAATCTCCCCGGTATATAGTATAGAAGGAGAACAAGTACTGGCACCAAAAATTGCAGCATTTTCATCAAGAGAGCCAAACCCGACATTTCCCGGTATACTCAAGGTATGTGTTTTATAATTCAATTAATATAGAAATTGGGGGAAGCTGTCTCTAACAATACACAGAGAGATTGTGAGTTGAATTAATATATTTTTCTAATGGGACGTACAGCCTGATATAGCCGCACCTGGAGTGGTATTGTTGCACTTCTCAAATCTGTGCATGAGTGCATCCTGATTGGTCCCCTGCTGCCATAAAATCTGCAATTGTCACCACAGGTTAGCTTCAAGTTTTCAAGTTTTCAGTTCCTTTATTTTTCCAAGTTGAAAAGTGAATCCTTTTCAAATAATAGGCAATATTGGTTACCACAGATTGCTCCTTTTATAGCCAATATTGGTTACAAATGAGACATGTATCCTGTAAGATCAATTAATTCAAGAGCTCGGTCAATGTCTGCAACATTGGGCTTTCAATTTCATTTTCATTTTTTCTTAGTTTATCTACATTTCAATGTTTTAATTTAAGCATGTCCAGGTTTCATCTCCCAGGTTAGCAATGTTTGGTTACTTACGTCAAGAGTGAGTTATTTGATGAGGTAGATGATGAACGAATTATGCAACAATGGCAAAATATGAGTAACCGTAGAGGAAAGCTCCCTCCATTGACTTGATTTTATAGCATTAATATATTTCTTTAATATTTGTTATAAACTTTTGACTTAGTTGAAACCTTTGATGTTCATTTATGTTAAATTTTTTTTACAACTATTTATATAGTTATGCTTGCCTACCCTTGATTGAATTCCTAGCCTCGCCACTGATGCCAACTGACAAGAGCAACTTTGATGACTTCGCAAGTGGGAGGGGAAGGCATCCTTCTTCTAGGGTTGTATTAAGTTAAGTTTCTTTCTTATCGAATCTGTTGTGGGGTTATTTTATGCTAGATGATTAATAGTTAGTATCATCAAGGCAGATTGTCTATTGCTGAAATGGTTCATATTAGCAACTCTGCTTCCTTTCTATGCATATCAAATTATGGCATGTATTCTTTGGAGTTTAATTGTTCTCGCGAACTGAATTGAGTTAACATGTCTTTATGATGTTTAATTTGTCCAAATGGCATCATTCTACTGACACGGGGGCGAGGATTTCCTGAGCAGTTTTTTAAGTGTGTTTTTTTATTAGTAAATACAGTTAGGATATTCCGTATAAATCTTTGCAGTATTTCCACGTTGGATAACTAAAAATACTGAAAGATCAAAAGATAAAGTGCATTGGTAATGCTAAAAGTTGTTCGTTTAGCTACTAGCCATAAAAGACTTGCAAGAATTATAAAATATGACAGAAATTATAGTGCTTTGAACAGCATTAGTATTTTCACCAGTATTATACCATGGCATATTACGAACATTGATATTTGTTATTTTTGTTTACTTCAGCTTTTTGCTTCTTTTACAGTATGCACTGGTCGAAGAAGACAACGTTGACCTTCTTATCATGCCTGAACAGATTCCCTCCCCTTATGGCGTCCCTCAGGTGGTCCCACCCGCTCAAGCTCCCTCCCCATCTCCATCCCCTTTCTTGCTTGATCAGGTTTTGCTTCTTTTAGAATTTCTCAATATTTGTCCTTTTATCAGTGGAACAAATATGTGACATTTTATTTTTATGACCTGTGCATATGAATTGAGAACTCAACATTTGATTTTCTTGACTTATTTCTTTAGACTGGGTATCAGTGATACTGATGTAGATTAAATTGTCAATTCTTGACAGAATGGTTCTATTTTTTTGCAAAAATAATCCTAATTATGCTGGCTGTATGTTGCAAACCTGAGAAACGTATGTTTATATCTAGAAATATGGTTCATGCTTGCTACTAGTTCTGATTTTTTACTTTTTAAATCCTATCAACAGCAATTTCTCTTTAAATATAATTGATGTGCTTTGCTTTTGTGCAGCTCTTGCAAACTATTCGTGACAATTATTTCAGAATCGACCCTATGATTAGTGCTGCGGGCGATCCTCAAATGCCCTATTTCAGGTTCAACTTATTACTTAAATCTTATCTAATAGGCACTGTTCTTCTTTATTTTGTCCTATAATCTTTATGTACACTGCTTTGCCTCTTCATCCAAATTTCTCACATTTAACACTTGTTTTCCCTGTTTTTTCTACTATTGATTGCATTGTTCTCCGTTCTGTGGATGATGAAAGCTGTACACCACTACACCGTGAATGACGGTGTATGACATAAGCACTGTGTTATATCATATTACCCAAGTGTTATTGCCATTTAATTTGCTAATTATTTTGTAATAAACTAATGTTTACATAATTAATGTAGTTTACCTACTATTGACATGTAAAATATATGATATGCTTGTCGCAATTTTTGTTTTGTTTGATAACTCTTACTTATATTCCCATGTAAAATATGTGACATGGTTTTTTTGCAATTTTTGTTTTGTATGATAACTCTTGCTTACATTTTTCAATATTAATGACTACTTTAAAAATTGCTGGCACTTATATTAATTTATTTGTGAAATTAGCTGCTTATCATATAAGTTTGTGGTGTAATAACCTTTTACAAATATTTATTTGCTCTCTAATAAATTTTTATATATACTTCTATACCAGCAAGAGTTCCTTTAACCTTTATATATGATCCTTTCTTACAAACCATTGGAACTACCTTTGGGTACAGTATCGTCTAGTACATACAAATTCAAGAAATATTTACCTGTCTAGCATAACTTGTAACATATACCTTTAGATATGGTACTTTCAGGTACATACAAATTCAAGAAATATTTAATGCTTATGTACAATTTGTAGCATATACACACATTTTCAATATAAAATATGTATGTCAGCATAAACAAAGGAAATGGTTGTGGTTACGTCGCAACAAGGCATTTAGTGTATATGTACTTGTAGATCAAATTTTACAATTTTTAGAATTTTTTAAATAATTTTTTAGATAGGTAGAAAATCACTTTATCTAAAGGTTTTAGACCATTCAATAGTAGTATTCTACCTATCTCAAACATATAAAACTTAGTCTGCAAGTACATATAAATGTGGAGATCGTGTTGAACGGTTAAGATTGACTGTTTGATCTGATCGCACAATCTCCACTCTTGGTTAGTACCGATAATTAAGTTTTACTTTTGTTTATCTAGATGAAACTTTTCTTGAAGTGGGCTGCATTCTTGGAACGGTACATATGCAACAACCATGACTACCTTGCGGTTTCGCTTGTAAGATAAGTTTCCTGTGCAATATATCGCTTCTTTTTTGTTGCACAGCTTATTTCTTCTTCTTGTGGATGTTTCGTGTACATAACCGGTAGAAGTCAGCCAAAGCTGACTTGACCGTTACTTTTTTGAGCTGATAGGTCTGTGTTATAATTTTTTTTAGGTGGTTAGATCTCACAACCTTCACTCTTGGTTAGTACGGATAATTCAGTTGTACTTTTAATTTTGTAGATAGAGCTTTTCTTGAAGTGAGATACTTTCGTGAATCGGCACGCATGCGACGAACATGGCTTCCTTCCGGTTTCGCTTGTTAGATAAGTTTCCTTCACAATATATCCTTTATTTTTTGTTGCACGGGTTATTTCTTCTCCTTGTGGATGTTTTGTGTACATAACCGGTAAAAGTCAGCCAAAGCTGACTTGATCGTTACTTGTTTGAGTTGATAGGTCTATAGTTTTTTTTAGGTGGTCAGATCGCATAACCTTCACTCTTGATTAGTACTAATAATTTAATTCTATTTTTGATTTTGCAGATAAAGCTTTTTTTGAAATGAGCTGCTTTCTTGGATCGGCACGCATGTGACAAGCATGGCTTCCTTGCGGTTTCGCTAACAAGATAAGTTTCCTTCACAATATATCCTTTCTTTTTTGTTGCACGGGTTATTTCTTCTTCTTATGGATGTTTCGTGTACATAACCGGTAGAAGTCAGCCAAAGCTGACTTGACCGTTACTTGTTTGAGCTGATAGTTCTATAGTTTTTTTTAGGTGGTCAGATCGCACAACCTTCACTCTTGGTTAGTACTGATAATTGAATTCTACTTTTGATTTTATAGCTGGAGCTTTTTTTGAAGTGAGATGCTTTCTTGGATCGGCACGCATGCGACAACCATGGCTTCCTTCCGGTTTCGCTTGTTAGATAAGTTTCCTTCACAATATATCCTTTCTTTTTTGTTGCACGGGTTATTTCTTCTCGTTGTGGATGTTTTGTGTACATAACCGGTAAAAGTCAGCCAAAGCTGACTTGACCGTTACTTGTTTGAGCTGATAGGTCTATAGTTTTTTTTGGTGGTCATATCGCAGAACCTTCACTCTTGGTTAGTACTGATAATTGAATTCCACTTTTGATTTTGCAGATGGAGTTTGTTTTGAAGTGAGCTGCTTTCTTGGATCGGCACGCATGCGACAAACATAGCTTCCTTCCGGTTTCGCTTGTTAGATAAGTTTCCTTCACAATATATCCATTCTTTTTTGTTGCACGGATTATTTCTTCTCCTTGTGTTTCGTGTACATAACCGGTAGAAGTCAGCCAAAGCTGACTTGACCGTTACTTGTTTGAGCTGATAGGTCTGTGTTATAGTTATTTTTATGTGGTTAGATCTCACAACCTTCACTCTTGGTTAGTACTGATAATTGAGTTGTACTTTTGATTTTGTAGATGAAGCTTTTCTTGAAGTGAGCTGCTTTCGTGGATCGGCACGCATGCGACAACCATGGCGTCCTTTCTGTTTCGCTTGTTAGATAAGTTTCTTCACAATATATCCTTTCTTTTTTGTTGCACGAGTTATTTCTTCTCCGTGTGGATGTTTTGTGTACATAACCGGTAGAAGTCAGCCAAAGCTGACTTGACCGTTACTTGTTTGAGCTGATAGGTCTATAGTTTTCTTTGGTGGTCATATCGCACAACCTTCACTTTTGGTTAGTACTGATAATTGAATTCTACTTTTGATTATGCAGATGGAGTTTGTTTTGAAGTGAGCTGCTTTCTGGGATCGGCACGCATGCGACAAATATGGCTTCCTTCCGGTTTCGCTTGTTAGATAAGTTTCCTTCACAATATATCCTTTCTATTTTGTTGCACGGGTTATTTCTTCTCCTTGTGGATGTTTCATGTACATAACCGGTAGAAGTCAGCCCAAGCTGACTTTACCGTTACTTGTTTCAGATGATAGGTCTGTGTTATAGTTTTTTTTAGGTGGTTAGATCTCATAACGTTCACTCTTGGTTAGTACTGATAATTGAGTTATACTTTTGATTTTGTAGATGTAGCTTTTCTTGAAGTGAGCGGCTTTCGTGGATCGGCATGCATGGGACAACCATGGCTTCCTTCCGGTTTTGCTTGTTAGATAAGTTTCCTTCACAATATATCATTTCTTTTTTGTTGCACGGATTATTTCTTCTCCTTGTGGATGTTTTGTGTACATAACCGGTAGAAGTCAGCCAAAGCTGACTTGACCGTTAGTTGTCTGAGCTGATAGGTCTATAGCTTTTTTGGTGGTCATATCGCAGAACCTTCACTCTTGGTTAGTACTGATAATTGAATTCTACTTTTGATTTTGCAGATGGAGTTTGTTTTGAAGTGAGCTGCTTTCTTGTATCGGCACGCATGCGACAAACATAGCTTCCTTCCGGTTTCGCTTGTTAGATAAATTTCCTTCACAATATATCCATTCTTTTTTGTTGCACGGATTATTTCTTCTCCTTATGGATGTTTCGTGTACATAATCGGTAGAAGTCAGCCAAAGCTGACTTGACTGTTACTTGTTTAAGCTGATAGGTCTGTGTTATAGGTTTTTTTAGGTGGTTAGATCTCAGAACCTTCACTCTTGGTTAGTACTGATAATTGAGTTGTACTTTTGATTTTGTAGATGGAGCTTTTCTTGAAGTGAGCTGCTTTCGTGGATCGGCATGCATGGGACAACCATGGCTTCCTTCCGGTTTCGCTTGTTAGATAAGTTTCCTTCACAATATATCATTTCTTTTTTGTTGCACGGGTTATTTCTTCTCCTTGTGGATGTTTTGTGTACATAACCGGTAGAAGTCAGCCAAAACTGACTTGACCGTTAGTTGTCTGAGCTGATAGGTCTATAGTTTTTTTTGGTGGTCATATCGCAGAACCTTCACTCTTGTTTAGTACTGATAATTGAATTCTACTTTTGATTTTGCAGATGGAGTTTGTTTTGAAGTGAGCTGCTTTCTGGGATCGGCACGCATGCGACAAATATGGCTTCCTTCCGGTTTCGCTTGTTAGATAAGTTTCCTTCACAATATATCCTTTCTATTTTGTTGCTCGGGTTATTTCTTCTCCTTGTGGATGTTTCGTGTACATAACCGGTAGAAGTCAGCCCAAGCTGACTTGACCGTTACTTGTTTGAGCTGATAGGTCTGTGTTATAGTTTTTTTTAGGTGGTTAGATCTCACAACCTTCACTCTTGGTTAGTACTGATAATTGAGTTGTACTTTTGATTTTGTAGATTGAGCTTTTCTTGAAGTGAGCTGATTTCGTGGATCGGCACGCATCCGACAACCATGGCTTCCTTCTGGTTGCGCTTCTTAGATAAGTTTCCTTCACAATATATCCTTTCTTTTTTGTTGCACGGGTTATTTCTTCTCCTTGTGGATGTTTTGTGTACATAACCGGTAGAAGTCAGCCAAAGCTGACTTGATCGTTACTTGTTTGAGCTGATAGATCTATAGTTTTTTTTGGTGGTCATATCGCACAACCTTCACTCTTGGTTAGTACTGATAATTGAATTCCACTTTTGATTTTGCAGATGGAGTTTGTTTTGAAGTGAGCTGCTTTCTTGAATCGGCACGCATGCGACAAACATGGCTTCCTTCCGGTTTCGCTTGTTAGATAAGTTTTCTTCACAATATATCCTTTCTTTTTTGTTGCACGGGTTATTTCTTCTCCTTTTGGATGTTTTGTGTACATAACCGGTAGAAGTCAGCCAAAGCTGACTTAACCGTTACTTGTTTGAGCTGATAGGTCTATAGTTTTTTTTGGTGGTCATATCGCACAACCTTCACTCTTGGTTAGTACTGATAATTGAATTCTACTTTTGATTTTGCAGATGTAGTTTGTTTTGAAGTGAGCTTCTTTCTTGGATCGGCACGCATGCGACAATCATGGCTTCCTTCCGGTTTCGCTTGTGAGATAAGTTTGCTTCACAATATATCCTTTCTTTTTTGTTGCACGGGTTATTTCTTCTCCCTGTGGATGTTTTGTGTACATAACCGGTAGAAGCCAGCCAAAGCTGACTTGACCGTTACTTGTTTGAGGTGATAGGTCTATAGTTTTTTTTAGGTGCTCCGATCGCACAACATTCAATCTTGGTTAGTACTGATAATTGAATTCTACTTTTAATTTTGTAGATGGAATTTGTGTTGAAGGGAGCTGCTTTCTTGAATCGCCACGCATGCGACAAATATGGCTTCCTTCCGGTTTCGCTTGTTAAATAAGTTTCCTTCACAATATATCCTTTCTATTTTGTTGCCCGGGTTATTTCTTCTCCTTGTGGATGTTTCGTGTACATAACCGGTAGAAGTCAGCCCAAGCAGACTTGACCGTTACTTGTTTGAGCTGATAGGTCTGTGTTATAGTTTTTTTTAGGTGGTTAGATCTCACAACTTTCACTCTTGGTTAGTACTGATAATTGAGTTGTACTTTTGATTTTGTAGATTGAGCTTTTCTTGAAATGAGCTGCTTTCGTGTATCGGCACGCATTCGACAACTATGGCTTCCTTCCGGTTTCGCTTGTTAGATAAGTTTCATTCACAATATATCCTTTCTTTTTTGTTGCACGGGTTATTTCTTCTCCTTGTGGATGTTTTGTGTACATAACCGGTAGAAGTCAGCCCAAGCTGACTTGACCGTTACTTGTTTGAGCTGATAGGTCTGTGTTATAGTTTTTTTTAGGTGGTGAGATCTCACAACCTTCACTCTTGGTTAGTACTGATAATTGAGTTGTACTTTTGATTTTGTAGATTGAGCTTTTCTTGAAATGAGCTGCTTTCGTGGATCGGCACGCATTCGACAACTATGGCTTCCTTCCGGTTTCGCTTGTTAGATATGTTTCATTCACAATATATCCTTTCTTTTTTGTTGCACGGGTTATTGCTTCTCCGTGTGGATGTTTTGTGTACATAACCGGTAGAAGTCAGCCAAAGCTGACTTAACCGTTACTTGTTTGAGCTGATAGGTCTATAGTTTTTTTTAGGTGGTCAGATCGCACAACATTCAATCTTGGTTAGTACTGATAATTGAATTCTACTTTTGATTTTGTAGATGGAGTTTGTTTTGAAGTGAGCTGCTTTCTTGGATCGGCACGCATGCGACAAACATGGCTTCCTTCGGGTTCGCTTGTTAGATAAGTTTCTTCACAATATATCCTTTCTATCTTGTTGCACGGGTTATTTCTTCTCCTTGTGGATGTTTCGTGTACATAACCGGTAGAAGTCAGCCCAAGCTGACTTGACCGTTACTTGTTTGAGCTGATAGGTCTATAGTTTTTTTTAGGTGGTCAGATCGCACAACATTCAATCTTGGTTAGTACTGATAATTGAATTCTACTTTTGATTTTGTAGATGGAGTTTGTTTTGAAGTGAGCTGCTTTCTTGGATCGGCACGCATGCGACAAACATGGCTTCCTTCCGGTTTCGCTTGTTAGATAAGTTTCTTCACAATATATCCTTTCTATCTTGTTGCACGGGTTATTTCTTCTCCTTGTGGATGTTTCGTGTACATAACCGGTAGAAGTCAGCCCAAGCTGACTTGACCGTTACTTGTTTGAGCTGATAGGTCTGTGTTATAGTTTTTGTTAGGTGGTTAGATCTCACAACCTTCACTCTTGGTTAGTACTGATAATTGAGTTGTACTTTTGATTTCGCAGATTGAGCTTTTCTTGAAATGAGCTGCTTTCGTGGATCGGCACGCATTCGACAACTATGGCTTCCTTCCGGTTTCGCTTGTTAGATAAGTTTCATTCACAATATATCCTTTCTTTTTTGTTGCACGGGTTATTTCTTCTCCTTGTGGATGTTTTGTGTACATAACCGGTAGAAGTCAGCCAAAGCTGACTTAACCGTTACTTGTTTGAGCTGATAGGTCTATAGTTTTTTTTAGGTGGTCAGATCGCACAACATTCAATCTTGGTTAGTACTGATAATTGAATTCTACTTTTGATTTTGTAGATGGAATTTGTGTTGAAGGGAGATGCTTTCTTGAATCACCACGCATGCGACAAATATGGCTTCCTTCCGGTTTCGCTTGTTAAATAAGTTTCCTTCACAATATATCCTTTCTATTTTGTTGCACGGGTTATTTCTTCTCCTTGTGGATGTTTCGTGTACATAACCGGTAGAAGTCAGCCCAAGCTGACTGGACCGTTACTTGTTTGAGCTGATAGGTCTGTGTTATAGTTTTTGTTAGGTGGTTAGATCTCACAACCTTCACTCTTGGTTAGTACTGATAATTGAATTCTACTTTTGATTTTGTAGATGGAATTTGTGTTGAAGGGAGATGCTTTCTTGAATCACCACGCATGCGACAAATATGGCTTCCTTCCGGTTTCGCTTGTTAAATAAGTTTCCTTCACAATATATCCTTTCTATTTTGTTGCACGGGTTATTTCTTCTCCTTATGGATGTTTCGTGTACATAACCGGTAGAAGTCAGCCCAAGCTGACTTAACCGTTACTTGTTTTAGCTGATAGGTCTGTGTTATAGTTTTTTTTAGGTGGTTAGATCTCACAACCTTCACTCTTGGTTAGTACTGATAATTGAGTTGTACTTTTGATTTTGTAGATGGAGCTTTTCTTGAAGTGAGCTGCTTTCGTGGATCGGCTCGCATGCGACAACCAAGGCTTCCTTCCGGTTTCGCTTGTCAGATAAGTTTCCTTCACAATATATCCTTTCGTTTTTGTTGCACGGGTTATTTTTTCTTCTTGTGAATGTTTTGTTTACATTACCGGTAGAAGTCAGCCAAAGCTGACTTGACCGTTACTTGTTTGAGTTGATAGGTCTATAGTTTTTTTTAGGTGGTCAGATCGCACAACATTCACTATTGGTTATTACTGATAATTAAATTCTACTTTTGATTTAGCAGATGGAGCTTTTTTTGAAGTGAGCTGCTTTCTTGGATCGGCACGCATGCGACAAACATGGCTTCCTTCCTATTTCGCTTGTTAGATAAGTTTCATTCACAATATATCCTTTCTTTTTTGTTGCACGGGTTATTTCTTCTCGTTGTGGATGTTTTGTGTACATAACCGGTAAAAGTCAGCCAAAGCTGACTTGACCGTTACTTGTTTGAGCTGATAGGTCTATAGTTTTTTTTAGGTGGTCATATCGCACAACTTTCACTCTTGGTTAGTACTGATAATTGAATTCTACTTTTGATTTTGCAGATGGAGTTTGTTTTGAAGTGAGCTGCTTTGTTTGGATCGGCACGCATGCGACAAATATGGCTTCCTTACGGTTTCGCTTGTTAGATAAGTTTCTTCACAATATATGCTTTCTTTTTTGTTGCACGGGTTATTTCTTCTCCTTGTGGATGTTTCGTGTACATAACCGGTAGAAGTCAGCCAAAGCTGACTTGACCGTTACTTGTTTGAGCTGATAGGTCTGTGTTATAGTTTTTGTTAGGTGGTTAGATCTCACAACCTTCACTCTTGGTTAGTACTGATAATTGAGTTGTACTTTTGATTTTGTAGATGGAGCTTTTTCTTGAAGTGAGCTGCTTTCGTGGATCGGCACGCATGCAACAAACATGGTTTCCTTCCGGTTTCGCTTGTTAGATAAGTTTCCTTCACTATATATCCTTTTTTTTTTGTTGCACGGGTTATTTCTTCTCCTTGTGGATGTTTCGTGTACATAACCGGTAGAAGTCAGCCAAAGCTCACTTGACCGTTACTTGTTCGAGCTGATAGGTCTGTGTTATATTTTTTTTAGGTGGTTAGATCTCACAACCTTCACTCTTGGTTAGTACTGATAATTGAGTTGTACTTTTGATTTTGTAGATGAAGCTTTTCTTGAAGTGAGCTGCTTTCGTGGATCGGCACGCATGCGACAACCATGGCTTCCTACCGGTTTCGCTTGTCAGATAAGTTTCTTTCACAATATATCATTTCTTTTTTGTTGCTTGGGTTATTTTTTTCTCCTTGTGAATGTTTGGTGTACATAACCGGTAGAAGTCAGCCAAAGCTGTCTTGACCGTTACTTGTTTGAGCTGATTGGTCGATTGTTTTTTTTAGGTGGTCAGATCGCACAACCTTCACTCTTGGTTAGTACTGATAATTGAATTGTACTTTTGATTTTGCAGATGGAGTTTTTTTTTAAGTGAGCTGCTTTCTTGGATCGGCACGCATGCGACAAGCATGGATTCCTTGCGGTTTCACTAGTAAGATTAGTTTCCTTCACAATATATCCTTTCTTTTTTGTTGCACGGGTTATTTCTTCTCCTTGTGGATGTTTCGTGTACATAACCGGTAGAAGTCAGCCAAAGCTGACTTGACCGTTACTTGTTTGAGCTGGTAGGTCTGTGTTATAGTTTTTTTTAGGTGGTTAGATCTCACAACCTTCACTCTTGGTTAGTACTGATAATTGAGTTGTACTTTTGATTCTGTAGATGGGGCTTTTCTTGAAGTGAGCTGCTTTCTTGAATCGGCACGCATGCGACAACCATGGCTTCCTTCCGGTTTCGCTTGTTAGATAAGTTTCCTTCACAATATATCCTTTCTATTTTGTTGCACGGGTTAGTTCTTCTCCTTGTGGATGTTTCGTGTACATAATCGGTAGAAGTCAGCCAAAGCTGACTTGACCGTTACTTGTTTGAGCTGATAGGTCTGTGTTATAGTTTTTTTTAGGTGGTTAGATCTCACAACCTTCACTCTTGGTTAGTACTGATAATTGAGTTGTACTTTTGATTTTGTAGATGAAGCTTTTCTTGAAGTGAGCTGCTTTCGTGGATCGGCTCGCATGCGACAACCATGGCTTCCTTCCGGTTTCTCTTGTCAGATAAGTTTCCTTCACAATATATCCTTTCGTTTTTGTTGCACGGGTTATTTTTTCTCCTTATGAATGTTTTGTGTACATTACCGGTAGAAGTTAGCCAAAGCTGACTTGACCGTTACTTGTTTGAGTTGATAGGTCTATAGTTTTTTTTAGGTGGTCAGATCGCACAACATTCACTATTGGTTATTACTGATAATTGAATTCTACTTTTGATTTAGCAGATGGAGCTTTTTTTGAAGTGAGCTGCTTTCTTGGATCGGCACGCATGCGACAAACATGGCTTCCTTCCTGTTTCGCTTGTTAGATAAGTTTCCTTCACAATATATGCTTTTTTTTTGTTGCACGGGTTATTTCTTCTCGTTGTGGATGTTTTGTGTACATAACCGGTAAAAGTCAGACAAAGCTGTCTTGACCGTTACTTGTTTGAGCTGATAGGTCTATAGTTTTTTTTGGTGGTCATATCGCACAACCTTCACTCTTGGTTAGTACTGATAATTGAATTCTACTTTTGATTTTGCAGATGGAGTTTGTTTTGAAGTGAGCTGCTTTGTTTGGATCGGCACGCATGCGACAAATATGGCTTCCTTACGGTTTCGCTTGTTAGATAAGTTTTTTCACAATATATCCTTTCTTTTTTGTTGCACGGGTTATTTATTCTCCTTGTGGATGTTTCGTATACATTACCGGTAGAAGTCAGCCAAAGCTGACTTGACCGTTACTTGTTTGAGCTGATAAGTGTATGTTATAGTTTTTTTTAGGTGGTCAGATCTCACAACCTTCACTCTTGGTTAGTACTGATAATTGAGTTGTATTTTTGATTTTGTAGATGGAGCTTTTCTTGAAGTGAGCTGCTTTCTTGGATCGGCACGCATGCGACAAACGTGGCTTCTTTGCGGTTTCGCTAGTAAGATAAGTTTCCTTGACAATATATCCTTTCTTTTTTATTCTACGGGTTATTTCTTGTCCTTGTTGATGTTTCGTGTACATAACCGGTATAAGTCAGCCAAAGCTGACTTGACCGTTACTTGTTTGAGCTGATAGGTCCATGTTACAGTTTTTTTTAGGTGGTCAGATCTCACAACCTTCACTCTTGGTTAGTACCGATAATTGAGTTGTACTTTTGTTTTTGTAGATAGAGTTTTTCTTGAAGTGAGCTGCTTTCTTGGATCGGCACGCATGCGACAACGTTGGCTTTCTTCCTGTTTCGCTTGTTAGATAAGTTTCCTTCACAATATATCCTTTCTTTTTTGTTGCATGGCTTTTTTCTTCTCCTTGTGGCTGTTTCATGTACATAACCGGTAGAAGTCAACCAAAGCCGACTTGACCGTTACTTGTTTGAGCTGATAGGTCTGTGTTATAGTTTTTTCAGGTGGTCAGATCTTAGAACCTTCACTCTTGGTTAGTACTGATAATTGAGTTGTACTTTTCTTTTTGTAGATGAAGTTTTTCTTGAAGTGAGCTTTCTTGGATTGGCACGCATGCGACAACCATGGCTGCCTTCCGGTTTCGCTTGTTAGATAAGTTTCTTTCACAATATATCCTTTCTTTTTAGTTGCACGGGTTATTTCTTCTCTTTATGGATGTTTCGTGTACATAACCGGTAGAAGTCAGCCAAAGCTTACTTGACAGTTACTTGTTTGAGCTGATATGTGTATGTTATAGTTTTTTTTAGGTGGTCAGATCTCACAACCTTCACTCTTGTTTGAGCTGATAGGTCTGTGTTATAGTTTTTTTTAAGTGGGTTGCTTTCTTGGAACGGCACGCATGCAACAACCATAACTTTCTTGCAATTTCACTTGTAAGATAAGTGTTCTGCACAATATCCCTTCTTTTCTTAGAACGGCACGCATGCGACAAATATGGCTTCCTTACGGTTTCGCTTGTTAGATAAGTTTCTTCACAATATATCCTTTCTTTTTTGTTGCACGGGTTATTTCTTCTCCTTGTGGATGTTTCGTGTACATAACCGGTAGAAGTCAGCCAAAGCGGACTTGGCCGTTACTTGTTTGAGCTGATAGGTTTTTGTTATAGTTTTATTTAGGTGGTCAGATCTCACAACCTTCACTCTTGATTAGTTCCGATAATTGAGTTATACTTTTGTTTATGTAGATGAAGCTTTTCTTAAAGTAGGCTGCTTTCTTGGAACGGCACGCATGCAATTACCATGGCTTCCTTGCAGTTTCGCTTGTAAGATAAGTTTCCTTCACAACATATCCTTTCTTTTTTTGTTGCACGGCTTATTTCTTCTTCTTGTGGCTGTTTCGCGTACATAACCGATAGAAGTCAGCCAAAGCTGACTTGGCCGTTACTTGTTTGAGGTGATAGGTCTATGTTATAGTTATTGTTAAGTGGTCAGATCTCACAACCTTAACTCTTGGTTAGTACCGATAATTGAGTTGTACTTTTGATTTTGTAGATGAAGCTTTTCTTGAAGTGAGCTGCTTTCTTGGAACGACACGCATGCAATTACCATGGCTTCCTTGTAATTTCGCTTGTAAGATAAGTTTTCTTCACAACATATCCTTTCTTTTTTTTGTTGCACGGCTTATTTCTTCTCCTTGTGGCTGTTTCGTGTACATAACCGGTAGATGTCAGGCAAAGCCTCTAGCCGGTCTCAAAAAATTATAGTCTGGGTGCCTATAGTTGAAGGAAGTAATTAATACATGTCCTTTTGTTTACATAACTATATGTTATTTGACAGGCTGCTTCATATGAGTTCACAACTCTGACATGCATTTCTGGCGTTATCATGTTCAAGGGAACCAAAATTCAGGTTATTGCTTTTATATGTTCTTCTTTAAATTAAGGACCTGATAAGTTTTATGGGCTGTTGATCCAAACACTGGTCATAGTTTTTCTAGAAGTGCTACTTTTGCTTTTCCCGTTATGTTGTTTAATTCAGTTGTGTGATCTTAATTGTGGTTATTTGATGACTTAGCTGGTGCGATGCAAAAATATTAAGCTCTTGTCCAAATAATTTTCAGAAAAAGAAAAAAAAAACCACATGTGCTGTGCCATAACAGCGAAGTACCTGTGAAAATACCTTGGTAAAGAACCTAATTTTCCTTAGATATTTATTATTTTTAAATTTTTTGGTTGTATTAAATCACTTAAGGCACTTAATATAACTTTTGATTTTTCAGTGTGGGGGGCTTTTAACTTATGTGGCATCACTCAAAGCATCACTAGGCTGTTAATTTATAGTTGATAAGAATTAAATTTGGTCTCCTCAATTTAATCTTTGTTGTCTCTTATGTTGCTGTAAATCCAGTGGAAATGATGCTTGCCTGTTTTAATGTAAAAATTATAATTATGATATATAAATCTTTCTGTAGCTAACTAATGTGAAGTTTATTGACAATAACAAAAAGCATAGATATGCAATGCTTTACTTTTCAGTATGCTGCTTTTGTAGCAGCATTTTTTTTTTTGAAATTTTTTGTGATTTTTACCGGTGTTTTGGAAAACGCCAGGAATTTTTTTTTTAATATATTTTGACACTTTTACTGGCGTTTTTTAAATGCCGGGAAAGGTCACAAACTTGCAGTGGCGTTTTTAAAACGCCGGGAAAGGCCATATTTCGGACGGCGTTTCGTAAACGCCGGCATAAGAGTCTGTAAGCATCGGGAAAAGGTTTTGCCGACGGCAGTATTCCTGGCACTTGCCCAAGCGCCGGGAAATGTCTTTATTGGCGTTTTCTAGTATATCTGGTGGCGTTTTTAAGCGCCGGGAAAGGCATAAATTATTGTAGTGAGTATCTATTTAGAATTTAGGATGGCCCGCTTTATCATTCATACAAGATTAAATAGAACAAGATTAATAAATAAATAAATAAATCTATTTAAAGAAATGAAATAAAACGTCAAAACTGAAATTGTCTGAAAAAAGATGCACATTTTAGTTCAATTTAAATAAGTATAAGAGATCTTTTTTATGAGTATATTTACAATAATAAAAATAATATAAAAATAGGAATTAACTAAAACAGAAGTGCATAATTATAAATTTCAATTATAGATTTTAAAATGTATGTTCTTATTACTTATATATAGTCTCATAATTTAACCCTAAATTATACAATTTCAAAGGAAACAAAAATGTCGAACAACGTTAATAAGCAAATGATCACGCTAATGAGCTCCGACGGAGAGAAGTTTATGGTGACAGAGAAGGTGGCAAAGATGTCTAACACGATCAACAGTATGATTGAAGACAACCGCACTAAGGTCTCCATTACGTTGCCTAATATCACTGCCAAGATCCTAGCAAAGGTGATCGAGTATTGCGAGAAACATGTCTTCGAGCAAGAGGGCGTCACATCTAATACTGGATTTCACTGGAGCACCAAAATGCTGAAAAGCGAAATCGAGAACTAGGACAAAGAATTTACAAATGTCGATCATGCAATGATTTTCGGTCTTATTAAGGCAGCACATTATCTCAACATCAAAGGACTACTGGATCTGACATGCAAAAAGATGGCTGGTCAAATGGCCAATAAGTCTCTTGACGAGATTCGCAAGATTTTTAATATAAAGAACGATTACACACCGGAGGAGGAAGCGGCGGTTCGTCGGGAATACCCGTGGGTTTCGTTTAATTAGAAATTTCAATTAATTTCATCTCATTCTATTTTTAATATAAAAGAAAATTTAGCTGATTGAAGTTCCACCATTAAATTCATGTATCATATATTCAGCTTTCATTTTCTTATATTTATATATTCAACTCTTATGTATAATTTGATATTTTGGACTTCATTAAATTTAGATGTTAGAGATATATGTCTCCTCAGTTTATTATGTTATTTTTTTTGTTTTATTAATGCCAGAAGCTAATCTTTAATAATCTCATATACCTAAAATGCCTCCTCAGTGTATTGTATCGTTCATACAAAGAGTAAGATTTACAAATTATAAAATGAAAAAAACATAATCACCGTAACTTAATTTTCAGTTCAATCATATATGAAGATGTAAATTTATCATTTACAGTGTTCCAAATTCCGACTTCCAACCGAGCAACAAGCAAATTAAGGTCATAATCTGACAATGTTATGGCCAGCCACAGTGGATCGCAATGCAACACCTAGTGCTAATAGTATATAAATAGGCTAACGAGAAGATCACGAAGTTGATCTGCATCGAATCCATCAGTTGGTTCATGAATCAAAATCATCATTCATCAAATTGTGTTGTGTCAACCAGAGTCCAGAGGTACGTGCTCTTTGTGTAAATTTAATTAGGTGACCAAAATGTTTAACAAACAGGTATATATTATTTGAAAATTGTAAAAAATTCATGGGATTTTACTAATTACATTTAAAATTGTGGAAGAAAATATATTATCAATGGGAATGGGAAATGAACAAGAGTACTCTATTCACTAGATTTCTTTATCTGTCTTCCATCACATCATTAATGTTATTGTTATTATTGTATGTTTGGCTAAAGTATGATGAATAGCATAAGATGTCTTGTGTTATCGTCTTGAATACGAATTCAAACCGATATACTTCATTATTGACTTTATACTAAATGATTTCAAAATTTATAAATTTTACATGTAAATACATGAATGACGGACTAGATCGGTTTTAACGGTTTTTGTATTTGTCGTTTGAAATCTATGCAATTGAGTCGAACTAAGAGAGATGGTGCTAATTTGATTGGACTTTAATTTTACCAACTCGGACAGTGTGAACAGGTTTTTTATGAACTGGAAAAATGGTCAAATTTTTTATTTCATTGAAGATCAGATAATTAAATTTTACATTTTAGTTTTTGTTAGTTGGAAAATATAAATGCGCACTTTTAATTAGTGGTTACAAATTTTAAAAAAAAAACATAACATCTTTCCGAGTAGGTTAATCACTCGATCGATATATATTGTCGGAACTTCGTTATCAATTTTTGTTTTTTTTTTACTTTTTTTTTCTCTATTTTCATTTATCATTCAGTACTTATATTAAAAAATAAAGTTAAGGTCGTATATGACTGCAAGTTAATTTGAGAAAAAAATTGGAAATAAAGTAATTTGAGAAAAAATTGGAAATAAAGTAATATTTTAAATCACTTTACATTTTTTATCTCAAAATCCTCACTAGCGCTTTCTTTCGAGTGTGATAATTTGAACCTAATTACATTATTCTTCTTTGAATAGCCAGGTCATTCAAAATTAAATAAGCTTACAATTAATTAAACTAAATTAATTTAAAATAAGATTACCAGATTATTTTCAAGATAGTGAGGATGTGTTGGAAAATTTCTTAGTATTTGTTGAAATAAATATTGGTATTAAATTTTATCAATATGATCATATATATGAGGTGCATGGTTAAATAGTTTTATTATATATATAACACGTTGAAGTAGATTTTTTATATCCTCGTTGAAAAAAATCAGAATTCTGTGAGGGTTGTACATTAATTGCACACAAGATAGAAGACAACTCTCCTGTGGATGAGAGCTCCATATATACATTGTTTTGTTGATAGCAACTCTCCTGTGGAGGACAAGAAACAATTAATTTAAGTGTCCTTTACCTCTATACATTGTTTTTTTTGATAGCTTGATGTACAGGTCCCATAATATACATTGACTGATTATAATTCAACTTAATATTCAAATTCAAATGAAAGAAAGAGCACATGATATATCAAGTGCAAGTAATTATAATCATTATATATTTACACACTACTGATGCTTAATACTCGACAATGCAATCAACACATTGACGTTTCTCCTAGTGACAATTTATTTATTTGATTCGGTCAAAACAAATAAATTAATGTCTCTTTGGGTTTTGTGATTCATTAGTACAAGCTAAACATATAGTTCTTCAAGGGAAACGATTAGTCACCTAGGTCATGTTTGGTTGTGGACTAAACAGTGAAATAAGGGCTAGTTTTAGGCCTCAGTTATTCCTCCAAATGTGATTTAATTGAACCGGATTAAAACGGAATAAGTCTACCTTTAGGCCAAACTAAATTGACCTAAATTAAACCACCTCTCTAGGTGGTTTAATTTTAATTGAGTATGAAATCTAACTTTTCATTATTTTTATTATTTTTAATCACTTTTTAAGAAATATAAAATAAACAATTAATTTTTTTCATTTACGTATAAGAAAACTTATAACTTTATCAATTATAGAATCAACATTTTTTTAAATGACATAACTTTTTAAATCAACAAAATATGCAATTTAAAAAATATTTTTTAAATTCTACTACAAAATAATAAAAATTTTGTTCATCAACCTAACATTTTTTTGACAAATAAATTAGTACACATATAACTTTAATTAAATAAGATTCATTAAATACAATGTGCTTTGCTAAGATATAGAATTAATTTATACATAACTCATTTTCTTGTACAATTTCTTTCAATCAAAATGAAAAGAAAAAAAATATGAAGAATAATTTTATTATTGTTATTACAAATTTTGTAGGACAAAATAATTTGTAATATCAAATCATGCCTTGAGTCATCAAATTCTTACTAAACAAGGAATAATTCAAGTCAAGGTATAACTTTAGATATCAATCAAATATGAATAATTTAGATCGACTTAAGTTAGAATAACCAAATTATACCTCATTAACTTTAGTCCACAACCAAACATGACCATAGCTATCTAGACCATTGCCACTTCTGGTTCAACATCTAAATGCACTCCACAGCACTTCAAGGTTATCTTGCAACTTGATACCTAGCATATATAATATATATATATATATATATATATATATATATATATATATATATATATATATATTTCGAAACTCAAAAAATAATTTAATGAAGTCTAAAATGTATGATTAGAATACAATTCAAGAGAACTAATTGTCACAATGTGAATAATATATAAAAATATTGATATTTATAGAAATAAAAATAATTGACTACATGATTTGTAATTCCATACATACTTTCAACAAGTGATTGAAATAACAATATATAATTTTGTACTTGAAACTATAAAATAACAATAATCTCGCGCATTCTAGTAATTGCATCAATAACTTTAACATTGTAGAGCGCATCAAAATCATATTGGTCTCTCCTTTATACTCCCAAAGCTGATGTATTTCTCTTGAAATTTCAATAAAAGAATACAAATTAAGAGACTTAATTTTTTATTTTTGATAACTTGGCAGCAGCTGCAACTTTTTTTTTTTTTTTGATAAATTCTCAAGGAGTAATTGAATGAAAACTAATTGAAAATCAATAAAGAGGAGCATTTTCGTCTAAAACATCGGTTTGAGTCAAACTTCATTCTCACAAGAAACCCGCACTTCATTCTCACAAGAATGGAGAGGTGGTAGTTCCTATATACTTGTATTGTATATAAGCGCCGAGAAACAGTAGGTATGAAGTGCCGAATTTAATTCTCAATTGATATGAATTCCGTTAGCAATGCAAGGACCAGATCAACTTGTTGTAGGATGGAGCTAGAGAGCTAGAGAGCTAACGGTGGTTTCATTTTTATGGACTAGGATTGTTAATTGTAGGATGTACGTACTTAATTTCTAGTATAAATTAATTTCATTTTGTAAAATTGTTTTTTTCATTGTTTGTCATCTTGTCCAGTACTTTAAATTAATACAAACTTAATTTATAACATATATAGCTTCTGGAATGATCGAGCAATGTAATCTTTAGTATCAGTAATTAATTGCTTCAAATGTTACAACAAATGACATTAATTGTTTCGAAATTTTAAATAGATTGCAAACAATATCCTAATTTCATATATGCAAGCATTCTGATTTGAATTTAATTATGGACTAATGAATAGTTTTAGACAGACACAAATAAAATATAATTGGACCATCTTTGGGGATAGATTCAAATTGTTGAATAAAATATTTTATTTCCGTTAATAGTGTACAAATATCAATTATGTATTTTTTTTTTATTGTTTTTTGAGAAAGATAAATAATAATATCAGACCTTTTTCTGGGTTTTTTGCGGAGCATGAGATCGGGCTCGGCCTGTTGGCATCTAAGCCCAGTAGCCCACGTATTTCGACTCGGTACAAGTTAAAAGTTAGGTGGTTCTCAAGCTGTCAAGCATTTAAATGTTCAAAAGGTCTTCTATAGTTTTTTCATAATAAAATTAATTAATGACCTGATATCTGAAGTTCTGAACTGGTGTTGCAATTGGATGATTCAACTGCGTACGTATTGAATAATAATAAGATGGGCTACTGAGGCCAGCGCAACTTCATTTCTATTTTTATTTATTATAATTTCCGAATTGACCTGATCAATATATAGCTTGTATTTGTTTCTCTAATAAACTCAGTTTACGACGACTTTGATTGACATTGATTAACCACTATAATTCTTCCAAATACTTAGGAACAGCATCCCAGTCACATTTGAGATTTTTGAGGAATCTCAGTCGCAATACCTCGACAGCCCAGCCGCCAACTTAATTTGTCGGCGAAAGCCAATCAGGAAATTAATACACTAAACGGTACACAGCGACGAAGATCAAGCTTTTCAATTTTCGGGGGAAGACAGAGACACATGTCTGCAATGCTCTCGGCTGTCTTGACTTTACCAGCATTTGAAACAAGTGACTGTTTCTTGTGTGATGCTACCACTCCCCATGTTACTGAAAGATACCCCAGGTTTTCTAACCTGGCCAATTGTTGGAGCTCATCATCGGTTGCCACCAACTGACAGCCTATGCTGATGCTGAGCTTTCTTAGCTTCTCTAGCCTCGTCAGCACTTCTAGGTTGACGAGCTGACCAAGGCCTCGAGGCATTTGATCAAGCAAATAGCACTCTGATACATCTAGGTTCTGCAACTTCTTCAATGATGTGACAGCAACAGTCAACTTTTCGAGGTTGTGGCACGCTCTAACATCGAGAATTATGAGATAGTAAAGATCTCCAATTGAATCAGGAAGGGACTCAATTCTAGATATTCCTATGAGGCTGAGATACCTCAAGTTCCTACAAGCCCCGATACCCTTCAACAACCATTCTTTCACAAGCTCGGTATGGTGTTCGCTGGAGGCAGTACACCTCCCAACCTGGAAAGTGCCCATTTTTTTCTGGCCAGAGAACCACGACCTGACGAAATGCACATATTGTTGGTCGACAATATTGTATATGGATAGCAAACCCTGATTGCTGGACCTACCAAAAGATTGCACTCGTGCTCGCACATGTTTTTGCCCCTTCATCAGAATCACACGGTTAGTTGTACCGACAACAGGATTTCCCATGGGATGAAGCTCCAAGAAATTGTTTTCTTTCGCTGCTTCGATCAGCTGCTGACGGATCCATGGATATACTCTGAATGAATGGACCTTATCACAGTGCTCATGTTTGACTGGTACTATCAGACCATGGTACACGAACTCTTCAAAGCGTCCTTTACCGATCTCAGTATCCAGCACGATCCCCTCACCAATCCACCAATGAATCAACAGCTGTTTTTTTTATGACAGCACCCTCTGGAAAGATGGCAAGATATAAGAGACACTGCTTTAAGCGGCCGTCAAGGCAATCTATTATTGTATTCTTGACCTCTGACATGGCAGCACTGTCTTGTGTGACTCATAACTAAGTTCGAACTGTTGTGTGGTGTTATTCACACTCCCATAGAGTAACTGAATAGGACATTAATTATGCTGATGCTAGCTTGATCGACTAGTTCTTGTCAATTGGTTCGCTTCTCCGAGTAATGTTTTTAATTTAATTTTAAGAAAAAAGGATGTAGTCACTAGGGTCTAGGGAGGGTTCGCTTTGATCCGTTTGTAGTTGGTAGTGTAGTGTAGTGTAGGGTTCGCTTTAATCTCTCACCATTTCAAATTTAACTACTCAGAGTCAGAGATGATGGATTTGAAACCTGGGCAAGTTGTCGTTTTCTGTGACTGTGATCCATCATTGACATGTTGTATGCAACTATATATGCACTTCATTTTTCTCTTTTTCTATGATTGTTTCTCTATAATTCTATACATGTATATATAGCCTAGCCTACTAGAAATTAAGGCCAACGTGTATACTCACTAGTTCCCATTACAAATTATTATACCACATTTTTATGAAACAAACAAAAAGTTCGTACAATTAGTGAATAATATACAATAATATTAATGCATTATTTATACAATTTGTCAGAAATAATTCATAGTATATTATCAAAATAGTAACACGAAAGAAATTAATGTTTTTACCAATTGTTCCATATATGTTTCTTAAATCACCTCAAAATATCATTAATTATAATCTGTTAATTTTTTATTGAATGATAAAACACATGAATCAAATCTCATCGTTTTTTATCAATGGTTTAAATAGAGATTATAGCGGTATAGCGGGACAGTTTAAAAAAAAAGTGATTGCACTAAGTAGCTAGTTATATATCGCCCATAGCGTCATAGCTTTTAGGGTTTGAAAAAGCTACAGCGCAGTTATAACGTAGCTATAACTAACTATTTAGAACACTGTTTTTTATTGACATGATATGTATACGTTGAATCATGTATATAAATGTGTTAAATTTTAATTAATTTTGCTTGTTCATGACATACCATTTCGTCCAATGATCTAGCACTTGGGCACTTGGGCACTTATGCATAACATAGCCTGACTCGACCAATTTAAAATTTTAAGAAACATATAAGAAAAGAGAAAAAAAAAAAAAAAAAAAGAGGACGGCTTTAAAATTTACTCTTTAAAAAATTTGTGTTCATCAAACTCACTTAAAATTATGATTTAGTGAAAGACAAGGACATCACGCCTCGATATCAACATTACAGCTTTATATATAATGTTACCTTGATTTTGTAATTATCTGCAAAAAGTTTTATTTCATGAACAATTTTGTACTTCTTATGGCCAATTTTTTCTCCTCTAATTATGCGCTTTTATGTGAGCTAGTATTAGGGGGCATTATTTTCTTTATCATTTTTCTAAAATATTAATTGTGACCATTTTTAGCAAAAAAAATAAAATTATTTGTTGATTTATATGTAAGTAAGAAATTAATGATTTATTATCTTGTTACGTGCTCTCATATTTATACAACACGGAAAGGTTGGTCCTTTAATTTTGTGTATCTCGAGTGAGATGATTAATGAGCGAGCATGAGCGAGTTGGAGTATGCTTGTGCTCGGCTCATTAAGTTAATAAGCGAGTTGATAATGAGTGAGTTGTTAATAAAATTTTAGTGTGCGAGTCACGAGTTATGAGTTACATAATTTATTAAATTGTCATAATTCATTTAACTTTTTTTATGACAGTAAAAACCCGTAGTAACATAGAGGCAGAAGCTCACAGAGTTTCTCACAAAAAGAAGGTTTTCACAAAATTTCTTTCCAAAAATTAGAATAGCATCAATATATTACAAAGTTTCTCACAAAAAATATATTCTGAATGACCAATATTTCATTAGAATTGTACAATATATGCGTGTGTTTAATCTTGAGCCATTTGAGTTTTTTGAGAGAAGAAAACTTCTTTTAAAATACAACCCTTCATATTTTGTTAAATCGTGAGCCGTATGTTATTTTTTCTCTCTAAATATATGGATACACTTGATTTATTCATTCCTTTTTAAAAATGGCTATGTTTTTCATATCTCCTTACTTATATCTAAGGATACGATTAGAAAAGAACAATATGTATTTAATTCTAACCGGATAAAAAAAAATCGGTATCTAATGAAAATATAGGAAGTATAAATGTTTAGAGATTTGTTCCAAATTTAAAGAATGAAATGCTATTTTAAATTCACCAGAAAATCTCATGCTCCGTCGGTTTGGAGGCCGATCATCTTGAAAATAGAGTTGTTAATCAAAAGGGGGTATAATCTGTATTTAAAATATTAGTTACAATTATAATGTATTTTTTTGCAAAATATCTTGTATTTATTATCATGATTGTCTAATTTAATAAGGCTTATCAAATAGTAATTTAAAATATCGAAATGATAATTACAAGACCTTTTTTTTTTGGAACTTTGTCAAGACATAAATTGCCGAAAATTTAATACATAAAAATATCTCATTTCATAATCTTATTTTAGAAATAAAGAAACAAGTGCAAAATATAATTTAATATTAGACTAAATAAAATAGTAGGTAATGAAAATTTTATTTTATTTTGGATTGATAGATGGCAAAGAGATTGGTGTTATATATATCTCATATTTTCTAAATTGCTACAAATTATAATGTTAAATTGCTTATGTTTTCAACACAATAGGATTCATATATCTTTTAACTGATAATAGGAATTTTCAATTATGTAGGGCTTTAAATGTATTTCAATATAATAGGAATTTTTAGTGTGCTTTGAATATAATAGGAATTTCCATGCATTATATCATAATATCCTCATCAGAACATCAAAATTCAATTCTGAATCAACTCTTTTCATCTCTTCTTCATTGAATTAAACTATATTCTTGTTAATTTTGTGACCAATCAGAGCCTAAATCTTAGGCAGCACAGACAGAGAATTTTCTAATAGGAGTCAATAATACAAATTGCTGATTGTATATTTATTTGTATGATCCTAATTCTAATTTTAATATTTAAAATACATGGGTTATAATAATTAATGTTTACATGGATGTTAATCTCTAATTTATTTATACAGTGTTGAAAAAGAAAAAAAGAAAAAAGAAAAGAAAAACAAGGTACTACACGAATTAGAGACAGTAGATACATCCATATACGGTCCCATTTTATTAACAATTGATGGATAGTTTGAGTACATATTTGTAGTAGACCATCTTTTTTTGAGATATTGTTTTCTTATTGTTATTATAAATATCTTAATTTTGAATGTCTGTGACGTCATCAATGAACATTAGCACGCCCTCTGGTTACCGTCCGATGCAAAATCAAGGGACTGGATATGTTCCTACAACATTCGCTGATGTCATCTCAATTTGTTCCGCATTCAAAAAGATGATCTGAATCGTTCTTCAAAACTTGTCAGGTAAATATTCACATCCCTCTACAAATTCTAAAAGGAAAATTTCATTCCTACTCTAGTGTGACCAAGCTAATACAATTGTAAATAAGACGTTAATTATTTTGAAGACAGGACTATGGGCTCAGACAATGGCAACACTGTATGATGTCATGTCCACAACACAACTTCTGGAAAATCAGAACATCTTGGGATCGAATTTGTCAAATCAATAAGCACCTTAATGCCTTTCTACAAAATCTCGGTTACGCACGATGATACACTTCCTATCTTCCACCGGAAATGGACTACACACGGAAACTTCACAACATCGTCCGTGTATTCCATGACGCATGATAGAGGGGAACGGTGCCCGCACAACAGGGTCATTTGGAACCTCAAGGTACCGCACACGGTTAAGATTTTTATTTGGATATTGTGCAAGGATAGCCTACTAACTCAGCAAGCGCTAATTATCAAGGGGTGTGTATGTTGGGGTTAAATTCATTTGTGTGGTAATATTGGGTGAAAACATGGTGTATAGTGTACTGTATACTAATACTACTATATAATATTAGTTTGTTTGTTCAAAAATTTAACTTGGAAATTATTATTCTTTACATTTTTCCGGCATTTTTAATTGAATCAGGAATATAGCCATTTTTAATTTTTAATTATTATTCTTTCCAACTCAGCAAGCGCTACTGTGTATGTTAGATTTTTCTTTTTTAAAATATGTATTAGTTGATAAAAAAAGTATCACAATATAAATTAAAAAAAATTAATTAATTAATTAATACGTAGGAATATAGCCAAACTGTAAAACATTAGCAATAAGTAACCACTAATATTCGGGAATCTAATTTCTTTTTATATAGATTATAAATTTGTGATTATGCTGGACAATTTCCTGCAAGTCCATAACTCACTCAAAGTTGCAAAAAATTAATTAAAAAAAAAAGATTCTCGTCACACGTAGGGTATCTTTCCTTTTCACCTAACTAAATTAAAACATTTATTTCGCATGACCAAACAAAAAATACTTATCTTCAAATTAATTTATGTGCATCCTCCGAGATAACTGAAGATTTTAGTTTATCTAAAACTATATCATATTAATTTAATGCGAATGGCGAATGCACAAGACACTAGCTATTATATATATATATATATATAAAGAGAGAGAGAGAGGCTAATATGCTTTCGGTAGCATATGGATCGAAGTGCTACCGGTCCAAATTTGATTTTTCAAAATCCAAACGGTCGATCTGAACCGTTCATCTTGTTCTCTATATTAATATGTGCTTGGAGACCAAATTTTACATTTTTCTGAATTTTTTTACTATTTATTAAGTATTTTACAAAATTGTTGATCCAACGGTGGCTGCTGATTTTACTGTTTTGTTAAGCCACCGTTGGATCAACAATTTTGTAAAATACTTAATAAATAATAAAAAAATTCAGAAAAATGTAAAATTTGGTCTCCAAGCACATTTCAATATGAATTAAACATCTAACAATTCGGATCAGTCGTTTGGACTTTCAATAAAAATACGGCGTGAAGTAGAAACGCGTTTTACTTCTCAACTCACCGTAGCCCATCTCTCTCTCTCTATATATATATATAATGTAAAGCATGTATGCATGGAAACTTGCTCCCTTAATTGATTCAAATCCTAGCTCCAGTACGTACGTGCTCTTCTTATTCAAGTTAATAATTAAATTAATGAGGCATGCAAATGTAAATGCAAATGATGGAACACATCAATATAATTGACATGATTGAATCTTAATTTCCTTGCTGAGCCAGCGCTTAATTAATTTAACCAGACAGGTAATTATGTATAATGAGGTATCAACTAGCTAATTATTAAATTGTTATAAATAAATTAAGGACATAATTAAAAAATATATATATGAATATGCATGCTGATTGCTGAGGAGTGAGGCCGAGTTCAATAATTAATTGGGTCCTTAAAATGCTTTTGAGTTTTAATTATTTCATGCAATCAATCCACACCGTACGTTCACTCCAGAGCACACCACATATATGCAAGTGGCAAGTGGGTGACACTGGTAATTCTCCATCTCATAGTCACGGTCTTATTCTATTTTATTTTCTCAACTCTAAATGTCAAATAATAATCATGATGATGATGATAATAATAATAATTAAACAGTCTTATTCTCCATCTCATAGTCACGGCCTAGGTAGGTACTCTCTCTCCGCTAGTCCGCTCCATACGTTATCCATGTCAAAAGTAAAAAAAAAAAAAATGTACAACTTTCTAATCAATAAAGTAGTAGATTAGACTGTTTTCCTTATGAAGTGATCTCGTTAACATCGGATGTATATACAAACTTAATTTGATCTTTTTTTCTATTTGGATTTGATTGTTTGTCATTTTACCTTGTCATAAATTCATGATTGTGCATACTTGTACGATTTTTATTTTGAATTAGTGATTAATTATTGAGTGTTCTTTGTTGATAAGTGACATACATAGTAATAGCCACTATCAGGTTTTCACAACAAAAAAAGAAGAAGAAAGATGTAAGTTAGCATTAAGCAGGAGTTTGTATTCATTTATAAAAAAATCTTGTGAATTTTAAACATATGTCATAATCAAGCTGTCCCTCTGGACTGGCAGCTAGCATTGGCTGTCTCCTGGGACCTAGATCTCGTCAAAGACAAGCTAGCCAGTCTCTCAAAAATATATGCACTTCTGAGACTGAAGGACCAGCATCCAAAGAGATAAATACAATGTTTGACAGATTAATTAAGACACAATCATATATATATATATATAGATTCTCAGCTGAGGAATTGGTATCGCACTGTGCCATGGCCATGCTAGATTTTCAGGATTCTGCTAGATTACAATTAAGAACAAATACCTTTATTTTATGGCCGGTATATATATTAGCTCAGTAGACTTGTCCTAGCTAAACGTGCATTCCTTCAATTAAGTGTCTGTCATTATCGCATATCTCTAATTTCTCAATTATACATTTATACTAATACGCGCGGCATCTGTGATTTTATTGTCCTATATATGTTTATAAAAAAAATCCATTTGATGTGTCCCGTATATATATGTTAATTAAACTAAAGAATATATAAATCAATACCCTCGATCATGGCATGGTATCATGCATTGTTGTAGGTGCAGCCAACAATCTCCGTTTCCTACATACAAAAAACAAAGGATGGATAAAATTAATTGCGATCAAGTACTGCATATAGCGTTAAAACTCAATTTTGGGGAGAATCTTCCATGGCAAATCAAATGGTTTACATCTTGCACTAGTGGAGAACATACAATTAGTGTCGCCTTAAAAAGCCGACACTAATACTTTAGTATCGGTCGTTTATAAAAAGGCAACACTAATAAATTAGTGTCGGCTATTTAGATGTAGGCGATACTAATAACTGAGAATTAGTGTCGGTTGTTTATAAATAGCCGACACTAATGTATTAGTGTCGCCTTTTTATAAACAGCCGACACTAATTCTCAGTTATTAGTGTCGCCTATTTATAAACAGCCGACACTAAAGCTAAAAAAATTTCATTTTAAGTCCCGCGCACCTCTTTCAAATGCACGCCTAGGGTTTAAACATTCACTTCGCTTCACGCTTCTCTCCGATCTGATCTTCTCAGCCGCTTCTTCTGCGCATGCTTCACGAAAAGCGCTTCTCCCCGATCTGATCTTCTCAGCCGCTTCTTCTGCGCATGCTTCACGAAAAGGGGCGTAACTTTTGATCCGTCCGTCGGATCGGGCTGAAATTTTGACATGAGCTCCACAACCCGAAATCCAAGCTAAATTATTTTCCAGCCCGATCCGACCGTCGGATATAGATTTTTCGAATTTTCTTTACAATTTCAGAGTTTTTAGGGTTTGTATGATAACAATAAATGAGCAATTTGGATGATATTTTATTTAGTGAGTGTTATTTGTAAATTATGATGAATTATTTGATATCTTTGTTTTATATATAGTTTAGCAAAAATATATGAGCATTCCAGAACAAAAATTTTCATTTTTAGAATTTTCTATGATTTATAGTGAATTTTTGAAATTTATTTTTTAAAAAAAAAAAAACATTAGTGTCGGCTATTTATTAAAAAGCCGACACTAATAAGTATTAGTGTCGGCTATTTATTAAATGGCCGACACTAATAAGTATTAGTGTCGGCTTTTTAATAAATAGCTGACACTAAAAGTTAGTATTAGTGTCGGCCATTTAATAAACAGCCGACACTAATGTCTTACTTTTAGTGTCGGCTATTTACAAAGTATTAGTATCAGCCCGATTAGTGTCGCCTAATGTCCGACACTAATACCCATAAACAGCCGACACTAATTCCAAGTTCTCCACTAGTGTTGTTATCAAAATTCAAAACTCACAAAATGAAAATAAAATAAAAAGATGAAAATTAAGGACAAATTCTTACAACTAGCTAGCTAGCTGAAAAGGAAGCTCCGGTCTCAGCCAACGGTACGGTGGAGACTGAAGCTTAGACTTAGTTAATTGGATGACATCCTTATTTTACAATTAGGATGACCTGTCAGTTTACAGATACAAATAGAATCACATCCAAATTTACTTTAATATCACAAATATCGAGAAAGTTGTGTTGCATAATGATATATTTTTTTTTTTATAAAGAGTCAATTAACTATTTCTACATATTGAGATGAAAAAAAATTGTGATCATTCTCTGAAAGAAAAAGAAAATATGAATGATTTGATTGCTTACCCTCAGAGAATTGTAGCTGCCTCATTTTATCGTGCACACATCCAAAGGAAGACTTACCTTTTGAGATATTTTCACATTAGAAAAGAAGGAATTTTTTTATAAACCATAATTAATTAAATTAATTTTAGCAAAGCAGCATGATTATTTTTTTTATAAAAATCATAAAAATTGAATCTCCAATTCGGTCTTCAAATTTTACTTTTTGGAGATACCGAATTGGGGATTCGGTCTCCACATTTTCTACTGTTTCTTCCCCTGTTTCGACCCTGTTTCGGCTTTTCTCAAACACCCTGTAATTCTATGATTATGTTTCGGCTATGTTTCTACTAGGGATAGCCCTTGTTTCTGCTAGGAACAATCTGTTTCGGCCAGGGACAGCCCCTGTTTCTGCTAGAAACAAGCTGTTTCTACCAGGAACAGCCCCTGTTTCAAAATAATGGGAGACCGAATCTCCAATTCGGTCTAGAAAAAAAGTAAAATGTAGAGACCGAATTTGAAATTCAGTTTTTATGATTTTTGTAAAAAAAAAAAGTAATCATACTGCTTTGCTAAAATTAATTTAATTAATTATGATTTATAAAAAAAATTCGAAGAGAAGACTTGTAACCTCAACTTTCCAAGAATGAGTATGAGACCCTCAGGCTCAGCTCTCTCTTAACAAGTTTGGTCTGATTTCTTGGGAAAATAAAAGAATGCGTGACTTGTTTAACACGTTAGTTTCTCCTGATTTCTTGAAAGAAGATTTTGTTTTCGCTTTATTACCACTAGTCTATGCATTAAAGTCATTTATTAGTCACTTAATATTTTAAACTAAATCTCTAAACAATCAAATCCGACATAATTAAACAAACAAAATCAAAACTACATCTCTCAAAAAATTTCAACCAAGGTTCCAACGCTGTTTTTTTTAATAAATTAAGCAGACTAATTTTATAGGTCATCTTTCTAAGTGATTCGATTTCGATACATCTTAGTAAATCACTAATAAATCTACAAAAGTACCAATGTTCCAGTTTTTAATTTAGAATTTATTTGGATTATATATTAATTAGAATTTGTTTTAGATTGGGAAGATAATTAAGTAATTGCTCAGTTTTTTTGCGTCAACATCTTTTAATTTAAAAATTATGTAAAGCTTGATATTTAATATAATTATCAAGGTTCTAAATAGTGCGCTATAGCTTTTCCAGACCATAAAAGTTATGGCGCTATCAGCGCTATAGCGGCGCTATTTGAGGATAGCGTTGTTTTTTTAACTAGTCCGCTATGACGTGATAAACGCTATTGAAACCTTTGATAATTATTGATGCCTAGCAATAATATTAGTTTGGCCAGTGGGTAGACTTTAGCAAAAATATAAAAAAAAAAAATTTAAATGATAACTAGATGTTTTGTATATATACTTTTAAAAAATACACCATGAATATTAGTTTCTTAATAGTAATTTCACAAACTAATTATTAAATTTTGGTAATTACATGTTCTTGTTTAAATAAATAAAATAATTAAGGGTAACATTAATTGAGAGAGAGGGGGTATTTTGTCAAGAAAATTAGAGAGGATATTTTGTTTGATTTTTTTTCGAAAGTATTAATTTGTAAAATTTCCCAATATAGTTTAGATTTATCAAAATGTGCAAGTGAAAAAATTTTCTCAATATTGATCTTTAGTACATTGCAATGTGCGGATTAGTTTGTGGATTGAATTCATATCTCCATTTTCAAAGTTTAAATAATTAATCTGAACCGTTCAACATATTACTAACACCAAAAAGGGACTTGCTACCCAAATTTGGTTTACCTGGTATCCGATTTAAATTGTAATCCAAGACATGTTGATATTCATCTCAAAAGAATAAACAGTGAAAATGAATTATCCTACTAATGCATTTTATGATTGTTGAACTCCATTCAATTTTGATTAATTTCAAAACTTGACGATCATAGCTTCTATTTTTTTTTTTAATTCGGTATGCTCATCGTTTAGTATGCATATATATATAATTTATAAGGAAGATATGGCTAGTTATTTTTCAGCCCTGCAAAAAAGATGGGGGATGGGATCATGATCATGGGATCCCTTAAAAAAGAAAATTGCAAGTAACTATTAGATTTCCTGAAATGTATCACACCACATAGCATGAATCATTATCCTCTGCAACTATGTAGAGAAACAATATAACATACATGCGGACCGTACTTGTCTTTTGAAAAAAGCTCTGGCTAGGGGTTTCTTTCTGGAAATTAAAGATTTTATTCTCTCCAGTCCAGTTCAGTCCAGTCCAAGTAATTAATACTAATCGCATTGATTTGTTAATATTAATTTAATACTAAATCTATATCATATAATTAAATACATCGATGTTAATTGTATACATTGATTATCATTCACTTTGGTCTTAATTAATTAATTCATGTACTCGATCCACTCTTTTCGATTTCTCATCACAGGTAGGTACAGTTTGAGAAGTTTAATTAATTAAGTAGTTTGTACAGATAAAATTAATGCATTGATTGGTGGAAAGGAAAACACATCGATCGTAGCGTCTAAAAGTCTTATATTAACTTAATTTACTCTATCTTGTACGAATTAATTAAATTATAATATTAGAATTTGAAACGTAGCAAAAGTTATCGTCTAAATGTTGTTTTTAATAATATAACTAGTTGAGTCGAGTTGCCGTTTGCTTTGCGAAAATAAACAATTCAATAATCGAGCATATATATGACAAGTCTTTCTTTTCTTTTTTGCTAGAAAGAGGAGAGGAGGAAAGTGAATGGACAGATAGATAGATAGATAGATAGATAGATAGATAGATAAGATAGATCATTCATGTCGAGTTGTCGTTTGCTTTGCGAAAAGAAACAATTCAATGATCGAGCATATATACATACAAGTCTTTTTTTTTCTTTTCTTTTCTTTTTTGGCTAGAAAGAGGAGAGAAGGAAAGTGAATTGACAGTTAGATAGATAGATAAATAAGATAGATCATTCGTTTAACAAAAATATATACAAAATTAAGCTAGGTTAATTTTTCAGACTCACATATATATATATATATATGTACTCGCTAATCTCCGCCAATATCGTGAATTCAGTGAAAGGAAATGAGAAATTAACAATGATAATTAATATCATGCAATTAATGCAGTCCAATTTATCATAAAATATCCAGACACTACTAATCAGATCTCCATTAGTTCCATCTCTGATATTCGTCATTCCTGATAATATCGCAGTCACGTACACTCTCAGCCTACACCCTTTTAGGCTACGATACAAATACAATACAATATTTTCTCCTCTTTCTCAAAATGGGTTGTTTTTGTTTGTCTATTATAGGGTACAGTCCTCACTCATCTCAGCTCCATTCTACAAAAGTAAAAGAAATGAACATGTGTTATGTTATGTTATTCATCTTTGACTTTGAGAACACCAAGAAGAAGAAAAATATATTAGAAATGGATATATAGTTTTAATGTAGGCGACAAATATTAATTAATTAATTGTTGTATTAGAGCCTAGAGGAAGGGGTCTACCTAATATATATATATATATATATGGAATGAAAACAATTCATTCATTGTTCAAAATGATGCAAATAATATATCAAAAAAGTTTATATTTTTGTAAATTAAAAAAAGTTTGTATATATAAGGTATGAATATATATACTCAAATTAACTTCATTACTTATTATCTGGACATTTATTGTATCTAATTACAATTTTTATTCTTCCATTAGGATGTACTACCTGATGGCCGAGAAATAGCAATAAAGAGGCTCTCTCAAAGCTCCGGCCAGGGACTAGGCGAATTGAAAAATGAGCTACTTTTGGTTGCAAAGCTTCAACACAAAAATATTGTCAGACTTCTTGGTGTTTGTTTGGAGGGCCAAGAAAAATTGCTTGTTTATGATTATGTATCTAACAAAAGCCTTGATCAAATACTTTTTGGTAAATTTTTCTTTCTCTATCAGAAATTTTTACTTCAATCATAGCATTTAATTTTAATACCATGTATCAGCAAACAATAATTTTAAACCTTCGAATTAATCATATATACCTCATTTTTTTCTGTGTTTTTAACCGACGTAATACAACAAATATATTTTAAATGGCTCAAAAAAATTGTTATATATGATCTAATATTTGTAAGAGGAACAATTTTATTCGTCAGAATCAATGAAATTATTTGTTGGTTCATTGTGGATATCAAAAAATTTAGAAACAAATTTGTATAGGCATAATTTTTGGTTAATCTAAATTTACAAATATAACCTAGGTTGCATAGATACGGGTACGGGTATCGTATCGGATACAATACGGATACGGCAATACGGTAATACGTCTATTATATATATATTATTTTTTATTATATTAATTATATTATTAATTTAACATTTCTAGTATATAAATAAAATGGAGAAAAATTCAAGATAATCGAAGTTTATATTAAATATATTAGCAACTAGCTTCAAGCAAGAAAACTAAGTGGTGCAGTGGTAAAGGCGGACGTATATATGGCTTAGTACCAGGGTTCGAGCCTCTCTTGGCGTTAGAAAATTGGTTTTTGTAATGGTCCATGCGCTGTTCACGGTGCACAGCGCTGTGCTGGTCCATGCACGGTTCACAGTTCTACGCTATAAAATTGTTCAATCCGCATATCCATAGTAATACTAATATCATAAATTGCGCCTAGCATACAACGCTGTGTATGCTTACAAGGCTACTCACATTTCAAACCAAACAACAAGCAATTCAAACAAGTTTCTAATATATATATCAGAGTACACAGTCTGGTCAGCATATAATACAACAAAAGTATCTCATCCGGATACCAACCACGAGGCCTACCCTAAATCTATACAACAAAAGATATCTAGGGTCATATACTGGTAAGCTACTAAGGCCTACTACTCTCGTGCCTCTCCGGAATCAGTCGCACCAATACCTGTAAAATAACGGGGAAGGTGGGGGTGAGAATAAATTCTCAGTGCGAATTTGCCACATTTGAATTATTGGACTTGCAATCAAACTCTATATTCAATAATGAAACCCAAACAACAACAATGCAAACAGTTATATAAGAAAACATAAATAACAGAATGCCACTACTCAACAACAGTTAATCAACCTGAAACACAGTTTACGGAATTTCCAAGATGAATCTCAAACACAACATATATTTTGGCTTAACTCGATTCCTAACTCAGTTCAGTAGGGCTTGTAGCAATTACAGATGTTCTTTCGAGCTGAACCTTTATCAAACCCACATCTGTAGGGTTACTGACACCTACAGATGGCCAACCGCTGGACCCTTTATCTGACACCCATCTGCAACCGCTTGGCTTAACAGTTTATTAAGGTCTGGTTCAAATCATGTAAAGAAAATCCACTTTAGAATCGTTTCCAATATTCGTCATATTCAATCGACCGTTCAAATGCATTAACACGTAGGAAAATGCTACCGAGCCATAGACGTTACACAAGTCAACCACGATTTCCAATCACACATCTCATAACATAATCACCCTCCCTCGTCCCAACCGGTACTGGGAATATCGAGGGCCGTTCACCTAAGGCCATTTAGGATCCTGGGAATCCAAGTCAGCATACAGCCCGACTTGGCAAATTAATTGGATACAAGTGCTTAACTTCGTAAATCCATTCACACACATATCAATTCCACTCGTGGTGACTTTAAATCAAAATCAGATCACAATAGATCGACATAACCTATAACCATACCAGTATGCAAATCATTCAATTCAGATCAATTCGAGTTTAATTTGATTGGGCTATGCAAATGCTCTACGCAATTCAGTGATGCAATCAATGATATTCAACATGACAAACGAAAACACAGTTTAATTCCTGAAAATAAAGTATCAAACAAGTCCAAGAATCCCGCACCTTATTATGACGAGCGTACCGCTTAGTTACGGATCAGGCGTCTCGAATTGCCTTGCTAAGTTTTGCTCGACCGAGCCTACACCTATATTATACGTATACTTGGTTTAACATTGGTTCACTATTGGAAACATTTACTCGAGTTACATCAGGCTTACACCTTAATCAATTTCCTATCCTTTGGTACCAATCCGTTCAATTCCTGATTTCTTACTTACAACCTTTCAAATCACACCATTTACCTCGGGTTCCTTCAAACCCTACACGATTATAATTAGGTAACCATTCAGTCACAGTTTCACTACTTTGGTTCTCGGTTAATTTCAATTTACCGTTTGGTTAACCCTAATTTGGTCAAAACCTCAAATCAACCGTTAAATGTTCTAAAAATTCACGACCAGGAAGCAACCATACCGATTACAAGTCTAATTGGTTGGGTTAAGCAAATCAAATCACGATTATGCCAACTTTCAATTTTGGCATGAAACCCTAGAAATCAGATTTCACAAATCGGAAGAAATCGGGAAAAAGATTGACAAACAAACTAGTAAGGAGTGTAGAGGAACTAGTCCTCGAGCAATTCGAACACAAATCTCGAGTTTAAAACGAAAATCCGAGAAATCGAGAAAATTTGAGGTTTCGAAAGAAATAGAGAGAGAAAGAAATACCAAATAAGAGGGTTAGGAGAGATCCTCGGCTGCCTACCCGGTTCCAAACTCGATTTCTCGCAACAATCGGAAGTCTGGAAGAAACGAGAACTTCTCACACTCTTTTTCTTCTATTTGGGCGAAAATCTCATGAAAATGGGGAATGGTGAAGAGAGAGAGAGAGAGAGAAGGTTGGATTTGAGTTTTAGGGTTAAAATTTCCCTGAATGCGGATGCACCCATCCGCACTGCGGGTGGCTTGACCCGCACTCGAGACTTGGAAAGTTGTCAACAGAAATTTCAGAAAATCCGAGCCTAGTGCGGATGAACTCCACCCGCACTGCGGGTCAACCTCATCCGCACCCAGTACTTAGCCGATTTCAGGAAGTTTAACACAGAAATTCATGAGTGCGGCTGCACCCATCCGCACTGCGGATCCCTCACCCGCACTCACTACTTAGTCAATTTTAGACACAATTCCAGAAAAAGTCTGAGCCAACTGCGGATGCCTTCCACCCGCACTGCGGGTCCATCCATCCGCACTCAGTACTTAGAAAATTCAGACCAACACAGAATTGCATGAGTGCGGATGCACCCACCCGCACTGCGGGTCAATCCCATCCGCACTGAGCCTATAAAATTTCAAAATCTCGAAATTTCGATGCGGTTTCGATTCACACTTAACTTACTTATTTAGGGGAACCTTAATTAAGGTTTAAACTTCCATTTTATTAACACAATTAACTTGATTCTTTCTTTTAAATCATTTTAATTTAATTGTAAAAATTTCGTAACGTAACAATACTAATATCATAAACTATCGATCTTTTTCTATTCAAAATATCTTCAACATCATAACATAATTTATCTTTTTCATGTTTAAATTTCAAAATAACCTAGAAATTGAAAAGAAAAAAAAAATTCATACTTCTAGTAAAATAAACAGATGATCCTTGAATAAATTCTTGTTAGTCCCTAAAATTTTCATAATTTAATAATTATTTATTTGATTTATCATCAGTTAAAAAAAATTAAGAGCAAAATGAAAAAATTATTATAGCAGACCTGAATTTGATATAATGTAATATTCATCAAAATTAAACAATATCTTCACCATTTATTTATTTTGAAAAAAAAGCTCATGTTGCATAGCGTGTTGTAGCTTCTTTATTTTGATTTCGTTTGATATATCTCATTAAATATTTAATAGTTTAATATAAAACTTAGTACGTCAATTGCAAAAAAAAAAAAATATGGTTAAAATCCAATTTGAGCCTTTATTTAAAGCTCATATAAATTGAAAAAAAAAAAAACAAATGTTGCATAGCGAGCGCTATTTGCGCTATACGCTATGCGCTGTAGCGGGCGCTATACGCTATGCGCTGTAGCGGGCGCTATACGCTATGCGCTGTAGCGGGCGCTATACGCTATGCGCTGTAGCGGGCGCTATACGCTATGCGCTGTAGCGGGCGCTATACGCTATGCGCTGTAGCGGGCGCTATACGCTATGCGCTGTAGCGGGCGCTATACGCTATGCGCTGTAGCGGGCGCTATACGCTATGCGCTGTAGCCGGCGCTATACGCTATGCGCTGTACCGCTATAGCGTCCGTAACTCAAATAGCGTGTTATTATGCATAGCTTAGCGTTTAGAGTCCAAAAACGCTATAGCGCGCTATTTAGAACACTGATTTTTTTATTAGAAATGTTTTATCTATTTAATATTATTATTTAATTTATTTTCCGCAACTATTTATATGGTACAACGGAATACTCATTCAATACATTTTTACAATTATTTACGTACATACTTATGAGTATGAATTCTCATAAATAAAAAAGTAAGTTTCCGAACTCATCAAATCTCATTCTGCACAATCTTGTGACAAACGAACAGACCTTTGTCTTTTGTCCCGTGCCCAAGTAATATAAGTCTTGAGATTAGGTTAAAACTGACTTTTCTGTTTATAACAACTGATGTGTATTTCAAGTCTTATAAGTTTGAACAAGCATTTCTTTTTGAGAAAAAAATAAGGATATTGCCCCTATTTCTTTGAAACTGAACGCACATTTCTCGTACCGAAAAACAAAAACGTTTTTAATCCACCTAAAATCTATGTAACGATAGTTAGCAATTCACATAGATTTTAAAATTAAGTTAGCAATTCACATATACGTTTTCAAAGTTACAATTCACAAAAGAAAACTTGAACGAAAGATCTCTTGTGAATATTAAATCAGTTGAAATTCTTAATCTCAATTTTTATTCAAAAAAGGAACAAGCCACAAAAGAGATACCAGTGATTCGTGTTATTGACCAGCGTTGTTTTAATAGTTGTCATATCAATCAAAATTCGTTTTTGTTCCTTTTTCAACAAGGATTCAAATCAGCACTTTTTCTTAAGAAATTATAGAAACGTACAGTTAGCTTTTTTAACAGATAATAATGATGTCATATGTTTATATCGGAGCTATTATACATACCTCTTTATGGAAACAAATCTACTGCTATTCTAATGGAATAACGAATTTATATTATTCTGAATTCCAATTACTCAAAGTTTTTCATACACAAATCTAAAAAACTGACACTTTTTCATACAGAAAAAATGAAGGAGACAGTGAATATGAAGCGAATGAAGTCTCAAATGACACAAACTCGAAAAAATTAGCATTTAATTTAGATAATTTAGTGTAATATTTGAAATTTTTAAATTTTAATTATAAAAGTTTATAATTACTTTTGAGAAAATTTTAGTTAGAACTAGAAAGTTATAACTACGTTTTGGACTTCTATTTAGATCAGCTCATGGAAGTTAGCTAACTTTTGGAAGATGTAATGAATCAAATATGTCCTATTATATTTATTTACTTGTTATATACTTGTATGCTTACTGTTTTTCTGTAATGGTATCTATTTTTGCTTAATGTTTACTGATTATGTTAATCTAAGTCATGAAATTGATAGAACTCATATAGTAGAACTAAATAAACATGTCTATGTTAAAATTTCTATTTTTACACTAACAAAAAAATTAAAATGAATAAAACAATATCGTTTTTGCTTTTACAACTTCAGTATTTTAATATATTAGTTGGTTTGTACAATTATTTCTAAAATCACAATTTTTTTATCCGCGAGCCTTTTTCGAATTATTGAATTGTCAATTTAAATTATTATTTTTCATGGATCGCTCTAATATTTGAGGATCATGCAAACGGATCGGATAGTGGTAAAACCATATCCGTATTCATTTTTATTTTTCAGATATGGATACAGATCAGATATTTGACGAATACGTATGAATACGGATCGGATATCGGATATCCGTAGATATATACTTAAATATTTTCATAATATATTTTAAATTATATGATATATATACTATTCGGATACAAATAATTCAAATTCAAAACTATATTTGTATGTGTATGTACACAGATATTCGAATATCGAATATCAGATATCTATATCTAATTTCTGGATACGGATCCAATATGGTCAGATATTATCCGATCGTTTGCACCCCTAATTTGAGATATCTTATGCAAAGCGTATTAATTAGTCAGTAACTGGTTCGATAGAGTTCTAAAATTATTTGGTGCTTATTTAAATCAAATTACCATCATGTGAAATTCATAATCACCTAGAAGCCTAGCTGTAGTGCATTAATTTCGTTTATTAAATTGAATGCTATTGCCTATATACTGCGAATCCGGGTTCAGAAATCAGAATCATAGCTCCCTCTAGGAAACGACAAAAAGCAAACTTTTTGGTTTGGTGGATTCTCTACAACAGATATTGTGCGCATAGTTTAAATTCATTTTCGCAATCGCATGAACAACGAGATATGAAGCCAGCGTGTGTTTCAAAAGTTGGAGCATCAACGAGAATAAAAGCGATATTGAACAGGACAGTAAAAAGCAGGTATCTTTATTCTCCAATGAAAAAAAAAAAAAAAACAGTAGTACTTCGGATAGTATGGTATTGATAATATTTTTTTTGGGGAATTTCATGTATACTCCTAAAAAACCTCAAAACTATGTATCCCCTTCTAAAAATCATAACACAATTTTAAATTTACAAAGTATCTATTTTGTCATTATTTAAAAAGTAAGAAATATGTAGCATATTTAAGAGAAATAGTCTTCTGATTGGTCGATTATGATAGTAAATGATTCATTTTCTTGTGACGCACACATCAAAATATATTTGAATGTCACTGTGCAGCATAGTATTGATAACATTATTTTTGGAGAATTTTATGTCTACCCTTAAAAGCCCTCAAAACTACGTATCCCCCTTTCTAAAAGTCATAACATCATTTTAAATTTACAAAGTACCTATTCTGTCATTGTTTAAAAAATAAAAATATGTAGCATATTTAATAGAAATAGTCTTCTGATTGGTCGGTTATGATAGTAAATGATTTATTTTCTTGTGACACACACACCAGAGTATGATTAAATGTTACTGTGCATGAGTCACAGTAGAGAAATGAACAATTTGTCCATAGAAACAAACCAATTAAAAGACGAAATATTTTTCATATAAGAATTAAATTTTTTTATTTTTAGTAAAGAGTACAACGGGTATTTTATAAATTTAAAACGAGTTTAAATGGAAATGACAATAAATTAAATAAATTTGTGAGTTTTTAAAATTTACAATGTTAAATATAATATTAAGATTTTCAGGGGAGTAATACGTAATTCTAAGATTTTGAGTATACATGAAATTCCCCATAATATTTATCATACTTTCAATTGTAAACACGAGTTAAATAAATATTTATGATTTAGGAATAATCCATCGTATACATGTGTATACGAATTTGATGACACGTGCTTTATTTACAAACTATACTAAATTACTAATATTATGCTCAAAACAAAAAATTTAGACCCCTAGTAAATGTTTTTATTTTTTATTTTCTAATTTGTTCCTAATATTTCTTCATGCGGTTATAGTTGTTAATTCAAGTTTTCATGCATGGCATAATCAGAATGGATGAAAGCCAACTAAGAATTAGGAAATATACATAATTTACTTTCATCACAAAAACAAAGAAATTACGAAGCCGCAATGTCAAAATACAACATGATCCAATGTAACGCGATAAGTTTGTAATATGACAAGACATTATGTACAAAAATGTGATCTAAGTCGACTAGCTTAATGATTTCGAACACATAATATTTAGCAGTGTTTTTAAATGTAACCTCATGAACTGTATATATAACCACATAATATCATGCAATTATATATATGCAATTGTGCAAATACATAATACTACATGCTCACAAATTATGCTAATACATATATAACATTTCATTAATATTGTTCATGGATTGAATATTGCCATAACTCATGCATTTAGGTTAGATACGAAGTCTATTTTTCAGACTCTAGTGTCAAATACATATAAAGATCAATTATATAAAAAAATTTACAAAAAATAGAAATCAACTTTACAATTTCATACTATTTTTACTCTAAATTATATATAGAATTATACATATATATACAAAATTAAAAAAATAGAGGTCAATTGAACCCTATTCTTTCTTCCTCCCTTCACCTCTACTTTAGACATTATCTTGTTGAATTATTATCATTGTAGAAATTGACTGTAAGTATTGACAACTCATTTTAAAATATATATATATATATATATATATATATATATATATATATATATATAAAAATTTACATTAAAATTCACATATGCAATCACATATTATAAATTACGATATGCATGACTTTTCATATATACATGAACAAGTCTCATTTTAAAATATGAATATTTATTATACTATCATTTTTTTCGAGGAATGACAAATTTAGTAGTGCAAAATTTCTTTGCAATTTAACACCTACAAAATAACTTTTATTACAGTAAAGAAAAGAAGCAAACCAGGAGGCGAGAGCAAGTCCCTAAGAAAGATTGGACATAATAGACAACTCAACTCGTAGGGATATATTGGTCAAAAGTTTCATTTTCTTTACGGTAGGTCACGGGTTTAAATTGAAGATTAGGAGTAATATAATTTATAATTTATTAAAGGATGCTGAAAACCAAAGTATTCAAACTTCAAACACTAAAATTAATACATCTAATTTGGGTTATAATTAACTGCATCTCTCCTTTTTCACACGCAACATCAAATTTACCATCCCATCTGCTGTGCGGCGACAATGAGCACCACCAAAAGCAACAAATACAAAAGGACACGTACCAGGATTATCGTATAATCTTCTCTCCAGGAAACGCATTACTCCTTTATTTATATATATATATATATATAGGGTCTGTCTAAATTGCTGCTGGCAGCATTTCGGCAGAAGTGCTGCAGGGGCTATATTTAGCCGTGTGATGTCCAAACAACAAATCAAAACCGTTAGATGTTTAATCTATATTATAATCTAGTTGGAGACCAAATTTTACATTTTTTGGAATTTTTTTACTATATATTAAGCTGGTTTGAAAACTGCTGATTTCAGTAAATTTCTGCAGCATTGAAATCAGCGGTTTTCAAACCAGCTTAATATATAGTAAAAAAATTCCAAAAAATGTAAAATTTGGTCTCCAAGTAGATTATAATATAGATTAAACATCTAACGGTTTAGATTTGTCGTTTGAACATCAAAAAATAGAAAAAACAGTGGCAGCACCGCCGGCAGAAATGCTGCCGGCAGCAAATTAGCCACAGCCATATATATATATATATATATATATATATATATATATATAGGATATAGCCCCTAATCTGTTTTTATATGAGTAAAGAAGGAAAGGAAACCGAAATGTTTTTGTTATTATTCATTTTTATAAATGACTCTACTATTTTATTATTAATAGAATGTCCTAAATAATCAATAAATCATGGCTCAAGTTGTGAAAAAAAGCTAGAGGCATGTTGGTTCTGGAACATGTTTTCTGGGAACTGATGACACATAAAATTCCGAATTTTTTATTAATATCATTTCCAAAAAAAATAATAATAAACCAAAACACCACTGAAATTGAAGAATTTAAAAAATACCAGGTCTCCAATTCAACTTGCAGCCCTATTTTTGAGGGGGCGTAGATTGAATTAGATGTCCCTCTAAAAATCCTGAGATTTTTAAAAATACCAAAAACAAAATTATTTTATTAAAAATAACCAGGTTCCAGTCAGATTTTAAAAATACCCAGACCGCGGAAAAAATCTGCGCCCCGAATTATTATTTTTATTTTTTATTTTTTTAGAGTTTGGAGAAAGAAAATATCCATGGTTTGGTTTTTTTTTATAAACTCTTTTTTTTTCTAATATATTTATAATATATGTATATGTATATGTATATGTGTGTGTATATATATGTAGAGGAGGGATCAAGTTTCAATAATTTTTGAGTTACAACAAGTTACAACAAATATTTTTTACATTTTCAAAGTCCAAATCGTCGATCCAAACCGTTAGATGTGATCTCTACAATAAAATGTGGTTGGAGACCAAATTTTACATTTTTTGGAATTTTTGTACTATTTATTAAGATGGGTACAAAAACTAGTCAAATTCAAACCATTGAATTTTGTACCCATCTTAATAAATAGTAAAAAAATTCCAAAAAATGTAAAATTTGGTCTCCAAGCACATTTTATTGTAGAGATCACATCTAACGGTTTGGATCGATGATTTGGACTTTGAAAATGTAAAACAAATACTTGTTGTAACTCAAAAATTGTTGTAACTTGATCCCTCCTCATATTATATTTATATATAATATAATTACATATAATTATATATTATTATATGTAACTTGTTGTAACTCAAAAATTGTTGTAACTTGATCCCTCCTCATATTATATTTATATATAATATAATTATACAAAAAACCTAAATTATAATAAACAAAATACCGATCGTTGTATGCCTACCGTCGTATGAAAACTTAAATTGCATTTTTGAGGCCCTAAACGATATTTTTTAAAAATTCTGATGCTTCCGATGCGACGATGCCTGATGTACCACCCAGGCAAAACAGATCCATCTCGTCCTCCCCTTTTCGAAAAGTGCTCATATGCATAAATCCAACTTTCTTAGCCAAAGTTATGGATGTTTAAAGTTTTTTCGAAAATTAAACTTTAAAAATTCATAACTAACTGTAGAAAAAATTCAAATAAGTTAAAATTTATATCAATTCTGTGTATTTTTGAATGCTATACATGCTGGTGTAATAACTTTTGTAGTTTAGTCCCTGTATCAATCCATACTTGCTGATTTACCAACAAAGCTCAAATTTGATATACATATATTATAAAAAAAAATGAGTTTATAAAAACAAAACAACCAAACCATAGATATTTTCTTTTTCCAAATTCTAAAAAAAACTAATAATAATAATAATAATTCGGGGCGTGAAGGACATTCAACAATAGCATTAGATCACTCCACTCATTGTTTGAAGGACATTCAACAATACATGCATTTTACAATTTGGTGTTTCAGTTTTGATTTTTTTTTGTCAATAGGTGTTAATTTTACTCACCGATCTACTTTATAAATGACGTATTTACATGGAAATTTTTAATTTTCAAATTAATTTAGTATAAAATCAAGCGGTATAAAGAAGAAAATTTATAAGTTAAATTTGATATATTTATTTTTTATTACTTGATTTTATACTAAATTAGTTCAAAAATATAATTGTAAATTTTACATATAAACACATTATTTACGAAATTAATTGGTTTCTGCGTTATAGATTTGTAGTTCGAAATCAATCCGATAAATCTTAATGCAAATCAAACTGTTCAGGTCAAACATCCGATAAATCTTAATGCAAATCTTAATTTGTGGGTTTTTTCTTTTATTTTTTGATTTTATACTAAATTAGTTCGAAAATATAATTATAAATTTTACATATAAACACATCATCCACGAAATAGATTAGTTTCAGTAGTTTGAGTTTGGCGTGTGAAATAAATCCAACCAAATTTTGAGCTTAATTAAACGTCCGTGTACGATACCTTTCTACACGGACGTTTAATTAAATGTCCGTGTACGAATCCTTTGAAATTATTAAAAGGTGACTCTTCATTTTTTTATTTTTTTAAATAATCTGATATTTATATTAATAATCAGATATTTATATTAATATTTAAGTAATCTAATAAAATATTTATATTTATATTTAAAAAAATAAAATTTAAACTAATGAAATATAGACAAATAAAATATAAACTACAAATTAACAATAATAAATACATGAATTAGTCACTGGTACAACAAATAATTTCTTACGAAAGTACGTCAAAAGTATGTCAAAAGTATGTCAAAAGTACAGCAAATATTAAAACATGATTTTTTTTTTCTTTTTCTTTTTGTATTTCAGAAGCCCATAGTGGCGTACATGAGCAATTATTGGTAAATTCAACTAGTCACATAAGAATCACGAAGGGCATAATAATGCTCGGCAACCTAAAATATTTGTAAATTTGATTATATAAGATGAGCAAATTTACTAATTTAATATGAGTTACTTTCCAAGAAGAATCACGAAGGGCATAATAATGCTCGGCAACCTTCTTTCGCAACTCCAATTTCTCATACCTCTCTGTACCATATTCTCCCCTTTCGGCTACTTTCTGAAATATTTCACAATACAATTCAGTGCTCAAAACCAGTATTGCATCCTGATGATTGGCCACACTTGGAATCAAACAGATGTATTGGTAAGCCCTAATATAAGGAATAAACCAATTGAGCAAGCATCAAGAATAGACATAAATCCAATCAAATACGCAAAATTTGAATAAAACTCAGACTAGAGTAAACTTTAACTCACTCTGCACTGAATGCTGTAGTGATGCATACAATTTGGTCTACAGTAGCCTCTACAAATCAAATTAGGGCAACTGAAACATAAACTAAAAAATTAGACTTGCCCATGATGATTCAAAAATAAGTATAACTATCTCTCTTTTCAGAAGGTTTTGTTGCACAGGTAGTTTACTTCATCAATAGATATTTAGAAGTTAGTTGTATTGACTTGATAAAAAAAGTAGCAACGTATATGTATAGCAAAAGAAAGTAGCAGTATAACAGATAGTTTACTCTGACTCCTGAAAACCCATAGGTGTCTTTCATTGAAAGCAATAAAACAAGCATTACAAAGTACAAGCTCAAAAGTAGCTTACCAAAAAACCAAAAACTGTACCAGTAACTAATATAACTAATGCCTTCAAGTTGTGCTTGTGGCAGCTGTCAGCTGCCACAGACTCCTCCCTTCAAATAACCCCTCAGCTTTCTTCAAAATGCAGCAACAAAATCACTTAAATAAAATACAACAAAAAAATTATTTCTATATTTTTTATGCATCTAAAGTGAATTTAATTCTATGGGAAGTTAAAACAGAAATAACTAACAAGTAACAGTCAAGTCAGCTTTGGCTGACTTCTACCGATTAGGTACACGAAACTACATATCTAAGAGGAAGCAAGCAAACAAGCCAGTAATTTCTCAGCTATCTAATGCAATAGAAAAAAAAGTAAAAAAAAGTAAATAATTGAAACATACATTGCCTAAAATCTATCAAGAAAAATACCTGAATCAAACCAAACAGATTTGCAGCTTAGTTACCTTAAAAAATAATGTCATCATGTTGTGCTTCTTAGCTCAACTGCCGCGGACTCCTCCCTTCAAAAAATCCCTCAGCTTCCTTCAAAATTTCGCAACAAAATCCCTTAAAAAGAAATACAACAAAAAGTGAATTCAGTTGCATGGGATGATAAAACAAAAATAACTAATAAGTCACGGCCAAGTCAGCTTTGGCTGACTTCTACCGGTCAGGTACACGAAACTGCACATCTAATAGGAAGCAAGCAAACAAGCCAGCAATTCCTCAGCTATCAAATGCAATAGAAAAAAGGTAAAAAATAACAAACAACAATAATTGAAACGTACCTTGCTTAAAATCTGGCAAGAATAATACCTGAATCAAACCAACCATATTTGCAGTTTAGTTACCTTCAAAATCAATGTCATCAAGTTGTGCTTCTCAGCTCACCTGCCGCGGACTCCTCCCTTCGAATATTCCCTCAGCTTCCTTCAAAATGCCACAAGAAAAACCCTTAAATTGAAATAAAAGAAAAAGTGAATTTAGTTGCATGGGATTATAAAACAGAAATAACTAACAATTCACGGCCAAGTCAGCTTTGGCTGACTTCTACCGGTCAGGTACACGAAACGAAACATCTAATGGGAAGCAAGCAAACAAGCCAGCAATTCGTCAGCTATCTAATGCAACAGCAAAAAGGTAAAAAATAGTAAACAACAATAATTGAAACGTACCTTGCTTAAAATATGGCAAGAAGAATACCTAAATCAAACCAAACATATTTGCAGTTTAGTTACCTTCAAAATCAATGCCATCAAGTTGTGCTTCTCAGCTTACCTGCCGCGGACTCCTTCCTTCGAATATTCCCTCAGCTTCCTAAAAAATGCCACAAGAAAAGCCCTTAAATTGAAATACAAGAAAAAGTGAATTTAGTTGAATGAAATTATAAAACAGAAATACCTAACAATTCACGACCAAGTCAGCTTTGGCTGACTACGACCGGTCAGGTACCTAAAACGGCACATCTAATGGGAAGCAAGCAAACAAGCCAGCAATTCCTCAGCTATCTAATGCAATAGAAAAAAGGTAAAAAATAGTAAACGACAATAATTGAAACGTACCTTGCTTAAAATCTGGCAAGGAGAATACCTAAATCAAACCTCACATATTTGCAGTTTAGTTACCTTCAAAATCAATGTCATCAAGTTGTGATTCTCAGCTCACCTGCCGCGGACTCCTTCCTTCGAATATTCCCTCAGCTTCCTAAAAAACGCCACAAGAAAAGCCCTTAAATTGAAATACAAGAAAAAGTGAATTTAGTTGAATGGTATTATAAAACAGAAATAACTAACAATTCACGACCAAGTCAGCTTTAGCTGACTTCGACTGGTCAGGTACACGAAACGGCACATCTAATGGGAAGTAAGCAAACAAGCCAGCAATTCCTCAGCTATCTAATGCAATAGAAAAAAGGTAAAAAATAGTAAACGACAATAATTGAAACGTACCTTCCTTAAAATCTGGCAAGGAGAATACCTGAATCAAACCTCACATATTTGCAGTTTAGTTACCATCAAAATCAATGCTATCAAGTTGTGCTTCTCGGCTCACCTGCCGCCGACTCCTTCCTTCGAGTATTCCCTCAGCTTCCTAAAAAATGCCACAAGAAAAGCCCTGAAATTGAAATAAAAGAAAACGTGAATTTAGTTAAATGGGATTATAAAACAGAAATAACTAACAATTCACGGCCAAGTCAGCTTTGGCTGACTTCTACCGGTCAGGTACACGAAACGGCACATCTAATGGGAAGCAAGCAAACAAGCCAGCAATTCCTCAGCTATCTAATGCAATAGAAAAAAGGTAAAAAATAGTAAACGACAATAATTGAAACGTACCTTCCTTAAAATCTGGCAAGGAGAATACCTGAATCAAAGCTCACATATTTGCAGTTTAGTTACCATCAAAATCAATGCTATCAAGTTGTGCTTCTCGGCTCACCTGCCGCCGACTCCTTCTTTCGAATATTCCCTCAGCTTCCTAAAAAATGCCACAAGAAAAGCCCTGAAATTGAAATAAAAGAAAACGTGAATTTAGTTAAATGGGATTATAAAACAGAAATAACTAACAATTCACGGCCAAGTCAGCTTTGGCTGACTTCTACCGGTCAGGTACACGAAACGGCACATCTAATGGGAAGCAAGCAAACAAGCCAGCAATTCCTCAGCTATCTAATGCAATAGAAAAAAGGTAAAAAATAGTAAACGACAATAATTGAAACATACCTTGCTTAAAATCTGGAAAGAAGAATACCTGAATCAAACCAAACATATTTGCAGTTTAGTTACCTTCAAAATCAATGTCATCAGTTGTGCTTCTCAGCTCACCTCCCGCGGGCTCCTCCCTTCGAATATTCCCTCAGTTTCCTAAAAAATGCCACAAGAAAAGCTCTTAAATTGAATTACAAGAAAAAGTGAATTTAGGTGAATGAGATTATAAAACAGAAATAACTAACAATTCACGGCCAAGTCAGCTTTGGCTGACTTCTACCGGTCAGGTACACGAAACGGTTTATTTAATGGGAAGCAAGCAAACAAGCTAGTAATTCCTCAGCTATCTAATGTAATAGAAAAAAGGTAAAAAATAATAAACGACAATAATTGAAATGTATCTTGCTTAAAAATCAATGCCATCAAGTTGTGCTTCTCAGCTTACCTGCCGCGGACTCCTTCCTTCGAATATTCCCTCAACTTCCTAAAAAATGCCACAAGAAAAGCACTTAAATTGAAATATAAGAAAAAGTGAATTTAGTTGAATAAGATTATAAAACAGAAATAACTAACAATTGACAGCCAAGTCAGCTTTGGCTGACTTCTACCGGTCAGGTACCTGAAACGGCACATCTAATGGAAAGCAAGCAAACAAGCCAGCAATTCCTCACCTATCTAATGCAATAGAAAAAAGGTAAAAAATAGTAAACGACAATAATTGAAACATACCTTGCTTAAAATCTGGAAAGAAGAATACCTGAATCAAACCAAACATATTTGCAGTTTAGTTACCTTCAAAATCAATGCCATCAAGTTGTGCTTCTCAGCTCACCTGCCGCGGACTCTTTCCTTCGAATATTCTCTCAGCTTCCTAAAAAATGCAACAAGAAAAGCCCTTAAATTGAAATACAAGAAAAAGTTAATTTAGTTGAATGAGATTATAAAACAGAAATAACTAACAATTCACGGCCAAGTCAGCTTTGGCTGACTTATACCGGTCAGGTACACGAAACGGCACAGCTAATTGGAAGCAAGCAAACAAGCCAGCAATTCCTCAGCTATCTAATGCTGTAGAAAAAAGGTAAAAAATAGTAAACGACAATAAGTTAAATGTATCTTGCTTAAAATCTGGCAAGAAGAATACCTTAATCAAACCAAACATATTTGCAGTTTAGTTACCTTCAAAATCAATGCCATCAAGTTGTGTTTCTCAGCTCACCTGCCGTGGACTCCTTCCTTCGAATATTCCCTCAGCTTCCTAAAAAATGCCACAAGAAAACCCCTTAAATTGAAATAAAAGAAAAAGTGAATTCAGTTCCATGGGATTATAAAACAGAAATAACTAACAATTCACGGCCAAGTCAGCTTTAACTGACTTCGACCGGTCAGGTACACGAAACGGCACATCTAATGAGAAACAAGCAAACAAGCCAGCAATTCCTCAGCTATCTAATCCAATAGAAAAAAGGTAAAAAATAGTAAATGACAATAATTGAAACGTACCTTGCTTAAAATCTGGCAAGAAAAATACCTGAATCAAACCACACATATTTGCAGTTTAGTTACCTTCAAAATCAATGCCATCAAGTTGTGCTTCTCAGCTCACCTGCCGCGGACTCCTTCCTTCGAATATTCCCTCAGCTTCCTAAAAAATGCCACAAGAAAAACCCTTAAATTGAAATACAAGAAAAAGTGAATTTAGTTGAATGGGATTATAAAACAGAAATAACTAACAATTCACGGCCAAGTCAGCTTTGGCCGACTTCGACCGGTCAGGTACACGAAACGGCACATCTAATGGGAAGCAAGCAAACAAGCCAGCAATTCCTCAGCTATCTAATGCAATAGAAAGAAAGTAAAAAATAGTAAACAACAATAATTGAAACGTAACTTGCATAAAATCTGAGAAGAAGAATACCTGAATCAAACAAAACAGATTTGCAGTTTAGTTATCTTTAAAGTTAATGCCATCAAGTTGTGTTTCTCAGCTCAGCTGCCGCGGACTCGTCCTTTTAAAATATTCTCTCAGCTTTTTTCAAAATTCCATAAGAAAATCACTTAAAATATTATATAACAAAAAGTGAATTCAGTTGGATGAGATGATAAAACAGAAATAACTAACAAGTTACGGCAAAGTCAGCTTTGGCTGACTTCTACCGGTCTGGTACACGAAACTGCACATCTAATGGGACACAACCAAGTCAGCTTTGGCTGATTTCTGCCGGTCAGGTGCACGAAACAGCCACAATTAAGGGTTAAAAATAAGTCATGTAACAAAAAAAGAAAGGATATATTGTGAAGGAAACTTATCTCACAATATATGACCGATTTTGAGAAGAATATTCATCAGCCTCATCACAGGTCCATGCGAAACCGCAAGTCATGGTTATTAGAAGCGTGCCTTTTGAAGAGAGAACCCACTTCAAGGAAAGCTCTATCTACATAAATAAAAGTAAAACTCAAAAGTCGGTACTAACCAAGAGTGGAAACCGTAATGTTTCAATTCATGGCATCGAGTTGAGATCTGACCACTTAAACAAAAAAAAAACTATAACAATGGCCAATCAGCTCCAACAGGTAACGGCCAAGTCAGCTTTGGCTGACTTCGTCCGGTCAGGTACGCAAAACAGCCAAAATGGAAAGAAATATGCCATGCAACAAAAAAAATGATATATTATGAAAGATACTTATCTCAAAATATATTACCAATTTTGAGAAGAATATCCATAAAACTTGTCACCGGTCCATGCGAAACCACAAGGAAGTAATGATTGTTGGAAGCGTGTCGTTTTAAGATAGCAGCCTACTTCAAGGAAAGCTCCATCTACATAAACAAAAGTAAAAATCAAAAGTCGGTACTAAGCAAGAGTGAAATCTGTAATATTTGATAAAGGAGGAGTTGCTACAATACAAAGGAGAATCAATTCATGGCATCCCTTGAGATACACTACTTCTTCATTACGAAATTGAAGCCTAAACCTGACCCAGCAATAAGAGGATCAACTAAGCTAGAACCGATTCACAAACCTATCAGTTCAATCATACTAGACCTGCTAATGAGCGGTAACTCGCTCAAAACTCGGCCCGACCCATTCATTCTTTCATTAGAACCCGACTCGGCTCGGTCCATTAGACTCTTTAGACTCGGCCTGAACTCGGCTCGGTCCATTGGAATCTTTAGGCTCGGCTCAAACTCAATTAATTGTAATATATTTCAAAGACATGTACTAAATGTGTTCACACTTGCCATCACCTCATCTGTTTTGTCCGTTTTGTATCAATTTCCCAATAGAGTAGGAGCTCCATAACACAGCATCCTCTAAAATTATGTGTTTAAATTTTCTGTGATCAAATTTGAAAACCTATATAAATGCATAAAATACTAAATCATTAATTTTATTTGATGAAGTTACCCATAGGATTCTCATGAAAAAAATTTATCATATGAGGTAGACATATTGGAGAGCAAAGGTTGTCTATGAGGTCTGGGAATTTTTCAAAAGCAACATGAATTTTAAATGCTATCCTATACCTTTTCAATGAAACAGAAAAAAGGAAAAAAGAAAAAGAGAAAAGGATAACCATCTAAGATGGGTTAAAGCCATACAAGATTACCTGTACAGTTTTTTAACTTTTGACAAACAAAAATTTCAGTGACTAAAGAAGCTCATTTTTTTTCAATAGATTACAACCAAGGAACAGACATTATTAAAATATGCAAGAATACAAATAAGTGGTTTCTTAATTACCAGTATTGATCCATAGAGTGCAAGTAAAAAACCAGAAATTACAGAAGTTGATCATAAAATACCAGTACGTGGAACCTAGCCCCTAGCCTATTACTTTTGACAAGAAAGAAATCAGCCTACTTCAGTACTTTCATAAGAAAACATGAATCTAGATTAATATTACATTAAAAGTACTTATAACTTAGCAGTATTGCTTCTCTATGAAACTGTACCGGATAGTCCTGAGCTGTTGATTATGGTCTGAAGCTGTACCGGATAGTCCTGTGTCATTGTTCTCTCCCTGAGCTGTTGGTGTAAAGTGAATCTGACAGGAAAATGCAAAAATGCAAGTAGACCCCTAATATTTACATTATAATTTTTTTATGCAAGTAGACCCCTAATATTTACATTATAATTTTTTTATGCAAGTAGACCCCTAATATTTACATTATAATTGTTATCTACCAGTAAAAAATGATGATATCTGAAAAAAAAAAATGGACTATGTAATAATGCACTTAATTTAAGCAAAAACTGGTACCGAACTGATACGGGTTGGTGCTGGTATGTACGTGCCAGACTGGTGCTGGTATCAGAAACAACACAGAATTCTGGATTAAAAATGTAGCAATAAATGATAAATCACTATATTGGATATCAGTACTAGTATCACGGTTTAACAAAACCCATTAATCACTTAAAAACCTTAAACGTAATCGTAATTTAACAAAACCCATAAAATAAAATCAGTACCAGTTTATGGTTTTCTATACAATTTAAGCAGTTTATAGTACTAAACTTGTTTGCATTAGTAAATTCGAGGAACACCCTTAATGTTATAAAACTGAATTGGGACTCAAGTAATCTAAGGCAAATAATCAAATTTTGGGATCTTTAGCAAATAGATTCAGACAAAACAGAATTCAATGGATAGACGGAAACTAAACATTAATTGATGCAAAGTTAAGCTAAATTGAGTCTCGAGGCATACACAATTGACAGTCACTTGAAGCAAGAATTAAATTCATTGCAACAAATGAAAAGAATATTGGGGCCTGATTTGCATTAGGTAAGTAAGAGAATTGGGGAATCCCCAGTATTTAAACTAATGCACATAACAAGAAGTGAAAGAAAACAGTAACAAGATTAATAATTTAGCTGACCTCCATAACAGTATGACAAGGAGCAAGAAAGAGAGTTGACTCGTTGCCACGTAACATGTGATTGTCATTGTATGTGACAAGAGAATTTGACACTGCTTGTAAGCTCCGCACAACCTCTTGAGCAAAAATTTGTTTCAAGCTTAATGGTGCACATGGTTTAAGTTCATTCATTGCAGCTGATACACCTTCAAGAAAAACAAGAGAAGATGTAAACACAAGTTAGCCATGCATGTAGTTGGGACACGTCCACTATGTGTTAACTGATTCCATATGAATTGGTATTGTGACATCCATCAGTTATACCAGAGGAGCTTGGTGATAATTTCTGATTCTTATGTTGGTGACAATTTTTTTCCTTTTATCACTTTCAGATACCATTTACGAATACGGGTAAAGGTGGATGCTCCATCAGAACAAAAGGCGGGGTCACATCATCGCGGGTATCATCCATGGCACCATTGTTTGCAAACCCTACTGATGGCATCGGGACCCACCTGTGTGAATCCAACACAACCTAATCAACAAATGGCAACAAATAAACAAAGCATGAGTAAATATAAAATAATAAGAAAAATTAACATTACAAAAAAAGATGGGTCTTCATGCAAATGTACCTGAAAATTTTCAATTGCTGTGCTCATATTCTTTGAGAACATATTGAAAGCTGCACTGAAGATTTAAAAAATAGATGTTATTAAGAGTCCACTACAATTGTAAGAGATAAAGCTCTTGTGGATATGGATGAAATACCTCTCAAAAATAGGAGGAAGCAATGCCCTAAAATCCAAACCGACCATCCCAAGACCAATTGCACAATACTGCAAAAGAAACCCATAATTATGACAACATCAATAATAGTAATAAAAATCAATAAATTAATTAGTAAAATCAGAAATCAGAAATTATTCATAAGTGAAATCAGAAATCATACACCAGAAAGTAATATTTGAGATTAAAAAATAAAAAAATATTTTGATGAAATTTAATTAAAAGGAGCAATAGATTCAGAGAGTATACTCACCATGCAATTATCTAAGGTGTTAGACATCGAAACACCATCACTTATCTTGGGTAACATTTCTTCTAGCGTAGACAAATGATTTTTAGCCTGGTGCATGGCCCAGCTAAAGAGAAGGCCTCCATCGTAATTCTCATCACTCCCCGATTTATCATTGCTAAAAATGGCACGGTATTGAGTAACCACATCAAAGAGATTCCTACGATAGCAGTTCACCATATCCTTTAGAAAATCATACACATTTCTTTGATCAAGCTCTTCTAGGCTGCTAGAGAGCCAAGCTTCCCGGCACCTAAGAAACTGATGAAAGAAAGAAGAATAATCAAAAGTTTGTTTTGTTAATAGAGAAATAAGACAACAAGACTTTCTGTATTGGGTCAAGATCAAGTACAGATGCTCTATTATATGATTTCATAATGCGGTTTACTCCAATTTCATTTGGTTAATCATTCACTTAAACTTGCTATCTTTTGACTATTTTCAATCTGTGAAAACATTTCAGCATCTATTTATTGTCCTGAACAGCTCACATTAGTTTCTAAAAAAAAGGACAACATAAGGGGCTACATACCTGCAGGCGCAATTCTGATTCAGCAAACACTACAATTCGCCTCAAATGGGCCACGATTCGGATGCACTCCGATAGTTGTATAACATTATAACATACAAATACCATATTTGACCGGTAATTTGATAAGTACTAAATAAATATGACAGTGATAAGCAATGTATAAATCTAAGATTGAGTTATTTAATACCGGTAAGGTACTGTAATGGTGTTACAGGTCAGTTATAGACAAGAGATTACTATTTTAATCGTTTGATTTCTGTTTCTTTTTTATGATTATTGTTTGAATTTAGGCTTCAATGAGTTTCTGAGACAAATGTTCTCCTGCCTGAGACAAATTCGATTCTGGTACTACCATGTCACACAAGAAATTTAATGTGACTACTGTACGAAAACTAAAGTACAATATGACTTGCCTGAATATTGGATCTGAGTTTCTGTAAAAGCTGAGAAACCATAGACTGCGTTGACTTCTTTACATCTATTGCTAATGCCTGAATGATTGGAAACCTGTTCCCAGCATTATCAAATATGAAAAGCAATATGTGAAATTTGATTGTAATATAATATATAAATAGTATGTAAACTTACTCAGAGTGCAATTTTGTAAGCTTATTGACAAAAGCTTCCAAATCAAGTGCCTCGTCATAGTTGCCATTACATATACATCTGAAATTAGAAGCAAGTTCTATCATACAATTCTTAAATAGAAAAAAGTTAAAGAGGTTTCTGTTCCGAAATATAATCTAGAGTATTTGTAAGTAACCTCCTACATTTTTTTGGTTAATTTTCTCTATCATGGTTGCTCAACTAAGTTGATTCACGATAATGCCATGTATGAGGATCAAATTACCATGTTTTGAACCAATACCTTTGGAATTGGATCTCTTATTGTTATTCATTATTTGAGCATCAACATCTAAGTTTACTTCGCTTGATTGTACTTCAATTTTAGCTCAAGAGAAAAGGCCCCATCACAACGGTGGCACAAAGTTGCATTTAATAATGAGAAAATAGTTAACACGTACGTGTCCATGAGTTGTGGAATCTCAAGAAGGTCAAGTATTGTGCTGTGATTAGCCAATAATATTTGGTTCAGCCTCCTTTCTTCTACAATCTGTTGAGCGGACTCGATAAACTCCGTGCAACCAGATGTCAGATTTGGGATCTCTAAAATCTGCACAGGTTAAAGAAAGATGCATTTATGCGTGTACATATATCACACAGAGCTACAATCAATTGAGCTAGTCACTTGGATGCCAAGAACCCAACAATTCACCAAAAAAAGGAAACAATAATGGTATGAAGCCTAGAAGGTCGAACAGGAATGGTTCATTAGCACTTAAAATTAAATCAGACTGGTACACAGCTGGAACATACAGGCTCAACTGTACACTCACTGCTAAATAGGGGTATTTTTGTCAAGTTAACCTATACAATGTTTTATCTGTACTATCCCTTAAAATAGTATGAATGTACTAAAGCAAAAAAAGAGCATACATGCCTTTGTAACATAGACATCAAATCCAAGCTTTGCAATTATAGTAGCATCTATAATTTTAGCTTCCATACCTCCAGTACTGTCATGAACAACAATCGTTATCTTAACTGCTCAAGCAAAGAAGAATACTTTTTATTGCCAAAAGGCTATTCAATAGTTGAATCACTAAAAGATGGATATATTAAAAAAAGTAAAAAAATACCTATTTCTTTAGGAAGCACTACATCTGGATCAGAAGGTGGTCGATCCCACTCACTTTGCTTCCTTCCATATATACATATTCTATATTCTTCCATCTAATAATCAAGTAAAAAAGAAAAAGAGGAAAAGAAGGTACAAAAGTTGAGAAATGTGAGTCACAATAGCGAGTTCTACCAGAAAAGTTATTACAAAGAATGGAATATAAAGAAGAATTTCAGTTAGTGTCACAATATACTATCTTAATTTACCAGTGTTTTAATGATTGAATACTTTTCACTTTATGATAATCCACAAAGGCATAGCGCAAAATGCTTTTCTTCTGTAATATAGAATGTGATTATTATCAATTAGCCAAAAAGAAAAGTGATACCTGATATTTGCTCCCAGAAAGATCTGAAAAAACCTATTTTGTCAATTCAGCAAGAAAACAACCTATATGGAGCCAAATAGCAACATAATTAAGCAACTAAATTCCCCACTCATAAAAAATAATCTTAAAACAAAAAGATTTTTCCTCTAGACAATATTTTCTGAGCAGTGTACCTTGAATAAGATTGTCCTGTTTAAGGAAAATCTCTCTGAGCCGACTTTGACCACAAAGATTGTATTTTAGGTTGAACTTGTCAAAACGGTGAAAGGTATTCTTATCAGCATGGACATCTAACAAGTCAACATTCAGGTCATATCTGAAAAGAAAAGAAAAGAAAAGAAAAAACAAATAGTAAGTGATCACCATTAAAATATACTTTGTTGAACAATCCAATTAAAATTGACATTTGCAATCCTCACCCAGTCAAGTCCAAGCTCTCAAAGACCTCCTTCAAGGTCATATAGGTCCCATTTCTAAAAATCACAACCTAAAATAATGCAAATTTTTAGCAACACTTTCAGTTGAAACTGACAAAAAAGAACCTAATTATAAGCTAAATCCTACCTCATCATGTTCTTTCCTAAGCTTGGATTTGATAAATCTTAACATGTGCTTTTGGTTCATGCATGCCGAGTGGTGAACGTGTGTGTCAACCTTTCTGACATTGTAAAAATCACGATGTGGTGCACTTTTTTTGGGCAAGGAACTCCTTATCCGCATTAAGCATCAGATGAAACTTAAATTTCTGCATACAAATCATAACCACAAGTAAATAACCAAGTAATAATGAGACGGCTTTAATTTTTGTCTGATTCACCTAGACTACCAGTCCACCAGGTTGACCATATTTTGCTCGAGACTTGACACAGGTTGGATCAAATCAGATTTGGGTCAGTAGAGAAGATCATAACCCAACCCCTTTAGAACTTAGCTTGGCATTGTTGTTAACATAAAAGGCACAAAATATACTCAATATATGGACCAGTCAGTTCAATCCAACCCAGTTTAAACTGACCCAACAAGTTAACAGGTAAGATCCAGGCTATTGTTTCACCAGCTAGATGCTAGGTTGGGTATTAACCAAATGCATATCATAAAATCTAATCACCCATTTCCAACCCTAAATGACTATAAATTTCATGTTCTAGAAGATTCAAACGGTTATGACACACAATCCTGATATTTCCTGCTGCAATTACTCCAAGGATGTAATGTAAATCAGTGAAAAAGGTGGTAGCATCAGCCACAGGATAAATTCTCTCCTTGCAATCTTCATCCGTGTACACGTGCACAACACCGTCCACCATTTGAAAATAGTGCTACATTAGGAAAAAAAAAAAGTTAATACATATACATGAGTCAAGTACATTAAATACCTTCTTTTTCATATCTAAACATTATTAAACTACTAACCTCAGTTTTCTCTTCAGGGGTACAGCTGAAAGGATTAGGGTTAGGTTTTGGTGTGCTAGGGTCAGTAGTGACTTCCTTCTCCCATGGTGCAACTTCCTCTCTAAAAACATAACTATCTCTTAACTCAAGACACTTTTGGAGGGTCTTGTACAAATCAATTTCATAAACGGTTGCTTTTGCTACAGCAGAAAAATTAGAGGCAATCATATAAGTGAGGCACAGTAGCTTAGGGTTTTAGCTCAAGAGATTAGAGATCTGCCAATTGATACTCCTGTAGTCACAGGAACAATTTAATCAAAAAGAGTAGTCATTACAATTTAATCGAAAACAACTTAGTACACTATTCCTACATATCTACTCCATATTCTCTTTTACCTCTATATTTCTTCTCTTACAAGAAAAATAGAACCCCCGTACACAAAGGAGGTCGATCGTCCTCACCAGCACGCCACACCAAAGCGGCCAACCGCCACTGACACTCACCGGCTCCGGCTCCTTAATTCTCTTTTGCATTAGTAAATTTGAAGAAATCTTACCAACGAAGAAATGTAGTACTAAACTTGTTTGCTCTCTATTTTATCATCTCTCTCTGCTCTTTGTTGTTGCTGTTCAATTTCCCCAACCCCGAAAAGGGATTTGTCACTATCTTCTCTGTGTTGCATGAAATTAAAATAGAAGAAAATTGAATTGAAAATCATTTTTTGGAAGAAATTTGTAATTTAATAAAAGAAATGCATTAGTAAAGTTGAAGAAATCTTACCAAGGAAGAAATACAGTACTGAACTTGTTTCGTCTCTATTTTATCATATTTGTTTCTTCTATTTTTTGTTGTTGTTGAACTTCCCCAATCCCGATTAGGGTTCTTTCACTATCTTCTTTGCATTGTGTGTTCGACTCTGCATGAAAATATGCAAAAGTTGTTGATATCTGTTGACTCTATTTTCTAGGGGATGTGGAGATGCGATCCGTTGAATACCACTTGTTAGATTTTTGTACCCGACACTAATTTATCACCAAATGAGCCAAACTATAGCAATTTGTTAAAGCATATATCTGTGGAAGCCACTGATAAATAGACAAAACATATAGTAAATGTTGGATATAACAACTCGGCAATATAATTAATTTGTTCGGACTGAGGAAGAGTGTAACTAAATTGTTTTTAATGTAACCTCTATACTATCATTACATCCCATTTTCACTGAAGTCCTTTTACATATTAGCCCATGTATTATCATTACATCCCGTTAGTGAAGTATTGTATATATTAACCTATATACTGTTGTTACATCCCTAATATGTCATTACATAGATATTTGTAATTACTAATTTGGAAGCAAATGCAACCTCATGCAATCATATCTGATGTGTAAATAGTACAAAACAGAGAAGAACTTGCAACCAAATTTTGACAATCTAGAAAGTAAATAAAAAAAAAAATAATGTGCTATGTTATATGAAAATGGCAGCTGTAGCCTATAAGGCTAAGTGAGGAGAAAAAATTTAACAGAAAGCTTGAAAAAATAAGGATACTGAAATCAAAGTTTTCTGCTGATGAGTTTTCTGTTGATGAGATATGTTATGTGCATGTAATGGGTAATAGCTTACCACTGATTTTGGTGGTTAATTTCATTTGTACCAGTGATTTTGGTGCTTAATTTCATTTGTACCAGTGATTTTGTGTAATAGCTTACCACTAATTTTGGTCCTTAATTTCATTTGTACCAGTGAGCAAGCAATGTCGCACAGTCGCAACGGAGAAATCTGCCCAGCCGCAATGGAGATTACATCTCTAACTGTTCAAATGCTGCTGTGTAATTTCCTTCTTTCTGAACCTCCAATTGAGGGAAATGCAAGAGTTGAAAAATTAGCACAAATTAGCAAATCTGAAAGATTTGGTAAGGACTTGCGGAGGAGAATACAAATTGATGTTGGAATTAGGAAAAATCTTACCAGGCGAGTACAGCAGGGACCACCGAAGTTGGAGGCGCGGATCTATTCTAAACCGAACAACGGTTACTGTAGGAGGAGAAGGGAGGTGGAGAAGTGGAAGAGGGGACTAAACGAATTGGAGTCGCTGTCTCCAAGGTAGAGAAGTGGTGGGGAGAGGTGGAGGCCAAGCAACGATCGACGACGACGAACTGATCAGTGCGACTCCTCTCTCTTCTCTCTCGCTCTCTCGCTCCCTTGAGCTGTTAATCTCCATTTTCTCTCCCTTTCTCTCTCAGCTAGAAACGCTAGAAATGGAATGATATGCAAAATGCAAACCGACTATATTAGTATATTAATATTTTCTTTCCATTTTAAGAAAAGGATCTCAAAAGAGGGCGATATCTCAAAACAGAATATATGTAATAAATGATGTGGATTTGATTTAATTTGACAGCGCCAGGCCTTGCGTGTAGAGCAAGCCACATACATCAGCTCACTTTTATTTTACTAACCCTACTAATTTTATAAATTTTGTTGAAATTTTTTTTTCAGATTTTTTTTTAATTTCAGTAAAAAATTTTACAAATAATGTATTAAATCGGATAAAATTTTACTATTAATTGCATGCACTAAAAATACTTATAGATTAAATGGATCTACTAAATTATTTATTTTACACAAATAACGAAGTTGTAAATTTTTTATTATTAATAATTGTCATCAAATATACTTGCAAATATATTCTAATAGATAACGTCTACAAAGCAATTTCCAAACTATTATTAAAATCTCTAGCAAACACTTTCCAATATATGCTTGTCCATAAAGCAAACTTCTGATTTCAATTCATTATTAAAAAAACACAACAATTTAATAATGAAAAAAAATCATGTTTCGCTACCAAAAATAATCAATAACCATTCTAAAATTTTATGAAGTGGATTTAGTTACATAATTTTCATTTTTCATAAACTTTAAAAGTCAATTTGTGCTCAATAACCATTACTTTTTATAAATTATAGCAATGAAATTTTCATTGGATCAGTGCCTTTATTTTCATTTTTTAAAAATATGTAACTAAATATATTGCCTTTATTTTTCAATATAGACAAAATTTTTATATTATACCAAAGTCAATTTGTGCTCGCATAATTTTTTAACATAATTTAGTATTTGATGCCTAAAAAAGTTACTTAAAATATTGCTTTATACCAAATTTAATAATGTAATGTGACTAAAAGGCAACATTTTATGTGGAAAATATAAATTCGAAAGGATTCTTTGTAAATTATTAAAGTTGAAAATTTTGAGTCGAACCTTTATTTTTTTTTTTAAATCTACTTTTGTACTCAATCATTTTCTTTTAACTTATTTCTTTTTTGGCTTAACGTAATTAATATGTACCTAATTTCACAATTTTTATTGTTCTAATCATAATTTAGCCACATCACACCTAACATAATCAAAGGCGATCAAATAACAAACTAATAACTATTTTGAAACTTTATTAAATAGAAAAAAAAAGGGGGGGGGGGGGGGGTATGAAATAGCAGTTGACAATTATAATTTTGTTTTTCAATCCTCCTTGGACCTTGGCAGCATGTGAATTCACTTTCACCCAGAAAGGCAGGAAGCCCACTGGCCACTGCTCAGCAATTGAAATAAGACATGGAAAGCATGAAATTAACAATTTAATATAGCTAATAGTATAGTCAGGGGGTAATGTAGAACTTTTATAAGAATAGAGTAAGAAATTATTCAATCAGATTTAAATAGCTAACTGAATTGAGCTTAAATTATCGAGTCGATCGGGCTCAAACCCATTATATTAAAACTAAATCTCAATTTTCTAATCAAATCATGATAAGTAATCAAATCTATTTTAAATAACTAATCAAATTATGGTTAAACTTAAATTAAAACCAACTCTCCAATTTATAATCAAGTATGTGCTCACGGAAATGGAGAGGAGTTATCGAGCTGTGTTGAGCAAGTCGAATAAGCGAAGGACCAAAGGAGCGCCTGATGGCATGAGGTCCTAAGCATATGAGCAAAAATTGCAGCGGTGGTGGAGGAGGCGATGCATCTCCAACATGAATTAGCTAACAAAGTAAGAACAAAGGAAATCACGAACGGAGCTATGAGAAGATAAAGAAAATCACGATGGTAGGTTGCACTTTTTTTTCAGCTACGCAAATTTTAAACAAAATAGATTGTGCATTATTTAATTTCTAAACGAAATAGACTCACCTGTACAAAGTTTTTTTTGTTTTTTTTTCAAAGCAGCATTTGAGATTGAACTCAGCTCGATCAGAGTAGAGCAAACTTATTTTCAGAATACGATAAATCTAAAAACTCTTATCTGTAAATTGAATTTTAGAATCTAAGATAGAACAACTACCTAATATAATTGATAATGAATACAAGATAGAACAATTACCTAAGTATAATGAGGATAGAACAACTACCTGAGTTTAATGATTGATAATTGGATGGCTGGAGATTCAATTGCTAGTATATGTTCTTCTATGCAACGAGACATTGTTACATTATAAAACTCTTCAAATCGTACACTGTCAGAATTGGAAATACATTGTCCAATTTTCATAAAATTAGACTTGGTATAAATTTTATGAAATTGTCATAAAAACATTAAATTTTAATGGTAGCAAAACATGTTTGGTCAATTGTAGTCCAAGTGTGTGGCAGTTGAAACTGAAATAAAGAGTCAGAGGCTCGTATTGAGAATAGTAAGCATTAGCTTCAGAATTTTTTTCTGAGTAAAATTAATTTGCTTATTTCTATAAAAAATGAAAATAAACCTTATCAATTCAATATTTCTATAAAATATGTAGATGTGTAAAAAAATATTCAATTCCAATAGGTTAGTTTGTGAGGGAAAATAATTTATTTTTCTACCTGTGAGGCTGTGACACATACAAGCATGTGCCTAAATGTTACTGTGTATGTGTCACACATAAATAAATGAATTATTTGCCCTTACAAGACGGTCAATTAATAGACTGAATATTTTTATTACACATTTTAAGTTTTTATATTTTTTTTATAAAAGAGTAAAATTAGAAACTTTATAAACTTAAAATGAGTTTTAATAAAAAAAAAAAAGATAACAACTTAGATTTTTTTTGTAAGTTTCTAAAATTTTAAATTTAAAAGGATAAATATTATATATAAATTTTAAAGGCAGAAATATGTAATTTTAAAATTGTGAAGGGTATACATAAAATTCTTTCTTTTTTTTTAAAAAAAAAAGAAAATAAAATGCAGGCAATTTCGCTAAATTTCACTCTCTTTGACAATATATGAATTAAGTTAAGGAAAAAAATGATCGACAATTTTTTTTTTTTGAAAATAACATAGAACAAGGATCGAAGCCCGAAATTTGAGTATCTAACTAAAACAAACCCCGTTAGATCGTCTCAGAGATAATACAAACCAAAAATTTTCTGAATGTCAAGGAAATCTAAATATTACCAGTGGATAATGAAGCTTCACTTGCTGAAAGTGCTTTGTCAACCGGAATTAATATTACCTGAGTTAACTCAAATTTTGAGTTTAGATAAATCCTGACCGTCAGATCATGCTGTCACGCATATTAATTATTAATTATTAATGGTAGAGCTCAACCAAAATGAATGGGTGATTTTAATTTCTATTGCAATATCAGAACTTTATCCCTAATCGGGTCATCAGTCATAACACTACTGAACCCGCTACAGATTGTAACAGACAACCAACTACAAGGAAAATGGGAGAACTTAATTATTAGTAGCTGACCCATCCGGCGGCTGGACCAAATTAAAATTAAATGGGCAAATAAAAATAATATATAGCAAATGTTTCTCATTCTTATCACGGGGAAAGTGTTTACGCACGAGGCGAATCGGAAATGTTATATTATTTCACAATACAGCGCTAGCTGACTAGTCACTACTTCAAAGATTTTTCATCTCATTGACTGCACCTTTGTTTTATAATATATATATATATATATATATATATATATAACAAAGACACATTCACACAAAATAATTTGGTGCAAACAATTTTAAAAGTATATCGGATCGATTTCAAAGTTTAAACGCTAAATTCAAACTGTTGAAATCCATGTATTTTATGAGTGATGCATGTACATACAAAATTTTGAAAGTTTTAAATTTATTTGCTACAATATCAAGTGGTCAAAGAAATAAACATTTTCTAAGTTAATTTATAAGTTGTTGTATATATATATATACTGGTATCTCTAGCTTTCGTTCAGAATGACTTCAAAGATCCGAGCTCCGCTGCTCCTAGGGAGCTCTACACAGAAGAAAAAAAATGATTCAGAAGGTCAAAACAAAGACAGTGGTTTGAGAGTCGATTTGTGACCGGTTGCTCCACCCCGCCTCTCCATTTGCACCCCCCCCCCCCCTCGTCTGCCCGGTTCATCTTGCTTCGTCTCAATTGATCAGATGGCTCCATTTAAGGGTTCTGCCGCTTATTGTCTTTTCCGTTCGTCTCGACTCTCTGAGTTCGACTGAGGGTTTGTGAATTCATTCCACCCCGTAGTACTTACTATATCTATAGTGAATAAGGTATGTGTTTTTTGGTTGTTTGCTGATGATGAGTTGTCTCCTTCATTCTCTCTTTCTTCTTCTTCCTCCTCTCTGAGTGGTGACTATCTTGATCCGGTTAATTCAGTTTCCGATTCCGGTTTGATTCAGTGACATCTCGGTTGAGTTGTGACTGTCCTGGTTCGGTTTGATTCAGTGCCCTCTTCTTCCTACTCTCTGAGTGGTGACTGTCCCGATCCGATTTGATTCAGTGCCTCTCAGTTGTAAATTCCTCTGGGAGGCATCGAATTCAGAAAGAAGAAGACGTTTTGTCCTCAAGGAAGAGCTCGACGTTTTCGTCCTCAAGGAAGAGCTCGACGTTTTCGTCCTCAAGGAAGAGTTCGAGTTGCCTCTCAGCTATGCAACTCGAAGAAATTACTTATGTGTCTACATTATCAGAGAAGAAAATCGGAAGACCCTACTTGCTATTCGGACGTGAATAGTCTAATTCACATTCTCTGACTTCACGTATCTTTTATTTTCTGACACAACAAATTAGATGATTGTACAAGTAGCTCAATATATATGTTTTAATATTTTTTAATTTAAATGAAAGAAACCTATGTAATAGCTACTTTGTAAATTAATTGTGGTTGCTGCTCTATTATCTAACTTTTCACTATTGCTATGTTATTTATTTATTTTCTATTTGGGGAAGAACTTTATTTATATTGGTCTCTCTAATTTAGAGCATGAAGTTCATTTTATTGTTTAATGTTAAAGTAATTTGCAATATCATGAGATATTAATTAATGAAAATAATATGAGAACAAATAATTTGTGAACGCAACGGTTTTATAATCTGCTACAAGTAGTTGGAACTGAAATTTTTATTAATACCCAAAAATAATATTAAATTACGCAATCTACCCACTTTTTTATGAGATTTAAAAAAATGCCCCTTTCCGGTAACTAAATAACCGGACAATAGCTATATTTCCGGATGTTTAATCACCGAATCCAAAAAATTAGTCCGATAACTAAATAACTGAAAAGATAGAATTGATCCGGATTTAGTTACCGGAATTTGAAAAAGGTATCACATCACACGGGTATCATCACGCTTTATAAAGTTTGTTTTCACAATTCACTCACAGCCAATTCTCCATTAAATTATATTATTATGTAATGATCAAGCGACAAGCAAGCGCAACCTAGAGTTTTGAGTTTTCTTGACTTTATTCTAGCCTACTAAAGACAACTTCTTATTATTTTCTATTTATCACATTAAAACAGCTCTAGTTAGTAGTTACTAAGCTATACCCATATATGTCTACGAATATCACCCATTTATTGACCAAGCCGATCGACATAGGGTGCCTATATTTCTTAATTTTCATATTATTTTCCAAATAAATACTAATTATTAAAATTTAGGAAGTACTTTACTATCTCAATTTGCACTGTTGATTTAAAAAATCCGACCAAATCGATATATATGATTTGGAATTTTAAGATATTTTCAATATATAATTATATATCTAATTCGCTAAAGTCAAATTGAGATTCAAAGATAACTAATTGAATTGCAATTGGTTTTCTAAGGTGGTGAATTGCATGGAGAGAACTTAATTACATCGTCAAATTGATTTTCAGAAGTAATTATATATTGGATGTTAAAGGGGAAATTTTTTTCTTGATTTTTTATTCCACAATAATCTTTCTTTAAAATGCAATTTGAATGTTTTATTTTTATTTTCTATTTATGAGTAAAAAGATTAGTCGACACAAAATAATGACAGTGTTGTATATTTAGATAATATATGCAAATTTTCTTCAACAAAATTAGAAATTCTTGTATTTTTTTTTTAATAAAGTTCCCATTGCGTGCTAACACGCAAATGCTTTCCAAATAACTAATGATATCTAATTGACTTAAAAAGCTAGAAATTATTTTGCGCTAAAAATAATATATTAATTAAATATGATATTTAATTATATCGAATAATGATATTTAATTATTTATTAATGCAAGAATGATTTACATTTAAATTTTCTATACTGCAAATGTCATGGAATATATATATACCAAGTTAATCATAATAGTATACCAACTTATTTTATATATGTACAATCAAATTCATTCTTTTTTTTTTCTCGTTCCCCATCACCTAAAAAAATAAAGAAAGAAAACATTTCGCATATGTATCATATAATTTATGCTAATTTTTCAGAATGAAATTTGCATATCAGTGGCAAAAAAGAAAAGAAAATGCATATCAAGCTCTCGTGATGTAGACTTTATACTAAAAGGATAAATTATAAATTATATGTATCTCTCTCGTCATCTTGTTTTTCTCGTGTACTGGTAGAGAAAGAAATCTGTTGTATTCCTTGGGAATATTAGAAACCTGTTATTCCGATCCTAACCGTACAAATTCTTCCATGTGCGGATCTCAATGACATAAGTTTTTTTGCACGAATTTTAACGAAAATCAATAATTGTAATTAGAATAAGTGGTTGCTGTTATTCGGAATAATGGCAGATTTATTTCTGAATTAATTGTATGGAGGTATTTGCGCCAAGAAAAGAAGAAAAACAACAATGAAATGAAGTGCATATGTATACTTGTTCTATAGCTAAAGATCCTCTTGCTCTATCTGATTTTAGAATACATTTGCAATCTTTTTAATTTGGCTGATAAAATACGTAAGCAATTTGCCAATAGCGACCCCACGCATAATATATAATTTATAGTCAAACACAACACAGTAATAACCGCATACAACCGGATGTGCAACCAATAACATATATATTATAACATTTAACATTAATTATAACAATTGTTATTTAATTCAGAATCCATATTAATTATATGTGGAGCCAAATATAAGTTTCCGTGTTTTGTCACGGTTTTATATATTTTTGTAATTTCAAATGCGGTGATTAATTATAATCGGAAACATTAATGACTGTAATTTGGGGTGATTAATTATAATCGGAAACATTAATGATTGTAATTTGGGGGATCAGGGGGATTCATATCACCTAAAGTAACTCAAATTTTGAGTTTAGATCAGGAGTCAAATTTTGAGTTTAATCACAGAACAAAAAATTTAGTCAAAAAATTTTAGTTGCATTTCTAGTTCCAAATTCATATGTTGGTTTCTTAAACAAGGAATAATGACATATCCGACATGAGCGAATCCATTCTCTGTTTGTTAGAAGATTATGGACTATATATCCTAAAACAACGATTCGGCATCTGTCATTCTATCTGAAAGATAATAAAAAAATTCAAACAAATATAATATTTAGTCTTCAAGTATATTTTAATACGGAGATCATGTTGAGCGATTCAAGACTGTTTGTACTATAAAAACGGTAATAAGAATGTGAGGCACAATAGAGGCATGAAAGACACTTTCATGAACCAAATATACATGCAACACTGTAATGAGTGAGGTGTGAATAAAGTGTGAATTAACATTTGATTCAATAAATAATTCTTATGTTTATTTAATTATCTTCTTAATTTTTTTTTGTGCTCCATTCTGAGTGACATTCAATATTTGTTATCGTGTCCTTTTTCATTCTTTTATTTTCTTTTCCCTCCACAATTATGCTTTCAATGAGAAATTCACTATTCAAATTCATATCTTTGGGAAAAATAAATTACAGCAGTTCTATATATATGTCACGTTTCGATTTACACTTTTCAATATTAATTACATCAATAACAAAGGAATAACTTCAGCCTTTCTAACAGCAGACAATGTGACTCAAGCAATTAGTTTCCATTTCGGGTCTAAAACTGACACCCAAACCCAAACTGGTACACCTATATATGTATCAGTCCATACCAACATAATGATTTCAAGAAATTATTAAAGGTTCTCACTAATTTGTAAAAACTGGTATTATACTGAATTTTAATATGAAGGGTATTAAGTACCACCTTTAGGCTACATATATATAGCACACTCAGTCAAAAACTCACCAAATTACCCTTTATTTGAGTAGCACTTTCTTATTTTGTTATTTTTTCTTATTCGTTGTCTATTTTTGTAAAACAATTAAACCTTTACTTGCTATGCAAAAAAAAAACTATATATATATATATATAAAGTCTGCCACACCAAACAACAAATCATGGTAGTCTTTAATTCCTACAATAAAAACTCTCACTTGTACACTAATTTGTTCTAGCAGTTTTGATTGTTTTGAAACACAATGGAAACTTCAAACCAGTGACTCAAAAGACGCAAGAAAGCAGCTATGCGTAGAGCATCGATCAATCCGAAAAGCCAGAACAAGGTAATAAATTAATTTCCATATCAATATAATACTGCATGTCATGCAAGACTTCATGTATCACACGATCAAAAGCACTGTTATCTAATCTTTGCTGTCAGTTTGCACAGCCCATCTATTAAAAAAAAGTAAAAAACTAACACCCATTCTCATTTTTCTCAGCGATGAGGAAAGCAGGGCATGCAAGAGAAGAAAGATTAGCTGCATCATTCCCGTACAGACAGTTTAACATATTAATTTGTCAATTGTAAATAATATTATTTTATCTAGTACGTGTATTCATGAAGTCACCTAGAATCATTTTGTTAAAACACTATAAAAAAATGAAGAGTAAAGATTCTTAATTAATATAATATTATTTATATATATATATTTTAAATTTAGATGTTAAGTTGTGTTTCCGCTTTTGTTAGGCCGGGCGTATATGAGTTCTGTAATTAATCAAGATAAATGAAGAGAGAGAAATCAATCAAATGATTAGTAATAAGTGTTAATTTGACATGATATAACTATAAAATCTTAAAAATCCAATTCTTATTAACTTGTCTTGTCTTGATTACACGTTTGAAGGCTCCTGATTTAATTAATTATTTCCTTATTGTTTTGTCATTAGTTTTCACTCATAATCACTCTCTACCTGCCCATACCATATTATAAAGATAAATTAATTTCAATGGGATAAAACTATAACTTTAAAGAGTAATTTATCCGAAGCCGGTAGATAACCCCTAATAAACTATTTTGAGACGGTCAATTAATTTTTCCATCTTAATTAAAATTGTCAACAATTAACTTTTCCGTCAAACAATGTATATGGAATATGTATATACAATTAATTCAAATTGAAAAAGAGATTGGGCCTCAAATTCTGTTAGAAATTGTTGACGAGGCCCGAAATCCATACCCAATGCTTCTTCAGTCGAGGCTAAAAATCACAGGAACCAGTGGAGACTGGAGATGCAATGCAAGCATTTGTTTAATCTTCAATTCAGAATAGATATATATATATATAATAGATGTTTAGGCCTAAACTAATGGCTAATTTTGCAAACAGCAAACCCAAGAATCCTTTCATTTCATTTGCTCCATCTTGCAAATGCGTGCGTTCTCCGTCTTATAATTATATAATTTGGTAGTCACTAATGTTAGCTGTTTGCTACTATTGATATCATATCAAAACTGTTTGCACTTAAGGTGTTCGACGGAATGCCTAAGTGACTAATGTTAGCTGTTTACTGTTATCGATACCAAAATTATTGCACTTAAGGTGTTGACGAATTGCCTAAGTGACTAATGTTAGCTGTTTACTGCTATTAATATCGAAACTCTTTTCACTTAAGGTGTTCGTAAGTGACTAATGTTAGCTGTTTACTGCTATCGATACCAAAATTATTGCACTTAAGGTGTTGACGAATTGCCTAAGTGACTAATGTTAGCTGTTTACTTCTATCGATGACAAAACTCTTTGCACTTATGGTGTTCGACAAATTGCCTAAGTGACTAATGTTAGCTGTTTACTGCTATTAATATCGAAACTCTTTTCACTTAAGGTGTTCATAAGTGACTAATGTTAGCTGTTTACTGCTATTAATATCGAAACTCTTTTCACTTAAGGTGTTCGTAAGTGACTAATGTTAGCTGTTTACTGCTAATGATAACAAAAATGTTTGCAGTTATGATTTTTGATGAAATGCCCAAGTGGCTAATGTTAGCTGGTCTACTCATACTTGCAGCTTTCTGCAAAGGCTACAGGTGAAGAGATAATTGAGAAAAATGACGACCATAGATCTGTGAGAGCATAACCCAAGTTCAATCAACCATGAAAGGTATTGTAGCCTGTAAGGTGAAAAATGTGAATCACCAAACATGTAACACTTATGCAAATTAGTTCTTTAAGAAACAATTGTCATATCTTCCAGCAACTCCAATCTGTAATATTCTATGAACTTGCTTATGCAAAACCTGCTCTTAAGTTCATTGCATTAAAGCATAGCATAAGTGAATAATGCTTTCATAATTCAAGTTATACATACACATACCAAAGTAAAATTAGCAAACTACAACTAACAGGTTCCTTTCATTTAGGCACACAAAATTAAAAACATTATAATAGCAAAACACAAAGGACAAGCACAAATGGAAAACAAACATGGATAAGAAGAACATTTATTACACTATAATTACCACTATCATACCTCGCCTTTCAAGTCTCCAAGCTCATTTTTTCGCATATTGCTTGAATGTAGATGTTACCAAGATGAACAGCAGCACTGAGACCACCACAAAGCATCCAACCACAAACCCAAACTCAATAAAGAAGTACAACCACTTCTCGACATGACTGACATGCCTTGAATTGTTGTTGTTGTCAGAAGAAGTCTCACCGTCGACACAACTGTTCTCTAGTGGTGGCCCACAGAGATATGGGTTGCCGGTGTAGATGGATGAGGCATTGAGTTTATGCAGATAATACTTGGTTGGTATACTTCCGGATAGGTTATTGTAAGAAAGGTCGATTACTTTTACAGAATTTAAACCAGAGATACTTGGTGGGATTGATCCTGAAAGATTATTCAAGTGAAGGTCAAGAGACTGCAGAGATCTCATCCTCTCGATTTCTGCCGGGATCTCTCCGATCAAGTGGTTGTGAGATAAGTTCAGATTAACTAATCCTATAAGAGCTGTTATATTCCTCGGTATCTCACCTGTTAGATAGTTATTTGATAAATCAATACCTGTCGGCAAATGCAGATAATCAGACTCAAAGAGTTCCTCTGTTCTCTGAAACAAAGGATCTGATGGTTCATCTGCATCATGTTTCAATGAACTCATACCACTAAATGTACCCAAATTTTCTGGGAGTGGCCCCGAGAGGTTGTTGTCAGCGAGATCTAACACACGAAGTTTCTTAAGCATTGCCAGTTTTGAGTGGATATTACCTGAAAGTAAATTGGAATGCATCCTTAGAAATATCAATTCACTCAAGTTTTCACCTATCCATTGTGGTATTTCCCCATGAAAATTGTTGTCACCAAGATCGAGGTATTCTAATCCTCTGCAGAATTTCAAGGAAGGAAACCCTCCTGTCAAACTATTGTTGTGAAGATCAATCTCTTGTAGGAAATTTGAACAATTCAGGGAGCTCAGTGTAGTACCAGTACCAGAGGGATTATTATTTACACGATCTATTGCTTGGGTGTTATATGTTCCACAATTTGAAATAAAACCAGATATATTATTGCTTGAAAGGTCAAGTATTCTCAAAGAAGGGAATCTACAAAGAGGAAATTTTATTGTACCACTAATGAGATTGTTTGACAGATAGAGTTCTGTTAGTTGCGGAGCTTCAAATGAATCTGGGAATTGTGCAAGTGTGTTATTAGAAAGATCATAAAAGGAGATGCTATATGGTGGTGGTGGAACTTCTCCACAAAGCTGGTTACCCCCCAAAGATAAAACCTCAAGTTTTGGCAAATTATTTAAACGGGCATCGGTTAAAGAACCTGTGAATGAATTGACAGAAAGATCAACTTCAATAAGGTTAGTGAGGTTCCAAAAACTGTCGGGCATAGGACCACTGAGTTTGTTTCCACATAAGTCGAGATACTTTAAGCTGGGCATCTCCCTTGCCAATCCCGATAAATTTCCCGTTAAATGGGTATCATAGAATATCAACCCTTCCAATTTCCTCCTAGTCTCACGGGAAAATTGACTTAATTAACACTTCTCCAATATCAATAGGTTCACCATTGAGAATACACGATAAATGTACATAGGTTAGTTTGGTCAGATTATTGAGTGGTGGTATTTTACTATTTTGCCTTCCAATGCACTGCAACCCAGTACGAGTTTACTGAGAGATGTTAAATTTCCTAAGGCAATAGGAAATGATCCCACAAAATGACACTCCTAAAGGTTGAGATCTGATAGACTGTGTAAACTGAATATCCAATCTGGTATGGTAGTGTTGAAATTCTGAGTGGAAATATGGAGTACTCTGAGAGAGGTGAAATTCACAAAAGGGAGCAATTGAGGAATATGGGTAAGACTGTTGTTTTCCAAAATCAACACCTCAAGTGCTGGTAGTTTGTTCAAAGATTGTACCCATTCTTTTGAATTTTGGAGATTAACTTGAGACATGTCAAGATGCGTCAGAGATTGAAGATGAGATAACCACGATATATCGGTTGAATCCGTTAACCCATTGTTGTTGCTTAGGTCAAGGTACTGTAATAAATCTAGACATGTTTCCTAGTTGTATATAATTATTATATACGATCAAGTGAAGTGATTATAATTAAAAATTATTTTTGGATATCACAGTAAAAGAAATATATATATTGTCATTAAGTATGGTTCATATGTGATATAATTTATACAACAAAGTTAGCATTCAATCAATCAAATCAAATGCCATATGCGGTGCCGAGTCACAACTCACAAGTATATATAGTTCATATTTTCCATATACTGAGAAGATACGGCGTCCGTTCGAAACAGTTGCAGTCATTTGTCATTTTGTGAAGGCGTACAATGGATCTCTCAGCCACCAAAATCATACGTATAAATCTTACGCAGTTTACGTGGCTCATTTGAAGGCTCCAGGTCAGGTCACACGGCAGCAAAACTCATATTGTTTTTTTTGCATTACTAAAAACAAGTAGGTTTTGATTATAATATTTTTTACTATAATATAAAGTGCATTATTCATATGACTCAATTATCTAACAATTATTAACTTCATATTGTATTCAAATATCTATTCATAGATTATGTGCTCTGTATCCATATTCGTTGAAGGTAAATTTGATTTTAAATTTTGACATCTTTTACTATCTGTAATCGTATTTGTATCCGCTAATTGGAAGATGGATAAAAAAATGATATTAATTAGCATTATCCGCTCCGAATTTGCTAGGTCATCCCTAAGGTTTATATATACATTGTTAAAAAGGGCACATTAGCATTTCATAACCCAATAATACATATATCAACTGAGTAAGCAATTAATCGGTGGGGCAACATTAGATCCAATTAAATTAGCCTTCGTTTCAATTCCATCACCCGGAGGCAGGCCTTATACTGGACGACCCTGCACCTGCACCTGCACTAGGATCGATGTATTATTTTTTTGAACCCATGCATATATATATATAGAAGAAGGATTCCTGGTTACGTGAAAGAGTAGAACATATAAAATATATATAGATATGGATACCATTTAGCTAGCTAGCTATTATCTCTGTCCGTATCCAATCTGTTTACACCTCTTACTCTTAGCTAGTGTATTGCAAAAGCATATATGGCACCCACGGCACAACGTGGCAGAGATTTACACACAGCATGCATGTCTAGGCACATGTACGATATAGTATATGTAGATAGAGATACGACACGACACGTTCCAAGAAAATATTTTCTATAATTATAGCGAAACAAAAATAATACAAATTATTAAAAAAGACTAAAATTTACAAAAAAAATATATATGGAATTTTAGGATATTTTTATGATATTTTGAACATTATAGCAAACATGTTTAATTTAACAAATTAGCAAGATCTAAAAAAAACCAGCATGGTACGTTTAAGTACTGGCACGGAACGTCGAAGCACGTCGTACCTAATCATGTTGTGCCATTAAACTTGTTGTGTTCATCTTCAGTACTGTGCCGTACAACACATTTAGAAATTGCGATGTGTAGGAACGGTACGGCCTTGTTCCAATCTGTTTACATCTCTAGAACTTTCAACTATATATTATATCTTTTCAGTTTACGGGCAATGGAAGTTTTCAGCACACTTGTCATTAGTTATGGTTCATTTTCCAATTCTTGGCACTGCATATATAAACAAGTGAGGATATTTTGTAGTTTGACAACGATTGTGATGTGAATATGTAGGAATAGTTGACTGAAGACATTTCTCCCATCGGATTTAATTAGGGTGGCAAGCGATTGGCCCCTGTTTTTTCTCTCTAAAAAGTAAATTTGGTTGTACCATTTTTTTTTTTTTCTTTCCAATTCGATATGGTAGATTTACACACAGAGATTGTATGGACTTTCAGTGTTTATCACCAAGTTTGGCATCTGATTGTAAAGTAAATGATACAAAGGCACAAAGCACATGCGTGTCAGCTCGGCCCAACCCATTAGTGGACCCGACCGGAACTTCACTTTCTACTAACTCAAACTTTACTTGGGTAAAGTTTCCAAAAATCTTTGGTTCTGATTTTAGTAATTTGTTTATCGCACGAAAAAAAATTTGCAACTTAAATGGTCGTCTGTTTTTTACTTGGTCTTTTTTTCGTTAAATTTTTTTCCATTGAATAGTGTCAATTATGCTCTGTTGATGTTAGTCAAAATTAATGACTGGAACTAATCTTAGGGGTGAAAACGGAGCGGATACGGAGCGGATAATGCTGATACCATATCCGCATCCGTCGGATAATGAGCGGATACGAATACGGATACGGATAGTAAACGGATATCAAAATTCAAAACCAAATCCGCCTTAAACGGATACGGATACGGATTCGAATACGGATATAAAATGAATAATGGTCGGATAATTAAGATTTATGAACTTCTAAGATACAAATATTAATTAAAACATTAAATATAAATATTAATGAACTTATAAGAGATGGAAGATAATCTATTCATACAGTATATATTCGAATACAGATATGGCACTCATATTCGGCCCAATAGCCAAGTCCATGAAATTTCCCAATATATTAGGGCTTTTGGATTTTATGCTAATTCAATTACTCCGTTTAACAACACAGATTCTGATACAAATATGAGTGCAAAAATTTCATTTAACAAGCAAAAGGCTAAAACATAACTGTTGTGCTCCATTTTTCTAATCTTAGTTTAGATTTAAAAATCTTTAACAATTATATTTTTGACACAAAATGTTCGACAATTTCATGCTTATTTTCTGAGCGTATGTGTTTACAAATTATGCTCTGATCATGCTTTAAGAAATAGAAAAAGGCCTACTTTTTTTTTTATAAAGAACAACTATGAATTCAGGAGTTGAACATGTGCTCTGATCATGCTTTAAATTCATTAAAATTAAGAAATAGAAAAAGGCCTCCATTAATTCACAATATACTCCGAACACATTCTTGTGCTCAATGGTTTCGTTTTGTATTTCGGAACATTTAATTCATTAAAATTACTAAATACATGTAATATTGTGCATGAAATGAGATCCTGGCTAAAAATTGAAATAATTATTTATTTCGTAAAAAAAAAAATTACCTGAAATATGAATCATGAAAAATCGAGTCAAAATGAAGAATCTTAACTCTATGTTAAGCGCAATGCCAATTCGTTAAATAAATTGTATATTTTTTAATTGAACATTACAAATATCATATTTGATATTTTTACTTACGTACAGTCTCCAAAATGATATTTGTGAATTAATTAGACGTTTCAGATAAGACCATATTCTATTCTAGAACTTCAATTGATGAATAATCTCCAGCAGCCAAAATGCCAATAATATTGATAAAATCGAACTGCACTTTCCCTAATACAATTGCTTTGACAGACCACTATTTCTATCCAGTTCATGTTAATTATTCATTTTTTGGTCTCGTTCCATCACAAAACCCTGATAGTTCCACCCTTAATCACATATATAATATATCTTCGGGTTGCAGTGGACTAATTGAACCTTTAATTACTTTGAGCAACCATATTCATATTCAAACATAAAGCAAAGGAGCAAGTATACTGTTTTGAGTCTCTCTCTCTCTCTAGGTTCATAACCACCACCACCATCATCACAATAGTAATAATAATAATAATAATATAGTAAAAAATAATAATAATGAGAGTAGGACATTAATTATAAATAATTGTCTATCGATTTTTTATAAATTTAATTAACAGCTTGAGAAAATTAATTTGGACAATCCATCTGAACAAGATCAATTTTAAAATGAAATTTGTTTATTCATTTGTCTAATTATTCATATTGTTTTTTATAAGATGTTTATGGATAACAATAGAAAACCATTTACTTAGTACCATTTAAAATGAAATTTGGATAACCTTTTTGTTCGCTCACAAGTAATGATACAGTAACAATAGAAAACCATTTACTTAGATTATGAATTAGAATATTTTATTTATGATAAAGTTATTAGTAATATTTCTTCTGTCTTGCTATGAAGATGAAATTAATTTAGATGAGGCGTACATGAAAAGAGTCCATAATATTTATAAAATGAAAATAAAATAATAAATACAATTAAAAAAAGAAAGAGTTCAGAAAACTATTATCACCGAAAATGTATAAAGAGAGAAAAACAAATTAGTTCTGCGTTGCTTGTACATTCTATACTTGATTGTGTTCATTTATTTTATGGATGAAATCTTTGATGTATTAATGGTTCAAAAGACTGCCATCTTTTCCCGATAGCTACAAACATTTTGTTATACTGATTTAATGAGTTCTAAGTATATAGTGGAAAATATCTATCAATTTGAAATTCGATGGGAAATATTAAATATAAATTTTTGAAAGAAATTTAAAAAGCTAAAATTTAATTAATGGGTATACAACCAATTTGACCAAAAAAAAATACTGCTCACTAGATAAAAAAAAAGCTATATAAAGCTCAATGATAAAAAATAAATAAAGATGTCTATGAAGGAACTCGATCGGAGATAATTAATTGTGATTTCGTAATTTTTTTTTTTGAGTAAAGTGATTTCGTAATTTTTTTTTTGTACACAAAAAAATTAAGTCGATGAGACAATTAACCTTTTCAAATTCAACAAATTGTTCTAATTATTAAAATAATCACTGCACAATTATCATTACAAAATTAGAATCAAAGGTTTATTTCTATTTTCAACAGTTTAATTAACTACTGACATTGTTACAATTTACGTAAATCATAATTTCGACAGATTTATCTACAATGAAATTTTAATTTTTTTATCGTTATTTTTTATTTGGCATGGATGTAATATTAACACCACCAATCTTTAATTAAGAATATAAAAAAACTTAAGAATATAAAAAAGGTAATTTGTTAATGTCATTGAAACAACTAGCTGGTCTGGAGTTCACCAAAATTCCGAAGAATAAATAAAAAAAAGTTAGAAAAACGTGTTGCACTAAGGAGTAATATATACACGAAACTAATTAATAACAGGCTAGGGAGGAGTGTTAATAAGTGATGAATAAATTAATTAATTAAATTAAGATATTATAACGAAGTGACGAAGGACGGAAGGAAAGATATTTTGGAAATTCTTGAAATCTTTTTATTTTTGATAAAATAATGAAAGGGCATTGGCCGTTTGAATTCGTAAAGTGAGGTGATCCTCTGCAATACCTGAGAGGATACTGATTCCCAAAATAGCACCTTTTGTTACTATACGCCGAACGCCGACTATTCAATGCTAGACCTCTATATCAAATCTATAATATTTTATTTATTTACTATTATTTAAAGCAGGACTGAAAGGAATTGAGGCAACGAGAGGCCCAGTGAGGACTCTGCCTGTCACCTTTTACCTAATTGTGGCTCCAACAGGTATATACGAACACAAATGGAGAAAAACTGGACCGCATCCTGAGCAGACCAGTCAAGATGCAGTGAGCGTAGTGTTTCCCCAGAAAAAAGAGACTCTTAGCAGGTAGGGGCGGATCCACTGTAGCACAGGGGGGGTCAGCTGCCCCCCGCTGGATTTTCAAAAATAGTGCTAAAAATTTGCTTTTCAGACCTCTGCCCCTCCCTGGAATTCAAATTGCCCCCCCATAGCACATTCTGGAATTCTAATAGACGGAACGGAGCTCATATAAACTCTGAGCGAAACAAATTAGCATAGCCCAAATAGGTGCTGATCCCAAATAGCGAAAATTAGTTGAACCAAAATTCCCTATAAATGTTGAATTGTTGATTTTTTTCAAGTAATTTTGGATTTTTATTATATTGATTGGTATTTTTTTTGTTATGTTGAATTGAACCCGATAAGCTATTGGATTTGAACCCGATAAGCTATTTGCATCCGATTATTGCCCCGCCCTGACAAAAATCCTGGGTCCGCCCCTGTTAGCAGGTACATTACTATATATGCAAAAGTAATCCAAATTAAAGCTTGTAAATTTTCACTGCAGTCGAATATAATAAGCATTTCAGTTGTGTAAGATACTTGGTTGTTTCGTTGGTCAGCACTCAGCAGTCAGTAATTGGCGGGGAGAATGCTCTTTCATCTTCTCTCAAAGAAAAGAAACGGGGCAGCGTCTCTGAGCCGTTGAACGAAAGAGACGCTGGAGATGCAAAACCCAAAAATTGAGTTACATTAGATTAGATTAGATTAGATTAGATTCGATTAGGGGATCCGGACTCATACTGGGTCAACGCATTTTTGACCTTAAGTTGAAGTTGAAAAACAACCAAGGAAATTAAGATGATGAAAACATCTCAAACATAAGCTTGCTTTTCTACCAATTACTATTACTACTAATAATGGAAAAATCAATCGAGCGGGCCCCTCGAAGGATCTACAGGATAGGATAGCTAATCAGTTTCTTCTGTTTTTCTACTAATTACTATTACTGAGTCGGCCTTAAATTAATCTATTGGATTGGGCCTACTAAACTGGGTCATGTTGGGCCGGATTAAACTTGTAATGGACAGAGCATATAATATAATCTTAATTGGAATAACAAAAGTTGAGATTCAGAGGTATCAAAGCAAAACAAATTGGGTTTTCATCGAATCCACCCCTTTCAATTTTCTCCATAAATTTTCATGGTTCTAATTTGAGACATCTCATGGGATTTAATTAATTATATATATGATCATGTGTTTGGGTCTTAATTTGCATACAGAGCCACGTCTTAATTTATTTTATTTGTACTAATCCGGCCTTGAGATTTTCTAATATATGCAACTAATCTAAATATATATTCTGGACACAGTTAATTGAATACTTAATAACTAAGTGTGAAATTATATGTATCTTATGTCATCAATTATTATTAACCATTTTGCCCTGACCATTAATTATACTGTGTTTTTTTTAAGCCAAGATGACCTCAAAGCAAATAAGTTGGGTTTCAAGCTTAATTAGGTTAACTTGTGTAAAAAAAAAAAAAAAAAAAAAACATAGGGATAGTCTAGTTGTTTTTTTACATAATTTGAGCTTTTTCCATGGTTCTGTTGTTTTATAAGAATAAGAAGGTGACTGGGCATTAACCGAAACTATGAGAAACGTTGAGTGTTAATGCTATTTGATTAAAAATAAATTTGTGTTGATCAATAACCTTTAAAAAAAAAAAAAAATGAACTGCACCAAAGAAATAACATCTGGCTAGATTGTAGTTTCAGTGGTAAAAGCATAAAATAATGAAATAAAATAATAAAATGTACTTAATTAATAAAACAAATGTGCCATTGACTCCTAGTGTTGCAATATATATATGTGGTCACATACCGCGTATGCAATATGCAATGATCTTCTGCATGCATGAACAAAACCAATGTGCTATCGACTCCTCGTGTTGTGTGCATTTTGCATTGGTATTCCATGAAAATACAATTACAGTATATCAAGGATTGGATTGTTAACAGTGGTTCAACAATAAAACACACAAGCGAGAGTAAATATGCTTAATACAAGAACACTTGTTTAAACAAAAAATTATACATATATATGTACATATAACAAACTTTTCATTTGATGTTTTATTAACAAAAATTACAGATAACAAAAATTATACATATGAACAAGCGAGAGTAAACTTTTCATTTGTACAGATAGCAAACTTTTCCAGGTAACAATGACTTTTATTTAAAATTCTAGATAGCAAATTTTATTTAATTTTTATGTTTTATTATATAAATTGTAAGGATTGACCGACAAATTCGATGCATGTACTATAAATATAAATAAAGGGCGCATTTGATGTGTGGAAAAAGATAATTCTAAGAATTAATACTTTATTTGGATAAATATTTCTTGTATTTTCTATTACAAAATTTTGAGAAAATATTTTGAAAATCGAAGAAGAAATATAATCTAACCATACCTATTTTTTTTGTATATATATATTTTGACAATCAAATAACATAAATCCACCAAAGCTTGCTACTTTCCTTTATTTTCCTTTATAAAATAGAAGGCGATAGAAATATCAGAATTCAGTGCCAATTTGTTATATTCAAATGCAAAAGGAAAAATACCATTTTCTCGAAGATCACGTCTGTACAAAGAAATTTTAAAATTCAAACACGAGATTAATTTGAATTCTCTCCGGTCTTGATGTAAATGGTGTTGTCATAACCAATATTTGAGGGTTTTATAGTCCGATGAATATCAAATAAAATTTGGTTTCATGAGCTATATATTAGATTAGTGTTAAAATTTATGTGAACAACTTTATGACTCATGTTAATTTAGTGTGTTCAAATTTTGATAAAAATCGAACGGCTGTCAACATCGTGCAGCAGAACACCTTGAATGACGTCTCGTAGGAATTTGATTGAAACCAAATTAAAGACTATTGTTACAGAGGTAGAAGCAGCTTAACCCTAGTCTGAAGGTGTGTGCTTGAAATCTGTTTGACCTGTTGGCATTGCCCTTGATTACCTTGAAAGGCCAGTGCTAGCTTCTTGCCCTTGATTACCTGAAATTAAATTTGGCCTTTGCAGTTTGCAGATCCCCATTTTTTGGTTGGACGTCGACTATATATATATATACCCATCAAATGTAGTAAAGCTTCATGACATGTTGGTTAATTTACAAAAACATCCAATTTTACAAGAAATTAAACACAATACATTTATTATATTGTCCACTCCAGCACGTCAAGTGAAAAATGAAAGGAGACGATACGTCGATACTCGATAGCTATATATTAAAATAAATTTGGTAAAAGTAGGAGATATTTGATGCTAGCTTTAGCTAGCTTTTACCTTTGTGTACTGACGGTTGGGATTTTCCATAAAGTCACGCAAAGACGTTTGAGATATCTCGGAGGATACCGATTCTCATTTTACTGAGACGTACGTGTTTTGTCTCTTCCTTTCCGCTTCCCAGTGTTAATTTTGATAGCTTGGATTTTATATTTTCAATTCAAGAATCAAATCTTTCGCTGCTTGTTGTGTCTTGTCATCAACAGTGCCTCTGCATGCGTTGAATACCCAATCAAGCACATGATTTACTGTCAACTGATTCGGCAAATTCATTCTTTCTATCATATCATGAATTTTAAAATTTACAATTTTATTTGCATATATAATTGAGTTTGATTCGTATATCATTTAAGCTTATATAATATCAATTCTAAAATCTATCGAATCAATTTCAAACGGTGAATTCAAACCGTTCAAACTAATTTATTTCATTAATTGTACGTTTACATGCAAATTTATAAATTCTCAAATTTATTTACTATTAAGTCAATCGGTCAAATGAGTGAGTTCTTAAGTTAATTTTAATACATTCATTTTTTACCATTTTTATCACTTGATTTGATACTAAAGTAACTCAAAAATATAAAAAAAATTAATTTGCATATAAACGCATCACTCATAAAGTAAATCGGTGTTAATGGTTTGGATTAATCGTTTGAAGTCTATTTAATCAATTTTGAAGTTAGTGTCATATAACACCGATGTCATACTAGCCGGACTCTATATAATTTGAGTATAAAGTCAAGTGGTGAAAAAAAGTATAAGTTATTTTTTATCGTTTATTTTTTATTATTTTTTATCACTTTACTTTATACTAAATTAATTAGAAATTTTATTAATTTGATATAAATGTGTTACTCGTGTAGTTTAAAACTAATCTAATAGATTTTTAAATGGAGCTGATGAAAACTAAGTTTTTAGTGAACTTAAGAACATCTTAATCTCACTTATATATTTGTCATGATATATATAATAGGATCAATGTTCCAATTTATTTCCCATGATATGTCATATCATACAATTTTATTTTAAGTGGTGTTTATTCTTCTCACAGTTAAAATTGATATTCAATAACTACGTACGTACGTACACGCGCAGGATTAAAATGATAAAAATTATATTCTACATAGAGCATCGTATAAAGAAAGAAATTCTGAAATAATTTAATAATATGCTTGACCTAATCTGCATGAATCATGAATATCAGCAAAATATACATTTATCATAAATTTCTCTCTCTCCTCTTTCCCGGTTAGATAATAAAGCATGCAGTTAGATAACATTTCAAAGATAGTTGTCAGTTTTTGTGATTGTAATAAGATTCAAAGTAAGATCCTAACTGATTGCATATATTAACTGACAAATACAACATGCTACTGCATTTTAATTATTTATTCATATACATTTTGATCTAATATGCATAAATGGTGTGAATCTTATGTTATCCTAATATTCCTGTATGAGGAGGGATCTAATTACACCCTTTTGAATATGGGTACGGGCGTGCGGCTATACTTAGGGCAAAAAAATCTACTATTGTGAGCAGAGAGAAATCTTTTTCTAAATACCAGTTTTATCACTTCTTATTTTTGCTTCTAATTAAACATGTCTGTAAATTAGGAAATCACCTTAGAAGCAGTGTAGCATAAGGATAGTTTAATATATTTAATGGAATTACTGTATTTTTTGTATGATATGTGTTCTCACTACTAAGTTTATTTTATCCTCTATTACTTTATGGTCATGATTATGTGTAAGAAGGATCACCTATTAATTAACTTCATCTCCACAAAGAAATAAATTAGCATTATATAAATATTTCTCTATAAATAAATAATAGATAAATATGTGAAGTTGTGATTATTTGTAGAATGATTATATAAAATATTAGATTAATATCTTAATAGTTTAGGTTTTTAGAGCAGTTTTTTATATGAGTACCGTAAATTTAGTTTGATTAAATTTCGTTGGTCTTTTTTTTTTTTTACAAAGTTTAAGTTCTTGAGCGTTTTTGTGTTAATAATTTAAACGTACTTGAAAATCACATATACAATTTCTCGATATTTTGATTTATTTATTTCTTCTTAATAAAAAGTAAACATTAAAATTTAAAATTAGAAGAAAATTTTGAGTAAGAAAAATAACATATATAAGACATTGAGACAAACAAAGAATCAAATTTCTATTTTCAATGGCCAACAATTTCCTTGAATTTATAACCGGTTATTAACTTTTCTAATTATAGCAGATTATAATCAGAAGTAAAAACATATGAAAGTCTTTAAGAAGAGTAAAATTGGTACATGGAAGAAAAAAGTTCTCTTTGCTCTCAATAGTTGAATTTATGCTCTGAAAATAGGAGTTCGAATCCAGTGAAGTAACTCAAAAGTTGGGTTTTAGATCTGGACTGTCCGATTCGAATCCATGATAATTCATCCGAAGTGGAGCACACACATCTCGAACAATGAATCCTAATCCCGATGTGATCTCGAGTGACAGATTCAAATCTGACAGTCGCGATCCAAAACCCAAAAATTGGGTTACTTTAGGTGATCTGGACCCCTGAAAATAGCAGCCCCTTTTGAATATAAGCTATGTAGCCGTACTCAATACGTATTGGATATCGATACATATATGATATGCTCTCGATACATATCAGATTAGTTTAGATGACGTATTCTTAATCTCTTGATACGATCTCTGTCACACCCCAAATCCACCGGGTCTGACAGCCTGCCACGTGTATAAATCAAGCGTCACATATACACGCAAGGCAGTGGATCTTTTATATGCATTGCCAATATCCTCATCTGCTGCGTCTGAGTAACAAACCTAAAAATAATCGGGAGGGTGGGGGTGAGAATAAATTCTCAGTGCGAATTTGCCACAGTTGAATTATTGGACTTGCAATCAAACTCTATATTCAAAAATGAAACCCAAACCAATAACAGTTCAAACAGATATATATTCGTAAACATAAATAACAGAATGCCAATGCACGACAACAGTTAAATCAACCTGCAACACAGTTTACGGAATTTCCAAGATGAATTTCAAACACAACATATACTTTGGCTTAACTCGATTCATAACTCAGTTCATTAGGGCTTGTAGCAATTACAGATGTTCTTTCGAGCTGAACCTTTATCAAACCCACATCTGTAGGGTTACTGACACCTACAGATGGCCAACCGCTGGACCCTTTATCTGACACCCATCTGCAATCGCTTGGCTTAACAGTTTATTAAGGTCTGGTTCGAATCATATAAAGAAAATCCTTTTTAGAATCGTTTCCAATATTCGTCATATTCAATTGACCTTTCAAATGCATTAACACGTAGGAGAATGCCACCGAGCCATAGACGTTACACATGTCACCCACGATTTCCAATCACATCTCATAACATAATCACCCTCCCTCGTCCCAACCGGTACTGGGAATATCGAGGGTCGTTCACCTAAGGCCATTTAGGATCCTGGGAATCCAAGTCAGCATACAGCCCGACTTGGCAAATTAATTGGATCCAAGTGCTTAACTTCGTAAATCCATTCACACACATATCAATTCCACTCGTGGTGACTTTAAATCAAAATCAGATCACAATAGATCGACATAACCTATAACCATACCAGTATGCAAATCATTCAATTCAGATCAATTCGAGTTTAATTTGATTGGGCTATGCAAATGCTCTACGCAATTCAGTGATGCAATCAATGATATTCAACATGACAAACGAAAACACAGTTTAATTCCTGAAAATAAAGTATCAAACAAGTCCAAGAATCCCGCACCTTATTATGACGAGCGTACCGCTTAATTACGGATCGGGCGTCTCGAATTATCTCGCGATATCTGGCTCGACTGAGCCTACACCTATATTATACGATTACTTGGTTTAGTTCGGTTACATTCTCCAACTTAAATTCCGAAAGCCGTATTTTAATTCGTCAATTCTTTTATACCTTTTGGCTCATTTATAATCATTTTAATTCAATTCAATTTAATTAAAAGCCCATAATTTAGCAAGGGTTTAAGCCGCTAATTAACAATTCACAATTTACTCCAAGTCCATTATTTTAATTCTCAAAGCCGAAATCCAATTTTATTTACACATACACATCATGTCATATTCATTTCAATATTTCAAGAATTATGAAATTACAAGCCCAATTCAATTTTAGCAATTCAATTATGCATTCATTAAAGGTCCATAGCCCTTTATCCATTATCTATATTTTTATACATGTCATTTCGGCCCAACAAGGAAGAGGCCCAAAGTATAATTAATATACATCAATTCAAAGTCGAAATAACCATATTTCATATCAGATTTGCATAGAGGCCCCTCCTTTTTTTTTAATTTATTTACTACAAGTCAAGCAAATTTTCATATAACACCTCTTATACTTAATTTATTCAAGTAATTCTATTTGAGCCCAATTCCATATTAACATTCATAGGCATGGCCGGCCTTATACACCAATTTCACCATATTTACAATTTGACCCCCTTCATTCATACAATTCACGATAGTCATATACTTTACAATTCAAACCCTAAAAATTTTGCAATAATTGCAACGAGGTCCTTGTCAGGTCAAATACTGGTAAACCTGTAAAACCAGCCCAGTCACAGTACCAACTTCGGTATTTAGCACAACACCACAAATTCAACAATGCACAAGACAAGCATCAACAAGTCAGTAGCAAGGCACAAGCCACAAGTCAGCACCTTTGCCGGGAAAATCAACAACCCGAGCAAAGGTGAAATTAACAACAATTCATTTTACAAAATACAACCAATTGAACAAGAGAATCGATAATTTACCCAATTAGGGCAAGCACAAAGAAAAGGGCAATAGAACGGTTGTCAGAAAAATCGAACACCAGAACGGCACCAAGCAACACCGAGGCAGCACCAATCAAGCACCCGTGCAGCACCAAACCGAACCCTAATTTCTAGGGTTTCGGATCCTAGGCGGGTCTGACGGGTCTGGCGGGTCTGGCGGGTCGGACCGGGAAGGAAAGGGAGAGATGAGGCTGTGGCGGCGGCGGCGCTGCTGGCCGTGGCAGCGGCGGAAGGGAGGGGGCCAGCCCCTGTTTTCGGTGTAGAAGAGAGGGGAGGGAGTGGGGTTTGGGGTTTCCCAAACCGAGAAGGAGAGAGAGAGGAGAGGGGGGGTGTGGGTGGAGCGCCGGCGACGGGGACGGGGGGGGTGGCGGAGCCCACTGTTTTTCTCTCTTTGGCGTAGAAGAGAGGAAACAGGGGGGGGCGGGCTGTGGGGGGGGTGTCACGGTTTGGGAAGGAGAGGAGAGAAAGAGAGAAGGGAGGGGTGGGGGTGTTAAATGGTATGCTTTAAGATTCGTGCTGGATGAGATGAAAGGTGGATATAATTCCAGCATTTAAATTACACTATTAAGATCCGTGTTAGATTAAATCCAAAGGTCCAAACAATTCAGAATTTAAACATTGTTTCTTTTAAATGGGTTTTAATTCTGTTTCTTTTATAAATTCGAGTCGAAGTTTCATAATATTTTGTAACTATATTTGTACATATAATTCGTATATTTATTTCTCAATTTAAGATTCGAATAATTTGATTTTCCTTTTATATAATTATATATATTAAATTTTTGAATTCGAATAAATCGATATCGGATAGTATCTATGTCTATATATATATAAATATCAAATCAAGTCCTCAACATTCTCAAATAAATGAAATTGGTAACTTTTATATAATTTATCTCGTACGAATTATTTCGTATAATTATACTCTTATTTTGGAATTTAATTTAATTATTTATTTACACGAAGCTAATTAAATCAATTTCTTCTTTCCTAAAACTTAAAAAGAATTGTAACGAATTTTCTAAGTTTCTAATTTACCGAATAATTATAATTTTATTCCTAGTGCTATATTTTATTTTATTTCTAATCTCTAAATTTTATTATACATATTTTCATACATTATTAATATTACGAAATTTTAGTTTCGTTTTAGTCGGTCAGAAAATTTCTGAACGATCGTTAAGTTAATTAAACTTTTTATTTAAGCTAATTGATTGATTTATCAATTTAATCAAGTTTTAAAATTTCCGAATGTAACATCTCCGATACAGTTTGACTCGTTTGAATATGGATGACACATCTGAATACATTGGGGATACGCTGGTTCTGCAGAATCGAACAATTTTATAGCGCATGAGTTATACATCGCGTATGGACCGGTCTAAAACTGTGCACCGCGTAGACCATGCCAAAAACAATTTTCTAGTTGCCTACGGCAACAACGACATACTCCTTTACCACTTTTTTATTTACTAGTGTTTACACATTTGTTGTTGGAATCTAGTAGTTAATATATTTAATATGAGGAGGGATCCAATTACACTATTTTATAGTGGCACATATTAATATCATATTTTTATAAGTTACTTTTGCAATTTTAAAATTGAAATAGTCGATCTGAACCATTCAACGTGATATTCATATTAAAATGTAGTTGGAAACCAAATTTTACATTTTTTTTTTTACAAATTTATTACTATTTATTTAGAATTTTTTAAAATTGATGTTTTTCAATGGTCCAGAGTTACCTAAAAACAACAATTTTGTACACATCTTAATAAATATTTAAAAAAAATGTAAAATTTGGTCTCCAAGCACATTTTAATATGGAGATCATGTTGAACGGTTCGGATCATCTGTTTAGAATTTAAAATCGCAAAAATAACTTATAAAAATATATATAGTGTCAAGATGTGTCACCATAAAATGATATAATTGGATCCCTTCTCATTTAAGATATACTTGGGTTGTCCTAAATTTTTTATATTTAATTTATATAAAACAAGTGTTGAATTAATCATATAATTAATATAACAAAAAATAATATATATAATAAACATATTGTATTATGAGTGTTTAGAAATTATCGTATCGATGATAAGATATTCATATCCGTGTTCATGGTAACATAGTGTGAATCTAATTGTTGAACTTCCGATTAGTAAATGTTTAGTATTCGATCTTGACTCAAAAATTGTTTTATTTCTGCATCATGCGGTTCAATGATAAAATTTACGTTGCTTTTGATCATTTTTATTTACATTAGCATATATAACTTATTTGCGCGCTACAAATTCCTTGAGCGTATCTATGCTTAAATATTACGAATATGATCTAAAAATGTATTGAAGGGTCTTGTTGTATCATGTCATCAACAGTGCATCTGCGTTGAATACGATATCAAGTACATGATTCATTTGATCAAAAAAAAAAAAGTACATGATTCACTGTAACTGATTCGGCAATTTGCTCTTCTCAAGTTTTAAATGCATATATATTTTTGAGTAAAAATAGAGTGTTAATGATCTCAATTAGCTCTTTAATGAGCTTAACTTTAAAACATATCGAATTAATTTTTAATAATAAATTTAAATTATTGAAAACAGTCAATAAGTTAATTTGATTATTTATGTGTCAAATTTATAAAATTTTCAATTATTATAGTATAAACTCAAGCGGTAAAAAAAATTATAAATAAATTTTAATCGTTCATTTTTCATTTTTTTATCACTTTAATTTCTTTTATACTAAACTAATTAAAAAATTATAAATTTAGATATAAATGTATTACTCATGTTCATGTAGTATAGATCGGTTTCAACCAGTGTTGTAAATAACGGTATGAGCTCGTCAGACGAACGGAGTACTGCCAAACAATTAATCGAGAATAATCAATCATAATCGAAAATAATTGGCTGATCAATCGAAAAAATCTGTAACGATTTAATCATCGCCAACAATTAATCAGCCGATTAAATGATCTAAACAGCAGTTTTCTACAATACTGATTTCAACAGTTAAGTTCGTTATTTAAAACCAATATGATAGATCTTTACATTGAGCTCATCAAGAAAACTAAATTTCTTAGTGAGCTTAAAACACCCTTGTCCTGCTTATATAATTTTATGATATATAATAGGATCTACTAGTGGAAAAAATAGAATCAGGATCGGTTATATAAGCATATTAGTATCGGAATACAACCGATCCTGATCAAGGCGATACTAATACTCCAATAATCTGGATCGGTTAAAGAACCGATCCAAATAGTGGTATCAGGATCGGTTGTTTATAAATAACCAATCTTAATAGTATATAATCTGGACCGGCTGTATACAAGAACCGATACAGATAGTTATTATTTTGGGTTTTCTTTTAAATATACATTAGGATTTTTTTTTTTTTTGCTGCTGAACTATGACAAGAAAATAATTGAAGCAGGTTTTTTTTTGTGAATCTAGATATAATTGAAGCAGGGTTTAAATTCAAACACAAACAAGAGTTTAAATCCAAATACCACCAACCCTAACAACTACCACAATTACAAGTAGAAAGACAATCATCACTATAACAAGAAAACACCTACTTAGTAATAAAACTTATCAATCAATCTTCATTCTCTTGTTCCTTGTCAGGAACAGCCTCTTCTTTGTCAGATACAACCTCATCTTCTTTGTCAGATGCCACCTTCTCCTAAAATAACAAAGACATAATTATTAAAAGTTGACAAAAGAAAAGAAATAATCATTAGTACAGCCTCTAAAGATAGCATTAATACCATAATGAGACAAATCCAGTACAGGTACAATACCAGTGGTATGCTATCTCAGAGTACTATGCTTATTAAAAGGTTTAATAATTATATTGAAGAATGTTACATACATCCTCTGCATCCCCTGCGAATGTCTAAAAACCCAAAATTTTAGAAGTGAGGAAGTTAAAGTGAAGAATAAGACAAGAAAATCATACCTCGTCAGCTTTTGGTCTGACAATACGAAAGCACCTTGATTTCAGCCTCTGATGCAATTTTGCACTACAGTACTAATATTCATTATCACAAGGTTCCTTAGTGGCTTCAATGAAGGCCTGAAATTCATTATCAGTATTAAAGAGACTCAGAATAACTTAGGCAACACTACAAGTTGAAAATAGAAAACAAAGCTCAATACAGTTGAGCTATAAAAACTAAATGTAAATTACAGAAAAGAAAAACATGAAATGAGACTAAGAAAACACAAGTTAAAAAATATAACAAAAAAAAAAATTGTTGCTTCGCCTCTGATCCATCTTGGGTACATACCAGAAATAAATAAAAAAATAGAACAAAAAAATTCGTACCAGTGCACGTAACAGAAATGGTACCAGTGGTACCGGAGTGCACGTAACCAGATCCATCCTTTCTTCTGTTATCAATTGAGCGGCATTTTGGTAATGTTGGCATTTTATACCAGACCTTGCCTTGCAGTACCAGAAAGGAACCAATCCTCACATACAGTTTTCAGATTGCATGCCTTTAAGGCTTCTCAAGTTCAGATTAATCAAAAGTAAAAAAATATGCATCAAAGATATACTTCTATGGACCTAAATTAACTCATTCCAAACAATTATTAAATATCAACCTATATGACATAATCATATTCCTAGTCTAGAAAATTAAAAGTAATGCTGTCTAAATTTTCCTTTATCTGTAATACCATCATTAAATCCGGTACAAGTATAAAATCTGATACAGTTCACTTTCGACGAACCCAAGATGCTTGAAATTACCCGAGAAAGGCTCCAAATGCAAAAATGGCAGCAAGAGTTGGCCGGCACCAAGGTGCTCGCCTCGATCGTCTCCGGCCGTCAGAAAATTCAGCCAGCATACCACAGAAAATAGCACCTCCGAGCACCAGAGAAGCAAATCGCAAACCCTGATTATGCTTGAAGAAATCACACTTCACATTAGGGACACAAAATTAGGGCTTATTTTCAAAAACCATAGATTATGCCTAAACAGATCCCACATTAATGTCCACAATGTAAACAATAGAGAAACCTTTGTTCTACAAAAGTGAACTCTACTAACCAAAACTAACTAAACTGAAATTTAAAACCCTAAAACCAAACTACCCATGAAAGAACGTAGTTAAATTAATCAATTTGGAAAAAAAAAAGTTTGAAAACTTCCAACCAAATTACTGAGATTTTAATTATACAGGTGGTAATACCTGCTGTGTTTTTCGTTCGTTCTAGAAAAAAGGTTCAAAACAATAGAGAGCAAAAACTAAAGTACAAAAATCAAACGGATCAGAGACGAATTTGAGAAAAGTACCACGGATTGCGAGTCAGGAAGCATGAAATTGAAGGCGCTGTGTCTCTCTATTTCCCTTCAATTGCACAGGGGAAGCACCAAAAAACCAAATTACGGAGAGGCGGGGAGATAGGGTTTGGGTCGAGAGGCGGAGAGGCATCGTGGAGGCAGTGGCGGGGAGAGGCGGGGAGACAGTGAGCACGAGGGAGAGATGTGAGGGAGAGACAGTGAGCGCGAGAGAGGAAGAAAGTGAGCACGAGAGAGAGATGTGAGGGAGAGACAGTGAGCGCGAGAGAGAGATGGAGATAGAGTTGATTGTTAAATCTAACGCGAAATGAAAATTAACATAGCGCCAAATAACCTGTCAGGGTTGGTTATTATAAAGAACAGGATCAGTTATTATAAAGAACCGATCTTAATACTACACTAATTAGGATCGGTTGTTAGCTTAGAACCGATTTTGATAGTATCAGGATCGGTTCTAAGCTAAGAACAGATCCTATTAGTTCATGGGCTGTGATTTGATTAGTTTTTAGGATCGATTTTATTAATAAAACCGATCCAGATAGGTATTAGTATCGGTTTGTTCGTATAGCCGATCCAGATAGGCCGATCCTGATTCCAGTTTTTCCACTAGTGATCATTAATTGTTCTAATTTATTTTCCAGGATACGCCATACAATTGTATTTTATTTTGCATAAAAGTTAAAAGTCAACTCGACTATTTAATATCCATAAAAGATTTTTCATTTATATTTAAACCTGGGATTTTTTTTTATATAGAAGATATTGTCTTTAGGAGTGGATCAAAGACTGATACTTATTTTAAGTGGTGTTTATTCTTCTCAAGTTAAAATTGATATTCAATATGTACACGCACATGCTTAAAATGATAAAGTATATATATATATATATATATATTATACACAGAGCATCGTAAATAGGAATTCTGAAAATGAAGTTATGTTAAACTCCGTCATTTTGGGGCGGTTACTTTTTTTTAAAATCTTAATATTTTTATTTAAAGGGTACCGTAGAGGAATCACCATCCTGAAATGAATTGGTAGCGGTTTGTTTTTACAAGTCATGACAATGTTGTTTGCATCTATAATAGAAAACAAGCGCCGAAGTATAGTAAAAAGAGATGATCATACATCGGTCAAGCACCCGATAGCATGAAGAGCTTAGGATCATCCTATACTCTGACAGCATATGGAATTGGAAATTAATTTTGTGAGTTGTTTTATTCTTCAACTGGTTTCTGATATTACTAAAAGAAGAGGAAAAGGATGGGTGTTAAACGACTTGAATTCGTCGAGACTGGATTATTTATTAATTATTATGGATTACTGACAGTTCTTAATGCTCTCAATTTTGCAAAATTGGGCCAAACATCGGCCCGTTCACTACTTGTATATATATCATGTACCTTATTTACCACTTAATGGCTTTCGTCAAGTAAAAGGAAACAAACTTAAATACGTCCGTCCGGTCCGGTCCGGCAATTTAAAGTTTAATTAATTTCATGCCCAATTCGCTGCCCACGCTGCCCAATTAATCCTTGCATATATTAATTAATTAATTGTTGGGGACTTATATATATTCATATTGTGTACCGCAACCGCAAAGATAGATTAAAAGAGAATCGAATAATTACCAGATTGCATTAATTGTTGACGAACGGCACGGCAATACGGCATGCATCAATTTCATCTTAATTTGAGCTCCTTAATTGACACCTAGCTAGCTTGTATCGCTTCATTGAGCTGAGCTGTACGTACATCCAACTTAATTAGTTATATTTATTAGCATTTAGGGGCATTACAGTACCTACATCCAACAAGTTATACATATTGCTATATATATATATATATATATATATATATATACCACAATCTAACCAATAGAACATATATAGCAAGACCTCGTTTCACCTGAAACATGCATATATATAAAATTTAATTAAAAGAGCATGCACTGAATCACTAAATGTCAATTCATGATACTGGATTGAGCAAAAAATGTCGTTATTATATTTATTTTTCAGTAAAAATTACAAAACCGGATGGCATATGCATTTTTAAATATGTCTAATAATACTTGCAACACGTGCCTGCCGACCGTAAATCTGTAATTTCTATAATTAATCCTATCTATTTTCATTCATATATATTTTTATTTTTTTATTGGAAGAATCTTATTTTTTATACTTCTGCTTTCTTATGTTAATATTTTTAAATACTTATTACGTACAGGTGTCTACCTTTTTAGTAATTTTAGTATATTTTTGTTAGTTATTTGAATTTATTTCAGCAGAGACATAAATTAAATCTGCATGTCCTCAATTAATAAAAATGAACATAAATACGATTGACTGATTATGACATTATTTGATTTATAACTTGTTCTATTCATCTATATATTGTTCTTGATACTACAGAATATATCTTGAATATATACAAAATTTATTTAATTGTTAATTCTTTAACATTAATTAATTTAATTTAATTTAATTTTGCTAATTCGTAACTATATATATAAGACTTAATTGCATTAATTAGTTTTATATTTTGTAATTAAATATTTAACGTTAATTCTTTAAAATTGACATTTATTTAAACTTAAGTGAATTGTCGTCATAAATGTAATTATATCAGTAACAGGTTTTGCTTTAAGTTTTCACACTTGGTCACGCATTATATCTCACTATTCGCAATGTAAAATAGAATCTTGGGATAATTTTATATACACCACTCAAAAACTCTAAAATTACATATTTACCATCTAAAAATCTAATAACTCACATATTTACCCAATATAACTTTAGTATATATCAAATATATCCAAAAGTCATATTAATTATGTTTAATTTTCTTAAAACTATAATTAATTAAGGATTAATTTAGCATCCTCTTTTTATTTCCTTAGAATCGTTCTCCTTTATACCCAATATAAAAGATTAAAAACATATATTCCAAACTGAGCCGGTAATAAAACACGTATTCTCAAACTCAGTTACTACTTTTACAGTGGTTGCAATATCATCGTCGAATTCAGTATGATTTATTTTGTTGAAAAAGTTAGAGTGGTTACCTTATTTTTAAACAATCAAGCTGAAGTTTGAATCCTTAAATCTAGTTTGCTGCCCCTTCTATCCGAGTTTAAGTGGGAGAGACGAGATGAGGAGAGTTTAAGCAAAAAATGGAAAGTTATGTCAAAACAGACGGAAAAGAAATCTGTGCGCAAAAGATGAAGGGAAGGAGAAGGAGAAGAGACTAAATATCTTAATAATTATATTTTATATAATCTTAAACTTAATTAATCTCAATTTTTATTAATTGAATAAATATGTGAGTTATTCAATTTTTAGACGGTAAATGTGTAATTATAGAAATTTGAATGATAAATATGTAATTTCATAGTTTTTGAGTGGTATATATGAAATTCTCCCTAAAATCTGCTTGACTTCCTGTATAATTCTGCACCCATGACCCACCCACCCAACAAATATGTATCACAGATAAACGAACTTGGTTGGGTTCACTTGAAATTTTGAACACTGGTATTAATTAATATGCAATTTGCGATCTGTATTATAATATTAATTTGTGATCCGTAATGGCTTTTGAATGTAAATTAATGTTGTAATCAGCACAGACTTAATTATTATTTCTATACAAATTGCAAAGCCTTCGGACATTCTTCCAATTAAAAAAGAACTATTTATATTAACATAATATTGTTTTAAAATAATGTATCATCTCTCCTCATTTTCAACAACTATTTTACTTCTCACCTCTATCATCTAAGTAATTTAAATCAATATTGTAAATAACGGTTTGCGGTCGTCGGACGGATATGATACCGTCAAGTAATTAATCAGAAATAATCAAGAATAATCGGCCGGTTAGTCGGGAAAGTCCATGATAGTTTGGTCACCACCGACGACTAATTGACCGATTGATCGGTCTAATCGGACGTTTTTTACAACACTGATTTAAATTTTGAGTTTGAATATAAACATAGAGGACGATCCGATATGTTATGTTTTACCATTTTCTCTTTCCATTTTCCTTTTGATGTATTTTGAAAATTGATCTCTAAAAATTCATAAAAGATAACAATGTCATAATGAAACCCTAAATCTTTGTTCTTGCAATTTGCATCGTACCTATTTAATTTAAACACTCAATTTGTACCAAGCAGTCACCGACCGATTTAAATTTATTTATTTATTTTTTGTTCTGCTATTTTTATTTTATTAATTATTTTTTATTATAAAAAATTTGGACATATAATCTGAAGTGAATATATATATGGTGGTTTGCTTTTAGTACCGAATAAATGAATGTGTTGTATCACATACAAATGGATAAAAATTGAAATTAAAAAATTTATATATGATTGGATTTTAAAGGAAGAAGATTATATATGTTAGAAATAATAATGATACATCATCTTAATTATTACAAAAGTGAGAAGATAAAAGGAGATATTTTCTTAATTTATTGGTTGAAGTGCGAAGAACAGATCGAGAGACAGAATTAAAAAGGGAAATGGAAAATGGAAAATGTGGTGTGGCACAATAATACAATATGCAGGTCAGGTTTGAATTTAAAAAGATAATGGAAAATGTGCGGCCATTTTTATTAATATCCCTAAAAAAAAAGAAAATTTTAAAAATGCCCCTGTCCCCCAATTTTTATCGAATATGCCCTGACCGCCTGGGCCTGGGGCGGCCCAAATAACCCAGTGAGGCGCCCCCCCCAGTGGCGCCCCATATCACAAGTGAGGCGCCACCCCCTGGGGCGCCTCACTGGTATTTTTTTTTTTTTTTTTTTTTTTTTTTTTTTTTTTTTTGAGAAATATGAGGATTTTGATTTGAATAATTTTGTTGAAAAAAGTGTTGGGTTTATGTGTATGTGTATGTGTATGTCAAAAAATAAAATATTATGTATATGTGTATGTGTATGCTAAAAAACAAAATATTTGAAGAGTTTTGTGAAGAAAAACAGATTAATCTGGACCGCACATCTTAATGGGTAATTTGACTAATCTGGACCGTCGGTTAAAGAATTTTCATGCAATTGACTTCTCTGAAAATAAAATTCTCCGGGATAAACAGAGCGGTGCTTCGTAGCCTCAGACATCGCTCGTAGGGGGCTGCCGCCCCCCTGCCACCCCCCGCATACTCCTACAATCAGGTCACCAAATTTTATATTTTTTGAAATTTTTTTTACTATTTTTTTAGATTTATTGAAAATCACTGTTTTTGGATGGTCCCGAATTTTCACATACACATACACATATACACATACACATATACATATACATATACATAAATAATATACGGTTACCAATTTTTTTTTTTTTTTTTACTTTTTTTACTTTTTTTTAAAAACAGAAAATTTTAATATTTTTTATTTTTCTATTGAAAATATACATGAAATTTTTTTTTTAAAAAAAGTAAAAAAAAAAAATAATGATGCAACATGGTCCTACGAAAAGGCGTGTAACTTTTGATCCGTCCGTCGGATCGTGCTGAAATTTTGACAGGAGCTCCACAGCCCCAAATCCAAGCTAACTTCGTTTCCAGCTCGATCCGACCGTCGGATGGCTCAGATTCGCGATCCAAGTCTTCCTTTATGGAGTTTTGGACCGTTCTTTATAATTTTAGCGTTTTCAGGGTCTTTTATGTAATTTATGTTCTTACGGTTGGTATTTAAAAAAAAAAATTGGTAACCGTATATTATTTATGTATATGTATATGTATATGTGTATGTGTATATGTGTATGTGTATGTGTATGTGAAAATTCGGGACCATCCAAAAACAGTGATTTTCAATAAATCTAAAAAAATAGTAAAAAAATTTCAAAAAATATAAAATTTGGTGACCTGATTGTAGGAGTATGCGGGGGGTGGCAGGGGGGCGGCAGCTTCCTGCGAGCGATGTCTGAGGCTACGAAGCACCGCTCTGTTTATCCCGGAGAATTTTATTTTCAGAGAAGTCAATTGCATGAAAATTCTTTAACCGACGGTCCAGATTAGTCAAATTACCCATTAAGATGTGCGGTCCAGATTAATCTGTTTTTCTTCACAAAACTCTTCAAATATTTTATTTTTTAGCATACACATACACATATACATAATATTTTATTTTTTGACATACACATACACATACACATACACATAAACCCAACACTTTTTTCAACAAAATTATTCAAATCAAAATCCTCAGATTTCTCAAAAAAAAAAAAAAACAAATACCAGTGAGGCGCCCCAGGGGGTGGCGCCTCACTTGTGATATGGGGCGCCACTGGGGGGGGCGCCTCACTGGGTTATTTGGGCCGCCCCAGGCCCAGGCGGTCAGGACATATTCGATAAAAATTGGGGGACAGGGGCATTTTTAAAATTTTCTTTTTTTTTAGGGATATTAATAAAAATGGCCGGAAAATGTGGCATTAGCCCCCTACAAGGTTACAAGGTTACAAGGCTACAACTACATACATGATACATGCCATTTCATTTCATTTCCTGTGGCTGCATGTGATTAAAGCGACTGAGACTGAGTACACAAACAAGGCATCAGCATCAGCATCGGCATCACCAAACAGAAACAGTACTGACGAAAGACAAGACCTGACCTCCAGACAATTCAATTGATTGAATTCGGACCAAGAGTGTGACCATGGTAATATGATATATAATATCCATACAGTGCAAATTCATCGGTACTACGGATAATTATTTTTGTTTTCAAAATTTTAACACTTAATCTAAACCGTTCAACGTAGTCTTCATATGAATATATATTTATAAACTAAATTTTATATTTTTTAGATTCTTTTTATTAATTTTTAGATGTTTAGAAAATGACTCGGTTTGAATGATATAAAATATTCAGATTAAATGATTTTCTAACCAAAAAAAGTTTTTTTTTTTTTGAATAAAGGACTTAAAGTCGTTTCATTAATTACAGAAACAATTTAAGTTACAAAAATGTTTTAACAGAAATATCTCACATCATCAAAAATTCAAAATGATACCCTGTGAAACATGCAGTTATGATCTGGTGTCTCGTATGGACGCTAACATGCCATTGGCGAATTATTTTGTATTATATTTAAATTACGAATTTTAAGTTTTTAATAATTATTTTTGAATCATAAACTTTATTTCATAATATTGTAACTATGACAAACATTTAGTATATATTTTTATTAGTTCATATTTATGCCAATACAAAACTATATATTGCCATTTTTAGTGTACAAATCTCATATGGAATCAAATATATAACTTTTTGTTTTTTTGCATCTTACTAAAACGTTTTTATTATCTTAGCTTGACTACTCAACAATTGAATGCAATATAATAGTAGGATATGGGATGATTGAGAATGAGTTGAATTAATACCGATCAAATTTTATTTTTCCTAGCACTAAAGAAAGTATAGCTCTGTATCTTCTAGCACTTAAGGATCGCTTGGCATGAAAAAGACTGAGCGAGACAGTTCTAAAAAAAGAAGAAAAAGATTAAGCGAGACTTAGTTAGCGACTTTGACTGACTAATGAAATTTTTGGAAATATAGAGGATTTTTGTTTAAATAGAAAAAAAAAAATCAATACAAACGAAACAAGTATTCAACGTGTTGGATTTTCAAAATGTTATATATGACGACACCCTTCAGTAAGTGTTTGTTCAGCAAAACGCCTTTCATAATCCATCGTGACACTGCTTCGGTGAAGATGTTTTTCGGAAATCCAACATCTTGAGTGCTTATTTCGTTTAAATTAATCTGGTTACTCTATTTAAAAAGAAATCAATATAGAGACAGAAGGATAATATAACTTTTCTAATTATAATTTTAATCAAGAGATATGGAATATTTTTGTTCTCTCTAAAAGTCTCGTATCAATCTAATTTTCTTCATATTAATTTAGAGATGTAATATATGTTAGTAATTACAAAATTATTTATCATAATGAATTATTCACATCAACAAAATTAAATTTACATAAATAAAATTTATTTGAAATGAATATGAAGAAAATTGTTAAATTATTGATGTAATAAATTATTTTAATTTCAATAGTTGTAGAAATTGAAATATAAATGACGGGGCGTCAAAATTGATTTAAAAATTGATTTTGCCAAGGCGTTTGATTCAATCAATTGGGAGTTTTTGTTCCGTGTTATGACAGCAAGGGACTTCCCGACTAAGTGGTTGAATTGGATTCAGATACTCCTTAATACATCCTCTTCTAGGATTGTTTTAAATGGCCAAGTTTCTGAATTTTTTCATCATAAACAAGGTCTTCGACAGGGGGACCCATTGTCTCCCATGTTGTTCATTATAGCTGTCGATGTGCTACAAAGAATGGTTGAGCAATCCAGTCAGGTTCTGACAGGGGTCATATCCCGAAAAATTAAGCTACCCATCCTATCTTTTCAGTATGCGGATGATACTGCAATGGTGGCAAGTGCAGATCTCACTACCATGGTAACTCTAAAACTGATTCTTCGACTTTTTGCTAGTATCTCGGGGCTGCAAATCAACTATAGTAAAAGTTCATTCTTACCTCTGAATTTGACTCAAAGGCAAATTCGGAGAGCTGCTGTAGTGTTGGGGTGTTCTCAAGCTTCTTTACCTATGTCATATTTGGGAATGCCACTAACTTTGAGAAAGCCAAATCGTCAAGATTATGTTCCACTGTTGGAGAAGGTTCAGAAGAGAATACAAGGATGGCAAGGTAAATTTCTTTCAAGGGGAGGCCGAATTCAACTTATCAAATCAGTTCTTGGTAGCTTGCCAATTTACCTCATGACTTCCTTTTTTCTGCCTAAATGGGTGATTGGGAGAATTGAACAAATGTGTAGGAATTTTTTATGGGGAAAAATGGAAGGTCAAGGCAGAGGAATACATTTACTAAATTGGGAGCAGTGTTGTATGCCGATTGAATATGGCGGTGTGGGAATACCAAATCTTGCCGTAAGGAATACGGCATTGCTATTAAGATGGTGGTGGAAGGTGTATTCGGGTGAGAAAAACTTGTGGTCAGTAACGGTAGCATGCTTAAGGAGATTACACCCTCAATCGGCTCCAAAGATGTGGATGGCCAATGGTTCGTTCTTTTGGAATCAGCTTATCAGAATTAAACCACTATTTCACTGGAGTGCAATATGGAAGATTGGAGATGGTGAATCAGTATCATACTGGTATGATTCTTGGGGCGCTCCTCCTCTCAGATCAATTAAGGATGGACAGCAAAAGCCTCATAAACAAGCTATTTCAGTCAAAGAGATGCTAACACGTTGGCCTATCGTTCTGTCACACCCTACTGATGAAACTCCTGATTTCAGTCCAAACCCAGATGTCTTACTTTGGAGATGGGGCAGCCATGGTTCATATACATCAGCTTCTATATACAAGATGATCATAACAGGGGGAAGAGAAAAATGGCGGTATGCTGATTTATGGAGGGCATTTGCACCAAGTAAGATCAAGTTCTTCACATTCCTATTGCTGCAAGAAAGGATACTGACGCATGATGTGATGATACATCGGGGAATGAATTGTGATACCCGGTTTGTCTTGTGTCAGAACTGCACAATTGAAACAGGTTTACATCTGTTTTTTGAATGTAGTTATGCAAAGCGGGTATGGGAATTATCGGGTCTGCACTTGCATGCAGGTGTTACAATCCAAATGACTTGGGACTCTTCTTGGATGCGAAACAGACATACGGTGGGCGAACCTAAGCGGGTCTGGGCTGCTAGGTTCATGGCTGTGTTGTGGGGAGTATGGATGCAAAGAAATGCTGTTATTTTCAGAAATGAGAGGAAGCCATCTTGGCTATTGGCGCAGGAGGTCAAGGAGGAGGCGCAACTATGGTTGAAATACTGTAGAATGAGTGGTAGTGCAGGAAGTGGTGTATTAAATTGAGAGGAGTTATGAAATTAGGATCTAGAAGTTGTAAACAAATTTATATTATGTAATCCTGGTAGCTGTTACCTGGTTCTCAAAAAAAAAAGAGAGAGAGAGCGCACGCTGTTACCATGTAATTAATAATACAATATCAGACCAGATTGCCTATGCATGGTTGAGATTGAGATAGGCAAATCTGACGAGTACAAGTACAACACAAGATATGGAAAATTAAACATGGCCGTTATTTCTAAAGAAGAAAATCAGACAACTCACGATTTTTTTCTTTCAAAAATATTAGATGCTCAAGATTGATCACATGGAGTTTACTATTCTATTCGTTCAGACTTCAGAGTGCTAGAATAAACTGATCTATGAATATATTAATTCGTTCAGACTTCAGAGTGCTAGAATAAACTGATCTATGAGACGCACGTCATAGCATTGAATGTTGTGATATATAATGTTGAAAAGTACGATAATTAACTTTGGCACAACCATCACTTGGGAACAGCAGGATATATATAATATTAATGTTGTGATAAACGCTTTCATATCACAGATTAAGTTTCCTGTGGATAACGGGTCTAATTTCGAGGCTGATTTATGCTTTTTAGCGCCATCCAACTCATCATTTAATTTACCAAAATTTGTTTTGCACTTTTGATGGGGGCAGATCTCAATTCTCGACCTTCCGCATAGTAATTATTTTATCATTGACCCAAATACTGGTCTGCTTTGTTTGACCGTCTTGCCTTCTCCAGGTCCGTTGATTTCAGGCAACCTGCTACAGCAAAATTTCTTCGTTATATATATATGATATTGGGAAAAATAAATTGTCGTTTTATTTGATTTTATATTTATTTCCTTAATACTAATATTAATGTATAAATTAATTCAAATTACATATTTACCGTACTGCAATCTCATCTGATTGTGCGGTATTTTTATTTATATGATTGTATGTCTTCTGATTAATTGTTTAATATAATATGTTTTCAAAAAATTAATCATGTCTGACAATGTTTTTAATTGAAATTGTTGATGCATGAGTTAATTAGAGGTGCATACGAGATATATATATATATATATATATATCATATGTTTGTATTCAGATTTAAGATGCATCAATGTTAGTCGCAAATTCTGCTATATATATTATTGTAAGACAATAACAATCAATTAATCAATTTAGAACTGGGTCTAGACAAATGTAATGGATGCATACTTTACATGCTAAACTTAGAATAGTCAAAATAAAAAAAAAGTTATATATATTTTTCTTGATCATACAAGGAATAAAACACACCTCTCTTTCGGCATAGCCATGAGAGAAGTATATATACCTCCCATTTTATTAAACATAATTAAACAAATTCTTACAATTTGAACCTAATACATTTGCAAAATACAAATTATTCATAAAATGAGGAATAAAACTTAAGGATTTATGAAAGTGCATTAAGAAAAAAAAGTTATATATATGTTATGGTGCCTAAGAGACTATATATTTTGATGTGCGGAAAAAAGAAGTAATTAATTAAAAAAAATAAGAGAAATATTTTTTTTAGATTTATGTTTGTTGTGTTTTTCGATAAAATTAAGAAAGACAATGTGAAGAAAATAAAAACAACTACTCTGTTTTATATTCTAATAAAGCACACAGTATTGAACCAAGACATTCGCTAGTGTTTTTTTTTTCCAACTTCCTTCATTTTCTAGTACACCAAACGAGATGCCAATCGGCTCAAAAATTATGTACACACCAGGCTGATGTGCCATTTAGGATATGTACCTATTGCTTTATCCAAAGCAATAGAACCACCCAGGAGATGTGTCATTCATACTGAAGCAATAGCACTATGGAGGGCGTATCTTATGGTAATTGACAAAGGTATCATATCCTGTGTATTCTACACACTGTCAAATACTCTCAGATGGCAGATCTGCTAGAGCACAAAGTCACAAGTGAGAGATGGAGCTATCAAGGCTTAGGACATTTTGCATTTGGTAACTCATGCGATATAGTGACCATGGTGACAAGCGAACAGCTTGAATTCGGTTCAGCAGGATTAAAAATTCGTGATTCAGATATAATTTAGAAATTATTTGGTACAATAAAGAAGAAAAAATAATCCTGCAAAAAAATAATTAAAAAATTGGCATTTTTTTTCTTGTTTTCTCGTGAATAATTCATGATTCACATTTTATTCAGAGTTAAGTTCGGAAACGTAAAAAAAAAATGAATTAAACGCCAATATATTGCGAGTCTTGTCACTGTGATAATGACCCGTGTGTTTTTCGGAAAAACCATAAGGTCATGTTTGGTTGTGGAGTAATATGTGAAGTTTATTTCTTACTTCACATTTAAATAGTCAAATGAGAAATAAAAGAAGAAAAGGTGGAATAAGAGATGAGTTAATTGACTCAATTCAGTAAATTACTTCATTTCTCTAGGTGAATTAACTTATTTCACACTTACTTCATCGGTAAAGTTCACTGTCATAATTAGAGGTTCATTTTTCAACACCATATTATATATCTAGATAGATTAATTTAAACCGTGAATTAAATTATCAAACAAAATATAAAATATGTGGAGTAACAGAAAATAAGCAATTTAATCCTTCTTAACTTCGCTCCACAATCAAATATGAGCTAAAAATTTTCATATGTACATATTGAAGTTGTGTGATGCATAAATTAGAACACATATATTAATATATTATATTCAAATAGAATTACGAAAATACACATTTACATACTTTGCCTTCGGTCTATTTCATTCTCTACCATCCAACAAAAAAGTAATCACCACCTTCGTGCCAACAAATACAGTTCTCCCTAATAATTTTATTTTGTGTGAATCAACGCTAATACCACAAAAAAATTTAATAGAGAGTCCTTAATTAAATGTTTATTAGCCAATACATCAACGATTAAAACCAGTGTTGTAAAAAACGTTCGTTTAGACCAAATAATTGGCTGATTAGTCGTACCGTTATAGATTTTTTCCGACTAATTGACCGATTATTCTCAGCTATAACCGATTATTCCCAATTATTTTTAATTAATCGTTTGACAAGACACTATCCATCTGACGACCGCATTACCGTTATTTACAGCACTGATTAAAACAGTTGCAGATTTGCAATTGACCCACTCAACTCTGCTTGTTATACCTCACTAGAAATACGAACACACAATAAAAATAAGCAATTTTGATATAAAATTGCTTATTCGTATATAATATTTCTTTTGACTGGAACTGGTGCCCCACTATTGATGGTACGCTAGTACATGGTTTAATACACATATACAGATAATTGTATCAGCTTTTATAATTCAAAATCATTTCCATCTCTACTTACACCTACACTATATAAATATTTGTTTATCTGAGAAGGATTCCAATAGCATTTTTTTTTATCCACTACAAAATGCCACAACCTAAATTATTTATCTATATTTCAAAATTTTAAAAGTTACATATCAAATTGGAACCATAAATTTTCTTCGTTCTAACGAGAGATGTGTCCATATAAAATGTTATGATATTTTGAATTTAATCTATACTATACCAATTTGTCAAAAAATAAACGCATTAAAATTAATTTATCAAAATTAACTAGATTGATCACTTGATCTAATATAAATTAATTAAAAAATTCACAGTATTTTTTATTAAAAATACAATGCTCATGAAATTGAAGAGGATCAACTGTTTAGATTTATCATTTTTATTTTAAATTTTATTATTTAACAGCTCAATTAGAAATTGGAGCCCCTCCCTCAGCTAATATATATAATAGTTTTTTCTTTCCAATTTTCAATTTAAGGTGGCATATTCTATTTTTATTTCTCGGTAGAACTTAGTGACAGAAATTTAAGGTAGCATATTCAATTTTCAATTAGAAATTAGTGACAGAAACAGAAAATAATTCTTCCAAGAAGAATGAAACTAAGCTATTGTTCCTCCAGTAGGGAATGAAATGGAGGTCTCCATTTATTGTTTGATAAATACTTTGTTCTTTAATAATATTTATATTTACTTAATAGCTACTTTAGAAGTTCCTTCGTACTTATTTTGTTTAACAAATTTTAATTGCTCCACAATTTAAAAAAAATAAAAATAAAAATAAACCAGTTAAATGAAAAAAATACGTGTTCATCTCACTTTATAAATTTTTTTTAGGATTGATGTACTATCTTAAAAATATCATCAGCTATTTACTTACTTAAGAGTCAAACAGTATACTTGTACAAAGATGAATATTTAATTTAAATATTCGTAATGCATAAAATTAAATCTCCGAAGTATCTCGAGTGCGTATCCTCTGAGATACCTCATATTTTGTGCGACCGATGTGTCCAATTTCTATTTGGGAAGTAGCCAGTATCATTTCAGCTTTGAGATTCGTCAAGAACGTATTTGAACAGTTAGGATTTTTTCAAAAATTAACGATAGATACGAGGTACCTCAGACAATGCTAATTCGATATCTCGCCGTATCTTTTCACGGCAAAAGAAAGTTCTCCGTATCTTTTTTTTTTTCACTGCTCATTAATTAAAAAATAATTTCACTTATCATATTTCCCAATAAGAGACCGACTCACTAGTCGTGTTAAACAAGCTACCACTCTCCTGTCCTTGTCCCTTCCCCAAATCCACATTTTCCCTTGCCCTTTTCCAAATTCTTGTTCTACCGCGCCTCGATTTCTCAGCTGCAGTGAGCCATCCGACGCTGCGGCTCACCGACGCTCTGTTCAACGGAAGACCAGATCCGGCAAGAAAGATATTAAGAATACAAAATGTAGGTATTGGTTTAGATTTATGTTTGTTCTCTCACTATATTTCATTTCCGTTGTATTTCTTGATACTGAAAATTATTTTCCAGTAGATCTGTTTTATCGCTGCACTTCTACTATAGTCTATTTTGGCGTTTCTTTTTTTATCGAATTTTTATGCTTTTTCGAGATTTTTTTACTTTGTGTAGGTGTCATATGCTGAAATCGATCATAGTATACTGTCATTAAAAGCTCTGTGGATGAAGGCAGTACGAACTTAATATTGTCTTTCTTTTGTTTAAGGCTGATTATACACAGCTCTGTGGTTCTCCTTCCCTTGTGCTTCCATTTCCCAGAACCTTTTTTGTCAAGTTTAATGTCTTTTTGGGATGGATTTCATCGAATATCATACATTGGATACAGCTCTGTGGTTTCAGAAACCCCAACTTCAGCTGTGTTCACATTTCTAGAGAGGAGAACCACAGAGCCAATCTATTAGCTAACCGGGCTAGATTTCATCGATTATCATACATTGGATACACATATCCTCTCTTCCTTGAAGATTCCAGCTTAGATTCCAATTACCAGTAGATGTTCCATTAATACAAATGTACTAGACATCACTGAACTATGTACTGGTAAAAGGTTGTGCCTACGGGCTATGAACAACAAAAAAAAAATATTGCCCTGAGTGGATTCGTTCCTGTGATTATTACATGTGTAGTTCAGTCAAGTCCGATTACACACAGTTGAGTAACAATTTATATAAAATGTTCCATAAAGTACTTGCTGATTTGTGATATTTTTTTATTTTGAGGATATGATTTTCCTTATATTTCGTATAAGAGAGCTACTCCACGACTCCACCCGTGCCGCTCTTCTACTCTATACGGTTAGTTAATTAGTTTCTTAGTTTTTTTTTTCCCAAGTTGTTATTTGTATGGTTTTGATTTTGTGTGTTTCTTTGTACTGTTAGCATACTAGCTGTAAGTAGGGCTGCTAAAAAGTCAGAACTAATTAAGTAAATTGTCCATTTTTTAATTAGTATTTTATATACGTGGACTAAGAAATGTATTAATAAAGTCAGAAATACTTGTCTTCAACAAATCGTATCATCTGAGGGGCAATATGGTCTCTTACTTCTTCTCTCACAGTGTAATAGATATTTCAATCCTGCACTCTTTAAAATAACCACATGGAGTTGTTTTTTTTTTATCAAAGAGTTGTTTTTATTATGTTAAAATAACTTTTGTAGGTTAAACAAAATGCACACTCCAAGCTGATGACCAGCACGACAACAAACCCATTCAGATGAAGATAGTCATGACAAGTCAGCAGGTTTTTTATAATTAGTGTGGTTTTTTCAATTATTGTAATTATTTTGTTTATATCTGTAACATGTTGCATCTGACCTGACTATAGAGATGAAAACTATAAAAAAACCTGAAATAATATTCTCACCTAACTGGATGATATGTACGTGCACCTGATAGGTATTCATGTATTAAATTTGATAATGCAACAAGTTATTCAATATAATGCACTTCCCTCAAGTTTGATATAGCCATTCAAAAAGCAGGGAAGAGGAAGCACTGCTCTTCCATGTGTATAGCAATACTGTGCTTATTATGCTTATTGTTTGTTATATTTGCAGGGGGTGAACAGAACTTTTCCCTTTGTTTCAAGTGATGAAGCTGATGATATATTATAAGTTCAAACACCTATCCTCTTTCAATTGGTTAGTTGATCTTCTGAAATAATATGTTCTTTTATTAGTTCAATCTATGCAACTGTGCTATTCCTTTTCTGGAGAATGAATTAGTTTATTTTAGCAATTAAAATGTCTTATAAAACAACAAATTACTTTTTGGAATCCTTGTATTAGGTATATTGGAAGATATTTCTCACAAGTACATAAAATGAGCTTTAAAATATGATTCCCAAAACAGTCTGCATAAAACTTCAAATATTTGTGATGCAAACATGAAGCAATTATTAGGCACTAAATGTAATTTTGTGGAAGTTAGGTAACAATACCCAACTGCTCCTATATTATGTAAAATTTTTAAGTGTTAACGTATGATTTTGCTATTCCTTTTTTGAAGGTTCATTTGGTGAATTTCAATGTGGGTGTCCAAGCTTTGATGCTTCTGTACTAGATCTCTTCAAAAAACTAAATAGCCAGTGAACGGTTTTACCGTGCTCTGTATGCAAAGCTTCTTATTCCAGCTGCACTAACTTCTTCCAAGGTTCTCTCTCTCCCTTTCTTTTGCCTGCTCTCACGCACTTGTTCTTAATTGTATTTTGTAAACTTTAGTTTATGATTTTCAATGTTTATGTTGATTCCTCAGCCAGAGCTATTTATTGGGCTACTGACAAAAGCAATGAAGAATGATATCAACTTGAAAAGAGTTGTTGCCTTCTCAAAGCATAGGTGATGGTCAGACCTGAAACAAGAAGGTTGGTTGTAAGCTAAGTCCTGAGCTGAATCTCCCAACATTGCTCCTGATGTTCTGAGCTGTGGCAAAAAGACCGGTAAGTATCTGATGTAGCTTCAAGCTATTTTGATTTCCATTGTTGATGGTTTATGGATAAGAAATGGATATTGGGGATTCTTGGATGTCATTAGTAAATAGTATAGCCGTATTTATAAAAAAAAGTTAGTAAAAAGTAAGTTCTTATTATCTTTTTATGATATTATTATTATAGTTGTTTTGGTACCTAATAGGTTATATCATTGTGCAATACTAATGTACTCAAACACGTAATCATATCAAGATGCATACTCTTATACGGCATAGTCCTGCTATGTGTGTTTACCAAATTTACAAAGAGAAAATGGACACTGTACTCTTTCAAATTTCCCTTTATTGCCTTAATCAGTTAATCAGGATATTATCATATAAATGAACATGGATACTGTAGTCCCTCTCCAAAAGTATAGTGTTCCAATCATTTTATTGATGATACTCTCTTCGCCCTTTCCAAATTTCAGGCCTAATAAAAGCTGTCGTCTCTTCTATGGTGACTTTCTTGACTGAAACTTGATCAACCCTCATCTAGCACCTTTATTGGACTCAACTGTCACATACACATGTTTCACATTGATAAATTTCAAAGGTAATCGGAATTACTATTTCTTATTTCAATTAGATTACTTTTAGTAATTCATTGCTATCTTATTTGTTCTTTTATTTTTCCAATTTGAGAAAACTGTCAATTGTAATGGTTCACACACTTGCAACTGATGAACAAACTCAATTGAGTAATATCTAGATGCTAAAATTTAGTGCCAGAGTTCTTTTAGTTCTTGGATGCCATTAGTAAATAGTAAGTTATGCCTTCTTTATAAAAAAAATAGTAAAAAGTAAGTTGTTTTTATTTTTTTATGATATTATAGTTAATTGATCTGATTTCTATTTTGTTTTTTCTGGTTATTTAGGTCTTCATGGTACTTGTAATGTTGCAAGACCACTAAAGGGTTTTACTGTGGTAATTTGTGTTCTGGTAACTGTTGCCTTGGTGGTAAGTACATTCTTCACTTTCTTTTTTCAATGAGTTGTTAAAAGTTGAGCTTCAGTATGGAGCGATTTATTTGGGTAATTAGGCTGTCCAGGGAGTTAGGCTGGCAGGAGCTTTGTGCATCATTGTTGTTGATTTGAAGCCAAACAAATTTGACCTATGTAAGAATTTTTTTGGTACGTCTCTAGAATCCAATATAAGATCTTCAGTTCACCTGGTTTGATTCTTGATTTGCACAATTGTCCCTTTCACTATGCACAGGGGCAAGAACAAATTTAGAGGAAATTGTATCAGAAAAACAATGCCAATTGTGCTACTGACAATACCAACCATATAGCAAAAGTAAGTACAATATTAAAGCATGTTTATTACAGTTTCAAATTAATCTTATTTAATTGTTGTAAAATCATCTTAAACTTAAAATATATGCAAGTTGTATATAGCTATTTGAAAATATAGTGCCCTATGTATGACCAAGCAAAAACAATAAACAAAAATGATTGGTTTTCCTGTTTACCACCATAACCTATGAGTTCTGAATTAAGTTAGTTCTCAACATTACACATGCTACTTTATTTTCTTTCGCTCTATATTTTTCACGAAAAATACTTTTTTTTTTATACCAAAAGTTGGAAGAAAAATTTACTAACTCTGCCACAAGAAAAAACAAAGAAAAAAAATCAAGAAAGGAAGTTGAAGAATTTGATTTATTGGAAAGTGGGCTGAATTTCAATTTGTGTTGTTGTGATGGGCAGGTTGTAGAGAATAATGGAATGAGGGATCCTAACTCTGCACTGAACATTGTGTGCTCAGCTGAAACTTTGAAGCAGCTTCTCCAGGATCGAATGAGAAAGGAGCTTGGGATTGCATCGGCCTAACCATGACGAGGCTGAAGCTGACTGTATCCTAACCCGTCTCGGGCAGCTTGATCAGGTAATCCCTGTTCTCAAGTCTACTTGCACGTGTTTATGCACAATTGCATTAATTAAAAATATTACCAATTACGTGCGTAGACTCCTGATAGGATTAGCTTGATGTCTTTGAGTAAAGCTTAGTGAAAAATCAAGGTATGGTGAGGGAACTTTATCCAAGAAATGAATGAATCTTTGACACACTCACAAATTCGCTCCGACGATTCTTCCCCCTTTCGATCCTTCTCAGAAAGAAATGTCCTTCCAGCTGTTTTAGTTAGTCTGAAGATTTTGCAATTAAATTAGTAGACTTTGATTACAGATAATGAAATGGCACGACAATATAATCTGGGTCCTGACAACGTTGTGTTAAAAGTAGGCAGGTCATTGCCACATGATATGTGGTTCATTAGCATTGTGAAATGTTATACTGGCTGGGGTTTGATCATGGCACCAAATGTACGCATTCTATCTTTGTTTTATACTGTTTTGAAATTCATTGTTCAATCTTGTTTTGTACCCAAAACTAGTTTGCTTGGATCTGTCATGCTCAACATCACATTCTTGGTGTATTGTGAATGCTGTATGAACGAGCCACATACTCGACTGATCTATTCAATGCATGAGCATGCAAAATGTTCAAATGGTAAATCTAACTTTTGAATTATAGACAGATGAACTCGGCTTGAACTTAAAATAAATCTCCGTTTCCTTTAGCGAGTCGATCTGATCCGAGCCAAGCTTCCCATTTCGCTTCTCCCTATCGAAGCAGAGCTCTTGCTTTCTTGCTCTCCAGTTTCGTCACTCTCTCGCTCCGTTGCTCTCCAGTTTCGATCTTCTCTCCTCTCAGGTGCTCTCTCTCTCTCCTCTCTCTTTCTCTGAGCTGCTTAAATTGGATAGTATACCATGATACTGGTACTGATTTTATTTTGTAGGTTTTCTTAAATTACAATTAGGTTCAAGGTTTTTAAGTGATTAATGGGTTTTGTTAAACCATGATACTGGTACTGATCCAATACAGTGATTTATCATTTACTGCCACATTTTGAAACTATCGAGTACCAGTCCGATTCTATCTTTTTGTGATACTGGCACTGATATCCATGATACTGGTAAGCAAAAGATAAACTTAACACAAAAAATGTATGTTTTGAATTAAAAAATATCTGTATGTATTTGGAATAGAATGGTAACCAATTTTAAGTTATTCTGTATTTTTGATACTTTTGTACTGTACCAGCAAAGGGATTTTGTATCCTCTGAGATATCTCAAACTTTGTGTGACTTTATGGAAAATCCCAACTGTTTAAATATGTTCTACACGAATCTCAAAGCACACATAATACTGACCCCCTACAACACCCCCAAATAGGCACCGGACACGTCGGTCACGCAAAAGTTGAGATATCTCAGAGGATACGGACTCCAGCAAAGGCTGGTATGTATTAACTGGCAAGTTAGTGCTAATGCCCTCTTCTCTTTCCTTATTTTTGTTTAATGTCTGTTTTTTTATTGGGGCATGGTAATTAACTTGTCTTTTTTCGAAGTTTGACCTACAGTCTCATGAAAAAACAATGCTCATTTTGATTAAAAAAATAAAGTTGTCTCACAATTGAAGAAATCAAATTTTTTTTATAGAGTGAGTTGGAGAAAGAGAGAACCTCTCTGTAGTTGAAGGAAAAGAAGAAAGTGTTGGCACAAAGAGGTGCACTTCTTTCTGTTTTTTGTAAATAATTTTTCTCTCAAGTAAATCATATGTACAAGAAAACATAATCAAGATACAAGCAGTTTGATTTCCTCATGTAAATACGAATTTGATATGCAAACAGTCAAAGACAAAATGAGAATTATAGATACTTTTTTTTTCTGATTCTTACATGTCACTGTTTCCCTTTGCAGCTCCAGACAAGAATAGCTTCAATGATAGCATTGCAGATAATCAAGTAGGTGTGACTTCCCTCCATGTTTTCCTATTGCTTTGTAAATTCTTTCTAGGATAAAATAGAAACTAGTCTATATTCAGTTCATACCATCTGAGCTACAAACATCTCAAGGTCCAATTTGCAAAGCTCAAATTTTCTGTATTTTATCATGGTTTGAAAGGTTACTGACAAACAAAACTTTTGTTCTCTGAAATACTCTCTCTCTTATCAAAAGGTTACTTACAAGCAAAACTGTTTGTTTTAATTATTAAATGCTACAGTGTATTTTGATTATAGTGTATCAGTGGTACCATGAAAGCAGATAATCCCATCAATTTGTACCTAGTTTGTTTTACTTTTACACGTAGCATATGTAAATTTGAGACTACCATATATTTTGCTCTTTACTTTGTTTATGGTTAATAAAGATGTATTAATTTGTTAGTGCATGGTGTTTGTAAATTTGTGCTTTTGGTCCTATTTCAGTTACAGGTTAGTCAGTTAAGCTTGTCAGTAAGTAGCTAGTACTCTAATATGTATATATATTTATATTAGGCATGGTGTGTATAACTTGTAATTGTGACAGTATATGGAGGAGCTTAATGAACAATTGTGCATATGAAATGTTAGTTTTACACTTGTTGGCTATGACAAATTCATAATCTGGTATCTCCTGTAAATATGTCAGATGCTATTTATTTAACCCAGTCTTGTTTTAGACAATTTTATACTGGTTGGTTGGTTTGCCAACTAACCTACCCTGATCTTCATTTAGGGGTAATTCATGCATGCTTCCTCATATATTTTTTTTATTTTTCATTTTATTGAGTAATTGTATAATATTTTGTGTGTTGTCAGGTATCTAGTATAATCTACTTGGACCCTCCAGCTGCAACTGGGTTGTCTTATTCCCTTGACCATTCGGATTACACCACTGGATCAAGACAGCTGCTGATTCACACAAGTTTCTTTTGAAGGTCAGTTTTTTATTTTTTTATTTTCTTGTTGAACTGTACTTTAATATTTTTTTACTTTAATTTTCTTGATAAGTCTTATTTGCAACTGTCAGGGACATCATTAGTCTTATGACTGTTAGGAAATTTGAGCATGTTGATTCTCATGGATTTTAATTAACATTTGATTTGTAATATGAAGAATGTATCTAATTGGGCCATATACCATTTTGAATTCTGGTTATTTGTTGTTTTTGAATTCATGGATTGTTTAGTTTACTATTATAATTTGAACTTATTTGTTGTTTTTGGATTTATGTTATAAATTATGTTACCGAATTTTTAGTTTAGTTTACTGTTATAAATTATTAGTTTAGTATACTGTTATAAATTATGTTACCGAATTTGTTTAGTATCTAGAATAGCTCAACTTATTTGTTCAGTTTGCTGTTATAAATTATGTTACCGAATTTTTAAACATGTCTTTCAAATATACTACAATTAATTGAGTTTGAGTCGAGTTCGGGCTGAGCTTAAAGAGTCCAATGGACTGAGCCGAGTCAGGTTTTAATGAAAGAATGAATGCGTCGGGCCAAGTTTTGAACGAGTTTCCGCTCATTAGCACCCCTAATTGCCCAGCTCAATTTTTTTTTAAATGTAATGGTAACTAGATGGTGGAACATCAATTGCATTGTTTACAAAGCTATATTAGGTTTGCATGAATATAAAAATTAACAAGAAAAATGTTTCTCTAATTTGTCGAATCTATCACCTCTTGCCTTTATATGAGAAGTTAGTCATGGCAAGATTAGGAGTCAGCTTCGAACTTCTTGCAACAGGTGACACCCCCATAATACTGGTACTGAGCATTATACAGTCCGTAAAAACTTTGCTGTTGGAGGTAGTACAACTTCTATGTTCCTTATATCAAATAAAAATGGTTCGTATCTTTGTATTTTTTACTGACAATATAGCATTTCTTTTTTTGTTGCACGGCTTAATTCTTTTCCTTCTGGTTGTTTCGTGTATCTAACCGGTAGAAGTCAGCCAAAGATGACTTGACCGTAACTTATTTGAGCTGATAGGTCTATCTTATATTTTTTTTTAGTTGGTCAGATCTCACAACCTTTACTCTTGTTTAGTACCGATATTTGAGTTGTTTTATTGTTATGTAGATGAAGCTTTTCCTGAAGTGGGCTGGTTTCTCAAAATGGCACGCATGCAACAACTACGACTTCTTTCCGGTTTGGTTTGTAAGATAAGTTTCCTTCTCAATATATCCTTTCTTTTTTTGTTGCACGGTTTATTTGTTCCCCTTCTAGCTGTTTGGTGTACTTGATCGGTAGAAGTCAGCCAAAGCTGACTTGGCGGTTACTAGTTTGAGTTAATAGGTCTTTGTTATACTTTCTTTTAGGAGGTCATGTCTCGCAAACTTTATTGTTCTTTTGTTTATGTAGATGGAGGTTTTTTTGAAGTGGGCTGTATTCTTAGAATGGCACGCATGCATTGTTTATGTAGATGGTGGTTTTTTTGAAGTGAGATGTATTCTTGGAATGACACGCATGCAACAACCACGATTTCCTTCCAGTTTGGTTTGTAAGATAAGTTTCATTCTCATTATATCCTTTCTTTTTTTGTTGCACGGTTTATTTCTTTCCCTTCTAGCTGTTTGGTGTACTTGACCGGTAGAAGTCAGCCAAAGCTGACTTGGCGGTTACTTGTTTTATTTGATAGGTTTTTGTTATAGTTTCTTTTAGGTGGTTATATCTCCCAACCTTTATTGTTCTTTTGTTTATGTAGATGGAGCATTTCTTGAAGTGGGCTGCTTTCTTGGATTGGCACGCATGCAACAACCACGATTTCCATCCGGTTTGGTTTGTAAGATAAGTTTCCTTCTCAGTATATCCTTTCTTTTTTCGTTGCACGGTTTATTTCTTCCCCTTCTAGCTGTCTGGTGTACTTGACCGGTTGAAGTCAGCCAAAGCTGACTTGGCGGTTACTAGTTTGAGTTGATTGGTCTTTGTTATAGTTTCTTTTAGGGGGTCATGTCTCGCAACCTTTATTGTTCTTTTGTTTATGTAGATGGTGGTTTTTTTGAAGTGGGCTGTATTCTTGGAATGACACGCATGCAACAATCACGATTTCCTTCCGGTTTTGTTTCTAAAATAAGTTTCATTCCCAATATATCATTTCTTTTTTTGTTGCACAGTTTATTTCTTGCCCTTCTAGCTGTTTGGTGTACTTGAGTGGTAGAAGTCAGCCAAAGCTGACTTGGCGGTTACTTGTTTCAGTTGATAGGTCTTTGTTATAGTTTCTTTTAGGTAGTCATATCTCACAACCTTTATGGTTCTTTTCTTTGTGTAGATGGAAGTTTTTTTGAAGTGGGCTGTATTCTTGGAATGGCACGCATGAAACAACCACGATTTCCTTCCGGTTTGGTTTGTAAGATAAGTTTCTTTCTCAGTATATCCTTTCTTTTTTTGTTGCACGGTTTATTTCTTCCCCTTCTAGCTGTTTGGTGTACTTGACCGGTAGAAGTCAGCCAAATCTGACTTGGCAGTTACTTGTTTTATTTGATAGGTCTTTGTTATAGTTTATTTTAGGTGGTCATGTCTCCCAACCTTCATTGTTCTTTTGTTTATGTAGATGGAGGTTTTTTTGAAGTGGGTTGCTTTCTTGAACTGACACGAAAGCAACAATCACGATTTCCTTCCGGTTTTGTATCTAAAATAAGTTTCATTCACAATATATCCTTTCTTTTTTTGTTGCACGGTTTATTTCTTGCCCTTCTAGCTGTTTGGTGTACTTGACCGGTAGAAGTCAGCCAAAGCTGACTTGGCGGTTACTTGTTTCAGTTGATAGGTCTTTGTTATAGTATTTTTTAGGTAGTCATATCTCACAAACTTTATGGTTCTTTTCTTTATGTAGATGGAAGTTTTTTTGAATTGGGCTGTATTCTTGGAATGGCACGCAGGAAACAACCACGATTTCCTTCCGGTTTGGTATGTAAAATAAGTTTCCTTCTCAATATATCATTTCTTTTTTCGTTGCACGGTTTATTTGTTCCCCTTCTAGCTGTTTGGTGTACTTGACCTGTAGAAGTCAGCCAAAACTGACTTGGCGGTTACTAGTTTGAGTTGATAGGTCTTTGTTATAGTTTCTTTTAGGTGGTAATGTCTCGCAACCTTTATTGTTCTTTTGTTTATGTAGATGGTGGTTTTTTTGAAGTGGGCTGTATTTTTGGAATGGCACGCATGCAACAACCACGATTTCCTTCCAGTTTGGTTTGTAAGATAAGTTTCATTCTCAGTATATCCTTTCTTTTTTTATTGCACGGTTTATTTCTTTCCCTTCTCGCTGTTTGGTGTACTTGACCGGTAGAAGTCAGCCAAAGCTGACTTGGCGGTTACTTGTTTTATTTGATAGGTTTTTGTTATAGTTTCTTTTAGGTGGTTATATCTCCCAACCTTTATTGTTCTTTTGTTTATGTAGATGGAGCATTTCTTGAAGTGGGCTGCTTTCTTGGAATGGCACGCATGCAACAACCACGATTTCCATCCGGTTTGGTTTGTAAGATAAGTTTCCTTCTCAGTATATCCTTTCTTTTTTCGTTGCATGGTTTATTTCTTCCCCTTCTAGCTGTCTGGTGTACTTGACCGGTTGAAGTCAGCCAAAGCTGACTTGGCGGTTACTAGTTTGAGTTGATAGGTCTTTGTTATAGTTTCTTTTAGGTGGTCATGTCTCGCAACCTTTATTGTTCTTTTGTTTATGTAGATGGTGGTTTTTTTGAAGTGGGCTGTATTCTTGGAATGACACGCATGCAACAAACACGATTTCCTTCCGGTTTGGTTTGTAAGATAAGTTCCTTCTCAATATATCATTTCTTTTTTGTTGCACGGTTTATTTCTTCCCCTTCTAGCTGTTTGGTGTACTTGACCGGTAGAAGTCAGCCAAATCTGACTTGGCAGTTACTTGTTTTATTTGATAGGTCTTTGTTATAGTTTATTTTAGGTGGTCATGTCTCCCAACCTTCATTGTTCTTTTGTTTATGTAGATGGAGGTTTTTTTGAAGTGGGTTGCTTTCTTGAACTGACACGAAAGCAACAATCACGATTTCCTTACGGTTTGGTTTGTAAGATAAGTTTCCTTCTCAATATATCCTTTTCTTTTGTTGCATGGTTTATTTGTTCCCCTTCTAGCTGTTTGGAGTACTTGACCGGTAGAAGTCAGCCAAAGCTGACTTGGCGGTTACTAGTTTGAGTTGATAGGTCTTTGTTATAGTTTCTTTTAGGTGGTCATGTCTCGCAACCTTTATTGTTCTTTTGTTTATGTAGATGGTGGGTTTTTTGAAGTGAGCTGTATTCTTGGAATGACACGCATGCAACAAACACTATTTCCTTCCGGTTTGGTTTGTAAGATAAGTTTCCCTCTCAATATATCCTTTCTTTTTTTGTTGCACGGTTTATTTGTTCCCCTTCTAGCTGTTTGGTGTACTTGACCTGTAGAAGTCAGCCAAAGCTGACTTAGCGGTTACTTTTTTCAGTTGATAGGTCTTTGTTATAGTTTCTTTTAAGTGGTCATATCTCACAACCTTTATGGTTCTTTTGTTTATGTAGATGGAGGTTTTTTTGAAGTCGGCTGCTTTCTTGGAATGACAGGCATGCAACAGCCATGATTTCCTTCCGGTTTGGTTTGTAAGATAAGTTTCCTTCTCAGTATATCCTCTTATTTTTCGTTGCACGGTTTATTTCTTCCCCTTTTAGCTGTTTGGTGTACTTGACCGGTAGAAGTCAGCCAAAGCTGACTTGGCGGTTACTAGTTTGAGTTGATAGGTCTTTGTTATAGTTCCTTTTAGGTGGTCATGTCTCACAACCTTTAGGGCTGTTTTGTTTATGTAGATGGTGGTTTTTTTGAAGTGGACTGTATTTTTGGAATGGCACGCATGAAAGAACCACGATTTCCTTCCGGTTTGGTTTGTAAGATAAGTTTCCCTCTCAATATATCCTTTCTTTTTTTGTTGCACGGTTTATTTGTTCCCCTTCTAGCTGTTTGGTGTACTTGACCTATAGAAATCAGCCAAAGTTGACTTGGCGGATATTTTTTTCAGTTGATAGGTCTTTGTTATAGTTTCTTTTAGGTGGTCATATCTCACAACCTTTATGGTTCTTTTGTTTATGTAGATGGAGGTTTTTTTGAAGTCGGCTGCTTTCTTGGAATGACAGGCATGCAACAACCATGATTTCCTTCCGGTTTGGTTTGTAAGATAAGTTTCATTCTCAGTATATCCTTTCTTTTTTCGTTGCACGGTTTATTTCTTCCCCTTCTAGCTGTTTGGTGTACTTGACCGGTAGAAGTTAACCAAAGCTGACTTGGCGGTTACTAGTTTGAGTTGATAGGTCTTTGTTATAGTTTCTTTTAGGTGGTCATGTCTCACAACCTTTATGGTTCTTTTGTTTATGTAGATGGTGGTTTTTTTGAAGTGGGCTGTATTCTTGGAATGACACGCATGAAACAAACACGATTTCCTTCCGGTTTGGTTTGTAAGATAAGTTTCCTTCTCAATATATCCTTTTTTTTTGTTGCACGGTTTATTTGTTCCCCTTCTAGCTGTTTGGTGTACTTAACCGGTAGAAGTCAGCCAAAGCTGACTTGGCGGTTACAAGTTTGAGTCGATAGGTCTTTGTTATAGTTTCTTTTAGGTGGTCATGTCTCGCAACCTTTATTGTTCTTTTGTTTATGTAGATGGAGGTTTTTTTGAGGTGAGCTGTATTCTTGAAATGACACGCATGCAACAACCACGATTTCCTTCCGGTTTGGTTTGTAAGATAAGTTTCCTTCTCAGTATATCCTCTTATTTTTCGTTGCACGGTTTATTTCTTCCCCTTCTAGCTGTTTGGTGTACTTGACCGGTAGAAGTCAGCCAAAGCTGACTTGGCGGTTACTAGTTTGAGTTGATAGGTCTTTGTTATAGTTTCTTTTAGGTGGTCATGTCTCACAACCTTTCTGGCTGTTTTGTTTATGTAGATGGTGGTTTTTTTGAAGTGGACTGTATTCTTGGAATGGCACGCATGAAACAACCACGATTTCCTTCCGGTTTGGTTTGTAAGATAAGTTTCCCTCTCAATATATCATTTCTTTTTTTGTTGCACGGTTTATTTGTTCCCCTTCTAGCTGTTTGGTGTACTTGACCTATAGAAGTCAGCCAAAGTTGACTTGGCGGTTATTTTTTTCAGTTGATAGGTCTTTGTTATAGTTTCTTTTAGGTGGTCATATCTCACAACCTTTATGGTTCTTTTGTTTATGTAGATGGAGGTTTTTTTGAAGTCGGCTGCTTTCTTGGAATGACAGGCATGCAACAACCATGATTTCCTTCCGGTTTGGTTTGTAAGATAAGTTTCATTCTCAGTATATCCTTTCTTTTTTCGTTGCACGGTTTATTTCTTCCCCTTCTAGCTGTTTGGTGTACTTGACCGGTAGAAGTTAGCCAAAGCTGACTTGGCGGTTACTAGTTTGAGTTGATAGGTCTTTGTTATAGTTTCTTTTAGGTGGTCATGTCTCACAACCTTTATGGTTCTTTTGTTTATGTAGATGGTGGTTTTTTTGAAGTGGGCTGTATTCTTGGAATGGCACGCATGCAACAAACACGATTTCCTTCCGGTTTGGTTTGTAAGATAAGTTTCCTTCTCAATATATCCTTTTTTTTTGTTGCACGGTTTATTTGTTCCCCTTCTAGCTGTTTGGTGTACTTAACCGGTAGAAGTCAGCCAAAGCTGACTTGGCGGTTACAAGTTTGAGTCGATAGGTCTTTGTTATAGTTTCTTTTAGGTGGTCATGTCTCGCAACCTTTATTGTTCTTTTGTTTATGTAGATGGAGGTTTTTTTGAGGTGAGCTGTATTCTTGGAATGACACGCATGCAACAACCACGATTTCCTTCCGGTTTGGTTTGTAAGATAAGTTTCCTTCACAATATATCTTTTCTTTTTTTTCGTTGCACGGTTTATTTCTTTCCATTCTAGCTGTTTGGTGTACTTGACTGGTAGAAGTCAGCCAAAGCTGACTTGGCGGTTACTTGTTTGATTTGATAGGTCTTTGTTATAGTTTCTTTTAGGTGGTCATGTCTCCCAACCTTAATTGTTCTTTTGTTTATGTAGATGGAGGTTTTTTTGAAGTGCGCTGCTTTCTTGGAATGACACGAATGCAAAAATCACGATTTCCTTCCGGTTTTGTTTCTAAAATAAGTTTCATTCACAATATATCCTTTCTTTTTTAGTTGCACGGTTTATTTCTTGCCCTTCTAGCTGTTTGGTGTACTTGACCGGTAGAAGTCAGCCAAAGCTGACTTGGCTGTTACTTGTTTCAGTTGATAGGTCTTTGTTATAGTTTCTTTTAGGTAATCATATCTCACAACCTTTATGGTTCTTTTCTTTATGTAGATGGAAGTTTTTTTGAAGTGGGCTGTATTCTTGGAATGACACGCATGAAACAACTACGATTTCCTTCCGGTTTGGTTTGTAAGATAAGTTTCCTTCTCAATATATCATTTCTTTTTTTGTTGCACGGTTTATTTCTTCCCATTCTAGATGTTTGGTGTACTTGACCTGTAGAAGTCAGCCAAAGCTGACTTGGCGGTTACTTTTTTCAGTTGATAGGTCTTTGTTATAGTTTCTTTTAGGTGGTCATGTCTCACAACCTTTATTATTCTTTTGGTTATGTAGATGGAGGTTTTTTTGAAGTGAGCTGCATTCTTGGAATGGAACGCATGCAACAATCACGATTTCCTTCCGGTTTGGGTTGTAAGATAAGTTTCCTTCACAATATATCCTTTCTTTTTTTGTTGCACGGTTATTTCTTCCCCTTCTAGCTGTTTGGTGTACTTGACCGGTAGAAGTCAGCCAAAGCTGACTTAGCAGTTACTTGTTTTAGTTGATAGGTCTTTGTTATAGTTTCTTTTAGGTGGTCATGTCTCACAAACTTTATTGTTCTTTTGTTTATGTAGATGGAGGTTTTTTTGAAGTGGGCTGTATTCTTGGAATGCCACGCATGCAACAATCACGATTTCCTTCCGGTTTGGTTTGTAAGATAAGTTTCCTTCACAATATATCCTTTCTTTTTTTGTTGCACGGTTATTTCTTCCCCTTCTAGCTGTTTGGTGTACTTGACCGGTAGAAGTCAGCCAAAGCTGACTTGGCAGTTACTTGTTTTAGTTGATAGGTCTTTGTTATAGTTTCTTTTAGGTGGTCATGTCTCACAACCTTTATTGTTCTTTTGTTTATGTAGATGGAGGTTTTTTTGAAGTGGGCTGTATTCTTGGAATGCCACGCATGCAACAATCACGATTTCCTTTCGGTTTGGTTTGTAAGATAAGTTTCCTTCTCAATATATCATTTCTTTTTTTGTTGCACGGTTTATTTCTTCCCCTTCTAGATGTTTGGTGTACTTGACCTGTAGAAGTCAGCCAAAGCTGACTTGGCGGTTACTTGTTTCAGTTGATAGGTCTTTGTTATAGTTTCTTTTAGGTGGTCATGTCTCACTACCTTTATTATTCTTTTGTTTATGTAGATGGAGGTTTTTTTGAAGTGAGCAGCATTCTTGGAATGGAACGCATGCAACAACCACGATTTCCTTCCGGTTTTGTTTGTAAGATAAGTTTCCTTCTCAGTATATCCTTTCTTTTTTTGTTGCACGGTTATTTCTTCCCCTTCTAGCTGTTTGGTGTACTTGACAGGTAGAAGTCAGCCACAGCTGACTTGGCGGTTACTTGTTTCAGTTGATAGGTCTTTGTTATAGTTTCTTTTAGGTGGTCATGTCTCACAACCTTTATTATTCTTTTGTTTATATAGATGGAGGTTTTTTTGAAGTGAGCAGCATTCTTGGAATGGAACGCATGCAACAACCACGATTTCCTTCCGGTTTGGTTTGTAAGAGAAGTTTCGTTCACAATATATCTTTTCTTTTTTTCGTTGCACGGTTTATTTCTTGCCATTCTAGCTGTTTGGTGTACTTGACCGGTAGAAGTCAGCCAAAGTTGATTTGGCAGTTACTTGTTTTAGTTAATAGGTCTTTGTTATAGTTTCTTTTAGGTGGTCATGTCTCACAACCTTTATTATTCTTTTGGTTATGTAGATGGAGGTTTTTTTGAAGTGAGCTGCATTCTTGGAATGGAACGCATGCAACAACCACGATTTCCTTCCGGTTTGGTTTGTAAGATAAGTTTCCTTCACAATATATCTTTTCTTTTTTTCGTTGCACGGTTTATTTCTTGCCATTCTAGCTGTTTGGTGTACTTGACCGGTAGAAGTCAGCCAAAGCTGATTTGGCAGTTACTTGTTTTAGTTAATAGGTCTTTGTTATAGTTTCTTTTAGGTGGTCATGTCTCACAACCTTTATTATTCTTTTGGTTATGTAGATGGAGGTTTTTTTGAAGTGAGCTGCATTTTTGGAATGGAACGCATGCAACAACCACGATTTCCTTCCGGTTTGGTTTGTAAGATAAGTTTCATTCACAATATATCCTTTCTTTTTATGTTGCACGGTTATTTCTTCCCCTTCTAGCTGTTTGGTGTACTTAACCGGTAGAAGTCAGCCAAAGCTGACTTGGCAGTTACTTGTTTTAGTTGATAGGTCTTTGTTATAGTTTCTTTTAGGTGGTCATGTCTCACGACCTTTATTATTCTTTTGTTTATGTAGATGGAGATTTTTTTGAAGTGAGCAGCATTCTTGGAATGGAACGCATGCAACAACCACGATTTCCTTCCGGTTTGGTTTGTAAGATAAGTTTCCTTCACAATATATCTTTTCTTTTTTTCGTTGCACGGTTTATTTCTTCCCATTCTATATGTTTGGTGTACTTGACCTGTAGAAGTCAGCCAAAGCTGACTTGGCGGTTACTTGTTTCAGTTGATAGGTCTTTGTTATAATTTCTTTTAGGTGGTCATGTCTCACAACCTTTATTATTCTTTTGGTTATGTAGATGGAGGTTTTTTTGAAGTGCGCTGCATTCTTGGAATGGAACGCATGCAACAACCACGATTTCCTTCCGGTTTGGTTTGTAAGATAAGTTTCCTTCACAATATATTCTTTCTTTTTTTGTTGCACGGTTATTTCTTCCCCTTCTAGCTGTTTGGTGTACTTGACCGGTAGAAGTCAGCCAAAGCTGACTTGGCAGTTACTTGTTTTAGTTGATAGGTCTTTGTTATAGTTTCTTTTAGGTGGTAATGTCTCGCAACCTTTATAGTTCTTTTGTTTATGTAGATGGAGGTTTTTTTGAAGTGGGCTGTATTCTTGGAATGCCACGCATGCAACAATCACGATTTCCTTCCGGTTTGGTTTGTAAGATAAGTTTTCTTCTCAATATATCATTTCTTTTTTTGTTGCACGGTTTATTTCTTTCCCCTTCTAGATGTTTGGTGTACTTGACCTGTAGAAGTCAGCCAAAGCTGACTTGGCGGTTACTTGTTTCAGTTGATAGGTCTTTGTTATAGTTTCTTTTAGGTGGTCATGTCTCACAACCTTTATTATTCTTTTGTTTATGTAGATGGAGGTTTTTTTGAAGTGAGCAGCATTCTTGGAATGGAACGCATGCAACAACCACGATTTCCTTCCGGTTTGGTTTGTAAGATAAGTTTCCTTCACAATATATCTTTTTTTTTTTTCGTTGCACGGTTTATTTCTTGCCATTCTAGCTGTTTGGTGTACTTGACCGGTAGAAGTCAGCCAAAGCTGATTTGGCAGTTACTTGTTTTAGTTAATAGGTCTTTGTTATAGTTTCTTTTAGGTGGTCATGTCTCGCAACCTTTATTATTCTTTTGTTTATGTAGATGGATGTATTTTTGAAGTGGGCTGTATTCTTGGAATGCCATGCATGCAACAATCACGATTTCCTTCCGGTTTGGTTTGTAAGATAAGTTTCCTTCTCAGTATATCCTTTCTTTTTTTGTTGCACGGTTATTTCTTCCCCTTCTAGCTGTTTGGTGTACTTGACAGGTAGAAGTCAGCCACAGCTGACTTGGCGGTTACTTGTTTTAGTTGATAGATCTTTGTTATAGTTTCTTTTCGGTAGTCATGTCTGACAACCTTTATGGTTCTTTTGTTTATGTAGATGGTGGTTTTTTTGAAGTGGGCTGTATTCTTGGAATGGCACGCATGCAACAACCACGATTTCCTTCCGGTTTGGTTTGTAAGATAAGTTTCCCTCTCAATATATCCTTTCTTTTTTTGTTGCACGGTTTATTTGTTCCCCTTCTAGCTGTTTGGTGTACTTGACCTATAGAAGTCAGCCAAAGTTGACTTGGCGGTTATTTTTTTGAGTTGATAGGTCTTTGTTATAGTTTCTTTTAGGTGGTCATATCTCACAACCTTTATGGTTCTTTTGTTTATGTAGATGGAGGTTTTTTTGAAGTCGGCTGCTTTCTTGGAATAACAGGCATGCAACAGCCATGATTTCCTTCCGGTTTGGTTTGTAAGATAAGTTTCCTTCTCAGTATATCCTCTTATTTTTCGTTGCACGGTTTATTTCTTCCCCTTCTTGCTGTTTGGTGTACTTGACCGGTAGAAGTCAGCCAAAGCTGACTTGGCGGTTACTAGTTTGAGTTGATAGGTCTTTGTTATAGTTTCTTTTAGGTGGTCATGTCTCACAACCTTTATGGCTGTTTTGTTTATGTAGATGGGGGTTTTTTTGAAGTGGACTGTATTCTTGGAATGGCACGCATGAAACAACCACGATTTCCTTCCGGTTTGGTTTGTAAGATAAGTTTCCCTCTCAATATATCCTTTCTTTTTTTGTTGCACGGTTTATTTGTTCCCCTTCTAGCTGTTTGGTGTACTTGACCTATAGAAGTCAGCCAAAGTTGACTTGGCGGTTATTTTTATCAGTTGATAGGTCTTTGTTATAGTTTGTTTTAGGTGGTCATATCTCACAACCTTTATGGTTCTTTTGTTTATGTAGATGGAGGTTTTTTTGAAGTCGGTTGCTTTCTTGGAATAACAGGCATGCAACAACCATGATTTCCTTCCGGTTTGGTTTGTAAGATAAGTTTCATTCTCAGTATATCCTTTCTTTTTTCGTTGCACGGTTTATTTCTTCCCCTTCTAGCTGTTTGGTGTACTTGACCGGAAGAAGTTAGCCAAAGCTGACTTGGCGGTTACTAGTTTGAGTTGATAGGTCTTTGTTATAGTTTCTTTTAGGTGGTCATGTCTCACAACCTTTATGGTTCTTTTGTTTATGTAGATGGAGGTTTTTTTGAAGTGGGCTGTATTCTTGGAATGCCACGCATGCAACAATCACGATTTCCTTTCGGTTTGGTTTGTAAGATAAGTTTCCTTCTCAATATATCCTTTTTTTTTGTTGCACGGTTTATTTGTTCCCCTTCTAGCTGTTTGGTGTACTTGACCGGTAGAAGTCAGCCAAAGCTGACTTGGCAGTTACTTGTTTTAGTTGATAGGTCTATGTTATAGTTTCTTTTAGGTGGTAATGTCTCGCAACCTTTATTGTTCTTTTGTTTATGTAGATGGAGGTTTTTTTGAAGTGGGCTGTATTCTTGGAATGCCACGCATGCAACAATCACGATTTCCTTCCGGTTTGGTTTGTAAGATAAGTTTCCTTCTCAATATATCATTTCTTTTTTTGTTGCACGGTTTATTTCTTCCCCTTCTAGATGTTTGGTGTACTTGACCTGTAGAAGTCAGCCAAAGCTGACTTGGCGGTTACTTGTTTCAGTTGATAGGTCTTTGTTATAGTTTCTTTTAGGTGGTCATGTCTCACAACCTTTATTATTCTTTTGTTTATGTAGATGGATGTTTTTTTGAAGTGAGCAGCATTCTTGGAATGGAACGCATGCAACAACCACGATTTCCTTCCGGTTTGGTTTGTAAGATAAGTTTCCTTCACAATATATCTTTTCTTTTTTTCGTTGGACGGTTTATTTCTTGCCATTCTAGCTGTTTGGTGTACTTGACTTGTAGAAGTCAGCCAAAGCTGATTTGGCAGTTACTTGTTTTAGTTAATAGGTCTTTGTTATAGTTTCTTTTAGGTGGTCATGTCTCGCAACCTTTATTGTTCTTTTGTTTATGTAGATGGTGGTTTTTTTGAAGTGAGCTGTATTCTTGGAATGACACGTATGCAACAAACACGATTTCCTTCCGGTTTGGTTTGTAAGATAAGTTTCCTTCTCAGTATATCCTTTCTTTTTTTGTTGCACGGTTTATTTGTTCCCCTTCTAGCTGTTTGGTGTACTTTGACCTGTAGAAGTCAGCCAAAGCTGACTTGGTGGTTACTTTTTTCAGTTGATAGGTCTTTGTTATTGTTTCTTTTAGGTGGTCATATCTCACAACTTTTATGGTTCTTTTGTTTATGTAGATGGTGGTTTTTATGAAGTGGGCTGCTTTCTTGGAATGACAGGCATGCAACAACCATGATTTCCTTCCGGTTTGGTTTGTAAGATAAGTTTCCTTCTCAGCATATCCTTTCTTTTTTCGTTGCACGGTTTATTTCTTCCCCTTCTAGCTGTTTGGTGTACTTGACCGGTAGAAGTCAGCCAAAGCTGACTTGGCGGTTACTAGTTTGAGTTGATAGGTCTTTGTTATAGTTTCTTTTAGGTGGTCATGTCTCACAACCTTTATGGTTCTTTTGTTTATGTAGATAGTGGTTTTTTTGAAGTGGGCTGTATTCTTGGAATGACATGCATGCAACAAACATGATTTCCTTCCGGTTTGGTTTGTAAGATAAGTTTCTTTCTCAATATATCCTTTTTTTTTGTTGCACGGTTTATTTGTTCCCCTTCTAGCTGTTTGGTGTACTTGACCGGTAGAAGTCAGCCAAAGCTGACTTGGCAGTTACTAGTTTGAGTTGATAGGTCTTTGTTATAGTTTCTTTTAGGTGGTCATGTCTCGCAACCTTTGTTGTTCTTTTGTTTATGTAGATGGTGGTTTTTTTGAAGTGGGTTGTATTCTTCGAATGACACGCATGCAACAAACCCGATTTCCATCCGGTTTGGTTTGTAAGATAAGTTTCTTTCTCAATATATCCTTTCTTTTTTTGTTGCACAGTTTATTTGTTCCCCTTCTAGCTGTTTGGTGTACATGACCGTTATAAGTCAGTCAAAGCTGACTTGGCGGTTACTAGTTTGAGTTGATAGGTCTTTGTTATAGTTTCTTTTAGGTGGTCATGTCTCACAACCTTTATAGTTCTTTTGTTTATGTAGATGGTGGTTTTTTTGAAGTGAGCTGTATTCTTGGAATGACACGCATGTAACAAACACGATTTCCTTCCGGTTTGGTTTGTAAGATAAGTTTCCTTCTCAATATATCCTTTTTTTTTGTTGCACGGTTTATTTGTTCCCCTTCTTGCTGTTTGGTGTACTTAACCAGTAGAAGTCAGCCAAAGCTGACTTGGCGGTTACAAGTTTGAGTTGATAGGTCTTTGTTATAGCTTCTTTTAGGTGGTCATGTCTCGCAACCTTTATTGTTCTTTTGTTTATGTAGATGGAGGTTTTTTTGAGGTGAGCTGTATTCTTGGAATGACACGCATGCAACACCCACGATTTCCTTCCGGTTTGGTTTGTAAGATATGTTTCCTTCACAATATATCTTTTCTTTTTTTCGTTGCACGGTTTGTTTCTTTCCATTCTAGCTGTTTGGTGTACTTGACTGGTAGAAGTCAGCCAAAGCTGACTTGGCGGTTACTTGTTTGATTTGATAGGTCTTTGTTATAGTTTCTTTTAGGTGGTCATGTCTCCCAACCTTCATTGTTCTTTTGTTTATGTAGATGGAGGTTTTTTTGAAGTGGGCTGTTTTCTTGGAATGACACGAATGCAACAATCACGATTTCCTGCCGGTTTTGTTTCTAAAATAAGTTTCATTCACAATATATCCTTTCTTTTTTAGTTGCACGGTTTATTTCTTGCCCTTCTAGCTGTTTGGTGTACTTGACCGGTAGAAGTCATCCAAAGCTGACTTGGCTATTACTTGTTTCAGTTGATAGGTCTTTGTTATAGTTTCTTTTAGGTAATCATATCTCACAACCTTTATGGTTCTTTTCTGTATGTAGATGGAAGTTTTTTTGAAGTGGGCTGTATTCTTGGAATGACACGCATGAAACAACCACGATTTCCTTCCGGTTTGGTTTGTAAGATAAGTTTCCTTCTCAATATATCATTTCTTTTTTTGTTGCACGGTTTATTTCTTCCCATTCTAGATGTTTGGTGTACTTGACCTGTAGAAGTCAGCCAAAGCTGACTTGGCGGTTACTTGTTTCAGTTGATAGGTCTTTGTTATAGTTTATTTTAGGTGGTCATATCTCACAACCTTTATTATTCTTTTGTTTATGTAGATGGAGGTTTTTTTGAAGTGAGCTGCATTCTTGGAATGGAACGCATGCAACAACCACGATTTCCTTCCGGTTTGGTTTGAAACTTCACAATATATGCTTTCTTTTTTTGTTGCACGGTTATTCCTTCCCCTTCTAGCTGTTTGGTGTACTTGACCGGTAGAAGTCAGCCAAAGCTGACTTGGCAGTTACTTGTTTTAGTTGATAGGTCTTTGTTATAGTTTCTTTTAGGTGGTCATGTCTCGCAACCTTTATTGTTCTTTTGTTTATGTAGATGGAGGTTTTTTTGAAGTGGGCTGTATTTTTGGAATGCCACGCATGCAACAATCACGATTTCCTTCCGGTTTGGTTTGTAAGATAAGTTTCCTTCTCAATATATCATTTCTTTTTTTGTTGCACGGTTTATTTCTTCCCCTTCTAGATGTTCGGTGTACTTGACCTGTAGAAGTCAGCCAAAGCTGACTTGGCGGTTACTTGTTTCAGTTGATAGGGCTTTGTTATAGTTTCTTTTAGGTGGTCATGTCTCACAACCTTTATTATTCTTTTGTTTATGTAGATGGAGGTTTTTTTGAAGTGAGCAGCATTCTTGGAATGGAACGCATGCAACAACCACGATTTCCTTCCGGTTTGGTTTGTAAGATAAGTTTCCTTCACAATATATCTTTTCTTTTTTTCGTTGCACGGTTTATCTCTTGCCATTCTAGCTGTTTGGTGTACTTGACCGGTAGAAGTCAGCCAAAGCTGACTTAGCAGTTACTTGTTTTAGTTAATAGGTCTTTGTTATAGTTTCTTTTAGGTGGTCATGTCTCGCAACCTTTATTGTTCTTTTGTTTATGTAGATGGAGGTATTTTTGAAGTGGGCTGTATTCTTGGAATGCCACGCATGCAACAATCACGATTTCCTTCCGGTTTGGATTGTAAGATAAGTTTCATTCTCAGTATATCCTTTCTTTTTTTGTTGCACGGTTATTTCTTCCCCTTCTAGCTATTTGGTGTACTTGACAGGTAGAAGTCAGCCACAGCTGACTTGGCGGTTACTTGTTTTAGTTGATAGATCTTTGTTATAGTTTCTTTTAGGTAGTCATGTCTCACAACCTTTATGGTTCTTTTGTTTATGTAGATGGTGGTTTTTTTGAAGTGGGCTGTATTCTTGGAATGGCACGCATGGAACAAACACGATTTCCTTCCGGTTTGGTTTGTAAGATAAGTTTCCTTCTCAATATATCCTTTTTTTTTGTTGCACGGTTTATTTGTTCCCCTTCTAGCTGTTTGGTGTACTTGACCGGTAGAAGTCAGCCAAAGCTGACTTGGCGGTTACTAGTTTGAGTTGATAGGTCTTTGTTGTAGTTTCTTTTAGGTGGTCATGTCTCGCAACCTTTATTGTTCTTTTGTTTATGTAGATGGAGGTTTTTTTGAAGGGGGCTGTATTTTTGGAATGCCACGCATGCAACAATCACGATTTCCTTCCGGTTTGGTTTGTAAGATAAGTTTCCTTCTCAATATATCATTTCTTTTTTTGTTGCACGGTTTATTTCTTCCCCTTCTAGATGTTCGGTGTACTTGACCTGTAGAAGTCAGCCAAAGCTGACTTGGCGGTTACTTGTTTCAGTTGATAGGTCTTTGTTATAGTTTCTTTTAGGTGGTCATGTCTCACAACCTTGATTGTTCTTTTGTTTATGTAGATGGAGGTATTTTTGAAGTGGGCTGTATTCTTGGAATGCCACGCATGCAACAATCACGATTTCCTTCCGGTTTGGTTTGTAAGATAAGTTTCCTACTCAGTATATCCTTTCTTTTTTTGTTGCACGGTTATTTCTTCCCCTTCTAGCTGTTTGGTGTACTTGACAGGTAGAAGTCAGCCACAGCTGACTTGGCGGTTACTTGTTTTAGTTGATAGATCTTTGTTATAGTTTCTTTTAGGTAGTCATGTCTCACAACCTTTATGGTTCTTTTGTTTATGTAGATGGTGGTTTTTTTGAAGTGGGCTGTATTCTTGGAATGGCACGCATGCAACAAACACGATTTCCTTCCGGTTTGGTTTATAAGATAAGTTTCCTTCTCAATATATCCTTTTTTTGTTGCACGGTTTATTTGTTCCCCATCTAGCTGTTTGGTGTACTTGACCGGTAGAAGTCAGCCAAAGCTGACTTGGCGGTTACTAGTTTGAGTTGATAGGTCTTTGTTATAGTTTCTTTTAGGTGGTCATGTCTCGCAACCTTTATTGTTCTTTTGTTTATGTAGATGGTGGTTTTTTTGAAGTGAGCTGTATTCTTGGAATGACACGTATGCAACAACCACGATTTCCTTCCGGTTTGGTTTGTAAGATAAGTTTCCCTCTCAATATATCCTTTCTTTTTTTGTTGCACGGTTTATTTGTTCCCCTTCTAGCTGTTTGGTGTACTTGACCTGTAGAAGTCAGCCAAAGCTAACTTGGCGGTTATTTTTTTCAGTTGATAGGTCTTTGTTATAGTTTCTTTTAGGTGGTCATATCTCACAACCTTTATGGTTCTTTTGTTTATGTAGATGGAGGTTTTTTTGAAGTCGGCTGCTTTCTTGGAATGACAGGCATGCAACAACCATGATTTCCTTCCGGTTTGGTTTGTAAGATAAGTTTCCTTCTCAGTATATCCTTTCTTTTTTCGTTGCACGGTTTATTTCTTCCCCTTCTAGCTGTTTGGTGTACTTGACCGGTAGAAGTCAGCCAAAACTGACTTGGCGGTTACTAGTTTGAGTTGATAGGTCTTTGTTATAGTTTCTTTTAGGTAGTCATGTCTCACAACCTTTATGGTTCTTTTGTTTATGTAGATGGTGGTATTTTTGAAGTGGGCTGTATTCTTGGAATGGCACGCATGCAACAAACACGATTTTCTTCCGGTTTGGTTTGTAAGATAAGTTTCCTTCTCAGTATATCATTTCTTTTTTCGTTGCACGGTTTATTTCTTGCCCTTCTAGCTGTTTGGTGTACTTGACCGGTAGAAGTCAGCCAAACCTGACTTGGCGGTTACTTGTTTCAGTTGATAGGTCTTTGTTATAGTTTCTTTTAGGTAGTCATATCTCACAACCTTTATGATTCTTTTCTTTATGTAGGTGGAAGTTTTTTTGAAGTGGGCTGTATTCTTGGAATTACACGCATGAAACAATCACGATTTACTTCCGATTTGGTTTGTAAGATAACTTTCCTTCTCAATATATCATTTCTTTTTTTGTTGCACGGTTTATTTCTTCCCCTTCTAGCTGTTTGGTGTACTTGACCGGTAGAAGTCTGCCAAAGCTGACTTGGCGGTTACTAGTTTGAGTTGATAGGTCTTTGTTATAGTTTCTTTTAGGTGGTCATGTCTCGCAACCTTTATTGTTCTTTTGTTTATGTAGATGGAAGTTTTTTTGAAGTGGGCTGTATTCTTGGAATGGCACGCACGAAACAACCACGATTTCCTTCCGGTTTGGTTTGTAAGATAAGTTTCCTTCTCAGTATATCCTTTCTTTTTTCGTTGCACGGTTTATTTCTTGCCCTTCTAGCTGTTTGGTGTACTTGACCGGTAGAAGTCAGCCAAACCTGACTTGGCGGTTACTTGTTTTAGTTGATAGGTCTTTGTTATAGTTTCTTTTAGGTGGTCATGTCTCACAACCTTTATTGTTCTTTTGTTGACGTAGATGGAGGATTTTTTGAAGTCGGCTGTATTCTTGAAATGCCACTCATGCAACAACCACGATTTCCTTCCGGTTTGTTTTGTGAGATAAGTTTCCTTCTCAGTATATCCTTTCTTTTTTGGTTGCACGGTTTATTTCTTGCCCTTCTAACTGTTTGGTGTACTCGACCGGTAGAAGTCAGGCAAAGCTGACTTGGCGGTTACTTGTTTTAGTTGATAGGTCTTTGTTATAGTTTCTTTTAGGTGGTCATGTCTCCCAACCTTCATTGTTCTTTTGTTTATGTAGATGGAGGTTTTTTTGAAGTGGGCTGCTTTCTTGGAATGACACGAATGCAACAATCACGATTTCCTTCCGGTTTTGTTTCTAAAATAAGTTCCATTCACAATATATCCTTTCTTTTTTAGTTGCACGGTTTATTTCTTGCCCTTCTAGCTGTTTGGTGTACTTGACCGGTAGAAGTCAGCCAAAGCTGACTTGGCGGGTACGTGTTTCAGTTGATAGGTCTTTGTTATAGTTTCTTTTAGGTAGTCATATCTCACAACCTTTATGATTCTTTTCTTTATGTAGGTGGAAGTTTTTTTGAAGTGGGCTGTATTCTTGGAATGACACGCATGAAACAATCACGATTTCCTTCCGGTTTGGTTTGTAAGATAAGTTTCCTTCTCAATATATCATTTCTTTTTTTGTTGCACGGTTTATTTCTTCCCCTTCTAGCTGTTTGGTGTACATGACCGGTAGAAGTCCGCCAAAGCTGACTTGGCGGTTACTAGTTTGAGTTGATAGGTCTTTGTTATAGTTTCTTTTAGGTGGTCATGTCTCGCAACCTTTATTGTTCTTTTGTTTATGTAGATGGAAGTTTTTTAGATGTGGGCTGTATTCTTGGAATGGCACGCACGAAACAACCACGATTTCCTTCCGGTTTGGTTTGTAAGATAAGTTTCCTTCTCAGTATATCCTTTCTTTTTTCGTTGCACGGTTTATTTCTTGCCCTTCTAGCTGTTTAGTGTACTTGACCGGTAGAAGTCAGCCAAACCTGACTTGGCGGTTACTTGTTTTAGTTGATAGGTCTTTGTTATAGTTTCTTTTAGGTGGTCATGTCTCACAACCTTTATTGTTCTTTTGTTGATGTAGATGGAGGTTTTTTTGAAGTCGGCTGTATTCTTGGAATGCCACTCATGCAACAACCACGATTTCCTTCCGGTTTGGTTTGTGAGATAAGTTTCCTTCTCAGTATATCCTTACTTTTTTGGTTGCACGGTTTATTTCTTGCCCTTCTAACTGTTTGGTGAACTTGACCGGTAGAAGTCAGCCAAAGCTGACTTGGCGGTTACTTGTTTTAGTTGATAGGTCTTTGTTCTAGTTTCTTTTAGGTGGTCATGTCTCACAACCTTTATTGTTCTTTTGTTGATTTAGATGGACGTTTTTTTGAAGTCTGCTGTATTCTTGGAACCACGCATGCAACAACCACGATTTTCTTCCGGTTTGTTTGTGAGATAAGTTTCCTTCTCAGTATATCCTTTCTTTTTTTGTTGCACTGTTTATTTCTTGCCCTTCTAGCTGTTTGGTGTACTTGACCGGTAGAAGTCAGCCAAAGCTGACTTGGCGGTTACTTGTTTTATTTGATAGGTCTTTGTTATAGTTTCTTTTAGGTAGTCATATCTCCCAACCTTTATGGTTCTTTTCTTTATGTAGATGGAAGTTTTTTTGAAGTGGGTTGTATTCTTGGAATGACACGCATGAAACAACCACGATTTCCTTCCGGTTTGGTTTGTAACATAAGTTTCCTTCTCAATATATCATTTCTTTTTTTGTTGCACGGTTTATTTCTTGCCCTTCTAGCTGTTTGGTGTACTTCACCTGTAGAAGTCAGCCAAAGCTGACTTGGCGGTTACTTGTTTTAGTTGATAGGTCTTTGTTATAGTTTCTTTTAGGTGGTCATGTCTCACAACCTTTATTGTTCTTTTGTTTATGTAGATGGAGGTTTTTTTGAAGTGGGCTGCTTTCTTGGAATGACACGAATGGAACAATCACGATTTCCTTCCGGTTTGGTTTGTAAGAAAAGTTTCATTCACAATATATCCTTTCTTTTTTTGTTGCACGGTTTATTTCTTGCCCTTCTAGCTGTTTGGTGTACTTGACCGGTAGAAGTCAGCCAAAGCTGACTTGGCGGTACTTGTTTCAGTTGATAGGTCTTTGTTATAGTTTCTTTTAGGTAGTCATATCTCACAACCTTTATGATTCTTTTCTTTATGTAGGTGGAAGTTTTTTTGAAGTGGGCTGTATTCTTGGAATTACACGCATGAAACAATCACGATTTACTTCCGGTTTGGTTTGTAAGATAACTTTCCTTCTCAATATATCATTTCTTTTTTTGTTGCACGGTTTATTTCTTCCCCTTCTAGCTGTTTGGTGTACTTGACCGGTAGAAGTCTGCCAAAGCTGACTTGGCGGTTACTAGTTTGAGTTGATAGGTCTTTGTTATAGTTTCTTTTAGGTGGTCATGTCTCGCAACCTTTATTGTTCTTTTGTTTATGTAGATGGAAGTTTTTTTGAAGTGCGCTGTATTCTTGGAATGGCACGCACGAAACAACCACGATTTCCTTCCGGTTTGGTTTGTAAGATAAGTTTCCTTCTCAGTATATCCTTTCTTTTTTCGTTGCACGGTTTATTTCTTGCCCTTCTAGCTGTTTGGTGTACTTGACCGGTAGAAGTCAGCCAAACCTGACTTGGCGGTTACTTGTTTTAGTTGATAGGTCTTTGTTATAGTTTCTTTTAGGTGGTCATGTCTCACAACCTTTATTGTTCTTTTGTTGACGTAGATGGAGGATTTTTTGAAGTCGGCTGTATTCTTGAAATGCCACTCATGCAACAACCACGATTTCCTTCCGGTTTGTTTTGTGAGATAAGTTTCCTTCTCAGTATATCCTTTCTTTTTTGGTTGCACGGTTTATTTCTTGCCCTTCTAACTGTTTGGTGTACTCGACCGGTAGAAGTCAGGCAAAGCTGACTTGGCGGTTACTTGTTTTAGTTGATAGGTCTTTGTTATAGTTTCTTTTAGGTGGTCATGTCTCACAACCTTTATTGTTCTTTTGTTTATGTAGATGGAGGTTTTTTTGAAGTGGGCTGCTTTCTTGGAATGACACGAATGGAACAATCACGATTTCCTTCCGGTTTGGTTTGTAAGATAAGTTTCATTCACAATATATCCTTTCTTTTTTTGTTGCACGGTTTATTTCTTGCCCTTCTAGCTGTTTGGTGTACTTGACCGGTAGAAGTCAGCCAAAGCTGACTTGGCGGTACTTGTTTCAGTTGATAGGTCTTTGTTATAGTTTCTTTTAGGTAGTCATATCTCACAACCTTTATGATTCTTTTCTTTATGTAGGTGGAAGTTTTTTTGAAGTGGGCTGTATTCTTGGAATTACACGCATGAAACAATCACGATTTACTTCCGGTTTGGTTTGTAGGATAACTTTCCTTCTCAATATATCATTTCTTTTTTTGTTGCACGGTTTATTTCTTCCCCTTCTAGCTGTTTGGTGTACTTGACCGGTAGAAGTCTGCCAAAGCTGACTTGGCGGTTACTAGTTTGAGTTGATAAGTCTTTGTTATAGTTTCTTTTAGGTGGTCATGTCTCGCAACCTTTATTGTTCTTTTGTTTATGTAGATGGAAGTTTTTTTGAAGTGGGCTGTATTCTTGGAATGGCACGCACGAAACAACCACGATTTCCTTCCGGTTTGGTTTGTAAGATAAGTTTCCTTCTCAGTATATCCTTTCTTTTTTCGTTGCACGGTTTATTTCTTCCCCTTCTAGCTGTTTGGTGTACTTGACCGGTAGAAGTCAGCCAAACCTGACTTGGCGGTTACTTGTTTTAGTTGATAGGTCTTTGTTATAGTTTCTTTTAGGTGGTCATGTCTCACAACCTTTATTGTTCTTTTGTTGACGTAGATGGAGGATTTTTTGAAGTCGGCTGTATTCTTGAAATGCCACTCATGCAACAACCACGATTTCCTTCCGGTTTGTTTTGTGAGATAAGTTTCCTTCTCAGTATATCCTTTCTTTTTTGGTTGCACGGTTTATTTCTTGCCCTTCTAACTGTTTGGTGTACTCGACCGGTAGAAGTCAGGCAAAGCTGACTTGGCGGTTACTTGTTTTAGTTGATAGGTCTTTGTTATAGTTTCTTTTAGGTGGTCATGTCTCACAACCTTTATTGTTTTTTTGTTGATTTAGATGGACGTTTTTTTGAAGTCGGTTGTATTCTTGGAACCACGCATGCAACAACCACGATTTCCTTCCGGTTTGTTTGTGAGATAAGTTTCCTTCTCAGTATATTCTTTTCTTTTTTTGTTGCACGGTTTATTTCTTGCCCTTCTAGCTGTTTGGTGTACTTGACCGGTAGAAGTCAGCCAAAGCTGACTTAGCGGTTACTTGTTTTATTTGATAGGTCTTTGTTATAGTTTCTTTTAGGTAGTCATATCTCCCAACCTTTATGGTTCTATTCTTTATGTAGATGGAAGTTTTTTTGAAGTGGGCTGTATTCTTGGAATGACACGCATGAAACAACCACGATTTCCTTCCGGTTTGGTTTGTAAGATAAGTTTCCTTCTCAATATATCATTTCTTTTTTTGTTGCACGGTTTATTTCTTCCCATTCTAGATGTTTGGTGTACTTGACTTGTAGAAGTCAGCCAAAGCTGACTTGGCGGTTACTTGTTTCAGTTGATAGGTCTTTGTTATAGTTTCTTTTAGGTGGTTATGTCTCACAACCTTTATTGTTCTTTTGTTTATGTAGATGGAGGTTTTTTTGAAGTGGGCTGCTTTCTTGGAATGACACGAATGCAACAATCACGATTTCCTTCCGGTTTGGTTTTGTAAGATAAATTTCATTCACAATATATCCTTTCTTTTTTGTTGCACGGTTTATTTCTTGCCCTTCTAGCTGTTTGGTGTACTTGACCGGTAGAAGTCAGCCAAAGCTGACTTGGCGGGTACTTGTTTCAGTTGATAGGTCTTTGTTATAGTTTCTTTTAGGTGGTCATGTCTCGCAACCTTTATTGTTCTTTTGTTTATGTAGATGGAAGTTTTTTTGAAGTGGTCTGTATTCTTGGAATGGCACGCACGAAACAACCACGATTTCCTTCCGGTTTGGTTTGTAAGATAAGTTTCCTTCTCAGTATATCCTTTCTTTTTTCGTTGCACGGTTTATTTCTTGCCCTTCTAGCTGTTTGGTGTACTTGACCGGTAGAAGTCAGCCAAACCTGACTTGGCGGTTACTTGTTTTAGTTGATAGGTCTTTGTTATAGTTTTTTTTAGGTGGTCATGTCTCACAACCTTTATTGTTCTTTTGTTGATGTAGATGGAGGTTTTTTTGAAGTCGGCTGTATTCTTGGAATGCCACTCATGCAACAACCACGATTTCCTTCCGTTTTGGTTTGTGAGATAAGTTTCCTTCTCAGTATATCCTTTCTTTTTTGGTTGCACGGTTTATTTCTTGCCCTTCTAACTGTTTGGTGTACTTGACCGGTAGAAGTCAGCCAAAGCTGACTTGGCGGTTACTTGTTTTAGTTGATTTGTCTTTGTTATAGTTTCTTTTAGGTGGTCACGTCTCACAACCTTTATTGTTCTTTTGTTTATGTAGATGGATGTTTTTTTGAAGTGCGCTGCATTCTTGGAATGGAACGCATGCAACAACCACGATTTCCCTCCGGTTTGGTTTGTAAGATAAGTTTCTTTCACAATATATCTTTTTTTTTTGTTGCACGGTTTATTTCTTGCCATTCTAGCTGTTTGGTGTACTTGACCGGTAGAAGTCAGCCAAAGCTGACTTGGCAGTTACTTGTTTTAGTTGATAGGTCTTTGTTATAGTTTCTTTTAGGTGGTCATGTCTCGCAACCTTTATTGTTCTTTTGTTTATGTAGATGGAGGTTTTGTTGAAGTGGGCTGTATTCTTGGAATGTCACGCATGCAACAACCACGATTTCCTTCCGGTTTGGTTTGTAAGATAAGTTTCCTTCTCAGTATATCCTTTCTTTTTTTGTTGCACGGTTATTTCTTCCCCTTCTAGCTGTTTGGTGTACTTGACAGGTAGAAGTCAGCCACAGCTAACTTGGCGGTTACTTGTTTTAGTTGATAGATCTTTGTTATAGTTTCTTTTAGGTGGTCATGTCTCACAACCTTTATGGTTCTTTTGTTTATGTAGATGGTGGTTTTTTTGAAATGAGCTGTATTCTTGGAATGACACGCATGCAACAAACACGATTTCCTTCCGGTTTGGTTTGTAAGATAAGTTTCCTTCTCAATATATCCTTTCTTTTTTTGTTGCACGGTTTATTTCATTCCCTTCTAGCTGTTTGGGGTACTTGACAGGTAGAAGTCAGCCACAGCTAACTTGGCGGTTACTTGTTTTAGTTGATAGATCTTTGTTATAGTTTCTTTTAGGTGGTCATGTCTCACAACCTTTATGGTTCTTTTGTTTATGTAGATGGTGGTTTTTTTGAAATGAGCTGTATTCTTGGAATGACACGCATGCAACAAACACGATTTCCTTCCGGTTTGGTTTGTAAGATAAGTTTCCTTCTCAATATATCCTTTCTTTTTTTGTTGCACGGTTTATTTCATTCCCTTCTTGCTGTTTGGGGTACTTGACAGGTAGAAGTCAGCCAAAGCTGACTTGGCGGTTACTTGTTTTAGTTGATCTGTCTTTGTTATAGTTTATTTTAGGTGGTTACCTCTCACAACCTTTATTGTTCTTTTGTTTATGTAGATGAATGTTTTTTTGAAGTGAGCTGCTTTCTTGGAATGGCACGCATGCAACCACGATTTCCTTCCGGTTTGTTTTGTAAGATAAGTTTCATTCACAATATATCCTTACTTTTTTGGTTGCACGGTTTATTTCTTCCCCTTCTAGCTGTTTGGTGTACTTGACCGGTAGAAGTCAGCCAAAACTGACTTGGCGGTTACTTGTTTTAGTTGATAGGTCTTTGTTATAATTTCTTTTAGGTGGTCATGTCTCGCAACCTTTATTGTTCTTTTGTTTATGTAGATGGAGGTTTTGTTGAAGTGGGCTGTATTCTTGGAATGTCACGCATGCAACAACCACGATTTCCTTCCGGTTTGGTTTGTAAGATAAGTTTCCTTCTCAGTATATCCTTTCTTTTTTTGTTGCACGGTTATTTCTTCCCCTTCTAGCTGTTTGGTGTACTTGACAGGTAGAAGTCAGCCACAGCTAACTTGGCGGTTACTTGTTTTAGTTGATAGATCTTTGTTATAGTTTCTTTTAGGTGGTCATGTCTCACAACCTTTATGGTTCTTTTGTTTATGTAGATGGTGGTTTTTTTGAAATGAGCTGTATTCTTGGAATGACACGCATGCAACAAACACGATTTCCTTCCGGTTTGGTTTGTAAGATAAGTTTCCTTCTCAATATATCCTTTCTTTTTTTGTTGCACGGTTTATTTCATTCCCTTCTAGCTGTTTGGGGTAATTGACAGGTAGAAGTCAGCCAAAGCTGACTTGGCGGTTACTTGTTTTAGTTGATCTGTCTTTGTTATAGTTTCTTTTAGGTGGTTACCTCTCACAACCTTTATTGTTCTTTTGTTTATGTAGATGAATGTTTTTTTGAAGTGAGCTGCTTTCTTGGAATGGCACGCATGCAACCACGATTTCCTTCCGGTTTGTTTTGTAAGATAAGTTTCATTCACAATATATCCTTTCTTTTTTTGTTGCACGGTTTATTTCTTCCCCTTCTAGCTGTTTGGTGTACTTGACCGGTTGAAGTCAGCCAAAGCTGACTTGGCGGTTACTAGTTTGAGTTGATAGGTCTTTGTTATAGTTTCTTTTAGGTGGTCATGTCTCGCAACCTTTATTGCTCTTTTGTTTATGTAGATGGTGGTTTTTTTGAAGTGGGCTGTATTCTTGGAATGACACGCATGCAACAAACACGATTTCCTTCCGGTTTGGTTTGTAAGATAAGTTTCCTTCTCAATATATCCTTTCTTTTTTTGTTGCACGGTTTATTTGTTCCCCTTCTAGCTGTTTGGTGTACTTGACCGGTAGAAGTCAGCCAAAGCTGACTTGGCGGTTACTAGTTTGAGTTGATAGGTCTTTGTTATAGTTTCTTTTAGGTGGTCATGTCTTGCAACCTTTATTGTTCTTTTGTTTATGTAGATGGTGGTTTTTTTGAAGTGGGCTGTATTCTTGGAATGACACGTATGCAACAAACACGATTTCCTTCCGGTTTGGTTTGTAAGATAAGTTTCCTTCTCAATATATCCTTTCTTTTTTTGTTGCACGGTTTATTTGTTCCCCTTCTAGCTGTTTGGTGTACTTGACCGGTAGAAGTCAGCCAAAGCTGACTTGGCGGTTACTAGTTTGAGTTGATAGGTCTTTGTTATAGTTTCTTTTAGGTGGTCATGTCTTGCAACCTTTATTGTTCTTTTGTTTATGTAGATGGAGGTTTTTTTGAAGTGGGCTGTATTCTTGGAATGACACGCATGCAACAAACACGATTTCCTTCCGGTTTGGTTTGTATGATAAGTTTCCTTCTCAATATATCCTTTTTTTTGTTGCACGGTTTATTTGTTCCCCTTCAAGCTGTTTGGTGTACTTGACCTGTAGAAGTCAGTCAAAGCTGACTTGGCGGTTACTTTTTTCAGTTGATAGGTCTTTGTTATAGTTTCTTTTAGGTGGTCATATCTCACAACCTTTATGGTTCTTTTGTTTATGTAGATGGAGGTTTTTTTGAAGTCGGTTGCTTTCTTGGAATGGCACGCATGCAACCACGATATCCTTCCGGTTTGGTTTGTAAGATAAGTTTCCTTCACGATATATCCTTTCTTTTTTTGTAGCACGGTTTATTTCTTCCTCTTCTAGCTGTTTGGTGCACTTGACCGGTAGAAGTCAGCCAAAGCTGACTTGGCGGTTACTTTTTTTAGTTGATAGGTCTTTGTTATAGTTTCTTTTAGGTGGTCATGTCTCACAACCTTTATTGTTCTTTTGTTTATGTAGATGGAGGTTTTTTTGAAGTGGGCTGTATTCTTGTAATGGGACACATGCAACAACCACGATTTCCTTCCGGTTTGGTTTGTAAGATAAGTTTCCTTCACAATATATCCTTTTTTTTGTTGCACCTGTTATATCTTGCCATTCTAACTGTTTGGTTTTCTTGACCGGTAAAAGTCAGCCAAAGCAGACTTGGCGGTTACTTTTTTTAGTTGATAGGTCTTTGTTATAGTTTCTTTTAGGTGGTCATGTCTCGCAACTTTTATTGTTCTTTTGTTTATGTAGATGGAGCATTTCTTGAAGTGGGCTGCTTTCTTGAAGTGGCACGCATGCAACAACCACGATTTCCTTCCGGTTTAGTTTGTAAGATAAGTTTCCTTCACAATATATCCTTTCTTTTTTTGTTGCACGGTTTATTTCTTGTCCTTCTAGCTGTTTGGTGTACTTGACAGGTAGAAGTCAGCCACAGCTGACTTGGCGGTTACTTGTTTTAGTTGATAGGTCTTTGTTATAGTTTCTTTTAGGTGGTCATGTCTCGCAACCTTTATTGTTCTTTTGTTTATGTAGATGGAGGTTTTTTTGAAGTGGGCTGCATTCTTGGAATGGCACGTATGCAACAACCACGATTTCCTTTCGGTTTAGTTTGTAGGATAAGTTTCCTTCACAATATATCCTTTCTTTTTTCGTTACACTGTTTATTTCTTCCCCTTCTAGCTGTTTGTTGTACTTGACCGGTAGAAGTCAGCCAAAGCTAACTTGGCGGTTACTTGTTTTAGTTGATTGGTCTTTGTTATAGTTTCTTTTAGGTGGTCATGTCTCGCAACCTTTATTGTTCTTTTGTTTATGTAGATGGTGGTTTTTTTGAAGTGTGCTGCTTTTTTGGAATGGCACGCATGCAACAACCACGATTTCCTTCCGGTTTGTTTTGTAAGATAAGTTTCCTTCTCAATATATCCTTTCTTTTTTTGTAGCACGGTTTATTTGTTCCCCTTGTAGCTGTTTGGTGTACTTGGCGGTTACTTGTTTTAGTTGATAGGTCTTTGTTATAGTTTCTTTTAGGTGGTCATGTCTCGCAACCTTTATTGTTCTTTTGTTTATGTAGATGGAGCATTTCTTGAAGTGGGCTGCTTTCTTGAAGTGGCACGCATGCAACAACCACGATTTCCTTCCGGTTTAGTTTGTAAGATAAGTTTCCTTCACAATATATCCTTTCTTTTTTTGTTGCACGGTTTATTTCATTCCCTTCTAGCTGTTTGGGGTACTTGACAGGTAGAAGTCAGCCACAGCTGACTTGGCGGTTACTTGTTTTAGTTGATAGGTCTTTGTTATAGTTTCTTTTAGGTGGTCATGTCTCGCAACCTTTATTGTTCTTTTGTTTATGTAGATGGAGGTTTTTTTGAAGTGGGCTGCATTCTTGGAATGGCACGTATGCAACAACCACGATTTCCTTTCGGTTTAGTTTGTAGGATAAGTTTCCTTCACAATATATCCTTTCTTTTTTCGTTACACTGTTTATTTCTTCCCCTTCTAGCTGTTTGTTGTACTTGACCAGTAGAAGTCAGCCAAAGCTAACTTGGCGGTTACTTGTTTTAGTTGATTGGTCTTTGTTATAGTTTCTTTTAGGTGGTCATGTCTCGCAACCTTTATTGTTCTTTTGTTTATGTAGATGGTGGTTTTTTTGAAGTGTGCTGCTTTTTTGGAATGGCACGCATGCAACAACCACGATTTCCTTCCGGTTTGTTTTGTAAGATAAGTTTCCTTCTCAATATATCCTTTCTTTTTTTGTAGCACGGTTTATTTGTTCCCCTTGTAGCTGTTTGGTGTACTTGGCGGTTACTTGTTTTAGTTGATTTGTCTTTGTTATAGTTTCTTTTAGGTGGTCATATCTCACAACCTTTATTGTTCTTTTGTTTATGTAGATGGTGGTTTTTTTGAAGTGGGCTGCTATCTTGAAATGGCAAGCATGCAACAACCACGATTTCCTTCCGGTTTGTTTTGTAAGATAAGTTTCATTCACAATATATCCTTTCTTTTTTTGTTGCACGGTTTATTTCATTCCCTTCTAGCTGTTTGGGGTACTTGACAGGTAGAAGTCAGCCAAAGCTGACTTGGCGGTTACTTGTTTTAGTTGATCTGTCTTTGTTATAGTTTCTTTTAGGTGGTTACCTCTCACAACCTTTATTGTTCTTTTGTTTATGTAGATGAATGTTTTTTTGAAGTGAGCTGCTTTCTTGGAATGGCACGCATGCAACCACGATTTCCTTCCGGTTTGTTTTGTAAGATAAGTTTCATTCACAATATATCATTTCTTTTTTTGTTGCACGGTTTATTTCTTCCCCTTCTAGCTGTTTGGTGCACTTGACCGGTAGAAGTCAGCCAAAGCTGACTTGGCGGTTACTTGTTTTAATTGATAGGTCTTTGTTATAGTTTCTTTTAGGTGGTCATATTTTACAACCTTTATTGTTCTTTTGTTTATGTAGATGGAGCATTTCTTGAAGTGGGCTGCTTTCTTGAAGTGGCACGCATGCAACAACCACGATTTCCTTCCGGTTTAGTTTGTAAGATAAGTTTCCTTCACAATATATCCTTTCTTTTTTTGTTGCACGGTTTATTTCTTGTCCTTCTAGCTGTTTGGTGTACTTGACAGGTAGAAGTCAGCCACAGCTGACTTGGCGGTTACTTGTTTTAGTTGATAGGTCTTTGTTATAGTTTCTTTTAGGTGGTCATGTCTCGCAACCTTTATTGTTCTTTTGTTTATGTAGATGGAGGTTTTTTTGAAGTGGGCTGCATTTTTGGAATGGCACGTATGCAACAACCACGATTTCCTTTCGGTTTAGTTTGTAGGATAAGTTTCCTTCACAATATATCCTTTCTTTTTTCGTTACACTGTTTATTTCTTCCCCTTCTAGCTGTTTGTTGTACTTGACCGGTAGAAGTCAGCCAAAGCTAACTTGGCGGTTACTTGTTTTAGTTGATTGGTCTTTGTTATAGTTTCTTTTAGGTGGTCATGTCTCGCAACCTTTATTGTTCTTTTGTTTATGTAGATGGTGGTTTTTTTGAAGTGTGCTGCTTTTTTGGAATGGCACGCATGCAACAACCACGATTTCCTTCCGGTTTGTTTTGTAAGATAAGTTTCCTTCTCAATATATCCTTTCTTTTTTTGTAGCACGGTTTATTTGTTCCCCTTGTAGCTGTTTGGTGTACTTGGCGGTTACTTGTTTTAGTTGATAGGTCTTTGTTATAGTTTCTTTTAGGTGGTCATGTCTCGCAACCTTTATTGTTCTTTTGTTTATGTAGATGGAGCATTTCTTGAAGTGGGCTGCTTTCTTGAAGTGGCACGCATGCAACAACCACGATTTCCTTCCGGTTTAGTTTGTAAGATAAGTTTCCTTCACAATATATCCTTTCTTTTTTTGTTGCACGGTTTATTTCATTCCCTTCTAGCTGTTTGGGGTACTTGACAGGTAGAAGTCAGCCACAGCTGACTTGGCGGTTACTTGTTTTAGTTGATAGGTCTTTGTTATAGTTTCTTTTAGGTGGTCATGTCTCGCAACCTTTATTGTTCTTTTGTTTATGTAGATGGAGGTTTTTTTGAAGTGGGCTGCATTCTTGGAATGGCACGTATGCAACAACCACGATTTCCTTTCGGTTTAGTTTGTAGGATAAGTTTCCTTCACAATATATCCTTTCTTTTTTCGTTACACTGTTTATTTCTTCCCCTTCTAGCTGTTTGTTGTACTTGACCAGTAGAAGTCAGCCAAAGCTAACTTGGCGGTTACTTGTTTTAGTTGATTGGTCTTTGTTATAGTTTCTTTTAGGTGGTCATGTCTCGCAACCTTTATTGTTCTTTTGTTTATGTAGATGGTGGTTTTTTTGAAGTGTGCTGCTTTTTTGGAATGGCACGCATGCAACAACCACGATTTCCTTCCGGTTTGTTTTGTAAGATAAGTCTCCTTCTCAATATATCCTTTCTTTTTTTGTAGCACGGTTTATTTGTTCCCCTTGTAGCTGTTTGGTGTACTTGGCGGTTACTTGTTTTAGTTGATTTGTCTTTGTTATAGTTTCTTTTAGGTGGTCATATCTCACAACCTTTATTGTTCTTTTGTTTATGTAGATGGTGGTTTTTTTGAAGTGGGCTGCTATCTTGAAATGGCAAGCATGCAACAACCACGATTTCCTTCCGGTTTGTTTTGTAAGATAAGTTTCATTCACAATATATCCTTTTTTTTTTGTTGCACGGTTTATTTCATTCCCTTCTAGCTGTTTGGGGTACTTGACAGGTAGAAGTCAGCCAAAGCTGACTTGGCGGTTACTTGTTTTAGTTGATCTGTCTTTGTTATAGTTTCTTTTAGGTGGTTACCTCTCACAACCTTTATTGTTCTTTTGTTTATGTAGATGAATGTTTTTTTGAAGTGAGCTGCTTTCTTGGAATGGCACGCATGCAACCACGATTTCCTTCCGGTTTGTTTTGTAAGATAAGTTTCATTCACAATATATCATTTCTTTTTTTGTTGCACGGTTTATTTCTTCCCCTTCTAGCTGTTTGGTGCACTTGACCGGTAGAAGTCAGCCAAAGCTGACTTGGCGGTTACTTGTTTTAATTGATAGGTCTTTGTTATAGTTTCTTTTAGGTGGTCATATTTTACAACCTTTATTGTTCTTTTGTTTATGTAGATGGAGCATTTCTTGAAGTGGGCTGCTTTCTTGGAGTGGCACGCATGCAACGACCATGATTTCCTTCCGGTTTGATTTGTAAGATAAGTTTCCTTCTCAATATATCCTTTCTTTTTTTGTTGTACGGTTTATTTCTTGCCCTTGTAGTTGTTTGGTGTATTTGACCGGTAGAAGTCAGCCAAAGCTGACTTGGCGGTTACTTGTTTTAGTTGATAGGGCTTTGTTATAGTTTCTTTTAGGTGGTCATATCTCACAACATTTATTGTTCTTTTATTTATGTAGAGTAAGGTTTTTTTAAGGTGGTTGGGCTGCTTTCTTGGAATGACACGCATGCAACAACCACGATTTCCTTCTAGTTTGTTTTGTAAGATAAGTTTCATTCACAATATATCATTTCTCTTTTTGTTGCACGGTTTATTTCTTCCCCTTCTAGCTGTTTGGTGTACTTGACCGGTAGAAGTCAGCCAAAGCTGACTTGGCGGTTAATTGTTTTAGTTGATAGGGCTTTGTTATAGTTTCTTTTTGGTGGTAATCTCTCAGAACCTTTATTGTTCTTTTGTTTATGTAGATAGAGCATTTCTTGAAGTGAGCTGTTTTCTTGGAATGACACGCATGCAACAACCACGATTTTCTTCCGGTTTGGATTGTAAGATAAGTTCCCTTCACAATATATCTTTTCTTTTTTCGTTGCACGGTTTATTTTTTCCCCTTCTAGCTGTTTGGTGTACTTGACCGGTAGAAGTCAGCCAAAGCTGACTTGGCGGTTACTTGGTTTAGTTGATAGGTCTTTGTTATAGTTTTTTAGGTGGTCAGATCTCACAACCTTTACGCTTGTTTAGTACCGATTTTTGAGTTCTACTTTTTTTTATTTAGATGGAGCTTTTCTTGAAGTGGGCTGGTTTCTTGGAATGGCACGCATGTAACAACCATGACTGCCTTCCGGTTTCGCTTCTAAGATAAGTTTCCTTCACAATATATCCTTTCTTTTTTCGGTGCACAGCTTATTTCTTCTCCTTGTGGCTGTTTCGTGTACCTGACCGGTTGAAGTCAGCCAAAGCTGACTTGGCCGTTACTTATTTTAGTTGATAGGTCTTTGTTATAATTTTTTTTAGGTAGTCAGATTGTTTGGAGAATTTGTGTGTAGGAGCTGTAGTTAGGAAAATAGAGGGTAGAAGATAGAAGAGATATAGGATTAGAGGGAGAAAGGGGGAGAAAGAGAGAGAGAGAGAGTTGTTGAATATTGCTTACCTATTTCCTCTGTCAACTGGTACACTAATAGGCTATTAGCCCTTGATTATTGCCTAACAAAAGTACTAATTAAAATATAAATCAAATCTCTTTAAATCCCCCCTGAATCCTGCCTAAGCCTTTGCTGTTCAGATGTCCTCTTAATGGCTGATTTCAAATCAAGCCTAAATTGTAATTTTTCAATATAGCATCATCAGTTAACGATTGAATGCAATTGTATCTTTGTTGCATCTTGTGTAAGCCTTTAGGGGAAGGTTCAATTTTGTAACATTCCCACCCCCATGGGAAGATTTGTCCTCAAGTCGAAGCTCATCCAAATTGGCAAGGTCCTCCCAACTTGAATCTTCTAGTAGTAGGCCTGACCATTGGACAAGAGCTTGAGGAACGGCTTCCCCATTTCGAAGTATGGTACGCCTAGCTAGGATGGCAACTGGTTGGTGCATGGACTGGATGATGATCTTCAGTTAGAGCAGGCAGATCATGAACAGGCGGTGTTGATTGGCCATGGTATGGCTTTAAGAGAGAACAATGAAACACTGGATGTATGCGAGCAGTTGGTGGTAATGCCAGGCGATATGCAACTGACTAGCTAGGCTACTGTAATTATTTTTTGTTTTGTTTAGTTTCTGAGAAGGCTCCTTAAATGTAAAAATATAGGAATGTCACAATGAACCAATTACTTAATTAATATAATTATATATGTAAGAGATTAATAATTAGATCAAGTGTTCTGATGACTTCTAGGGTTCAGGATTTACGCGCTCTCACCCTTGACTAGGATTTTATAAAACCAAGCACCGCCCTGGAAATCATTTGGAAAAATCTCTTTAATTCTCAGTGGTTCTCTTTAAAAACAGAACAATATAAATGGCGTATGTAATAATTGACATGCCCTCCAGCCATCAGCAGCATTCATCAGACTCGATGCAGAAGAACAATGGTGACAACAGAAGCCTCGTGTCGACCGGTGTAGGAGCGCAGGAGAAGTTCGTTCCAATACCAAAGCTACTGGAGAAGGGGGCCAGCAGGCTGGGAGTGCTGGTGTGTGGGTGGGTGGTGCTGATGCTGGTGCAAGGTGGGATTTTCATCACTCTGGAAACAAAGGTTCGTGTGTCTATCACCGTGTTGTTCTTCTTAGTATGTTTCCGCTGCTGGCGGTACTTCTACCCCGAAGACACAGGGTGTATATATATATATATGACAACTTTAATTTTGCTTGAAATTAATTATGAATGGCTCTTTAATTTTTCTTATCAATATTTAAGGTCTTTAACTAAGGCTACTCAGTCTTTGTCAGCCGACAATATCCAACAATTGGTGATCCCGATTGGTTTCATCAGCAGACTCTTCTACGGGTGGAATCTCATCTCTGTCATGACTTGTGTTGTTATCTCCATGATGCGGCTAACCTCACAGGATTTCGGCCAAACATAAGTGGAAAATAAAGGGGCTCGAGACTTTGCTGACCTGACATTCACAGAAGCACTGGTGTTACTTTTTTCGCTCACGTTCGTCACAATAATAGCCATGCAGCGAAAAGTCACAGAGGTGCTGATTGAGTAGGTGAAGCCTTCTCAGCCTGCACAAGCACTGCCCACCCACCAGAATACAAGTCTGTTTCAGTGGGCGAAATGCCAACTTCATCCAAACTCTGTGGGTTACTCCCACCTACCAGAATCCGAACTTTCGTTAAGTGCCCAAGTGTCCCGAGTGCTTGATTTGTTCCCTGCAATTAATTTGAGTACTCTGAATATTAATCAGTTTTACTTCGACTTAGAGTGCATGACCAGCCTTGATTTGTTGCTTGCTAATTTGACGAGTCTGACTATATACGGGACATCTACTGCTTCCTCAAAGGGTGTGCCCCGATCAGTGCATGATTTCTTCTGTACAATCAATTGGAGGAATCTGAAGTATATTCATCCTTCCTTAGAGTGCGGCCTCCGGCGTAGAGTGTTGCGGCCTCCACAATTATAGCTGAAAGAGGATTGCTCCGATGACTCTGAGGATAACCTTCCTCATTTAAAAGCGGATTGATGTATCAGTATTGTTTGTATTGGTTGTTTGAATATTAGGGGATCGCCATTCAATCAATACTACCTAACATTATTAGCTCCTTGCTGTTATTCAGTTGCAGTGATATTTGATGTAAAATTGTAATAAAAGAGCTTCCCTCACCACTTCGCAACATCTGCAAGGTCAGTTATTTTTTTTTTTTTTAGAGAAACTTGTCAGGGACTGACAAGTGAAATTAATTGAAATTAAAAGAGTATTAGAACCTGGACTTGAGACCCAAGTCCAACCCAGCCTGCAGCCCAAGGCCCAAGTTGTTACATGAAATAAAATATGGATATAATTAAAGTGAAGTAAAATAAAATTATTTTTGTAAAGCACACAGAGGAGAGGACAAGAAACTAGTGCTATTGTTGTTTGTGATGATCGCCTCTGCGTTGGGAACCAGTCTGTGAGGGACAGAGCAGTTTTTGGTTTACGTAGCGCACAAATATGTTGCTCTCTCAAAATCTTCACCCGAAATGATTTCTAGAAACAATCCTTGTAAATTATACTAGCTCTTACATTTCAGAGAACATATCTCATTCTGACCTGAGCGCGCGGGCTTGGACCCAAACTTGAACATTCATCTATTTTTTATAAGAGTTCAAATGCCTCCATTTTTTGTGCCTCCATCATGTATTTATTTTTAAAAACTTTAATAACTCAAAGTTTAAAACTTAAACGTTAAAATAAAACCGTTAGATATGATCTATGTTACTTTCTCTATGTGCCCATAAAAAATTATCACATTATGATTTTGCTTTTATGTTAATCAATAAGTTAAAAAATCAACGTCTATAAATTATCCACATTACTATACATTTTTACAAGCTCAAGATGACAACCAAAACAAAGTTGAAATGCCATAATTTTTTACACGTGCATAGATAAAATGATGTAGTTCATATCCAACGGTTTTATTTTGAATTTTAAGATTTAAATTTTGAGTTATTAAAGTTTTTAAAAATGGAGGCATGATGGAGGCACAAAAAATGGAGGTATTTGAACCCTCCTCTTTTTATAATGCATTTTACTATATTTAAAAAAAATATTTACATTAACAAAAATATATTATAGATACATTTCAATTAATTAAATATTACGTGTATTAAAGTTTGGCCTTTTTGAAAGACATTTATCTTTCATCAAATAATTTAAATTTTTAGCAGTAAAATATTAGTGGATAAATGACCAAATTTTAAATGGACTAAAATTTAATAGACGTATTATTTAAATAACTGATAACACAACTTTTTTGATAAGATTATTAATTTTTTTTTTATAAGAACTGATAACACATCTTTAATTTTATTTTTTTTAATTCAATATTTTTCAAATATATGTATCATAACTCATAAGGGTTTAAAAGATAGCAAAAAAAAAAAAAAGCAAAAAATCACCACAAGGAAAAAAAAATGTTTACTGAGAAAACAAACACAGCTAAAATCACCACAAGGATTTAAACAAATATGTTACTAATTATTAATTATCCAATGGAAAAAATACCTATATACTAAATATTTATAGAAAAAGAATATAATAATAAAATTATACAATACAATTAATACAATAGCAGAATAAATTGTTAAGCCTCCATTTCTTCATCTTCAACCTTAGGTGCCAAGTAAAATCTCATATATCCAGCACCTGAAATCTTGTACTCTACAACCATTGGCAAATCATGCGACATGCTTATAATTACATTGCTCGAAAGAGGTGTCGATTTTGTGAAGGAATTGAGATATCGAAGAGGAAAGGAGAGTGAAACCGGTTCCTTCATCTCTATCACGGTCGATTCATCTGGCTGTAAAAATTGATCGGTTTATATTATCAAATATGAAAGTTTTCTCGCAGATTTTATGGTTTTATAAGGTTATCTCGGAGTAAAGATTTTAACAAAGAAGTTTTAACTTCATGCAACGCACAAACTATAGAAGATAAACAAAACTCCATATGGTTCATGCGCTGCGTGAAGCCAAAATTGTGTTGTGAAAAATCTTTACCCGTTATCTCGTTTCATCTTTTGATCTACGGTTCTGTGATCTCTGATCTCTGTAAAGAGTTTGTTTCAACATAGAAAAATATTAAATGATGAAAAATTTGAAATTTCAGAATTTATTACTGGTGTGTCTCAATACCAAGTAGGACTGATGGATAGATAAAATACAACGATCTAATTTATTGCTGGTAACTTAAGGCGGACCCACGTTGGACCAGGTGGCCAGTTTCTTCCCTGAATTTTAAATTTTTACGGATATTTATCGCTCCAACCGACTTTTCTTCCTGAATGATTTTTTTTATCCCCTCTGAAATTCTGATTTGTAATTTGGGATAAATTTAAGGTTAAAATTAAAATAATTTTCTTATATTATGATTGGTAGTTAGAATTATAAGTCAGAGCATCAACAATAATAATTCAGAGCATTGAAAATTATAAGTTAAAGCATTATTTTTTATCTAGTACCCGATTAACTAATGGGTTTGGATCTAATTAACTATTTAAATCCGGTTCACTATTTTTCTGCCCCCTAACAAAAATCCTGAATTCGCCCTTGACTGATATTGAAAATTTGAAATGCCTATTACCTTGACTACAGAGATGTTATGTCGACATATGATATTTACATTCCCAATTGCACCACTTACTGAAAATTTTACACCTTCCTTTGTGATAGATATAACAACTGCCACAATAAAAGCACAGCACATAACAAATAAGAAGAAGAACACAAATGATGCAGAGAAACAGTAACAACTTTAAACAGGTAACAGTAAGTACCAGTATCTCCAATTGTGCTGAGATCCTTGCAAATCCGTGCAAACTCCTGTGAAGGCATTCTAACTGTTGCTTCATAACTTGTATCAGGAATGTGAAGATGCTCTGATTCAATATCCATCAGCTTCATTTCAAAGTCTGATATTCTGTCATGCTCTGAAAAAAAAATACTGGTAACAACTTAAATAGCTACATCTTAATTGATCACAGCATGAAAATGAAACTAAGAACTCACTCGGGTTTTCAAACATGAGAGACATTGTATCAGGATTTTGATCATCGGCCTTGATCGTGATTACATCTTCATTTGCTGCACATTTTAGAAGCCTTGACAAGTGTGCGAGGTTAATGCCCATGGTGAGGTTACGATCGCATCTGAACCTTTCAAAGGAATGGGGAAGCAATTGGAGAGATACGAGTGCCACGTGGCTGGAATCCATTGACTGGAGGCATAGACCATTGGAAGAGGAGCAATCAAAATTGACGTTTGAGAGGAGATCCTTCACGGATTCTAGAATCTTCTTGAGAAGAACACCTTGTGATAGCCTCAGTTCTAACATGCTTCTGACTTGATGATGAAGAGAGGTGAAGGGAGGAGTATTTGTACGAGAGAAGTAGAAGTCGTCGAGTCGAAGGAACAGAGAGGAGAAGAGACGTTGAATTGAATCCTCGCCAGTGGTTCTATGAATGGTGAAGCCGGTTCTGTTCAATTGTGTAATTCAGAACGTATGATTGTCAAGAGCTCTCCAGTTAATTTTTTATAAAAGAGAGGGATGTGCATAGTCGAACTATGGTTCCGTATTTGCGACGGAAAAGCAGGTGGTATCAATTCTCAGAACTAGCTGATTCTTTCCAATAGTAAACTAACACGTTGGCATGAAGTAAATATCTGTTGAATCAGTGCGTGGGAATAACGAATGTGGCTGCCTATTTATTTATTCCTTTTTTTTTTGGGGTCTGAACTCTGAAGAATGTGGGTGTGGCTGCTTATTATTTCTCAATATATATATATATATATATATTTGGAGCTGCACGTAAGCAATTTTCCTTAATATTAGAACTAGGGTGTTCTTAAGCTCACCAAAGTATTTGGTGAGCTTAACTCCAAAATTTATTAAATTAGTTTTAAATAATGAATTCGAACCGTTGAAACTCACCTATCTACAAGTGATGCGTCTACATGTGAAAATTTTAAACATTCGAATTAATTTAGTATAAAGTTAAATGGTAAAAAAACGTTCAAAAAGTGAATGCACAAAAATTAATTTATTAACCTTCTAATTTTGATCAATTGACTTTATACTAAATTAATTCGAATGTTTAAAATTTTCACATGTAGACGCATCACTCGTTAGTTAGGCGGGTTCCAACGGTTCGGATTCATCATTTGAAACTGATTTGATAAGTTTTGGAATTAAGCTCACCAAACACTTTGGAGCTTAAGAACATCCTAGTTCTACTCTAGATCTTACATTGCAGTTTAGAAAAATAATCTTTGAAATCACTAAATAGAGGGAACATGAAATGTCACAACCCAATCTGTTGTTTTTCAAATTTTTTTCAATTTTTGAGTAATTAAAACGAAATTGGAAGCAACTTGAGAGGAAAAGAAGAAAAAGAAGAAATAAAGAAACAACTTAATTCTTAGTTCCTGAATAGTTCCTTCCATCTATTCTTTTTTTTTTTTTTTTTTCCTTTTCTACTAATTTGATGATGTCTCACTCTAACACGTGTCCACAGTAAAAGATACATATAATTAACTAAGACAAAAAGTTAAAAACAAAAGTAGTAAGATTTGAAAGCAGCAGCTTTTACAAAATGTGTAGCCCATATTAATATCTCTTCTCAGCCCACAACAGAGTTGCTTGGCCCATCTCTCTCCTTAGATTCCTTTACTTTATACTTCTCATCTTCTTTATTCACCAAATAAACCAAATAAACCGTGACATGAAACTCTCTCAGCATTCAAAATTTTCGCTCGGAGGAGCGGCTAGGGGTTCAATCGAATTGATATTATTTGTCTGTATTAAAAAATTAGATACATATATGTGCGGATATGGATATCTGTCTGTATTCAAAAATTGAATTGGGCTATGGTGCATTGCGATGTATAATCCTTCTTGTACATTGAACTATAAACTGTTGATTCAAAGTTCAAACAGTCAATCTAAAGAGTTTAATATGTTCTCCATATTAAAATGTGCTTGTATACCAAATTTTATATTTTTTTGAAAATTTTTACTATTTTTTTAGAATTTTTGAAAATCGTTGTTTTTATTAAAATCGTGATTTTCAAAAATTCTAAAAAAGTAGCAAAAAATTTCTAAAAAAATATAAAATTTGATCTCCAAACACATTTTAATATGGATATCAAACTGAATGGTTTAGACATGAAAAATTTCTATTATAAAATTACGGATACAATATCTGATCTGTATCCGTCTAATATATGATCGGTATTCGAAACAAAAGCAGATACATATATAGGTAGGGGTGCACAAAAAATTCGAGATTCGTGATTCGATTCGAGTTCGATTCAAAAAAGTTCGAAAAAAATTCGATTCGAAAGAAATTCGATTCGAAAGAAATTCGGTTCGAAATTAATTCAAACCAGTTCGATTCGAAATTAATTCAATTTCGAATTCGAACCAGGCCCAATTCGATTCGTATGGTTCGCGAACCAAGCCCAGTTCGAATTGAAATTACCTTTGCATTACGTGGGAACCACTTGCCAGTGTCTACTTTAATATAAAGTAAGCTCCACTGACACAAGTCCGAATGTTACGATACAGTACTTACGCATGTCAAACCACTGATATTGGGACCCATGGTCTATGGACCTTTATTGCCAGTGTGCACCCGCCACATAATGTACGTGCTAGTATAGGTAGTAGAGAATCCTGCTTCCTGCTTCCTACCTCATTCTCATCCCATCTTCATCATCACATCCATTAAAACGCCATGCCTAGTGTCGCTGTTAAGCTCTACGGTGTTTTCTTCAAGCTCTTCCTCCACCGTCGCCTCCAGTCACGTCTCAAGTGTCTCTCCTCCGACCAATTTACAACCACCAGCACCAGCTCCTTTGGCGTTTCCTCTCGCCCCGAGAAATCAACTGCGCCAGCTAACCCCTCCTTTGCATCAGACGGCGTTGCAAAATCGGCTAAACCAGTTCGAATTGCTCTCAATTTCGAACTAATTTCGAATCAAATCGAACTAGTTCGAATTATACCGAATCAAATTCGAACTGACCTTTTAGGTTCGAAATCTATTTCAATTTCGAATTGGATTCGGTTCGAAATAATTTCGAATTCGAATTCGAACTTGACCTAATTCGATTTGGTTCGATTCGTTTGCAGCCCTATATATAGGTTTACCACTATTTGATTTGTTTGCACTCCTAAGGGGGACAAAAAATATTGAATCGATTTTAAATGATTAATCAGATTCAAACCCATTAGCTAATTGAGTACTAGATTAAAAAAAATGTTCTAACTTCTAATTTTTAGTATCCTAGAAGTCACTGCTATGGTCTTTTTTTTTAGAAAAAAAAAAAATTCTAATTTTCAATGCTCGAACTTCTTATTTCCAATACTTTGATTTTTAATTGTAATTACCAATTAGAATTCAAAAAAATTATCATAATTCTAACCATACATTTAACACTAATTACAAATCAAAATTCTAAAAAAGGACACAAAATTTCAGAAGAGGTTAGGAGCAAATGTTCGAACATGTAGATTTTCACTAAATTTCAAAATTCAGAAAGAACAGCTATCATGACCCTACTGGGTCCGCCCCTGCTCTTCATCGATCCCAACCAATTTCTCTTTCTTTGTTTGCTAAATAATGTATAATTTTTATCCTTTAACCTTCCCCGCTGAAGTACTGACATAGTAATTCTTTATTTTACTGGAAGATAATAGGAGATCGGGCAATATGTCAGATTGACATGAAGAAAGAGACGATTCAAGTAATTAATCCAAGCCGTACGTGGGTACAATTTGAACGGTTAGGATGAGAGCTAAAGTAGAATCTTGTTTTTCTCAGAACGCATATTCTGGAGTCATGAAAAGGCGGCATGGACGAATATGATACATTTTTTATAACATGTTATTAATTTTAGAATGCACGCTTCAAATTTTCCTCAAAACAAAAAACGTCAGGATCCTCCTACTTTTGAAAATTTTCAAATTTGCATTTTGAATCTGAATTTTGGATCTTCAAATTACCAAATGAAAAACTGATTGCTGGATTACATTTCTCGTCCATTCTATGATTTTTCATTTCATTAGCTCATGCTAAATTGCTGATGGTATCGTCCCATGATATACCAATAAAAATGAATTAATGAAGCAAAAATAAATTGTTTATTGTTACATCATGGGACGATACCATCAGCAATTAGCGCTGACCAGATAAAATGAAAAATCATAGAATGGACAAGAAATAATGCATTCATGTTTAGAGTTAGAGAGAGACGAGGACCGTCATGCTAGACCTACATTTCCTAATATTCCATTTGTTTTTGTAATATGGGTTCTCTAGGTAAGCTTCCGATCTGCTTGTTTCCCTCAAGTGGTACTATTGGTACCCAAAATAATGATCTGATGGTTACATTAATGATAAAGAATTAATTGTGAAATTGCGGGGAAATTCATGATACCATTGGCTTGACTTGTAAGTTGTAGTTAACACATAGTAAATTACCTCTGAGAAGGACAGGAGGGAGTACACTTGGTCCAAATGGTACCTTGACTGTGACACAGAACCAAATTATAGTTTCAATATATAAATTAATTTGTCATAAAAAAAAAAATAATGGAATAAAAGAATGGCACAAGTTAAATAGATGAACAACTTGGGCATAAAGAATAGAGTTACTCTTATTTAATAGTCCCTCTTACCCAAGTACGAAAACTAACTGGTAAACCTGGTCCCAAAATCTTCTTTGATTTAAAATTTCATGAACTCATTCATGTCTTTGAAAAATTAAGTTTCGACAGACACAAGCAAGATGACACCGGCAATTGGGATCTATCTCGGCATAGACTATTCATGTGTTGGAGTCTGGCATGATGGACGTGTGGAGATCATTGCGAATGATCAAGGCAACATGACAACCCCATCATGTGTTGCGTTCACGCCTAACAGGCGGCTGATAGGTGAAGCTGCTGCGATCCAGGCCGACAAAAACCCCACCAACACCATATTCGGTCAGTACTTTTCCCTGTCATGAACTATTGAATTTTTGGAAATGAAGAGAACTGTTGAACAATTGTTCTTACTGATCTTTAAAAAGGTTGTACATGAGTATTTATAGCCTAGTTGTGTCTTAATTACAAAAGATTTACAAGGATAAAGCTAGCTAGGTACCTCAAATAGCTTGACAGCTATGTAATTAGAAGCTAGCTTATTTGTTGCCTAAACTATATATGCCAATGATGAATATTTTCTAGGGCTAAGAATTTTATTCCTCAATACTCTCTCTCCAGTTGGGTTCAAATAAATTGATTGAGCCCAACTTGTCGAGTATGTTTAAATGGCTGGATTTGTCAAGTGCTTTGGTGAAGACATCTACCAATTGGTCTTTGCTTCTAACAAATGAGGTTTCTATTTCTCCCGACTGTACTTTTTTTTTTTCTGAAAAAGTGACAATCGATCTTTATGTACTTTGTCCTTTCATTGAACACTGGATTTGATGCAATATGTCGTGCAACTTGGTTGTCACAATACATTTGCATTGTTCCTTTGAGCTTTATCTTCATGTCATTGAGTAGTTGTTTGATCCAGATGAGCTCACTTGCAGTGGATGTCATGGCTCGATATTCTGCTTCCGCACTTGATCTTGCCACAACATTCTGCTTCCTGCTCTTCTAAGTGACCAGGTTGTCACCTACAAAGGTACAAAAGCCTGTGGTTGATTTTCTATCGCAGCTACCGACCCAATCTGCATTAAAAAAACCAACCACATCGTTAGAACTATTTTTCTTCATCCAAATTCCTTAACCTGGAGTGCATTTAAGATATCTTAGTATTCTATCAATTGCACTCAAGTGACTAGTGCATGGAGCATGCATAAATTGGCTTATAACACTAACTGCAAAGGCAATGTCAGGTTTGGTAACTGTAAGGTAAATTAACTTGCATACCAACCTTTGATATTGTCCTATGTCAGGTAGTGTTTCACCATCTTCAATTTCAAGTTTAATATTGGTTTCCATTAGAGTATTGGCTGGTTTAGCTCCCAATTTACTTGTTTCTTTTGACATATTTTCTTTGGGATATAAATAAGCCTTTACTTGAGTGAGATATTTCTACTTCAAGAAAATATGAACCATTATAATGTCTTGATGGCTTTTTTCTGCCTGCTCATAATATCACTTTGTTGATCCTTGATCCCTTAAATACCTCACATCTCAAGTGTATATTTTTTAAGTATGTAAAGAAATGATAAACAACCACCGATTAAACTAATGCAATGTACAGAAAGAATAGATCAAGAAGACAAGAACGTGAAACTACACACACACACACACACATATGCTCTCTAGTATATTTTGGTAAAAGTAGTTCAACCTTTGCATTGGAAATATGTATATTATTTTTTTTTTTTTTTGAGAAAAGGAAAATATGTATAAATTTTAAGCATTCATAAACATCTAGGTCTATGGAGAGTTTATATTTTCCAATTAACCAGAAGTTATTTAATTTTAACATCATAGGTTGAAGTCCTCAGCAAATTGCAACATCCAAACCTTGTGAAACTCATAGGGGCCTGTGCAGAGAACCATGCACTTATTTATGAGTACCTACCAAATGGTAGCCTTGAAGACCGTCTACGATGTGAAAACAACACTTCACCCCTCTCATGGCAAGCATGAGTTCGTATTGCATTTGAGATTTGCGATGCACTAAGCTTCCTACACTGTAGCAAACCTCATGGTATTGTGCATGGTGATCTCAAACCCGACAACGTCCTTCTTGATTTGAACAGTGTTAGCAAACTAAGCGATTTTGGCCTCTGTCGTCAACTTAACCGGACAACCAATGCAAGTCAACCATTCCACATTACAGATTGTCTAAAGGGAACATTTGGTTACATTGACCCGGAGTACTTCACAACGGGGAAAATGACTCCTCAAAATGATGTTTATTCATTTGGCATTATGTTATTGCAGCTTGTGACATGCAAAGACCCATGGGGTATAAGGCAATCGGTGGAGGAGGAACATAGGAAAGGTACATTAAAGGAATTAATTGATGCTTCGGTAGGTCCCTGGCCATTTAAGGAGGCCGATAAGATGATCTCATTGGGTCTAAGATGCAGCGATACAATGAGAATAAATAGGCCTGATTTGTCGACCGTAGTCTGGAAGGAAATGAAGTCCATGGCAGATGTTGCTTCTGCATCACAATCGTCGTCATGGGCAGCTTCTTTATTCCATCGTTGATTTTGTAATTAATAACTTTCTATACAAGCTTATTTGTAGAGATCACTTGCACATGCAATAGTTGCTTAGTAGTCATTTTATTTGCTTGCTTGTAATAAGCATGGAGTGTTTCCATGACATACCTGTTGTTGGCTCCCTTGTTAGAGCCTTTTTGTTGTTTTTGTTTGTCGGGCACATCGTGGTTGCCTGACGACACTTTGCATGCTTTACTGATGAAAGCATTTCTGTCAGTTCTTATTGTAGGACTCTCTTTTCTATTAATGGATGGGCATTTCTGCCTTCTTTTAAAAAAAAAAAAAATACAAGCTTGTTTGTTTGTGCAGCTGGTTATTTATATTTATTTTAATCAACCGAGACTTTATCAAGTTGGTAAGTTCATCGTCAATATTATGTAAGTAACTTGGTGGATGTTTTTTAGTTTCATCGAGGGTTAAAATATCTCCTTGTAATGAATGCATTACATCTATTCTTTATTCTTCGTGATTGTTTTTTGCTTGCCAGATACGCCCTTTATCTCTTCTCTTCGCTCTTGACATTGATTACCAAGCAGCAAAGTGTTTCATAATCAACTTGTACAAGTCCGGTGGGTGGGCGCGGCCCGCTTGCATTTCAGTAAGAAAGTACGTGGACAGCAGGTCGGTCGGTCATTTCAATACCGCGGGTTTGCATTTTACTAGCAAACCCGCGGTACTGTAGCACATACCTCCTCCTTCACCTCTGCCAGGGCCGCCTGAACGTCGCCGGAGCTCCGCCTGGTCCGCCTACCTCCGCCTAGGTCAGCACTGGTCCGCACAAGAGCTCCTATGCTCTGGTCCGATCTGACCTAGATCTGATCAGATCGGCTCTACCTCACCCTAGGCCGATCTGCTCGGTTCCGCCACCTAGGTCACATTTGAGATTTCTCAGGAATCTTAGTCGCAATACCTCGACAGCCCAGCCGCCAACTTAATTTGTCGGCAAAAGCCAATCAGGAAATTAATACACTAAATGGTACACAGCGACGAAGATCAAGCTTTTCAATTTTCGGGGGAAGACAGAGACACATGTCTTCAATGCTCTCGGCTGTCTTGACTTTACCAGCATTTGAAACAAGTGACTGTTTCTTGTGTGATGCTACCACTCCCCATGTTACTGAAAGATACCGCAGGTTTTCTAACCTGGCCAATTGTTGGAGCTCGTCATCGGTTGCCACTGACTAACAGCCTATGCTGATGCTGAGCTTTCTTAGCTTCTCTAGCCTCGTCAGCTCTATCAGACCACACGGGTCTTTGCTTTTCGTGCTCCCAATCACAAAGCCTTTTAGCACTTCTAGGTTGACGAGCTGACCGAGGCCTCGAGGCATTTGATCAAGCAAATAGCACTCTAATACATCTAGGTACTGCAACTTCTTCAATGATGTGACAGCAACAGTCAACTTTTCGAGGTTGTGGCACGCTCTAACATTGAGAATTATGAGACAGTAAAGATCTCCAATTGAAACAGGAAGGGACTCAATTCTAGAGATTCCTCTGAGGCTGAGATACCTCAAGTTCCTACAAGCCCCGATACCCTTCAACAACCATTCTTTCACAAGCTCGGTATGGTGTTCGTTGGAGGCAGTACACCTCCCAACCTGGAAAGTGCCCATTTTTTTCTGGCCAGAGAACCATGACCTGTCGAGATGCACATATTGTTGGTCGACATTGTATACGGATAGCAAACCCTGATTGCTGGACCTACCAAAAGACCGCACTCGTGCTCGCACATGTTTTTGCCCCTTCATCAGAATCACACAATTAGTTGTACCGACAACAGGATTTCCCATGGGATCAAGCTCCAAGAAATTGTTTTCTTTCGCTGCTTCGATCAGCTGCTGACGGATCCATGGATATACTCTGAATGCATGGACCTCATCACAGTGCTCATGTTTGACTGGTACTATCAGACCATGGTACATGAACTCTTCAAAGCGTCCTTTACCGATCTCAGTATCCAGCAATGAATCAACAGCTGTTTTTTTATGAGACACTGCTTTAAGCGGCCGTCAAGGCAGTCTATTGTATTCTTGACCTCTGACATGGCAGCACTGTCTTGTGTCGACTCATAACTTAATTCGAATTGTTGTGTGGTGTTATTCACACTCTCAGTAGCTGAATAGGACCTTATGCTGATGCTTGATCGACTAGTTCTTGTCAATTGGTTCTCTTCTCCGAGTAATGTTTTCAATTGGAGCGCATCAGTTTGGATTGTATCGAACAGGGAATTCAAATCTAAAGAAACAACCCCTAATTCGGATATTAGGAGCTTGGCTGCATCAAAGTTTTTTTTTTTTTTTTTGAAGAAGTGCGATATGTTTTCTTAGTAGTGTGTAGGTGTGACTAAGAGTTGATCAATCTATATATTGATTCGGTTTATTCTACTATGAATCAAAATCAACGGTTTAACCTTTGTTATTGTTGAGAAAATTAATCATTAGTTTATTTCGTGACAAACCAACTTTTTAATTTAATTTTAAGAAAAAAGGATGTAGTCACTAGGGTCTAGGGAGGGTTCGCTTTGATCGGTTTGTACTTTGTAGTGTGGGGGAAAATGATTTACGGTTTTTGTGAGAAATAATCATTAGCTTAATTGGCTCAGATCGTCATAGCGTTGTCCAATGGGGATTAAAATGCTTTACGGTTTTTGTGCTTCAATTATTTCTCACATTTTTTTTTAAGTCCAAATAATTAACCCAAACTGCACAACATTATATCTATATTAAATGTGTCTGGAAATCAAATTTTATATTTTGTGTTGCATATGTTAGTTACTCAATTTATAATGTTTACAGTACATGCATGTAGTTAATTATTTATTTCAAGTCATATAATATAATTAATATTCAAAAAGTAGTGAGTTGTTAATTTTAGAAAGCTTGTTAGTGATGTTAGTTCAGTCTGATATATTTATCTATTTTATATGAATTGTTTCAAGCAATTAATCCATACAAATTTTGTTATCATTAGAAGTGCTGTAACTTAATTTAAAAATAGGAGTAAAATAGAATAGTGTTAATTATTTTCGTCCCACATATGTTTTTATTTTTTTAAAATTAATTACAAATATCAAAATATTAAAGGTAATTTAATTATTGAACAATCTCTCAAATTTCTATGGCTCGATATATATACACATATGCCATCTTCGTAATATGTACTAATAAAATATATTCTTCGTAATACTCTTCTCCGAACTTATGAAAAATTCATTATCAGAAAAATACATCAAATTAATTAGTTCTCACAACATTTCAAATTTAACTACTCATTATTTAAGTTGTTAATACCTATTCATAAGGAATAAAATTACAATCTCAACTAACTTAAGCTAGTAGCTTACTTTCAATATAAAGTAGTGTGGAAAATGCTTAAATTTTATTAATATGATCATGAATCACGATCAATGTCCCCATAGGTTTCAACTATGAACTCTTGTTAATTATTGTTATTATCGTTTTAATAGTGTCTAAAATTTAAGAACATAATTGCCACTAAAATTTAGTTGAGTTTTTTATTTTATTTTATTTCAATGTTATCAATTTGTAGGCATTATACAACTGCCGCTCCCCTTCATTCCCTTATCTAAACAGAACCATATACTTAGAATTTAAATACAGTAAGGACATAGTAAAGCTACATTGGGACTTGCACTCCAAAAATTTATATAAAAGAATGACAATGGGACTACATTGATAATTTTGGTTTGAAATTAAGTTTGCCTCGTTGACTTCTAGGGCCGATTTTTTTAAAAATACCCATTAAAAAAATTAATTTAATAAAAATAACCAGACCTGAACAGAAATTTTAAAAATATCAAAACAGCGGATTTTTTCCGCGCTTCGGAATTTTTATTCTGGGCCGCGGAAAAAATTCGCGCCCCAAAAAAAAAAAAGAAAAAAAAAATTAATTTTTGAGCCCGAGCGCGGATATTATCCGCGGGCCGGATTTAAAAATAATTTTTTTTTTTTTTTTTAGTTTGGAGAAAAAAATTTATTTTTTTGGTCCAACTTTACACCTCTGGTTAACATATCAAAACACCTTCAAAAATCATCAAAATTTACCGACATGCATTCTTGACTTCATAGAATAAGACTGTAAAGTTTCATACAAAATCTCAAAACAGATTGTGAGATATCGGCTCTCAAAAATTGCCCGAACTGCTGAAGGAGTGCTTCTGACCCCAACTTTGCACATCTGATTAACATACCAAAACAACTTCAAAAATCATGAAAATTTGCCGACATGCATTCTTGACTTCATAAAATAAGACTGTGAAGTTTTATACAAAAAATCAAAACAGATCGTGAGATATCGGCTCTCAAAAATTGCTCGAACTGCTGAAGGAGTGCTTCTGAGCCCAACTTTTTTTGAGAGCAGTTCGGGCAATTTTTGAGAGCCGATATCTCACAATCTGTTTTGAGTTTTTGTATGAAACTTCACAGTCTTATTTTATGAAGTCAAGAATGCATGTCGGCAAATTTTCATGATTTTTGAAGTTGTTTTGGTATGTTAATCAGATGTGCAAAGTTGGGGTCAGAAGCACTCCTTCAGCAGTTCGGGCAATTTTTGAGAGCCGATATCTCACAATCTGTTCTGAGATTTTGTATGAAACTTTACAGTCTTATTCTATGAAGTCAAGAATGCATGTCGGTAAATTTTCATGATTTTTGAAGGCGTTTTGAAATGTTAACCAGAAGTGTAAAGTTGGACCAAAAAAATAATTTTTTTTCTCCAAACTAAAAAAAAAAAAAAAAAAAATATTTTTAAATCCGGCCCGCGGATAATATCCGCGCTCGGGCTCAAAAATTAATTTTTTTTTTTTCGGAGCGCGAATTTTTTCCGCGGCCCGGAATAAAAATTCTGGAGCGCGGAAAAAATCCGCGGTTTGGGTATTTTTAAATTTTCTGTTCAGATCTGGTTATTTTTATTAAATTAATTTTTTTAATGGGTATTTTTAAAAAAATCGGCTTCTAGGGAAACGGTAAGGCACCGTCTATGGTTCTATATATTGGTGCTAAAATCTCTCTTAATTTCCAAACTATTATAATTGTCAAACTATAATTTTAAGTTTATGTAAATAATTGTCAAACTATTATAATGCTGTAGAAATATAGAACATACAAATATATAATAGATAGTTTGAAAAGACAGACGTAGTTAATGTGACAGGCATGCCATCTCAAATATATTTTATCTGATTTATAATTTATCTTTAAACAATACATCAAAAATTTGGTAACGTAACGTTATTTAGTTAATAATTAATAAATAGTGAAGTTATGTCTATAGCCATTGGAATAGCTATGTGCAAATCAAACATGAGAATGACTCATTCCAGAGAATGTTAAAGTAATAGCCATGTGCGAACCAAATGTGGAAATAACACATGCCCGGGAATGACATTCCCTGGCATTACATTCCATAGAATCATTCTGTTCCTTGGAATGACCTATAACGCTAACCAAATGCCCCCTTATATAGCTCTTAATCTATGTTGAAATAGGTGTTGTGAAACATGTGTATTCACTATAATTTTGTACATTCTTTTAAGCATGGTAATCAGATGTTATGACTTTTGGTATAGTGACTTTTACTAGAAATTAAGCTTTTGATTTTGCTATTACTCCTTGACTCAAGACATGTCCATTTAATTATGTCCCAATTCACGCTTCTTACCCAACTTTATTATTTATTAAGTGAAGATAATATATTACAACATATAACAAGCAAATAAATATCCCCCCCCACCACTCCACATTTTTTTGGTTCAATATGCATTTTTGGTGAAAAAATTAAGTCAACCATCCGCATGAGTTGTTAAATATAAGAAAAAAAATAACATGGTTACTTCATTTATTAATTTATATTTTACAAAATACCTTAACTTTAAAGATTTTTTTAATGAAGTTCTAATCAAGATTCGACAAAAAAGATCGAAGCAAACTACCTATGCTATTATCCACGCATTCTGGACAAAAGGGATCCGACAAATAAATTTTTATAGAAAGGAGTTTGAAATTCAAAATCCTAAAAGGAATAGCTTTTACCAAAACGACAAAATTTTGATTCAACGTTCGATTTTTAATTTCCTTCGTTATTTCTACTTAAACCTTTTACCAAAGAGGCAAATAGGCAAAGAAGCAGCAAATTAAAGGAGAAAAAAAGGGGAGTGGAAGGAACAATAGAAATGGCGTATGTTGATTATATTATAGTTTATCTTATATATTGATATATTTTCTAGGATGGGTTCATCACAAAAATCTAGTTATAAAGATCAGTGCACCTATTTTTTTAAATGAGAAGGATTATGTTGTGTGATATTATTAGTTCAAATAGGCATGACAAATATATTTGTTTATGTCAAATTAAATTAGGATCAATTTAGTATTTTGTTTTTGTTTTTTTTTCATTCCTTATATATATATTTTTTAAATTATTTCTTTTGTTTCATAATTACTTTCTTTCATCCTTTCTCATGCATTAATTCATTCCCCTTCTATTTTCTTCCATTAATTTAGTTTTCTCTAATATCTTAGGCGAAAAATTAAGTAATGTGTACAAATACACAAATAATTTTCATTTATTGCTCAAATAAAATTGAAAACCAAAGTGTTTTTAAAGAGAGAGAAGTTCATCATGCGAAATTCATTTTGCCTTAGACACATACAAAGTTCATTTTATTCATATGGCTTGTATATATTTATTTCTAAAGCAACAGAATGCATGTTCATAAATAAAAATAGTGTGAGTAACCATAATTAATGTATAGATCGAATAATACAAATAAAATTCAAATGTCTTTATAAATTTATACAGAACTTTTATGTTTTTTTTTTTTATACCTCACCCTTTTAAATGACTAATAACAAAAATTGTGAAACTTAAAATACAACTATTAAAACTATTATATATAATAGAAATTTAGATATATACCTCCATTAATTAGATATTTATCTATTAAAACTTTAAATTTAGTTATTTTCCCATTGAAACTCATCGTATTTATTTATATCTCCGTTTAGTGATTGAATCATTTAAAAATATTAACTAATACTGATAAAACAAATTGACTTTTTTGTCTCTAACTTTGAATTACATAAAGCAAGCATAACTTTTAGAAAAGGCAGTAGTTCAAAAGTTAGTTAAACAGAAGCAAGCAAAACATTTCATAAATATGACTATTATATCGAGTTTCTTTTAGAAAATAGTCTAGGTGATATATAGGAATAAGTAAAGTTAAAACTAAAAAGAGAAGTTCAAAGCATATTATCCTCCATATATATCTGCCCATGTTGTTGAGCTGCACTTCAAAGGCCTTCCTAGCATGCATATCACTATTAGAACTGCTACCCCGATCTTCTCACCCAATTCGCCAGGTGGTGTGGCATCTGTACATTGTAGTTAATGCTAACACTCACGGCATATAACATAAAAATGAGTATGACTTCACATACTTAGGACTGGTACACAGATCGAGAGGCCTAGTGACACACTAATAGAGATTTACTAGCATCATACCATACCGGTACACAGAGTTAAGAACACCATGTTAAGATGCTCCATAAACATAAAAAAATACGATGCTCACCTTTACAAGAATAGTGACCATGATAGCATTAAGTGCTAAATTTTATTTACATTGACAAAATAAGCACATCAGTTGACCATTACAAGAATAGCAAACAAATTCAATTAGTTTTCAGGCATGTTTTACTCACCTCACCTTTCTACGTCAGCCCAAAAACGTGCTTGGCAAAATGCAATTATAAACCAATGAAAAGGAAAAAAATATATAAAAACATAAAGAAAATACCCATGATTCGGACAGTAATAATCAAAGCGTGATATCTGCTTGCCGTGGCTCACGTAGGTGTGTACCTGCAACCAAAATATAAGCCATGGGAAAAGGTGATTTGAACAAAGCAAGAACAAAAGGAGAACATCAATCGTGTCTTTTTTTCATGAATTGAGATGACCTTTTCAACTGTAGGCTTGAAAATTGTTCATGTAGGTACTCAACCCAACTCACTTACCATGACTATTCAAACCTATAGACAGACTGATGGAAAAATATCAACACAACCAAATGCAGTTTAAAATAAAGAAGGTAAAATTGCAATGACTTTTGGCTACTGAAATTAATTCTAGGTTAGTAAACAAAATAGCACCACAATTTTCACAGTTTTCAAATAAAAAATGATAATAATAAGGACCTTAATGTAAAATTTAAGAGGAGAGGACATCAAGGCATAATGCCTGATCTCAGATGAGTCATGGAGCTCACTCATATCCTGTGGCCCTTCCTACAGAAATATTAACATTTACACGTATATAATTGTTTTTTTTAAATAAAAATGCAAAAAATAATAAATGTAAGGACCTCTGTGAAAGAAAAAATATCACTGTTGGCTCGAGAGATGTCTAAATTCAATCTAAGTTCGTAGTTGTTTCTTATAGCCACTGGAACTGGAGTTCATTCAATTAAAAAGGCTCAATTTTATAAATAAACAAGTTACAAGGATATAGGTGCAAAGTTGTGAGATGAAGGTGTAAACAGTGGACTTGACTCCACAGTACCATGACTGAAAATGAGCACAGAGCACCTCATGAATCTCTATAATACAACACACTGTATTGAATCTTGTAAAAATAAACTTTTGATAGAGATGTGTTAGTAAACATAAAAGTGAGGTTGGATATGTAAAATGTACAGTCTGACAAGGCAATGACCAGCACAAGTGAACTTGATTTCACAAAAAGAGCCTACTGTCAAGAATTGATAAAAACAATAAAAAGTGTAAATACTGTGAAAACAGGGACCAATTTGTTAAACTTTGTTCATAGGCGCTGACAAAAGTTTAATCTTACTGACTCATCTCTTTTAGATACTCTTATAAATAAAACATACAGCCAAAACCCTAAAAATATGTAACACCTTGCATATAGGCATTAGGTGTTGTGCATTGTCCTCGTACCATCCCTCTTGTACCTGGACCAGCCATTCATGCGTATATAAAAAACAATACCCATACTGGTACAGTACCAACCATAAAAACAATCCCAAAAAGATCAAATCAGTAGGCATATCTACAGATCTTGAAATGATCCCAAATCATGCACACTGTTAGAGTACAACACACTGAATATACTTGCACTTGATATTCCATTTATGGGTATTTTTAAGATAATTATAAACAATTGATGAATCTTAGTCAGTGAAAAGTAAGAACTGCGCAGTTACAGTGTGCTGGCACAAGAACTGATCTGCACAAAATCCATAAATTTCATACAGTTCTGGGTCTCCACAAATCCTGATATTTTTTTAGCCTATAGTTCATGATCCAACCATCATTTTCATATAAAGAACTAAAAATTATACATAGCTAATTGATCACAATAATTTGTCAAAGTTCAGTGATTCAGAATATGTAAAAAGGACAAAATAATAAAACACCATGTCAAATTGATAGAATTAAGGACTAACAAATCATGAAAATGTGCAAATATACACAAGGAGATCCCCTGAGCATGACTACATATATACCCCAAGCATAGTAATTGATGTGAAACCTGATGGTCAGGTAGAATTGAATTCATAGCAATGCTATGCACTGAGAGTTGTTCAAATGGATGAAATGGATAAAGGACCTGTTCATTACGCGGGGCTCAGTCAAGCTAGGGTATTAATCAATCAATGGGGACTCCACTGATTTCTTCTTACATATATAATTAGCGGGGGTTGCAGGAATTAGGCGATATGAATATTGAAACCAGAAGAGATAAGAAAGGAATACAAGAATGTTTTTATTATTTCTTGATCAGTCTTAACAGTACACTGTATTGCCCTTTATATAGGGAAAGTAATTACAAGCTATTCACAGAAACATGTAGAAGCATAGTCTGTTATAACTAACTATCTCCTAACAGCCTATGCTAACTAACACCTGTTCTTACTAACTGGGTTGACTGATCGAGTATGCGTTGACTGATCTTGAGTAGTATCTGTGATGACTCTATTAATATATATAGCTGAGCATGACATATATGCCATGGATATCTATATATTCACTGCGAGTACAGCCTGGCATATATATAGTTAGGGGAAGGCAATTGAGATACATCTTTAATTATCTCTGTATTACAGAAGCATGTCAGTTGAGATACATATATATATATAGAGTTAGGCTGCGGTGCTATGGATAGCATAGTGGCCTCTATGCTACGGCTCAATATTCGAGTTTTCAAAATCCAAACGGTCGATCCGAACCGTTCATCTTATTCTCCATATTAATATCTGCTTGGAGACCAAATTTTATAATTTTCTGAATTTTTTTACTATTTATTAAGCCACTTTGAAAATCGCTAATCCAACGGTTTTACTGTTTTGTGCAGCCACCGTTGGATCAACAATTTTGTAAAATACTTAATAAATAGTAAAAAAATTCAGAAAAATGTAAAATTTGGTCTCCAAGCAGATATTAATATGGAGAATAAGATGAACGGTTCAGATTGACCGTTTGGATTTTGAAAACTCGAATATTGAGCCGTAGCATAGAGGCCACTATGCTATCCATAGCACCCCAGCCTAACTCTATATATATATATATATATATAGAGAGAGAGAGAGAGAGAGAGAGATGGGCTACGGTGAGTTGCGAAGTAAAGCGACTATTTTACTTCACGCTCATATTTTGCGATTTTTAAGTTCAAAACGTCGATCCGAACCGTTTATCATGTTCTCCATATTGAAATGTGCTTGGAGACCAAATTTTACATTTTTTAGAATTTTTTTACTATTTATTAAGCAATTTTGAACGTCGCTGATCTGATGGTCCAGAAAATTTTACTGTTTTTTACTGTTCATAACAAAACAACAATTTTCAAAAATGCTTAATAAATAGTAAACAAATTTCAAAAAATGTAAAATTTGGTCTCCAAGCACATTTCAATATGGATTAAACATCTAACGGTTCGGATCGGTCGTTTGGACTTTCAAAATAAAAATACAACGTGAAGTAGAAACGCGTTTTACTTCGCAACTCACCGTAGCCCACCTCTATATCTCCCTACCTTATTAAGGACCTTAATGTCTAGATCCTGCAAGAGTTGTGATTAAAAGTTAAATTTTCGGAATTAATATCAGCCATTCAATTTTCAGATCACATATAGCAGAATTTTCTAAATTTTACTCTTCAACACATAAGACCCCACTGTTCGCGCCACATAGGATCCCTAAAAACGTAAAACACTTCCTGGCGCTCCCTCTTCGCCCCGTTCTCTTCCTTCCGCTCCGTCTCTTCACCCCTCTTGCCTCCTCTCACTTCCACGCTCCTTCTCCCTCTGATTTCCGACCCCACTCGGTCTATCTCTCTCTCTTTGTTGCTTCTTGGAGAAAGGAATGGAGGAGGCCGCCCGTATTGAATTCGAATTGACGCGGATCTTGTCCATGGCAGAGAAGGGTACTGTTTGGGGCGCCTCTCTCTTCTCCTCGAGTATTTGTACCTCTTTCTCTCTCTCGTTTTGGATTTGCTTGCTTGCTTGTTGTTTATTTGTGCTCATGTGCTGAGATTTTTGCCCTATTCCCCTCTATTTTCTGGTTTTCGTTGATTGAGAGAGAGAGATCGAAGCTTTAAACAACCGAATTGTGTTTGCTGGTAAACAGCAGTTCTCTATTCTGACAGTCTGAATTGTGATTTTTTCTGAGAGCAATTGGCTGGGCCAAATTTGGAGTTCTTTATATGGAAATGACCATCAATACTTGAACTTTATGTCTAATTAATTTCAGAATTTTTATGGCTCAGGGACTATGATGAACAGGTGGTTTTGTAACTGACAAATTTCAGTAACCAGCAGTTCTCTATTCTGACAGTCTGAATTGTGATTTTTTCTGAGAGCAATCGGCTGGGACAAATTTGGAGTTCTTTATATGGAAATGACCATCAATACTTGAACTTTATGTCTAATTAATTTCAGAATTTTTATGGCTCAGGGACTATGATGAACAGGTGGTTTTGTAACTGACAAATTTCAGGAACCAGCAGTTCTCTATTCTGACAGTCTGAATTGTGATTTTTTTCTGAGAGCAATTGGCTGGGACAAATTTGGAGTTCTTTATATGGAAATGACCATCAATACTTGAACTTTATGTCTAATTAATTTCAGAATTTTTATGGCTCAGGGACTATGATGAACAGGTTGTTTTCTACCAGTATTTCTGAAAAAAGAAATTTCAGATGCATTACCTTTGTAGATCGTTTGTGAAAAGAGTGGCACCCTGAAAAAAGATACATTTGAATAAATTGAAGTTTGTAAATATTGCTTATAATTCCTAATTAGAAGTATTAAAAAAATTACAGGTTGTATGATGTTGACTCCCATGTCATGGCAACCAATGCAAGCTTTTTGAAACAGCGCTGCTCCTCGGGCCATCGGCTGTGCAATTGAGACTGTGTCAATCAAAATTAAAATAAAAAAATCAGAATATGTTTGAAATTCAAGGTAATATATGCATGCTTAAAAAGGAAATTAATATTACCTGAGGGAGAAACCAAGTTTGGTGTGGATAAGGTTAGAATGGCTGTCAAGAGAGGAGCACCAACTTTTAAATTTATCTTGATTTAAAAATGCGTTGTTTGAAGATAAATCCCTTCTTCATTCAAGATGCGTTGTTTGAAGATAAATCTAGGCATAACTTTCTATAACTTTTAAATCTAGGCATAACTTTCTATAACTTCTTCATTCAAGATGCGTTGTTTGAAGATAAATCCCTTCTTTTCAAAGAAAAAGAAACCTGATGCTTCGGCTCAGATGAAGTTCCTCATACTCACTAAAGGAATAACATGCTATGATTAAAGGTTTTTTGAAGGAGTGTTTGCTGGTAAACAGCAGTTCTCTATTCTGACAGTCTGAATTGTGATTTTTTCTGAGAGTAATTGGCTGGGCCAAATTTGGAGTTCTTTATATGGAAATGACCATCAATACTTGAACTTTATGTCTAATTAATTTCAGAATTTTTATGGCTCAGGGACTATGATGAACAGGTGGTTTTGTAACTGACAAATTTCAGTAACCAGCAGTTCTCTATTCTGACAGTCTGAATTGTGATTTTTTCTGAGAGCAATCGGCTGGGAAAAATTTGGAGTTCTTTATATGGAAATTACCATCAATACTTGAACTTTATGTCTAATTAATTTCAGAATTTTTATGGCTCAGGGACTATGATGAACAGGTGGTTTTGTAACTGACAAATTTCAGGAACCAGCAGTTCTCTATTCTGACAGTCTGAATTGTGATTTTTTCTGAGAGCAATTGGCTGGGACAAATTTGGAGTTCTTTATATGGAAATGACCATCAATACTTGAACTTTATGTCTAATTAATTTCAGAATTTTTATGGCTCAGGGACTATGATGAACAGGTTGTTTTCTACCAGTATTTCTGAAAAAAAAAATTTCAGATGCATTACCTTTGTAGATCGTTTGTGAAAAGAGTGGCACCCTGAAAAAAGATACATTTGAATAAATTGAAGTTTGTAAATATTGCTTATAATTCCTAATTAGAAGTATTAAAAAAATTACAGGTTGTATGATGTTGACTCCCATGTCATGGCAACCAATGCAAGCTTTTTGAAACAGCGCTGCTCCTCGGCCCATCGGCTGTGCAATTGAGACTGTGTCAATCAAAATTAAAATAAAAAAATCAGAATATGTTTGAAATTCAAGGTAATATATGCTTTGGTGTGGATAAGGTTAGAATGGCTGTCAAGAGAGGAGCACCAACTTTTAAATTTATCATGATTTATAATTGTTTAATGAAGTAATCAAAGGAGTTGTATAAATTAATTTGGGAGAAATTGAGGGGGTTTAGTGGATATACTGCCATGGCAAGCACGACAAGTGAAGATGAATTAAATATTAAACAGAGATAAGATTCATGAAAATTTCATTCCTCTGCAATACATTCCATAGAATGGGCATACAATCTTCACTATCTACAAAGGAAGGAAGATGTCTCATTTAAGGTGTGTTTTGTGGTTAGTGAAGAAAATTAGTTCATTATCAATTTCGTCACGTGCCGTTAGCGTGAATTGATTCACTAAATTGAAAAGTAAATTGATTCATTATCGTGTTACGTGATACGTTAAACTATTTTTTTAATATTATTCTTTTATCATTTATTTTTGTAATAATTTCTTACTTTTTAGTATATTTGGTTATCTGGTTATTATTTTTAATATGAATTAACTCAAAACTTAAAAAAAAATATATAATTTGTCACATCATGTGTGTTATGTTTTCTATTATTTTAGTTGTATTACGTCACATTATATATGTGAAAATAAATTTTGATAACTTATGTAAGGGTGAAAATGAAGTGGATCCGGAGCGGGTAATGCTAATATCATATCTGTATCAGTAGCTTTTAGGTTGTTTGTTTTGTTTTAGCTTTGTATCTTTATGACTTTTATTAGAGAATGCTATATTTTTTTCTTTCTATATTCAATTCAAAAATAATATCTTTGGTTTACATTTAGCGATATTTTTTTTCTCTATTTTTTATGATAAAAAAATACTTTAGTAAATTAGATTTTCTACTACATAATTTGCTCTCGTTGCTGTGCACGGGCACGATTACTAGTATATATATAGGAATATGCTAGCATGTTATGCATAGCATAGAGTGCCTCCGTGCAACGGTTCAATATTCGACTTTTTAAAATTCTAACGGTCAATCCGAACCGTTCATCTTGTTCTTCATATTAATATGTGTTTGGAGACCAAATTTTACATTTTTTGAAATTTTTTTACTATTTTTTTAGATTTATTGAAAATCGCTGTTTTTTATGGTCCAGATTTGCATGAAAATAGCGATTTTCAATAAATCTAAAAAAATAGTAAAAAAATTTCAAAAAATGTAAAATTTGGTCTCCAAACACATATTAATATGGAGAACAAGATGAACGGTTCGGATCGACCATTAGAATTTTAAAAATTCGAATATTGAGCCGTTGCACGGAGGCCCTCTATGTTATGCATAACATGCTAGCATATTCCTATATATATATATAGAGAGAGAGAGAGAGAGAGGGAGAGAGAGATAGGCTAATATGCTTTCGGTAGCATATGGGCCGAAATACACATGGTCCAAAAAAGTCGATTTGAACCGTTCATCTTGTTCTCCATATTAATATGTACTTGGAGACCAAATTTTACATTTTTCTGAATTTTTTTACTATTTATTAAGTCACTTTGAAAATTGCTGATCCAACGGTGGCTTAACAAAACAGTAAAACCGTTGGATCAATGATTTTCAAAGTGGCTTAATAAATAGTAAAAAAATTAAGAAAAATGTAAAATTTGGTCTCCAAGCACATATTAATACGGAGAACAAGATGAACGGTTCAGATCGACTTTTTGAATTTTGAAATTTCAAATTTGGACCGTGTGTATTTCGGCCCATATGCTACCGAAAGCATATTAGCCTATCTCTCTCTCTCTCTATATATATAGAGCTAGGCTACGGTGAGTTGCGAAGTAAAGCGACTATTTTACTTCACGCTTATATTTTGTGATTTTAAAGTTCAAAACGTCGATCCGAGCCGTTCATCTTGTTCTTTATATTGAAATGTGCTTGGAGACCAAATTTTACATTGTTTTAGAATTTTTTTACTATTTATTAAGCAATTTTGAAAGTCGCTGATCTGATGGTCCAGAAAATTTTACTGTTCACAGCAAAACAGCAATTTTTAAAAATGCTTAATAAATAGTAAAAAAATTTCAAAAAATGTAACATTTGGTCTCCAAGCACATTTCAATATGGATTAAATATCTAACGGTTCGGATCGGTAATTTGGACTTTCAAATAAAAATACAGCGTGAAGTAGAAACGCGTTTTACTTCTCAACTCACCGTAGACTACCTCTATATATACATATAGGAATATTCTAGCATGCTATGCATAGCATAGAACCCCTCCGTGCAACGGCTCGGATTTCGAGTTTTCAAAATCCTAACGGTCGATCCGAACCGTTCATCTTGTTCTTCATATTAATATGTCTTTGGAGACCAAATTTTACATTTTTTGGAATTTGTTTACTATTTCTTTATATATAATGAAAATCACTGTTTTTTTATGGTCCAGATTTGCTGAAAACAGTGATTTTCAATAAATCTAAAGAAATAGTAAAAAAATTTCAAAAAATGTAAAATTTGGTCTCCAAACACATATTAATATGGAGAACAAGATTAACGGTTCGGATCAACAGTTAGAATTTTGAAAACTCGAAATCCAAGCCGTTGCACGAAGGGGTTCTATGCTATGCGTAGCATGCTAGCATATTCCATATATATATATATATATATATATATATATATGTATCAAGACTGTATCAAATGGTCAAGACTGTATCAAATGGAAATTAAATGGGATAAAAACATACAAATGACGTGAGTACTAGATCAGCCTACAAAATGTTAAGTGAGGCCGGTAAAAGCAGATGGCGGTTCACTAAATTATGGAATAGCAAGGTACGGTACGTACCACCAACGGTGAGATCGAGAATTAATCTTCATGTACCTATTGATCCAAGGGAAAATCCTAACTAAACAGGTATTTGGGGAGCAGTGCATTAGTGCATATATATATATATATATATATATATATATACCACCGAATATATATACTAGTCAACAGATGCATGCATGCATGCATGAAAAAGCAAGGTAGGCGTACGTACGTAGGTGACTTAATTTTGGACTTAAATGATAATTAATTAAGGGACATTAGTTGCTGGTACAGTGCGATGTAATTTTTTTCAGGAAAATTAATTTTAGCTTGAGAGACAGACTAAATTAAAATGTAAATAAGTAAATAAGTATAAATAAGAGGAGGATTAAAATGCCTGACAATTTTCATGCTTATCATACTTCACATTCTTTATTTATTTCTGATTTTTCACATTCATAGTCGTTGGATTAATACTTGTGGAAATCAATAAAATCAAATCATTAGTGCGTCTTCTCTGAAAGTGAACTAATTAATAGCTCGATTTCATCTATTTATCGAAGAAAAATAGTAATTAATATATTTTGTTTATTTCTAAAAATAAAAAAAGTTGGTCAATGACGCTGATGATCGATGGATGTCATTTTTCGGTCGACCCAATAGAATTAGTCGAATTTTGTAATGTGTAGGTGAGTGGTAACGCATCTTTTTATTAGGTTGGGTAGAGGGGGGTTTACATGATTTATGAAGTTTCTTTAAATTTTCGAAACAAATGATTTATTCGAAGGTCAACCTCATCCGAGTCGGATGCTCTTATAAAATTTTGAAGGATTAACAAGTGGAAGATTTTCTAGACCATTTCTGTTTGGAATATTCATGCCTTTTTCATGGTCTTTTATGGCCGCTAGTTGGCGCAGGGATGGACTCAGAATTTTTTGTCAAAATAAGGTAAAAATATATTGAATTGGATTTAAATCCATTAACTAATTAGATATTTGATAAAAAAAACAATACTTTAACTTATACTTTCTAATACTTCGACTTATAATTTTTTATTCTCTAACTTATAATTTTAATTATCAGTCATAATTCAAATGCTTCAGTGGTAAATTTATATGATATCAAATTATCAATAGCATATATAAAATATAGATCCTATCACTACTACGTACAAAAAACATTAACGATACACAACATATCATGCAGAGATGTAATAAAAATTCAAGGGAAAATTAACAATATATAAAGGAAGAAAGAACATTATAAAAGCACCATTGAATACATAAAATCACGCCGGAAAGGATCTAGACCAAGCATCGTGCATGCATCTGGTTTTGAACCAATGGTTTTCAATGAGAAATTAATTAATTAATTAATTAAGGATTCTCTGCTGATTCTAATACTGTAACCATCTTTACGATCGATAGGAGATACTGAACCAATGATTGAATTATTGTTGTAATCAGTAAACAATTAATTGCATATATTTATAGAATTGCGCCAGTACGTGTGAATTAATCAGACCAAAATCTACAACGTTAATTATTTTAGTGCGGCGTGGAGAACATCGGATGCTTTTTTCAAAACAACCTACTTTTTTAATAAAATGGTTGAAAGTAGAGCTTCTGCATGCTTTACGCAGACACTCCCTTCCTTTTTAACTTTTAATTAATTAATGACTTGATCATGAGGTGCATTTCTTCCTGCGAGCTCACGGGGATCAGGAAAGGCTAGTTCTTTTTCTTCCAATTATAATATATATAGCTATCGTTTGAATGGTGTTATCCTTCTCATGTTTTGGTTATGTAACTTCATATATAGTTTCAGTTTTCAAACCGAATATCTCTGTAGTTTAAGTTATTTGATAGCTTTGTATTCGTGAAATAATGGATTTAGAATGAGATTATATTTGATTAAAAATTTCCAGAAATTTGAAGCTAAAATAGTCATCATAAAATTATGTTGTCGGTCAATGGTCAAAGCAATATTTTATGATCCAATCAGAAAGTTTGAATAGTTTTTTTTTGGCGGAAAGAGGGTAATAATTTTTTTGGTCAAAACATGCTCGGAGTATTTTCCAATTGCAACTTTTGACTTTAAGCTAAAAAAATTAGGAGATGATATTATAAATTGAGTATTTAATTACATTTGAAATACTAAGGCAGATCGTTGTACCAAATATGTTTAAGGACGAGTTTTGATTGATGAGTATTATTACTTATATTTTCTTCTAGATTTGCTTTAACGAATTATATCTCTATATATATATATATATTATATATATATATATAGAGGTTGGCTAAGATCAAAGTGGTAGTTCCTGAGCTTTGGTGCTACCAATTCATTTTTCAATTTTCAAAGTTCAAAACGTCGATCCGAACCGTTCAAGTTGCATGTTCTCCATATTAAATTGTGCTTAGAGACAAAATTTTATATTTTTCTGAATTTGTTTACTATTTATTAAGCCACTGGTGTGAATAATTACAATACAAGTAATAAATCCTAATTTACGCTCAATTCGGTTGCAAGTGTACAACCTTGTCGAGTAGTACTTAGGGATCGTCTCCACAGGGACAAGTTGGAATATCAAATCTAACCTAACAATTTAATTTAGTAAAAGAAAGTAAAAAATGTTTTTGTTTGTTCAAAGGTTGGTTTGGTTTTGATTAAAATGAATTAAACTAAAGTCTTAAAGCAAAATCTGAATTTTTAACAAGTATGAGAAATTAGGGTTTCTTAGGGTTCCTATCCACTAGTGTTATGACTAATTGGTTTATTAAATTTGTTCTTTTAGTTATGAAGGCACAGTTGGGTGTTGTAGGTACAAAGGGATATCTCTATATTAATACCATCTTTAAATTAGAATAAACGTCACCTCTCGGTACTTGGCTACTCTAATCTAAAGTCATTAAGTTCTTACTGTCCCAATTGATCTAGAAAACTATCTTTCACCTCTCGGTACTTGGCACAATTTTCTAAACTATTGGGTGAAGCCCATATAAGACAAGCGTCACCTCTCGGTACTTAGCCTATCAAATACTCTATTTCTTATGGTCTGGACCTTTTTTGAAAAGCATGGTAGTAGCTACCAGCATTATGGTCTGGACCTAATATTCAATTTCTCAATTGCAAATACCAAATCCTAGGGTTTCATGTGATTTCGATTAAGTCTTCACAATCAATTAAAATAAAGAATAGATCATAACAAAGAACAAGAATATATAAAATAAAACCAACTAAATCATAACAAAAGTTTCAAGTACAACCTTAATCAACCCTAGAAAAGCCTTTAGCCAGTCATGGCTAAAGCACAAATCAAAAGAATAAAAGAGTTCCAAAGGAAAGAAAACAATAAAACCGGTTGATCAATGGTGTTCTCTTCTTCCTCCTTCTCTCTTCCTTGCTTTTCCTTGCTTTTCCTTGTTTAAAACCAGAAATTCTGCCTAAAAAAACGTACTCAATCTGTTCTACAGGTCCTCTTTTTATCCCCCTCCAAAACCTAGAAATAACTAACCAAAAATAGCAAATTCGGGCTCTGAACCGACCTAATTGCGGGCCGCAATACATTCATTGCGGGCCGCAATACATGGAGGCAGTTAATCAGACTGCGCAGAAGAATTTTGGAGAGGGCATTGCGGGCCGCAATAAAGGTCCTTGCGGGCCGCAATAAAGGTGCAGAAATGCTCTGACTTGCTTGGTTCTGGCTTGCTTGGTTGTAGGCCGCAAAGGATCCATTCCGGGCCGCAATGCATGTTGGCAGAAGCTCCAATCTTCGTGCTAACTCACCCGTTTTGCTTCGTTAAGCTCCAAACACTTGATTACCTGTAGAACAAACATAACTAGGGCAGTAACTTGAACTTTTGGACATTTCTAACCTAATTAAACCTAATTTAATCAAAACTTGGCTTAATTTACATAACAAACCCTAGGTTTCAATAGATACAACTTCAGCTTATCAAATTTCCCGAAGCTTGAACATTGCTTGACCTCAAGCAATATCTAAACTTGGACTACAATTCGATCAAAAAATTTGTATGATCTTGCCAAAATTTAAAAATCTCAACGTAAATTTTGTACAAATTTAAAGTGCAACCCTTGGTTAATCATGCTTCACCCCACAATTCAATTACTCTAACTTTTATTTCCTTAAAGGTTTAGAATTTGTAAATTTCGGATATCTAAATTTGTTACAAAAAATGCATTCTTATTTGCGAAAATTCTTTTAAAAATCCCCCAAGCTTGAATCAAACTTAGGTTAGAAAGTCGCAGACTTCGTGTGTTGATATATGCAAAATTTTATTTTTCTTTTGTTGGTTTTATTTTATGACACTATAAATCTTTATCCTTACAACAAAACCGGCTAGTTATAGGTAGCTAATCTATACCCAACCGTTTTAATTCAAAAGTGCATTTGCATGCTCTTGGTTCAACCCTTCCATGACACGAACCTACATTGTTAGTGCAAACCCGGTCACTTTATCGGGCAAACTAGCGGAGCAAAGTGTCTATGACTCATTGCTATAAGTACGTCATGTCGCCGTAACATAAGCAAACGAAGTCTTTCTTTTCTAAAAATTTTCAATTTTACACAATTTTTCAACATTTTTACAAAATATCATGAATACACACATCCTTAGGCATTAAATCATACCTATGGATATCCCGATCTTTCTAAATTCGTTTTTCCCAAACAAGTTGCATTTTCAAAAAAATAAATTTAAATCCCTAAATTTCTAATTTCTTAAACCTTTATTTCCACAAAGTTTTTCGCCAAAGTATGTGGTTATTTCAAATTATTCCAAGGGTATTACTAAAAACTTGTTAAAATTTCAAGGGTTTTATTTTTTGCTAACTTTTAACACAAAAAAAAATTAAACATGATTTTATACTTTATGCATTTTCAAACAATTAAGTCCAATTATGCAAGACTCTATTTTTCATAACCTCATAAAACATCTTGACAAATTCACAATTTCAAGCAATTAAGTTTAAAATCACAAATCCTATTCATGGTCAAGTAAAAATTAAGGTTATAAATCCTAAAAATTTTGAAAAACATGCAAGCAAAGATACAATTTCTTCCCATCCCCCAAGCTTAAATTAAGCATTGTCCCCAATACCTAAAAAATAAACAAAAGTAAATAGGAAGAAACATGGACTACTCTATTGGCGGAAGGTGGTGGTGGTGCGCCTTAATGCTTAGGTGGAGGATCAGGAGGGCGGCCTCCCCATTGCTCCATTTTGTGTCGATTTTCTCGAGATTTGTCGGTTTCAGATGTTTCCACCGGCTTCTTTTGCACATCCGACTCAAGTTTGTCATTCTCCGAGATTTCAGTAAAGTTGGGAAGGATCTCAATGGTTGAAACTTGGAGAATCAGGCTCAGAATATGCGTCAGGTCATCTGGGAAGGGTTCATTGCGGGCCGCAATACATTCATTGCGGACCGTAATGGGATCTGTCTGATTCACGCCCTCTGCCTGATGTTGTTGCGGACCGCAAAAGGCTTCATTTCGGGCCGCAATGAGGTCAACAGAGCTCGATTTTTTGGCTTTTTCGCACTCCTGATCCATCCAATACTCAACGGAACCTTTCTCCCAGTTGTTTATGAGCTCTTCATCTATCAACCTGTCAAGAATATCAACACTAAAAACACTTTGATCGTTAGATGGATATCTCATAGATCTTTTGATATCGAATGTCAATTTTTCTTCACCAATGTTCATTGTTATAATTCCATCATGAACATAAATCACAGTTTTTGATGTATTGAGAAATGGTCTACCTAACAAGAGTGGTGTATGAGTGTCCTCATCCATGTCAACCACAACAAAATATATTAGGACAAAGAATTTACCAATTTGAATTGGCAAGTCCTCTACCACTCCTAGAGGTAACTTGACCGATTGGTCTGCCAATTAGAGAGATATTCTGGTTGGCTTAAGTTCCCCAACACCTAACCTATCATAAACCGACTTAGGCATAAGACTTACGCTTGCCCCTAGATCACAGAGTGCACGTTTAAATTGGACATTTCCTATAAAACATGGTATGGAAAATTTACCCGGATCATCCAACTTTTTGGGCAATTCATTCATTACCATGGCACTACCGTTTGAGTCTAAGGATACCATTTGTACTTCCTCAAGCTTACGCCTATTTGAAAGAATATCCTTGAAAAATTTGGTGTAAACCGGCATTTGGGTCATTACCTCAGTTAATGGTAGGTTCACATGCAGTTGTTTCAACAATTCAAGGAATTTAGCAAATTGTCTGTCAGTTCTCTCATTCTTAAGCCTGCCAGGAAAATGTGCGAATTTATGAGGAGGAATGTAAAGAGGTACCTGTGCACTTACCTTTGGTGGCTCATCTTGAGATAGATTTGCTTGTTTGGCAGGGTCGCTTGGTACAATTGGTGTAGCTTCCTTTGAGGCGGAATCCTCATGTGTGGAGATATGCTCATCACTGCTTCGTGTCTCTTCACCCTGTGGCTGCACATAGTCATCCGTCGGCATAGGGCGGAGCTCACATCAGGCAGGGAAAGGAAATGAAGTGGGAGAGGAAGAAACACAGGATTTAGGCAAATAAACCTCAGAATCGTTGCATAAAACGTTATAACGTTTTGGTAAATCGTTATAACGATTCAGCTGGTGAGAAACGCAGAAAATAGTGTATAAAACACATAATTTAGTGTATAAAACGTTACAACGTTTTCTGAAAACGTTATGACGTTTTAATTGAATCCAGCCTTCATAAAATTGTCATTTTTATCAAGTTTTACAGTGAAAAACGTTACATAACGTTTTACGATATATATATATTTTTTTTTTGTAGAGATGTAACATGTAGCTAGCATTAACTTGTAGGTGCTTTCAAATTTGCCTTCAATCGGTAGTGTGTGTATATATATATATATATACTAGTATTATACCCGTGCGTTGCAACGGAGACATATTATAAGAAACAAATAATAGCTCGATTCGAATCTAATGATATCAAATAATAGCTCGATTCGAAATATATATATATATGATTCAAAAAGAAATATATATATATATATATATATGATTCGTTTTTGTTTGATAATTAATTAATGTATCGTAACTTGCGCGTCCTATATATATATGCATCCACAATTTAATTACTGCCGTAAAATTAAATAGAAGGATCGAAAAGCTCGATCAATGAATAAAAAAAGAAAGGGACAAAAAGAAGATAATAACATATGATCCAATAATATTATAATTAAGTAAAAGAGAAGCATTAATTAAAGCTCTTTTGCTTGCTTCGTAATATAAAATTTGGAGCGGAGCTAGCGAAACGGAGCCGATTTTTTTTATATATATCCAAAACTTCAATCAAATTACAAAAAATAACCGATGCACCGTTGAAATTCGATTTTTACCCAATCCGGTTATCCAATAACCGGAATTTATAGAAATGTCCGGTTAACCACTCCCCGGACTCAAAATGCACAAATCCGGTTAATGGTTAACCGGATTTGTGCATTTTGCCTTTTTTTTTTTTTTTTTTTTTTTTTTTTTTGAAAACAGAAATTGTTTATTTTTTTTATTTTTTGTATTAAAATATTAGAAATATTGAATATATTTCTTTGAAAACAGATATAATACAATATAATTTGATTTATTAGAAAGACTGCAACAAATAACCCGGATCAATATTTTTCAGATCCGATTTTTCGCGGCTGTAAGAAAAATTAATATATTTCTTTATGTGTTATTGGAAAAAAAATAAAAATAATTAGATTCCGAGTTATTGATCCCGGTTCAAAAGTCACTTCTAAGTAATTCAGAAAATATTGTGACCTTTCTAGTACATTTAATTAATAAAAAGTTGTATCTATTTTTGAAAAAAATCAAAAACTTTAATTTATTTAATTATTGTTTTTCAAAAAGAATTCTCAAAATAGATACAACTTTTTATTAATTAAATGTACTAGAAAGGTCACAATATTTTCTGGATTACCTAGAAGTGACTTTTGAACCGGGATCAATAACTCGGAATCTAATTATTTTTATTTTTTTCCAATAACACATAAAGAAATATATTAATTTTTCTTACAGCCGCGAAAAATCGGATCTGAAAAATATTGATCCGGGTTATTTGTTGCAGTCTTTCTAATAAATCAAATTATATTGTATTATATCTGTTTTCAAAGAAATATATTCAATATTTCTAATATTTTAATACAAAAAATACAAAATTTCTGTTTTCAAAAAAAAAAAAAAAAAAAAAAAAAAAAAAAAGGCAAAATGCACAAATCCGGTTAACCATTAACCGGATTTGTGCATTTTGAGTCCGGGGAGTGGTTAACCGGACATTTCTATAAATTCCGGTTATTGGATAACCGGATTGGGTAAAAATCGAATTTCAACGGTGCATCGGTTATTTTTTGTAATTTGATTGAAGTTTTGGATATATATAAAAAAATCGGAACGGAGAGTAGAGAAGAGAAAAGAAAGAGAAATTAACACTATTTTATTTTATACAAAAATACAATCTGGGGCTTGAATTGATTAATTTTAACTATATAAATTAATGCAATCAAACAGCTGAGAAATTGATAAGACTGGATTAAATGTTCCGAAATTCAAAATGAAATTAACTTGTTGAGCACGGGTATACATTTTGACTCTACTGCTCATGCCCTGTATGAATTAAAAACAGCTCTGTCAAAATGTGTATATGTTGAGCACAACAATGGGTTCATAATAAATTGTGAATATGCCCTGTATGAATTCAGATTTGTTGTTCTTTAAAAACAAAAATAAATGTTTTCTTGCTCTTTGAAAGCATGAATTAAGCATAACTTGTAAACATATGCGCTCACAAATTAAGCATGCATAAAATTGTCAATAAATTTATGTCGAAATATCATTGTTAAAGAATTTAAAATATAAATAAGATCTATTTAATTAGCATTGCACTTCTGCTTATATATCTTCTCATTATTTTAAAGCCATTAACGTACTACGTCATTGAGAGCCTGAAAAGTTGTATAAATTTGGTGCATGCATGATACAATAACTAATGGATGCTTTGCTCCAATTAAAAACAATAGTGGGCTGATATTTACAAACAACTTTAATTATTCTTTTACACAGTATTATTTAATATTTTAATTTAAGAACTACTCTATTCTCTATTCATATTTTTCAATACTTGCTTCGTTCTCATATTATTGTTGTCTTCCTCTAGTTCCTTTAATATTAACTTCAATACTTTAGCATAAATTGTTAATTTTTCATTTTCTAGCTCTTGCTTAGTTTTTGGAATTTGGGGTTATTGTTGCTGGGTTTGAATTCATGTTAACCAACTCATGCAACTCATGCAAGCATTAAGATATGTTCGAATTTATGTTATTAAAACAATCAATAAAATACACTAATTTATTTAATTAAACAAAATATAATTTTACTTATTGAATGGAAATATTGTAACCGACGTGTTATTAAATGTGGTCACATTAAATTAAAATGTCCATGTTAAGCATTAAGATTTTTTTAATAAATTATATAATATTTACATGAAATGCATAATACTTCACATGGACGTTTTAATTTAATGTGGCCGCATTTAATAACACACCGGTTATAATATTTCCATTCAATAAATAAAATTTCGTTTAAATAAATTAGTGTATTTACTGATTGTTTTAATAACATAAATTTGAACATATATATCTTAATGCTTGGCTGAGTTGGTTAACATGAATTCGAACATAGTAAGAGGAACCTCATAAAAATTATTACATTCCTCTCTTCATGGAAGAAATTGTTTTGCAAGTATTTTTAGGTTCATAATTTTTACTGTCCAAAATTAGCAATTAACTTTGACGACTATAGAGACCGGTGCAGTATTTTGAAGCAACACAACAATATTGGTAAAGTAAATCCAACTGACCTATACTTATTTATTTCTTTCAAATTTTTTTATTTTAACCCGTACAAAGTAATTCATGAAGTTCCTTTTGTAAAAAAGTTGTTAAAATTTGTAGGATGTAAACCAAATTGTCTTGTTGGACTATAATTCTAATTTAATAACATTTCTTCATTCATTGTCCTTTATGTTTTTTTAGTGTTTCTACCTGTTTTATAATTAAAAAATAGTTATATGTATATCCAATGATTTGTGTACATATACAGCGGAATACATCATCAGATGTTTGATTAAACTCAATTGTACTGGGCAGATTCATTTTGTTAATAAAATATATATATATATATATATATATATATATATATATATATATATTTTATGACAGTAACATTCTGTTTGGGTGCATAGTTGCAAATATATTTCATTAAATTCTGAATGTAATTACAAAAATTCAAAAATTTGGATCTGATTTTGAAAAATATATCAGTATATTCAGATTACCAAATATTTTATCATTGAATAATAAATTGTTTTTAATGCTGAATGGCTTGACTTTTGTGGACTGGAGCTGCTGATGTGAATAAAGGTGCGTGAAGGTCTTACTTTTGTGGACTGAACTGAACTGGACTGGACTGGATTGGACTGGAGCTTATCAACTTTTCTTTGTTAAAGCCTGTTATTTCTCAGCATGCTCCCAAGTTCCAACCCATGAGTTTTGTACTCGAGGGCTGTAGATAACTAAGTCGTTTTTGTGACGATTCATCTATCAAACCAATGATTAAAAAAATATATATATCTACCTATCCATAATACACTTAAACTGTATAAAATTGAATGAGTTTGGTACATATTGAATTAGAGTTGGAGGGACAGCACATTTCTCGAAATTTTTATTAATAAAAAAAAATATATATATATATATCGACAATAGTAAAGGAAATGGAGGAATTTTGACATCTAGAAAAAACGTAATAGTTTATAACGTACAGAGGACCTTATAAACAATCACGGCCTGCTTAGCGAAATCTAATTACTTTCTAACTAAACAGTGAAAAAAAAAGTCTCGACTTCATAGTCCATTACGGCCAGAGAATACCTGAACATCATAGTCCATCACGAACTGAGGGGTAAAAAAAAAAACCAAGCTCTCTGGCATATGAAATTTGATTTTCAAATTATATATTTCTCCTAAAATTGTGGGATAAAAGATGAAGAGGGAACTCCAACACATGATTATACGCTCTGAAGTTTGCTTTTCATTATAATTTAATTATGTAGGAGGAGAGAGTCTGTATATGTTGCTATAAATGTGTTTGCTTTAACTGTTATATATCATGATCGCCAAATCAAAATTAAATGGCTTCAAATATATATCCGGCTTATAAATATTACCGAAGGGTACTTTAGAGATAAAAATTTTAGCTTCTTTTTTATTGAAGATCAGAATTAAAACTTCAAAACTAAGACAATAAAAAAATATATGTTCATATATAACTCATATAGATTGAAGCTATAATTCACAATGTGAGAACTTGAGAAAGTGATGGGGAGCTTTGCACCGTGAAACAAATAGATTCCTCTTGTTCTAGCACGGTTCGTCATAGACCAAAACAACATGTTTTTTTTCCTGCCCCTCTGGCCATGATAGACTATGAAGTTCAGGTATTCTCTGGCCATGATAGAATATGAAGTTTAGGTATTTTCTGGCCGCGATGGACTATGAAGTCTAGAATTTTTTTTTTTTTTTTTGGCCATTGTATATAATCAGAGAATAATTAGATTTCGTTAAGCAGGCTGTAATTATTTATAACATCCTCTAGATATTAAAAACTATCACATTTTTCTTAAATGTCAAAATTTCATCATTTCTTTCTTCATTGTCGATATTATAAACTATCACAATTTTTTCGAGCTATTTACAATTTTCGTTGATGTGATGATACGCTAGCTAATTACGGTATGTCATTAATACTTTGTACATCCCAAGCTAGTTACAAATTTGTCATTAAAAGATAACCGGCAGCCGGCCATTCCCAACCATTTCTTTCTTATAAATTATGCAAACTAAATTATGCGCCAATCAAATAAATAAAAGCTTATGATCTTCATGTTTCCAAATTATTCAAAATTGAATAAGTTTTATGAACTTTGTGAATTTAATTAATTTAATTACATATAAAATTAATCTCTCGGTAGTAGCAAGACTCTGCATAGAGACTTGAACAATTTACTCTCTCGGTACAATGGTACATGGCACGACCACATTATCAACTTTTTTTACTTAATTTTTTTTTTCAAAATATGTCTTTTATAATATTTATTTAAAAAAATTATGGTAGTTTTGCATATGATGCACTGTAAAAATATTGTTGTATAACGAACATTCGTACAAAAATCTTTTCACAGTTAAAAAGTTAAGATTGGTTTACATTTTTTTTTATAATAGTCGAAAAATCCGAGTTGATAATTTTTCATGCAACAAGTTATATATATCAGTGCAAGCAAATGTACTTAGAAATAGTTTGAAATATTTTGAGGATCGCTATTAGTGTTTGATGACTCCGTGAATGAAAGCGAGTAGTTCAATATTGAAAAAAATAAACAATAAATGTATCAAACATGTAACATTAGACCCATATATATATATATGGAGGGAGAGATGTGCAAGGACCTTAAGAGACTCCACCAAAACACCGACGGACCTATTAGAGGAAGTGACACAACTTTGTCAAAAAATGCGACCGACAGCCTTTAGCTTACTTTAACAATTGCCTATTATGACGCCTTTAGCTTACTTTGCAGAATTTTGTTAACTTATTTTTCTTTGGATGAAGCAGTAAAAAGAGACTTGAAGGAGTGGAATATAGATAAGGAGTCGGCTTCGGACAGGAGCGCGTGAAAGCTAGCGATCCACGTACCAAAACCATGACCTAGTGCTGGTTAGGGATTATTTAGAGATAGTATTATAGGCCTTAGGTCATAGGAATAAAAAGTTGGAGTCAAAGGGATTATTTAGGACTTTGACCTCTATGATTAGGTAGAATATAGTTAATATTAGTATTAGTATTATTAATATCACTTTCACTTTCTCTTTTATTTTTATTACTTTTATTTCATGACTACTTTATTATTACTTATCTTTATTGTTTGATGTGATTGTGTTTCATTTCTAGCCTACCCCAACTCGTTTGGGACTAAAGGCTTGGTTGTTGTTGTTGTTTATTTTTCTTTATTCTTTAATTAGTTTTCACTTTCATGCATTATTTCTCTTTCTAGCTCAATTGTTTTTGAGCAACTTGTTTTTTAATTTCTGCACGGCAGTTGCAATCGTATTGTAACCACGACTATCAATCAAATATGGGTGTGACCATTATTTTTCTTCAAAAAAAAATTTAAATGTCTTATGTACTATAATCCATCAATTTAATTATAAATAACAGTTTATTGGTTGATGCCAACTGACAAGAGCAACTCTGATGACTTCATAAGTGGAAGGGAAAGGCATCCTTCTTCTAGGGTTGCATTAAGTTAAATTTCCTTCTCTTATCCAAATACATTGACAGTGACTGTCAATGGGAATATGTTGTGGAGTTATTTTATGCTAGAAGAATAATAGTTAGTATCATCAAGGTGGATTATCTATTGCTGAAAATGTTCATATTAGCAACTCATGTGACATTTTCTTACTACGTACCTAAACTAAACAGTTTGTAACTATAGTTGTACGGTAAAGCAGCTGCCATTAATGTTGAGACCTTTTTATGAAAAAAAATGTCCAACACAATTAATTTTCAGCTTCATAATTTTGATGCTCAACAACTGTTGAGATCTTAATGTAGCACCCACTCTAATCCCAGTTTATAATCTCTCTCTTTCTCATTTCCTCAATCAAAATTAATTCACTTTTTGTGTACCTCACAATATTTGCTCAATTTGAGGAAGAACCATCCATCAACCCAATAAGTACCATGTCACGCGACCAACCAAAAGTACAATTACATCATAAATGAAATAAGATTTTCAAACTATGAGGATCAAATGCAAATGAAATCAATCATATAAAATTTCCATATGCTGAGAATGATGATCAACTTTATATGCCCTATGAAATATTATTCTAAATTATATAAAAAATCATATATAATTTTTTTTTAATTGAGGTCAATTAATTCCAATTAATTATGCATGCCTCGGCCTGAAAACACACATCCATATTTTAAGATAACCTAATGTTAGCGTTATAATTTTATGAAGCCCCGGGAATGTTATTTTCTATAACAAAAATTGTCATGCTTCAACTAAATCAAATATAAATTAAAATATTACGTGAAAATAAATAAGATTATAATTATTCTCATAACTCAATTAATGTTCATAAATCCTTGACGCGCACAAACATATGACAAATTAGACTGACTATAATATGTAAATTTGTCTTTAATTTAAATATGAGGTGTTGATTAAATTATGCATGTTTTTTTTATTTATTGTTAAACATCCAAAACAACTATTTCACCAGAAAGCAATAACAAATAATTGTAGAGAGCAGCTGCGGCTATTGTTGTGGTATTTTTTATTTATTTTCCTCTGGAGATTGGAGATTAGTCCGCAGTTTGAACCCTTCAAAAAATATTTGGTCTAGACACCCAAATTTGGTTCAGTTTGAAACTGCGGGGTAAAAATTGAACTTTCAAGAAAATAGAGCCATTTGATTTGTGTTTTTAGAGATGATAAAAAAATAAAATTTGGTACAAGAGGTGGTCTAAATTTTTTTTAGGCTAAATTAGTTTTTCTCATGGATGGTTCATTAAAGTGTTATAAATGTTATTTTGACATTTATTTAAACGAGCTTGATGTTCAAAAACCTTATGTTCTATAAAAGTTACAGAAAACGAAGACTTCTTAATATTTATTCTTTACAATTATCATTTGTTGTTCTATTTGTACAAGATCAAGTTAACACTTTAAGACGAGGTTTTGTGATAATGGTATGAAACCAGTACCATCCTGCATTAGTTTCTACATCAACTCTAGAATTATTACAAAAAACAAAATTAAGCAACATAAGTAATAAAATAAGTCCAACAAAACGTATAATAAAAACTATGCATGAATTAAGGTCCTACTTGTACATCAATCAAGAAAAGCTAATCATTGAATCGAATCGTGAGCTACATATTCAGCAGGTTTTCGTCCGAGATTTTTATTTTTACCCAAAAAATAAATTATTTTATTATAAATAACCAAAATCACGACAAAATTTTATTTCTACCCAAACCGTAAATAATATTTACGGTTCGAAGTCACAATTCAAATCGTAAATAATATTTACGGTTCGAATTAAGAATTCAAACCGTAAATATTATTTACAGTTCTAATTCAACAGCCGTATCAAAACCAAACGATCGGTCGATGATGCCTATGTCACAATATTTACTATGTGCTGTTAATTGTGTTAGAAAAATATTTAAACTTAGCAAAAATATGAATCAAGCATCTCACTTGATTGTATCCATGTTTCACGATTGCATCAACAATTTTCTGGAGATCAAACCCGCCTCGTGTGGTTGTGAGCATAGTGCCACCCTTCTTGTGCCAATCATGCACCGAACGTGGATCCAGTTTAATTGGATCTGCCGTGTAAAACCCCCTGTATCCCATTGGTATACCATAGATATCCTTCACACCATACAGCTCAGTCAGACCCACTACCAGCTCCCTTATCACCGTATTCAACCCGGGACACAGCCCGCCGCATGTGACAATTGCAGCACAAACCTTAGACGCATCAAAGTTGATGATACGGCGAGGTCCGGCTCGGAGGTAGACAAGAGGGGAAACGGCTGTGACATCGTGAGTGGCATTGAATTAGAACCATAAATAATATTTACGGTTTGAATTCTTAATTTGAACTGTAAATATTATTTACGGTTTGAATTCTTAATTCGAACCGTAAATATTATTTACGGTTTGAATTGTGACTTCGAACCGTAAATATTATTTACGGTTCGAATTAAGAATTCAAACCGTAAATATTATTTACGGTTTGGGTAGAAATAAAATTTTGTCGTGATTTTGGTTATTTATAATAAAATAATTTATTTTTTGGGTAAAAATAAAAATCTCGGGGTTTTCGTCATCAGATTGACCCTATGCCATACATTAATTGCTAGTCTTCTACACCTAACGCTTAACATTTTTTTTTGCATTTTCTTCATTTAACGGACTATACTAAATAATAAATAATAAAAATAAGTTGCAGTGCTTTATTGCATTACAAAAATACAAAAAACCAATGTAGAAAATTAAAAATTTATCTCATTCACATGGTACATCAACTTTAATCCTATCATCATGATTTTTTTAAATTATATTCAATTTTTCAAGGATATGATATTCTCTAATTAGCAACTATATATGTAGGTTAAGTCGTTTGGTTATTTTCTTTATTTAAAAAAAAAAAAAACAGAGTACTAAATAATTATATTGTGCATTGATAAAGAGATTATAAATTTTTAAGTTCTTCTAGTTATTAATTGCTTTACTTTGAAAGAAATGTCTTAAACTTGCTCATTTAATTTTTATTATTATTATTATTTTATAATTAAGTAATTAAATAAAAATTAGGCTGTTTTGTTAGGATTTCAGCCTTGTATTATATATTATATTATTCTCTTGGTATAAAAAAAAAATATAATAACGAAACATGAGTATTGATTGGATTTGTGTTTTTATTTACTATTTTATTTTAAAGATAATTTTCACCGAGGCCTCACCATATATACTCTTTAAATATGTTACTATTATATAAGTGTCCAGATTACTGATAATTAGCAAATCTGATTTTTGTTATGTACTATTTTTTTTTTCAAGTAGAACAAAAAATAGTTTGGGTTTTCTTCTAACAAAATTCTAAATCTAATAATTTGTATAGAGAAAAGTTATACTAACTCTAGTCTCCATAAAATGTATATTACAGTACAAAATTGTAATGATGAATTACGAGGTTTTCTTCGCGCATAATAAAATGCCTCAAATTAAAAGCTCTAGTCTAAATTAACTATATTTATAGATATTGTGTTTTTTTTTTAATAATGAATTGAAATCAGAAATTTGCTTTATTAATAAGTATATATTGGAAAGTGTTTGCTAGAGATTTTAATCATAGTTTGAAAAGTGCTTTGTAGACGCTATCTATTAGAATATATTTACAACTATATTTGATGACAATCATTAACAATAAATTTTTTTTACAACTTTGTTATTCGTGTAAAATAAATAATTTAGTAGATTTATTTAATCTATTAGTATTTTTAGTGCCTGTCATTAATAGTAAAATTTTATCCGATTTAATACATTATTTGTGAAAATTCTTATTGAAATTAAAAAATTTGAAAACATAATTGCAACGAAATTTATAAAAATTATAGAATTAGTATAATAAAAATGAACTAAAATAGATAGTTTGCTCTACACGCAAAGACCTGCTGCCGAATCAAATCAAATCAATATCATTTATAACAGATATTATTTTTTGAGATATCGCCACAAAGATTAATATTTTTTAGATCTTTTGAGGCCTTTTTCTTGAAATGGGAAGGTCTACACGCAAATGGCTTGCTCTACACGCAAAATTATGTCTGGCACTATACCAGTCCCGCCTCAGACCAATAAGGGGTCCGGATTTTCTACAGCAATATAATATTTGAGTTTTCATCCTCACCGTCGAATTTCCTTAATATTCGTGCCAAACACAGAGGGAACGGTCCAGATCCAAATAAAAGATTGGGTTATACTCCTGAATTTTCAAAGGGCCTCGGGTACCTACTTATAGGTCAGCTCCCGACTTTCTTCATTAATGAGATATTTACAGCTTCAAAAATCTCACCGAGTTCTACCTCTGAGGCTCTGAGTGACTAGCTAGCTGAGAGCTCTCCCTGGCTGGCTAGTTGTGGGCCGAAGTTTTTTTCTGAAACCACAAACCTTGCGAGAGAGCAGGCGTGCGAGAGAGCAGGCGTGCGAGAGAGCAGGCTTGCGAGAGAGAGAGAGAGAGACAAGCGAGAGCGATCGCGGGAGAGAGCAGGCGTGCGAGAGAGAGAGAGAGACAAGCGATTGAGAGCGATCGCGGGAGAGGAGGCGAAGGAGAGGGAGCGTGAGGAGGAGAGAACGCATCTGATGTCGGGGAGGAGAGAACGCCAGAAGCGGCCGTCAGGAGGAGGAGCCGGCCTTTCAAACCCTCTCACACGACAGAATTGGTCGAAGTTCGAAAATCTCGAGTTTGAGGGGTGAGATAGCATCTCTTTCTCCCCTTGATTCTTTATTTTCGATTTAGGCTTCAATTTCGTAATTTAGTAATCGTTATCTCAGGGTTTAGGGTTTAAGACGCAGAAATAAGGATTTCTGGGGAGAGAAGCTTCAGATCTCTAGTATCTGGTGCTGTTAGAGGATGGTGGAGCTGCTGAGGTAACAGGTTCACCCACTGAGAAAGCAATCCTTTCATGGGGCATCAAGGTATCTGGTTTTTCATCCTCTATCAAGATTTTTCCCCTCTTTTTGGTTTTTCTTGCATTTGACCAACTTCAGTTTTACTTTTTGGTTCCATTTTAGTTGGGAATGAAATTCAGTGAAGTAAGAAATAGATCTTCGGTTATTCATGTTTTTCCATTAAGCTTGGTGGTGTTGCTGTACAACTGGTAGGTGACTATATGAATAATTATCTTCCATGTAATATTAAATTTTGACTAGTTTCATGTGCTTATTATTTTATTTATTTATTAAGTGCAGCCTTATTTTGACTAGTTTCACTTGCAAGGTCTTGCTGTTTTCTGATTTTTACCTTTAGTTGGTAAATTTACATGAAGTAAAATCCTAATTAATTATATGTGCCAAAATGAGCTGAAGCTATGAGATGTAAATGGCATCTGATAATAGTCCATGTGTTGGATTCTTAACTCCCTCCCTCTTCCTGTATTTGTATGAACTTAATTGATTCCTTGATATTAGATGACAGTTGTGGAGGCCTATGTTAGAGGAACCAGGTTGGATGATGTCAGCAATTGTATCAAGCCTTATGATGGAGGGCATCTCACAAAACACTACTGGCAGTGTGTTCTTTTTTTTTTTCAATATACCCTGTTATTGTTGTTCTGGTATAAAACAGATATAGTTTTTTGTCGATTTGCTTTTTTTTTATTACTTATTTTTGGAATTGTGACATGCTTATTCTTTCTCAATTGTGCAGTCAGCTGAGAGAACGTTGGATGCACCAGATATAGTAGATGACTACTACCTTAATCTGCTCGTCTGGAGTACCTGGCGATGGATCGACCACATTCTCAGTTTTTGCGGTACACTCTCTTCCTCTCTGTTGAAATTCTTGATTCATGGATCTTTTTTGTGTTCAATTCTGTTTCTCTGAGATCGAATTTGTAATGATCAGCTGACATGATGGTACAGTTCAGTAGGTGAACCTGTTGCATCTCTCTTGATGGTACAGTTTATCCGATAAACCCAGTTCAATTTGTTTCACCTACTGAACTGAACCTGTTGCCTCTCATCTTGGTTCCTAAAAACCTATTGAATTGGCTCACCAAACTACATTCTCAGTTTTTTATTTTTAAATTAAATGAAAAATAGGGAGACAGGTTCATCCTAAATCTTGCTCATTGTCAACAACATTTCAACTTCAAATTTGGAGGCTAAGGCAAAGGACTTTAATGAAGTCTTGCATGGACAGTACTTCCCTTGGTTTGCACAATATATGGTCATGCAAACCATCATTACTATCTACTCTTCCTTGGGAGAAGGTGCTCTCTGTCACTCGTTAAATGAGGTTCTTGTTCTAAAACTTCTGGCTCTATTTATTTGGCATTTTTAGTTTCAATTTTGCTTATCCTCGCAGCTATTGTGATGACTTTAAACCCTTTTTGAAACAAACATGCACTAACATAGATGCATTGCCTGTCTGATTAAAATATCTTTTCAAGAAAAGACCCCAGAATTCTTAATACACTAGGTGAAAGAGGATAAACAACAAATATATATTCCCGCTTAATACATTAGGTGAAAGAGGATAAACAACAAATATAGATTCCCGCAAACACAGTTTGTGTTCATATTATAATTATTATATCCTTATTTCTGTATTTCAGACTGAGGCCACAACTGTGGTATGTGGGCCAAAGGAATTGAAAAAGCTGATAGACACAAGTGGCCAGCTTGACACGGTAAAACGCGTGATTTACATCAGTGAATCAGGTGGCTCAGCTGAGGTTTCATTGGCCAAGAACAACTCCTCGTGACAACTCTCTTCCTTCGAGGAAGTTCAGAAGTTAGGTCAAGAGAACCCTGTTGAACCTGTCATGCCCCTTGCTTCAGATGTTGTCGTAGAATAAGCTAAATAAACTTCTTTCTTCATTCATTAGGTGCACTTGATTGACGGACGAGCAAGTGCTAGCTCCAGCCTTGATTCAGCCAGGCAAAATCCAACTGCCACCTTTGTCAATGCATTTGTGAATGCTGGATTTGGCCAGGTCATATTTAATAAAAATATTTTCAAGTAAGGTATTGCTTTTAACTATAAATTGTTTTTGTTTAAATATTCCTTTTTTGGCATTCTTTGTACAGGATAGGCTGATGACTGCCCCAGCTAAGACTGCCAGTGGTGGGTCCACCGGAAGTTGGTTGTTCAAAAACAAGGAGCATGGCAAAGCCAGTGCAGCCGCAAGCTTGGTATGAACTTTGTGTCTTCTTCTAGGCATGATCAAAACATTCATTGATATCCAGTATGTCATTACTAGTATATTTATTGAATCTGCATACTCTTTGTTCATTTTTTGGGATGATCCATTTGTGGGATGTGGACTCGGGTCTTTCACAAATTGACAAGTTCCTACACAGCAATGATAATCATGTGGTGGCTGGAGCTCTCTTGGGTGTTAGAATAGTTTACTGTGGCATCAAGAATGATTGTGATCCTGTACTCGCTCTCTCTCTCTCTCTCTCTATCTATTTGAGAATGATTTAATATCGTTGCTTCTCAAATTGTCCCGGCATTGGCACTGCTTATTGGTTTTCTTGATAGAGAGGATACCACCATCAGAATTGTTGGGGCAATCCTAGGTCTTGGCATTACATATGCTGGTACTCACAAGGATGAGGTTAGTACTGAAGATATTTCTTATATTGAATTACACGGCAGTGACTACTATCCACCTTACATTTTAAGTTTTATATACAGCTTAAAGTTTGCCTGCCAAATATTTTGGGGGACCCAAAAACAACCCTCGAAGTGCTAGTTTTTGCAGCTGTGGGATTCTACCTCCAATAAGATGGTTAGTATGATTAATTTTATTACACTTAAACCATTATTTTATGTCAATAATACCAAAACAATTTCTAGCATCTTTTGCTCCTTTCAATGTGCTTCATACTAATTATTCGAACACATTCTCATCTGCAGGTCAGGACTTCAAGAAGGATCCATCAGTCCCGGGTCGGGTGCCTTGCTGGGAAAATAAACATTCTCACAACTGGTGGCATGGATGGTGCAATTTTGAACAATGACGTCAGCACTCGGGTTACACCGTCTGCTCTTTCCGTGCCCATTGCAAGTGGTATAAATGATAATCTTCTCCACATATGGCACCTCACTACATCCAACCCTAGTGACCAGTTTAGCAATCATACTGCTGAGTTGAAGGTGTTTGCTTGGTGTCCCTTCCAGAGCAACCTACTAGCATGAGGAAGAGGTAGTAAGTGAACTATTCTTCTAATTAATCTTGTGTTACGATAATCTATTTTCTGTTTGATTTGCTGCTAGTTTGGGTCGTGATCTGGTTCCTGGGGTACACCTAAGCTGTTTGTATTTTCAATTCTGTAGGTGCAGTAAGTTGGCACATGCACTAGCTATCCTGGGTGACATGCTGATTTTCCTTGACTTGTGCTCCAGTAGACAACTAAGCAGGAACTGGATGTAATTGAAACTCAATTAGGTAACCTTGCCCCATTTTTTAAACCTTATTTTGGTCAAAACTGACCTTAACCTATTTCATTTAACTATTTTGGTCACATTTTTGAAACCTTAAACTACTTCATTTAAATATGTTTCTACTTTGTTTCAATTGATTTTATTGGCAAGTACATTTAATCTCCAATTTTAATAATAAAGCGTTTAACCATATTATCATGAATTCTACTTTATTTCAGCAACTGGAACCTATGCATCCAAGGGGCATCATCAACATGGCAATTCATTTTACAGAGCTGATGATATTCATTGCAACAGTATGGCAAGGGCATTGTATGCTAACTATTGGTGCTGCAATTTTCGAAGGTTCTCTTCTCCCTCATTTTATTCTCCTTTTCCCTTGTGTATCTTTTTCTTGATATTCTAATATCACCACTAATTGTGACTTCATCTCTTGCTTGATATAGTAATTTAGGAAGTGATTCTATGCTGGAAATTTTGACCAAACTCGGACCGGTACACATTTTAATTTTTTTTTTTACAATTTTATGATGTATTGGAACAGTTGTGCAGTCTTTTTTGTTGGTACCTGAGGGGTACCATCTGTAACCATCGATTTGGTAGCCAATGTTTTCCTTGGTGTTTTCCTTGAAAACCAGGGACTAAAGTGTTTTGAGAAATTAGAGGGGCTTCTTGATTGAAAGTCACACACACTTGAACTTATCATTCTGTGTGTATAATTTAAGCTAAATGAATTTAAGAGACACATCGAAGTCATGGCCGAATCTAGTCTTAGATGTGTTGCTTTTGCGTATTGACCACTCAATGCGGAAGCGGTACCAAAGGAGGAAAATAGGGACAATTGGGTATTGTCAGAGGAAGAACTCATTCTCCATGGAATAGTGGGTGGGAATCAAGGTATTCTTGCAACTTCTAATGCTCCTTTCATTGTAATTTTATATATATCCTTGACCTTCGATTAATTTCCATTTTCCTTTTTTATTTTTTTTTAAAGGATCCGTGCCGTCCAGGGGTCAAGGATGCTGTGGAACTTTGTAGCAGTGCTGGTGTCAAGCTATTATTTAATGCCTAAATTCACTCTAATGATAAATATGAAAGGGATGAGTATTTAAATTCTTTTTTTTTCTCTGAAGCATTTAGGTACGTATGGTGACACGAGATATACAAATAGCGAAGGCACATCCCTTAGGTATATCATCTTGTTCCTTGTTCGTTAGTTGGGTTTAGTTTCTTGGATGTTTTTTTATTTTTCTTTTTTTTGCTAGGGCTATGATTAGACTGATATCCTTTTAGGGCCCTTTGTTACATAAAAGCCGGGTCTGTAATTTTGTTACCTACTGGGTGTCTGATTCAACAAATAATAGTACAATGTTTAGCTCGGTTAGGAGTTGTTGAGATTGCGTGTTGTACCCCATAATTCAGGTCTGTGTATGTTGTGAATTTTTTTTATATACCTTGTCCGTTCTTGTTCTGGTATATAGAAAACAGACTATTTTTTGTCAATTTGTTTCTTTTATTACTTAGTTCTGGAATTATCACATGCTTATTATAAAATTTTTTGAGATTTATTTGTTGCTGTGCCCCACAATTTATGTCCGTGTATGGTGTACATGAATTTTTTTTGTTTGTTTAATATACCTTGTTATAATTGTTTCTGGTACAAGGTAGAAACAGTTTTTTGTCAATTTGTTTTTTTTTAATTACTTTTTTTGGAATTGTGACATGCTTATTCTTTCTCAATTGTTGGTCAGCTGAGAGAACATTGGATGCACCCGATATAGTAGATAACTACTACCTTAATTTGCTCGACTAGAGAAGTGTTAACGTGCTTTTAATTGCACTTAACAACACTGGGGAATGCTGTAAATGTGTCTACCTCTGAATTGGTGACAATTGATGACGACACTGGCCTTGTTACTAGTGTCAGCTGGGCTCCAAATGGGCAACACATTGCTATTGGTCTCAACTAATCTGATGTACAGCTGTGGGATTCTACCTCTAATAAGATGGTTAGTATGATTAATTTCATTACACTTAAATCATTATTTTATGTCAATAATACGAAAACAACATCTTTTGCTCCTTTCAATGTGCTTCATACTAATTATTCGAACACATTCTCATCTGCAGGTCAGGACTTCAAGAGGGATCCATCAGTCCCGGGTCGGGTGCCTTGCTGGGAAAATAAACATTCTCACAACTGGTGGCATGGATGGTGCAATTTTGAACAATGACGCCAGCACTCGGGTTATAGTTTTCCCCAAATTGGTCCCATCCCAGTGTAATTAATTCGGCAGGAAAAAAACACATCAGAGTACATTATTTATATCCATCCCATCTTGATTGATTACTCTCTCTCATCTCTTTATTGGTCATGAAATGAAATGGACCAAGTGCATTATCTTATATCATATAATACTAACAAATACGCTTCAACAGCAACTTAGCTACCAAGATCATATATAAAGGTATCTAGCATCTTAATTCTTTTTACCCTTTGTGGGACTAGTTATTTGTAGTCTGATCCGGAACTACAACTCTACAAATTTGTTTGAAAAACTTACGCATATATATTAATTTCTTTTATTGAAAGGGACTGACTAACTAACTTTAGTTCTGAAGTCAATGCACGGTTTTTTATTATAAAATCAATTTTATAAATATTGTTTAATTTTTTATTTATTTAAATTACATCGAATTTAGTTCCTTTTATATATTAGTACATCAAAATTATAAACATCACTTTAAGTATTTTCTTATTATAAAATATTACTTTTTACAAATTACATAGAAATTTAAATACTTTGAGATTCCACATTTTTTTTATTTCGGAACTCAATTTGATATCTCATGTCAGATTATATATATATATTTTCTTATTTTAAATAGGTGAGAAATTTAAATAAAAATACATAATTTGAAATAAATAAAGATTTCCTACAACTAATTAATTCCACGATACAACCAAACACTCCTTTCAATATATTTCATAATCAATCCTATGCATATCCATGATCATGGCTTCCCACCTTTTCAAAGTGGATTACCATCACCATTAAATCTCATCCCGTGTAATCATGTAACAAATGAATATGCCCTTAAAAGTGATCTATGGAGAGCATAGGATCTTGTCACCGTTCAAACTTATACACCATAATTTTTTAACCTGTTTGAGTTGATAGGATCTTGCCACCGTTCAAACTTATACACCGTTCAAACTTATGGTTGTAGCATGCGTGCCGTTCAAACTTGCACGTCTTATTTATTCTACTTTTGTTTATTTCGTATACATAACCGGTAGAATTTAACCAAAGCTGACTTGACCGTTACTTGTTTAAGCTGATAGGTCTATGTTATAGTTTTTTTAGGTGGTCAGATCTCACAACCTTCACCATTGGTTAGTACCGAAAATTGAGGTGTACTTTTGTTTATGTAGATGGAGCTTCTCTTGAATTGGGCTGCTTTTTTGGAACGGCACGCATGCTACAACCATGGCTTCCTTCCGGTTTCGCTTGTAAGATAAATTTCTTTCACTATATATCCCTTTTTTTGTTGCACGTCTTATTTCTTCTCCTTTTAGTTGTTTTGTGTACATAACCGGTAAAAGTCAGCCAAAGCTGACTTGACCGTTACTTGTTTGAGCTGATAGGTGTATGTTATAGTTTTTTTTTAGGTTGTCAGATCTCAGAACCTTCACCATTGGTTAGTACCGATAATTGAGGTGTACTTTTTCTTATGTAGATGGAGCTTCTCTTAAAGTGGGATGCTTTCTTGGAAAGGCACGCATGCTACAACCAAGGCTTCCCTGAAGTTTCGCTTGAAAGATAAGTTTCCTTCACTATATATCCCTAGTTTTTTTATTGCATGTCTTATTTCTTCTCCTTTTGGTTGTTTCGTGTACATAACCGGTAGAAGTCAGCCAAAGCTGACTTGACCGTTACTTTTTTAGCTGATAGGTCTATGTTATAGTTTTTTTTAGGTTGTCAGATCTCACAACCTTTGCCATTGGTTAGTACCGATAATTGAGGTGTACTTTTTTTTATGTAGATGGAGCTTCTGTTGAAGTGGACTGCATTCTTGTAACGGCACGTATTCTACAACCATGGCTTCCTTCCCGTTTCGCTTGTAAGATAAGTTTCCTTCACCATATATCCCTTTTTTTGTTGCACGTCGTATTTCTTCTCCTTTCAGTTGTTTCGTGTACATAACCGGTAGAAGTCAGCCAAAGCTGACTTGACCGTTACTTTTTTAGCTGATTGGTCTATGTTATAGTTTTTTTTTAGGTTGTCAATCTCACAACCTTCGCCATTGGTTAGTACCGATAATTGAGATGTACTTTTGTTTATGTAGATGAAACTTCTCTTGAAGTGGGCTGCTTTCTTTGAACGGCACGTATTCTACAACCATGGCTTTCATGCCGTTTCGCGTGTAAGATAAATTTCCTTCACCATATATTCCTTTTTTTTGTTGCACGTCTTATTTCTTCTGCTTTTGGTTGTTTCGTGTACATAACCGGTAGAAGTCAGCCAAAGCTGACTTTACCGTTACTTTTTTAGCTGATAGGTCTATGTTATAGTTTTTTTTAGGTTGTCAGATCTCACAACCTTCGTCATTGGTTAGTACCGATAATTGAGGTGTACTTTTGTTTATGCAGATGGAGCTTCTCTTGAAGTGGGCTGCTTTTTTGGAACGGCACGCATGCTACAACAATGGCTTCCTTGCGGTTTCGCATGTAAGATAAGTTTCATTCACTATATATCCCTTTTTTTTGTTGCAAGTCTTATTTCTTCTCCTTTTAGTTGTCTCGTGTACATAACCGGTAGAAGTCAGCCAAAGCTGAATTCACCGTTACTTTTTTAGCTGATAGGTCTATGTTATAGTTTTTTTTAGGTTGTCAGATCTCACAACCTTCGCCATTGGTTAGTACCGATAATTGAGGTGTACTTTTGTTTATGTAGATGGAGCTTCTCTTGAAGTGGGCTTTTTTTTTGGAACGGCACGCATGCTACAACCATGGCTTCCTTGCCGTTTCGCTTGTAAGGTAAGTTTCCTTCACTATATATCCCTTTTTTTTGTTGCACGTCTTATTTCTTCTTCTTTTGGTTGTTTCGTGTACATAACCGGTAGAAGTCAGCCAAAGCTGACTTGACCGTTACTTTTTTAGCTGATAGGTCTATGTTATAGTTTTTTATGGTTGTCAGATCTCACAACCTTCGCCATTGGTTAGTACCGATAATTGAGGTGTACTTTTGTTTATGTAGATGGAGCTTCTCTTGAAGTGGGCTGCTTTTTTGGAACGGCACGCATGCTACAACCATGGCTTCCTTGCCGTTTCGCTTCCAAGATAAGTTTCCTTCACTATATATCCATTTTTTGTTGCACGCCTTATTTCTTCTCCTTTTGGTTGTTTCGTATACATAACCGGTAGAAATCAGCCAAAGCTGACTTGACCGTTACTTTTTTAGATGATAGGTCTACGTTATAATTTTTTTTAGGTTGTCAAATCTCACAACCTTCGCCATTTGTTAGTTCCGATAATTGAGGTGTACATTTGTTTATGTAGATGGAGCTTCTGTTGAAGTGGGCTGCATTCTTGGAACGGCACGTATTCTACAACAATGGCTTCCTTGCCGTTTCGCTTGTAAGATAAGTTTCCTTCACCATATATCCTTTTTTTTGTTGCACGTCTTATTTTTTCTCCTTTTGGTTGTTTCATGTACATAACCGGTAGAAGTCAGCCAAAGCTGACTTGACCGTTACTTTTTTAGCTGATAGGTATATGTTATAGTTTTCTTTAGGTTGTCAGATCTCACAACATTCGCCATTGGTTAGTACCGATAATGGCGGTGTACTTTTGTTTATGTAGATGGAGCTTCTCTTGAAGTGGGCTGCATTCTTTGAACGGCACGCATGCTACAACCAAGGCTTTCCTGCGGTTTCGCTTGTAAGATAAGTTTCCTTCACTATATATCCCTAGTTTTTTTGTTGCACGTCTTATTTCTTCTCCTTTTGGTTGTTTCGTGTACATAACCGGTAGAAGTCAGCCAAAGCTGACTTAACCGTTACTTTTTTAGCTGATAGGTCTATGTTATAGTTTTTTTTAAGTTGTCAGATCTCACAACCTTCGCCATTGGTTAGTACTGATAATTGAGGTGTACTTTTGTTTATGTAGATTGAGCTTCTCTTGAAGTGGGCTGCTTTTTTGGAACGGCACGCATGCTACAACAATGGCTTCCTTACCGTTTCGCTTGTAAGATAAGTTTCCTTCACTATATATCCCTTTTTTTGTTGCAAGTCTTATTTCTTCTCCTTTTGGTTGTTTCGTCTACATAACCGGTAGAAGTCAGCCAAAGCAGAATTGACCGATACTTTTTTAGCTGATAGGTCTATGTTATAGTTTTTTTTAGGTTGTCAGATCTCACAACCTTCGCCATTGGTTAGTACCGATAATTGAGGTGTACTTTTGCTTACGTAGATGGAGCTTCTCTTGAAGTGGGCTGCTTTTCTGGAACGGCACGCATGCTACAATCATGGCTTCCTTGCCGTTTCGGTTCCAAGATAAGTTTCCTTCACTATATATCCCTTTTTTTGTTGCACGTCTTATTTCTTCTGCTTTTGGTTGTTTCGTGTACATAACCGGTAGAAGTCAGCCAAAGCTGACTTTACCGTTACTTTTTTAGCTGATAGGTCTATGTTATAGTTTTTTTTAGGTTGTCAGATCTCACAACCTTCGCCATTGGTTAGTACCGATAATTGAGGTGTACTTTTGTTTATGCAGATGGAGCTTCTCTTGAAGTGGGCTGCTTTTTTGGAACGGCACGCATGCTACAACAATGGCTTCCTTGCGGTTTCGCATGTAAGATAAGTTTCATTCACTATATATCCCTTTTTTTTTGTTGCAAGTCTTATTTCTTCTCCTTTTAGTTGTTTCGTGTACATAACCGGTAGAAGTCAGCCAAAGCTGAATTCACCGTTACTTTTTTAGCTGATAGTTCTATGTTATAGTTTTTTTTAGGTTGTCAGATCTCACAACCTTCGACATTGGTTAGTACCAACAATTGAGGTGTACTTTTGTTTATGTAGATGGAGCTTCTTTTGAAGTGGGCTTTTTTTTTGGAACGGCACGCATGCTACAACCATGGCTTCCTTGCCGTTTCGCTTGTAAGGTAAGTTTCCTTCACTATATATCCCTAGTTTTTTTGTTGCACGTCTTATTTCTTCTCCTTTTGGTTGTTTCGTGTACATAACCGGTAGAAGTCAGCCAAAGCTGACTTAACCGTTACTTTTTTAGCTGATAGGTCTATGTTATAGTTTTTTTTAAGTTGTCAGATCTCACAACCTTCGCCATTGGTTAGTACTGATAATTGAGGTGTACTTTTGTTTATGTAGATGGAGCTTCTCTTGAAGTGGGCTGCATTCTTTGAACGGCACGCATGCTACAACCAAGGCTTTCCTGCGGTTTCGCTTGTAAGATAAGTTTCATTCACTATATATCCCTAGTTTTTTTTTGCACGTCTTATTTCTTCTCCTTTTGGTTGTTTCGTGTACATAACCGGTAGAAGTCAGCCAAAGCTGACTTAACCGTTACTTTTTTAGCTGATAGGTCTATGTTATAGTTTTTTTTAAGTTGTCAGATCTCACAACCTTCGCCATTGGTTAGTACTGATAATTGAGGTGTACTTTTGTTTAGGTAGATTGAGCTTCTCTTGAAGTGGGCTGCTATTTTGGAACGGCACGCATGCTACAACAATGGCTTCCTTACCGTTTCGCTTGTAAGATAAGTTTCCTTCACTATATATCCCTTTTTTTTGTTGCAAGTCTTATTTCTTCTCCTTTTGGTTGTTTCGTCTACATAACCGGTAGAAGTCAGCCAAAGCTGAATTGACCGATACTTTTTTAGCTGATAGGTCTATGTTATAGTTTTTTTTAGGTTGTCAGATCTCACAACCTTCGCCATTGGTTAGTATCGATAATTGAGGTGTACTTTTGCTTACGTAGATGGAGCTTCTCTTGAAGTGGGCTGCTTTTCTGGAACTGCACGCATGCTACAATCATGGCTTCCTTGCCGTTTCACTTCCAAGATAAGTTTCCTTCACTATATATCCCTTTTTTTGTTGCACGTCTTATTTCTTCTCCTTTTGGTTGTTTCGTGTACATAACCGGTAGAAGTCAGCCAAAGCTGACTTGACCGTTACTTTTTTAGCTGATAGGTATATGTTATAGTTTTCTTTAGGTTGTCAGATCTCACAACATTCGCCATTGGTTAGTACCGATAATGGCGGTGTACTTTTGTTTATGTAGATGGAGCTTCTTTTGAAGTGGGCTGCATTCTTTGAACGGCACGCATGCTACAACCAAGGCTTCCCTGCGGTTTCGCTTGTAAGATAAGTTTCATTCACTATATATCCCTAGTTTTTTTGTTGCACGTCTTATTTCTTCTCCTTTTGGTTGTTTCGTGTACATAACCGGTAGAAGTCAGCCAAAGCTGACTTAACCGTTACTTTTTTAGCTGATAGGTCTATGTTATAGTTTTTTTTAAGTTGTCAGATCTCACAACCTTCGCCATTGGTTAGTACCGATAATTGAGGTGTACTTTTGTTTATGTAGATTGAGCTTCTTTTGAAGTGGGCTGCTTTTTTGGAACGGCACGCATGCTACAACAATGGCTTCCTTGCGGTTTCGCTTGTAAGATAAGTTTCCTTAACTATATATCCCTAGCTTTTTTGTTGCACGTCTTATTTCTTCTCCTTTTGGTTGTTTCGTGTACATAACCGGTAGAAGTCAGCTAAAGCTGACTTGACCGTTAATTTTTTAGCTGATAGGTCTATGTTATAGTTTTCTTTAGGTTGTCAGATCTCACAACCTGCACCATTGGTTAGTACCAATAATTGAGGTGTACTTTTGTTTAAGTCGATTGATCTTTTCTTGGAGTTGGCTGCTTTCTTGGAACGGCCCGCATGCAACAACCATGGCTTCCTTGCGGTTTCGCTTGTAAGATAAGTTTCCTCCACTATATATCCCTTTTTTTTGTTGCACGTCTTATTTCTTCTCCTTTTGGTTGTTTCGTGTACATAACCGCTGGAAGTCGGCCAAAACGGACTTGACCGTTACTTTTTTAGCTGATAGGACTATGTTATAGTTTTTTTTAAGTCGTCAAATCTCACAACCTTCGCCATTGGTTAGTTTCGATAATTGAGGTGTACTTTTCATTATGTAAATGAAGTTTCTCTTGAAGAGGGCTGCTTTCTTGGAACGGCACGCATTCTACAACCATGGCTTCCATGCAGCGTCGCTTGTAAGATAAGTTTCCTTCACTATATATCCCTAGTTTTTTTGTTGCACGTCTTATTTCTTCTCCTTTTGGTTGTTTCGTGTACATAACCGGTAGAAGTCAGCCAAAGCTGACTTGACCGTTACTTTTTTAGCTGATAGGTATATGTTATAGTTTTCTTTAGGTTGTCAGATCTCACAACATTCGCCATTGGTTAGTACCGATAATGGCGGTGTACTTTTGTTTATGTAGATGGAGCTTCTTTTGAAGTGGGCTGCATTCTTTGAACGGCACGCATGCTACAACCAAGGCTTCCCTGCGGTTTCGCTTGTAAGATAAGTTTCATTCACTATATATCCCTAGTTTTTTTGTTGCACGTCTTATTTCTTCTCCTTTTGGTTGTTTCGTGTACATAACCGGTAGAAGTCAGCCAAAGCTGACTTAACCGTTACTTTTTTAGCTGATAGGTCTATGTTATAGTTTTTTTTAAGTTGTCAGATCTCACAACCTTCGCCATTGGTTAGTACCGATAATTGAGGTGTACTTTTGTTTATGTAGATTGAGCTTCTTTTGAAGTGGGCTGCTTTTTTGGAACGGCACGCATGCTACAACAATGGCTTCCTTGCGGTTTCGCTTGTAAGATAAGTTTCCTTAACTATATATCCCTAGCTTTTTTGTTGCACGTCTTATTTCTTCTCCTTTTGGTTGTTTCGTGTACATAACCGGTAGAAGTCAGCTAAAGCTGACTTGACCGTTAATTTTTTAGCTGATAGGTCTATGTTATAGTTTTCTTTAGGTTGTCAGATCTCACAACCTGCACCATTGGTTAGTACCAATAATTGAGGTGTACTTTTGTTTAAGTCGATTGATCTTTTCTTGGAGTTGGCTGCTTTCTTGGAACGGCCCGCATGCAACAACCATGGCTTCCTTGCGGTTTCGCTTGTAAGATAAGTTTCCTCCACTATATATCCCTTTTTTTTGTTGCACGTCTTATTTCTTCTCCTTTTGGTTGTTTCGTGTACATAACCGCTGGAAGTCGGCCAAAACGGACTTGACCGTTACTTTTTTAGCTGATAGGACTATGTTATAGTTTTTTTTAAGTCGTCAAATCTCACAACCTTCGCCATTGGTTAGTTTCGATAATTGAGGTGTACTTTTCATTATGTAAATGAAGTTTCTCTTGAAGAGGGCTGCTTTCTTGGAACGGCACGCATTCTACAACCATGGCTTCCATGCAGCGTCGCTTGTAAGATAAGTTTCCTTCACTATATATCCCTAGTTTTTTTGTTGCACGTCTTATTTCTTCTCCTTTTGGTTGTTTCGTGTACATAACCGGTAGAAGTCAGCCAAAGCTGACTTAACCGTTACTTTTTTAGCTGATTGGTCTATGTTATAGTTTTTTTTTAGGTTCTCAAATCTCACAACCTTCGCCATTGGTTAGTACCGATAACTGAGGTGTACTTTTGCTTATGTAGATGGAGCTTCTCTTGAAGTGAGCTGCTTTTTTGGAACGGCACGCATGCTACAACCAAGGCTTCCCTGCAGTTTCGCTTGTTAGATAAGTTTCCTTCACTATATATCCCTAGTTTTTTTGTTGCATGTCTTATTTCTTCTTCTTTTGGTTGTTTCGTGTACATAACCGGTAGAAGTCAGCCAAAGCTGACTTCTACCGTTACTTTTTTAGTTCATTGGTCTATGTTATAGTTTTTTAGGATGTCAGATCTCACAACCTTCGCCCTTGGTTAGTTCTGATAATTGATGTGTACTTTTGTTTATGTAGATGGAGCTTCTCTTGAAGTGTGCTGCTTTCTGCGAACGGCACGCATTCTACAACCATGAATTCCTTGCGGTGTCGCTTGTAAGATAAGTTTCCTTCACTATATATCCCTTTTTTTGTTGCACGTCTTATTTCTTCTCTTTTTGGTTGTTTCGTGTACATAACCGGTAGAAGTCAGCCAAAGCTGACTTGACCGTTACTTTTTTAGCTGATAGGACTATGTTATAGTTTTTTTTAGGTTGTCATATCTCACAACCTTCTCCATTGGTTAGTTCCGATAATTAAGGTGTACTTTTGTTTATGTAGATGGAGCTTCTCTTGAAATGAGCTGCTTTCTGGAAACGGCACGCATTCTACAACTATGGATTCCTTGCGGTGTCGCTTGTAAGATAAGTTTCCTTCACTATATATCCTTTTTTTTTGTTGTACGTCTTATTTCTTCTCCTTTTGGTTGTTACGTGTACATAACCGGTAGAAGTTAGCCAAAGCTGACTTGGCCATTACTTTTTTAGCTGATTGGTCTATGTTATAGTTTTTTTTCAGGTTGTCAAATTTCACAACCTTCGCCATTGGTTAGTACCGATAATTGAGGTATACTTATGTTTATGTAGATTGAGTTTTTCTTGAAGTGGGCTGCTTTCTCGGAATGACACACATGCTACGACCATGGCTTCCTTGCCGTTTCGCTTGTAAGATAAGTTTCCTTCACTATATATCCCTTTTTTTGTTGCACGTCTTATTTCTTCTCCTTTTAGTTGTTTCGTGTACATAACCGGTAGAAGTCAGCCAAAGTTGACTTGACCGTTAGTTGTTTGAGCTGATAGGTCTCTGTTATAGTTTTTTTTAGGTTGTCAGATCTCACAACCTGCACCATTGGTTAGTACCAATAATTGAGGTGTACTTTTCTTTATGTCGATTGATCTTTTCTTGAAGTTGGCTACTTTCTTGGAACGGCACGCATGCTACAAACATGGCTTCCTAGCGGTTTCGCTTGTAAGATAAGTTTCCTCCACTATATTTCCCTTTTTTTGGTTGCACGTCTTATTTCTTCTCCTTTTGGTTGTTTCATGTACATAATCGGTAAAAGTCGGCCAAAGCTGACTTGACCGTTACTTTAGCTGATTGGTTTATGTTATAGTTTTTTTTTAGGTTGTCAAATTTCACAACTTTCGCAATTGGATAGTACCGATAATTGAGGTGTACTTTTGTTTATGTAGATGGAGCTTCTCTTGAAGTGGGCTGCTTTCTTGGAACGGCACGCATTCTACAACAATGGCTTCCATGCGGCGTCGCTTGTAAGATAAGTTTCCTTCACCATATATCACTTTTTTTGTTGCACGTCTTATTTCTTCTCCTTACGGTTGTTTCGTGCAGCTAACCGGTAGAAGTCAGCCAAAGCTGACTTGACTGTTACTTTAGCTGATTGGTTTATGTTATAGTTTTTTTTTAGGTTGTCAAATCTCACAACCTTCGCAATTGGTTAGTACCGATAATTGAGGTGTATTTTTGTTTATGTAGATGGAGCTTCTCTTGAAGTGGACTGCTTTCTTGGAACGACACGCATTCTACAACCAAGGCTTTCATGCGGCGTCGCTTGTAAGATAAGTTTCCTTCACTATATATCCCTAGTTTTTTTGTTGCATGTCTTCTTTCTTCTCCTTTTGGTTGTTTCGTGTACATAACCGGTAGAAGTCAAAGCTGACTTGACCGTTACTTTTTTTAGCTGATAGGTCTATCTTATAGTTTTCTTTAGGTTGTCAGATCTCACAACCTTCGCCATTGGTTTGTACCGATAATTGAGGTGTACTTTTGTTTACGTAGATGGATCTTCTCTTGAAGTGGGCTGCTTTTTCGGAACGGCACGCATGCTACAACCATGGCTTCCTTGCCGTTTCGCTTGTAAGGTAAATTTCCTTCACCATATATCTCTTTTTTTTGTTGCAGGTCTTATTTCTTCTCTTTTTGGTTGTTTCGTGTACATAACCGGTAGAAGTCAGCCATAGCTGACTTGACCGTTACTTTTTTAGCTGATAGGTCTATGTTATAGCTTTTTTAGATTGTCAGATCTCACAACCTTCGCCATTGGTTTGTACCGATAATTGAGGTGTACTTTTGTTTATGTAGATGGAGCTTCCCTTGAAGTGGGCTGCTTTTTCGGAACGGCACGCATGCTACAACCATGGCTTCCTTGCCGTTTCGCTTGTAAGATAAGTTTCCTTCACTATATATCCCTTTTTTTTTTTGCACGTCTTATTTCTTCTCGTTTTGGTTGTTTCGTGTACATAACCGGTAGAAGTCAGCCAAAGCTGACTTGACCGTTACTTTTTAGCTGATAGGTCTATGTTATAGTTTTTTTTAGGTTGTCAGATCTCACAACCTTCGCCATTGGTTAGTACCAATAATTGAGGTGTACTTTTGTTTATTTAGATGGAGCTTCTATTGAAGTGGGCTATTTTTTGGAACGGCACGCATGCTACAAGCTTGGCTTCCTTGCGGTTTCGCTTGTAAGATAAGTTTCCTTCACTATATATCTCTTTTTTTTGTTGCACGTCTTATGTCTTCTCCTTTTTGTTGTTTCATGTACATAACCGGTAGAAGTCAGCCAAAGCTGACTGGACCGTTATTATTTAGCAGATTGGTCTATGTTATAGTTTTTTTTAGGTTGTCAGATCTCACAAACATGCCATTGGTTAGTACCGATAATTGAGGTGTATTTTTGTTTATGTAGATGGAGCTTCTCTTGAAGTGGGCTGCTTTCTTGGAACGTCACGCATGCTACAACGAAGGCTTCCTTGCGGTTTCACTTGTAAGATAAGTTTCCTTCACTATATATCCCTAGTTTTTTCGTTGCACGTCTTATTTCTTCTCCTTTTGGTTGTTTCGTGTACATAACCGGTACAAGTCAGCCAAAGCTGACTTGACCGTTACTTTTTTAGCTGATAGGTCTATGTTATAGTTTTTTTAGGTTAGCAGATCTCACAACCTTCGCCATTGGTTAGTACCGATAATTGAGGTATTCTTTTGTTTATGTAGATGAAGCTTCTCTTGAAGTGGGCTGCTTTTTTGGAACGGCACGCATGCTACAACCATGGCTTCCTTGCGGTTTCGCTTGTAAGATAAGTTTCCTTCACTATATATCCCTTTTTTTGTTGCACGTCTTATTTCTTCTCCTTTTGGTTGTTTCGTGTATATAATCGGTAGAAGTCAACCAAAGCTGACTTGACCGTTACTTGTTTGAGCTGATAGGTCTATGTTATAGTTTTTTTTTTAGGTTGTCAGATCTCAAAACCTTCTCCATTGGTTAGTACCAATAATTGAGGTGTAATTTTGTTTATATAGATTGAGCTCTTCTTGAAGTGGGCTGCTTTCTCAGAACGGCACATATGCTACAACCATGGCTTCCTTGCAGTTTCGCTTGTTAGATAAGTTTCCTTCACTATATATCCCTTTGTTTTGTTGCACGTCTTATTTCTTCTCCTTTTGGTTGTTTCGTGTACATAACCGGTAGAAGTCAGCCAAAACTGACTTGACCGTTACTTTTTTAGCTGATTGGTCTATGTTATAGTTTTTTTGTAGGTTGTCACATCTCACAACCTTCGCCATTGGTTAGTACCGATAATTGAGGTCTACTTTTGTTTATGCCGATTGATCTTTTCTTGAACTAGCTGCTTTCTTGGAACGGCACGCATGCTACAACCATGGCTTCCTTGCGGTTTCGCTTGTAAGATAAGTTTCCTTCACTATATATCCCTTCTGTTTTTGTTTCACGGCTTATTTCTTCTCCTTTTGGTTGTTTCGTTTACATAACCGGTAGAAGTCTGCCAAAGCTGACTTGACCGTTACTTGTTTGAGCTGATAGGTCTATGTTATAGTTTTTTGTAGGTGGTTAGATATCACAACTTTCGTCATTGGTTAGTACCGATAATTGAGGTGTACTTTTGTTTATGTAGATAGAGCTTCTCTTGAAGTGGGCTGCTTTCTTGTAACGGCACGCATGCTACAACCAGGGCTTCCTTGCGGTTTCGCTTGTAAGATAAGTTTCATTCACTACATATCCCTTCTTCTTTTGTTGCACGGCTTATTTCTTCTCCTTTTGGTTGTTACGTGTAAATAACCGGTAGAAGTCAGCCAAAGCTGACTTGACCGTTACTTGTTTGAGATGATAGGTCTATGTTATAGTTTTGTTTATGTACCGATAATTGAGGTGTACTTTTGTCAGATCTCACAACCTTCACCATTGGTTAGTACCGATAATTGAGGTGTACTTTTGTTTATGTAGATGGAGCTTCTCTTGAAGTGGGCTGCTTTCTCGGAACGACACGCATGCTGGAGCCATGGCTTCCTTGCGGTTTCACTTGTAAGATAAGTTTCCTTCCCTATATATCCCTTTTTTTTGTTGGACGTCTTATTTCTTCTCCTTTTGGTTGTTTTGTGTACAGAACCGGTCGAAGTCAGCCAAAGCTGACTTCACCGTTACTTGCTTGAGCTGATAGGTCTATCTTATAGTTTTTTTTAGGTTGTCAGATCTCATAACGTTCACCATTGGTTAGTACCGATAATTGAGGTGTACTTTTGTTTATGTAGATGGAGCTTCTCTTGAAGTGGGCTGCTTTTCTTGGAACGGCACGCATGCAACAACCATCGCTTTCTTGCGGTTTCGCTTGTAAGATAAGTTTCCTTCCCAATATATCTCTTCTTTTTTTGTTGCTCGGCTTTTTTCTTCTCCTTTTGGTTGTTTCGTGTACATAACCGGTAGAAGTCAGCCAAAGTTGACTTGGCCGTTACTTGTTTGAGCTCATAGGTCTATGTTATTGTTTTTTTTAGGTGGTCAGATATCACAACCTTCACCATTGGTTAGTACCGATAATTGAGGTGTACTTTTGTTTATGTAGATGAAGCTTTTCTTGAAGTGGGCTGCTTTCTTGGAACGGCACGCATGCAACAACCATGGCTTGCTTGCGGTTTCGCTTGTAAGATAAGTTTTCTTACCAATATATCTCTTTTTTTTGTTGGCTTTCTTGCAGTTTTGCTTGTAAGATGAGTTTCCTTCATAATATATCTTTTCTTTTTTTGTTGCAAGGCTTATTTCTTCACCTTGTGGCTGTTTCGTGTACATAATCAGTAGAAGTCAGTCAAAGCTGACTTGACCGTTACTTGTTTGAGCTGATTGGTCTTTGTTATAGTTTGGTTTTGGGTGTTCAGATCTCAGAACCTTCACTCTTGGTTAGTACTGATAATTGAGTTGTACTTTTGTTTATGTAGATGAAGCTTTACTTCAAGTGGGTTGCTTTCTTGGAACGGCACACATGCAACAACCATGGTTTTCTTGCGGTTTCGCTTGTAAGATAAGTTTCCTTCACAATATATTTTTTTTTTGTTGCACGGCTTATTTGTTCTCCTTGTGGCTGTTTCGTGTACATAATCGGAAGAAGTCAGCCAAAGCTGACTTGTCCGTTACTTGTTTGAGCGGATAAGTCTATGTTATAGTTTGTTTTTAGTTGGTCAGATCTCACAACCTTTACTCTTGGTTAGTACCGATGATTGACTTGGCCGTTAATTATTGTAGCTGATAGGTCTATGGTATAGTTTTTTTTTTAAGTGGTCGGATCTCACAACCTTCACTCTTGGTTAGTACCGATAATTGAGTTGTACTTTTGTTTATGTAGATGAAGCTTTTCTTCAAGTGAGCTGCTTTCTTGGAACGACACGCTTGCAACAACCATGGCTTCCTTCCGGTTTTGCTTGTAAGATAAGTTTCCTTCACAATATATATATATATATATTTTTTTGTTGCACTGCTTATTTTATTCCCCATTGTGGCCGTTAATTATCGGTAGAAGTCAGCCAAAACTGACTTGGCCGTTAATTATTGTAGCTGATAGGTCTATGGTATAGTTTTTTTTTAAGTGGTCGGATCTCACAACCTTCACTCTTGGTTAGTACCGATAATTGAGTTGTACTTTTGTTTATGTAGATGAAGCTTTTCTTCAAGTGAGCTGCTTTCTTGGAACGAAACGCATGCAAGAACCATGTCTTCCTTGTGATTTCGCATGTAAGATAAGTTTCATTCACAATATATCCTCTTTTTTTGTTGCACGGCTTATTTCTTCTCCTTTTGGCTGTTTCGTGTACATAATCAGTAGAAGTCAGCTAAAGCTGACTTGGCTATTACTTGTTTGAGCTGATAGGTCTATTTTATAATTTTTTTAGGTGGTTAGATTTCACAACCTTCACTCTTGGTTAGTTCCGATAATTGAGTTATACTTTTGTTTATGTAGATGAAGCTTTTCTTGAAGTGGGCTGCTTTCTTGGAACGACACGCATGCAACAACCATGGTTTCCTTGCGGTTTCGCTTGTAAGACAAGTTTCCTTCACAATATATCATGTCTTTTTTTGTTGCACGGCTTATTTTTCCCCTTGTGTCTATTTCGTGTACCTGACCGGTAGAAGTCAGCCAAAGCTGACTTGCCGGTTACTTGTTTGAGCTGACATTGATGATCAGAATGTCCACGACGACAAGTATGGTCTCGGTGCATTCTTTGAAATTTTAAATTTATTTTTAGTTTTGTCAAATAATACTAATTATCTTACTTTTAATGTTCCATGCAAGACGAGATGCATGTTTTGCTCTAGTGGGTCTAGCGGTTCTCAGTCACATTCTTCACAGTCATATTCTTCTATGCTGCCAGCTCCGCATCTCACAGAAGAAGATATCGACAGGATATCTTCTCGGGTACTTGATCAGATGGAGGCTCGGGTGAAGGCCCGGGTGGAGGCTCGGTTGGAATCTCGGTTGGAGGGTCGGTTGAGAGCTTCTCGGGTACGAAATTTGATATTCAAGTATGTTTTAAGAGGAGGGATCAAATGCACCAAATTTTTATGCTCCAAATTTATTCCAAATCCTCAACCGCTTGTTTCATTTGAGATGAACGCCTCAGATTTTCTCCGCCTCAAATTCTTTGTTTCCGTAAACACGCGCTCAATCTTCTCCAGTGAACGAAAATACTGACCCCCTCCCTCTCTCTCCATTTCGTTCTTTATCCCCACTCCTCTCGACCAGACGACCACGACAGACGACACCGACCTTTCCCCTCATTTTCCTCGAGCTTCTTCTCTCTCCTCCGTCATTCCAACGCTTCAACTTCCCTTCCACTTTCTCTTCGTTATTTACAATTCCCTAATTTCATGCCCGTCACTTGACCTTCAAGAGCCTCCGCCTTGACCTCCGTGCCCTCTCTTCTCTCCATCTCTCCAATGACCCGGTGATACCATCGACTTTGAGGTGAGATTAGGATTAATCAATTTGGAGCCTTCTTATTTTCTTTATGGAATCTGGAAAAAAAAAGTTGAATTGTCAGACGGGAGGAGTACAATTGTATTAATTTAAAATAAAGTTATTTACATTCTTAGATCGTACCACTCAATTGAGATTCTTTAACGTGTACTTATGTTTTTTTGGTGAGAGTCATGTAAGCTTGAAAGAATCTCAATTGAGAAATTATTTGACTTCCTATTTAACTTCCATATTGTTACGTTACGAAATTTTTACAATTAAATTGAAATGAATTAAAAAAAAAGAATCAAGTTAATTGTGTTAATAAAATGGAAGTTTAAACCTTAATTAAGGTTTCCCTAAATAAGTAAGTTAATTGTGAATTGAAACCGCGTCGAAATTTCGAGATTTCGGAACTTTATAGGCTCAGTGCGGATTAGATTGACCGCAGTGCGGGTGGAGGTCATCCGCAGTGGCTCAGACTTTTTCTGGAACTTTGACAAAAAAATGACTAAGTAGTGAGTGCGGGTGAGGGATCCGCAGTGCGGATGGGTTTAGCCGCACTCATGAATTTCTGTATTGCACTGAATTTTTCTGAAATCGGCTAAGTAGTGAGTGCGGATGAGGTTGAACCGCAGTGCGGATCAGGTTCATCCGCAGTAGGCTCGGACTTTTCCTGGATTCGGCTGACAACCGACTAAGTCTCGAGTGCGGATTAAGTCACCCGCAGTGCGGATTGGCTAATCCGCATTCAGGGTAATTTTAACCCTAAAACCCAAATTAAACCTTCTCTCTCTCTCTCTTCCACCATTCCCCATTTCTAAGTGAAATTCGTCCAAGAGAGAAGGAAAAGATCCCGTGAGTTTCCGTTTCGTTCAGACTCCCGATTGTTGCGAGAAATCGAGTTTGGAATCGAGAAAGCAGCCGAGGATCTCTCAGAACCCTTCTATTTGGTATTTCTTTCTCTCCTTTTTGCTTTCGAAACCTCGAATTTTCTCGATTTCTTGGATTCTCGTTTTAAACCCGAGATTTGTGCTCGAATTGCTCGAGGACTAGTTCCTCTACACTTCTTACTAGTTTGTTTGTCATTCTTTTTCCCGATTTCTTCCGATTTATGAAATCTGATTTCTAGGGTTTCGTGCCAAAAATTGAAAGTTGGCATAATCGTGATTTGATTTGCTTAACCCGACCAATTAGACTTGTAATCGGTAGGGTTGCCTCCTGATCGTGAATTTTTAGAACATTTAACGGCTGATTTGAGATTTTGACCAAATTAGGGTTAACCAAACGGTGAATTGAATTGATCCGAGAACCAAAGTAGTGAAACAGTGATTGATGGTTACCAAAGTGAAATAGTATAAGGCTAGAGGGCCTAGATGAGATTTTGTGTGGTTTTAGAGGATTTTGGTAAGAAATAATGAACCGAACGAATTGATACCAAAAACATAGGAATTGATTAGAGAAGGTATAAGCCCTAGAAGTAACTCGAATAAACCTCTCGATCCTGAACCAATGTTAAACCAAGTATACGCATAATATAGGTGTAGGCTCGGTCGAGCAAGAACTTGCGAGACATTACGAGACGTCTGATCCTTAGCTTAAGCGGTACGCTCGTCATAATCAGGTGCGGGATTCTTGGACTTGTTTGATACTTTATTTTCAGGAATTAAACTGTGTTTTCGTTTGTCATGTTGAATATCATTGATTGCATCACTGAATTGCGTAGAGCATTTGCATAGCCCAATCAAATTAAACTCGAATTGATCTGAATTGAATGATTTGCATACTGGTATGGTTATAGGTTATGTCGATCTATTGTGATCTGATTTTGATTTAAAGTCACCACGAGTGGAATTGATATGTGTGTGAATGGATTTACGAAGTTAAGCACTTGGATCCAATTAATTTGCCAAGTCGGGCTGTATGCTGACTTGGATTCCCAGGATCCTAAATGGCCTTAGGTGAACGGCCCTCGATATTCCCAGTACCGGTTGGGACGAGGGAGGGTGATTATGTTATGAGATGTGTGATTGGAAATCGTGGTTGACTTGTGTAACGTCTATGGCTCGGTAGCATTTTCCTACGTGTTAATGCATTTGAACGGTCGATTGAATATGACGAATATTGGAAACGTTTCTAAAGTGGATTTTCTTTACATGATTTGAACCAGACCTTAATAAACTGTTAAGCCAAGCGGTTGCAGATGGGTGTCAGATAAAGGGTCCAGCGGTTGGCCATCTGTAGGTGTCAGTAACCCTACAGATGTGGGTTTGATAAAGGTTCAGCTCGAAAGAACATCTGTAATTGCTACAAGCCCTACTGAACTGAGTTAGGAATCGAGTTAAGCCAAAATATATGTTGTGTTTGAGATTCATCTTGGAAATTCCGTAAACTGTGTTTCAGGTTGATTAACTGTTGTCGAGTAGTGGCATTTTGTTATTTATGTTTTCTTATATAACTGTTTGCATTGTTGTTGTTTGGGTTTCATTATTGAATATAGAGTTTGATTGCAAGTCCAATAATTCAAATGTGGCAAATTCGCACTGAGAATTTATTCTCACCCCCACCTTCCCCGTTATTTTACAGGTATTGGTGCGACTGATTCCGGAGAGGCACGAGAGTAGTAGGCCTTAGTAGCTTACCAGTATATGACCCTAGATATCTTTTGTTGTATAGATTTAGGGTAGGCCTCGTGGTTGGTATCCGGATGAGATACTTTTGTTGTATTATATGCTGACCAGACTGTGTACTCTGATATATATATTAGAAACTTGTTTGAATTGCTTGTTGTTTGGTTTGAAATGTGAGTAGCCTTGTAAGCATACACGGCGTTGTATGCTTACGGCGGGGGACTGTTACGACCCGTGGCCGCGGGGTGTGACAGCTCTCTTCGGTGGTATCAGAGCTCAAGGTTTTAAGCCCTAACCAGACTGATAGGATACATGAGTGGGGTACGTTATACTTGGGGTTGTCACGGTTAACGACTTGTTCGTCCTATGAAATGAGTATATGCAAATTGAATGAATATTTTCTTATTATTTAAGAGTTATGGAAGGACGTCGCAGTAGGGGACGACCTAGAATCAGGAATCATGATCCTATCCAGGATCCACCCAACGAGCCAGTCGTTCAAGCGAGTGAGGCTGGATCTGCTGGGTCTGAGGTCCAGAGAGTTGATCTTGGACCTGGAGGTGCGCAGAACCGGGATCGAGACCTAGATGATAGGTTGATTGCGGCTTACGAGAGAGGCCGCCAGGCAGAGAGGCGTGAGGTGGTGCCGGAGGTTCAAAGAGGTGATCCTGAGGAGTTCAGAAGGTTGTATGACTCCTTCATGCGCCTTCATCCGCCTCGTTTCGACGGCACCGGTGAGTATGCCGCTGCTGAAGAATGGCTCGCAAGCATGAATGCAAAGCTGGTGCTATGTCGAGCACCAGAATAGGATATGGTGGAGCTGGCAGAGCAGCAGTTGGAGAGTGGTGCGAGGTATTGGTGGGATGGGGCCCGACGTAGTTATGTCGGGGAGGAAGTGAAGATTCCGTGGGAGTGGTTTGAGCAACAATTCACCCGACGGTTTCTGAGTAATATCCAGCGAGAGGCGCTGCGGAGGAAATTTCTGGACTTAAGGCAGAGTGGGCGAGCAGTGGCAGATTATAACAACGAGTTTCTCGCCTTGTCCAGGTACGCAATAGATGTGCAGACAGATGTGGTGAGGTACCATAGGCAGTACCTGGACGGGTTGGATGGGGGGATATCGATGATTGTGGATACCCCTATGGCTACTGAGCTGCAGGCCATGATGGATCACGCTGAGCAAGTGGAGTTGCACAGCAAGAGAAGAAGGTTGGAGATAACGGAGAGGAATGTGAAACAGAGGGAGGACCAAAACCGACGGTTTAGGTCAAGGGGAGGACCGTCGACAGCTAGACCACCCCCGAGACAGTTTATGGCATCTAGACCCCCTCCCAGACAGATAGCAGGACCGGTACTCCGGCCGGGTTTTGTTTCAGTGTGATGCCGTTCGTGCAACCAGGCACACTCTGAGATAGATTGCAGACGCCGCAACCAAGCATGCTACACCTGCGGCAGTATGGAGCATTGGGCGAGAGAGTGCCCGAATGCGGCACTAGGGTTTCCCAGAGACAGCGGTGGTAGAGGGCCCATGGGACGTGGATCCGGTAGACCACCATTTCGTGGTCGAGGTGCTTCTCAGACCAGCGGAGGCAGGATTGGAGGTCGAGTGGCTGCCCACGCGCTTGGTATAGCAGAGGTGGCATATGACACAACGAGGGCTCTGGAGGAAGGTGAAGGCTCGAAACCGGCTGATTCTCGAGCTGAGGTGATGACAGGTATACTTTCTATCTCCGATGAGAGTGCCTATTGTTTGATAGATACTGGGTGTAGCCATTCCATTGTATCGAAGGCTTGGGTAGAAAAGTATAACTGGTCAACTGAAACCAATAACCAAGTCCTGAGTGTCCAAACCCCTTTCGGTTCGACTGACCGAAAAATAACCATATGCCGAAACCGAAAAGTCAGAGTTGATGGAAGGGATCTCGAGATAGACCTGTTGGTTATGGAGATCACGGGTTACGACGTTCTATTGGGGATGGATTGGTTAACAAGACATGCCGCAACGATCGACTGTCCGCACCGCAGGATTTGTTTTGTGACCGCAAAAGGTGGTATGTCGTGCATGCTGAACTGTAGGAAGGTTGGAGGGTTGATACCGTGCATCTCGGCTGTGGAAGTTAGGCACCTGATCGATTCAGGGTGCACTGCATATCTGGCAGCAATAGTGTACACTGATACGGAAGTTCCTGAGATGAATACGATTCCAGTGGTGTCGGAGTTCGTGGATGTGTTTCCGGAAGAAATAGTCGGATTACCACCGGAACGAGAAGTGGAGTTTGGCATAGAAGTGGTACCAGGTACGACACCAATTTCAAAGAGTCCGTATCGTATGGCTCCTGCAGAATTGAAGGAACTCAAGGCCCAATTAGAAGAGATGCTGGAAAGCGGGTTTATTAGACCGAGTACATCTCCATGGGGTGCTCCGGTGCTGTTTGTGAAGAAGAAGGATGGTACCTTGCGGTTATGTATCGACTACCGTGAATTGAACAAGGTGACCGTCAAGAATAGATACCCGTTACCCCGAATCGATGACTTGTTTGATCAGCTGCAAGGATCTTCGATCTACTCCAAGATAGACTTGAGAACGGGGTACCACCAGCTGAGAATACGTCCGACTGATGTGGAAAAGACAGCCTTCCGAACGCGCTATGGGCATTACGAATATATGGTGATGCCGTTCGGGCTAACGAACGCTCCGGCTGCATTTATGGACATGATGCAGCGAGTGTTTCACGACCTATTGGATTCAACTGTGGTGGTGTTCATCGATGACATCCTGATATATTCAAGGTCACGTGAGGAGCATGAGGTACATCTGCGGATAGTGTTACAGAGATTGAGGGATCATCAACTATTCGCAAAGTTTTCGAAGTGTGAGTTCTGGCTTGAGAAAGTGGCCTTCCTTGGGCACGTGATATCAGGTGAAGGGTTGGCCGTGGATTCAGAAAAGATTCGGGCGGTGACCGATTGGAAGAGGCCAGAAACAGTTACGGAGATTCGCAGTTTTCTGGGGCTAGCCGGATATTATAGAAGGTTCGTACTTGGATTCTCACAGTTAGCTGCTCCCCTTACGAAGCTTTTGCATAAAGGTGTGAAGTTCGAGTGGGGTGCCACTCAAAATCAAAGTTTTGAGGAGTTGAAGAGTCGGTTGGTAACTGCACCGGTTCTTGCCATGCCCATCACCGACGAGGAGTATACCGTCTACACCGACGCATCCGGATCTGGTTTGGGATGTGTATTGATGCAGAAGGACCATGTTATAGCATATGCTTCTCGGCAGTTACGATCACACGAACAGAATTATCCGACCCATGATCTGGAGCTAGCTGCAGTGATCTTCGCTTTAAAGATTTGGCGGCATTACCTGTATGGAGTGAAGTGCCGTATCTTCACGGATCACCAAAGCTTGAAGTATATCTTCACTCAAAGGGAGTTGAATTTGAGGCAGAGGAGATGGTTGGAGCTGATGAAGGACTACGATCTGGATATCCAGTATCATGCCGGAAAGGCAAACGTGGTAGCAGATGCGCTAAGCAGGAAGAGTCAGATCAATCTGGCATCGCTTATCACCAGCGAGACACACCTCCTCGAAGAAATGAGAAGAATGAATCTGCACGTGGGTGCATCCCGTGAGTTTGCATTGGAAACCTCATCTCGATTGATTGGAGCGAGCAATAGTGCAGGTACAGCTACAGTTGCCTCGATTATCTTGGCTGCGGTCGAGGTTCGACCAGAGTTACACGAGCAGATTCGAGCAGCACAACAAGAGGACCCAAAGTGCCAGAAATTCCGACAACATTTCGAGTCAAAGGCAGACTCGCCATTTCAACTCCACGAAGATGGTATTCTGCGGTTCCATGACCGCATATGCGTTCCGAATGTCTCAGAACTGAAGAATCTGATTCTGTCAGAAGCACATGACTCGGGGTATACCATTCACCCTGGTGAAGTCAAGATGTATCAAGATCTAAAGCGATATTTCTGGTGGCCAAAGATGAAAAGGAACGTGCAAAACTATGTGGAGAAATGTCAGGTCTGTCAGCAAGTTAAGGCAGATAGACGGAAGAGGGCGGGCTTACTAAGACCTTTGGAGATACCCATGCGGAAATTCGAGTCTATCACTATGGACTTCGTGACTGGATTTCCGAGAACCGTTGGACGATATGATGCCATATGGGTGATAGTGGATCGGTTGACGAAGATTGCACACTTCATTCCACTCCGGATCGAGACATCCGGAAGAGAGCTAGCCGATTTGTTCCTGCAATACCAGTTTAAATACCACGGATGTTCGCGACACATTGTCTCCGACCGAGACACTCGATTTACATCTCACTTTTGGGGAAGCTTTCAAGAAGCCATGGGCACGAAACTGAGATTCAGTACAGCCCATCATCCGCAAACCGACGGTCAATCCGAACGAACCATACAAACATTGGAGGACATGCTTCGATCCTGTGCTTTGAGTTTCCGAGAATCTTGGATCAACCATTTGTACTTGGTAGAGTTTGCGTACAACAATAGCTACCATTCGAGCATTGGAATGTCACCACAAGAGGCACTTACGGGACAGCAGTGTCGCACACCGCTGTGGTGGGGACCCGCAGGTACGTATTCACCTACCGGGCCTCAGATGCTGGAAGAGATTGCCGAAAAGACGAAAGTCGTTTTGAGTCGGCTTAAGTCGGCCCAAGAGCGACAAAAGAAATATGCAGATGTGCATAGAAGACCGTTGGAGTTTCAAGAAGGGGATCACGTGTGGCTTCGAGTTTCACCCGTCAGGGGTGTACACCGATTTGGCGTATCAGGCAAGTTAAGTCCTAGATACATTGGACCGTTTCAGATTTTGAGGCGAATGGGACCGATGGCATATGAGCTTGCATTGCCACCAGCATTGGACCGGGTTCATCCGGTGTTTCATGTGTCACAATTGCGCCGATACGTACGAGATCCGTCTCATTGCATTGATCACTCGGACCTGCATGTCCAAGGTGACTTGTCCTATCAAGAAGAGCCAATGCAGATATTGGACCGAAAAGAACAGCAACTTCGGAACAAGACGATTAAGCTTGTCTTGGTCAAATGGGGACGCCATTCGACTAAGGAAGCAACATGGGAACATGAGGAAACCATTCGTGAGAAGTACCCGGAACTATTCAACGAATCAGGTACGCAATTTAGTTCAGAGGACTGAACTTTATTCTAAGGGGGGGAGAAATGTTACGTTACGAAATTTTTACAATTAAATTGAAATGAATTAAAAAAAAAGAATCAAGTTAATTGTGTTAATAAAATGGAAGTTTAAACCTTAATTAAGGTTTCCCTAAATAAATAAGTTAATTGTGAATTGAAACCGCGTCGAAATTTCGAGATTTCGGAACTTTATAGGCTCAGTGCGGATTAGATTGACCGCAGTGCGGGTGGAGGTCATCCGCAGTGGCTCAGACTTTTTCTGGAACTTTGACAAAAAAATGACTAAGTAGTGAGTGCGGGTGAGGGATCCGCAGTGCGGATGGGTTTAGCCGCACTCATGAATTTTTGTATTGCACTGAATTTTTCTGAAATCGGCTAAGTAGTGAGTGCGGATGAGGTTGAACCGCAGTGCGGATCAGGTTCATCCGCAGTAGGCTCGGACTTTTCCTGGATTCGGCTGACAACCGACTAAGTCTCGAGTGCGGATTAAGTCACCCGCAGTGCGGATTGGCTAATCCGCATTCAGGGTAATTTTAACCCTAAAACCCAAATTAAACCTTCTCTCTCTCTCTCTTCCACCATTCCCCATTTCTAAGTGAAATTCGTCCAAGAGAGAAGGAAAAGATCCCGTGAGTTTCCGTTTCGTTCAGACTCCCGATTGTTGCGAGAAATCGAGTTTGGAATCGAGAAAGCAGCCGAGGATCTCTCAGAACCCTTCTATTTGGTATTTCTTTCTCTCCTTTTTGCTTTCGAAACCTCGAATTTTCTCGATTTCTTGGATTCTCGTTTTAAACCCGAGATTTGTGCTCGAATTGCTCGAGGACTAGTTCCTCTACACTTCTTACTAGTTTGTTTGTCATTCTTTTTCCCGATTTCTTCCGATTTATGAAATCTGATTTCTAGGGTTTCGTGCCAAAAATTGAAAGTTGGCATAATCGTGATTTGATTTGCTTAACCCGACCAATTAGACTTGTAATCGGTAGGGTTGCCTCCTGATCGTGAATTTTTAGAACATTTAACGGCTGATTTGAGATTTTGACCAAATTAGGGTTAACCAAACGGTGAATTGAATTGATCCGAGAACCAAAGTAGTGAAACAGTGATTGATGGTTACCAAAGTGAAATAGTATAAGGCTAGAGGGCCTAGATGAGATTTTGTGTGGTTTTAGAGGATTTTGGTAAGAAATAATGAACCGAACGAATTGATACCAAAAACATAGGAATTGATTAGAGAAGGTATAAGCCCTAGAAGTAACTCGAATAAACCTCTCGATCCTGAACCAATGTTAAACCAAGTATACGCATAATATAGGTGTAGGCTCGGTCGAGCAAGAACTTGCGAGACATTACGAGACGTCTGATCCTTAGCTTAAGCGGTACGCTCGTCATAATCAGGTGCGGGATTCTTGGACTTGTTTGATACTTTATTTTCAGGAATTAAACTGTGTTTTCGTTTGTCATGTTGAATATCATTGATTGCATCACTGAATTGCGTAGAGCATTTGCATAGCCCAATCAAATTAAACTCGAATTGATCTGAATTGAATGATTTGCATACTGGTATGGTTATAGGTTATGTCGATCTATTGTGATCTGATTTTGATTTAAAGTCACCACGAGTGGAATTGATATGTGTGTGAATGGATTTACGAAGTTAAGCACTTGGATCCAATTAATTTGCCAAGTCGGGCTGTATGCTGACTTGGATTCCCAGGATCCTAAATGGCCTTAGGTGAACGGCCCTCGATATTCCCAGTACCGGTTGGGACGAGGGAGGGTGATTATGTTATGAGATGTGTGATTGGAAATCGTGGTTGACTTGTGTAACGTCTATGGCTCGGTAGCATTTTCCTACGTGTTAATGCATTTGAACGGTCGATTGAATATGACGAATATTGGAAATGTTTCTAAAGTGGATTTTCTTTACATGATTTGAACCAGACCTTAATAAACTGTTAAGCCAAGCGGTTGCAGATGGGTGTCAGATAAAGGGTCCAGCGGTTGGCCATCTGTAGGTGTCAGTAACCCTACAGATGTGGGTTTGATAAAGGTTCAGCTCGAAAGAACATCTGTAATTGCTACAAGCCCTACTGAACTGAGTTAGGAATCGAGTTAAGCCAAAATATATGTTGTGTTTGAGATTCATCTTGGAAATTCCGTAAACTGTGTTTCAGGTTGATTAACTGTTGTCGAGTAGTGGCATTTTGTTATTTATGTTTTCTTATATAACTGTTTGCATTGTTGTTGTTTGGGTTTCATTATTGAATATAGAGTTTGATTGCAAGTCCAATAATTCAAATGTGGCAAATTCGCACTGAGAATTTATTCTCACCCCCACCTTCCCCGTTATTTTACAGGTATTGGTGCGACTGATTCCGGAGAGGCACGAGAGTAGTAGGCCTTAGTAGCTTACCAGTATATGACCCTAGATATCTTTTGTTGTATAGATTTAGGGTAGGCCTCGTGGTTGGTATCCGGATGAGATACTTTTGTTGTATTATATGCTGACCAGACTGTGTACTCTGATATATATATTAGAAACTTGTTTGAATTGCTTGTTGTTTGGTTTGAAATGTGAGTAGCCTTGTAAGCATACACGGCGTTGTATGCTTACGGCGGGGGACTGTTACGACCCGTGGCCGCGGGGTGTGACAGCTCTCTTCGGTGGTATCAGAGCTCAAGGTTTTAAGCCCTAACCAGACTGATAGGATACGTGAGTGGGGTACGTTATACTTGGGGTTGTCACGGTTAACGACTTGTTCGTCCTATGAAATGAGTATATGCAAATTGAATGAATATTTTCTTATTATTTAAGAGTTATGGAAGGACGTCGCAGTAGGGGACGACCTAGAATCAGGAATCATGATCCTATCCAGGATCCACCCAACGAGCCAGTCGTTCAAGCGAGTGAGGCTGGATCTGCTGGGTCTGAGGTCCAGAGAGTTGATCTTGGACCTGGAGGTGCGCAGAACCGGGATCGAGACCTAGATGATAGGTTGATTGCGGCTTACGAGAGAGGCCGCCAGGCAGAGAGGCGTGAGGTGGTGCCGGAGGTTCAAAGAGGTGATCCTGAGGAGTTCAGAAGGTTGTATGACTCCTTCATGCGCCTTCATCCGCCTCGTTTCGACGGCACCGGTGAGTATGCCGCTGCTGAAGAATGGCTCGCAAGCATGAATGCAAAGCTGGTGCTATGTCGAGCACCAGAATAGGATATGGTGGAGCTGGCAGAGCAGCAGTTGGAGAGTGGTGCGAGGTATTGGTGGGATGGGGCCCGACGTAGTTATGTCGGGGAGGAAGTGAAGATTCCGTGGGAGTGGTTTGAGCAACAATTCACCCGACGGTTTCTGAGTAATATCCAGCGAGAGGCGCTGCGGAGGAAATTTCTGGACTTAAGGCAGAGTGGGCGAGCAGTGGCAGATTATAACAACGAGTTTCTCGCCTTGTCCAGGTACGCAATAGATGTGCAGACAGATGTGGTGAGGTACCATAGGCAGTACCTGGACGGGTTGGATGGGGGGATATCGATGATTGTGGATACCCCTATGGCTACTGAGCTGCAGGCCATGATGGATCACGCTGAGCAAGTGGAGTTGCACAGCAAGAGAAGAAGGTTGGAGATAACGGAGAGGAATGTGAAACAGAGGGAGGACCAAAACCGACGGTTTAGGTCAAGGGGAGGACCGTCGACAGCTAGACCACCCCCGAGACAGTTTATGGCATCTAGACCCCCTCCCAGACAGATAGCAGGACCGGTACTCCGGCCGGGTTTTGTTTCAGTGTGATGCCGTTCGTGCAACCAGGCACACTCTGAGATAGATTGCAGACGCCGCAACCAAGCATGCTACACCTGCGGCAGTATGGAGCATTGGGCGAGAGAGTGCCCGAATGCGGCACTAGGGTTTCCCAGAGACAGCGGTGGTAGAGGGCCCATGGGACGTGGATCCGGTAGACCACCATTTCGTGGTCGAGGTGCTTCTCAGACCAGCGGAGGCAGGATTGGAGGTCGAGTGGCTGCCCACGCGCTTGGTATAGCAGAGGTGGCATATGACACAACGAGGGCTCTGGAGGAAGGTGAAGGCTCGAAACCGGCTGATTCTCGAGCTGAGGTGATGACAGGTATACTTTCTATCTCCGATGAGAGTGCCTATTGTTTGATAGATACTGGGTGTAGCCATTCCATTGTATCGAAGGCTTGGGTAGAAAAGTATAACTGGTCAACTGAAACCAATAACCAAGTCCTGAGTGTCCAAACCCCTTTCGGTTCGACTGACCGAAAAATAACCATATGCCGAAACCGAAAAGTCAGAGTTGATGGAAGGGATCTCGAGATAGACCTGTTGGTTATGGAGATCACGGGTTACGACGTTCTATTGGGGATGGATTGGTTAACAAGACATGCCGCAACGATCGACTGTCCGCACCGCAGGATTTGTTTTGTGACCGCAAAAGGTGGTATGTCGTGCATGCTGAACTGTAGGAAGGTTGGAGGGTTGATACCGTGCATCTCGGCTGTGGAAGTTAGGCACCTGATCGATTCAGGGTGCACTGCATATCTGGCAGCAATAGTGTACACTGATACGGAAGTTCCTGAGATGAATACGATTCCAGTGGTGTCGGAGTTCGTGGATGTGTTTCCGGAAGAAATAGTCGGATTACCACCGGAACGAGAAGTGGAGTTTGGCATAGAAGTGGTACCAGGTACGACACCAATTTCAAAGAGTCCGTATCGTATGGCTCCTGCAGAATTGAAGGAACTCAAGGCCCAATTAGAAGAGATGCTGGAAAGCGGGTTTATTAGACCGAGCACATCTCCATGGGGTGCTCCGGTGCTGTTTGTGAAGAAGAAGGATGGTACCTTGCGGTTATGTATCGACTACCGTGAATTGAACAAGGTGACCGTCAAGAATAGATACCCGTTACCCCGAATCGATGACTTGTTTGATCAGCTGCAAGGATCTTCGATCTACTCCAAGATAGACTTGAGAACGGGGTACCACCAGCTGAGAATACGTCCGACTGATGTGGAAAAGACAGCCTTCCGAACGCGCTATGGGCATTACGAATATATGGTGATGCCGTTCGGGCTAACGAACGCTCCGGCTGCATTTATGGACATGATGCAGCGAGTGTTTCACGACCTATTGGATTCAACTGTGGTGGTGTTCATCGATGACATCCTGATATATTCAAGGTCACGTGAGGAGCATGAGGTACATCTGCGGATAGTGTTACAGAGATTGAGGGATCATCAACTATTCGCAAAGTTTTCGAAGTGTGAGTTCTGGCTTGAGAAAGTGGCCTTCCTTGGGCACGTGATATCAGGTGAAGGGTTGGCCGTGGATTCAGAAAAGATTCGGGCGGTGACCGATTGGAAGAGGCCAGAAACAGTTACGGAGATTCGCAGTTTTCTGGGGCTAGCCGGATATTATAGAAGGTTCGTACTTGGATTCTCACAGTTAGCTGCTCCCCTTACGAAGCTTTTGCATAAAGGTGTGAAGTTCGAGTGGGGTGCCACTCAAAATCAAAGTTTTGAGGAGTTGAAGAGTCGGTTGGTAACTGCACCGGTTCTTGCCATGCCCATCACCGACGAGGAGTATACCGTCTACACCGACGCATCCGGATCTGGTTTGGGATGTGTATTGATGCAGAAGGACCATGTTATAGCATATGCTTCTCGGCAGTTACGATCACACGAACAGAATTATCCGACCCATGATCTGGAGCTAGCTGCAGTGATCTTCGCTTTAAAGATTTGGCGGCATTACCTGTATGGAGTGAAGTGCCGTATCTTCACGGATCACCAAAGCTTGAAGTATATCTTCACTCAAAGGGAGTTGAATTTGAGGCAGAGGAGATGGTTGGAGCTGATGAAGGACTACGATCTGGATATCCAGTATCATGCCGGAAAGGCAAACGTGGTAGCAGATGCGCTAAGCAGGAAGAGTCAGATCAATCTGGCATCGCTTATCACCAGCGAGACACACCTCCTCGAAGAAATGAGAAGAATGAATCTGCACGTGGGTGCATCCCGTGAGTTTGCATTGGAAACCTCATCTCGATTGATTGGAGCGAGCAATAGTGCAGGTACAGCTACAGTTGCCTCGATTATCTTGGCTGCGGTCGAGGTTCGACCAGAGTTACACGAGCAGATTCGAGCAGCACAACAAGAGGACCCAAAGTGCCAGAAATTCCGACAACATTTCGAGTCAAAGGCAGACTCGCCATTTCAACTCCACGAAGATGGTATTCTGCGGTTCCATGACCGCATATGCGTTCCGAATGTCTCAGAACTGAAGAATCTGATTCTGTCAGAAGCACATGACTCGGGGTATACCATTCACCCTGGTGAAGTCAAGATGTATCAAGATCTAAAGCGATATTTCTGGTGGCCAAAGATGAAAAGGAACGTGCAAAACTATGTGGAGAAATGTCAGGTCTGTCAGCAAGTTAAGGCAGATAGACGGAAGAGGGCGGGCTTACTAAGACCTTTGGAGATACCCATGCGGAAATTCGAGTCTATCACTATGGACTTCGTGACTGGATTTCCGAGAACCGTTGGACGATATGATGCCATATGGGTGATAGTGGATCGGTTGACGAAGATTGCACACTTCATTCCACTCCGGATCGAGACATCCGGAAGAGAGCTAGCCGATTTGTTCCTGCAATACCAGTTTAAATACCACGGATGTTCGCGACACATTGTCTCCGACCGAGACACTCGATTTACATCTCACTTTTGGGGAAGCTTTCAAGAAGCCATGGGCACGAAACTGAGATTCAGTACAGCCCATCATCCGCAAACCGACGGTCAATCCGAACGAACCATACAAACATTGGAGGACATGCTTCGATCCTGTGCTTTGAGTTTCCGAGAATCTTGGATCAACCATTTGTACTTGGTAGAGTTTGCGTACAACAATAGCTACCATTCGAGCATTGGAATGTCACCACAAGAGGCACTTACGGGACAGCAGTGTCGCACACCGCTGTGGTGGGGACCCGCAGGTACGTATTCACCTACCGGGCCTCAGATGCTGGAAGAGATTGCCGAAAAGACGAAAGTCGTTTTGAGTCGGCTTAAGTCGGCCCAAGAGCGACAAAAGAAATATGCAGATGTGCATAGAAGACCGTTGGAGTTTCAAGAAGGGGATCACGTGTGGCTTCGAGTTTCACCCGTCAGGGGTGTACACCGATTTGGCGTATCAGGCAAGTTAAGTCCTAGATACATTGGACCGTTTCAGATTTTGAGGCGAATGGGACCGATGGCATATGAGCTTGCATTGCCACCAGCATTGGACCGGGTTCATCCGGTGTTTCATGTGTCACAATTGCGCCGATACGTACGAGATCCGTCTCATTGCATTGATCACTCGGACCTGCATGTCCAAGGTGACTTGTCCTATCAAGAAGAGCCAATGCAGATATTGGACCGAAAAGAACAGCAACTTCGGAACAAGACGATTAAGCTTGTCCTGGTCAAATGGGGACGCCATTCGACTAAGGAAGCAACATGGGAACATGAGGAAACCATTCGTGAGAAGTACCCGGAACTATTCAACGAATCAGGTACGCAATTTAGTTCAGAGGACTGAACTTTATTCTAAGGGGGGGAGAAATGTTACGTTACGAAATTTTTACAATTAAATTGAAATGAATTAAAAAAAAAGAATCAAGTTAATTGTGTTAATAAAATGGAAGTTTAAACCTTAATTAAGGTTTCCCTAAATAAATAAGTTAATTGTGAATTGAAACCGCGTCGAAATTTCGAGATTTCGGAACTTTATAGGCTCAGTGCGGATTAGATTGACCGCAGTGCGAGTGGAGGTCATCCGCAGTGGCTCAGACTTTTTCTGGAACTTTGACAAAAAAATGACTAAGTAGTGAGTGCGGGTGAGGGATCCGCAGTGCGGATGGGTTTAGCCGCACTCATGAATTTTTGTATTGCACTGAATTTTTCTGAAATCGGCTAAGTAGTGAGTGCGGATGAGGTTGAACCGCAGTGCGGATCAGGTTCATCCGCAGTAGGCTCGGACTTTTCCTGGATTCGGCTGACAACCGACTAAGTCTCGAGTGCGGATTAAGTCACCCGCAGTGCGGATTGGCTAATCCGCATTCAGGGTAATTTTAACCCTAAAACCCAAATTAAACCTTCTCTCTCTCTCTCTTCCACCATTCCCCATTTCTAAGTGAAATTCGTCCAAGAGAGAAGGAAAAGATCCCGTGAGTTTCCATTTCGTTCAGACTCCCGATTGTTGCGAGAAATCGAGTTTGGAATCGAGAAAGCAGCCGAGGATCTCTCAGAACCCTTCTATTTGGTATTTCTTTCTCTCCTTTTTGCTTTCGAAACCTCGAATTTTCTCGATTTCTCGGATTCTCGTTTTAAACCCGAGATTTGTGCTCGAATTGCTCGAGGACTAGTTCCTCTACACTTCTTACTAGTTTGTTTGTCATTCTTTTTCCCGATTTCTTCCGATTTATGAAATCTGATTTCTAGGGTTTCGTGCCAAAAATTGAAAGTTGGCATAATCGTGATTTGATTTGCTTAACCCGACCAATTAGACTTGTAATCGGTAGGGTTGCCTCCTGATCGTGAATTTTTAGAACATTTAATGGCTGATTTGAGATTTTGACCAAATTAGGGTTAACCAAACGGTGAATTGAATTGATCCGAGAACCAAAGTAGTGAAACAGTGATTGATGGTTACCAAAGTGAAATAGTATAAGGCTAGAGGGCCTAGATGAGATTTTGTGTGGTTTTAGAGGATTTTGGTAAGAAATAATGAACCGAACGAATTGATACCAAAAACATAGGAATTGATTAGAGAAGGTATAAGCCCTAGAAGTAACTCGAATAAACCTCTCGATCCTGAACCAATGTTAAACCAAGTATACGCATAATATAGGTGTAGGCTCGGTCGAGCAAGAACTTGCGAGACATTACGAGACGTCTGATCCTTAGCTTAAGCGGTACGCTCGTCATAATCAGGTGCGGGATTCTTGGACTTGTTTGATACTTTATTTTCAGGAATTAAACTGTGTTTTCGTTTGTCATGTTGAATATCATTGATTGCATCACTGAATTGCGTAGAGCATTTGCATAGCCCAATCAAATTAAACTCGAATTGATCTGAATTGAATGATTTGCATACTGGTATGGTTATAGGTTATGTCGATCTATTGTGATCTGATTTTGATTTAAAGTCACCACGAGTGGAATTGATATGTGTGTGAATGGATTTACGAAGTTAAGCACTTGGATCCAATTAATTTGCCAAGTCGGGCTGTATGCTGACTTGGATTCCCAGGATCCTAAATGGCCTTAGGTGAACGGCCCTCGATATTCCCAGTACCGGTTGGGACGAGGGAGGGTGATTATGTTATGAGATGTGTGATTGGAAATCGTGGTTGACTTGTGTAACGTCTATGGCTCGGTAGCATTTTCCTACGTGTTAATGCATTTGAACGGTCGATTGAATATGACGAATATTGGAAACGTTTCTAAAGTGGATTTTCTTTACATGATTTGAACCAGACCTTAATAAACTGTTAAGCCAAGCGGTTGCAGATGGGTGTCAGATAAAGGGTCCAGCGGTTGGCCATCTGTAGGTGTCAGTAACCCTACAGATGTGGGTTTGATAAAGGTTCAGCTCGAAAGAACATCTGTAATTGCTACAAGCCCTACTGAACTGAGTTAGGAATCGAGTTAAGCCAAAATATATGTTGTGTTTGAGATTCATCTTGGAAATTCCGTAAACTGTGTTTCAGGTTGATTAACTGTTGTCGAGTAGTGGCATTTTGTTATTTATGTTTTCTTATATAACTGTTTGCATTGTTGTTGTTTGGGTTTCATTATTGAATATAGAGTTTGATTGCAAGTCCAATAATTCAAATGTGGCAAATTCGCACTGAGAATTTATTCTCACCCCCACCTTCCCCGTTATTTTACAGGTATTGGTGCGACTGATTCCGGAGAGGCACGAGAGTAGTAGGCCTTAGTAGCTTACCAGTATATGACCCTAGATATCTTTTGTTGTATAGATTTAGGGTAGGCCTCGTGGTTGGTATCCGGATGAGATACTTTTGTTGTATTATATGCTGACCAGACTGTGTACTCTGATATATATATTAGAAACTTGTTTGAATTGCTTGTTGTTTGGTTTGAAATGTGAGTAGCCTTGTAAGCATACACGGCGTTGTATGCTTACGGCGGGGGACTGTTACGACCCGTGGCCGCGGGGTGTGACACATATCAATTGGTGTCGAAATGGATTTGGAGTTTATTTGTGATGCATGCCAATTTTTTTTTTTGTTTTATAACCTGACAGTAGCTGCTATGTGCATTTCAGTGACTATTCCTCTTCTTCTCAAAACCTCTCTAGTAAGGATCCTGTCCTGGAGCATCAGGTATGCAAAGAGTTTAGCTGATGGTGGCACCTTGGTACTCCAGATGTACATAAAAGGCCATCTCACTTTTCCCCCAATACATAATGCCATGCATATCGAACTAGCTGAGTATAGGCCTTCCTTGCTCCATATTTATAATATCTGAATTTACTACATATTTGTAATATTTGAACCCCTAAGAATAATTTGACTTCTTTGCATCCATGTTTTCATGTTTTGTTCTCTCTATTTCTCCAAATACATTGAATTACTCTTATCATGCTGACAGGGTTTTGTCAGGCTAACTGGACCGGAGCGTGGCATACGAGCAAATGAATTATTCAATTGGACTGATCTATATTAAACATAAATTCAGAAAGTGCCAACTTTTAGATTGGATGCAAGGTTGAGACTCACATTGAAGGCTTAGGATTTCTATATATATATATATATTTTTTGGAGTTGAATAGAGGGCATCAAAACACTGACAAGTATAGGTCATACAAGCAGTGTTGTGGGTGAAAACTAGTAAATTAGGGACTTATATTTTTTATTGTAAATTACTTTTTAGTTATGTTTAGATTCAGATAATTATCTTTTGTAAGCATGATGATTGAATAAAGATTTTGAAATTGAAATTATCTCTTTTTGTTATTGCATTCTTTGTAATCTACGTTCACTGAGTCAGCTTTCGGTGCATCGATTGTGTCTGCTATAAGCCTATAACTAAAGGATAATATGGCATTAAAAAAACCAGCAGGGGTAAAATTGGAAAATAGTTACAGAAAAAGATTGAAACTAGTATAGGCCATCCGAAACTAAGAAAATAACTGTCAAATTCAGCAAAAATAAATAAATAAAGGTTTGAATTCAATTAACAAAGATTATGCTGGTACATATCAGCTTTGAATTCATTTAATAAATAATATATTCTTTATTTTCAGCCAAAAACTAAAAGCTGAGAACATTACTGACAAATTTGAATAAAACTGAAAGTATACCACAACTCATACATGTTTAGAAATGTCAAATAATAGCAAAAATATCTAATAAAAGTTTCAAAATAACCGCAAGTTATACATATTCCAAAATAACCACAAGTCATACATATTCAAAAATGATTACACATTCTCTAGTCTTCTGTATGTGCATCCTCCATAACACCTGCTTGTTTTCTTCGCTCGCAAGTTGAAGAGTAGTGGTCATATTGACCACAATTTTTGCATTGTCGCTTCGACTTTTTTGAGTTTTTCATACGGACTTCCAAACCACTTCTGAAGCGCCCATTCTTCGACACACTAACATCTTCCTTTTTACGACCCTTTGTTTTTGCAATGCAAGGATTAGCAATCGAGGGATGTTCAACCATATTTTCAACACGATCAATGGTAATTGTTGCACTTTCCTTCCCTTCTTTGTTTTCCTCTAACTCTAAGTTGGAAACCCTTTTAAGTGCCCCCTCTAACGCCTCCATTATAATGTCATGAGCATCGGTGCTCACGTGCAAATGTGTTCTCAACCGACTCATCAAATCATTAAATTTTAAATCACTAACCATTGAAGACTTGTCTCCATCCTTTTTAAAAAGAGGAATGGATATGCCCTCCCTCACCTTCTTTGTCCATCGTGGTAAGATATATTTCGAAGGAATATTTTCAACATCCTTTTCACTGAAATTTTTTAATACATGACAGCACAATATACCTTTGAATTCAAACAAGTGACACTCACAAGAGACCTCCCACATCTCAACATCCAAAGTAACAATAAATGCATCCTTAGTATTATGAAAACTTGATACCTTATACTTGCTTGAGGATCCACTTTTCTCCAACTTCTTTTTCTTCAACTTTGGACATTCCATGAGCTAATCTTGAAAATAATTGAAGATCTTTCGTGTGTACACATCAGCAGCTTGTTCTTCAAGTGGAGATTTCAACTTCAAAATTGGAGTTTTGTATATTGAAGTAAACCGCTCTGCATGCTCCGCCCTATATCGATGCTCAAGAGCATGCTCATACTTGACCACAAATTCTCTCAAAGTGGTGCCTTTGTTAAGAAATGAATCAAAAAAAGAGTGTATGCTCTCACATCTTTGTGTGGTATTCATACCGGCATAAAATATGGTACGGTTGTAAATGGGAATCCATGATTGTCGAATATCAAATAAATTATTCAACCACTCATCATCCATAAGCTTATAATCTTTCATAATCCTCTTCCATTCATTATCAAATTGCTCAGTAGTGATTGAATAGTACAAACAGTTCTTCATTTCTCGAGAAAATGGTGAGTTATCATTGTAAAGGAAACCATATTTTTCTGGAAATTTATTCATGATGTGCCAAAGGAAAAATCTGTGAGAAACGGTCGGAAAAACCTTTCTTATTGCATTTTCAATAGCACGGTCTTGATCCGTGAGGATTGATATCGGTAACTTACCACCCACCGCATTAAGCCAAGTCTCAAATAACCACACAAATGTTTCTTCTTGCTCATTTTGCAACAAGGCGAAACCAAACATGATGGATTGGGAATGGTTATTGACTCCAACAAAGTTTCCCAAAGGCAAGCTATACTTATTAGTTTTATAAGTTGTATCAAAGACCAACACATAGCCAAACCGCTCATAGTATTGACGAGCGGTCGAATCTATCCAAAAGAAATTTATCATCCTATCCTCTTCATCAATTTGGATTTCATAAAAGAAATTTGGATCTTGTAATTTCTTCTCAACACAATATTGCACCACAGCATGTGCATCTCCGTTGTCCAAATTCTTCCTCCTAAGGTCTCTTCTATGATTCCAACAATCTCTTTGTGAAACATTTATGCTTGCATCACAATTAACAATATCCGGCACTTTGCCAATAGGAAGATATGTTTCGCTAAACTTCTCCACTAGACTTTTTGCCACAGACGGCATCCCTCCCGGTTGTTTTAAGTATATTCGACTATTGGGACTCATCAAAAGATGGTTGTGTTCCTTTCTACTCTTTCATACCTTCCATATTCCATTCTTATTTGATACACTTATATATACTGGGCAACCACTTCTACGAGTTAATGTTTTTCTACTCTTCTTTTCTTGATCCAAAACAACAACATCATTTGATTTCTCTTCACAAAATCCAGCACAAGAGCACACATACTGTCGGTAACAAATTTTATCCGAATGTGCAAATTTGGTGGTCCTCCTTACCCGTACTGTATATCCCTCCGAAATAGCATAATTGTAATAAAAATTCTCAAACTCTTCAAGTGACGCAAACGCCATGCCTTTCCATGGGGCACGATCATTAGCACTCTTCTTATTTGTATCATCTTCGCGAATAAAATCTGTCTCCATTTCCATCTCATCACCCATAGAAGCATCATCCTATTATAAAACAATGTTCAATGAGAATTTGTATAAATACATTTCTGAATTCAAATTTTATTATAATAAGTATGCAAATTCTTGAACATTATTTTGCATAGTTATATTAATTATTTTGTATAAATACAATGCTTCCAATCTGCATACATAATGAGTACGTAATTTGGTTTTTGGTTGAACCCCAAATTGACTTGACTAGATTTTGATTAGCAAAAAAATAAATTGAAATTTTATTTATTGGTGGTGTCTAGGTTCTCAGAGACAATTCTATTTCAAAATTTTCATGTGCACGTTGCACACAGAAAGTAAGTTGAAAGAAATTTTTCAAGTGCTCTCATAGGGAATTTCATTTGTTGATAAAATTAAGCATCTTGGCATTTAAAAAAAGATAAAATTAAGCATCTTGATTGATATTTAAATTTTGTTATCTTGCAATTTGAAGAAATTTAATTGAATTTTTTTTTTTTAAAAAGTAGATTATGTCAGAGAATGAAGATGGTGGCGATGAAGGCTCGACGGAGATCGGAAGCATGACTGGTTCGGTGGTGGGCATGGCCGAGGGAGCAACTGCAGTGGAAATTTCATTCACTGGAGAAAGAGGACAAGGAGAAACCATGGCAACTTTGGTCCACGGGAAGAAATCAGAAGGATCTCTTTGAAATGGAGAAAACAATAGATTATGATTTCTTGCCTGTTTTGTTCACTGGAGAGAAATGGAAAAACTTTACCGCGCATTTATGGAAACAAAGAATTTGAGGCGGAGAAAATCTGAGGCGTTCATCTCAAATGAAACAAGCGGTTGAGGATTTGGAATAAATTTGGAGCATAAAAATTTGGTGCATTTGATCCCTCCTCATGTTTTAATTGTGAACTATAAATTCTAATTATCTAAACTACTTTCTTACAACCTCACAGGACGGAGGTTCGAGCTTACACCAGGCCTCGCCGCCTGCTCCTCAGGATGACGAAGATGATGACGAGGGGCAGTTCTCAGATGTCGGCGGAGATGGTACTGCTTAGGTGGCTAGGTATTTATATATGGTTCGGATGTTTCTTTTGACATTCCTGGTTTAGATGTTACTTGACATTTAGATTATCTGTTACTTGATGTTATTCTACATTTATGTTTATGTTTGATGATATAGTATACAGTTTTCTGGTATTTATGTTTATATCTGTTTTGTATGTATCGATATCTTGTATTATGTGTATGTATTGATGTTATATTGTATTATGTGTATGCATGTATCGATGTCTTGTATGTGTATTATGTTGTATGTTGGTACGTGTCGTACCAATTATTATATGGTACAAATTTACATAATAAAAAAAATTCTGAAAACCTGACAGAAAACTTTCTGCGACCGATTTTAAGTATCAGCGATCGTTTTTTTGGTCTCAGAAAAAAACTATTAGAGACCATTATTTTACTATTAGCGACCGTTATTTTGGTCGCTGATAATTTTTTTCTGACGTTAGCAAAAAATCAGCGACCAAAAAAATTGGTCGCATATACATTATCAGCGACCGGTGACGTCATCAGACGAGTATTTGCGACAATGCTTACAGTGACCGGGTTATTAGTGACCGAAATTGATCGTCAGCGACCGTTGTAACTATCTGCGACCGGCACTTAGACTTTCTGCGACCAAAAAATCGGTCACAGATAGTAGGATCTGTTGTAGTGTAGGTCATACTCGATAGTCTTTTAATTTGTGGAAAAATTAATTACACCCAGTTTGCCACCTTTAATTTGTTGATATTATATATTGTTAGGTTGTAATTAAAATGACCACCAATGGCATATATATATATAGTGAAGGTGGGTACAATTAATTAATTAATTATATTTCCATTTAATAATTAAATTTCTGTTTAAATAAATTAATGCATGCATCTAATGACCGCTTAGTGAATTTGAACATATCTTATCTTAGTGCATGTAGAACAATTGGAGTATACGTACGTAGTACGTAGTACGTAGTACTCGCTTTTTAGGTTTATCGTTTTTACTTTTTACTTTGCTTCGTTGCACAAATTAAATCAGTAAGCAACGTTTTTACTATTGGAGGAAATTAATTAAACAACGTTGGTAAAAATAAATCCCATTGTAGAATATTTTTTATTTTAACTTTGTTCCAAGTAATGCACGAACCTTCTTTGATGTAAATATGTTTTGTACTTATTTTGTCGAATTCACATCCTCTCAGTTAGATATCTCAAAAGTTTAAATAAGTTGTACGTGCACCAATCTCAACTGTTCAAATAAGTTGTGCACAATAATACTCCTAAATTTGCGCTATCCCCGAGTAGGCACCGTACACTATATGTTATCTAGTAAGCTTTGGCTCATTAAATAATACATTTGTTCTTAAAATTGAATAACATGACATATATATATTCATTTTTTTTTTACTTTTTATAGACAGCTGATGTGAATCAAGGCACGGTGTTATGATATCTAATGAAATTTTTTAAGCCCATCGATTTCAAATTTCAAAATTTTTCAAATATCAAACCTTTTCAAATTTCAATTTTTTAAATTTCAAATTTGTTTCCAAATTTCATTTTTTTTTCAAATTCCAATTTTTTCCAAATTTCAATTTTTTGTTTCAAATTTCAAATTTTTTCAAATATTTGAAATTTAAAAAACTTGAAATTTGAAAAAAGTTTGATGTTTGATATTTGAAATTTGAAATCGGTGAAAAAAATGTCTATTGTGTTCTATGTTTGATATGAATGTTATTTACATGATATAGTTTAGTTTATTACCTTATTTATTAATTTATTTAACTTTTCACATATCCATAGTTCTATTGTATTCTATTAGTTATATTTTCGTTGTTATTGTCTTTATTTTATTTAACTTGTATACTTATGCTACTTTAGATGATATTATTGTTAACTTATTTATTTAATATTTGTATAATATGAAGACCTCACTTTTGGATAGTAACGTAAATGATGTTTATGTATTGCAACAGAATTAAATATTCGACACAATTTTTTGTTAATAATTAAATAAAAATATGAGCCGACTCGCGAGCCGAGTCGAGTCGAGCCAAGCCGAGTTGAGCCTTTTCCTTTCAAATTAAAGCGAGCCGAATGATATTGATTTTCTTATTGAGCCGAGCTGAGTTTGAGCCGAACCTTAATCATTAGCAACCCTAGAGAGAGAGAGAGGTGATTCTACGTTGGTCGAGAGAGAGAGAGAGGTGATTCTACGTTGGTCAATGGTCAAGCTTCAATATATTACAGAGGAAACAAGCCGAGGAGAGAAAAAAAGAAAATTCTCCAAGAGAGGAATGTAATTATAAATTATTACTTTTCTTGGATGCAAAGTCTATGTCAGTCAATAATAAAAGTGGATATTCAAATTTCCTTTTCCAAAATCAACGTGACATCACATCACCTGGTAGGCTAAGGCTAGTAGTACATACCATATGGTCCCGACATTTTTAAAAATACAAATATTTTAATAATAATAACTAGGTTTGAGCTAATTAAATAAAAATACCAAAACCGTTGAAAATTTTCACGGCTTGGAATTTTAATTCCAAACTGTGGATATTTTTCATGGTATGGGTTTTTTTTTTCAAAATTTTTTTTTAATTTTTTTTAATTTTTTGTATTGAAATATTAGAAATTTTAAATATATTTCTTTGAAAATAGATGGAATACAATATAATTTGATTTATTAGAAAGACTGTAACAAATAACCCGATCAACATTTTTCAGGCCGGATTTTTCGCGGCTGTAAGAAAAATTAATATATTTCTTTATGTGTTATAGAAAATATTGTGATTCTTCTAGTACATTTAATTTCTAAAAAGTTGTATCTATTTTGAGAATTCTTTTTGAATAACAATCATTCAATAACTTAAAGTTTTTATTTTTTTTCAAAAATAAATACAACTTTTTAGAAGCTAAATGTACTAGAAGGATCACAATATTTTCTATATTACCTAGAAGTGACTTTTGAACCGGGATGAATAACTCAGAATCCAAGCATTTTTATTTTTTTTCAATAACACATAAAGAAATATATTAATTTTTCTTACAGCTGCGAAAAATCTGGCTTGAAAAATGTTGATCGGGTTTTTTGTTATAGTCTTTCTAATAAATTGAATTATATTGTATTCCATCTATTTTCAAAGAAATATGTTTAACATTTCTAATATTTCAATACAACAGTATTCCATCTATTTTTAAAGAAATATGTTTAACATTTCTAATATTTCAATACAAAAACTAAATTTTTTTTAAAAATTTATGTTTTGCAAAAAAAAAAAAACCCAAACCGTGGAAAATATTTACAGCTTGGAATTTTAATTCCAAGCCGTGGAAATTTTCCACGGTTTGGATATTTTTATTAAATTGGCTCAAATTTGGTTATTATTATTAAAAGATTTAACTAATTGGGTATTTTTAAAAATGCCGGCATATGGTCCATTCCATACTCCATAAGTCCATATCCATACTGCTTGGAATTATTATTTTTTTCCCTTTTCCCTTTCTCGTAATTGATTCTTTGTGATTATAGCCTACCAGAAAGAAAGGCAACTGTGCACATGTATCTAATCAAAAAGTTCGCATGTAGAAGAAATAAGTCTATCATTCTAATTCGGAATTTAGATATAATAATAATGTAATTCAGAAATAATTTGTTAATTCTGTAGTATGATAGTATATTAAAATATTAATTATATTATTAAACAAACAAAATGTTTGTAATTTCATGGATAGTAATATAATAGTTTAGAATTTGCGATGCACAGATTGTATTTTGATTTTTACTACTAATTTTTATTTTCCTGTGTGAGTTAGCACGGTACTGAGGTCTATGAAGCGAGTGACGGATTATAAAATAAAAAAATGTATTGTTTGTACAACTTGTCTGAAATAATTCAAAAAATATTATTCAAGATAATAATACAAATTAGATATTATTCAAAAATAATATTTTAGTGAATATTTTTGTTGATGCCGTTTAATGATCTATGTTGTTAAATTATTTTAAAAAATATTTTTGAAAGTTGTTGATTACATTAAAACACACAATATAATATACATAAATAGAGGCAACAATTCTTCTAATATTTTTTCTTTTCAACTAAACAATTCTTCTAATATTTTTTTTCAACTAAACAATTCTTCTAATATTTTTTTTCAACTAAACAATTCTTCTAATATTTTTTTCAACTAAAATTAGGTGAAGATGGTTAAACGGAGCAAATTATCCATATCTATCCTTAATAATTTCCTACCCGAACCCATTTTGGTAGAACTACTTTTCTATCCAAAGTCAATTGCAAACCCAAATTGACAGCCCAAGTTTCTCTCTTGCACATTCGCTATATACGTGTTACTTCCGTACTAACTTATATATAAAGCGTATAGCGATATTTAACACAATAGTTGTGGGACAAACAATTGTGTGGAATCAGATGCTGACGCTAGGAGCAGTCAATTTTGTTTATTAAATTTAATTAACTATTTTTGAATTATCTTTTTGACTTTTTCACATATCAAGGAATCCTTCGATCTTAAATCAGATATTATTAATTGTGTATTGCTTTCTACTCTCTACATATGTTACACAGTAAATAAATCTACATGTCTAACTGGATGATGAATATATATATAACATTGCCATAAAAATAAATCTACATTGCCATAAAAACATGTGAATTAGAGCATTTAATTAATTAATTTTGTTCATTTGTTTTGTGTCCTTCCACTCATGTCAGTTAACCCTTTTAAAATCTTTGTTTTTTTTTATTATTTCAAATACTTATAGTGTGTGCTTATCACTTTAGTTTTGAGGAATGAATCCTTATTCTATGTTTTAGGAATATATTTTTTCTTTGAATTTGTTTTTATGCATAGCTTGTGATCACTAATTTAAATATGAATATTCAACCAATTTTCTAAGGAATTTGCTATAATTAACTCTGAGAAATTAAATGAAATTCACCTTTTTCAAAAACCTTGAAACATATATATGGTCCTTACCTCCTAAATTTAAAAAAAAAATATTTTATGAGACTCACTTTTTTCTATTGGATTTAGATTCCTATTCAGAATTTCAGATCCTTCCATATCTCTTTCGATTCAATCATTCAATACCCAAAAAAAATGATAAGGTCGAGATTCGAATTTGAATGCGAACCACAATTATCGTTGGTAATGAACTGATTAGACATTTAGACTAAACAATTCCCTCAAATTTCGTGTTGGAAAATCAAGATCTTTAGCGTAAATAGTTAATTGTTTTTATAGGATTAGATTCTGAAATCACAAAATACAAAATTCCACAGTTTATTTGAAGTTCCATAGTTTCCATTCATCACCTTTTTGCATGCTTAGTTAGCAGCAAACTATGCTAGTGCCTAGCTAGCAGTAGACTAGTAATTTTTTTTGTTTTTTAGCACGCTTATGTACTTCTTGAAATTTTAAAAATATATATGACAAATGGGATGTGTCAAAATTGCAACTGAATCTTTTCTTCTTCTCAGTTTAATATCTAATTAACAAAAAAATACTCTAATAATTCAACTTATTATATAAAACTCAAACGCTTCTGGACAACTTGCTAAAAATATATATATGATTCAAATAAGACAAAATATTATGAATTTGTTTTATCTCTCATCAGTCAATTTTTTTATTTAATTTAATTAACTATTTTCGAACTATACTTTTTCACATATCAAGGAATATCTTAAAGTTAGATATTATTAATTGTGTGTTGCTTTCTATCTTAAAGTTAGATATTTTTAATTAATGCTTATGTCAAAATGAGACATGTAATCTAAATTGGCCGCTTTCCATTTTATTTTTTATGAATGTTAAATTTATATTTTTGAACTTCAAGTTTGTTATTCACTTATTTGATGTTTATGGTAAGTAATACATTAATTAAAAAACATGTCGTTTAATTTTTATTGGTTCTTAATCAATTTTTTTCGGTGGTTATCTAACTTCTATTGGAACAAAAGACAGTGATATCTGAAATCTGTAATATTTAATCTCTGAAACGAAAGATTGGAGGCCGTACGGTGCAATTAATAGGATCACCGGAATAGATGTTGTTCGAATATCACAAATTCCCTTTTTTAGAAATCTTTTTGTTGCGTTAGCCATGTGGCTCATTGTGCAATATATCTTTTTATTAAAAGCAGGCTTGAATCTTGATAACTTCTTAAATTCACCTCCTCCACATTTTTCATTAACCTTTTCAATTCACACCTACATATTGTGCCATACACCCTCCATTATTTTTTTAGCATTCAAACAACTATTAGAGGATCTGAGCCACTTATCAAAATCATATTTCAATCTCTGCCATTAATTATTAATTTCAATTTTATGCATCTATGTAGGAATCTCAAAATTTAGCAAATTGAATGGATCATGCAAATTGACAAATTTAGGCTAAGAGAAAGAAGGAAGAGTATGGGAAGGTGAAAAAGGCCGAGATGAGCATTTAAATTATTAAACAAAATTTGTCAATGAAAGTGATCGGGATCTCGATGAGCCCCAAAATGAACAGTTGCTACAATTAATCTGCCAAGGCAATTAGACGTGATCTATCTTTTACCTACCTCAATTTTACATAATTGAGACAATTTAACGTATATGTATAAAAATGAGAATAATTAATGACAGTACTTGTGAATGGAGTTTTTATATAAATAATATGATGAAGGACATTTCTGTTATCTCTTACTTTCTAATATGCAAATAATTAAGGTACCTTTTGGTTTATTATGACAAGAATGAGACACTTTTCACGAGGATAAAAAAGTAACTTTTCGTGATGGAGTACCATCATTGTTCAACTTTTTCTTTTTGCGACGGTACTTTTCGCGAGAGAGTACCGTCATAAATGTGTTTTTTCCCTCGTGAAAAGTATCTACTCTGTTGTAGAAAATAAGGTATGATTTTGTTATCTTTCACTTAATTAATATTTCTCGCATAAGTTACTATCCTTACCTTATCAAACTTTGGTTATTATTAGGGGTGTTCATCGGTTCGGTTCGAACTGAACTAGGCAAACCAAAGTTATAATTCGGTTTTAAAAATATAACAGAACCGAATCGAATTAGCATTGCAACCGAACTGAACCGAACCAAAGTTTTATTTCGGTTTGTTCGATTCAAACCAAAATATATTAATTTGTTTATTTAAAACAATTGATTTAAAATAAACCGAAGTATATTAAGAAATAAACCAGAGTGTTAAGAAATAAATTAAGATATTAAGAAATAAACTGAAGTATTTAAAGCAATTGATTAAGAAACAAATCAGAGTATTAAGAAATAAACCGAGGCAGTCCGGATCAAATTCATAATATATAAAAGTTCAGTCAATTCGGTTATTCCAAGTTACTTTGCGATTATCATTTATGACGATTTTATGTGGCTGAAACATAATATATATCGTGTCAAAAAAGAATTTAGGATTTACACTACTCATTTTCCATGCAAATTTGTAGTGGCTTCTGAAGATTATTTGACACGTATGTCAGGTATGATACTTTATGTTAGTAAGAAAATTAAATCTATTATAGCAAAGTTTAGAGCCGAATTTTTTAATTAATATCTCAAATAAATTAAATAAAAAATTACAAAAGTTTCCAATGTATACAAGATACTACTCATCATCAGTTGGATAGTTTTGAAGATAGTACTCCTCTAACACAATCGAGGAAAGGAGAATAAGAGTTTCAAGGTATCGATGTCTTATATTAGATATACTTGTTAATCAACATGAATTAGATATACTTGTTAGCGATCTATGCATTATCACAGGCAATGAAATTAAGTCTCCTTTTACAGAACCGTGTTTTACACATGGATTGAAAAAAAGAGAGTATATTTTGATTCTCGCTTACTCGATGTTGTTTGAGCTGATAAGTCCATGTTGTATATTTCATCGAGAATGCATTTGTTGTATGCGCTAACGAGAAGTAATTAACCAAGATAATTTAAACAATTCAGGACGATTGGAATTGAACACGTTGTATAATATTAAAAAAAAATGAAAAGAGCCACGAAGGAATGATCAATAAATTTCAAGTCACATAGAAGATGGAACGAAATTCAATCATAGTGAAATTTGAAGTCTTCAATCATGCATAGTGGTATATATATCGGCATCATGTAAGAAGGAGGGCGTTTGATTTTTTTGTTTCCCCTATGATTCAAGACACTGAGGATATGCAAAACATGACCGACTCAAGCGACCAAAAAGGAAGGTAGGTAGTACTCGATCAGGAAGTGTGTGAGGAAATTGAGAATACCTACAGCTCAAGCCTAAAAACAAATCAATATTGAAACAAGTGTACATAACATAGTCACTATAGCAGAAAAGTCCATCAGAGACCGATTTTCCAGTCGCTGATAGTCACGTCGCCGGTCGCAGATAGTTATTCCGGTCGCAGAAATCTGATTCCGGTCGCTGATACCCTGGTTGCTGAAAGCATTATCGCAGATACTCAATCGATGACGTCATCGGTCGCTGATACTTTTTCTTTGACCAATTTTTTTTGGTCGCTGTTGTTTTTTGCTGACGTCACGAAGAGATATCTGCGACCAAAAAACAGTCGCTGATACTATTATGTCAGTTTTTTTGGTTATTTACTTTCTTTTAGTTTTTTGGATTTTTTTTCATTTTATTTTTCTCAAAACATACACAATAGATCGATTCAATTGTAACATCAAATATCATACAAAATTACGGTTTTTATTTGAGATACAACGGTAATAATATCAACACAACAATTCTAATTTTGCCATAGTATCAATTACAATATCCTCAAAATTCTCAAGTCATGAAATATAAAAAACCAACACATATTCCTCAAAATTCTCAATTTCAATTTTCCCAAATTAAGCTAGCCTATTGTTATTTTGCATAATATCAAACACCCCCGTTTAACAAAATAACACATATAACGTAATTAATAAAGTTCTAACCCAGTTATTTATGTCCAACTCAGTCATCACCATCATCCTAAAAAAGGCCAAGAAACCAAAAAATAATACCAAAAGTATTATATGCTCATCACAAGTTCTATAAGGGATTCAATAAATCATTGAATATTCTTTACTATCTAGTGAAATTAATAATGCACTTGTTATCATCTCAAAATAACTAAAAAAGATGACAAAATACATGCATCTAAAAAAAATACATACATCCTAAATTGTGACATATACTAATCTTATATATAGGTTGTGCAAGAAAGGTGAAATTGAGAAGGCACCAGATTTTTTATGTGAAATGATGTCTAAAGGGCATGAGCCTCATGTCATGACCTATAAAACTCTTTTAGATGGGATGTGCAAAAATAGTGAAATTGAGAAGGCAATGAATTTTCTACACGACATGAAATTTAAAGGGCTTGAGCTTAATGTCATGACCTATTATACTCTTATAGATGGAATATGCAAGAAAAGTCAAATTGATAAGCCTTTGAGTTTTCTACATGACATGATTTGTAAAGGGTTTGAGCCTAATTTCATAAACCTATAACACTCTTATAAATGAGCTAGTATCTCCAGTTGACAAGATAATAGGGCATTTACAACCCTGATACAACACTCCAATTGAAGATGTTTGGAGAACTCTAATAGTGTCTCTATATGGCAACATAAAAGACTATTTACTACCCATAAACAACACTCCAATTGAAGGTGTTTGGAGCACTCTAATAGTGTCTCTATGTGGCACGATAATAGGGCATTAACAACCCTTTTACAACTCTCCAATTGAAGGTGTTTGGAGCACTCTAGTAATGTCTATAGATGGAAAGATAATTGGGAATTTACAACCCTAATACAACACTCCAATTGATGGTGTTTGGAGAACTCTAATAGTGCTTCTATATGGCAACATAATCAAGCATTTACTACCCTTAAACAACACTCCAATTGAAGGTGTTTGGAGCACTCTAATAGTGTCTCTATGTGGCACGATAATAGGGCACTTACAACCCTAATACAACACTCCAATTGAAGGTGCTTGGTGAACTCTATGAGTATTTCTAGAATGCAAATTAATAGGGTATTTGCAACCCTAATACAACACTCCAATTGAAGGAGTTTTGATAACTCTAATAGTGTCTCTATATGGCAACATAATAGGGCATTTACAACCCTTATACAACACTCTAATCGAAGGTGTTTGGAGTACTCTAGTAGTGTCTACAGATTGGAAGATAATAGGGCATTTACAATCCTAATACAAAACTCCAATTGAAGGAGTTTGCATAGCTCTAATAGTGTCTTTATATGACAAGATAATAGAGCATTTACAACCCTAATACAACACTCCAATTGAAGGAGTTCGGAGAACTATAATAGTGTCTCTATATGATAAGATAATAGAGCATTTAAAACCCTAATACAACACTCCAATTGAACATTTTCGGAGAACTCTAATAATGTCTCCAGATGACAAGATAATAGGGCATTTACAACCCTGGCACAACACTCCAATTGAAGATTTTTTGGAGAACTCTAATAGTGTCTCTATATGACAACATAATTGTAACATTGCGTAAAATATAGATTATTTTTCTATTGAAATCTGAGTCTCAAGAATGCAGATTTTATTACTATTTGTTATATTTGATAAATTGTGGACTAAACTGAAAAGTCTTAATATCTAATTAATATAATTCTTAGTTTCTATGTTTGATAATTGTCACTGAGTAAATGGAAATAGAGAGGCTCCAGTAAGAAAATATGTTCAACCTATTTTAGTCACAATTAAATATTGCACCTCTTGGTTAATGATAACTGAAAATTAGTAATGCATCTTTTCGTCAGAATTGTTATCCAATAACCGTTTCAAATTAAATTATATATTCTCTGTCCATTAATTTAGAAATAAATATAGACCAATAATCTCTCTCTCTCTCTCTAAAAAGAAAACTGCACCCCTGCCCTTCTCTCCATCAACCGTAATTCCCCTCTATCCTCTCTTTACTTCACAACTATCAAAGAGACACCAAATCGCACCAAATGGAAAAATGAAAGTAGTCTTTTGATGCTGGAGAATTTATGCACTTAAGGTAATTAACTCGAATCATATTATTTCATTATAAATTGATGGTTGAATAAATTGAATTAATCGATATGATAAATGAATCCATGTCGATGTTAAGTCAATTTTGTTCCTAGATAATTTAAACTATTGAGGAGTAGTCTTTTAATTATATTAAAAACTTAAAACTATCTTTTGATATTATTGAAAAATACAATACTTTATTGAATGAATTTCATTAATAATTTAAGATACGTTGATTCGATCTATTTTGTAAGAATAAAATTGTGTTCTTAAATTGTATGTTAGTAAGAATTTCTCTGACTATTATAATATGAAAGGTTATTTATTATTATAAAATCTGAAAAATCTAATCTATTATAAATTGTTTTCTTAAGAATAAAAATATCTGGGAACTTCCTCATTTAATAATAAGTATTTCTTTTAGTTTGTTTGTTTTTTTTAAATCGAGAACTTCAGTTTGCTAATAAGAATTCTTCAATTATATTAAAAAGATTTAATATAATTAAGTAACACAAGTATTTTACTATCGATTAATTAAAGTTAGTAATTGAAAAACTTAGGTTCAAATATAGAGATTATGAATTTTGATGAACGTGAGGAGTACGCTCCAAAAACCTATGAAATTTCAGGTACGGGTTTCCTGGACATTGTCAAATTGTTACTTATCGTTTTGTTTGCATTTATTTATTTATGGAATTATGCATGTTGAATCGAACGATCCTTTTTTTTGTTTAGAATACTAGGATAAGATTATTCGATTGATCAACAGATTTTTAAGATGTGTAGTGTAGAGTATGATATTTGTGTGATTAAACGAAATAAACGTGGAAAGTAACGGATAAGTTAAAGGAAAAGGGGCCAATATGCGTTGAACGCCTGTTGGAATGTATACATTGGGTCTAGTGTCCGACTGGACCTCTCGTTAACGTGGCGTTAGTTGGACTTTCTGTCACGGGTCAATATCTTGCGGTGGTTTGAGTCCCCGTTGAGTGAGATAGTTGAACTAGTGGTGGTTCGAGTCCCCCTAGTGAGACGCCAATAGCTGGGGTGGTTCGAGTCCCCTTGGTGAGGCAAAGAAGATCTAGCGGTGGTTCGAGTCCCCGTCTAGTGACATGGCCAAGATCTAGTGGGGTTTGAGTCCCCCTGGTGAGGCAGTTAAAAACTTGAAAGATAACTTAAGAAGTGTGTGTGTGTGTGTGCCCCCGCGTGTGTTTGTTTCAAATATTTATTAGTAAGATCGCATGTAAGGATATAATTTTAATATCATGTTTGTGTTAATAAGTGAATTTGACAAATTCCGGGACTGGAACTGAATCCCGTACTGAGAGACTGTTCGATCTCTCACCCGTTCCACTTTTATGTGGGTTCCAGGAAATCATGAGGCCGACATGGAGCACGAATAGGAGGGATGCGGATCAGGAGGCAAACGAGCAGATGGCTCAAATATCTTTTTATTTTCTTTTAGTTAAACTTTAATTCTCTCTATTTAAAAGTGGATACATTGACTGACATGGCAATTATCGGTTTGTTTGCCATGTTTGTCTTGATCTCATGTTGAATATGTGTTATGTACTCAAATTAATTGTGGTATTTGAAGATTGTTTGACTTTTAAATGTTGCATGAGTATTTATTATTGATAATGTATGTGATGTGCTTACGCCTTACGTGTAAATACGTGGCGGGTTGTCCCGGGGTGTGACAATAATAGACCATTTACTACCCTTAAACAATACTCCAATTGAAGGTGTTTGGAGAACTCTAATAGAGTCTCTCTATGGCACTATAACAGGGCATTTACAACCCTTTTACAACTCTCAAATTCAAGGTATGTGGAGCACTCTAGTATGTCTACAGATGGGAAGATAATCAGACATTTACAACCCTAATACAACACTCCAATTGAAAGAGTTTCGAGAACTCCAATAGTGTCTTTGTATGGCAACATAATAGACCATTTACTACCCTTAAACAACACTCCAATTGATGGAGTTTGGACAACTCATTAGTTTTTTCTATATGGCAAGATAATAGGATATTTACAACCCTAATACAGCACTCCAATTGAAGGTGTTTGGAGAACTCTAATAGTGTCTCCAGTTGACAAGATAATAGGGCATTTACAACTCTGATACAACACTCCAATTGAAGATGTTTGGAGATCTCTAATAGTGTCTCCATGTGGCGCGATAATAGGGCACTTACAACCCCAATACAACACTCCAATTGAAGGTGCTCGGAAAACGTTAGGAGTGTTTCTAGATTGCAAGTTAATAGGGTATTTGCAACCCTAATACAACACTCTAATAGATGGAGTTTGGAGAACTCTAATAGTGTCTCTATATGGCAAGATAATAGGGTATTTACAACCCTAATACAACACTCCAATTGAAGGTGTTTGGAGAAGTCTAATAGTGTCTCCAGTTGACAAGATAATTGGGCATTTACAACCCTGATACAACACTCCAATTAAAGATGCTAGGCGAACTCTAATAGTGTCTCTATATGGCAACATAATGGAGCATTTACTACCCTTAAACAACACTCCAATTGAAGGAGTTTGGAGAATTCTAATAGTGTCTCTATATGGTAAGATAAAAGAGCATTTAAAACCCCAATACAACACTCCAATTGAACGTGTCTGGAGACCTCTAATAGTGTCTCCAGTTTACAAGATAATAGGGCATTTACAACCCTGATACAACACTCCAATTGAAGATGTTTGGAGAACTCTAATAGTGTCTCTATGTGGCACGATAATAGGGCATTTACAACCCTTTTAGAACTCCCCAATTGAAGGTGTTTGGAGCACTCTAGTAATGTCTACAGATGGGAAGATAATCGGGAATTTACAACCCTAATACAACACTTCAATGGACGGTGTTTGAAGAACTCTAATAGTGTCTCCAGTTGACAAGATAATAGGGTATTTACAACCCTGATACAATACTCTAGTTGAAGATGTTTGGAGAACTCTAATAGTGTCTCTATATGGCAACATAATGAGGCATTTACTACCCAAAAACAACACTCTATTTGAACGTGTTGGGAGCACTCTAATACTGTCTCTATGTGGCACGAGAATAGGGCACTTACAACCCTACTACAACACTCCAATTGAAGGTGCTCGGAGAACTCTAGGAGTGTTTCTAGATTGCAAGTTAATAGGGTATTTGCAACCCTAATACAACACTCCAATTAATGGAGTTTGGAGAACACTAATAGTGTCTCTATATGGCAAGATAATAGGATATTTACAACCCTTATACAACACTCCAATGGAAGGTGTTTGGAGCACTCTAGTAGTGTCTACAGATTGGAAGATAATAAGGCATTTACAACTCTGATACAACACTCCAATCGAAGAAGGTTGGAGAACTCTAATATCTTCTCTATATGGAAAGATAACAGAGCATTTACAATCCTTGTAGAACACTCCAATTGAAGATGTTTGGAGCACTCTAATAGTGTCTCTATATGGCAAGATTATCAGGCTTTTACAACCCTAATATAACACTCAAAATCAAGGTGTTTGGGGAACTCTAGGAGTGTCTCTAGATGACAAGATAATAGAGAATTTACAACCCAAAAAACAAACTCCAATTGAAGGAGTTTGGAGAACTCTAGGAGTGTCTCTATATGGCAACATAATGGAGCATTTACTACCCTTAAACAACACTCCAATTGAAGGAGTTTGGAGAATTCTAATAGTGTCTCTATATGGTAAGATAAAAGAGCATTTAAAACCCCAATACAACACTCCAATTGAACGTGTTTGGAGACCTCTAATAGTGTCTCCAGTTTACAAGATAATAGGGCATTTACAACCCTGATACAACACTCCAATTGAAGATGTTTAGAGAACTCTAATAGTGTCTCTATGTGGCACGATAATAGGGCATTTACAACCCTTTTAGAACTCCCCAATTGAAGGTGTTTGGAGCACTCTAGTAATGTCTACAGATGGGAAGATAATCGGGAATTTACAACCCTAATACAACACTTCAATGGAAGGTGTTTGAAGAACTCTAATAGTGTCTCCAGTTGACAAGATAATAGGGTATTTACAACCCTGATACAATACTCTAGTTGAAGATGTTTGGAGAACTCTAATAGTGTCTCTATATGGCAACATAATGAGGCATTTACTACCCAAAAACAACACTCTATTTGAACGTGTTGGGAGCACTCTAATACTGTCTCTATGTGGCACGAGAATAGGGCACTTACAACCCTACTACAACACTCCAATTGAAGGTGCTCGGAGAACTCTAGGAGTGTTTCTAGATTGCAAGTTAATAGGGTATTTGCAACCCTAATACAACACTCCAATTAATGGAGTTTGGAGAACACTAATAGTGTCTCTATATGGCAAGATAATAGGATATTTACAACCCTTATACAACACTCCAATGGAAGGTGTTTGGAGCACTCTAGTAGTGTCTACAGATTGGAAGATAATAAGGCATTTACAACTCTGATACAACACTCCAATCGAAGAAGGTTGGAGAACTCTAATATCTTCTCTATATGGAAAGATAACAGAGCATTTACAATCCTTGTAGAACACTCCAATTGAAGATGTTTGGAGCACTCTAATAGTGTCTCTATATGGCAAGATTATCAGGCTTTTACAACCCTAATATAACACTCAAAATCAAGGTGTTTGGGGAACTCTAGGAGTGTCTCTAGATGACAAGATAATAGAGAATTTACAACCCAAAAAACAAACTCCAATTGAAGGAGTTTGGAGAACTCTAGGAGTGTCTCTATATGGCAACATAATGGAGCATTTACTACCCTTAAACAACACTCCAATTGAAGGAGTTTGGAGAATTCTAATAGTGTCTCTATATGGTAAGATAAAAGAGCATTTAAAACCCCAATACAACACTCCAATTGAACGTGTTTGGAGACCTCTAATAGTGTCTCCAGTTTACAAGATAATAGGGCATTTACAACCCTGATACAACACTCCAATTGAAGATGTTTAGAGAACTCTAATAGTGTCTCTATGTGGCACGATAATAGGGCATTTACAACCCTTTTAGAACTCCCCAATTGAAGGTGTTTGGAGCACTCTAGTAATGTCTACAGATGGGAAGATAATCGGGAATTTACAACCCTAATACAACACTTCAATGGAAGGTGTTTGAAGAACTCTAATAGTGTCTCCAGTTGACAAGATAATAGGGTATTTACAACCCTGATACAATACTCTAGTTGAAGATGTTTGGAGAACTCTAATAGTGTCTCTATATGGCAACATAATGAGGCATTTACTACCCAAAAACAACACTCTATTTGAACGTGTTGGGAGCACTCTAATACTGTCTCTATGTGGCACGAGAATAGGGCACTTACAACCCTACTACAACACTCCAATTGAAGGTGCTCGGAGAACTCTAGGAGTGTTTCTAGATTGCAAGTTAATAGGGTATTTGCAACCCTAATACAACACTCCAATTAATGGAGTTTGGAGAACACTAATAGTGTCTCTATATGGCAAGATAATAGGATATTTACAACCCTTATACAACACTCCAATGGAAGGTGTTTGGAGCACTCTAGTAGTGTCTACAGATTGGAAGATAATAAGGCATTTACAACTCTGATACAACACTCCAATCGAAGAAGGTTGGAGAACTCTAATATCTTCTCTATATGGAAAGATAACAGAGCATTTACAATCCTTGTAGAACACTCCAATTGAAGATGTTTGGAGCACTCTAATAGTGTCTCTATATGGCAAGATTATCAGGCTTTTACAACCCTAATATAACACTCAAAATCAAGGTGTTTGGGGAACTCTAGGAGTGTCTCTAGATGACAAGATAATAGAGAATTTACAACCCAAAAAACAAACTCCAATTGAAGGAGTTTGGAGAACTCTAGGAGTGTCTCTATATGGCAACATAATGGAGCATTTACTACCCTTAAACAACACTCCAATTGAAGGAGTTTGGAGAATTCTAATAGTGTCTCTATATGGTAAGATAAAAGAGCATTTAAAACCCCAATACAACACTCCAATTGAACGTGTTTGGAGACCTCTAATAGTGTCTCCAGTTTACAAGATAATAGGGCATTTACAACCCTGATACAACACTCCAATTGAAGATGTTTAGAGAACTCTAATAGTGTCTCTATGTGGCACGATAATAGGGCATTTACAACCCTTTTAGAACTCCCCAATTGAAGGTGTTTGGAGCACTCTAGTAATGTCTACAGATGGGAAGATAATCGGGAATTTACAACCCTAATACAACACTTCAATGGAAGGTGTTTGAAGAACTCTAATAGTGTCTCCAGTTGACAAGATAATAGGGTATTTACAACCCTGATACAATACTCTAGTTGAAGATGTTTGGAGAACTCTAATAGTGTCTCTATATGGCAACATAATGAGGCATTTACTACCCAAAAACAACACTCTATTTGAACGTGTTGGGAGCACTCTAATACTGTCTCTATGTGGCACGAGAATAGGGCACTTACAACCCTACTACAACACTCCAATTGAAGGTGCTCGGAGAACTCTAGGAGTGTTTCTAGATTGCAAGTTAATAGGGTATTTGCAACCCTAATACAACACTCCAATTAATGGAGTTTGGAGAACACTAATAGTGTCTCTATATGGCAAGATAATAGGATATTTACAACCCTTATACAACACTCCAATCGAAGGTGTTTGGAGCACTCTAGTAGTGTCTACAGATTGGAAGATAATAAGGCATTTACAACTCTGATACAACACTCCAATCGAAGAAGGTTGGAGAACTCTAATATCTTCTCTATATGGAAAGATAACAGAGCATTTACAATCCTTGTAGAACACTCCAATTGAAGATGTTTGGAGCACTCTAATAGTGTCTCTATATGGCAAGATTATCAGGCTTTTACAACCCTAATATAACACTCAAAATCAAGGTGTTTGGGGAACTCTAGGAGTGTCTCTAGATGACAAGATAATAGAGAATTTACAACCCAAAAAACAAACTCCAATTGAAGGAGTTTGCATAACTCTAATAGTGTCTCTATATGGCAACGTAATGGAGCATTTACTACCCTTAAACAACACTCCAATTGAAGGAGTTTGGAGAATTCTAATAGTGTCTCTATATGGTAAGATAAAAGAGCATTTAAAACCCCAATACAACACTCCAATTGAACGTGTCTGGAGACCTCTAATAGTGTCTCCAGTTTACAAGATAATATGGCATTTACAACCCTGATACAACACTCCAATTGAAGAAGTTTGGAGAACTCTAATAGTGTCTCTATGTGGCACGATAATAGGGCATTTACAACCCTTTTAGAACTCCCCAATTGAAGGTGTTTGGAGCACTCTAGTAATGTCTACAGATGGGAAGATAATCGGGAATTTACAACCCTAATACAACACTTCAATGGAAGGTGTTTGAAGAACTCTAATAGTGTCTCCAGTTGACAAGATAATAGGGTATTTACAACCCTGATACAATACTCTAGTTGAAGATGTTTGGAGAACTCTAATAGTGTCTCTATATGGCAACATAATGAGGCATTTACTACCCAAAAACAACACTCTATTTGAACGTGTTGGGAGCACTCTAATACTGTCTCTATGTGGCACGAGAATAGGGCACTTACAACCCTACTACAACACTCCAATTGAAGGTGCTCGGAGAACTCTAGGAGTGTTTCTAGATTGCAAGTTAATAGGGTATTTGCAACCCTAATACAACACTCCAATTAATGGAGTTTGGAGAACACTAATAGTGTCTCTATATGGCAAGATAATAGGATATTTACAACCCTTATACAACACTCCAATCGAAGGTGTTTGGAGCACTCTAGTAGTGTCTACAGATTGGAAGATAATAAGGCATTTACAACTCTGATACAACACTCCAATCGAAGAAGGTTGGAGAACTCTAATATCTTCTCTATATGGAAAGATAACAGAGCATTTACAATCCTTGTAGAACACTCCAATTGAAGATGTTTGGAGCACTCTAATAGTGTCTCTATATGGCAAGATTATCAGGCTTTTACAACCCTAATATAACACTCAAAATCAAGGTGTTTGGGGAACTCTAGGAGTGTCTCTAGATGACAAGATAATAGAGAATTTACAACCCAAAAAACAAACTCCAATTGAAGGAGTTTGCATAACTCTAATAGTGTCTCTATATGGCAACATAATGGAGCATTTACTACCCTTAAACAACACTCCAATTGAAGGAGTTTGGAGAATTCTAATAGTGTCTCTATATGGTAAGATAAAAGAGCATTTAAAACCCCAATACAACACTCCAATTGAACGTGTCTGGAGACCTCTAATAGTGTCTCCAGTTTACAAGATAATAGGGCATTTACAACCCTGATACAACACTCCAATTGAAGATGTTTGGAGAACTCTAATAGTGTCTCTATGTGGCACGATAATAGGGCATTTACAACCCTTTTAGAACTCCCCAATTGAAGGTGTTTGGAGCACTCTAGTAATGTCTACAGATGGGAAGATAATCGGGAATTTACAACCCTAATACAACACTTCAATGGACGGTGTTTGAAGAACTCTAATAGTGTCTCCAGTTGACAAGATAATAGGGTATTTACAACCCTGATACAATACTCTAGTTGAAGATGTTTGGAGAACTCTAATAGTGTCTCTATATGGCAACATAATGAGGCATTTACTACCCAAAAACAACACTCTATTTGAACGTGTTGGGAGCACTCTAATACTGTCTCTATGTGGCACGAGAATAGGGCACTTACAACCCTACTACAACACTCCAATTGAAGGTGCTCGGAGAACTCTAGGAGTGTTTCTAGATTGCAAGTTAATAGGGTATTTGCAACCCTAATACAACACTCCAATTAATGGAGTTTGGAGAACACTAATAGTGTCTCTATATGGCAAGATAATAGGATATTTACAACCCTTATACAACACTCCAATCGAAGGTGTTTGGAGCACTCTAGTAGTGTCTACAGATTGGAAGATAATAAAGCATTTACAACTCTGATACAACACTCCAATCGAAGAAGGTTGGAGAACTCTAATATCTTCTCTATATGGAAAGATAACAGAGCATTTACAATCCTTGTAGAACACTCCAATTGAAGATGTTTGGAGCACTCTAATAGTGTCTCTATATGGCAAGATTATCAGGCTTTTACAACCCTAATATAACACTCAAAATCAAGGTGTTTGGGGAACTCTAGGAGTGTCTCTAGATGACAAGATAATAGAGAATTTACAACCCAAAAAACAAACTCCAATTGAAGGAGTTTGGAGAACTCTAGGAGTGTCTCTATATGGCAACATAATGGAGCATTTACTACCCTTAAACAACACTCCAATTGAAGGAGTTTGGAGAATTCTAATAGTGTCTCTATATGGTAAGATAAAAGAGCATTTAAAACCCCAATACAACACTCCAATTGAACGTGTTTGGAGACCTCTAATAGTGTCTCCAGTTTACAAGATAATAGGGCATTTACAACCCTGATACAACACTCCAATTGAAGATGTTTGGAGAACTCTAATAGTGTCTCTATGTGGCACGATAATAGGGCATTTACAACCCTTTTAGAACTCCCCAATTGAAGGTGTTTGGAGCACTCTAGTAATGTCTACAGATGGGAAGATAATCGGGAATTTACAACCCTAATACAACACTTCAATGGAAGGTGTTTGAAGAACTCTAATAGTGTCTCCAGTTGACAAGATAATAGGGTATTTACAACCCTGATACAATACTCTAGTTGAAGATGTTTGGAGAACTCTAATAGTGTCTCTATATGGCAACATAATGAGGCATTTACTACCCAAAAACAACACTCTATTTGAACGTGTTGGGAGCACTCTAATACTGTCTCTATGTGGCACGAGAATAGGGCACTTACAACCCTACTACAACACTCCAATTGAAGGTGCTCGGAGAACTCTAGGAGTGTTTCTAGATTGCAAGTTAATAGGGTATTTGCAACCCTAATACAACACTCCAATTAATGGAGTTTGGAGAACACTAATAGTGTCTCTATATGGCAAGATAATAGGATATTTACAACCCTTATACAACACTCCAATCGAAGGTGTTTGGAGCACTCTAGTAGTGTCTACAGATTGGAAGATAATAAGGCATTTACAACTCTGATACAACACTCCAATCGAAGAAGGTTGGAGAACTCTAATATCTTCTCTATATGGAAAGATAACAGAGCATTTACAATCCTTGTAGAACACTCCAATTGAAGATGTTTGGAGCACTCTAATAGTGTCTCTATATGGCAAGATTATCAGGCTTTTACAACCCTAATATAACACTCAAAATCAAGGTGTTTGGGGAACTCTAGGAGTGTCTCTAGATGACAAGATAATAGAGAATTTACAACCCAAAAAACAAACTCCAATTGAAGGAGTTTGCATAACTCTAATAGTGTCTCTATATGGCAACGTAATGGAGCATTTACTACCCTTAAACAACACTCCAATTGAAGGAGTTTGGAGAATTCTAATAGTGTCTCTATATGGTAAGATAAAAGAGCATTTAAAACCCCAATACAACACTCCAATTGAACGTGTCTGGAGACCTCTAATAGTGTCTCCAGTTTACAAGATAATATGGCATTTACAACCCTGATACAACACTCCAATTGAAGATGTTTGGAGAACTCTAATAGTGTCTCTATGTGGCACGATAATAGGGCATTTACAACCCTTTTAGAACTCCCCAATTGAAGGTGTTTGGAGCACTCTAGTAATGTCTACAGATGGGAAGATAATCGGGAATTTACAACCCTAATACAACACTTCAATGGAAGGTGTTTGAAGAACTCTAATAGTGTCTCCAGTTGACAAGATAATAGGGTATTTACAACCCTGATACAATACTCTAGTTGAAGATGTTTGGAGAACTCTAATAGTGTCTCTATATGGCAACATAATGAGGCATTTACTACCCAAAAACAACACTCTATTTGAACGTGTTGGGAGCACTCTAATACTGTCTCTATGTGGCACGAGAATAGGGCACTTACAACCCTACTACAACACTCCAATTGAAGGTGCTCGGAGAACTCTAGGAGTGTTTCTAGATTGCAAGTTAATAGGGTATTTGCAACCCTAATACAACACTCCAATTAATGGAGTTTGGAGAACACTAATAGTGTCTCTATATGGCAAGATAATAGGATATTTACAACCCTTATACAACACTCCAATCGAAGGTGTTTGGAGCACTCTAGTAGTGTCTACAGATTGGAAGATAATAAGGCATTTACAACTCTGATACAACACTCCAATCGAAGAAGGTTGGAGAACTCTAATATCTTCTCTATATGGAAAGATAACAGAGCATTTACAATCCTTGTAGAACACTCCAATTGAAGATGTTTGGAGCACTCTAATAGTGTCTCTATATGGCAAGATTATCAGGCTTTTACAACCCTAATATAACACTCAAAATCAAGGTGTTTGGGGAACTCTAGGAGTGTCTCTAGATGACAAGATAATAGAGAATTTACAACCCAAAAAACAAACTCCAATTGAAGGAGTTTGCATAACTCTAATAGTGTCTCTATATGGCAACATAATGGAGCATTTACTACCCTTAAACAACACTCCAATTGAAGGAGTTTGGAGAATTCTAATAGTGTCTCTATATGGTAAGATAAAAGAGCATTTAAAACCCCAATACAACACTCCAATTGAACGTGTCTGGAGACCTCTAATAGTGTCTCCAGTTTACAAGATAATAGGGCATTTACAACCCTGATACAACACTCCAATTGAAGATGTTTGGAGAACTCTAATAGTGTCTCTATGTGGCACGATAATAGGGCATTTACAACCCTTTTAGAACTCCCCAATTGAAGGTGTTTGGAGCACTCTAGTAATGTCTACAGATGGGAAGATAATCGGGAATTTACAACCCTAATACAACACTTCAATGGACGGTGTTTGAAGAACTCTAATAGTGTCTCCAGTTGACAAGATAATAGGGTATTTACAACCCTGATACAATACTCTAGTTGAAGATGTTTGGAGAACTCTAATAGTGTCTCTATATGGCAACATAATGAGGCATTTACTACCCAAAAACAACACTCTATTTGAACGTGTTGGGAGCACTCTAATACTGTCTCTATGTGGCACGAGAATAGGGCACTTACAACCCTACTACAACACTCCAATTGAAGGTGCTCGGAGAACTCTAGGAGTGTTTCTAGATTGCAAGTTAATAGGGTATTTGCAACCCTAATACAACACTCCAATTAATGGAGTTTGGAGAACACTAATAGTGTCTCTATATGGCAAGATAATAGGATATTTACAACCCTTATACAACACTCCAATCGAAGGTGTTTGGAGCACTCTAGTAGTGTCTACAGATTGGAAGATAATAAAGCATTTACAACTCTGATACAACACTCCAATCGAAGAAGGTTGGAGAACTCTAATATCTTCTCTATATGGAAAGATAACAGAGCATTTACAATCCTTGTAGAACACTCCAATTGAAGATGTTTGGAGCACTCTAATAGTGTCTCTATATGGCAAGATTATCAGGCTTTTACAACCCTAATATAACACTCAAAATCAAGGTGTTTGGGGAACTCTAGGAGTGTCTCTAGATGACAAGATAATAGAGAATTTACAACCCAAAAAACAAACTCCAATTGAAGGAGTTTGGAGAACTCTAGGAGTGTCTCTATATGGCAACATAATGGAGCATTTACTACCCTTAAACAACACTCCAATTGAAGGAGTTTGGAGAATTCTAATAGTGTCTCTATATGGTAAGATAAAAGAGCATTTAAAACCCCAATACAACACTCCAATTGAACGTGTTTGGAGACCTCTAATAGTGTCTCCAGTTTACAAGATAATAGGGCATTTACAACCCTGATACAACACTCCAATTGAAGATGTTTGGAGAACTCTAATAGTGTCTCTATGTGGCACGATAATAGGGCATTTACAACCCTTTTAGAACTCCCCAATTGAAGGTGTTTGGAGCACTCTAGTAATGTCTACAGATGGGAAGATAATCGGGAATTTACAACCCTAATACAACACTTCAATGGAAGGTGTTTGAAGAACTCTAATAGTGTCTCCAGTTGACAAGATAATAGGGTATTTACAACCCTGATACAATACTCTAGTTGAAGATGTTTGGAGAACTCTAATAGTGTCTCTATATGGCAACATAATGAGGCATTTACTACCCAAAAACAACACTCTATTTGAACGTGTTGGGAGCACTCTAATACTGTCTCTATGTGGCACGAGAATAGGGCACTTACAACCCTACTACAACACTCCAATTGAAGGTGCTCGGAGAACTCTAGGAGTGTTTCTAGATTGCAAGTTAATAGGGTATTTGCAACCCTAATACAACACTCCAATTAATGGAGTTTGGAGAACACTAATAGTGTCTCTATATGGCAAGATAATAGGATATTTACAACCCTTATACAACACTCCAATCGAAGGTGTTTGGAGCACTCTAGTAGTGTCTACAGATTGGAAGATAATAAGGCATTTACAACTCTGATACAACACTCCAATCGAAGAAGGTTGGAGAACTCTAATATCTTCTCTATATGGAAAGATAACAGAGCATTTACAATCCTTGTAGAACACTCCAATTGAAGATGTTTGGAGCACTCTAATAGTGTCTCTATATGGCAAGATTATCAGGCTTTTACAACCCTAATATAACACTCAAAATCAAGGTGTTTGGGGAACTCTAGGAGTGTCTCTAGATGACAAGATAATAGAGAATTTACAACCCAAAAAACAAACTCCAATTGAAGGAGTTTGCATAACTCTAATAGTGTCTCTATATGGCAACGTAATGGAGCATTTACTACCCTTAAACAACACTCCAATTGAAGGAGTTTGGAGAATTCTAATAGTGTCTCTATATGGTAAGATAAAAGAGCATTTAAAACCCCAATACAACACTCCAATTGAACGTGTCTGGAGACCTCTAATAGTGTCTCCAGTTTACAAGATAATATGGCATTTACAACCCTGATACAACACTCCAATTGAAGATGTTTGGAGAACTCTAATAGTGTCTCTATGTGGCACGATAATAGGGCATTTACAACCCTTTTAGAACTCCCCAATTGAAGGTGTTTGGAGCACTCTAGTAATGTCTACAGATGGGAAGATAATCGGGAATTTACAACCCTAATACAACACTTCAATGGAAGGTGTTTGAAGAACTCTAATAGTGTCTCCAGTTGACAAGATAATAGGGTATTTACAACCCTGATACAATACTCTAGTTGAAGATGTTTGGAGAACTCTAATAGTGTCTCTATATGGCAACATAATGAGGCATTTACTACCCAAAAACAACACTCTATTTGAACGTGTTGGGAGCACTCTAATACTGTCTCTATGTGGCACGAGAATAGGGCACTTACAACCCTACTACAACACTCCAATTGAAGGTGCTCGGAGAACTCTAGGAGTGTTTCTAGATTGCAAGTTAATAGGGTATTTGCAACCCTAATACAACACTCCAATTAATGGAGTTTGGAGAACACTAATAGTGTCTCTATATGGCAAGATAATAGGATATTTACAACCCTTATACAACACTCCAATCGAAGGTGTTTGGAGCACTCTAGTAGTGTCTACAGATTGGAAGATAATAAGGCATTTACAACTCTGATACAACACTCCAATCGAAGAAGGTTGGAGAACTCTAATATCTTCTCTATATGGAAAGATAACAGAGCATTTACAATCCTTGTAGAACACTCCAATTGAAGATGTTTGGAGCACTCTAATAGTGTCTCTATATGGCAAGATTATCAGGCTTTTACAACCCTAATATAACACTCAAAATCAAGGTGTTTGGGGAACTCTAGGAGTGTCTCTAGATGACAAGATAATAGAGAATTTACAACCCAAAAAACAAACTCCAATTGAAGGAGTTTGCATAACTCTAATAGTGTCTCTATATGGCAACATAATGGAGCATTTACTACCCTTAAACAACACTCCAATTGAAGGAGTTTGGAGAATTCTAATAGTGTCTCTATATGGTAAGATAAAAGAGCATTTAAAACCCCAATACAACACTCCAATTGAACGTGTCTGGAGACCTCTAATAGTGTCTCCAGTTTACAAGATAATAGGGTTTAGGGTTTAGGGTTTAGGGTTTAGGGTTTAGGGTTTAGGGTTTAGGGTTTAGGGTTTAGGGTTTAGGGTTTAGGGTTTAGGGTTTAGGGTTTAGGGTTTAGGGTTTAGGGTTTAGGGTTTAGGGTTTAGGGTTTAGGGTTTAGGGTTTAGGGTTTAGGGTTTAGGGTTTAGGGTTTAGGGTTTAGGGTTTAGGGTTTAGGGTTTAGGGTTTAGGGTTTAGGGTTTAGGGTTTAGGGTTTAGGGTTTAGGGTTTAGGGTTTAGGGTTTAGGGTTTAGGGTTTAGGGTTTAGGGTTTAGGGTTTAGGGTTTAGGGTTTAGGGTTTAGGGTTTAGGGTTTAGGGTTTAGGGTTTAGGGTTTAGGGTTTAGGGTTTAGGGTTTAGGGTTTAGGGTTTAGGGTTTAGGGTTTAGGGTTTAGGGTTTAGGGTTTAGGGTTTAGGGTTTAGGGTTTAGGGTTTAGGGTTTAGGGTTTAGGGTTTAGGGTTTAGGGTTTAGGGTTTAGGGTTTAGGGTTTAGGGTTTAGGGTTTAGGGTTTAGGGTTTAGGGTTTAGGGTTTAGGGTTTAGGGTTTAGGGTTTAGGGTTTAGGGTTTAGGGTTTAGGGTTTAGGGTTTAGGGTTTAGGGTTTAGGGTTTAGGGTTTAGGGTTTAGGGTTTAGGGTTTAGGGTTTAGGGTTTAGGGTTTAGGGTTTAGGGTTTAGGGTTTAGGGTTTAGGGTTTAGGGTTTAGGGTTTAGGGTTTAGGGTTTAGGGTTTAGGGTTTAGGGTTTAGGGTTTAGGGTTTAGGGTTTAGGGTTTAGGGTTTAGGGTTTAGGGTTTAGGGTTTAGGGTTTAGGGTTTAGGGTTTAGGGTTTAGGGTTTAGGGTTTAGGGTTTAGGGTTTAGGGTTTAGGGTTTAGGGTTTAGGGTTTAGGGTTTAGGGTTTAGGGTTTAGGGTTTAGGGTTTAGGGTTTAGGGTTTAGGGTTTAGGGTTTAGGGTTTAGGGTTTAGGGTTTAGGGTTTAGGGTTTAGGGTTTAGGGTTTAGGGTTTAGGGTTTAGGGTTTAGGGTTTAGGGTTTAGGGTTTAGGGTTTAGGGTTTAGGGTTTAGGGTTTAGGGTTTAGGGTTTAGGGTTTAGGGTTTAGGGTTTAGGGTTTAGGGTTTAGGGTTTAGGGTTTAGGGTTTAGGGTTTAGGGTTTAGGGTTTAGGGTTTAGGGTTTAGGGTTTAGGGTTTAGGGTTTAGGGTTTAGGGTTTAGGGTTTAGGGTTTAGGGTTTAGGGTTTAGGGTTTAGGGTTTAGGGTTTAGGGTTTAGGGTTTAGGGTTTAGGGTTTAGGGTTTAGGGTTTAGGGTTTAGGGTTTAGGGTTTAGGGTTTAGGGTTTAGGGTTTAGGGTTTAGGGTTTAGGGTTTAGGGTTTAGGGTTTAGGGTTTAGGGTTTAGGGTTTAGGGTTTAGGGTTTAGGGTTTAGGGTTTAGGGTTTAGGGTTTAGGGTTTAGGGTTTAGGGTTTAGGGTTTAGGGTTTAGGGTTTAGGGTTTAGGGTTTAGGGTTTAGGGTTTAGGGTTTAGGGTTTAGGGTTTAGGGTTTAGGGTTTAGGGTTTAGGGTTTAGGGTTTAGGGTTTAGGGTTTAGGGTTTAGGGTTTAGGGTTTAGGGTTTAGGGTTTAGGGTTTAGGGTTTAGGGTTTAGGGTTTAGGGTTTAGGGTTTAGGGTTTAGGGTTTAGGGTTTAGGGTTTAGGGTTTAGGGTTTAGGGTTTAGGGTTTAGGGTTTAGGGTTTAGGGTTTAGGGTTTAGGGTTTAGGGTTTAGGGTTTAGGGTTTAGGGTTTAGGGTTTAGGGTTTAGGGTTTAGGGTTTAGGGTTTAGGGTTTAGGGTTTAGGGTTTAGGGTTTAGGGTTTAGGGTTTAGGGTTTAGGGTTTAGGGTTTAGGGTTTAGGGTTTAGGGTTTAGGGTTTAGGGTTTAGGGTTTAGGGTTTAGGGTTTAGGGTTTAGGGTTTAGGGTTTAGGGTTTAGGGTTTAGGGTTTAGGGTTTAGGGTTTAGGGTTTAGGGTTTAGGGTTTAGGGTTTAGGGTTTAGGGTTTAGGGTTTAGGGTTTAGGGTTTAGGGTTTAGGGTTTAGGGTTTAGGGTTTAGGGTTTAGGGTTTAGGGTTTAGGGTTTAGGGTTTAGGGTTTAGGGTTTAGGGTTTAGGGTTTAGGGTTTAGGGTTTAGGGTTTAGGGTTTAGGGTTTAGGGTTTAGGGTTTAGGGTTTAGGGTTTAGGGTTTAGGGTTTAGGGTTTAGGGTTTAGGGTTTAGGGTTTAGGGTTTAGGGTTTAGGGTTTAGGGTTTAGGGTTTAGGGTTTAGGGTTTAGGGTTTAGGGTTTAGGGTTTAGGGTTTAGGGTTTAGGGTTTAGGGTTTAGGGTTTAGGGTTTAGGGTTTAGGGTTTAGGGTTTAGGGTTTAGGGTTTAGGGTTTAGGGTTTAGGGTTTAGGGTTTAGGGTTTAGGGTTTAGGGTTTAGGGTTTAGGGTTTAGGGTTTAGGGTTTAGGGTTTAGGGTTTAGGGTTTAGGGTTTAGGGTTTAGGGTTTAGGGTTTAGGGTTTAGGGTTTAGGGTTTAGGGTTTAGGGTTTAGGGTTTAGGGTTTAGGGTTTAGGGTTTAGGGTTTAGGGTTTAGGGTTTAGGGTTTAGGGTTTAGGGTTTAGGGTTTAGGGTTTAGGGTTTAGGGTTTAGGGTTTAGGGTTTAGGGTTTAGGGTTTAGGGTTTAGGGTTTAGGGTTTAGGGTTTAGGGTTTAGGGTTTAGGGTTTAGGGTTTAGGGTTTAGGGTTTAGGGTTTAGGGTTTAGGGTTTAGGGTTTAGGGTTTAGGGTTTAGGGTTTAGGGTTTAGGGTTTAGGGTTTAGGGTTTAGGGTTTAGGGTTTAGGGTTTAGGGTTTAGGGTTTAGGGTTTAGGGTTTAGGGTTTAGGGTTTAGGGTTTAGGGTTTAGGGTTTAGGGTTTAGGGTTTAGGGTTTAGGGTTTAGGGTTTAGGGTTTAGGGTTTAGGGTTTAGGGTTTAGGGTTTAGGGTTTAGGGTTTAGGGTTTAGGGTTTAGGGTTTAGGGTTTAGGGTTTAGGGTTTAGGGTTTAGGGTTTAGGGTTTAGGGTTTAGGGTTTAGGGTTTAGGGTTTAGGGTTTAGGGTTTAGGGTTTAGGGTTTAGGGTTTAGGGTTTAGGGTTTAGGGTTTAGGGTTTAGGGTTTAGGGTTTAGGGTTTAGGGTTTAGGGTTTAGGGTTTAGGGTTTAGGGTTTAGGGTTTAGGGTTTAGGGTTTAGGGTTTAGGGTTTAGGGTTTAGGGTTTAGGGTTTAGGGTTTAGGGTTTAGGGTTTAGGGTTTAGGGTTTAGGGTTTAGGGTTTAGGGTTTAGGGTTTAGGGTTTAGGGTTTAGGGTTTAGGGTTTAGGGTTTAGGGTTTAGGGTTTAGGGTTTAGGGTTTAGGGTTTAGGGTTTAGGGTTTAGGGTTTAGGGTTTAGGGTTTAGGGTTTAGGGTTTAGGGTTTAGGGTTTAGGGTTTAGGGTTTAGGGTTTAGGGTTTAGGGTTTAGGGTTTAGGGTTTAGGGTTTAGGGTTTAGGGTTTAGGGTTTAGGGTTTAGGGTTTAGGGTTTAGGGTTTAGGGTTTAGGGTTTAGGGTTTAGGGTTTAGGGTTTAGGGTTTAGGGTTTAGGGTTTAGGGTTTAGGGTTTAGGGTTTAGGGTTTAGGGTTTAGGGTTTAGGGTTTAGGGTTTAGGGTTTAGGGTTTAGGGTTTAGGGTTTAGGGTTTAGGGTTTAGGGTTTAGGGTTTAGGGTTTAGGGTTTAGGGTTTAGGGTTTAGGGTTTAGGGTTTAGGGTTTAGGGTTTAGGGTTTAGGGTTTAGGGTTTAGGGTTTAGGGTTTAGGGTTTAGGGTTTAGGGTTTAGGGTTTAGGGTTTAGGGTTTAGGGTTTAGGGTTTAGGGTTTAGGGTTTAGGGTTTAGGGTTTAGGGTTTAGGGTTTAGGGTTTAGGGTTTAGGGTTTAGGGTTTAGGGTTTAGGGTTTAGGGTTTAGGGTTTAGGGTTTAGGGTTTAGGGTTTAGGGTTTAGGGTTTAGGGTTTAGGGTTTAGGGTTTAGGGTTTAGGGTTTAGGGTTTAGGGTTTAGGGTTTAGGGTTTAGGGTTTAGGGTTTAGGGTTTAGGGTTTAGGGTTTAGGGTTTAGGGTTTAGGGTTTAGGGTTTAGGGTTTAGGGTTTAGGGTTTAGGGTTTAGGGTTTAGGGTTTAGGGTTTAGGGTTTAGGGTTTAGGGTTTAGGGTTTAGGGTTTAGGGTTTAGGGTTTAGGGTTTAGGGTTTAGGGTTTAGGGTTTAGGGTTTAGGGTTTAGGGTTTAGGGTTTAGGGTTTAGGGTTTAGGGTTTAGGGTTTAGGGTTTAGGGTTTAGGGTTTAGGGTTTAGGGTTTAGGGTTTAGGGTTTAGGGTTTAGGGTTTAGGGTTTAGGGTTTAGGGTTTAGGGTTTAGGGTTTAGGGTTTAGGGTTTAGGGTTTAGGGTTTAGGGTTTAGGGTTTAGGGTTTAGGGTTTAGGGTTTAGGGTTTAGGGTTTAGGGTTTAGGGTTTAGGGTTTAGGGTTTAGGGTTTAGGGTTTAGGGTTTAGGGTTTAGGGTTTAGGGTTTAGGGTTTAGGGTTTAGGGTTTAGGGTTTAGGGTTTAGGGTTTAGGGTTTAGGGTTTAGGGTTTAGGGTTTAGGGTTTAGGGTTTAGGGTTTAGGGTTTAGGGTTTAGGGTTTAGGGTTTAGGGTTTAGGGTTTAGGGTTTAGGGTTTAGGGTTTAGGGTTTAGGGTTTAGGGTTTAGGGTTTAGGGTTTAGGGTTTAGGGTTTAGGGTTTAGGGTTTAGGGTTTAGGGTTTAGGGTTTAGGGTTTAGGGTTTAGGGTTTAGGGTTTAGGGTTTAGGGTTTAGGGTTTAGGGTTTAGGGTTTAGGGTTTAGGGTTTAGGGTTTAGGGTTTAGGGTTTAGGGTTTAGGGTTTAGGGTTTAGGGTTTAGGGTTTAGGGTTTAGGGTTTAGGGTTTAGGGTTTAGGGTTTAGGGTTTAGGGTTTAGGGTTTAGGGTTTAGGGTTTAGGGTTTAGGGTTTAGGGTTTAGGGTTTAGGGTTTAGGGTTTAGGGTTTAGGGTTTAGGGTTTAGGGTTTAGGGTTTAGGGTTTAGGGTTTAGGGTTTAGGGTTTAGGGTTTAGGGTTTAGGGTTTAGGGTTTAGGGTTTAGGGTTTAGGGTTTAGGGTTTAGGGTTTAGGGTTTAGGGTTTAGGGTTTAGGGTTTAGGGTTTAGGGTTTAGGGTTTAGGGTTTAGGGTTTAGGGTTTAGGGTTTAGGGTTTAGGGTTTAGGGTTTAGGGTTTAGGGTTTAGGGTTTAGGGTTTAGGGTTTAGGGTTTAGGGTTTAGGGTTTAGGGTTTAGGGTTTAGGGTTTAGGGTTTAGGGTTTAGGGTTTAGGGTTTAGGGTTTAGGGTTTAGGGTTTAGGGTTTAGGGTTTAGGGTTTAGGGTTTAGGGTTTAGGGTTTAGGGTTTAGGGTTTAGGGTTTAGGGTTTAGGGTTTAGGGTTTAGGGTTTAGGGTTTAGGGTTTAGGGTTTAGGGTTTAGGGTTTAGGGTTTAGGGTTTAGGGTTTAGGGTTTAGGGTTTAGGGTTTAGGGTTTAGGGTTTAGGGTTTAGGGTTTAGGGTTTAGGGTTTAGGGTTTAGGGTTTAGGGTTTAGGGTTTAGGGTTTAGGGTTTAGGGTTTAGGGTTTAGGGTTTAGGGTTTAGGGTTTAGGGTTTAGGGTTTAGGGTTTAGGGTTTAGGGTTTAGGGTTTAGGGTTTAGGGTTTAGGGTTTAGGGTTTAGGGTTTAGGGTTTAGGGTTTAGGGTTTAGGGTTTAGGGTTTAGGGTTTAGGGTTTAGGGTTTAGGGTTTAGGGTTTAGGGTTTAGGGTTTAGGGTTTAGGGTTTAGGGTTTAGGGTTTAGGGTTTAGGGTTTAGGGTTTAGGGTTTAGGGTTTAGGGTTTAGGGTTTAGGGTTTAGGGTTTAGGGTTTAGGGTTTAGGGTTTAGGGTTTAGGGTTTAGGGTTTAGGGTTTAGGGTTTAGGGTTTAGGGTTTAGGGTTTAGGGTTTAGGGTTTAGGGTTTAGGGTTTAGGGTTTAGGGTTTAGGGTTTAGGGTTTAGGGTTTAGGGTTTAGGGTTTAGGGTTTAGGGTTTAGGGTTTAGGGTTTAGGGTTTAGGGTTTAGGGTTTAGGGTTTAGGGTTTAGGGTTTAGGGTTTAGGGTTTAGGGTTTAGGGTTTAGGGTTTAGGGTTTAGGGTTTAGGGTTTAGGGTTTAGGGTTTAGGGTTTAGGGTTTAGGGTTTAGGGTTTAGGGTTTAGGGTTTAGGGTTTAGGGTTTAGGGTTTAGGGTTTAGGGTTTAGGGTTTAGGGTTTAGGGTTTAGGGTTTAGGGTTTAGGGTTTAGGGTTTAGGGTTTAGGGTTTAGGGTTTAGGGTTTAGGGTTTAGGGTTTAGGGTTTAGGGTTTAGGGTTTAGGGTTTAGGGTTTAGGGTTTAGGGTTTAGGGTTTAGGGTTTAGGGTTTAGGGTTTAGGGTTTAGGGTTTAGGGTTTAGGGTTTAGGGTTTAGGGTTTAGGGTTTAGGGTTTAGGGTTTAGGGTTTAGGGTTTAGGGTTTAGGGTTTAGGGTTTAGGGTTTAGGGTTTAGGGTTTAGGGTTTAGGGTTTAGGGTTTAGGGTTTAGGGTTTAGGGTTTAGGGTTTAGGGTTTAGGGTTTAGGGTTTAGGGTTTAGGGTTTAGGGTTTAGGGTTTAGGGTTTAGGGTTTAGGGTTTAGGGTTTAGGGTTTAGGGTTTAGGGTTTAGGGTTTAGGGTTTAGGGTTTAGGGTTTAGGGTTTAGGGTTTAGGGTTTAGGGTTTAGGGTTTAGGGTTTAGGGTTTAGGGTTTAGGGTTTAGGGTTTAGGGTTTAGGGTTTAGGGTTTAGGGTTTAGGGTTTAGGGTTTAGGGTTTAGGGTTTAGGGTTTAGGGTTTAGGGTTTAGGGTTTAGGGTTTAGGGTTTAGGGTTTAGGGTTTAGGGTTTAGGGTTTAGGGTTTAGGGTTTAGGGTTTAGGGTTTAGGGTTTAGGGTTTAGGGTTTAGGGTTTAGGGTTTAGGGTTTAGGGTTTAGGGTTTAGGGTTTAGGGTTTAGGGTTTAGGGTTTAGGGTTTAGGGTTTAGGGTTTAGGGTTTAGGGTTTAGGGTTTAGGGTTTAGGGTTTAGGGTTTAGGGTTTAGGGTTTAGGGTTTAGGGTTTAGGGTTTAGGGTTTAGGGTTTAGGGTTTAGGGTTTAGGGTTTAGGGTTTAGGGTTTAGGGTTTAGGGTTTAGGGTTTAGGGTTTAGGGTTTAGGGTTTAGGGTTTAGGGTTTAGGGTTTAGGGTTTAGGGTTTAGGGTTTAGGGTTTAGGGTTTAGGGTTTAGGGTTTAGGGTTTAGGGTTTAGGGTTTAGGGTTTAGGGTTTAGGGTTTAGGGTTTAGGGTTTAGGGTTTAGGGTTTAGGGTTTAGGGTTTAGGGTTTAGGGTTTAGGGTTTAGGGTTTAGGGTTTAGGGTTTAGGGTTTAGGGTTTAGGGTTTAGGGTTTAGGGTTTAGGGTTTAGGGTTTAGGGTTTAGGGTTTAGGGTTTAGGGTTTAGGGTTTAGGGTTTAGGGTTTAGGGTTTAGGGTTTAGGGTTTAGGGTTTAGGGTTTAGGGTTTAGGGTTTAGGGTTTAGGGTTTAGGGTTTAGGGTTTAGGGTTTAGGGTTTAGGGTTTAGGGTTTAGGGTTTAGGGTTTAGGGTTTAGGGTTTAGGGTTTAGGGTTTAGGGTTTAGGGTTTAGGGTTTAGGGTTTAGGGTTTAGGGTTTAGGGTTTAGGGTTTAGGGTTTAGGGTTTAGGGTTTAGGGTTTAGGGTTTAGGGTTTAGGGTTTAGGGTTTAGGGTTTAGGGTTTAGGGTTTAGGGTTTAGGGTTTAGGGTTTAGGGTTTAGGGTTTAGGGTTTAGGGTTTAGGGTTTAGGGTTTAGGGTTTAGGGTTTAGGGTTTAGGGTTTAGGGTTTAGGGTTTAGGGTTTAGGGTTTAGGGTTTAGGGTTTAGGGTTTAGGGTTTAGGGTTTAGGGTTTAGGGTTTAGGGTTTAGGGTTTAGGGTTTAGGGTTTAGGGTTTAGGGTTTAGGGTTTAGGGTTTAGGGTTTAGGGTTTAGGGTTTAGGGTTTAGGGTTTAGGGTTTAGGGTTTAGGGTTTAGGGTTTAGGGTTTAGGGTTTAGGGTTTAGGGTTTAGGGTTTAGGGTTTAGGGTTTAGGGTTTAGGGTTTAGGGTTTAGGGTTTAGGGTTTAGGGTTTAGGGTTTAGGGTTTAGGGTTTAGGGTTTAGGGTTTAGGGTTTAGGGTTTAGGGTTTAGGGTTTAGGGTTTAGGGTTTAGGGTTTAGGGTTTAGGGTTTAGGGTTTAGGGTTTAGGGTTTAGGGTTTAGGGTTTAGGGTTTAGGGTTTAGGGTTTAGGGTTTAGGGTTTAGGGTTTAGGGTTTAGGGTTTAGGGTTTAGGGTTTAGGGTTTAGGGTTTAGGGTTTAGGGTTTAGGGTTTAGGGTTTAGGGTTTAGGGTTTAGGGTTTAGGGTTTAGGGTTTAGGGTTTAGGGTTTAGGGTTTAGGGTTTAGGGTTTAGGGTTTAGGGTTTAGGGTTTAGGGTTTAGGGTTTAGGGTTTAGGGTTTAGGGTTTAGGGTTTAGGGTTTAGGGTTTAGGGTTTAGGGTTTAGGGTTTAGGGTTTAGGGTTTAGGGTTTAGGGTTTAGGGTTTAGGGTTTAGGGTTTAGGGTTTAGGGTTTAGGGTTTAGGGTTTAGGGTTTAGGGTTTAGGGTTTAGGGTTTAGGGTTTAGGGTTTAGGGTTTAGGGTTTAGGGTTTAGGGTTTAGGGTTTAGGGTTTAGGGTTTAGGGTTTAGGGTTTAGGGTTTAGGGTTTAGGGTTTAGGGTTTAGGGTTTAGGGTTTAGGGTTTAGGGTTTAGGGTTTAGGGTTTAGGGTTTAGGGTTTAGGGTTTAGGGTTTAGGGTTTAGGGTTTAGGGTTTAGGGTTTAGGGTTTAGGGTTTAGGGTTTAGGGTTTAGGGTTTAGGGTTTAGGGTTTAGGGTTTAGGGTTTAGGGTTTAGGGTTTAGGGTTTAGGGTTTAGGGTTTAGGGTTTAGGGTTTAGGGTTTAGGGTTTAGGGTTTAGGGTTTAGGGTTTAGGGTTTAGGGTTTAGGGTTTAGGGTTTAGGGTTTAGGGTTTAGGGTTTAGGGTTTAGGGTTTAGGGTTTAGGGTTTAGGGTTTAGGGTTTAGGGTTTAGGGTTTAGGGTTTAGGGTTTAGGGTTTAGGGTTTAGGGTTTAGGGTTTAGGGTTTAGGGTTTAGGGTTTAGGGTTTAGGGTTTAGGGTTTAGGGTTTAGGGTTTAGGGTTTAGGGTTTAGGGTTTAGGGTTTAGGGTTTAGGGTTTAGGGTTTAGGGTTTAGGGTTTAGGGTTTAGGGTTTAGGGTTTAGGGTTTAGGGTTTAGGGTTTAGGGTTTAGGGTTTAGGGTTTAGGGTTTAGGGTTTAGGGTTTAGGGTTTAGGGTTTAGGGTTTAGGGTTTAGGGTT